>NC_059334.1:4030780-5498280 GCF_018350155.1 Leopardus geoffroyi | reverse complement strand
TTGACAGAATGAGTGCTCATGTGAGCAGGGGAGAGGCAGAGAGAGAAGGAGAGAGAGAATCCCAAGCAGGCTCTGCACTGTCAGCACAGAGCCCAATGTGAGGCTCAATCTCATGAACCGTGAAATCATGACCTGAGCTGAAACCAAGAGTTGGACACTTAACGGACTGAGCCACCCCCACGGCCCCCTCATTCCTATTATTTTAAAACCTGGCTAATATCTGTTCCTTCTTCTTTATCTTAGATACATCCAATTCCTATCCTGGCATCTGCCCTCAACCTGAATCTGGTTGGGCACATGTTTTGCCCTTTATCCCGAAACACACGATTACTTATTTTATAAGAATCAATCATAGTTTTAATTGACTATTACTTACCCATCTCCATAGTTTCTCTAAACTGGTCTGCATAAAATGAACCTTTTTCTTCCTCTGAAGTTTCAAAACTTGGCCTAGCACCATAAAGCCTGTGTCATCACACGGATAGCTAATTGCCTGGGTAAGAGTTCTTAAAATAGATTTTAGAGCCACAGCTCTTCACAAAGAAAGAACCAAGTTTTACTCTTTGACAGTATGTTTATAAGATGGCCATTATAACCTGCAGCCTTTTTGTTGTTTCAGACTAGTGTTTTTTAATGAAGCTTTTAATTTTAATTCCAGTATGGTCAACATCCAATGTTACACTAGTTTCGGGCATACAGTATAGTGATTTAACACTTGACATCATTACTAATGATGCTCGTCACCATTACTGTGCTCTTAAGCCCTTTTGATTATTTCACCCACCCCTGCTGCCTCCCCTTTCAGAACCATCATTTTGTTCTCTGTATTTAAGAGTCTGTTTCTTGGTTTGTCTTTCTCTCTTTTTTTTTTTTTTCCTTTGCTCCTTTGTTTTTGTTTCTTAAATCCTACATAGGAGTGAAATCGTGTGCTTTTAGTCTTTTTCTGACTGACTTGCTTCTCTTAAAATATTCCTAGAGAGTATTACTAGAGAGTAGCTAGAGAGCTCCATCCATGTCATTGCAAATGGCAAGATTGCGTTCTTTTTGTGGCTGAATACTACTCCGTTGTATGTATGTATGTTTGTGTGTATATACACATACACGCCCCTTTTCTAGGCATGTGTCTGTTGACTAACACCTGGGCTGTTTCCATAATTTGGCTATTGTAAACAATGCTGCATTAAACATAGGGGTGTGTGTATCCCTGTGAACTAGTGTTTTTGTATTGTTTGAGTAAATACCCAGCAGTGCAATAACTAGATTGTAGGATACTTCCATTTTTAACTTTTTGAGTAACCTCCATACTGTTTTCCACCGTCACGACACCAATTTGCATTTCTACCAACAGTATGCTAGTGTTGCTTTCTGTCCACATCCTCACCAACACCTATTGTTTCTTGTGTTCTTGATTTTAGCCCTTCGGACATGTGTGAGGTGATACCTCATTGTAGTTTTGATTTGACTTTTCCTGATAATGAATGACGTTGAGCATCTTTTTGTGAGCCATCTTTAGGTCTTCTTTGAAGAAATGTCTGTTCATGTCTTCTGCCCATTTTTTAGTTGGATTATTTGTTTTTTTGAGTGTTGAGTTGTGTAAGCTCTTTATATATTTTGGTTACCGATTATTGGATATATCAAATGCACATATCTTCTATTCAGTATGTTGCCTTTTTGTTTGGTTGATGGTTTCCTTCACTATGCAGAAGCTTTTTATTGTGATGAATTCCCCATAGTTGATTTTTGTTTGCTTCTCTTGCCTCAGGAGACCTGTCTAAATAAATGTTGATACAGCTGATGCCAGAGAAATTACAGTCAGTGTTCTCTTCTGAGACCATAAATGGTTTCAGTTCTCACACTGTTAGGTCTTTAATCCATTTTGAGTTTATTTTTGTGTGTGGTGTAAGAAAGTGATCCAGTTTCCTTATTTCGCATGTAGCTGACCTATTTTCCCAACACCTTTTGTTGAATAGACTTTTTCCCATTGCTATTCTTGCCAAAGATTAATTGTCAAAGATTAATTGACCATATATTTGCAGATTCATTTCTGGTGCCTCTGTTCTATTGACCTATGCATCTATTTTTGGTCCAGTACCATAACGTTTTGCTTACTACAGCTTTGTAACATAACTTGAAATCTGGAATTGTGATACTGTTAGCTTTGTTCTTCAAGGTTGCTTTGGCAGTTTGTGGACTTTTGTGGTGCCATACAAACTATAGGATTGATTGTTCCAGTTCTGTGAAAAAATTCTCTTGATATTTTTATAGGAATTGCATTAATGTGTAGATTTCTTTGGGTAGTATAGAGATTTTAACAATATTTGTTCTTCCAATCCATGAGCATGGAATGTCTTTCCATATTTTTGTCTGTTTTGTCCTAAATTTCTTTCATCAGTGTTTTATGGTTTTAAGAGTACAAGTCTTTCACTTGCTTCGTTAAGTTCATTGCTAGGCATTTTACTGTTTTTGGTACAATTGCAAGTGGGATTGTTTTCTTGATTTCTCTTTCTGCCGTTTGATGATTAGTACACAGAAATGCAACAGATTTCTGTATAATGATTTTGTGCCCTATGACTACCAAATTCATTTGTCAGTTCTAGTAGTTTTTGGTGGAGTCTTTAGGGTTTCTATATATAGTACCATGCGATCAGCAAATAGTGGAAGTTTGACTTCTTCCTTACCAATGTGGATGCCTTTTATTTCTTCTCTGATTGCTGTGGCTGAGACTTCCAGTACCATGTTGAATAAAAGTGTTGAGGGTGGACATCCTTATATCTAATTCATGACCTTAAAGGAAATGATCTCAGTTTTTTCCCCATTGAATGTGATGTTTGCTGTGGAATTTTCATAAAAGGCCTTTATTATTATTATTGAGGTATGTTCTCTCTAAACCTATTTGATAAGGGTCTTTATCAATGAATGGATGTTGTACTTTGTCATATCCTTTTGATGTATCTATTGAAATGATCATATGGTTCTTATCCTTTCTCTTATTGATGTGATGTGTCATGATGATTGATTTGCAAATATTGAACCAACCTTACATCCCAGGTATAAATCCCACTTTATCATGGTGAATGATTTTTTTTTTTTTTTTTTTTTTTTTTTTTACTGTATTGTTGGATCCAGTTTCTTAGAATTTCATTGAGGATTTTTGCATCTGTGTTCATCAGAGATGTTGGCCTGTAGGTTTTTTTTTTATTTTATTTTTTGTGGTGTCTTTCTCTGGCTTTTGTGTCAGGGTAATGCTCGCCTCATAGAATGAATCTGAAAGTTTTCCTTCCTTTTTTTTTCTTTTTGTTTTTGGAGTACTTCGAGAAGAATGGGTATTAACTCTTCTTTAAATGTTTGGTAGAATTTTCCTGTGAGGCCATATGGTCCTGTATTTTTATGTGCTGGAATTTTATTTTTTATTACTGATTTAGTCTCATTGCCAGTAATTAGTCTGTTCAAATTTCTATTTTTTGCTGCTTCAGTTTTGGGAAGTTATATGTTTCTAAGGATGTATCCATTTCTTCTAGGTTGTCCAATTTGTTGGAATATAGGTTTTCATAGTATTCTTTTACAATGTTTATAAGAGAATGGTGTCTGTTCATTTCTATGGTGTCTGTTATTTATCTTTCATTCGTGATTTTGTGTGTTGGGTTGTTTTTCTTTTATTTTTCTGATGAGTGTGGCTAGAGGTTTATCAATTTTGTTGATCTTTTCAAAGAACCAGGTCCTGGTTTCATTGATCTGTTCTATGGTATTTTTAGACTCTATGTCATGTATTTTTGTTCTAATCTTAACTATTTTCTTCCTTCTGCTGGTTTTAGGTTTTTTCATTCTTTGTTTTAGCTCCTTTAGGTGTAAGGTTTAGGTTGTTTAGTTCAGATTTTTCTTGCTTCTTGAGCTAAGTCTATATTACTATAAAATTCCCTCTTAGAACTACTTTTGCTCTGTCCCAAAAGTTTGGGACTGCTGTGTTTCCATTTTCATTTGTTTCCATGTATTTTTCAATTTATTCTTTGATATCTTGGTTGACCCATTCATTGTTTAATAGCATGTTATTTAACCTCCTCGTATTTGTGCTCTTTCCAGATTTTTTCTTGTGGCTGATTTCCAGTTTCATAGCATTGGGGTCATAAAAGATGCATGGTATGGCTTCCATCTCTTTGAATTTGTTGAGACTTGTTCTGTGGCCTACTATTTGATATCTTCTGGAGGATGTTGCATGTGCATTTGAAAAGAATATGTATTCTGGTGTTGTGGGGTAGAATGTTCCGAAAATGTCTGTAAAATCAATCTGGTCCAGTGAGTCATTCAAAGCCAATGTTGACTTGTTGATTTTCTCTTTTGATCATCTGTTCATTGATGTAAGTCAGGTGTGAAGGTCCCCTACTCTTATTGCATTATTATCAATTAGTTCTTTTATTATTAATTTTTTTTATGTATTTGGGTGCTATCATGTTGGGTATAAAAATATTTACAATTGTTATATCTTGTTGGATTGTTCCCTATATTACTATATAGTGTCCTTCTTTATCTCATTATACTCTTTGTTTTAAAGTCTGTTTTGGGGGCGCCTGGGTGGCGCAGTCGGTTAAGCGTCCGACTTCAGCCAGGTCACGATCTCGCGGTCCGTGAGTTCGAGCCCCGCGTCAGGCTCTGGGCTGATGGCTCAGAGCCTGGAGCCTGTTTGCGATTCTGTGTCTCCCTCTCTCTCTGCCCCTCCCCCGTTCATGCTCTGTCTCTCTCTGTCCCAAAAAAATAAATAAACGTTGAAAAAAAAAAATAAATAAATAAAGTCTGTTTTGTTCAATATAAGCATTGCTAAACTGACTTCCTTTTGACCTCCACTTGCATGTTCGATGTTTCTCCATTCCCTCACTTTCAATCTGCAGGTGTCTTTTGGTCTGAAATGAGTGACCTGTAAGCAGCATTTAGATAGATCTTGTTCTTTTAACTACTCTTGTTACCTGTGTCTTTTGATTGGAGCACTCATTCCATTTACTTTCAAAGTAATTACTAATATATATTTATTGCCATTTTGTTATTTGGTTTGTGGTTATTTGTAGCTTTTTTGTGATCCTTCTCCTGCTCTCCTTCGTGCTTTGTTGGCTTTCTTTAGTGATATACTTGGATTCCTTTGTCTTTATTCCTTGCATATCTATTGCTGGGTTTTGACATGTGGTTACAATTAGGTTCGTATGTAAACATCTTCTACATGTAGCGGTGTATATTAAGTTGATGAATGCTTAAGATGGGCACCTTCTTTACTCCTCTTCACACTACATTTTAGGTATGTGTTGTCATATTTTATATCTTGTTGTTTTCTGAATTCTTCGATTTTTACATAAATACTTATTTTTACTGCTTTTGTGTTTCTCATTTTTCATGCTCTCCCTAATGTCTTTCCTTTCTGATCAAAGAATCCTCTTTAATAGTTCTTGCAGGATTGGTTAGTAGTCGTGAACTCCTTTAGTTTTTGTTTGTCTGAGAAACTCGTTATTCTTCTGTCTTGAATGATAGCCTTGCTGGATAGAGTATTCTCGGTTGCAGGGTTTTGTTTTTGTTTTTCCTTTCAGCCCTTTGTATCTATCTTTCACTCCCTTCTGGCCTGCAAAGTTTCTACTGAAGAGTGCACTTATTGCCTTATGGGGTTTCTCTTCTATGTAACAGTCTTCTTTTCTCTTGGTGCTTTAAATTTTTTTCTTTATCATCACTTTTTGCCATTTTAATTACCCTGTGTTCTGGTGTGGACCTCCTTGGGTTGATTTGGGGGAATCTCTGTGCCTTCTGGACTTGGATTTCCTTTTTTCCCCCAGAGTAGGGAAGTTTTCAGCTATTATTTCTTCAAATAAACGTTCCATCCCCCTTTCTGTCTTCTGGGTTCCCTCTAATATGAATGTTACTATGCTTGATGGAGTGACTGAGTTCCCGAAGGCTATTTTCAATTTGCTTAACTTTTTTTTCCCCTCCCACTTGTTCAGCTTGACTGTTTTCGATTACTCTGTCTTCCAGGTGATTAATTTATCCTTCTACTTCTAGCCTATTCTATAAAGTGTGTTTTCACTCTCATTTATTGAGCTCTTCATCTATAATTGGTTCTTTTTTTTAATGTTTTCTATCTCTTTGTTAGTGGTCTCACTGAGATCCTCCACTCTTAAGTTTAGTGAATATCTTTATCATCATTACTTTAAATTTTTATGAGGTATATATTACTTCTGTGAGTTTCACTTAGGTCTCTTGCTGTGATTTTGTCCTGTTCTTTATTTGGGACATACTCCTTTGTCCTCATTTTTCCTGACTCTGTTTGTGCTTGTTAGGAAAATCACCTATGTCTCCTGATATTGAAGGTAACGACCTTATGAAAAAGAGGTCCTATAGTGTCCTATAGTGCAGTGCCCACTGTTCGTCTGAACCTGGCACTTCAGGGAGTGTCTCCTGTGTGTGTTACATGTGCCCTGTCGTGCTCTAGTCACTTTTTCCTCTGGTCCAGTCAGCTGCAGTGGCTCTCTTTGCCTGTTGTGGGAAGTGTTTGGTCCCCAGCCAGGGTATGATGAATTTTGACAAGGTATATACAGATCTGCTTGCTAAACGAGATCTGGGGCTGCCATGGCCAGGACCAGGCTGGCCTATGGAGATCTGCTAAGTGCGTGTGGATGGGGCATGCACTTTAGCAAGGTTCACCTCAGGCTTCTGTAGCACCTGTAGCCAGCCACAGCTGCTGGCAGGGCCAAAGCAAAACATGTGGGGTTCAGAGAGGTGGTGCTGGTGAGGTTTGCACTGGTTTTTGGATGAGGGGGAACTGCAGCTCTGGGGCTGAGGCAAGCATGACTGGTGAGGGCAGTCCACCAAAGTGCAGAGGCATCCGGTGGGGCATGTTGGAAGCAAGTTAGATGATGGGTTTGGGTGTTGTGCTTGTTCCTTCAGGTGGCCATTGTTTATGTGGAGGCTGGGGGAGGAATGTTACCTGCCAGCTCCTTCGTTCCTGGAGGGGTCTCTCTGAGATCCCTGTCTCTTTGGGATAGGCTGTGTGATGAGGAAATCACTCTTTCTCCCATTTGTCCTCTGTGTTTTTCAAACTGCTATGTATATGCAGTGTCTGCAGAAGCTGTTTAGTGTGCTGTCTCTTTAAGGGGTGGGGCTCAGCTCTCTACGTCCTTCTGGTTCACCCAGAGCCCAGCCTGCTGATTTTTAGAATTCCAGACCTTAAGTCCCGCTGGTTGTAAGAAGTCATGAAATTCGGCCCCTCTCACTTTGATAGCCAAATGTTCTGGGGATTCATCTCCTCCACGCAGGCTCCCTGGTGTGATAGTCTGTTTTCCACCTTCCACTGCACTCCAGGCTCCCTCCTGTCTGCAGTTGGCCATGGTCTATTTAGGTCTCAAATAGCATTTCCACCCACTTTCTTCCATGTGGTCTCTTCTCTTCTTCGGTTGTGGAGTTCATTCTGACAGTCTCCAGGTCATTTTCTGGGTTATTCAGACTATTGTTAAGTGCTATCTAATTGTATCCATGGGACACAGTGAACTTAGGATCCTCTTGCCCCACCACCATCCGAGCCTCCACTGCAGCCTTTTTAAATATTAAGTTTTGTCACTTAATCTAGACCATGAAAGAATCCAGAAGTTGGATTATAAGAATTTATACTTATACATTTTATTGAATTTTTTAAAGAGATCTTTAGGGCCCATGAATTTCCAGTATTTTTTATGTGGCATAGTTTGGTTTCTTATGTCGGTTTGCTAATGTCGATTACACTTCAGTTACTGGAGATACAAGTTAAGGTTCAAATCTGAGTCTGAAGTCAGGGGACTGTTGGTGCCAATGGAGTGCCTTTTGCTAAAATACTGCTTAGTTGGGTCATTAAAAAAAAAAAAAATCAAAGTTAGATTAGTCCAACTAAAAGTATTGGCAAGAAAACATTCCAGTTAAGAAAAAGGACTACATCTTGTCTTCCAGCAGTCTGTATTCTGACATGGCAGCCAAAAATGTTATTTCTGTCCCATCTTTCCCGACTTGTGCCATCTTACACCCTGCATCTCAACCCATGGGACTTTTGTAGGCTGATTATAGAAGCAGCTTTTCTGTTTGAAAAGGCCACTGTCTTTCCCCATGGTGGCCGCACCCTCGATAGAGCAGGGAAACTTATAATGCAGTAGGTGATAGTGTCAAACGTTTATTTAACTTCCTATGGTGTGTTAACTACGTAATCCGACATTTTGGCAAATGAACCCCAGGCACTGGTTGGTTGAGAGTTTCCCCTGAAGCACCAGCTCTGAGTTTGAGTCCAGGTTCTGCCACTTAGACCCAGGGAGGGCAAGTTATTTGTGAAGAGGTCTTAGGTCCCATCTTGTTGTGCAACATAATGTGGATAATGAGAGAACCTAAAGAACGATTGAAGGATAAAGTACGTTAGTTCATACCGAATTCTGTTATCTCCATTGCACTGATGAGAAAATAGACTCAGAGAGGTTAATTAGGTTGCTCAGAGTTGCATGGTTACTAAGCAGCATGGTTGGGACTTAATATTATAATGTGTTTAGCACACAGTAAGCACTGACTTACGAAGTGTTGGATGGAGATACATGGTCATAACTTAAAAATATACCATTAAGTTTGATTTGACATTTAATACCGTCTTATATGCCTCTCACATTTATGACTGTAGTTAAAATAACAAACTTAAACTTTAATGATTGCAAAAAATATGTGAAAGCTGAGCTTAAATTATTAAATGCTTAAAGATAATAAAATATAGTGATACTTTAATTGCCATTGTAAAGTGAGATTGACCTAATTTCCCCCCAAATAATTGATTCTCTTTCTATGTTTACTGTTCTGTTGGTGTATTACTCCCTGCCCTGACAGATACATAGGGCCCTCCACTCAGCACCCATTCTCACCTTTCCTGTTAATCGGCCCTAATTCCTACATTTCATATCCAAGTCACTGCGTTGGATTATGACGTTTTTGCTCAGAAATCGAAATAACCTGAAAAGATAGTATACCTACTCATCATCACTTATAGATCATAGCATGAATTAATTTGTCAGACTATTTAGTTCATTTCCTGACTGCGAAAATCTCCTACATGGTATTTATTCAATTAGTCATGTAAATTGAGGAAGTATGCATCAATTTAAGACTAAGCTGTTACTAAGCTTGCCTGAATATTAATATGTATGATAATCGAAGGACCATACATCATTGTATAGATGGTTTTAAATCTTTTTTTTTGGTAAAAGGTAGGTTGTCCGTGGATTAAATGAAATAAAGTTTGTAAAGCTGTTAGCAGGATGCTTGGATCACAGTATATGATGAATAGATGTTAGTGATGGTTATTATTATTGATAAAGTAAGAAAAGCACTTGACATACAAGTGTCTGATAATCAGTCCTAACCATAATCTGTATGAAGCCACTTAAAATGTGAGTGTTGATATTTACTAATAGTACTATGTGCATTCTTTGTGCTAAATTTTATGCTAAAAGGGATTTAACATATGGGTCATATAATTTAATCCCAGTGATACATCTAATTCAGGGTTAGCTTTATTATTAAGACAAATCTCTTAAAAGTTAGGAATTTTATCCTTTGATGGACTTTTGAGCCTTAACAGCAAAACTCCTTTGTCAGATATTCCAATAAATTGCTATAGTATTTTGAGGAGAGAAATTTATTTCTATGTGTTCTTACACTTTCTAAAATTTTACTGTAAAATTAAAATCTCTTGGTAAAGAATAGATTTAGGAGTGATATGGAATAAACCAAAAGACAATTTTGTTTGCATTCCAGAAAGAGGCACTTATTAAACAATTGTATTCAGAAATGATTTCCCAAGGGAAAAAGTAGAGGCTTTCTTTAAAAAATTCAAAATGATATGGCAGAGAACTCATATCAAGATTTTATATGTAAAATAGGCTCTACAGAGTGACCTTTGAATCCTTTTCTTAGGTTATATACTTGTACATGAGGGTTTTTATTGATTAAGAGGTAAGTTTCTTTTAGTCTATATTTCCAAGTCAACTTAAAAAAAATTTTTTGGACATAGAATAAGGTCTTTGACTAGTTGACCTGGGTTGAGTATTCCATCTCCCCACGATCTTATTAAAACAGTTACTTCAAGGTCAGATATTCTTGGATTGATTTTGAAAGGTAAAACATTTGTTCATTTATCAAACTTGGAGCATCTGCCATTTGCCAGGCGTTAAGCTGAAGGAGTTGACACTGTCCTTAACCTCAAGATGTTAATAGACTAGGGTAGGAGTTGGCAAGCTTTCCCTTAAAGGGTGGTGCAGTAAATATTCTAGGCTTGCAGGGCGTACGGACTCTGTTGGAACTACTCTGCCACCGTATCTTGAAAGCAGCCAGAGACAATCCTGAAGCCAGTGAGCATGATTGTCTTGCATTTAAATTTGATCTACAGTACTGGGTGGTGAGCCAGTGGGCTGTGGTTTGCTGTTTCTAGAGCGGGGCAGATAAATAAACCGACAGGTACAACACAAGATCACTGTGACAGAGGTTGACACAGAGTACCTCAGGGGCACAGATGAGATGCATCTAGACCCTCTGCCTTTCTGGGTGTGTCTATGCAGAGTCTACAGTGTGTGGGGGAAAAGAACGAAGGGGAAATTAGGGAGATTATCAATCTAGGGTTTTCAGAGAAACTGATGGCTGAATTTCATCGTGAAAATCAGGAGCAACTCACTAAGGGACCGGGCTCAAGTCTATTGTATGTAAAGCATAGGGACTTGTGAATTCCATCACCTTAATATAAGCCAATGATTCTAAACTATGTAGCATGGAATCCAATTGCTCAATAAATTAATAATCTCAAATTAAGAGGTTACCTTGTTGAATAAGTTTGGGAGATACTATCTCTTTTCCCTCCCCAGGTAGCTTTCTAATTTTTTTTTAAACAAAGACTCTGATACGTAAAGATGAGTTTTAAATTTCTATAGTTCAGAATTTCCTTATTTGTCATAGGATCCTTCTTGTGGTGTGCAATGTCTATTCATGTAGTGTTTTAGAGGTAATGTTTTGAATGGTGTGACTTTGGAAACAGGCATAAACCAAAGGGGAAGAGTCCTACATTCCATTTGTCTGTCCTGCGCAAGCAGCTGGGTTCCAGAAGCACTTCAAACAGATGGCAGCTGAGTGTTTGAGTTACCGGGTCATAGGTGTCCAGCCCCTGGGAGATGGAAATTGAAGCAAGTTACTAGGATGTTAAGGTTAGGCAGAACAACTTGCAAACTCACTTGGTGAACTGGGAAGATGATGAAATTATGGAGTGATGATTCCAAATCTTGGGCAGTATCACTCCTAGGGGGGCTTTGCTTGTCACATGACCCGGAACACTCCTAGCTTTTCACAGGTAAGAACCAGAGATGTCAAATGCTCTGCACACCATTGCACAATGCAGATGCGTCCTGCCCAGATGCCAGTGGCGCCTTGTGGACAGACACTGCTAGGGGGAAGGCATAGTCGATGAGGGGCAAGAGATCACACCTCCCAAGATTCAAAAGATTGAGACTGGGCAGAACCTTTTAGGCTGATTATCATCAGTGCAACAGGAAATGTTGAAAATGCTATATGCTTTTTAGTTTTAACAATCAGATGCAATTTGTTCAATTCTATAAATTGCCATCGGGTTATATTTTTGCTTACGCGTAGGCCATCGTGAGATTTATGGAGCAAAGATGAGGTACCGTGTGATCTTCCAAATAAGCCACAGGGTTAGATGCTGTTACACATTGGAGATGTAATTTCATCAAGTAGATCATTAGTGTGCCTCCCTTCCTCATGATCACTGTGACGGCAGCACCAGAGTAGACTCAGTTCTTATTTTGAAAGTAGCCCTTTGGTGGATTTTTTAAAAGTCTCCTCTGAAAGTTTTTAAGGAAGATTCTGTATGTCAATAAATAATTTCCTTGGCTCATTTTTTTTTTTTTCTTGAGTAAATCGCCTCAGGGAAGTATTCCCATGGTTCCTGGAAAATAACGAGTAGAAGAGCTTTTGCACAGACCAGGGTTGCTATAAAATAAGGCCCCCGTTGGTGATGTAAGATCATCCCCTGGGCTGATGCAGCCCTACCAGGGTGAAATGGGTGACGTGCAGCGACAGGGTGAGCTGAGCTGCTTCCACTTATCCCCACGCAGGTGCCTTTGGACAGTGTGCAGACTGCACACCCCGGGCTCAGCGCCACTACCGTTCCATTGCCTTTGGCTTCCTTGGATAGACTCCTTCAACTTGCATGCGTGTCAGCACAGACCCCATGACGCCCTCTGTGAAGACGAATGTCACACCAGCTAAACGATGCGTCCCTTTTCCTGAGTGCTTACCCCGTGTCAGCCTCTTGGCTGAGTGTCTCATACGTACTAATACTCATAACTGCTGCGTGAGCTGGGTGTTTTTGTTTGCATTTTCTGATTAAGGAAGCTAAAGCTTACTGATTGTCTTTAAACATTTTATTTTTAAGTCATCTGTATGCCCGGTGTGGGGCTTGACCTTACAATCACAAGATCGGGAGTAGCAGGCTGTACCAACTGAGCCAGCCGGGTGCCCCTAAGGCTTATGGGCTTTGAAGAACTCTCCGTAGTCGCATAGCTTGGAAATGGAGACACCGGAATTCAAAACCATCTTTTATCCCTCATTCTCAATTCCCTGCTATTAGTTACTACACAGTAGGGGTTTCAGTGCATTTCTATGTTAGTGGGAGGGCACACGTATTTCAAGGTTTAGTTAGAACACGAGTGCAGATGTTGTTCAGGAAGGTCCTGTACCGAGATGCAGGAAGCTGTCAGGGACCACTTCCCAGGACAGGCAGTGTCTGAGCTGTCTCAAAGAAGGTGACACAAACATGGAGGAATTCCAAGACTGATAAACCCAAACCACCGTGAAGTATCCGCTCACATCTGTCAGGGTGGCTATTATCAGAAATGAAGATAAGTATTGGTGAGTGTGTGGAGAAATTGGAACCCTTGCCCTCTGTTGGAGGGAATACAAAAGGGTGCGACTGCTGTTGGAAAACAGTATGCAGGTTCTGCAAAAAGGTAAAAAAAAAATAATAATAGTAAAATAAAACTGCCCTACGATCCAGCAATCCGGGGTCTTGATTCAAGAGAATCAGGATCTCAGAGAGATAATAGCACTCCCTTGTTGCAGCACTGTTTGCAACAGCCAAGATGTAGAAACAGCCTCAATCTCTACTGACAGGTGAATGGATGGTTTATACCTACAGTGGGATACTATTCAGCCTTAAAGAAAGGAAGTCCATCCATATGCTGCGACACAGATCAACCTTGATGGTATTACGCTAAGTCAAATAAGCCCGTCATGGGGAGAGGACCGCTGCATGATTGCACTTGTATCAGATCAAATACATGCAACCATAGAGTGGAGTGGTGGTTGCCAAGGGATGGGGAAAGGGAAAAATGGAGAATTCTAATCAACAGCATAACATTTCAGTAAGGTGAAAACACTATACTCACTCTCCAACTTGGCTGTGCAATATTTTTTAAAGTTTATTTTTAAGAGAGAGCTAGACAGACAGACAGAGAGAGAGAGAATAAGTGGGGGAGGGGCAGAGAGAAAGGGGGGCAGAGTATCCCAAGCAGGCTCCGTGCAGACAGCACAGAGCCTGACATGGGGCTCGAACCCACGAACCATGAGATCATGACTTGAGCCAAAGGCAGCCATCCAACTGACGGAGCCACCCAGGCGCCCTGGCCGTGAAATATTTCTACAGCCAACAACAATGTATGCTACACTAAAATTTGTTGAGGGCAAGTTTCATGTTAAGTGTTCTTAACACAATAAAATGAAAATAAAATACAAAATAACCTAGCCTAACAAAATAACCTAGCCTAACAAAATTGCATAACACAATAACCTAAAATAAAATAAGATAACATACATAGGTTGAGAAGATTGGCTGCACCTCAGAAAACAAGCTGGACTAGGTTTGTGATTCTTTTGTGATATTTTATTATTTTTTTCCTTAGTGATTTTTTTTTTTTTACATTATCACATACCAACTGAAAATAATTGGTAAAGCTGTAAACCCTGCTGTACATTTAAATCATCTGGGGAGGTGTTAAAACTTACATTGAATAACACGGATGAATCTTGAGGACATGTGTTAAGCGAATTAAGCCTGTCACTAAAAGACAAATACTGTATGATTGCATTTATCGGAGGCCCCCAAGTAGCCAAATTCAGAGAGACAGAAAGTGGAAGGTTGGCTGCCAGGGTGAGACAGGAGAATGGGGAGTTAGCGTTCAACTGGTGTATTTTCAGTTTGGGAAGATGAAAAAAAGTCTAGACATGGATAGTGGTGATGGTTGTACTACAGTGTGAATATATTTAATGCCGTTGAACTATATACCTAAAAACGATTAAGAGGATAAAATTATGTGATGTATATTTTTATGACAGTTTTGAAATTACATTGCTTTCTTGGAACTCACTCTATGACTTCCTAAATCTGACTTTCTAATGACCGTCAGGTTTGGAAACCATTGTCGTAGGGCATGTTGACCAGGGATTTGGTCTAAGAGATTGGTAGTGGCTTTGAAAAAGGCGGTGAATCTGCAGAACTCCAAAACATTAAAATAAAATTTGGAAGTTTGTACTTGGGTATATTATAGTCTTAGAAGATGCTTTTTTAAGACAGTACTTGTAGTATTTTTGTTGTGTCTATAAATAACTTGATCACTCATATTTGTCTAGCGCTTTAACTTGAAATTAAAGCACTTTTAAATACATTCTCTTACAGTATTTCATGGCCTTGGTTTGAGATTCCTCAGGCCAGAATTATCATTTCTACATTAGAGGTGAAAACGGTGAGACTCACTGAGCGCAGATGAATTACCTATTACCCATGGTACCTAGTGTGGGGGCGATAGGAAAGATAGCTAACTGATGGGAACGTAAGTCTTGTCTAAATGAAAATTGCAGGAATAACGGTTTTATGGATTTTCTTCTTTGAATGGTTGAAAAACATCGTTGTCATTTCTGCCATCAATTCCACTAACCATTTCGATGGAAATATGTCAAATGAATAAAGCGATGTGGCAGAATGTACCAGAAGAGTCCTGGCAGAAGGCACACAGCTTGAGGCTTCGGCTAGGCAAGGTGGTGTGGGCTGTAGCTTCCCTGAGGGCGAATGAGTGGGTGACAAGGGAGGAGGACTATGCTTAGAGGAGCTCTATTCTTAGAGCTGCCCGTCTCTGAGCCCTTTACTTTAAAAAAAAAAAAATTAACTTTGTTCATTTTTTGAGAGAGAGGGACAGAGAGAACAAGCGGGATAGGAGCAGAGAGAGAGAGGGAGAAAGAGAATCCCAAGCAGGCTCCACAGTGTCGGCAAGAAGCCTGAGGTGGGGCTCCAGCTCCTGAACCATGAGATCATGACCAAGAGTTGGAAGCTTAACCTACTGAGCTACCCAAGAGCCCCCTGAGCCCTTTACTTTAGAAGGGCTCCCCTCTAGATTCTTGCGGGTGTGGTCCCCTCTAGACCACATGCCACGATCAGGATCCTGGAATGCTATTGCCCAGATGGCCCTGAGCTCATGTCCAAGCTCAGCACCGGCCTCTCCTCAGGTCCTTTCTTCCCGCCCTGCCATTTGCTCCCTCCTGTGTCTGAGCATTGACCAAGAGGCAGCCGTGTCTGTGAGTGAGTGGAGGGGGTGATGGGGGGATGGCTGTGATGCACGGTGCTTGGTTGCATAGGGAATCAGTGCCCTGCAAATATTAGTGATGGATCTGGAGGACACTTTGTTAAAATACAAATTATTGGAATACTTTTCCCTGTTGTTCTACCCTTTCCTCTTTTCCAAACAGATCGGCACGCTCTTTTTTTTCTTCTAAATTGACTATATTTGGCATATAACATTGTAAATGTAAGGTGTGCAACATGGTAATTGGATACATTTATATACTGTAATTTGATTGCCGTTGTGATGATAATTACCACCTCCATCATATTATTCTTTGAGTGGTTGGAATAATTAAGTTCTAGATTCTCAGCATAGTTGATTATCATACGGTGTCCTTGCCAGAATTTACTACACGGTGCATTCTATCTTTATGACTTGCTTACTATTACTATTTTGATTTACCATTGTCACTTTGTATCCTTAACATCTGCCTTATCCCCCCACACCCATCCCCCGGTAACCACCATTTTACTCTGTTTTTATGAGTTTGGCGTTTTCGATTTCACAAGCAGGTGTACCCTAGAGTACTTGTCACTCTCTGATTTAGGTCACTTGCATAATGACCTCAAGGTCCATCCGTGGTGTTGCAAGAGGCAGGATGTCCTCCCTTCTCATGGCTGAATAATATTCTATGTATATAACATATAGGTGTGTGATTATATAATCCATTACATATAGACAAATATGTCTATGTAGTTGATTCTCACATCTTCTTTGCCCATTCCTCCCTTGGTGGGCACCTTAGGTTGTTTCCATATCTTGGCTTTTGTAAATGAATGCTGCAATGAACATGTGAATTTCTTGATCTCAGAATATGTGGTCAGTACTAAAAGCTTCCAGAAGATACGGTCCTATCTATTTTCAAAACCTAAATTCATTTAATGAGTTTAAAAAGAGTAGAGTCAAGTGGGGAAAGAAGGGCCTTTGGAAATGTTTCCTCAAGAATGAATTTCTCTGCATGGACTCACCTGGGAGGGATGGCCGGAAGCATTGGGTTCCCAGCTTGACCAAAGGTCCCCTCTTTTATCTCTGGGCCCAAAAGCAGAGAGCCATTGGACATCATGGGTTCTTCGTGACGTTGATAGCAGAGAGATGAGAGAGTTGACATTCCAGCCTCTGGCCATGACCTGTCTCCTGGATTTGGTGTGACCTTGAGGAAGAGCTAGACAATGAAATTATCAGACAGCCAACTGAAAAATTGTTCCTACTCCAAAATAATTTGATTGAAGAGAGTGAACAAATGAAAATTTCCAGCACTCCTGAGTCTATATTGAGACTTATATCTGACATATTAGAACATTTATTTTGATTATTGAAGGTCTTAAACAATGATGACACTTAGCACATAAAACTTTTATTTAATTATGGTGGCTGTTAATGTGTATTGAATATTCACTATATGCCAGTCACCTTCTTAATGGTTTGTATCTGTTCTTTTGCTTATTTTCACCACAACCCTATGCAGTGGGTGGTTTCATCCACCCCTCCAATTTTTGAAGGGAAGGAAACTGAGGTCTAGAGAGTTTATATTGCTTGCCAAAGGCATAGCTAGTAATTAGTAGCAGAGCCTAATTCAACTTGATTCTCTTTCATTCAGAAGTCCATACATTTAATCACTATACGGTGGCTCAGGATAAGGAGTTTATATTGTGTCACACGACTGATAAAATTATACCTCATGTCTCCATAATGGTTTGCTTTATCTAAAGTACTTTTACACACAGGAAAACAATTCTAATTCTTAGAATCTGTACGATAATAGGTAGCCTGTGAAGGTTGGAGTCACTGTGTGATCAGAGCTAAATGTTGCCGATAGACGATGAATCTAGCAGTGATGTATGTAGTATATACTGAGATGGGGGCAAGAGACCCCCAGGAGGGGGGGTTATAAGTTATATGACTATTTATAAGTTATAAGACTATTTATAAGTCATAAGACTATTGCATAGCTGACTGAGTCAGGATCAGTGGCAAATGATCTAATTATGGGAGAAAAGTATGTTGAGAGCCAAAAACATACTTTTGTTGATGAGCCCCCTAAGGGGAAAGTTCACGTATCTATGAGGTTAAGGAGGACCCTTACTTAATCCTTCATCAGTAGAAACTGGTTTCTTTGGTAGGTCAGATTTCTGCTTTTATTCACTTCGTATGAGCTGCGGGAAGCCACCGGCACCGAAATAAACAATACCTGTCAATATTCTTCTTTTTATTTATTTTATTCATTTTGAGAAAGAGATGGGGGAGGGGCAGAGAGAGAGGGAAAGAGATAGAATCCTAAGCAGGCTTTCCACTGTTATCTCGGCTCCTGATGCAGGGCTCGGACTCCTGAACCATGAGATCATAACCTGAGCCGAAATCAAGAGTTGGACACCCAACTGACTGCGCCACCCAGGCAAACCCCGAGTCAGTATTGTTGGCATTAATCTCGATACAGAGCTGATTTCTAGTGACAGAATAAAAAAGCTTCTGTGCTCCAAATGCTACCCAAAAATAAGTAATGGAACAGCATGCTCTGCTCTAGGTAGAGGACATTGTCCAACTATTTCCAGATTTGCGTTTGTTGGAGATGCCTTGCCTTAAAAATAGGGGGCTACATCTAATACCCTGGTTATATTTAAAAATGAATACCAGTGCTATCAACAATAGCCCAATTATGGAAGAAGCCAAAATGTCCATTGACTGATGAATACATAAAAGTAGATGTGGTATATAGATACAATGGAATATTACACGCGATCTAAAAGAATGAAATCTTGCCATTTGAAACAACATGGATGGAAGTGGAATGTAGCATGCTAAGCGAATTAAGTCACAGAAAGATAAATATCCTATGATCTCACTCGTGTGGAACTGGAGAAACACAACAGATGAACATAGGGGAAGGAAAGGAAAAATAAGATAAAAACAGAAGGAGGGAGACAAAACATGAGACTCTTAAATACAGAGAACAAACTGAGGGTTTCTGGGGGCGGGGGTGTTGGGTGTGGGGATGGGCCTTAAGGAGGGCACTTCTTGGGATGAGCCCTGGGTGTTACATGTGACAGATCTGTCACTGGCTCCTACTCCCGAAACCGATACTCCACTGTATGTGAACTAACTTGAATTTAAAGAAATAACTTTACAAGAAAAAAAGAAAATACGTACACAAATAAAAACAAAGGCTGATAAAATCAAACCTTCCATTACTAAGTAGTTTAAAAACATCAAAACGTGTTTGTTCACTGTAAAAAATAGATAGTTTTTGTGGACTGCTTACTGCAAAGTCCCCCCCCGCCCGCCACCTCACTCCCTCTGATCCCACTGCAGTCTACCAAGAAATCGCACTGTCTCTACCTGCAGGATCCAGCAGAACTCAGGTGCTCTCCCAGGCCCTCCCCTGCTTCCACCCTTTCCAACCCTCCCCATCTATCAGGCAGGAGACCCCTAGCTGGCCTACAACCTCTGCTGTCTGCCTCCCTGCCATTGACTCTTCACAGAGCTGGGACAGGGTCTCTGGAGTCCACTAAATGCTACAGACCCCTTGCCTTCCTGGTTCCTCTACCTGGATTCTCTCTCTCAGACCCTACGGTTAACTGTCTCCCTCACCTCTCAGATTTCTGCTACCGCCTCACATTTTCAATGAGAATATCCTCATCCTGGCCAGTCTTTCACCTTAGACCCCCTCCCACTGTAATGCCTGTGGAAGTTTTCTAACGGAAAATGCTATAGCCCTTAACTCATGTACTTTATCATATGTGTGCGTGCGTGCACGCGTATATAATTGTATCATATGTGCTTATTATGTCTGCTCTTCATGTTCTATTTCTGATCAGTAGGCAGGAACCTTGGCTTTCATTGATGAATCCCAAACACCTACAACAATTTGTGGCCCATAAGAGGCACTCAATTAAGTTTTCGTGAGTAAATAAATCACGTAGTTAAACCAGTATTTTAACAACGGTAAGAATTTGTTCTGTTTGAAATGGACCCACAAAGATACATTGTATTTAGTTGTAACCATGATTGTGCCTTTTACAACTTTTGGTACAATAAAAATACAGTTATCAAACAGAACATTTTGAAAATACAAGAAAGTAGAGAAAAGGAAAAAAAAAGTTAAAAGATTGTCATTCCACCTACCACAATATGTGTTAACCTTCTGCTATTTTCCTGCAAAGATTCTCTATGTATAATTAAAGGGGGACTTAAGGAAAACATCTTACATTATGCATATTTTTTACCACCTTTTCCTTGCAATGTTGTAAGTATGCCATGTTTACATGCTTTTCAACACTTTTAATAACTGTAAGTCAGTGGTTCTCCAGCTTAGGTGGGTTATATCTCTCGATATTGACTGTATTAGGAGTTAAAAATGAGAATATTTAAAGATATTTACGAGTGCATTTAAAACCACCAAAAGTAAACATTATATGTTAACATAAAAAGTGTATTTTTAATAAAGATGACTGTATCTTCCAAAAACAAACAAAACTTAGTGAACATAGAAGTTTGAATTTACATTTTTTGCAAATCAAGTCAATATCTGGCTTGCTAGAAAACAAATTTCTCATATTTGCTTCTGTATTCAATCTGGTGAATTTGTTTTGTTTTGGTGGAAGTATATGAAAAGATCACTCTCAGAGATTGGTGGTAGGAAAGGGGGGAAGTAGGCTAATGACGTTTTCAGATAACTGTGGACCTTGTTTTTTGATACAACACCACAGCCCAACAAATACTGGTTTATTGAAGGTTACATGCAATACGGAATGTCACACAGTAGCTACATTAGAATCCATTGGTCCATCTTGTACTTCAAATAGATCTTTATCCATGCATGGTTTTGTAACATCATGCATGTATCAATCACCTGGAAAAATACTGCTTCACTGCACTATGCAGGATTTCCAATCCTAAAAACCCCATCTGTTAATATTCACATATCACCAAAGATCTCATCAGAAAAGTCTTCAGGTATTGGAAAGCTGCTAAGCCCAAAGTGGCAGCTAAAAGTTTTGTGAAGTTGTAATTTTCATTTGAAAGTTCACATTTTATCATGGGCAACAAACGCTGCCTGGTTTGTTCCCCCCTTGTAGTAAAAGGCTCACTTTGTTCGCTTTTGAAAAACTGTCTGCCAGATACACACATCTGAATAACCACAGTTTGTTGGTCATTGCCAAGTAAAAATGATGTTCCTTGGATCAAGTGGAAGTCTTCAGCTTGCCATTCCAGTAAAGACACAAGGGATCTGGGGCGCCTGGGTGGCTCAGTCGGTTAAGCGGCTGACTTGGGCTCAGGTCATGATTTCGCGGTCCGTGAGTTCAAGCCCCGCGTCGGGCTCTGGGCTCACAGCTCGGAGCCTGGAGCCTGTTTGGGATTCTGTGTCTCCCTGTCTCTGACCCTCCCCCATTCATGCTCTGTCTCTCTCTGTCTCAAAAATAAATAAACGTTAAAAAAAAAAATTAAAAAAAAAAAAAAGACACAAGGGATCTTCCTGGAGACTGCCACCGTGCTTTGGTATACCCAGAAGGACAACTTGCATACTTGCCCTTTTGTCGCACACCATATTCAAAAGATGCGTACTTAAGAGTTGAAACGTAATAATATTAATAACTTTTGTTGTTTCATCAAAAATGTGTTAAAGTAAAAAACGACGTTTTATTTAATTTTTCTAACTGTGGGTAAGTGGGGATTAAGCATATAATGGCAACGAGTGCAGGTTGGTGGTCACCGCCTTAACCTGTGCTGAGGGGTCCCCGTGGCTTTCACACCATCGGTGCAAATACCAGCCTGGCTGTTCTAGAATGATCCATAGGTGGGAACAACTATTCCACACCGAATAGCTCAGTACCACTTGTGTTTGTTGCCAGCTGTTCGTAGAAAAGATGATCTTCTTCGATGATTGGTTGCTTCTGGTAGATAAATACAAGCAAAAGGGCGAGTGTAGTCATGTCCGTACATTAATCCACTCGGAAGGCAAAAGTGCAGCTCTGTAAGGAAGAACTGAACTCACTTCTGTGCTCGCAGCTGTAGCTTTAATTCAACTAGATACTATATCATTGGAAAGAGGCAGTGCAGTGATTTCTTCTACTGACTTCATCCAGCCGGCGTGGAACGAGGTCAACTCTGCAATCCTTTCTTGGTCTCTGAGCTACCGTGGGCCTTTTCGAGTCATTGCAATATGGTGACTCATCCCATGAGATGCTCCCCTTCCTAATTTGAAAGGCCGTACCAAACAATTTGTGGCCTTCAGAATCCTCATCACGTCTACATTTAAAAGTTCCATTTCCTTTTCTTTCAATTTTGAATGATTGGGCTCAAAGTGACACCATAACTGACACAATAAGGTTGTTTAAGAAATATTCCTTTCTGTAAGACAATAAGGGAAATTATAATTCTTAGGGAAAAGTTGATTTTGTCATGTTTTTCTTATTTGTAGTGACATTCTTAAAAATGAACAAAAATATAATGAGCTTTCTTTTATTTAGTTCTTAATAATAATTACAAAAGTCTGAAGCTATAACAGCTTTAGATAAAATTCTAAAAGTTAGAAATATTTTGCAAAACATATAAAACTATTATTGTGACACAAGATATGCAAATGTATGTTCTTCTTACTGTTTTGTTTTTTTCACTTTGACATAAGAAACACAGGTCTGAATAGCCAGTTATTCAGGAATTCAAAAGAATGATCTGTTGAATGATAAGGTTATGAGATTATAGCACATGTGTGATAACTGTCTAGTAAGAGCACAGATTTACTGAAATTATGCTGAGTTAATTTCTGTAAGTAGTACACATATTATAAACCTATATACTACCTTACATTCTAGGAAACCCAAGAACATACAAGCATATATCCATTAGCCATCAAAGCAATGATGTCACCATATTTTGTATGGTGTCTGTGGGATTCTGTTGTATACTTGTGAAAGAATACGGTATTAAAGGCAAATTACAAGTTACACTATTTGCTTTGACTTTGAGGACCCCCCTTAAAAGGGTCTTAGGGAATCTGCAGCCTCTTACATCACATTTCAAGCTGCTGCTGTATAAAATTCTATATTCTGTAAGTGTTTCAATTTCATTGACACATGGCTATAATAAAATTCTTTGTACTTGGGTTTTCTCTCCCCTCTGTTAGTTGTTCCTTTCAAACAGTAGATTGGCAGAAATAAAAGCATTAAGACAAATTCAGAATGTGGGACATCCAATAAGACAATTGTCCAATCTCTTCCAAAAGTTAATGCCATGGGGGAAGGTGGGAGAGGGGTGTTGTAGAACGAGAGACTAGAGGTAAAGGTACAGAACAGCCAAAAGAAATTGATGTGCAGAATTTTACTGGATCCTGGTTTGAGAAGAAAAAAAAATGGTAAAGACATTTTTGAACATAAGTAATATTTGAATATGAAACAGATACTAGATGTTATTACAGAAGTGATGTTCATTTTCTTGTGTATGATAATGTTACTATAGTTAGACACACGTTCTCATTTTTCGGATATGTACGCTGCAGGTGAGGGCCTGGGGTGAAGTTTCATGGTATCTGCAACTATGAAATGTTTCCTCGAAAATGATCTATGAGCCTATTTATAGACACAAAGAAAAATGGGTGAACTGAAGGTACATAAAGATGGCACAAGTGTAAAGAGTGGCAAATCTAGGTGGTGGGGATACAGGTGATTCTTGAACTATTCTTTCAGTCTTTCAATTTGTTTAACTTTTTTCATGATAAAAAAGTACTTAATAAATCAAATATTATTAATACTATTCATATCCATATCACTATCGAAAAGACTATAGAGCTGTTTTGAAAGTTGCATGAGGCATTTTCTAATAATGCGACTGTAAACCATACCAGCCAGTGGATAAGTGATGAGCTCCACGTAATTTAGAGGGGGATTTTCCAACTTCTGTCACTTATGTTGGGTGGTGCCACCTCAGGCCAACTCTCAAGGGCACACTTGTCAAATCTGTAAAAGGGGTGACAATAACAATGGTGATTTCAGAAGGTGGTTGTAAAACAATACTTCATGATCTCTACAAAATGCTTACCCCAGTGCCTGGCCAATAGGAGAGACTCAAATCTCGTCTTGTATTATTGTCTTTGCAAATTGCAAATTCCAAGTCCTTACTTGATTCCATTAGAAAAACCAATGGCAGAGCTTTACAGGCATTAAATCATCTCTATTACATTACATTCAAACACATTCTGTAACTTCAGGCCTATTGTAAGTCCTTAGGGGAATCAGCAGTCTTAATAGATGTGTAAGAATTACTTGTAATTAGCATGAAAATTGTTATAATAAATTATTTTTCACTTAAAATATTCTTCTCTACTGTTGAAACATTTTCTGAAAGTTTGTCCTTATAATTATTTTGCCTTCAGTTTTCTAAATCATAAACAACTTCATCTTGAATTATATGTGCAAATTGGTGGCGTCTACATGAATGTCTTTTGATGTTTGGGGGAAATTTAACCAACATATTTCATGGATAGAATTCCAAATTATGAATATCCTCAATTGTTTTGTTCTTGGTGTTGGAGCTCTTGGTGAACCAATAATTCTTAGAAAGGAAATTAATCCTATGAGAGGCGATGCCTGGGTGGCTCACTTGGTTAAACATCTAACTCTTGATTTCAGCTCAGGTCATGATCTCATGATTCGTGGGTTCGAGCCTCATGTTGGGCTCCTCACTGTTAGCACACGTGCTCTCTCTCTCTCTTACTCTCTCTCAAATAAATTTAAAAATATATTGTTTGTAATGATAAAGGTCTTAGGATTTTAAAGATAGCTACAGAAGTATATTCAAAGCAATTTATTAAAGTGAAGCCATTTGGTTTTTTGTCAGTTGCTCTCCATTTTGTTAAATTTAGAAGTTCCCCAGTTGTTACCATTTTTTCACAATGTTTCTTCTTAAAAATCAGCCTTAATCTTTGTCGGTAACAAATGCCACTGAATGCTTTGAGACATTTAAAATTGTCAAAGATTAGGCTAAGCATACAACAGAATGTTATTCAGACGAGAAAGAAGGAAGTTCACATTTGCAACATGGCTGGACCTTGAAGGCCTTACGCTAAGTGAAACAAGGCCAGACTGAAAAAGACAAATACTGTATGCTATCACGTGTATGTGGAATCGAAGTAAAAAGTCAAGGTCATAGAAACGTTGGGTCTTAACGTGGGTGCGGGGGGCTGGAGGGTGGAGGAGACAGGAAGATGCTGGTTAAAATGATACAAACTTTCAGGTACAGTTTAGGATGAATAAGGTCTATATCTAATGTATCACATAGTGATGATGAGGGGTGACACCGTGAAATGTGCTAATGGAGTAAAACCGCAAATATTTTCCACCAAAGTTTGTGCTTTCCACCAATACCACTGGGATAGAAGCATTCTGATCACCCTTCCGTCTTAGGAGATGCTGAGAGATAGCTCATTAAAAGAACAAGGAAAGGGTAGATTTTTCCACCTGCATCACTCATGGAAATGGTTTCCTCTGTCTTCCTCTGTTTCTGTGAGAAGTTCCATCCAGCTGCTGAAATAGACTGCCTTCTGGAAATTAAAACCCACACGGCTAAGACCATAGCAGTAAATCTGGTGGAACAGATGGGCCTGGGTGAATTGTTCTACCTCTGAATAAAGACCTTGGGATTTTGTCAGTAGGCTTTACACTCAGTAATAGGAATCAGAGGGACAGATGAACGGTATGCTCTGATTTCTTTCATTGTTTGTTCTAATCAAGCCTGAATTATTTGCTAAGTCAAATATCAGATACGCAAATGTAGATGCACTCATTATAGCCTTCTATTTAAGCATTGAAGTATGATTATGTGAGACTTCAGTTCTGTATCCCAGTTAGGCTTTCCAGTGGAGTTTCAAGAATGACATGTTGACGGGTGTGTTTATTTCTTTTGAAGTCATTACTTTTTCACATATAAAAGAACTTCTGTTGGTCTGTGCATTTAGCATCGCTCCGTATTTTCCTTTGCTGGTCATTGGGTGGAAAAATTAGAGGAGGAGGAGGTAAGGGAAACTAATATTTTCCTGGCCTACTGAGTCTGGCTTTTTTCTACACGTCTGATCTCCTTATCATTGTCCCAGGATGCCTTCACACATCCCTGCTTTCATAACTTTGCTCCACACGTGCTAACGTGTTGTTGTTTGTAAATGATAGAAAATACAGGAGTTGAATAAGACAGATAAGCTGTTCTTATTTTTGTGGAATTTTAATTCTCGCAGGGAGAATACCCCAGAACAAATCCCTGATTAAATATCTAATGACTGCCAGAGCAGGGGATAAAGGAGCTCTCAGGGGGAGAACCTGACCTGGCTGGAGGGGGTTGGGGAGAAAGCAAGCTTCCAAGGTTGTTGAATGAATGCTTGTAGGTGTGAGTGTGTCATCATTCAAGCTGTGTCCTAAAGAACGAGTAGAGGTGTCCTGTAGAAGGGAGTGTGCGTGAGTGTGTGCGTGCGTGCATGTGTGTACGTACAGAGGGACCTAGAGAGGAATCTGGTGAGAGAAGACTGGTAAAGAAGAAAATGCTTTTCCCCCCGTTATAGCCGAGGCATCTATAATTAGAAGTGGGCTTTAACCTCGGCTCTGGCCCACTTCTGTGTTCTCCCTGGTACGACATGCCTTTTCCCTGCCGGTCATCAAGTCACGCTCGCGTCCGTGCTTTCGTCTTCATCCGCAGGGTCTTGGTCGTGAAACGTTTGCTGTTGCACGTTGCTGTTTGGTTGGTGGAAGGAAGTTGCTTCAGCATCTTCTCTGTTTGCTTTTGCAGTGTCCCAACGTTCCAGAGCCTTCCTGAAGAGATCCTCAGTAAGCTTGCCGATGTCCTTGAAGAGGTAATTGTTTTTAAGCCCTTGAACTTGGTGGGTTGGGACATAGCCCAGCACAGCAGCGTGATGACGGGTCACCCACGGCAGAGAGACCCTGAAAGAGCTTTCAGCCCTGGGGTGAGCAGTGTACGTGGCTTTGAATAAAAGCCAGCTCAGCACACCTGTCATTTACACGCAGTTAGAAAGGTGCAAATCGACTTAGCGACTGAGGGAGGAAAACCCCATTGTGGCAAATAGGATGTTTCCTTTGACTTCCAAGAATGGGAGATGGCGAATTTCTCTCTTCTTTCAGTCCGTGTAAAGCAAGATTTCGGTAACTACCCCTCAGAAGCTTCAGATGAGCAAATTTACAACAGGTATATGTTTTATTAGCATATGAGTATGTATGCACCAATGCAAAAATGTCGCTAATATTCGTATTCTCTGAAGCTGCGAAGACCAGGGAACGGTACAACAGGGCCCACTAGGTTTGCAGCATCCTGACTGGCCAGGGCAGGATAGGGTCTCTGCAGAGACAGTGAAGGAGGGGTACCGGAGCGCCCATGCAGGAGCGCAGGGTGATGGGGGTGAGAGGAGCTGCGGGACACCTGCTCTGGTATCTTCTGCTTCCCCAAGGATCCCGAAAGCAGGGTCACCGGCTGAGGATGAAGAACGGGCGGACGTATGGGAGGTTCGGGGGCAGAGGAGGAGGCAGGACAGACGTGGAGGCGTGCCTGAGCTCGGAAAACACAGCGTGACCGCCAGGTGCCCTGCCACCCCACTTGACGTTAGCCGTTCCAAATCGAAATTAAACAGGCGAGGAAGAGGATCGAAGCCTTGCGATGGGGGGCACGGATCAGGCTCGACCCTGCCGGAACAAGAGCTAGTGGAGAATAAGGGAGGGGGAGGGAAAAGTCCTCCTGGGGTAGGAGGCCGGCCAGTGTGATGAGGTCCTTGGAGTTGGCCCACCGTCCCTTCCAGCGGCCGCGCTCCCGCCCTCCCACACACACGCGGGTGGGCACTCGGCCAAGACCAAGGAGGGGTGAGGAGAGACTACGGAGCTGAGGTGCAGAAAGGACGGTGGCTCTGGCCCTGGGATGTGGCCAGCGCGAGGGTGGGAGGTGTGTGCGGAGGAGCGGGGCCAGCTGGAGACGGTGGCATCCGGGGGTGCGAGTCTCAGGAGCGCTGAGCAGTTGTCAGAGTTGTGCGCGAGCAGGGATGACTTGGAAAGATGCCGAAGATGGTTTTCTTTCCGGGCCCCATCCCGGCCCTTCAAGGATCCGTAGAACCCCAGAGGTTCCTCTACACGAATTCTAGCTCCAGGCCTCTGGGAAAGAGCCCGCCTACGATGCGCTGGTCTCCCTCACCTCCTCTGAAGGGAAGCAGAAGTCACATTGGCTAACCAGGTTCAAGTGGACGGAATCCACGAGAAGAAAACAGGGGTTGCGCTTCTCCCTGAACGCCCTGACCCCTGTGCCTGTAGCCTCTTGGGATGCAAAACCGCTCTCCCTGGCCCTTTTGGTTTTTCCTTTCCTCGCTGCATACACGCTGAAGAGCTCTCTGATGCCCTTTTCTCTTTTTCACCAAAGCAAACTAAAAGTACAGACTTGACTAGTCCCAATCAGGCCCTTCAAAAAAATCCTTTAATCACGTTCTTTCTTTGCCACAGCTGTGGGAGGATTTGTATGCTCTGCAAGACAATGGCGAGAGCTCTGTAACCGTTCTGACCAAAGAAAGATTTTCGCCTTTTAGGTCAGATTTCCTAACCGGCAGGTGCCTTAATGGACGTTTGGATGGTGTGAGCCACAGTGCATCCTATAGGGATGCTGCGGGGGAAGGGACACGCGTGTCTAGGCGCCCACGTATTTGTTTTGAGGACACGAAAGTAAAGTAAACAGACAAAATGCAAAGTAGACCTATGAATAGACCACGCGGTGCGCGGGAGTATTCGACTCAAGTTGCATAAACAAGTGTAGTGAGACATTAGATGCAATTAGGGATCAGATAGAGTGAGCAAATTGGGAAGAACAAAAGCAACGGTAATGTCACATCACGTTAATGGGAATGTGCTTGCATAGTAATGGAGCTGTCTTTCTTTCTGCAAGTGTCCAAAAGATGAAAGAGGGCCAGATCCTCCTGAAAGGACAGCGGTATTATTGTAGCGTTCAACAAAGAAGTGGCAGCCTTGTTTGTTGGGCAGATATTTGGGGGGCACCTGCCCCGTGCCAGGAATTGCTGCGGCTCTGGGGATCCGGGGCTGTGCTCCGGCAACGTTAAGTTCCAGCGGAGGCGACAGACGAGGCGAACGGTGCTGGGGATGAGGCCGCTCCGTATGGGGTTGCCGTAGGAGGACCTCCCTGGGGAGGTGAGGTTCGTGCTGACGTCCAAATGCAGATAGGAGATGCCCTGCGTGCCGGGCAGAGCTGGGAGCAGACACTGTTCCTAAAGCAGGAGGAAGCTTCTTCCCCTTGAGGAACAGAAGGAAGGTTTATAGCAGGCTGACATGGGGCTGGAGGAAATCAGGCAAGGCCTGTTGACAGTGGCTTTGCGGGCACGATGAGAACTTTGGTTTTTATTCTGAGCACGATGGGGAGACGTGGAGGGTTGGAAGCCGTGAAGGGGCACGTTCTGAGTTGTGTTTTAATCACCTCTGGCTGGCTGGTGGGTGAAGGGGGGTTGGAGTGGATCAGACTGCCGTCAGCCCAGTGAGGCTGGGCGTCCCTGTGCGCGCGTACTTTCTGGCTCTTATTCCTTCTAGTCACTGTGAAACAATACTTCCAGTGTAAGGGGACAAAAAGAGTTCAAGAACGGGGACAGGGGACGCAGGGGCAGAGAGAGAGATAATGTGTCGCAGATGGAAAGAGAAATGCAGTGGTTCAGGAGGGTCCGTGTGACTAAAGGACACGCAGGGGACACTTGAAGCATCCTCTCCTACAGGTGTAAAAGAAGCCTCTGTCGGAGCCATTGCTGCCACTGCCCCCCAGCTCCCCCGCCCCTCAGTAATTTCTAGCGCGGACGTGCATAGCCGCTTTTGTGTTCGTCCCTGTGAGATTCTTTAACAGGAACTAGTACCCTTACTCTTTTTTTTTAAGTTCATTTATTTTGAGAGAGAGCGAGCTCAAGTGGGGGAGCCACAGAGAGAGAGGGAGAGAGAGAATCCCAAGCAGGCTCCATGATGTCAGCACAGAACCCAATGCAGGGGGGGTTCTCACGAACCGAGAGATCACGACATGAGCCGAAATCAAGAGTCAGATGCTTAACCTACTGAGATGCCCCTGCGCCCCCTAATACTCTTTTTCTAGGTATGGCAATTTAGTGACCCTTGCTTTTTTGTCTTTATATCATAGAGTAGAAAGATTTCCTTTGCATATTGGATCTCCCTTGCCTCTTTAGGGACATACAAAAGTTGTCTCTAGTTCCTTTCAGGAGGTGCGTGTAGGCGTGAGTTCTTGTCGGAAGACCTATCCGATGAAGCACACTCATCCCAACCTTTTCCCAGGCTGGGTTCTGCAAAGACATGTTGAAATAATCTGTGTGACTTTCTCATTGCTCAGCTTCATTATCAGTGTGGTATGCTTTTCCACGTCTGACTCCAACCAAGTCTTTCTACATATCAGAGAAGATTTCAGGTGCTCCCTGTTTGGTTTGCTAGAGAAGCCACTTTATTGTTGGTAAAATACATCAGAAGAGGCGTTTTAGGTACGTGTAGTGAATACCAACCTCAAACTTCAGAAACTGATTTCATTGACCTCCATCCCATCCCTTTTATCAAAGCAAAAAGTGTCTATTTGAATTAATTAGTCAAGTGTTATGATCTATTCTGAGACTCTAGAAAACACCCAGGGGTAAAGGAAGAGAAGTGTGAAATTATAAGATAAGGTGTAATTTCTTCTTTATTACTATAACAATGAATGACACACACTTCCTTTTTCCTTCACATACACGATTAGTCTTTGTGATGAATTACATTTTTCAAATGGATGGGGCAATTCCTAGCTAATCCCCAACTGAGAAATAGTTCGCTTCAATGCTTACCTATCCAAGCACAGTGGGCAATAAACCCATATCTGACGTTCATTCACATGTCAGGACTGTGGTGACATCTTTAAGGATATTGGCACACAAAAACATTTTCCGATGGAGAAGACGAGTAAGAATTAACCTGAAAGCCTATCGCAAAGCGTGTTCAAAAATTTGAGGAAGAGTTATGTTTTTGCCCTCATGGGCAAAACAGTTGAGAACTCAGGGAAAATTACTTCATGGAAAATGCCAGATTGAAGACCAAATTAAGCCAACAAATTCACTTTTCACCGCTTGGCATAGCATATTTTCCCTTTATGTGAATAGAAGTGGGGCATGGGTGCTATATTTAAATCCCTTGATTTTTAAATGGAAAATAAAGCATATCAAAACCGCTTCTTTGCTTTTATTGGAATCTGTTTCATGTCCAATTTGCTCATTAAAACATTGGATTTGTTCATCTTAGAATTAAAAATCCTCTTTGCTACATCAGCTTTGTAAAGCTCTTCACCTCTGGGTCAGCAACCTCACGCGATTGCATCTTGGACACGCTTGAGCCTGAATAATTCTCGTTCTGCTCTGTGTCCCTAGATGGTCCATTGGTTTTTTATTTTGTTTTGTTGTTGGTATTTATACCATCGTGGTCCTGACAAACTCTTAAATAATATTCCTCGGACTTCTTGAACTAGGGAAAAGATGAGAAAGTAAAAATGGGGGAAAAAAGGCAAGGAGAAAATGTTTTTCAGAACCCCCATTACTTGATAATATAGTAGGAGGCAAATACCACATTATACCATCCAGAGAATATCGCTGGAGAAGGAGGCGAATGTACCAGATGCACTCCTTCTCGCTTCAAGGTCCAGCAGGTGTGAGTATGTCACTGTTCCTCGGTGGTACCCTGTCACGTTGAGGTCTTCCCAAATCCCTCTGCATTCTCTACGGTTGTTAGTAATGCAGGGGAAAGTTCTACGTTTGATTGAGTTAGTGGAACGTTCTGTAAAGCTCTCTTTTTTCCACTCTAAACAGGCCTGGAGTCTTCAGGAAAGAAACTGATGGAGCAGACAGGAACGTTATTAGTTCTTTTGAAATCTGTTGTTTGGATTAAACTTTTTCTTCCCTTCCTTTAGGCCTGGCTCTTGCTATTCAAAGCCAAGCTGGAGGGAATTCAAAGACCTGTTCTTTCGCAATTGCTTTGGGATAAAGGGCTCTGAATATGAAGATTAGACTGTTTGGTTCTTTCTGGTTTCTTTTGGGTCATCCTTTCTATGAGGCAAATAACTGCTTTGGAAGGGGGATGGTGTGGGAAGTGTGCTTGGTGGCAGGACATAGAGATGAGAAAGTAAAGGCAAAACTCTGTTTAATATTAACTTCTTCATGTTTTATTGTTTTTTAAAGCTTATTTATTTCGAGGCAACAGGCAGAGAGAGAGAATCCCAAGCAGGCTCTGCTCTCAGCCCAGAGCCCGATGTGGGGCTCAATTCCACAATGGTGAGATTATGACCTGAGTCAAATCAAGAATTAGATGCTTAACTGACTGACCCACCCAGGCGCTCCTACATCTTATTCTATTATAGAAGTATATATGGAATGGGAGAACATATTCGCAAATCACATGGGATAAGAGATTTGTGTTATTCAGTATTCTCTAGAGAAGCAGAACCAATGGGATGAATATATATACGAAGATTTGTTTTAAGGGATTCGCTCATGTGATCATGGAGTCTGCCAAGTTCAAATTCTACAGAATGGGCTCGCAGGCTGGAGACGAGAAGTTCAAGTCCAAAGGCCATCTGCTGGCAGAATTCCTTCTTGGCAGGGAGGTCAGTCTCTGTTCTGTTAAGATCGTCAGTTGATTGGATGAGACCCACCCAATTATAAAGGGAAATCTGCTCCACTCACAGTCTACTAATTTAAATATTAATTTTATCCACAAAAAATACCCTCAGTGAAAAATCCAAAATACTGTTTGAGCAAAGACCTGGATGCTGAGGGCCAAGCCAAGTTGACAAATTCGCCATCACAGGACTCGTATCTAATATATATCAAGAACACTTACAACTCAATAATAAACACATACAGTTCAATTTTAGAGGTAGCATGTGACTTGAATAGACATCTCCCCAAAGAAGAGATGCACAGAAGGCCACTAAGCACATGTAAAGAGTTGCAATGTTAATAGTCACTAGGGACATGAAAATCAAAGCCATGAAGGTGTACCATTTCACACCCACTTGGATGGCTGGAATTAAAAAGACAGATGATAACAAATGTGGATGTGAAGAAATTAAAACTCTAAAATGTCACTGGTGTGGTTGTAAAATCCCATGGCTTCTTTGAAAGTCAGGCAACTCCTTGACATCGCAAACACAGGGTTACCATGTGATATATATGTTCTGTGATTGGGTATTTTCCAAGAGAATCGAAAATAGACATCCAGGGGCACCTGAGTGGCTCGGTCGGTTAAGCATCCGACGCTTGACTTCAGCTCAGGTCATGATCTCACTGTCCTTGAGTTCAAGCCCTGTGTTATGCTCTGTGCTGACAGAGTGGAACCGGCTTGGAATCCTCTCTCCCCCTCCCTCTCTGTCTTCCCCCGCTATTTCAAAAATGAGTAAACTTAAAAAAAAAAAAAAAAGGAAAATAGATGTCCACACAAAAGATTGTAAATGAATGTCCATGGCAGTATTATTCCTAATAGCCTAGAAGTAGAAACCTAATAAATAAATCAAATGTGCTGTGCTCATACAGTGCAATATTATTCGGCTATAAAATGCCATACATCGAAAGAGTCTCTTGAAACGAAATGCCCAGAATAGGCAGGTCTGTAGAGCTAGAACCCAGGAGGGTGAGGGGCATGGGGAGTGATTAATGAGCATGGGTGTCTTTTCAGGGTGATGAAAATATTTTGAAATTAGATCTTGGTGATAGTTGCACGAGTATCTATACTGAAAACCGCGGAATTGTGGGCTTTAAATGGTTGAATTTTATAATCTGTGAATTCTATCTTAAAGCTTTCAGAGAAATGTAAAAGAAGAAAGAATGGAAGGATAGGACAGTAAAGAGGTGGTGGAATATGAGCAATATTGCGGGAGATGATGTAAGGAAACAATTGAAGGAACTTAGAAATTTGTCCTGGAGAAGACTTTGGGGTTGAGAGTATTGGATTGTTTTCTAAGTAGACTATATTGTCTGTGTTGGGGATGGGATGCTTCGTCTCTAAAAACAGTGAGACTTTAGCAACCTAGTTAACCCATTATTCATCAATGTCTCATTTACGAATGGGGATAGCATCCATTTCTGCCTCTCGTAGCATTGCCGTGGTCTTACGCTGGATGATGAATGTAAAATCATTAAACGTAAACACGCCATCTTGGATGCTGGTCAGCGGTGCTTATCAACTAATCCATATATCGGCACGCATAGAAAACACATGTCTTGCACACATAGCAGGCACACGCATGAGACTGTTCATGGCTTTCGGGTGTGTGGGCTGCCCCAAGTCCTACTCGTGTCTCCATCCGAAAGGCTGAGAAGGCATCGGTGGTGTCTGGGGTCACCTGCGGTTGTTACAGCCCCAGGTGAGGGTGGCAGGCGGCTGCTGTCGGCCTCCCGTGGTTAGAAGCAGGGATGATAGGAAGCATCCTCCGTTGCACAGGACAGCGCTTCAACAAGTATTCAGCCCCAAATGTCAGTAGTACAGACACAGAAATTCTGCTGCAAACCATAGCTATGATGCACTTGGGAAAGTCTGCTAAATGTGTGAAGGAAATAAAATCGGGTGATAACGGTAGAGAGTACCAGGGGTGGACGGTTTGGAGAGTTATCTCGGAAGAGGTGGCCTTCGGGTTGACAGGCGTGCACATGGTGTGGATGGCAAAATACAGTACAAAACGTGAAGGATTAGCGGACAGAATATATATTTGGAAGGCTGCAGTGCATGAAGACATTTGGTCGGGATGTCGTGGACACTTACGCGTTGATTGGATGCCGGGACGATATCGCGTGTGCAACTTTGGTCTAATGGCGTTTCTGTATAATGACATTCTCAGCGAGCTTTCTGTGCGCTAACACAAACAGCAGACATCCTGTCTACTTAATGATGCGAACGCAGGGCTAGCCTGGGTCTTCTGTTAAATACCAGCCCAGGTAAATCCTATTCAGGCATTCCCAACTTCTAGCTGGGGAACCGGGGCTCGGGCAACACAGCTAGGGAAACGAGGAGGAATTTTAACCCACTCTGGCACTACAATCAGCATCTTTCACCACTGTACTGAATTTGATTTTGAAAATTTGTGGATTAAATGAATAAGAAAACCCTCACCCCCACTCTTTCTTATAAATAGGAGATGCTTTCTTCTAAAAATGTTTTCTTGTATTTTTTTTTTTTTCTGGGCGAAATTAGTTTTCTCCCAGTCCGCATTTAATTTGCGATGACAGGAATCTATTTTCTGCTAGCCCCAAACTCTGAAGGCATTTCTAGTCATTTTCTCACCAGAATATGTATGCTTTCCTGCTCCATGCTGCTTGTAATTCATTAAAATGTATGTTCTCTGCAAATAGGAAACCAATCGGTAATAAATCAGCTTTCTAGAAAACATTCAGAGAAAGTGCTTGAAATGGTTGCTGCATAAGAATATACAGACCTGCTTGGTACTGGTGATTTGCTGCCTTTTAGGGGGCTTGTAAACAAACGGTGAATTTCTGTGAGACTATAAATTAGTGGCTTCCCTTTAGCATGAGGATGACATTCCATTTACAAAATGCCATTTGATAGTATTGGCGTCGATCATAATGAGCCCTGGATTCTTTTTACAGAGCGTAGTGATAAACACCGGGTCTGAATTAGACCAACCGCTCTGATTTTAAGAGACTAGGAGCCAAGATCTTCAATTTCTGTTCTTCCTCCCTCCCTCTCTCTTTCTCTTTCTCTCTCCCTCTCTCTCTCTCTCTCTCTTGCCCTCTTCCCTTCCTTCCTTCATCTGAGATGTGTTCATAGCTGCCAAAAAACCTAGTTCAGGGACTTATACACAGTCGGTGTCCAAGACCTAAATCGATGAAGGACAAGAAGCCCACTTGTGCTTACAACATGCTAGCAAAAAGCAAAAGATAAGAGAGAAGAACAGTTGGACTTTCCGTTTTCGTCACCACACACAGAGCTCATCTGTGATGGAGTCATCAGTCAGCTTGGCAAGGATGGTGGAGTGGCCCCTCGGTCCCAGGTCTCCCCAGACCTTCGGCTACTTGAGCCCTAGGAACCCGGAGGAAGGCAGCGCACCATCCCATGCAGAGAAGGAATCGAGCCATTTGGAGGCCAGTGCCTGCGGGGCTGTTTCCTGGTAGATAAGCCTCTGAACTGTGGCAGGCAGTGTGTCTGAGGTGTGAACGTTTATCAGTTGTCAGTCAGTAGGAACGAGGAGGAGGAGGAGGAGACCGTGGCCAGCCAGAGCTTCAGGGGAGCGAGGACCCTTCTCTGAGTCTTCGGCCCCATGTGTTCCCTTCCTTGTTACGGGATGCCATCAGTGAGCGTCTCTTAGCTCTCAGGTAGGACCTACCCTTCTCTTTTTATTACACCTAAAAATTATTATTTTAATAAAGGCAACGTGGTTCGTCTTCTAAACAGAGCTGCAGTGCACCATCACTGTGCGATTCTCTGCTTTGTACGATGCTGGGCAGGTCACTTTACGCTTCCAAGAATCGTTAATCACTGTGGGCCTGAGAGCAGTGGGCTATTCCAGTTACCTGACTCTGCTTTCTCCTCTGGTTTGTGGTTCCCTTGCTCTCTTTGTCAGCATATGACTTCAGAGTCACATGCTTGTTCCTAGACTGATGGGAACTTGGCCATTTCCCAATTGTCCAGAAGTACCTTAAGGGTAGGATGTGTCTGGACTGCTATCCTATTTCCAGCAGAGCAAGGATTTGCACAAGAATTCTCCCCGGCATTTACTACATAACCAATATTTGTCGAATGAATAGTCTGAATAGGGTTTCAGTAAATATGTGCTACATGAGTGGGGAAACACAGCTGTTTGATTTTACATTTAGATGCTTTCAGCGCAACCAGAATGGAAACTTGTCCAGGATGTGGGACACGCATTGTGCAAGGCAGGAGTCCGGGAGCATTATCGGATGACACACAAGCGAAGGGGCTGGTAGAGGATGCCCGAGGACCCAAAGTCAAGGTGGAAGACAGAGGTGGAGGGAGCCGAAGGCTAGAGGGTCACGGGAAAGGAATTCCTTAATCACTCTCTCCTCCACCTTACCCACCCCTGGGAGATAAAGCACAAACCTTGGGAGGATAGATATTCTACAGAAGAGGAAACCTCCTAAATAACGGATTCCGGCTCTCGGATAAAATGGCCCTGGGCAGAGGGCTGAGCTGGGGTCAACTTCTTTATCAACAAAGAGGTAGGCATTTTATCAGAGGTGACAGGGCTGAGCACCCACGGCCCAGAGAATGTCACTAGAGGAGACCAAAGAAGAAACCCTAAGTGGCGATAGCAGAAGTTCCTGGCCCTAGAGGAGGAGAATAGGCTTTTCCAGCAGCTCAAGAAAGGTTTCCGTGAGAAAGAAAACCCGACGGGAAACCAAACTGCAGTGATGACCCCTCTGACAGGTGCTGCACTCGGGGCGGAGCCTGGCCCTGTGCTGGGGAGCTCGCCGTCTTCACCTGCCAGGAGCCCTGCAGGGCACAGCCCCCAGGTACACTCGTGGCGGCCAGCAAGGCCAAGCTCATGTTTGGACTCCCGAGCGCTTAGGACGCGGTCCTGTGTGGGCCCGCTTTTTGCAGAGACCACAGAACGCGGGCAACTCCCCGGCAGCCCAGGAGGTGCCTCTGGGACAGCTCGGCGCCCCCGCCCCAGGGCCGCACTGTCTTTCTGTAGTCTTTGAGGAGGACTTTTTGGGGTGACGGTGGGATTCACGGGATCTGGAGCCCACGGCCAAGAAAGAATTTCTGAAGACGTCTTTGGTGCAAAAAGGTGATTTTATTAAAGCTCAGGGACAGGACCCGTGGGCAGGAAGAGCTGCCGGGGGACCAGGAGGAGAGACTGGGGGAGGTAAAGTCCAGGGGAAGTTTCCAGCGAGATTTTCATATGCTAGAGAAGACGCCCAGGCTCCTGGAGGCCTGGCTGTTGTCAAGCTAGGGTGGTTTTCCTTCCAGCAAAGCATTAGCGTTGACACAACAGTGGGTCATTTCACCCTGCTTGCCTCAAGTGTTTGTCCGTGGGCTGCAGGGTGTAAGGAGATTTACTGTTATCTGCCATCTCCTCCTGCCTCTGTCCCCACCTCAGTCCTCACCACAGCTCAGAGCGCCTTGAGCATGTCCAGCCACCCACGTGGGACCTGGCTTTATCACAGCCCTGTGCGCCTGCCGCCCCCCACAGGGTTCCCCCGGCCTGCTGGCGTCCTGGCCTCACAAGAGCAGGTAGAACATGTCCACCAACAGACAGGCTTCCCTGCTCATCCTGTCTGTACCCTGAGGGCTGCCTCCAGCCCCCAGAATCCTTCCCTTCCCCCAGCAACCTCTACTGCAACCAGCCGGAAAGTCGGGCTTTGCAGGCCCTGGGCTCGCCTTCAGCTAGCACAGCCAGAACCCGGGACTGGACCACAAGAGGCCCCTGGGAGTGTATCTGCATTCTCCCCTCCAAACTCTGCCACAAGGGAGAGTCACTGTCCCAGTACCAGGCCAATAAAATCTATCTGCCCCTGAAAATCAGCAAAATATGTATGCATGCATATGTATGTATGTATATATATGTCTCTGTATATATATGTATACATATGTATATGTCTGTATGTGTGTGGATACACACACACATACATTTCTTTTTTTTTTTTAATTTTTTTAACGTTTATTTTTGAGACAGAGAGAGACAGAGCATGAATGGGGGGAGGGTCAGAGAGAGAGGGAGACACAGAATCCAAAACAGTCTCCAGGCTCCGAGCGGTCAGCACAGAGCCCGACGCGGGGCTCAAACTCACGGACCGCGAGATCATGACCTGAGCTGAAGTCGGACGCTTAACCGACTGAGCCACCCAGGCGCCCCACACATACATTTCTTTATCTCCGTATTATAATGCTTGGATTTCAGTCTTGGCAACAATTTTTTTATTTAAAAAAAATTTTTTAATGCTTATTTATTTTTGAGAGAGAAAGAGAGTAATGAGTGGGGAAGGGGCAGAGAGATAGGGAGACACAGAATCCAAAGCAGGCTCCAGGATGTCAGCACAGAGCCCACTGTGGGGCTTGAACTCACAGACCGTGAGATCATGATCTGCGCCCAAGTCAGACACTTAACCAACTGAGCCACCCAGGTGCCACATCTTAGCAACACTTTTTAATGCTGGTCCACAATTCACTACTATGTGACCTTGCACATTAACTTTCCTATGTTTTAGTTTCTCTTTTTGAAAATGTAATAAGATCTATATCATACAACTGTTTTTCATTTTTTAAAATATTTTTCCTTATTAATGGACTTTATTATTTCAAGAGGTTTTAAGTTGACAGAAAAGTTGAGCAGAAAATACTGTTCTCACACACTCCCTTCTCTCCACCCTCAATTTACCTTATTATCAATATCTTACTTTTGAAATTGTTACCATAATTCTTTTTTTTATTTTAAATTCTAGTTAGTTACCATAATGTAACATTGGTTTTTAGGAATATAATTTAGTGATTCATCCATAATATTTCTTTATTAATTTTTTTCTACTATCTGTAGTGATCTTTCCTCTTTCATTTCTGATGTTAGTAATCTGTGTCGTCTCTCTTTTTTTGTTAGCCTGACTAGAAGTTGATGGGTTTTATTTAGTTTCACAGAACAAGCTTTTGATTACATTGATTTACTTCCGTTGATTTGCTGTTTTCTATTTTACTGCTTTCTCCTCTATTATTACTTATTTTCCTTGGCTTTGGATTTAATTTGTTCTTGATATTTAGGTTATTGATATTAGATCTTCTTTTCCGACATATGCATTCAGTGCTAGAAACTTCTCTCTAAGCCCTATGTCGGCTGCATTCAAGAAATTTTCACTTATTCTAAAATAGTCTTTTTCTCAAGGCTTTTTCTTTGAGTCATGTATTTATTTAGAAGTGTTTTGTTTAATGTGCACATTTTGGGAGTGGGGAGTTTCAGCTATCTTCCTATTACTGATTTCTACATCAATCCCAGTCACATAGGTTGTATGAATTTTATTCTTTGGAATTTAAGGTATGTTTTATGGCTCCAACTGTGGTCCTAGTGAATGTTCAATGAGAGCTTGAGAGCAATGTATAGTTGTATGTTGGATGAGTTATTCGATACATATCAGTTGATCTTGTTGATTGATATTGCTGTTCAGTCGTATTCTTACTGAATTTCTGGCTTCCGGATCTGTCAGTAATACAGAAGCACTGAAGTCTCCAATTTTAATAGTAGATCATCTCTTTCTCCTTGCGTTTCTATGATTTTTTGACTTATGTATTTAGACATTTTGTTATTAGGCACATACACATTAAAGCATCATTATGTTTTCTTGGACAATTTGTCCTTTCATCATTATGTAATGTCCCTCTTTATCCCTGATAATTTTGAAGTCTGAATTATCTGAAATTAACATAGCTACTTTCTTTTGATTGGTGTTAACATGGTATATCGTTTTCTATCCCTTAACTTTTAATCTTTCTGTCTTTATATTTGAAGTAGTGTTCTTCTAGACAACCTACAGTTAGATCTTAGTCTTGCTTTCTTTGTTATGTTTTGAAATTACTCTGGCAGTTTATGAAATTTTGATTGGAATATTTAGACTATTAATGTTTACAGACTATTTAAAACTACTTATGCTTCATATATCTGAATTAGTATCTGCCATATATCTGTTTTATATTCATATATTTTCTCTTTGTCTCCTTTTTTTCTTTCTTTCCTACCATCTTTTTGTGCTCCCTGTGGTTTAAACTATACATTTCCTACAGTTTCATTCTCTCTCCTTTCTTAGACTATAAATTATATATATTTTAAATGTTTTTTTTTAGTAGTTGCCTTTGAGTTTGAAATACACATCTATAACTAACCCAGGTCCTCTTCCAGGAAGCTCTGTACCACTTTACAGGTAGTATAAGGTAGGACCTTATCCCCAAGTATTCCCTCCTCTTACCCTACTGTCATTCATTTCACTTACTTGTAAGCTAACATACCCCATACACTGTAACTATTTTTTTGTGGGGGGGGGGCAAGAAAGTCTCTATTTCTCTTTCAGTTTTAAAGGACAATTTCACCATATGCAGAATCCTAGGATGGTGGTACGGGTTGTTGATTTCTTTCAACACTTTAAAATTTTTGCTCCGTTCTCCTCTTGCTTGTGGGTTTCTGAAGAGATGCTTGGTATAATCCTTATCCTTCTTCCTCCCTGGGTGACGTGTTTAGTTTTACCCTTGTCTTTGATTTCCAGCAGCTTGAATATGATTCATCCTTTTTGATTTTCTCTGAGCTTTCTGGATCTGTGGTTGTGTCTAACATTAATTTCGGAACCCTCTCAACCATTTTGATTTCAATCATTTCTTGTGTTTCTTTCTCTCATCCGATTATACATGTGACAACTTTTGTAATTGTCATTTGTTGGATATTCTTTTCTATACACCCATTCTTTTTTCTATTTTGATTTTGGAAGTTTCTATTTACATGTTTTCTTGTTACCCCTTTGATTCTGTCTTAGGTTTTCTATCTCTCTGCTTACATCACCCATTTTTTCTAGAATGCTCTCTACTTTTCCTTAGTGTATTATATTATCCATAGTTGCTTTAAATTCCCTGTTAATAATTGCAAAATTTCTGCCATGTTTCACTTTGGTTCTGAGTCTTACTTTGTGTCTTCAAATTGTGGTGGTTTGTTTTTTGTTTTTTTTTTTTGTTTTTGTTTGCTTGTTTTGTTTTTGTCTGCTAGCATGCCTGGTGATTTTTGTTGTTGTTGTTACTGAAAGCTGGATCTGATGTAGCAGGTAAAATGAAATGAGGCAAATGGGCCTTTAGTGGGAGGCTTTATGTTGACTTGGGTGTTAGCCTGTGCTTGCTGTAGTTGTGGTGTCAAAGGCTAAAACTACCTCTCGTGTTCGTGTTTTTTTTTTCCAATCTCTTTTCTTTGAGTTGCCCGGGAAACTCTTCCTTAATTGATTCTGAGACTTGGAGTCTTATAGCTGTGAACCCCTGGATTCTCTAGAGAAGAGAAAAAGAGGTTCTAATAAGATCTAATAAGAGATTCGTATTTGTATATTTATATATTTATATTTACAACCTGCTGTTTGTAAGCTGGAGATCCAGGGAACCCAGGGGTGTAATTCAGTCCAAATCTGAAGGTGCGAGACCAGAGGAGCTGACAGCATGGATTCCGGTCTGGGTCTGAAGGCCGAGTGCAGGAGGTTGACGTCCCAGCTTAAGCAGTATGGCAAGAAGGGTCAAATTCTTCTTTCCTCCACCCTTTTGTTCTATTCAGGCTCTCAACCAAGTGCATGATGCTCTCACCCACATTTGGAAGGACAGACTGCCTTCATTGAGTCCACAGATTAAAATGTTCATTTATCCAGAAACCCTCTCACATATGCACAGATATAATATTAAGTCAAATACCAGGCACCCTATGATCGAGTCAAGTTGACATTAATCACCACAGAGGGTAACCTGTAGAGGGGAAGGGATTTGTTTCATAGCCCTATCATGAGGTCTCAGTCTTTTTTTCTTTTATTACAAATTTTTGTTAATGTTTATTTTTGACAGAGAGAGACACACAGACACAGTGTGAGCAGGGGAGGGGCCAAGAGAGAGGGAGACACGGAATGCGAAGCCGGCTCCAGACTCTGAGCTGTCAGCACAGGGCTAGACTTAGGGCTCGAACTCACGAACGGTGAGATCATGATCTGAGCTGAAGTTGGAAGCTTAACCACCTGGGCCACCCAGGTGCCCCTGAGGTCTCACTGTTAGAGTGAGCCCAAGTGAGGAGTTTGTCTCCCCACTCATCAAAGCTAGAGGGACCTGGAGTTGAGTGTTTTCTTCACCCAGGTTGGTTAATCTTTGGCAGAAGCTCCCTTAAGCTCTAGTAGAATAGTTTCTCTTGAGCACAGGTCTTGTAAAGAGAACAAAGGGCTCTGAATATAGTTCAGAATCATTAGTTTTCTTCTTTCCCTGAACAACTACTGGAGTTTTCCCCCTATCTTCAGGATGAACACCTGGGAGAATTCCTCGGGGTTAAAAATCCTGAGAGTGTTAGGGGGAGTTTCCCCCAGCTGATCTACACTGAGCCTCTGGCAATGCATCAGTGTGGGTTTAGAGCATTCCTGCCCACACTGGCTCTAGCTGGGGGTTTTTGCTTCTGGGCCTCTGCTCCCAGTAGGTTAGCTGCGAATCTGGGTTTCACCCCATCTCTCTCTCCAGCTTTGAAAGCAGCAAAGCCCTGTGACCTCACTTTTCTGACTGTCTCTCCAGCTTTCAAAGCAGCAAAGCCCCATGACCTCACTTCTCTGATGGCTCTAAGGAAAGTGATTGATTTTCAGTTGAGCTTTTTTTCTTGTGAGGATGAGAGTGATGGTTTCTGAGCTCTTAATGTGTCACATGGGAAACCACTGTATTTCAATATTAAATGGAACATCCATAGAAAGCCCTTAATCCATGGCACAAAGTCAGAACATATTGTCAGCTACTACTGTAATTTATTGATTCTATCACTTTTTTGGTCTAATTAAATAACAAGATACTTTAGGCATCAAGAAGTCAGTGCCTCTCTTTGAGCATATTAGAAAATTATTTCAGTACAAAATAATAGGTCTGCTGTGGCCAGAGGTCTGCAGCACTCACAATGGCAGGACGACACCGGCATGAAGAAGCAATCTGAGCCGAAAGCTGGGCCAGAGAGCCGGTGACAAGGGGGAAACAGTGAGGAACACGAAGGAAAATAGCAAGAATTAGGCCTGCAGGAGCGTGAGTCTGGGAATGTAGAAAAGGTGGCGAAGGGGATAATAGCCTCTTTAGATGTTTGACCCAGAGCAGAATTGATACAGCCAGCTTTGTCTTTTGTATTCAGAGATGGTGCTTCTGATGGGATTGCTATTCCTGCGAAGAGATGCTGTTGAAGTTTGTTGCGAGAATGGCCGCCCTTTGGTTCACAGCTGTCACCACTGTTTAGAGCAAAGCTGTCATAGATGTGTGGCCTGCCCAACCTCTTTGCTCAGACGGGGCCTCCCCCTCCATGGCGACTGTGGCTTTTCTTGTTCTGCATGCCGCTCAGTTTCCCAGGGGGTTGGTATTTGCACAGCGGTTGAGAAGCAGCCGCAGAGCGATCCTTCAGCCCTGCCGGCGTATCGTCAGGTCCATTCACCGTAGACTGCTTCTGGCCTGTTTTCTCTATTTCTTGTCTACCATAGTTTTGTTTTCTATTTTGGTTTTGTTTTGTTTTTGAGTATCGCTTCTTAGTAGCCCTAGAAACTTCTCTCTCCCTCTCTCTGCCCCTCCTCTGCTCACTCTCTCTCTCTCTGTCTGAAAATAAACTTGAAAAAATTGAAAAACAACTTTATGTATATAAAATAGAAAAGATCAGCCTTGCAGGTCTAAAGAAAGTTGGACTCTGTGCCATGAACTTTGAACTGGGAGTAACCTTGGTTCCATATTGGTTTCCCAAGTAGACTAGATCACATGACTCAGTTGGGGATGTTGCTTAAAATACACGTATGCGGAACAGCCACAGGACGACTGAAATATATCTGGGAAAGGTGTCTGAAAACCTGTATTTTAAAAAAAAAATTTTTTTTTAATGTTTATTTCTGAGACAGAGCATGAGCAGGGGAGGGACAGAGAGAGAGGGAGACACAGAATCCGAAGCAGGCTCCAGGCTCCGAGCTGTCAGCACAGAGCCCGACGCGGGGCTCGAACTCATGAACCATGAGATCATGACCTGAGCTGGAGTCTGTCGCTCAACCGACTGAGCCACCCAGGCGCCCCATGAAAACCTGTATGTTAAATAGCCACTGTTAACATTGTAGGTCAGGTCACAGATTGGCCACAAGGACCACACACAGTTGCACGTGCCCAACCGCTCACACAGGGAGAAGGATTGAAGTTTCCATAGGTCCCCAATTTGTTTAGTTATGGAAGGGAGGGGATTCGCCATACCCAGCAGGAGCAGACACAAGCTGTGTCCACAGGTGATCACCATGCCCTTCCTCTTATCCATTCAGTGTGACGATTGAGACAGGTGGTGTCATGCTAGGATTGCAAAAGAGAGTAACACTTGGCTCTGTGGCTGGTTTGGTTGGTTAGTTGGTTGGTTGGTTGGAGTTTCTTTTGTTGTTGTTGTTTGTTGGTTTTATGGGACTTCTATTATCATTTGAGAAGACGTTACCCTAAAATACTGTCATTTCCACGTAAGGTAGGGATCACCAAACTGCCTGCTACCAATTTTTGGACTGTCGTTGACCTAAGAATGATTTTTTTTTTTTTTAATGTCTGGAGAAAAAAAGGTCAGAAGAATGAGGCTTCATGCCGTGTGAACATTATATGAAACTCAAACGTAAGTTTTACTGGAAGCCAGCCACACTCGTGCCTTCTCTCGTCGTCCACCACTGCTCTTACACGGCAGTGAGAGCTGCCCAGTTAGAGTGCAGACAATGGGTCTGAAAGCCCAGGCCACCCAGCAGCTAGGTTCTTCCTGGAAAAAGTGTGACAACCCCTGATTGAGGGGAATGCCAACAGTCACCAGGCTCTCCTGGCTCCTGATGCAGAACAGCACTGGCAAGCCCCCGTCCTTACTCTGGAGGGGTCCGCGCGGGTGCCCAGGTGGTCCTGAACAGACGCTCTTCCTGCTCCCTGCTCTCCAGGGCCCTGGAAGCGATTCCCCACCTTTAAGCCTGACCCTGATTTCCCTGTCGTCCGGCTTGGAGGTTCCCGTACAGAGTTGGGATAGAAGACCGCAGTCACAGTGCATTTCCCCACTCCCAGCCGTCCGCACGGTTCAGGTGGCCTGGAGAATTTAGGAGGCACCCACCGACAGGTGAAATGAAGGACTTGCTTGCCAAGAAGTCAAGTCATGTGCGAGAGGTTTCCGCAACTGATTGGGAAGAAATAGACGGGACTCGGTTCTGTGGCCTCCCTTCTGGCCACAATAGCAGGGGCCTTAGCACAGCCCTTAGTAGACAGCGGCTCTCCAGGTAAAGGAGTTTGTGACAGCTTTCAGGAAGTGCATCACGGCCTTCTAATGCAAACCGCAAACCCATGAGGCGCTTCCCTTATTGAACGGGAAAGGGTTGTTTTAAGTGGAAACCAGGAGGCCCCCCTGGGGCTCCCTTCATTACTTGAAGTGTCAGCTGTTAAAAGCTTAAGGGCCAGAAAGCTTAAGGTGGGGAAGAGAAAAAGTTAATAAAGAACAATCACGGTGCACTCTTGACTGACATTCGAATTTGTAATTTTCCTTCCTAATTAGCATTAAAGCTTTCTCTATTTGGCAAAAAAAAAAAAAAAAAAAAAAAAAAAAAAAAAAAAAAGCTAGGCGGCTGAACTTGAACTTCCAGAGAGATGTTTTAACAGCTGCTCACCATCCTAAGATGAATATCAGTAATTAGAACTATTATCGTTTGCTGTCATCATTACAGCTACTGTTATTAATCCGCACCAGGGAAAGCCATGAGGCTAATGCTGGCTGTCCCAAACTATGAAATCCTAATTATCATTCCCTGCTCTAGAAAAGAAGCTGTTTGAGCAGCTATTGAGAGGAGGAGGTGTCTGTTTAATGTGCTGATGATTTGGAATCACTGGCCAAGAGAATTCTGGAGAGTGACCCCTGCTTCCATTCTGCCTCTTGACTGGTGTAAAGGGTCCTGGGATTTGTTCCAAAGCAGCTAAGGTTACGCGTTGTAGACCTTGGCCTCTCAGAGGTGAAGCCTCCACTGAATTTGCAGACGGCCACTGAATTTGCAAACGGCCGACGTGACACCACTGTTTGACGGTAATTAAAGATACCTCAGGCATAATTACTACTGACCGGAAGAAAGAGATGATAGGAAAATGGTTTTATTATTTTAAAAACAGTCGGTTGCTTAGACGCAGCCTCAACAGTTGTGTACGGTAGATTAAAATGCATGCTTTGCTTTTGACTTACTCGATCCGTTATTTTGAAATTGCAGGCAGGGACTGTTGCCTGAGGTCACTCATCTTTTACTTTTATTTGATGCTCAAGGAGCATAATTAATACTGTGCACGCCAGGCCGGGTGATAAATATACCCCAAACCAGACCTGCCTCCCCCCTCCCCCCAAAAATAACACACTCATAATTGCAGTGTATAAATCAAAAGGGCTAAAGACAGAAAACTGAAATTAATTTTCCATTTTATTTTTGTAAATTGAGCTAAATCGAACATGACTGCTTAACTAGTTGCTAAACATTTATCAATGGTTCGAGAGTGGGCTTAATAACCTTAAGGCAAGCCCTCCGGCATAATATTACGTTAATTTGTTTTTAAACGGCAAGATATTGTAGGGATACCCCCTCCCAGCTATATAATCTATTTCCCAGCATTATTTGGCTGAGATCTGAATTCTGATATACGTGTAGAAACAGAATAAATTAAAGTCTCTAAAACGATTTCCCCAGTAATGTACGTGTATGAGAAATAGCCATCCTAGATAGCCTTCTCTTGCAGGATGTGAACATACTGAAACCTAACAATATCTTTTGATATCTGTATCACTTGTTCCCAGACTTTACCCAAGGCCATTTTGGGGGCACACTGTTGTCACTTTTTACCTATCTGGGTTCCACGGAACCCCCACGAACGGACTGTGGGAGATGCCAGTCTAGGCATGGAGCGCCTTGTAATAAACTGCTGGCTTGAGCCAGAAGGGTTTTGCGGGCTGTTTGGATTATTTACTACAGGACCACAGCAGTAGTTGGGTGCAGAGAGAAGGGCCCGCCTCCCCAGGTTCATGCTGAGTGTGCTGAGTGTGGGGCACCCAGGGGGACAGGGGAGACACCCTGGGTGCCCCAGCTTGGTGCTCTGTCTCCCTGCCTCAGCCACCCCTCTCAGCGACCACATTCTTTTTATGAGCAAGAATTTTTCTAATCTGGTCATATTTTAGGTGACATTTCTGTGTATTTCCTAATTTTATTGCTAGATTACCCAAATCCTCTGCCCTGAAGTTGGGACTCCTCCTTTTCGGGATAGAAGTAATGATGCATTCGTGTGCTTTAATATTGGTGTATTTACGTTTATGAAATACATTATCAATAAAGTGGCTTCGAATGCCTATGACCCCTGATTGGTCCGTGATGAGTCTATGATAATAAAAGAAAAACAATATAGTTAGGTTTTTTTGAATTATTTAATTTAAAACAATGTCTTCTATTATGAGATTGATTTTTTTAATGTTTGAGCTTGCTTCTATTAAAAGAGATGAAAGACAAATACAGTTTTAATTTGATTTTGGTGTTAGATATTCTTACTTGGGAAAATGTCCCCAAGTTGCTGTTTATTATTTCTTCATGTATTTATTTTACTTTGTATGATTTTATTATTAAGTAATCTCTCCACCCAACATGGGGCTTGAACCCCAAGATCAAGAGTCACACGCTCCACCGGGTGAGCCAGCCAGGCGCCCTCCCCTGCCCAAGTTGTCTTTATATAGTTACAAAAATACCACTGGCATGCTAAACCCTGTAAGAATTAACAGTATCTTGTAGTTTCCCTGGCTTTCTCCACTTCTCCCAGCCCTCACCCGGGCCATTGACAATGGTGATGAGTCTTGGGGTGCTGGCTACTCCATTTTTGTCTTTCTCCCCTTCGCTCCTAACACCAGCATAAATTTGTGTGCTGAAGGAATGTTGGGACTTGGAGTAAGTTTCCGTTCTGTGAAGCTCTTTGGACTCTCACAGAACTGAATGTTCTTCTTGATGCCTTTTCCGCAACCATCCCACACGGAACTAATTGTCCTGGACTGAGCCTATTATACACTGTCAGGACCTGAAAACTGATGAACCAGGGATCAAATGAACTTCTCCACATGACGGTAATCTCTCTAATAGAAACATTGTAGGAAGATAATGAGTAAGATGCTAGCTAGAGAGGAAGGGACCCTGGAAATGATCTCGGTCAACCCTTTCATGGGGCAATGGAGAAAGCCAGATGTGATGTGATTAATAAATACAGTTTCCTTGAAAATCAACTTATGAAGAAGCTTCCACTCAGCTGAAAGTGCTGTTATCACTCCTGCGGGAAACCAAAGATTTTCAGTTGTATTAGGATAAGTTAATGCAATAGAAAATAATAGTCATCAAGATGGAGGTTTGGAAAAAAACAAGGAATAAATTTTGTACCTTCCATTCTGTAGTGTGATCCACAGTAGTAAATAAACGCCTGTAAGCACAGTGCTAGAGAGAGAAGAAAATTCACATTCATGGAGGGTACTGTTAGCATTGTTTCTTATTTAAGCATTTATGAGATCCTCCCACACAAATTTGCATTCCCAGTAATAACCTGTGGAATTCTGATTTCAGAATTGTATTTAAAAAAAAAAAAGAAGAAGAAAACTATTACTACCGTAAATAGTTAATGTATGGAAATCCTCGTGTTATTTTCGGTTTTTCTCTGTCGAAAGCAATTTTCTCTGCTGAATAATGTAGAAATTTAGCCTGAGAGCTCCTCATTAGAAAGGATAATTTTTGTTACTGTAACATTATAATTCACTTATTCTTATAAATATTCTGTTCCATTCCTCACCTCAGAAGTTTTCTCATTTAAAATACAGACTATATGGGGCGCCTGGGTGGCGCAGTCGGTTAAGCGTCCGACTTCAGCCAGGTCACGATCTCGCGGTCCGTGAGTTCGAGCCCCGCGTCGGGCTCTGGGCTGATGGCTTAGAGCCTGGAGCCTGTTTCCGATTCTGTGTGTCTCCCTCTCTCTCTGCCCTTCCCCCGTTCATGCTCTGTCTCTCTCTGTCCCAAAAATAAATAAACGTTAAAAAAAAAAAAATTTTTAAAATACAGACTATCATTTTCTCTTTCCTGAACTGGTTTGGTGTTGATTTTATTTTTTTGAATTGAGGATAATGTTGTTCTTTAACTCCTTTCAGTAGAACTGCTTTTATGATTCTAAAAATACCCAGAATATACTCTACTATCTGGAAAAGCAATAGAAAAACAACATTTGAGAAAAAAGCTCACTCTTGACCCCGAATAATTGTCCTTAAGTAATAACAATAGCTGCCATTTATTAAATATTCATTATGTGCCAGACCTCATGGGCTTTAAGTCACTTCTTGCATTCTTAGACAACTCTGTGCAGGACGTGGTATTAACCCTATTTTCCAGATAGATTTGGCAAGAACACTCACCGAAGAACGTGACCCAGGGAGGATTTGGATCTAGGTGTGTTGGACACGGAGACCAGACTTACAATTGTCATGTTGCCTTACTTTGACCTCTAAGTGGATGGACAGAGGGGCTTTACTAGGGACCAATCCGGGCTTATTTGTGCCCTTGTAACAAAGCGCCGGGGGGACAGCAGGAGGGCATCTGGCTAGGGCATGACCGTAGCTGCGTATGACAGGTTGACTCATGGGAAGCTTTCTATCACTTTAAAATTTCTTGCTTGGGGCCCTTGGGTGGTTCAATCGGTTAATTGTCTGACTTTGGCTCAGATCATGATCTCAAGGTTTGTGAGTTCGAGTTCCACGTGGGGCTCTGTACTGATGGCTCGGGGCCTGGAGCCTGTTTCAGATTCTCTGTCTCCCTCTCCCTCTCTGAAACGAATAAACATTAAAAATAAATTACAAATAAATAAATGAAATTTCTTTTTCAATGAGAAGCTTTCAAGTGCCTCTGTGTCGGTGACCTTGGCTATGCTATTTCTTTTGTACCAGGAAAGGAGGTGAGATTTATCTCCGAAGATAAGAGGAGAAAAAAAAAAAAACAAAAACAAAAAGCTTACTCTTTCTATAATCAGTTCCTGAGGTGATTTTCCTGAACAGGTGATATTCTTGCTGAAATTGCATCTAGGCAACATGCCTATTTTTTTTTTTTTGTTAAACACTTTGTCTAAGCCAACAGATATTATCTAAAGGGCTTGAGCAGAGCTTGCTTGGGCAACATATATGCTGGGATTGGAACAGAGGGTTTGGGTAGGAGTTCCAGTGTGGGGATCAGGTCCCATGTTCAAACCCTGACACAGTCAGGTGACATACCTGGGCTAGCCTGGTGCCTCCGGATCACAAGACTGTCTTACATGCATCCAGCTTCTTACTTTCCTAAAGGGAGAAACAAAGGCAGATTCGTATGACGGTAAGTAGATGAAGCCAGCAGGGTAGGAAGTGGGGCCACTTGTCGGGTCTCAGATGGGCATTTGCTCTTCTGTTCTGGCCCCTTGATCCCATGCAGGAATGAAGGGCTAATGTTGCACCTGCTCTGATTTTCTAAAAGCTGAAAAACCCAGATTTCTGGGTAAAAATCTCCTGGAAGTTTAGTTGTGAAATTTTATCAAAGTTTTTTTTTTTAATTAATAACTTTTTTAAAAATTGATAACTAATTAATTATTTAATTAATAATTTCATATGTGTACCCTGCTAATTTTTAAATACTTTCATCACCGCTGTCTCATTGAACCATCTAAGAAAGCTGTGATGTAGGTGGGACAACGTATTTCTAGCTTTCAGGTGAGGAAACTGAGGCACACAAGACCACCACTAGTAACTATAGATGCTGCAATGAAAACTCCCCCGAGACAGTCAGACTGAGTTCAAATCGTGTCTCCACCACTAAATTCAGGGTGGCTTTGAGCAAGTGACCTTTGTGTGCCTTGGTTTTCTGATCCATCACAGTATTTCTGATGTCAGAAGGCTGTTCTAAGGATTGAGATGGTTAGGATTTATGTGGCATAAACTTTTAGCTGCTTAATGATGTTGATCTGCTTTCACAGTCATTACAGTATTTCACATTGCTATCAGTAGAGCAGGAAGGAGGAGATTGGCCAGAACCCCAATTTCGGAACAGGAATTATAGCAGTGACAGGACACAGACATAGCTTATACGTTGTCGTGGTGTCATCTTCAAAAATAGCTCAAGAGCATCACTTGGGTTTCGTTTAGAAAGAGTTACAAACTTTTCTTACTTTTGAGTGAGAATACTTACGTATACACATATCCACACAAGTTAAACAGCCAAGGGGCCTAGCAAGAAATGTATTTTGCTGAGGAACAGCAATAGAACCATATAAAAACCCAACTGGAAAGAAGAGCTTTGCCGATAAGATTCAAAAGCAGTGCCAGATTCAAGTCCAGTTCCAAGATCAGAACAACAAATCCGAGGAGAAAGGGTAAACACTGGAGAAGAGAAAATACGTGCGTGTGTGCGCACGCACACACACACACACACGTGCACTGGGTGATTTCAGATTACATTTATTTTAGGTGTGTCAACTAAAGTGCAGCGTATGTGAAATTAATATATGGGTTAAAGGAACAAGTCTAAACGCCTTCTAGTTTGCTGGTTGGAAATTCTCTCTGGGGAATCCTTCTTTATCTTGTTGATTTCACATTTTGGAACTCTATTGAGATTTACTAACCACCGGACATTCGTGAAATAGCTAATTCCAGTCACCTGGTATTAGTTAAGATAGATTAAATTATGCTATAGTAACAAGCCCCAAATATCAACAACTTCCCTTCGTTGCTCACTCTTGCTGCATGTTCGGTGTAGACAGTATAGGGGCTCTGTTCGGTGTGGTCCCTCGAGGACCAAGGCTGACAGGGGCTCCATGTGACCTCCGTTTCCATGATCGCATTGCTTCAGTGAAGGTTTGACCCTTTTGCTCCTCCCTCTTCCGTGTGACCTCTGGAGTGCAGAAAAATGAGCTTTGCCAATTGGTGGTGAGGAGAATAAACTATAAGGAGCATCCCTGATTGCTTCAGTATTATTAGACTGTGTTCCCACAGGTAGAGCTCACAGTTAGTGATGTGTGAGTGATGTATTTTCTTGGAGAGAAATCAAGTGAAAAGTTCAACAGTTTTTTATTACATGGATTTTAGTCATGTATCAAGTGTCAAGATAATCAGCCAGAGCAGAAGAAAAAATGCATGATGGGGTTTGGAGCAAGGCTGTGTCTTAAGGGCTTAGAAGAATCTTTTTATCCACCCCCAGGCTAAGTAGGATGGTCCTGGCCATAGGAATTGGATGTTGTTGTCCTCTGACCCCCATCCAAACGTCTTCCCCCACTGCTCCAAACCTACCTCCTCACATTCATTGTGTAGGTTGGCTGTGGAGGAGTGAATTGAGTCCTAATTAGTGAATTAGGAAGTCTTTGCTTGGGTTGTCTTACTCACCTTGAGTGTTGGCTGGGAAGGGTCTCTATACCCCTGGGAGTGGGTGTTTCAGGTTCTAACCCTTAGAGAATTGGTAAACATTTGAATTGTTTGGACCTAAGTGTCCTTTAGCTTGATTTACGCATGGTTATTTAGGTACTTTGTGTACCTTATTTGCATACAGAAGAGAAACTTAAAACTGTGGTTCTGTTAGCTACCAAACAAGGTTATTCTGGAGGCAGGTGCCTCTTACAGGTTAAGTAAGCAAAGACCGGGAACTGTGTGTGTGTGTGGGGTGGGGGGGGGGGGCGGTGCAGTGTAAACCTTTTAACGTGTAAACTTAGTAAATATTTACCCAGCTCCTCCCGTTGGAGTTCAGTAATTGGACAGCTTGAGCTATAGTAGATTCAAAGATCACGATGATCAACGAACAGTAGTGTACTTGGCTTCTCATTTCACACAATCCCATGTTTGTTCGTACTAGTCGAAGCTGACATACCCCTCAGTCAGGAAATACTTTTGAGCTATTAATCCAATTGTCACTTTTTATTCCTCATCTTATGTGTCCTTTCTGGGGAATTTGAGACACCCAGTGACTGCTTCCTTGAAACCTTTGCCTTGAGTTGTGTGCCCCCACATTTGCGTCGGAGTTCTTTGCGGTGTTACTGGCTGTGACTTGTTGCTTCCTTGTAAGATCAGAGTCTTCTAGGCTTCCCCTCAGCCTGAGGACTCCCCACAGCCAAGTACTCACTAAGCTTTCCTGAAGTAGTTTTGTGACCTTGTGACATAACATGCCTATGTAAATGTGCCCCAAATCGATGCCACTCGTCCATTTATTGTTACTAAAAATGGTGGCACTTGGCTGGCTCAGTTGGAAGAATGGGCGACTCTTGATCTCACGGCCATGAGTTTGAGTCCCATGTTGGGGTTAGAGATGACTAAAATAAATAAATACATAAATGGATAAATAGACAAATAGAAATAGCTCCGTGTATTTAATCACTTACTTGGCATTCCGCTTACTTCTAACTCAACCTCTTCAAGACTGGAACTCATCAGCTCCCTCCTCCTCTTCCTATTTCCATTTTACTGCATGGAGATATTCAGCCCTAGCCTGAAACTGAGTACTGAGTCTTCCTTTGTTCTTTCCACACCTGAACTTAAATTTTATTTATTTGACCTGCGCAGAATCTTACAAATCTGGTCCCTCCTGCCCTACTTTGTGTAGATTGGGGGTTAGCGGCCTTGTTTCCTGTGCTGTCTTAACAACTGGCCCAGACCTCTGTCATGCCATGTATAATAATGTGTTATGAATCCTTAATTTCATTTAACTTTTTTCCACTGTTGATAATGACCTCCTTGAGGCCAGGAACAGCCATGTGTTTATGAATTCCTAGTACCAATAATATTTCTTTAATATATAGTTGCACCACAAAAGGATGAGGTTAGAGGTACAAAGATGCTGATAAACGAGGTTATGCTTGATCATTTTGTTTTCTGAAAGCAAGTGACAATGTCAAGTTTTCCGTGAGGGATAAGGGATCTGTAGCCAGATATGGTGATAGATCTGTTGTGGGCAAAGTACCGCATTCAAGGAGTGGGCCAGCAGGACTTGGGGAAATCTCTCATCTTACATGTTTGATCTGGGAGGAAAAGGAAAAAAAAACATTAAAGCTAGAATTACAGCTGGGTTTCTTTTGTTTTTTAAAAACCCCAGTGTAATTATTATCATGCTAGAAATAGTTTTTGCTTGAGTTAATAGACACTTAGGTCGAATAAAAGGAAACGGTTAAAAGAATTTCAAATTCTTAAAAGACCTTGTAAATACATGGAAAGTGCTCTCTCATTCCAAGTATAGAAGCTCATGACATTGACATTAGAAACAAACCATTTTATTTGAATTGTTACACACTTTTTAGACAAAAGCTTTCATTTCGTTTTGGGGCTTTCTCTGGGGGTGCTGATAGAATCCGAAGAGGGAATGTAAGAAATTTGTGGGAAGATTTCCATAATGATTCACAGAGATTCAGAAAGAATGATTTTGTTGTTCAGTTGGCAGAAGTGCCTTCTCTTAAAATTTAATTTTGCAGACTCAAATTGAAAAACATTTTGGTTTTTTAAAAAAATTACAGAAGCAGAGATGAGGTACTCTCTGAACTGGCTAAGTGCTAGATCTAATGGTCATCATGTCTTCCGTAGATTTTCCGGGCCACTTGGTAGGACTTCATTTGTAAGTATAAAAGAGTCCTTCCGATGTAAGCAGAGACAGTTGTATATTTCACATGATTTTATTGTGGCCACATTCTGTGCACTGTGAGCCCTTGAGAGGAACAGCACTAAATAAACCCATGAAATAAGAGTAAATTAACATGCATCTGACTCTTCCAGTGTTGGCCTGTTTTGAATGGTTAACCTGATTTAATGTTGCCAGCAGGGTTTGGCTATTACATGCTCTCAGAGCATATTGAAACGAGCCCTGGTTTGTAAATCTTGGCAGGAGTGTAAGAACTCAGTCCTTGGTCAGCCTGGAATCCTTTTGTTCCAGCCTGACTTGAGAAATGGAATCCAAGACTTGTACATCCCATCTGCATTCAAAGACTCTGTGAACTGCCTGTTTGTTTACTGTTCAATTTCATTGTAGTTGATTCAGTTTCTTAAAAACAATAAAGTGTTTCCCTTTCTATAATTAAAAAATACAGACCTCTGGTCAACATGCTGATGATAGCCTCTATCCACGAATAGTTAAGTGCCTAATTCCTGGTGAGGTTTTTTGGGGTGACAGTGGAGTTCGTGGGGTCCAGAACCAACAGCCAAGAATTCTTGAAGACGTCTTTGGTGCAAAAAGGTGATTTTATTAAAGCTCAGGAACAGGACCCGTGGGCAGGAAGAGCTGCCCAGGGACCTTGAGGAGAGACTGGTTATATACAATGGAGTTGGGGGAGGTAAAGTCCAGGGGAAGTTTCTAGTGAGATTTTCATATGCTGAAGAAGACTCCTAGGATACTGGAGGCCTGAAGCTAAGGTTGTTTTCCCTCCAGCAAAGCATTAGCATTGAGACCGTAGGGGAGTTCCTGGAGAAACGTTTGCTCTGCTCTGCCGGCCTCAAGTGTTAGTCAGTGGCCTCAAGTGGGCTGCAGGGTATAAGGAAATTGAGGTCTATCTTCCATTTCCTTCTGCCTGTGTTTCCCCCATCACTATGGAGTGGTGATGGAGAATCTTAGGTCATTCAGGTCTATGATCCCTATCAGTTAACCATTTGTTTTCCCCGTTTTCTTTGTTCTTGGGCAGCCAGGAGTGCCTGAGGAATATCACACATCCCTCTGGGTTGGGGGCGGAGGATGTTTGTGGCCTGTCAGCTTGCCTGATGTTCCCTCATCACTCCCCTCCCTCAACTTAGACCCTTAAAATTTTTAAGGTTGCTGAGGGTGGAAGGTCTCCTCTTCTGTAACTTTTTTCTGCTGCATAGGGGCTTAGAGATGTCCCTACCTATGGGTCAACACTGGTCAGTTGGGGAAGTTAGAGGGGAGTTATGAAAGGCAAAGACAGTCAGTTCAGGGGAAATAGCACATATGAGCCTCCTTGAGTAGAAGGGACCATCTGTCTTTTGGAAATTACACCGGTTAAGGCAACAGGCAGGGAGACCCCCCGAAAAGACAAAATAAGGTTAATACTAAGAAAAATTCATAAAGGTACATTATTGAAACATAATTTTTTTCTCTAAAAACCCTCGTTAACCAGAGATGGCCAAATCAAGACTAATTGTAAAACAAGTCCAGTTTTAACCAACTTGGCCAAATTATTTACGTAGGCTCAGCAAGATTGGTGGCTGATGGTATAGAACGTTTGAAATTTGCTTTGCTGGAACTTTTTATAAGGAATCTAAATTGAACATTTAGTAGCCTCTCCAAGCCAGAAGCCAATGCGGGCAATACCTGTAGATTTGAGTGAATTCCTCTCCATGAGGTCCCCAACATGTCCGGAGGTCCTGCACCTGCCAGGAAGTGACATTGTTTACTCACCTGGTTGGGCTGCTGGGAACTCTGTCAGCAAGGTATCCGACCAACATTTCCAAGGAGATTTATTGGCTCCATGCTTGAAAAAGTCAATCTTTATTCCTTAAAGCTGTTGGGTCATATCAGAGTCTATGCATGCCACTCTCAAATATGACATTCCAGTCAAAGCCTTGGTAAGATGACCAATATTTTCAATGGTGTCCTTTTACAAGGAGATTCTCATTGAACTTAGGCAAGTAAGTATGATTGCCTCGAAAGAAACAACACTCCTTGAGAATTTGTGAATTTCAGAGGGTTTAGGTAGAAAAGTTAAATGCCTCAGTTTGTTGACCGAGGAATAATTCTTCACATCCCATATCAGATCTTAAGAGGAAGTTTTCTTAACCTGGAAGAGCAAACATTAGAGAACCAGCAATATTTTAAAATGAGTTACAAAACTATGACAAAAAGACTCAAAAATGGACATGATTAAAGATCTGATGGGAGTTCCTTGTAATGCAGTTGACAAGAAATTCAGTTATTTTTTGTGGCACATAACACTTAAATAATCAGAATACCAAGTGAAGGCCTTATACCAGAAAACATTAAAACTTTACGAATTACATACATGTTTGAGTAGTTACAGCATTTACCCAAGGTTTTCCATTATTTGACAATGCTTTTACCAAAGAAGTCTAATTGGTCAAAAAGACTTTATTTACTATTTAAATCTTGGGAAGTTTGTTAAAAACAAAACAAAACTCAGAACGTTAGTTACAAAGCACAATGCCTATTTACCATCAGACCCAAATATCCTTAGTTTCTCTGCAATAAGAAATCAAAAAGCAGATAAACCATGTTTTATAATCAATGCTGTAACATCGTAACCTATTTGGAAAAGACTTAGATGTCCAATGAATTCAATCCCAATTATCATGCCAACAAAACTAAAGTTTTAGGTTACCAAAGACTGAAAGCTATCTTAACAATTACCCCTGAAAACTTTGCAACTAAATTAACTATCATTTAAGTTGTCTTTTTGCTAACAAATTGCAATAGAAAGAACACAAACTTATTTCAAGAGCTTATTTGACTTTTAGCAAAACGGGTGGGATAAGTTTCATATGTAATGCTGATAGAGAGGTCTGTTTTAGACCAACAAACTTACATTAGTTGAAACAGAACATATGTTCTACCCGTTTCCACTTAGAAGACAACAGTGTTCCCCTCTGTCAATTTTCACCTGAGACCTCCGTGGGGAAATCTGAAGTGGGTGGTCCAAAGTGGGTGCTCTTTGCTCCTTGACACCGAGGGTGGAAGGAGGGGCCAGTGGTGCCAGGGGAGGCACTGAGGATGGTATAGAATCAGTTAGGCAGGCCACACTCTAGGCAGTGCAGAAACAGGAGGAGGAAGAGAGTTCCCAGTTCTAAATCTCATCAGCTCAGACAGAGGAGCGGACGCCATGTTTGTTTTCCTTTCCACCAGCAAGTGAAAATTGGCAGTCCATGTCAGGGCAGAGAAGACCGGGAGTTTCCCTGAAACGAAGGGAGCTTTGGCAGCTGCTCTGCTTGGGAATATTCCTTCAAGTCCCCGTTCTGGGGTAGACTAACCAGTTGGCTCCAACTATAGCCATTAACCCAGGAAATGAATGAGGGAGAGGCCCTCACATCTATTAGGCAGAAGAACAGAGAGAGAGAGTCAGCGTCCCCTCCATTAGGGATGACCTGTGTTTTCTCCAGTAACCTGGATTAACTTGGAGGAGGCCTATTTAGACATCTAATATGTTAGAAGGGTGTTTACTAGCCAAACACATTTGGATAAACACATTCTGTAAGAGGCCTTTGGTCCGAGTCCTGAGTTAGCCATGAGGGCCTGGGCCAAGGGTTACCTCTCTCTATTTGCCCTGTTTCCTGCGGAAGAGATCTAACTGCTAGATTCTATTGAGAACATGCAGTGTTACAGATCAGTCCTTTCCTGAATTTTGCAAGACAAATTGTTTCCAGTGGGTTAAAAAAAGCATCCCAAGGGAGAGTCCTTGGGGACTGGAGAAGCTCCCAGGCTCGTCCTAGAGAGAGAAAAGGTCCATTACCATGAAATCCCCCCCGGCCCCCCACAACTCCTGGGTTGCATCCTATATGCAGGATATGTCAGAGGTTCCCCAGGGGTCAAAGTGGTCTGAGGTGTCCTTGGAACAAAATCACTATGACCACCAACCAGCTGCTAAGGGTTCTTGAAGAAGGGAGGCCAGCCCTCCTTCCCTTTTCCCATTAGATCCTAGGCTACAAATGGGTGGCAGCATATGAACCAAGTTTGCATGCCATGCCACACCCTGAGGAGGCTGGTGGTGGGGGCTTGCTGTGCCCCACTTGTGGCTTGCCTTGCAGAGAAAGTCACACAAAACCCGCCATCTTTAACGCATGGGAAAAAACTGGAAAAGTTTTATAAAATTACCCAATTCTGTGATTGAGGACATTGACTGTGAAAAGTAAAGACAGAAATCCATCATGATCTAAGGGACGTTCCAACACGTATAGGCTTTACACCAGCTTCCCTAGGAAATGGCTCCCAGTTGGGTTAATTCAATCAGGTACTGGTTTCGGCAGGCTCCAATTGGAGGTCCTGCTGCCAGAAGCTGCTAGACCAGGGATGTGGAGGGGATCACATTAGACTAGTGAGGAGTAAACCTCACATGGGAGTGTTAAGATTGGCTGTCGTCAGTTACCCATTTGTTTTGAACAGCCAGGAGTGCCCGAGGAGTATCACACATACCCCACCTGGCAGCGGGGGGGAGGTGGTGCTGTGTATTTATGGCCTGCCAGCTTGCCTTATGCTCCCTCTTCAATTCTCCCTGCTTTTGCCCAAGGTCCAAGGGATCCTTCTAAATGAGCTTTTCTTGAATCTGAACTGAAATGGGGTTCAGAGAGGGGTGGAAAAGACACTTAAGCTCCGGGGGGGAGGGGCATCACTATCATCCCAACGATAGTCTTCAGGGTCCTTGGAAACTGCATTCTCAATTATGTCTTTCTGCTCAAACATTTTATGATTGTCAGAAATAGGGGCACTTTCACCTCTTGGCCTTCTTTCTTGCTTACCTTACTTTCCCGCTGGGAATCCACCCAAGTGTGTGATGTCCTCTGAGGGTTTCATAGCTTTGGGGCCATTCCCCTTCACATCACAGAGCAGTAGCAGGGGTACTTCTTGAGCTGAGATCCAAGTTCTGCTACATGGTATGCTGACGTGTCAGTGTCTTCATCAAGCAAAATGGGAATCAAATAATTGTATATACTCCAGAGGGATTTTGTGAAGTCTGGGAAGGATTACATGACTATAATAATATATAGGAATATATTATTACTGGTGTATTGTCATTATTTTCAAAGTGGGATGAAATAGGGATAGGGTTTTAGGGCAGACCCATCAGAGAGGATTAATCTTGTGTGTGAGCCTATACAGCTGCCTAAAAATGCCTAATAAATATCCTGGTTACATATTAGTACTTGGTTGAGCGTTGATTGGTTCATCCCATGAATCAGACAACCCTTGCTGGGGTTTTGTTTCAAGTTTTTATTTAAATTATAGTTAACATGTATGGTAAAATTGGTTTTGGGAGTAGAATTTAATGATTCATCACTCACATATGACACCCAGTGCTCATCGCAACACATGCCTTTCTTAATGCCCACCAGCCATTTAGCCCATCCCCACCCACCTCCTCTCTGGTAACCATAAGTTTGCTTTCTGTCCTTAAGAGTTTCCTATGGTTTGCCTCTCTCTCTCTCTCTCTCTCTCTCTCTCTGTTTCTCTCTCTGTCTCTGTCTCTCTCTCTCTCTTTTCCCCCTCCGCTGTGTTCATGTTTTGTTTCTTAAATTCCACATATGAGTGCAATCATATGCTATTTGTCTTTCTCTCACTGACTTATTTCATTTAGCATAATAAACACTGGCTCCACCCACATCATTGCAAATAACAGGATTTCATTCTTTTTGATGGTTGAGTAACACACACACACACACACACACACACACACACACACACCCTACATCTTCTTTATCCATTCATCAGTCTATGGACATTTGGATTCTCTCCATAACCGGGCTATTATTGATAGCACTACTACAAACATCGAGGTGCAATTTGCCCCTTGGAATCCGTATTTTTGTATCCTTTGGGTAAATACCTAGTAGTGCAATTTCTGTGTCAGAGGGTAATTCTATTTTTAACTTTTTGAGGAACCTCATACTGTTTTTCTAGAGTGGCTGCACCAGTTTGCACTCCTGCCAACAGTTCAAGAGTGTTCTTCTTTCTTTACATCCTCACCAACATCTGTTGTCCCCTGTGTGGTTAATTTAACCTTTCTGACAGGTGTGAGGTGGTATCTCACCATGGTTTTCATTTGCGTTTCCCTGATGATGAGTGGATGTTGGGCAACTTTTCAAGTGTCTGTTAGCCGTCTGTATCTCTTCTTTGGGAAAATGTCTATTCATGTCTTCTGTCCAATTTTGAACTGGATTATTTGTTTCTGGATGTTGAGCTTGATAAGTTCTTTGTAGATTTTGGATACTAACCCTTTATCAGATATGTCATTTGCAAATATATTCTCCCATCCTATAGGCTGCCTTTAAGTTTTGTTGATTGTTTCCTTTGCTGTGCAGAAGCTTTTTATCTTGATGAGGTCCCAATTATTCATGTTTACTTTTGTTCCCCTTGCCTCTGGAGATGTTTCTAGTAAGAGGTTGCTACAACCCAGGTCAAAGAGGTTACTGCCTATGTTCTCCTCTAGGATTTTGATGGTTTCCTGTTTCAAATTTAGGTTTCGGATCCATTTGGAATTTATTTTTGTGTATGGTGTAAGAAAGTGGTCAAGTGTCATTCTTCTGCATGTTGCAGTCCAGTTTTCCCAGTACTATTTGTGGAAGAGACTTTTTTTTTTCCATTGGATATTTTTTCCGGCTTTGGCAAAGACCATATATTTGTGAGTCCTTTTCTGGGTTTTCTATTCTGTTCCATGTGTCTGCTTTTGTGCCACTACCATATTGCCTTGATGATTACAGCTTTATAATATAGCTTGAAATCTGGAATCATGATGCCTCTAGCTTTGCTTTTCTTTTTCAAGATTGCTTTGGCTATTCGGGTTCTTTTGTAGTTCCATACAAATTTTAGGATTATTTATTCTAGCTCTGTGAACTATGCTGGTGGTATTTAGATAGAGATTGCATCAAATGTATATATTACTTTGGGTAGTATAGACATTTTAACAATATTCTTCCCATCCATAAGCATGGAATTCTATTCCATTTCTTTCTGTTCTTTTCAATTTCTTTCATAAGTGTTCTATAATTTTCAGAGTATAGATCTTTTGCCTCTTCAGTTAGGTTTATTCCTAAATATCTTACAGTTTTTGCGTCCATTTTCATGAGGGATATTGGTCTATAATTTACCTTTTTAGTGAGGTCTTTGGTTTTAGAATCAAGATAATACTGGCCTCATAGAATAAGTTTGGAAGTTTTGCCATTTCTATTTTTTTTTAACAGTTTGAGAAAAATAGGTATTAACCCTTCCTTCCTCCCTTCCTTCCTCCCTCCCTCTTTCTTTCCTTTTCTTTCTTTCTTTCTTTCTTTCTTTCTTTCTTTCTTTCTTTCTTTCTTTCTTTTTCTTTCTTTCCTTCCTTCCTTCCTTCCTTCCTTCCTTCCTTCCTTCCTTCCTTCCTTCTTTCTATTTATTTATTTTGAGAGAGAGAAAGAAAGAGAACACTAGCAGGGGAGAGGCAGAGAGAGAATCCCAAGCAGGCTCCAAGCTCTCAGTGCAGAGCTTGATGTGGGGCTTGAACCCATGAAGTGCGAGATCATGACCTGAGCCAAAATCAAGAGTTGGGTGCTTAACTGACTGAGCCACCCAGGTGCCCAGGTATTAACCTTCCTTTAAATGTCCAATAGAATTCCACGTGGAAGCCATCTGGCCCCAAAATTTTGTTTGTTGGGAGATTTTCGATTACTAATTCCATTTCTTTGCTGGTTAAGGGTCTGTTCAAATTTTCTATTCATGTTTCAGTTTTGGTAGTTGGTATGTTTCTAGGAGTTTATCCATTTCTTCCAGATTGCCCCTTTGTTGTTGGCATATAATTTTTTAATAATATTCTCTTGTAATTGTTTGTATTTCTGTGGTTTTTATTGTGATCTTTTTCATTCATGATTCTATTTATTTATTTATTGTTTTTAAGTTTTTAATTTAATGTATTTTTAAAATTTACATCCAAGTTAGTTAGCATATAGTGCAACAATGATTTCAGGAGTAGATTCCTTAATGCCCCTTGCCCATTTAGCCCATCCCCCCCTCCCACAACTCCCACAAACAGTAACCCTGTTTGTTCTCCACATTTAAGAGTATCTTATGTTTTGTCCCCCTCCCCGTTTTTATGTTATTTTTGCTTCCCTTCCCTTGTGTTTATCTGTTTTGTATGTTAAAGTCCTCATATTAGTGAAGTCATATGATATTTGTCTTTCTTTGACTAATTTTGCTTAGCATAATACCCTTTAGTTCCATGTTGTGCAAATGGCAAGATTTCATTCTTTTTGATCGCTGAGTAATACTCCATTGTATGTACACACACACACACACACACGCACACACACACACACACACACACACCCCATATCTCCTTTATCCATTCATCCATCAATGGACATTTGGGCTCTTTCCATACTTTGGCTATTGTTGATAGTGCTGCTGTAAACATTGGGGTGCATGTGCCCCTTCAAAACAGCCTACCTATATCCCTTGGATAAATACCTGGTCATGCAATTGCTAGGTCATAGGGTAGTTCTATTTTTAATTTTTTGAGGAAACTTCATACTGTTTTCCAGAGTGGCTGCACCAGTTTGCATTTCCGCCAGCAGTGCAAAAGAGATCCTCTTTTTCTGCATCCTCGCCAACAGATGATGTTATTTATTTGAGTCCTTTCTCTTTGTGATAAGTCTCCCTAGGCATTTATCAATTTTATTAAATCTTTAAAAGGAAGATCCAGCTCCTGGATTCATTGATCTGTTATATTGGTTTTCATTGTTGTTGTTGTTGTTTTAGTTTCTATACCATTTATTTCTGCTCTAATCTTTATTATTTCCTTTCTTTTGCTGATTTTAGGGTTTGTTTGTTGTTACTCCTTTAGGTGTAAGTTTATGTTGTATATTTGCAACTTTTCTTGCTTCTTAAGGTAGCCCTATACTGCAGTATTCTTCCCTCTTAGGACCTCTTTTGCTGCACCCCAGAGGTTTTGGACTGTGGTGTTTTTATTTTCATTTCATAGTTAATCCCTTAATTCTTTAGTAAGTTGTTCTTTAACTTCCGTGTATTTGTGGTCTAAGTTTTTTATTGTTGTTGATTTCAAGTGTCATAGTGTTGTGGTCTGAAAATATGCGTTGTATGATCTCAGTCTTTTGGGACTTGTTGAGGGTTGATTTGTGACCCCCTATGCGGTCTCTTCTGGATATGCAGTCACAAAGAATGTGTAATCTGCTTTCGGATGAAATCTTCTGAATATATCTGTTAAGGCCATCCAGTCCAGTGTGTCATTCAAAGCCATTGTTTCCTTGTTGATTTTTCTGTTTAGATAAATATCCATTGCTGTAAATTGGGTGTTGAAATCCCCTACTATTATTATATTATTATTAATGAGTTTATTTTTGTTTGTTTTTGATTGATTTATAGGATTTATATAATTGGGTACTTCCAAAATTGGGGCATAAATATTTATAATTGGTAGATCTTTTTGTTATGTAATTGTGATGTAATGCCCTTCATGTCTTGTTATATTCTTTGGTTTAAAATCTAGTTTGTCTGGGGGTGCCTGGGTGCTTCAGTTGGTTAAGCATCCGACTTCAGCTCAGGGCATGAGCTCATGGTTTGTGAGTTCGAGCCCTGCGTTGGGCTCTGTGCTGACAGCTCAGAGCCTGGAGCCTGCTTCAGATTCTGTCTCATTCTTTCTCTGCCCCTTGCCCACTTGTGCTCTGTCTCTCTCTGTCTCTCAAAAATAAGTAAATATAAAAAAGAATTTTTTTAATCTAGTTTGATATAAATATGACTGACTACTCTGGCTTTCTTTTGACATCAATTAGTATATGTGGTTCTCTATACCCTCATTTACAATTGAAGGTGTCTTTAGATCTAAAATTAATCTTTTGTGAGTATCACGTCAATGAGTTTTGATTTTTTATCCATTCTGATCCCCCATATGTTTTGATGGAGCATTTAGTCCATTTACATTCAGAGTGATTATTGATCAGAATTTAGTGCCATTTTATTGACTCTGCAGCTTCTGTTTCTGGAAATTTTCTCTGTTCCTTTCTAGTCTTTATTGCTTTGAACCCTTGCTGTTCTACACCATCCCAGGTATCATCCTTCTTCATGCTCTTGCCATTGTTCCATTGTCATCAAGCATTTGTCACCAGAATTGAACGTTACTTTGTATTATGCCTTTTTTAAAAGATCCAAACCTATTTAATGTAATTTTATTACAATAGCTGTAGTGGACTTGTTTCTAAAAATTTTATTTGCTTTGGGTGTGTGGGTGACTCAGTCAGTTAAGCGGCTGGCTTCGCCTCAGGTCATGATCTCACAGCTGGTGAGTTCGAGCCTCGCGTCGGGCTCTGTGCTGACAGCTCAGAGCCTGGAACCTGCTTTGGATTCTGTGTCTCCCTCTCTGTCTGCCCCTTCCCTGCTCATGCTCTCTCTCTCTCTCTCTCAAAAATAAACATGAAAAAAATTGTATTTGCTTTTGATAAAGGAAACACATCACAGCTAAATTAAGAATCGTTCTGCTCTATTGTGATTGTTCTAGTTCTTTTTCAGTTAATTTTGAAACCATCATTAATTTAAAAAAAATTGCAATACATTGTAAGTCTGAATAAACACAGACACACACAAACCCTAAATGATACAAGGAAGTACAGTCTGGGCTTGATAAATACATAAAATTAAAAGCAAACTCTGATCCTGTTCCCACATCTTTTCTTCTTTGATGGGTTTGCAAATGTTTAGTCAGAAATTGAGGATGGATTCAGCAATTCCACTTCTGGGATTACATATGAAGGGAAAAAAGAACTTTGAAGAGATACCTGCATGCTCATGTTCACTATGGTATTATTTACAATCGCTAAGACACGGAAACATACACACATACATGTTCCACATATACAAACAGTGGAATATTATTGAGCCGTAAAGAAGAAGTAAATCCTACTATTTGTGACAATGTGGGTAGACCTTGAGGGCTTTCTACTAAGTGAAGTAAGTCAGAGAAAGACAAATACTGTATGATCTCATTCATATGTGGAATCTAAAAACAAAACAAAATAGCCTCATAGAAAGCAGATTGGTAATTACCAGAGGCAAAGAGTGGGGAAATGGGGATTGGATGAAAGAGGTCAAGGGGCACTATCTCAGAGTTATAAGGTAAATAATACTAGGGATATAATGTATATGTGACGAGTAAAGTTACCACTGCTGTAGGGTACGTTTGGAAGGGAAGAGTAGATCCTAAGACTTCTTTTCACAAAAAAAAAAGCATTTCCTTCTCCTTCTCTTTCTTCTTTTTGTATTTATATGAGATAATGGATGTTAACTTACTGTGGTAATTATTTTGCAATATATGTAAGTCAAATCACTATGCTGTAAATCTTAAACTTACATTGTGCTGTATGACAATTATCTGAATAAAACTGGGCCAGGAGGAGAAATGGTGTTCTTGGTTTTGAGAGACATTGCTAACTTGGCCATAAATACTTCACCTTGTCTTTGTCAGCCTCTGGTAAATACTTTGCAGAGGAGAGTTCTCGAGTATGTTGTGTGGCCAAGAAATAACATTTTTTTTTTTAATTTTTTTTTTCAATGTTTATTTATTTTTGGGACAGAGAGAGACAGAGCATGAACGGGGTAGGGGCAGAGAGAGAGGGAGACACAGAATCGGAAACAGGCTCCAGGCTCTGAGCCATCAGCCCAGAGCCTGACGCGGGGCTCGAACTCCCGGACCGCGAGATCGTGACCCGGCTGAAGTCGGACGCTTAACCGACTGCGCCACCCAGGCGCCCCAAGAAATAACATTTTAACTTACCAGTGGGAGTAATACAAATACGATAGATGATGCAAAATAGATAAATATGCAACTGAAAAAGAACATCCTTAAATCTTCTCTGAAAGCTACTAAAGGGTGGTTTGCTATGAGAATGTATGCTGAGGAATGAGCGGATTTATGTAGTTCTTTGTTGTTTGCTGTATTATCGTAGGTATTCCTAAGCATGACTGAGCTACTGAAAAAATTGAAACTAATTGTTGAACTCCTAGAAAAGCTGAAACCTGCAGTGAATAGGAGTGTTCTCCATATTGATGCATTTGTTCTCTATTTTCCCTGAATTAAAATTAAAACTGATGGAGAATTTCTAGGGTCCTATACTTACCCTTATTAAAGACATAGGTAATTAGTCATGCACTGTTGCCATTAGCTCAACTCTGTTTCCCCATGACTTCTGTTTATTTCCAGCAAGACAGATATAACCAATATTTCCCACGTTTTCTGGTTTGGAATAAAAAAAAAATCCCTCTTACATCTTTTTCTTTTAAATAGCTTGAGCTCCGACTTCTCTAAGAAAGCTCTTCTCTTATTTGGGTGATCCACCCACCAGTGATAATCATGGGATGTGTTCAGGACATGTGCTTTGTGCAAAATCAGTCCCTCCTGCTCCTGAGCAACTCCACCACCACGAGCAAGAGAGGATCCCTGTTGGTGTGACGTAAGAAAATGGGGTTGGGACGAGGCTTCTGTTGACAGTTGTTGCCACGGGTACTAGTCTGGATACCTACCATGGCTGTACTGGTTTTTCAAAGTTCAAGGAAGAATGGGCCTCACCTTCCATTTCATGTCAGGCAGAGGTATCTTCACCCAAGTGGACTTGGGTTCCAGACATCGTGGCTTTTTAGAGTCGTTCAAACACACAGGTCACGCCATGCCATCCTGTTCCTGGGGAGTCATGGAAGGTGTTGATTGGGACCCCAAAGCACTGTTTCTTTTCAAATTTGGCATTCCTATTCATTCCTTCCCTCAACGTTCTCTTTTTCTCCCCCTCTTTTCTCCAGCTAAAGCACCCAAGCCCATATCTACTTGATGTTTTAGAATAAGTGACACATACTTGAAAGGGAAAATCCCTGCTGGGTCACAGTAGGTTTTGTTACCACGATGTTTCATGTGATGAAGTTGAAAGGCAGAAAGATTTTACTTCTTAGACGCTTAAGTTTGAAGAAACCAATCTGAGCTGGATTGAGCAAAGTATGAACACATCATCATAGTGAATCTATCGATTCTTCTTGTTAGATGCCAAAAAGGTGCCCTACTTCATTGAGTTGTACATACTCTCAGTTGGCAGACACATCCTAATTTTGGTGACAGTAAATAAAGGAAAGGAGCATCTTTGAAACGATGAAATTGGGTAAATAGCTTTCATGTGATTTAGGGATTTATTTTCCTTTTTTCTATGTGTTTTTTTTTATTTTAAAAAAGTGTAAAGTATTTTCAAAGTGCAAAAGTTAATAAAGAATAGTACAATGTACACTTAGGCACCGATCAGGTGGCTTAAGAAATAACACTTTGTAAATGAAGTTGAAGCTTTCATTGCATCTCTCTGAGTACAGTATTCTGGCTCAGCCACTGTAGTAAATCCTACACAGAATTAAACATTCACATGCATTTCTTTATGTTTCTATCACACATGCTTATGTTTAACAACATTTTAGTATATTTGACACATCTTTATTTTCTTTTACTATGTAAAACTTCCATATATATTTATGTATATATGTATATATGTATATATGTATGTATGTATATATATATGTGTGTGTGTGTGTGTGTGTGTGTGTATATATATATATATATATATATATATATATATATATATAAAATATACATTTACCCAGTATCTAGTTTCAACCATTATAAATATTTTGCCAATTCTGATCCACACATCACCCCGCTCCCTGCCCTCGTCTCCCACCCCTGGACTGAAGCAGATTCCAGATGTTATATCTTAATTGTCAGTAAACACTTCAGTGTATACCTCTAAAAGCTAAGGACTTTTAGAAATCATAGCCATGATTACAACTGCCACACCTAAAACAATCAACAATAATTTCTTAACGTTATTGAACATCAGTTAATGCACCAAGGTTTCCTAAATGTTTTAGAGATCTCTTTTTATAGTTGTTTTGTCTGAATCAGGTGCAACCCAAGTTGACACATTGGCCTTGCGTTGATATGTCTTGTAGGTTGATTTACATCTATGGGCTTGCTCCTGGTTTGATTCCTCTTCTTTCCTTGCCATTTATTTGTTGAGAAAACTGGCCCTATGGACTTGCCCAGTGAACAATTCCCTTCTCTATATGGATATTCAACTTTAGTAGTGCCATTTAGTCCATTTCTCCATGCTAATATCTAGAGCTGTTTGCGCAGTGTGTTATGTGTCTATACGACAGTGGCTTCTGGACATTCGCTTCCATTTCACCTGTCTGTATGGGTCAATAGGGGACTAGATAGGTCAATATCATGGCCTTATTCTCACCTTGTGGTAAATAGGATGGTCCCCTCTCTTTATTGTTTTTTGGAATTGTCTTGACTCTTAGCCCTTTGCTTTTTAAATGAATTTAGCAATTGGCTTGTTAAGTACTCCACCCCTAAAGATTTACAAATGTAGTCGTGGTTTTATTAAAAGCACATTGAATTTCTACATTAATGTGGTAAGAAGTCAAGTCTTTATGATATTGAGTGTTCTTTTCCACAAATAGGACTCTCCATTTATCCATATTGTTATGTCAATAATAAGTTTTAAAATTTTCTTATGCTACCTGTGAATACTTTCAGATTTATTTTGTGGTTTCTTATATTCAATGTTGTGTTTGTATAAATTGCATTTAGTTTTTGCCCGTATTTCTTCTTGATGAAAGAGTATGTGTTCATAAACATCTTTTTTCAGTTTATAATATATACTATTTCAATTGTTACTTTAATCAAGTGTTAGGTCATCATGATTTATGACATTTCAGGATTTTCAGGAACAGAGAATATTTATTGTCCTATTGAGGACTGTTTCTTCTTAGGTTTGACTTTAAAGACGTGGAAGTGGCTATTGCTTCGCAAAATTAAAATTCCTAATTAAAAAAAAAATTATGCTGTTTTTTCCCTACTTCTTGGGTAGTATTTTTCAACTATAGATTGTGACACCAATGAAGTTAGTGAAATTGATGTATTGAATCGTCAAGAGGAATAAAGAACAGGATAGAAAATATCAAGAATATTCTGTAATTGCTAAGTTGGTTATATGTGATACAGGTATTGTTTCATGAAAATTGTTTCACTGATATTTATGTGTGTGTGTGTGTGTGTATAATATGTGTGTTTATGTGTCAGTGTATATACATATTTGGAAATTGAGAAGTATTTTGGCAGCTCGCATATACTGTACTTTTCATTGTGTTTAAATTTGAACTTGTTGGCCTGAGAAACAAACTCTGGGTATTACTCTTCTGAGTTGTCAAAGAATAGATTTCTGTAAGCCAGTTGTTTTAAAGGCCGCCATTAGTACAAGGATACATTTAAGGACACTTAAGAAGGAGATTAACAAAAACTACTCTCCACTGTAGTGTCAGGAAGTAGACTTATGTATCTCCTGGCCATTCATTTATTAGTGAACTAAACTCTAGGAAAATGTCCTTGAAGTGTATTATAGTTAGCTCCTGAAAAATGGATTCAATAACAATTATAAAGTATAAGATAACCAGAACAGTATGAGATACTCTGTGTATATGTGTGTGTTTCTGAATCCTTTCCCCAGTATTGTTACTCTACAGAAGACTTAGGACAGAAAAATTATACATGGACTGTGTGATCTTATTGAGTGTCTTGGCCTTCCCTATATTCACTACATTTTCAGCACTGTACTGACCATTGCTTCAATATGTACATTTAAGACGTAAATCCTTCTTTCATGAAGCCTGTGGTTTAATTGGGGATTCCACGTAAACCATAAGAAATATTTAGCATGTGGTACAAAATCGTCCGTCTATATGTTATCTTATAGGAAGCAGGATGGCGGAGGGGATGGTTTTTGTTTCTAAGGGCTAAAACTGTGAGAGAGAGTTTCATGGAAGGAACAAACCTAGCCCAGTGGGGCTTATAATAATAAGTTTGGCTTGGTCGATGGAACAGACTAGAAGAGCACAATAGATGAGAAGAAGGCAAGGCAAAAAGTAGTAAATGCACATAGCATTTAGGACAGTACCGAGAGTTGTCATTGAGAAACTGGGGGTGTGTCAAAGTGCCAGAGAAATAGGTCAGCTAGGTAGGGTACAGCCTGTTATTTGAGAACTTGGTGCTTCCCGAGTTCAAAGCTTGATCAAATATCCTCGCATTATCCCTTTTAACCCAAACTCCCCAGGTTCTGTTGACCTGCAGACATAAATGAAGTTACATTTTCATTTGCCATCAGGACACATAGTTTGCTGCTTCACCTTCTCAGCATCTCAGGGGTGTCCTCTCAGACTTCCTAGCAGATGTCATCTGCCCACAAAGTGCTAGTGAGAGACAGCCGGTGACCATCTGTAAGAGCTTGACTTAACTGTGAGGTCAGTGTCCGCGCGGGTCCCCAGAGGTCCACGGCCCTCCATTTAAACCTCACTGCATTAGAGCCATCATGCACTGATCCTCAACCATGTCGCAATTTTCCTCCAGGTCTTGGAAGAAGTGCCTTTAGTGCCCCAGGTCTCCCACTGTGTTAGGGAACATCTCCTTGGGTCTTAACGTGTAGCACTCACTGCTGAGCCGGAAGGGCGAATGTGTCTCCCAGACCCAGGTTCAAATCACGACCACCACCGGCCCTTCCAGTTTCCGTTGCTAAGATTTTGATACTGGGTTTTGCTGTTTGCACCTCTTGCCTTAAATTGAGTTTTCCACCCTGGAGATTTTCAGCCTGCATCCAAGTAAACTTGTGTCGAGGCTTCTGTATGTCCAGTTTGCAAACCACCGGCACTCTGAATGCCAATTTGGCTCTCCAGGGAACCCACAGAGCCCTCTGAGTTCTCTGCTGTGCAAGTGGCAAGCAACTTGACATTTCCTCACTTAAACTTGAGGCTTTGATTTAACTTGTTCCGAGGAATCTGGCAAAGTGAGTGGAGCCCTGTTACTTGCGTGGTCACTGCTGCAGACGTTTGGGCGTACCTCAAGCCAGATCTCGTGTTTAAATTTAGCAATGAGGTACATGGAAAGAACTTGATGGAACCATCAGGATATGGGCATCTCATTCCCCAAGGCCACTGTGTTTATGTTCTTTTACATATATTTTTGTTGCCTGGCCAAGCTTCATTTGGCAATCCCTGAGTAAGATCACTTTTGAATACATTTATAAAATGCTCTCCATTTAACTGCACAAGATAAAAATGAAATTTAAAATCCTTATGCAAATTACTGAAGAAATAGTCCTGGAGGTTCATTAATTGAAAGAGATTGCTTTTGCAGGATTATAACAGCATGCCAGTTTCTAGATTTATTCACTGTTGCTTATTGTCCTGTTTGTAAGTTTTAATGTGAGGCTTTTGATTCAAGTAGGCAAGGAGAGGTTTTAACGGACTGTTTATACGATTTGCTGTTATTACCTTCTCAGTGATCAAAGAAAAGCTTTTAGATTTCATAGTTTACTAGATTTGTTATGAAGTCCCAAACAACCTATCCTAACTTTGGTATATGAAGGTATTTATAATAAATTATCTATAGATCGATTACCAAACCAAATAGAATATGAGAAAGCAACTTATTCAGTCCGTTTCTCCCATAAACCATCTATCGAAGACCCATACTATGTTCCAGGCTCTGCACAGGTTATGAAAGACATAATAATCGAACCCATAGCTAACACAAAGCTCCAGGTCTTGAAGAGCTTCCAGTTTGCAGCAAATGCCCAAATCTACAATTACACTGCATTTTGGTACAGTGTTAGGAGAGACCTATACTACATTGGTACTAAGTCACATTTGTTTACGTCACTTACCGTGCCACGTACTCTATTGGTGGTAATAAGCACCTCTTGCTTTCACTGCTTACTCTGCGCCAGACCCTTCATCTGTGCCTTTTGCATCTTTTAAGTCCATTAGCCTTCACAGCAACCCTATAACGTAGGGACTATCGTTTTTGTCATTGTGCATTTAAGGAAAGGAAGGTACAGAAAATAGTTCCAGGGTCTACATCTTGTTACATGACTGATTCAGTGGCTTCTAACCACTACACGTGCTGCACCTGCAAACACGTTTTCTAGGGGGCTGTCCAGTTAGCTGGAGTCCAGACATTTTGTATGGCTAAGCAAGAATGAAGTTCCGAGTCAAGGCAGATCTGGAGTGGCTGTAAGATGTCTTTGTCACAGCTTTTAGGTCTACTTGACCCGGATTCCTAGGAAAGTTTTCAAGGAAGATTTTCAGGACGCCCTATTTTCATCTTAATTATATCCACTTGGCTAAGGTGCTGGGTACTGGAGTTGTGAACCAGGCAGGAATTAAGTTGGCTCCCTCATCAAATGACTTTTTCGTGTGCTCCCTTTGACTCGGACTACATTTCTCCTCACCCTTCTCCATCTGTGACTTCTCTTTGGGTGGTTCTGAAACCAGAGCATTCCATGGGACAGAGCCTGGCGTATTTGGCTGCGAGACTTGACGTTCACCATAGGATATATACTTGTACGTACATGCATACACCATGTGCGTTTCTGAATGCACTATTTTATCGTCGTTAACTTATACATGGGATTATTGTGCCCAAGGAACAATTGGGTGGAAGTTACAAGGAAAGAACTTCACTTAAAACGGGGAAGGGCTCAGAGCATTGGTTCTGGATGGTGTGGTCATTACACAGTGCTCTGTCCCTGAAGGCGTTAGAGCAATTGCTGGATGATCCAGGGAGGAAGATCTAAGTGATGCACAAAGTGGAGAGAAAGTTGAACCAGGTAATCCCTGGATGCCTGCCATCCACAGAAGTCTGTAAGAGGGCCCAGTTTTCCAAACGTCACACTGTTGTGTTCACAAAACCATTGCGTGATCTTGGAACACACCCGGGTGTTCCAAATGCACATCTGACTTTTCAGTGCATCATTAAACCCTGCAAAATATTTCTTCTTAGCAAACGCAAAGTGTGTCTCTTAGAAAGTTCTAGAAATAAACTAGAAAAGGAAAACAAGTCATAAACTAAAGTATACCAAGTGCACGGCAAATGAAGCATTTATCGACTGGTTTAAGATGATTTGTTTTCAGTGGCGGAGAATCACAAGAGAAGCTCTTTGGAAGAGAAAACATTGCAGAAGAATCATATTAGGAAAGGATTTAGTGAAGCAGAAAGGCAAAAGCATGTGATTATATATTGATTAAAACTGTGAGGCAAAAGTTCCCTGAAATCCACAGCAGCACAGCCCATTTGAATGTCATGAACTTAGATGGTTGCCGGCCCAGTGATCCTCTCTTAAAATTCTTGAGCTTAATGCTTTTGGTAACGATCCACTGAAATGATAAAATCCACTTATCATTCTGTGGATATGGTCTAAATAGTTTGTGAGAGCTCCTTATTCCTTGTAATACATTTATTTGTAGTAAATATGTTTAGGTTTATTAGTTTATTCCCCCAAAGACCTCATGGCACTGTTTACCGAATTGTTAAAAGAATGCACTTTTGTACCTTAGAATTTAAAATGAGACAGTGCCCAAACATCAGAATAGAAAGGCAAGAGGCAAGAAGAAAGACAAGGGAGGGGGTCGTACTTACTAGGAATGTCAGTAAGAGTAAGCTGGGTAAAGAATTTTATATCAACCACTGTTCTGGCTGAAACTCACCTCTGAGAAAAGAGGGCCGGCGCAGGTATGGGCAGACAACAACAAAAACAAAAACCAAAACCCCAGTGTGTAAGTCAAGTCCAACCCACCTGTTTTTGTACAATCTATGACCTGTGAATGGTTTTAATTTTTTTAAATGATTGAGAAGAATCACAGCAGAATAATACTTAATGACTCACGAATATTACATGACATTCAAACCTTGCCGCCCATCAATAAAATGTTACTGGAATGCAGCCACACCCATTTGTTAACGTACTGTGTGTGTAGCTTTCCAGCTACCATAGCAGAGTAGTTGCAACAGAAACTCTACGGCCCACAAATCCTGAACTGTCGGTTGTCTGGCCCTTGTAGAAAAAGCTTGCCAGCCTCTAAGCTAGAGGATAAGGTACAGAGGCTGAAAGTAAATGATGTCAATACAGAGTGTGTGTTTCCTTTATTTGCCTGATACTTGTCCAGTGCTTGTTACAAATCCGTATCTTGGGCTTCGTCCCTGGCCTACTAAATCAGAGTCCGTGAGGAAGGACCTAAAATTCTGTTGGTCGTAAGTATCCAAGCGTGTGCTCTCATCAGACAAGTTTGGGAATCCTTGGTGCTGACCGCGCGCACAGATTGGAGAAAGACACTGGGAGGGCTTGAGTCTGAGGTCTACTGCTTACTGGCTGGAGACCTCAGGCTCTTTTGTATAATGTAATATACTTGACCTTGTAAACCTCACTTCATTCATGTCTAACCACAGGAATGATGTGTAATGGGTCAGGTTGTTGTGATGCTTTAATTAGATAATGTATTTAGATTAGGTATAGTATCAATACAGTGCCTAGCCTATAGTAAATGCCTAATAAATATTAGCTCTCCTTGTTTTTAGTGTAAGTACTACTAGAAGTAGTTTTATCGGAGGTGGAGATGAAGTGAAGCATTATGGTGAAGACGAACATTAGCCTAAGAAGACACAAATAGGAGGTACATTCTCTCACTACTTAGCTTTGTAACACTGAACTATTGGCATTCTTGGGGACTCACTTGCTTCATCTATAAAATGGAAATAAAAATAATTACATATTTCATACTTGTTTCTGACACTCTCAAAATTACTAAAAGCACTATAAAAGTCAGCTACTCTGTTCCAGTGTATAGGGCAGAACCTGGTACGGTCTGATGAATAACATGTTTCTTGTACCCAAGGGACTGACTCTGACTCAGGTGTGATGCAGGGGACTATTTCCTACTTTGATCCTTAATTTTTTTTTTTTTTCAAAATGCTCTTTGTTCAAATGCATGCATTTTATAAATTTCTTTAGCTCCCTGTGTTTAAGCCCAAATTCGTTTTCAATTAAGAGTTCATTTTCTCCTGCTTCCTCCCCCCCCTCCCCCCCACTGGGGTCAAAATTGGTGGTGAGATCAGAAAGGATTGCTACGGAAAAGGCAGGGATGGTACCTGTGGAAGGTTAGAGGTTTGCGTGTTACATTTAACAAACTGTAGGAAATTTAAAAGAAGAAAAAAATACATATGTGTATGTATGTATGTATATACGTATATACGTATATATATACACACATATATATCTGTATATATATATATGTGTGTATTATATAAATTAGATTCCCCTTGCTCCCTAAAAATCCCACATATACTCAAATTGTTTCTCAGGGAGAAATTTCGGTGTAGGAGTATGAGTGATACTTAGAGGTTTTAAAATGTAAGAAAATCAGTTTCGCTCAACTTGCACTCAGTCTTTCAGTAACTGCCAGTTTTTAGGAGCGCACCAGTGTTATCAAAGTTTCCTTTCAACAAGTTCCTTGGCTCCTTTTTGCTCTCTGTCCACCCTCACCTACCCCCCTTCACCCCAAGACTGCTAATTGGATGGTGACTATTGAACAATGGATAGGAATTAGTCATGATGAGCTATTGGGGAGCTCTGGGCCATGGCCCTTGGGGGCTGATAAGCCACCAGTGCCTAGCCCAGTCTTTAGCACAGAAAAGGGGTTCAAAAACCTTTGATGAATGAATGTTAAATGAACATTCTCCATGGAAACATCCTGCTTCTATTTACTTTTATTTACAGTCAGTGAGTCTGTGATCATAATAAGGACACGGCCCCTGGTTCTGCTTCTGATGTGGATTCCCACTGAGCAAAACCAGGCTCCTGCCCGCATCAGTTCATTGCTTAGGATTGAGATGAAGGGATTTGTTTTCTCCCCCATAAGCAAGAAGTTGTCCACTAATGAATTATTATTACCACCATATCATTTTTCTATCAAGGAATCTGTGCATCCGATTACAGTGGCGATCGTAAGTACATGGAACAGGAAGCCAGGTGTGCTTTTAAAAACACATGAAAATCAGGGGCGCCTGGGTGGCGCAGTCGGTTAAGCGTCCGACTTCAGCCAGGTCATGATCTCGCGGTCTGTGGGTTCGAGCCCCGCGTCAGGCTCTGGGCTGATGGCTCAGAGCCTGGAGCCCGTTTCCGATTCTGTGTCTCCCTCTCTCTCTGCCCCTCCCCCGTTCATGCTCTGTCTCTCTCTGTCCCAAAAATAAATAAATGTTGAAAAAAAAAAATTAAAAAAAAAAAAAACACATGAAAATCAGGACAATTTCCAAGTTGTAAAAAGATGTTTTTAAAACGATTTTATAATAACTCACTGAAAATTATGGGCTCCATTTACTGGATTATTGGTACAGGATGACTAAGTATGTTGCCCACGTATGAAATGAACCAGAAGGTAGAGAGTGGTGTGGTCTTTGCTCTTCAGATTTAGCCTAGTAACAACCAAGTGAAATAATGAAATTCATTTTTAGACCAACATTGCTGGGATAAAGCTTTACCTAACTTAATAAAATTTAAAAAAAAAATTGCCCAGTGCTTCGAAAGATGAATGTTTATAATAAGAGTTTCAGACTTTCTTATGATAACTGCATTTTACACACAGGGTTTGTTCGATTCATTTTGTTAGCCAATCTTCAAATGCCCTGTATTTTTGCACACATTTGAGAAGATGCTTAGAGGGTATGTGATACTTTCTCCTAATGAAGTTCTCCAAACACAGGCCCTTGTTTACACAGAATGTGGTTTCAGGAGAAACTGTTACAGGGAACACATTTGTAGACCATAGGAATTTAGTGTGTTCAATAAATGACCAGAGGATTTTGTTTTTGGAACTGCAATATTCACTCTGCAGGACAGATTAGACTTGGTAGTGCTTGTGGTTTTTCTTTTCTGGAGACAAGTGTTCCCAACACACAAAAACAGTAAGTGCATGCCCCTGCCCCAACCACACGCCTGTCCCACAACCTCAGCAATTATCAGAGGTTGCTAATGTTTCTTCCATACCTTTTCATAACAAGCCCAGGTACCAGGTCGTGTCAACATTTTACTCTGTATCTCTCTGTGTTAAGGCCTTGATTTTGTTTGTGTGTGTGTGTGTGTGTGTGTGTGTGTGTTTCAACGTTTATTTATTTTTGGGACAGAGAGAGACAGAGCATGAACGGGGGAGGGGCAGAGAGAGAGGGAGACACAGAATCGGAAACAGGCTCCAGGCTCTGAGCCATCAGCCCAGAGCCCGACGCGGGGCTCGAACTCCCGGACCGCGAGATCGTGACCTGGCTGAAGTCGGACGCTTAACCGACTGCGCCGCCCAGGCGCCCCTGTGTGTGTGTTTTAAATAACCTAACATTGTGGTTGGCCTTGAGGATGACGTCTTTGGTCTGTAGGGCAGAGTCCACTGGGTGAGTCTTTGAAAAGTGGTATTCAGATGTCTACCAGGGGGCCAACCTTAAATTGGTCTAGACATCAGCTTATTGGTGGGAAGTTGTGTCAACATGTTGGGGCCAAGTTGGGGACTGCCCTTCCCAGGGGAGCCGAATCAGAAAACCTGTCCCCTGCACCAATATGTAGCCAGTTTCTCCAGATCAGGTCTGATGGTTGCAGACACTCAGGATCCTGATTTCCTTTTGGTGAGAAAAGGTTTGTTATTTTATAGGTTACTATAGCATATTGGAGTCTGAAAATTACATCAAGCCTCTTCCACATGCACCGTAATTAGAAGAGAAAAAAAAAAAATAGTCTGCCTGTGTTTAAGCTATTTGGAAGATCAATAATTCTAAAAATCCCATTTCCCGCCGCATGCATCTGTTAACTATCTTGTCAGCTACAGCCTATTAAATAGCACTCACATGAAGATCTTGTATGCAAGATGTCATTTGACTTTGTTACAATGATGAATGGCTTTTTAAAGTTGTCTAATCCATTTTAGATTTAAAAATCTTTCATGTCTGGAAATCATTTGTCCAGAATAGCCTATTCTGCGTTGCCCATCTTTTCTTAACGATAAGTGGTCCGTACGTGGTTGGTAAAATGCGGAGTGATCAGCATAGGCAATTTGTTGGGATGTCCGTGCAATTTTTCCCAATACTGATGTATTAAAGTGATAGGAAACAAGCCTTATGTGTGTATATGTCTACATCTATACATATACATTTATGGTCTTAGTGCCCGTTGTTACAAGGAGAGCTGTTTTGTGGCTTCAAGAGCTGCCATTTTTTTTTTCTTTTTATGATGCCAAACTCCGGGGTGAGCTGCAGGCACAGATAAAGAAGATAAAAAGGCATTTGTTCTGTGTTTAAGAGGGGAAAAAAAAAGATTGCAAAGAAGGCTACCTTTAGATCACATTCTGTTTGTTTTTGCAGAAGCATAATTGACACACAATGTTACATTCGTTTCAGGTATACAACACAGTGATTGCACAGCTCTGTGTGGAATGCTGTGTTCACCACACCTGTAACTACCATCTGTCACGCCACAACGCTATTACGATACCATTGGCTATATTCCCTGTGGGGTACCTTTTATTCTTGTGATGTGTTCTTTCCAAAACTGGAAGCCTGAATCCGCCCCCCTCTCCGCCTTCACCCATTTTCCCCATCCCCCTACCTACATTCCATCGGTTTATTCTCTGTACATATGGGTCTGTTTCTGCTTTTTATTTGTTAGCTCATTCATTTGTTTTTCTAGACTCTACATGTAAGCGAAATCATAATGGTATTTCTCTGACTACTTTCACTTAGCATAATACCCTTGAGTTCTGTCGGTGTTGTTGACCATAGCAAGGTCTCATCCTTTTATATGGCTGAGTAATACTCCTACACACACACACACACACACACACACACACACACACACACACCCCATTTTCTTTACGCATTCGTCTACTAAGGGGCACTTGAGTTGTTTCTATCTCTTGGTTATTGTAAATTATGCTGCAATAAACATAGGGGAGCAAATATCTTTAAGTTCATGGTTTTGTTTTCTTTGGATAAATAGTAGCAGAATTACTAGAGCATAGGGTAGTTCGATTGTTAATTTTTTGAGGAACCTCCATTATTTTCCACAGTGGCTGCATCAGTTTGCATTCCCTCCAATGGTGCATGGTGCATGACGGTTCCTTTTTCTCCACATCCTTGCCAATACTTGTTATTTCTTGTCTTTTTGGGTCTAGCCATTCTGACAGGTGAGAGGTGGTATCTCATTGTGGTTTTGATTTACATTTCCCTCATAATGAGTGATGTTGAACATCTTGTTATGTGTCTGGTTTCCGTGTGTATGTCTTCTTTGGAAAAATGTCTATTCAGGTCCTGCCCATTTTTAATCGATTTTTTTGGAATTGCGCTGTGTAAGTTCTTTTTATATTTTGGTATTCCTTATCAAATACATCATTTGCAAATATCTTCTCCCGTTCAGTAGGTTGCCCTGTTTGGTTGATTGTTTCCTTCACTGTGCAAAAGTTTACTGCTTTGGTGGACTACTACTAGTAAATTTTTACTTTTTGTTACCCTTGACAGAGGAGATACATCTGGAAAAATGTTTCTGCAGCTGCCTATGTTTTCTTCTAGGAGTTTTATGGCTTCAGGTCTGGCGTTTAGATGTTTAAGCCGTTTTGAGTTTATTTTTGTGTATGGTACAAGAAAGTGGTCTGGTTTCATTCTTTTACATGGGGCTGCGCCAGGTTTCCCAGAACTATTTGGTGAAAAGACTGTCCTTACGCTGTTGTGTATTCTTGTTTCCTTTGTCAGGACTAATTGCCCAGGTAAGTGCTGGTTTATTTCTGGGCTTTCTATTCTGTTCCATCGATCTGTGCATTTATTTTTTGTGCCAGTCTCATACTGTTTTGAGTACTACAGCTTTGTAATCCAACTTGAAATCTGGAATTGTCATACCTCCAGGTTTGTCTTAACTTCTTCAGATTTTGTGATTATTTGTTTGACTTTTGTGAAAACTGCTATTGGCATATTAATATTGATTGCATGGCATTTGTAGATTGGGCAATACGGCCATTTTAATATTTATTCTTTGAATCTATGATCATGGAACGTCTTTCTATTTGTGTCTTCTTCAAATACTTTCATCAATGTTTTATAGTTTTTGGAGTATGGATCTCTCACCTCCTTGGTTAAATTAATTCCAAGGTATTTTATTCGTTTTGGTACAATCGCAAATGGGATTGTTTTCTTAATTTCTCTTCCTGCTCCTTTGTTATTAGTGTAATACCTTCAATCAATTTCTGCATATTTGTATCCTGGATCATATTTTTAATTTTGATAAAACCAGTCTCTAATTAGAAGTATATATATTAAAGAAAATACATTTGGGGCGCCTGGGTGGCTCAGTCGGTTAAGCGTCCGACTTCAGCTCAGGTCACGATCTCACGATCCGTGAGTTCGAGCCCCGCCTCGGGCTCTGGGCTAATGGCTCAGAGCCTGGAGCCTGCTTCTGATTCTGTGTCTCCCTCTCTCTCTGCCCCTCCCCCTTTCATGCTCTGTCTCTGTCTCAAAAATAAATAAACGTAAAAAAAAATTTTTTAATAAATAAAACACATTTTGAAAGAGGAAGTATGATTCCCATGGTTTAGAGCTGCAAAGATACATTGACAGTGTGTTCTTGATCTAAAATCTTGTTAAGAATTAACTGTCCTGGTATTTTTTATTAGGATTGTCATTTTTGGTGGGTTTTGGGTCATATCATTCTATGTTTTAAGTGATAAACTTTTCCCATAAGCTCTATGACTCTTGAGTGTACAATTTTGTTGGATACAAATTTCCTCGGAATGCTTATATGCCTTTAGCACAGTAATGTCTCTGTTTCATATGATTTCTGAATAATAACACTTCCTAATATTTTTGAAACAGGAACCAAAGTGTGAGTCTATCCGATTGGTTTCTAAACTTAAAAGACCTTAGTCTGGTTTCCCAAGATTTTACCATCCATCTTTTCAGCGTTTTTTTCAGTCAAAATGTGAACAAAAAGAGCCGAGGGTATTTTAATTATTATATTCTGTGCCTTGAAAGTGTTCAACATCAAAGTAATCCAGGTTTACAATTTACTGAGTTAGCCCTTTTTCTCTCTGAAAGTGTAACTCTGACACAATCCATATACAAATCAGTGAAGGGTTTCCTATTCTAAAAATAAAACTCTTCCCTTTTTTTAATCCACAATAAAATTCTAAACTTTCTGAATCATGTTCATTGTGCTTCAGCTAATTATTTATCTACCCAACATATCCACTGGTCAATACATATCCAGTGGTCAATACCTTAGTCGTCATTAGTGAGCCACGCTTTGAGTCTTGAGGGTAAATTGAAGAGAAGAATACTTTGAAACTGATATGAGTGGGTCACAGGAGTCTCCTCATTTCTTCATTTTCAATAATTACATTCTTTTTCTTTCTTGAATAAGAAAGAGAATCTCTATACACTTTCATAATTTATCAAATATTCGTACAGTTCTTGTCTGTGGCTATACGGATCTGTTAAAACATTTCATTTAATGAGATCAGTTTGTAATTTCCCTTGTAAAACGCTTGGCCACATATTTATATTTGCACATTTGTATTTGCAATCATCTATGAGCTAGCTGAAGTCTGGGACCAGGCCTTCTTTAGTCACCTGGCCATTTAAAGAAAGTGCTGGGTATTATGATGCTCCGTTGAATGATATTTTTTGAATGAGTAAAAATGTAAAGGGTAAAATGGTTTTTACTTGAGATGGTTTCACATAACACTCTTTAATTTGAATAAAATGGTAGCATTTTACCCGTTTAATTTCTCTGTAAAAAGAGCTGTAACCAGAGCACATGTTATCATGAATGAAGATTTACATTTGTGAGCCCAAGAGAAATAGTTTCACCAAACTGAGTATTTGGTGGCATATATGCCTCCTATCCGGTTTATTTTCTCCCATTACATCAGCCTCCTAGGCCTCTATCATAGGAGTTCTACTGACAAACTAAATCAAACAGGAAGACCTTAGAACTTCCAAGAATTGGGGTGCCTGGGTGGCTCAGGCTGTTGAGCGCCCATCTCTTGATTTAGGCTCAGGTCATGATCTCACAGTTCAGGAGTTTGGGCCCTGAGTCAGGCAGGGAGCCTGCTTGGGGTTCTCTCTCCTCCTCCCCGTCTCATGCTGTCTTTCAAAGTAAATAAACAAACCGGAAACAAGAACGAAATTCCTGAGACTTTGTGCTTACAGAAACAACGGAAGGGAAAACACTCCAAATCCCTATCTGAAGGAAGCTGATAGGCTGGTGTGCATGTGTGTGTTCACGCGTCGGGGTGGGGGCAGCAGTCATGGACGTTTGAAACTTTGCCAGAGGTCTCTAGGGTAACTTGGTTCCCGTGTCCTTGATGATCTTCAAGTATTATAAGTAATGAGTAAGTACCTCTTCTTTGTTGATCCATCGTCTCTAGAATAAATCTCTAGAAATGGATATGAATGGATATGAATGTGTACGAGGGCTGGAAGGGAAATTGAGGAAGACGCATTTTATTGGTTTGATAAATTGAAGCGTATTTCTTAATCCTTGTATTTCAATAAAATGTGAGTTAGAACTGGGGGCTGTGACTTGTGACTGACTGCTGCTGTCATGCACGTACAGAGCTACGTGTTTAACACTGTCAATCTGTGCGCTCGACTCGGGGCGTAAATTGAACCCATGTTAGAGCTAGCAGGGGTCACGTGGGTCTGCGAGTCCAAACCAGTATTCTGCACGTAAGGATGTTAAATAGTGAAGTGGGTCACGTGCGCCAAACACTGTGGTGACTGTGTTGGGTACATTGTTACATTTGGTCCTCCTGGCAGACCAATGGCATCTCTTATGCCTTAAAGGAATACATGTGTGAATAAATCAGGTTTGGAAAGTTAGGTTAAGTTGCTCAAAGTCTCGCGGTTACCGAGTGGTAGAGCTAGGATCCAAACCCAGGTACACAGATTTTGGAGAGAGTTTATTTCAGGTGCAAGTCAGTAATCAGCAAAAGATGAATGGTTCTCGTCTCTTCTCTGGCAGAACAAATACCCGCGTGAGATCTCAGCAAGATGATGAGCATCTTGCTCATGGAGCAAGAACTCGGTTTTGTCTGGGAGAACGGGAGGTGACTTGGTGCCTGAGGAAGGAGTCGAGCCGGATCTTGGAAGGCACCTAGGAATTTCCTAGGCGGTCAAGGGTATCAGGGGCTGTGGGATCTGTCACATGTGTCGCATGATTTGTTCTAATAGTGAGTAGTCTTGTGCAACTGAAGGCGGTAGTGTGGGGGATGTTTGAGGCGATCTGCAAGAGACAAGACCAGTAAGGTAAGTATGGGCCGGGCTCTTGCATCCAGATTTCCAGCTTCTGGGTCAATCCCACCTTCCCTTACCCGGTGGGCTCTCACTCTCCTGCTGGTATATTGAGCCTATAGAGGGAGATCCAGACAATGAATGTCTGGATTAGTGCGCGAGTCCCAGAGACTAAAAACCAGGAGTGCAATCCAGAGTTGGGAGGTAAAGTTGATGTGGCTCAGAGACTGACGATTTGCCAACAGTGAAGGAGACAGAGGCCTAACAGGTCGGTCCAGCATTTCTAACGTGGAGACTCCAGTCGATGGGGCTGCTGTGAATCACTGAGATGGGAAAAGTTGGAAGTGAAGGGAATCTTAAGGTCTCTAAATTCATTTCCTGCCGCCCTGTTATTTTAATGGAAGGGAAATTGGATCTTGCTACTTGGTTTCACATTAGGCTTCAACAGAGTTAAGAATTTGGAGATATTAGAATGATGCATAATAATGTATATGGGTGATTGGAAATACGTGTGGTTTTATAAACATATTCCTATGGCAGAGTTTAGGATCCATTAGAGCATTTTATAGCTGGAGGACCTTCCAGACATCATCTAACCAAGAAGACATTCATTTGCTCCCAAAGAGTCCTTTAGTTTGGTTTACTGTATTTAAAAAAAAAAAACCCAGGAAATAAACAAAAACATTTAAATTGAATGATTTTGGACGGGTTCCGGTTAGCCTCCTTATCCACTTGCACCAGACCCTCTGAGCTCATTTAAATAAGCTGCCGGATTCTAGCAGCCACTTGAATTTTATACCCATGAGTGAATCCAGCCTTTTCATTTACATAGTTGTGAAACCGGGTTAAATGATCTGCCTGGCAGTTTTGGGTGAAGCAAGGTCTGAAGGAGGAAAAAATAATAAAGGTAGAAACATTTATAAAACTGAACAAAAAATATTTCTGAGAGTAAGACTCTTATAAATGGGTTGGGCTTTCCCCCCTCCCCGCAAAAAGCTTTTTCTTTCCTTTTTTTCCTTTCCTTTTTTTGTTTTGTTTTAAGTTACCATGGGCGGGGGGGGGGGGGGGGGGGGGGGGGGCGGGTCTCATTTATCCCATATCATTGCCCACAGTGCCACCTATTGGTTAAATGAAGTAATCATGAAGCTTCCAGTTTTTCTATCGCTGAAATTGATCCTGTAGCCTCTTAAGGAATCTGCAAATAGCTGTTAGAAAGCAGATTCTGTCTGTGATCCAGCTGAAATGGGGAACAAACCACAAGATCCATGCAGAGATGCTCAATGCTGACATTTAGAGGGATCTAAACCAGAGCTGGAAAGCAGAATATTTGAAGTCCCAGATTCACAGCTCTGCTGTTCCCACACCCCGGGGCTTGTGGACTGAGTGTCTTGCTTCTCCAGGGTGATTATTGCTTTTTAGAAACACTGAGCTGAAGGGCTGAGCTCATCAGAGAAAAAACTCTGCCAGAACCTTCATATCATCACACAAGCTATTAAATGTCAACAAAAGCATTTCTTGCACTGAATGTATTTAATTTGAAAGAAGTTTTATAAGAGTGGCCGGTGTATTTTCCTTTTCTCAGTTAAGTTATGAGCTTTTCTAGGGAAGGATGCTCTCTCCGTAGAGCTCAATAATGCCACTCACAAAGGAAGGTGTCGTACATGTGGTTGAAAGAAGGAGCGATTGGGCCTTTGGAACATACTAGAAAGTGTAACGAACAGGAGGGTCTCTCCCATTGTTGGTGTTCAAGCACACGCTCACTGTGCTCGAGTGAGAGGCACACACACGGAGAGGCAGAGACTGGAGCGGGGTGCAGTGAAGTAGAAATACTAGTGAGACTTGATCTTTCTACACCATTTGCAACACCACTTGAAGAAAAACACTAGCTAACCTATCCCTGCCCTTTGTTAATGTGCTTAAAATCGAAAGAGTTAGTCCGATGCTCCCCTTCCCCCGTTCTGAGCTACGCCCCGTTGTCATCTGACAGAATGTATCTCTGGTGAGTTTTGTTCACTTGCGAGTTCTTATTTCTTAGGTCGTCGGTATCCGATCATTTTGCGGGGAGGGTGTAGGCTGTACTTCCGTCGTTGAAGCTACTGGTCACAGTACTTAGAGACCACGTGGAGATGCCCTAGTAAGCTGGCAGAAGGCTGGATCTGTGACGCCTGGGTCCGCAAGGACAAAATTGTCCTCCCGTGTTTTAAAGGGAATGTGTAAATGAAAGTTGAAACAGTCGTACTACAAACAGCATGCCTTTTTTTCAAGGAAACCGGAAAGTATGAGAGCAAGTTGAATAGATTTTGATTGAAGGGCGGTGGGGATGACAGAAATAGCCCTTAAGTGAGGGGGGCAGTCAAAGGGTGGAGAACAGAGAACAGACCGCAGGCTGGAGGTGAACCTAGGCGAGGGTCCAGGAAGAGGGAAGCCGAGGAGCTGGGAGCGCCAGACCCGGACCTGGGTGGTGGTTCAAATCCTGCTTCTGCCTGTTAACAGCTGTTACCCAAAGATGGACAGGCCCGGCTTGATGTGATTGTTCAACAAGGTAATGAGAACAAATAGGAATGATTGTGGGTTCCGAATGTCCAGGTTTGCTCCAGAGTTTTTCCTCTTTTCCTTTAAATGAGCTACTATATAAGCCTCGGTGGGTTTGGCACATCACTTGCAGCTTCAGCTGTGGTCCCTTCTGGGATTGACTGTAGTTCACCTTGAAGGTGACCAGGGGCAACCCAGGTCTCTTGGCTTGACCCTTTCCAGATACAAGTTAACTAACTTCTGCCCTTCAAGGACAGCGCACAGGGCTTTGCCAATGAAGAGTACAGAGGAATGTGGGCTCAGGATAGCTAGGTCCTGATGTGAGCAGCGCTGGGGGAGGTACCCAGCACAGCTGCCCATGCCACATGTGCGCCTTCAAACACCTTGAAGCCACCAGCACTCCACTGAGGGGTATCAGTGGGGAAATGTGGTTCATCATGGAGTACATTTATATGAAACATGTATGGGTAAGGGGGGCTGCGAAGTCATCTTAGTCTGAGTGTATAAAAAGAATCTGAATGCTCTTGGAGTAGTTGTGCCATTTATTAGAGCATAAATATCCAGTGGCTTTTTTTTTTAATTTTTTTTCAACGTTTATTTATTTTTGGGACAGAGAGAGACAGAGCATGAATGGGGGAGGGGCAGAGAGAGAGGGAGACGCAGAATCGGAAACAGGCTCCAGGCTCTGAGCCATCAGCCCAGAGCCCGACGCGGGGCTCGAACTCACGGACCGCGAGATCGTGACCTGGCTGAAGTCGGACGCTTAACCGACTGCGCCACCCAGGCGCCCCCCCCAGTGGCTTATTTTTTAACATGCCACCTTTTTTTTCCTTAGAATAATCTCTTTCTGTAGCAATAAATAAAGTGTTGGACCTCTGTTTCCCCCCCAATTTAATAATGGACATATAACTTGCATAAAGTGTTGAGTAGCACCTACTACTTGCCATTGGTGTACTGAATTCACTAACCTTATGGTAACCAGAGATCCAAATATGCTGAAGAAAGAATATCTACTTCAAAAACTAATAGTTATTGGGGCACCCGCATGGCTCAGGCGGTTAAGCGTCCAACTTCGGCTCAGGTCGTGATCTCGCGGTCCGTGGGTTCGAGCCCCGCGTTGGGCTCTGTGCTGATAGCTCAGAACCTGGAGCCTGCTTCCAATTCTGTGTCTCCCTCTCTCTCTGCCCCTCCCCTGTTTACACTCTCTCTTTCTCAAAAATAAATAAACATTAAAAAAATTAATAGTTATTTTAAGGAGATGATTCCCAAATTTAGCCTGCTAATATGTTTAGCTGTTAAATACTGGCTCCTTTAGGAGAGCTAGTACTCTGCCAACATTCCAATTTTATATCTGTCTCATTAGATGCCATATCAGGTTCCTGCTGCTGCGGTAACAAATTACTGCAAACTGAGAGACTTAAAACTTTGCAAATATATTCATCTTACAGTTCTGAAGCCAGAAGTCTGAAATGAGTCTCACAGGCTAGAAGAAAAGTGTCAGCAGGTCTGTATTCTTCTGGAAGCTCTAGGAAAGGACCTGTGACTCACCCTCTCTAGCTTCTAGAGACACCCTAATCGCTTGGCCTGTGACCCCAACAAAGTGCCTCCCCTTTAACCTCCGCTTCTGTCGTTATATATCCTGCTTCTCACTTTGACCCTCTTGCAGTGACCCTGGTGATTGGACCCATCCGTATGATCCAGGGTCATCTTCCTCTGCCAGATCCTTCGCTTACTCGTGTCTGTGAGGACCCACTTGAATTTTGCCATACAAAGTATGTCACAGCCATCTCTGGGGGATCATTATACCCTTCCCCACAGATGCTTCAAGTCCATACTCAGTTCTGTCAATTCCAGTAATAGTTTGATCACTGCATACAATTAAATAAAGCTCTTGGAAATTCTATTAAATAAGACAAATTTGACCTTTTTGTGAATGCCGTTATAATTTCAATTAAAAGTTCAGTATTGGAGACGAAGTTACTTGCTTTGGAGGTGATCGCAAATTTGCCAGAGCACTTTCATGGTGAAGACAATGTTCTTTTTTTTTTTTTTTTACGTTTATTTATTTTGAGGCAGAGAGAGACAGAGCATGAACGGGGGAGGGGCAGAGAGAGAGGGAGACACAGAATCCGAAGCAGGCTCCAGGCTCTGAGCCGTCAGCCCAGAGCCTGACGCGGGGCTCGAACTCACGGACCGCGAGATCGTGACCTGAGTCGAAGTCGGACGCTTAACCGACTGAGCCACCCAGGCGCCCCTGACAATGTTCTTACAAAATGAGAAAATTTATGGAGCAGAAATGTATTTGGAACAAATTGTGGTGTAAATAAAAAAAAATTGATGTGCTCATAATTGATCCCAATCAGCGAGAATATTCTAACACTAAAAATAGATGCCCCCATTATCAAATATTATAGGTACCCATACACAAAGTAACTGAACAAAAATCTTTAGGATTAAGCTGAAGTGGGTTTTTTTGTTGTTTTAAAGTAAAAAACAAAGCCCTTCAGCATGGCAACCCTAATTTCAGCTGGATTTTAAAACATCTGAGGCCATGGTGCACTATCTTTAAAATGAACCTGAGTATTGAGCAGTGGTATTTCCCTAATTTGTAAATGTGAGTTATCTAAACTTTGATTGAAATTTTTAACCACTCTGCTGGAAAATTTTATCTTTTTGTTCTTTTTGTCTATTTTTTTGTTTTTTTACATTTTTATTCCAATGTGGTTAACTACACAGTGTTACATTAGTTTCAGGTGTACAAAATAGTGATTTAACACTTCTGTATATCATTATGTCATCCCCCACCCACACACACCCCCTCTGATATGCTTTGTTTTACACACATGTCCTCAGTTAAGGATATTACTATTTTTTTGTCGACAAGAACATTTTTTACTTGAATCATACTTCAGAATACATGGTTCTGAAAGATGAATACAGAACATTCCGTCCAAGAGAAATACCATACGATTTTCTTCAAGCACACACAGAAGAATCCCCTAGTTACAAGACCAGTGCTCTAACCCCTGAGCTATAGGGCCTCGCGAGGAATCCCCTAGTTAAATCACATAAAAAGAGACTTAGCAAAAATTACAAATTGAAGACTGAAATCATACCAAGTGTATTTTCCAACCACAGTGGTACAAAATAAAGATGAACAATAAAACAAAGTTGGAAAATCGGCGGTGTAAATAATAAATATTTAGTATGTAAATATTAAACAGCACACTACTACACAAGCAGTGGGCCAAATGAGAAATCAAATGGTGCATCAAAATGTCTCAAAACAGAGGGAAAAGAAAGCACAGTCTTCTACAACCTAGGGGATGCAGCAAAGCCAGATGTTAGAGTGAAGTTTATGCTAGAAGTGCTCATATTAAGAAAAAAGTTCAAATAAACAACTTCACATTACACCACAAGGAACTAGAATAAAAGCAGAAACTGAGCTGACATTTAGTAGAAGAAGGAAATAACAAAGAAAAACCAGAGAGGCCAGAACAAACAATAATATAGCATGGAAAGTAACGGCAAGTCTTTCCAAAAAGTAAGCAAAACGGACAATGATTTAATTACATTAAGAGAAAAGAGGGGCCCCTGGGTGGGTCAGTCGGTTAAGCGTCTCTTAGTTCTGGCTGAGGTCATGATCTCATGGTTTGTTCATGAGTTTGAGCCTGGTGTCGGGGTCTGCACTGATAGTTGGGAGCCTGTTTGGGTCTCTCTCTCTCTCTCTCTCTCTCTCTCTCTCTCTCTCTCTCTGCCCCTCCCATGCACTCTCTTTCTCTCTCAAAGTAAATAATACTGGTAGAGTTAATCAAGAATGCCAACAATTTGAAATTTAAGAAACTTAAAATGTAACTTTAAAAGAAGACACTTTGTGAAGAAATAACATCATTTAGAAAAACACGTTCTTGAGCAAAATACCTAAATACCTAATACCTGTCGTGTATTAGATACAAATATAGATACAACTTGCGGTCATGTACCAAGGATAATCGTGTGATTTTAGTTTTTAATGACAGTAATTATTGTGTGGGATTTTTAGTATTCAAATAGCATAAAGAAATTTTCTTTTAATTTTGCTTTCATTTATATGGAGATATTTTATGTTTCTTTTAATGACATGAAAGTCATTTTCGAGTGTGACTGTTTAATAGATGTAACATAACGAGACCAGTAAGTCGATGAGCAAATCACTACTCGAGACTTTATATGATGAATGATGTTAGTTGAAAGAGTCCTTGGCTCTCTTGACGTTGTGTGTCAGTTAATTATACTACAGTCTTACGTACAAAGCCCATAGCACAGTGCCTGGCTCCTTGGCATCTCCTATTATTACCATAAGCAGCTCAGTGACAGACCTCTGGAGCCACCTAATCTTCTATAGTCCCCGTATCGTGGCCTGTGGAAAACTTCCGTTACCTGTAAGCTCAACATTGTTGGGTGTGATGTCTTACTTTTTAACCTATCCCGTAAATTCTTTTCTTCTTTCCCTGCCGTATGTGGCATTTCCTATCAACATACTTGTTTTCCTACTTCTTTAACTGGCATTTCCTGTCCGTCCTATTTCTTTCTGAGCATTCTAAGGCAGACACCAAACTTTCTTCCAATTCCTTTAGCTCCCGCTGGGAGGGTAGTGAGCTCACCTATCGGTGGCTGTGGCCCAGCAGTGTGTGTGCACATGAGGGAGAGGGGACTTTGTTGGCTTTGGTGGTAAGGCCAGCAGCAGCTTGGTGAGCTCTTCACTGTCTACACCAGCCCTTCCCCATCCCCATCCCCATCAAGATTGTCCTCCAGACTCCCGAACAGTGCCCCTCTATCCCCCAGTGGCCTCTGTCCTTGGCTCTTGGCATAGACATTGTTCTTTGTGATTTTAGGATTGTTGATTTCAAAGTTTTTTTAATTCCCGACCTTCAGGGTTTTGCTACAGTTTCCTCACTGGAGCTTCCTTGTTGCTCAGAAAGGTTCTTCTTGGAGCATCTTGGATTTGACTTTGTTTTGGGGACCACGACCCCCTTCGCCCCTTCCTTCTCCCTGTTCCTGGACAGAATCTGCCTTCCATTTGACTGAGGGGCTCGACGTGTTGGACTTCTCAGGTTATCCTCTGCTTTAGGCCTTACTTGCCTGCCTTTGCCATCAGAGTCCCATCAGCCTTTTCTGTGGCTGTGTGCACTTTCTCCTTGGAAACATTTCTGTGTTTGTAGAGGCCTTGGAGCTTCTTGCTTAGTCTTTGTATTCTTACTAATACTCTTAACTATCTGCTTTATTGTCTTCTGGAGTTTCGTTACTCAAAATGGGGGCTGTGGCCAAATGTCCACTGATGGATGAATGGATAAAGAAAATGTGGTGTTTATATATATATATATATATATATATATATATATATATATATATGTATATATGTATATATATATCACATATATATATATGTATCACATATATAACACATATATATAACACATATATATGTAACACACACATATATATAACACACACATATATATAACACATGTATATATAACACACACACATATATAACACACATATATATAACATGTATATATAACACACGTATATATACACACACACATATATATAACACACACATATACACACATATATAATACACACACACACATATATATAACACACATATATATATACACACACACATATATTTATATACATACAATGGAGTATTACTCAGCAATCACAAAGAATGAAATCTTGCCATTTGCAACTACATGGATGGAACTGGAGGGTATTATGCTAAGCGAAATGAGTCAGTCAGAGAAAGACAACTATCGTATGACTTCACTCCTATGAGGACTTTAAGAGACAAAACAGATGAACAAAGGAAAGGGAAACAAAAATAATATAAAAACAGGGAGGGGGACAAAACAGAAGAGACTCATAAATATGGAGAACAAACTGAGGGTTACTGGAGGGGTTGTGGGAGGGGGGATGGGCTAAATGGGTCAGGGGCATTAAGGAATCTACTCCTAAAATCATTGCTTCCCTATATGATGGTGATGGCTAACTCATTTGGATATAAATTTTAAAAAATAAAAAATAAAGTTAAAAAAAATGGGGGCCGTAGCATCAGCATCATCTGGGAATGCGTTGGAGCTTCAGAATCTCAGGCCTTACCCCAGATCTCTAAATCAGAATCCGCATTTTAATATTTATGCGCATTAAAGTTGGAGAGGCACTGTTCTGGGGCACCCAGGGACTAATGGCCCCTGTACTCTTGGTCTCTTCTCTGTCATGCCAGGTTAACTCTGAGGAGAACTGGTTGGGTCCAGCAAGGACTAGCAGACTATGGTGATGTCATGCTCAGGGGGAATGAGGGAGAAGACGTATAGACAGACCAGGGAAGAGAGAGTTGTAGACATTCCAAATAGCCATACATGTGTCCTTTAATTTATTCCTGTGCTCAGTGGTATTGATGTTGATATGGATGATGGTAGTGTCAGTGCTAGCGGTTTGTCCCGTCTTATCCAAAGAATCTGCATCTCAGTGAGAAATTTAGATCATTTATACGTATGTTGAAATCTGGAACGTAATGTTCGAAAGCAGTGTTTTCCTAAGAGCTGTCATGCGGAATAGGTTTACCGGATTAGAGCCTGAGCTAGATAGGACAGCAACAATGACACGTGACAAAATAGAGCCTATAGAAAATATCAGGTGTGACACGCATGTAGTAAAGGTAAATATTGGTTTGGAATTTCTTTCACTCCTGTTTGTGGGTGCTGGACCGTGAGGTGAGATATGTTTGTTACTGTGGGTGAAAAGGGTTGATAACTACCGTCTAGATAAGCTTGCTGTAGCCGATACAGAACCAGACTGAGTAAGTGTATTCAGTTTCTGGCATCTCATGTCAACTCTGCCCTCACTGCTGCCTGGAAATCCTTTTATTTATCCTGATGCCTTGTGGCGCTGTGATTACTTGGGAGTTACTTACTCAAGGGAGATTTAAACAAAATCCATCTGGTTGCGCGTGAAAGTTCTAGTCAGCAGTCCAAAGCAGAGCTTCTAGAACTTTTATAAGAACTAGTTCTCAGAGACTGGGGTGATCACTCGAGCCTTCTACCCTATAATTTTGGAGTGTGAAACCACTGTTTTTTCTTTAAAATTTTTGTGAAATCTTGTGAAAGGAATTTTACAAATCAGAACAATCCAGTAGGAACATGGGAAGAAGACGCAGATTGTCACTGTGCAGAAGTGTATCCACATAGCCACATAATGTGACAAGGAACTCCACAACACAGGTTTCCAGGGAAATGAAACATGTCAGTTAAAAGGACAGCTTTGGCTGAGAAACTGCAAGTCAGTGAATATAGCAGGTGCGCGAAGCTCGACAAAAATTACTTGGATGCACCTGACAGGTGAGATGTACGCACGAAAACTCATTTACCATGTTGACGGAAAACGATTATTAATTACCGTCAGAGAAAGGCGAATGTTCACTGTTTACACCCAAGCAATGCAGAAATGAGGGGCTTTGGATGGCAGGTTTCAGGCAGGCTGGGCAGACCTTGTTTTCTGTCTGCCTCTGAGAGTGCATTGAGTCTAACTGAGATCAAGATGAAAAGTCAGGTAGTACATACTGATGTGGTTCTCCGAATAAAGAAATTTTTAAAAATACTTAGGAAGGCTCCTGTAAGAGTTGTGGTGGTGTCTCTCTGGGTGTCTCTGCACATAATCGATCACCAACCAGTAGCCTTTGTAGCTTTTCCACAACTTTACTATCTTTTGAATTTGACCTTCATTATTTCTCACTTAGACTTCGGACAAATTTTTGTCGCTGCCTCTAACCTCCTCCTGGTCTAGGAGTTGATATTCTTAAGGGTATATAGGATTTTATTGTGCACTCAAAAGTCTTGGCCCCATGCCTTCAGGATAAAATCTCATCTCTTGAGAAAATAGTTGCATTTCCCACTCTCCGGGTGCTCTTCCTTTTACTGTCACATCCTGTCCCTTGATGGTCTTTCACAAAAAAAGGAAATACTCTTTTTTCCTTTTCCTGGCAAATATGTTTACCTGGAGTCCATCTGTCCTAGAAACTCATCATGAACTTTTATTTTTGTTTTTACTTTTATTTTTATTTTTTTTACAAAAAAGTGACATATAACATGGTTTTAGGTGTACGATATAATGCTTTGATACTTGTATATTCTGTGAAATAATTACCACAATGTTGTTGTTGTTTTTTTACCAATTATCACCTCACAGAAATACAGAATGTTTTTTTCTCTTTCTTTAAAAAATTTTTAATTTTTAATTTTTTTTAATTTTTTTGTTTCTTTTAATTTTTGCGCGAGAGACACAGAGCGTGAGCGGGGGAAGGGCAGAGAGAGAGAGGGAGACACTGAACCCGAAGCAGACTCCAGGCTCTGAGTTGTGAGCAGAGAACCTGATGCAGGGTTCGAACTCACAGGCTGCGAGATCATGACCTGAGTTGAAGTCAGACGCTCAACTGACTGAGCCACCCAGGCGCCCCAGCAACTTGTAAATGTACAACGCAGTGTTGTTAACTATAGTCATCATGCCATGTATCACATGACCAGGCCTTAATTATCTTATAACTGGAAATTTGCACCCTTTGACCACCTTCTGTAAATTTCACCCTTTGATCCACCTTCTGTCCAGATCATCAATTTTCAGCATTTTACTGTATTTGCCTTTATCATTTGACCATATCCTTTACACACAAACATACAAGCACACACAGGGACACGTTTATTGATAGAAAAATATTTTTCTTTTTTTCCCTGAATGGTTTGAGGGTAAGGTACATACATTAGGGCCCTCGACTCCAAAATACTACAATGTGTGTTTCCTGAAGGTAAGGGTGTTTTGTTACATAACCACACAGAAGTTGTCAAGTTCAAGAAACATTACCGTTGATGCAATAGTTTCATTTATTCTTCCACTTACTTTTCTACCGTATCATTTGAACTGGTAATGAACGTTATGGTACTTTTCCTGCTTTAGTTTGGGATTCAGTCTAGGACCAGGGAACTGTCATGTCTCCATTGTCTGCAATGATCTGGGACATTTCCACAGCCTTTCTATGTCTTTCATGACATTGTTCAAAGAATACAGCACTCCCCCGCTTTTTTAAATAAAATAGAGGGTTGGCATAGTCATTTCTACAATCTTGATTTTATCAACAATTCCGAGCATATGTAGAAAAGTAAATAGGGGCGCCTGGGTGGCTCAGTCAGTTAAGCGTGCGACTTCAGTACAGGTCACGATCTCGCGGTCCGTGAGTTCGAGCCCCGCGTCGAGCTCTGGGCTGATGGCTCAGAGCCTGGAGCCTGCTTCCGATTCTGTGTCTCCCTTTCTCTCTGCCCCTCCCCCGTTCATGCTGTGTCTCTCTCTGTCTCAAAAATAAATAAACGTTAAAAAAAAATTTTTTTTAAAAAGTAAAAACATTACCGTGAAGCCCGTATAACAGTGACTTGGCTTCAACAATTAGGAACTTTTTGTCATTGCTGTTTCATTTATACTTCTCAGTGGTACAACTGGTTTTAAAAACTTTAAAGCTAACATATTGCATAAATTATTGATCATTGGTTTTGTGTGTGTGTGGGGGGGGCACGCGCGTACCCAACAGATTTGTTCATATACCTAAAAAGATGTGTTCTAGAATGTATACGGCAGCTTTAATCATAAACGCCTAAAGCTGGAAACAGTGTTCCAACAGTGTCCCCATGTCCTTCGTCTGTGGAATGGGTAGACGCTTAGTGGTATATTATTACAATGGGGTACAATAAGCCATGGAAAACCAATAAACGAGTACTACCAGCAAAGCACTGATGAAGCTCGTAAAAATAAAACTGAGCCAAAGGAGCCAAACCAAATGATTATGGTGCAGAACAGGCAAATGAGTCCACAGTGTTAGAAGTCAGGACAGTGGTTACTCCGGGGAGGGGAGGTAATGTGGGAGGAGTCCTGCTAGCATTACCAACATCTAGGACATTAGTCACGCTCGGTTTCTTGACATGGGTTGCAGTAACACTTCCTGGTCCATCTTAAGAAAGTTCATCCAGTTACACAATTTGCGCACTTCCCCTATGTCCATTACGATGTAATACAGATTATTTTTTAAAACGTGTATGCAGCTTTGGGGCACCTGGGTGGGTCAGTTGGATTAAGCCTCTGACTCTTGATTTTGGCTCAGGTCATGATCTCATGGTTGGTGAGTTTGAGCCCCATGTTGGGCTCTGCTCTCACAGCGCAGAGCCTGCTTGGGATTTTCTCTCTCCCTCTCTCTCTACCCATCCCCTGCTCTCTGACTTGTTCTCTCCTCTCAAAAATAACTTAAAAAATAAAAAAAAATAAAAATGTCTATGAAGTTTATTTTATGTTCCTTACTATGCCTATTTCTTTTAGTATAATGTTTCAAATTATAAAAAAAAAAAAAAATAAGCCACATCGTACTTACGTTAAATGGTTAAGATGCTGTTGCATTAAATCTACAAATTCAGAATACTGATTTGCGGTGATTGGGGCACTAACACCTACTAGGCTTTGCATCCAGGCAATTTCTCTTGTCTGTCTTCTTGTCACAGTGTTTTGAATACCCTGATATATATCAATTTAACAGCAAAGAAGTGAAGAGATTTTCCACTCTTCTCCAGCTGTATGAGACTCCCTGCTTTAGCCTCCTGTTAGTAAAAATATTGACACGTCTGTCTTCTAATGGATCCAGATGCTTGTATCATACAGTGAAAAGATGGTTCTCTCTTTTACAATCTCACAGAAATACTTCATCCTAATCTACTTAATTTTTTATTACAGCCCCTTACTATGTGCATAAAAGTGTTTAATTTTGTCATACATTTGGTGATTGAGAGTGCCCCTCTTTGAAAAAAAATATTTGCTATTTCAATGAACCCTGTAAGCCTTTCTTAGGAGTTTCTGTGATATTTCATACAGGTAGCAGTACAATCTTACGGGCACCCAGGCGTCCCCCATCTAGATGGAACACGTTTTAACACTTTCCCATATTTGCTGCGGGTCTTTGTTACTCACATGAGATGAAATTGAAAACAGATTCTTCCAGAGCCTCTTTCCTCTCCTATTCCCTATGATTCTTCTTCCCCCTCCCTCCTAAGGATAGTTCTCCTGAAGTTAGTGCATGCTTTCCCAATTATGTTTTTATTCTCTTATGATGTACGTAACCATGTATAACCATGTTGCCTTTAAAACCTGCTGCATAAATGATTGTGGACTTAGTATATGTCCTTTTGCATTTACATTTTGGCACACGCTTCGAGATATCAATCAGAACGTAAATTTGTATTGTAAAGACTTACAATGGACTTACGCGCTCCCTTCTCATCCGTTGTTAACAGTCGTGTGCTTTGGCATCGGTGCTTCAGAAGCTGGTCCTGAACCAGAAGCTGGTTCCTTCGTGTTGCATTGCAACAGCCTCTCCAGGCATATGCCTTAAGATGGGATGGCTAGGCTGAGTCCTAGACTCGACATCATCATTTCAGTGGATCTCGCCAAATGGCTTTCCAAGGGGGGTACCAATGTATACTCTCACCAGCAGTAAATGGGTGAGAGACTCTACACCTTCTAAAACATGGTTTTATTAGATATTTACATTTTAGTTGCGAGTTACTCTAGTATGTAAGCAAACTAGATTAATTTACCTTATCTATATTTCTTTCCATTTTACTTTATTTGATGGTGGAAGGAACCCTTAACGTGGGATCTACCCTCAGCCCATTTTTAAGGGTACAGTGCTTTATTGTTGTTTTTATAAATGCCTATATTTATTTATTTTTGAGAGAGAGACAGAGGTGAGTGGGAGAGGGGCAGCGAGAGAGGGAGACCCAGAATCCGAAGTAGGCTCCAAGCTCTGAACTGTCAGCACAGAGCCCTATGGGGGGCTGGAAGTCATGGACCTCGAGATCATGACCTGAGCAGAAGTCAAAGGCTAAACCGACTGAGCCACCCAGGCGCCCCTACAATAGTTGATTGTTAATTTGGGTGCAGTGTTGTACAGAACATCTCTAGAACTCCTTCGTCTCGCTACGCTGTGACTTCATTTCCCGTTGTTGATTAATAATTCTTTATTCCCACCCCCTCCCAGCTCCTGGAAACCACCATTATAAGCTTTGATTCTATGAATTTGACTACTTAGTGGACATAATGTAAGTAGAATAGTGTACTGTGCCTTATTTTTCCATCATGTTGTTGGGGTCCACCCATGCTGTTGGAGATGGGAGGGTCCTCTGCTTTGTTCGGGCCTAATGAACGGTATTCCCCCCACACGGAGACTCTTCAGCTTCTCCATTCCTGCATCCGCGGATGGACCCTGAGGTTATTTCTGCATGTTGGCTACTGGCTAATGCTCCAGTGACCATCAGAGTGCGAATATCACCTTACGATCCCGATTTCAGTTCTTTTGTATAGTTGATTGATTAGAAGTGAGATTTCTGGAACACCATACTCGTTCTTTAAAAAAAGAAGTCTTTTGTGAGCTCTTTTTTTATTTTTTTTCCTTGCTTAAGAAAACAGAAAAACAGAATTTGACTGCCAACTCTGGCCGGTCCTCATTTCCAGACACACAAGCACGTATCTTCATAGTGCATCACCCAGTGAAATCTCCATCCCATCCTGGGAATCATCTTTCTTTTACGAGAAGTATCGGAATCACAACCTCTGGTGTTTTCTGCCATTCTGGTTTGCTCTACTTTGGGTTTTGTTTTCTGTTTTGTTTTTCAACATTTTACATTTGTTATGCTGCGGGGAGTCGTGTGACCCCCCTCATTTCCCCACGACACCACCGCACACTGGGCCTCCCAGCAGCACAAACGGCAGGTCACGGATGTGGTCCGATGAAAGCACCCGGGGTGGATGCCTTGTCCAGCGGGCGCCCTGGGCGACTGAGACAGTCCCGCTTGGAGCAGCGGGAACCGTCTCTGGTGAGAGATTCCACCCGGGGGGGCTCTGAGGCTGATCCTGTCACCTGGAATGTGTGACCACTGCCTGTGGTGGTTTCATTAGCACCTCCGGAAGGGGAAAACATCCCTTATGTGAGCCAAGGTGAACTGATCTGTGGCACCTTCCAACTGAGACCTCGCTGTCACTCAGCAGTCTCTGTATTAATCCCTCGCTGCCGCCGGAGGTTCTAGACCACACTCCTTCCCCCCAGATCCTCTCTTTTTCCTTAAAAGGAACTCCATTCTCCTCTTCGTTCGGGCTCAATGCCTGAGATGTAGCTTTCATTGACCGCACGTTCCCTTGCCTGTGTCCTAACCCCGGAGCCAGTGGAACACCGATTCCGCCTCGGCAGGTTCTCTTGACACGACTACTTTCTGCTCCATTATCCTCTGCATTTCCTGCTTCAGTCCTTCCTGTGTCTTTCACTCGGTACATCACTCAGGATGGTCCTCTGCCAGTCTCTTGGACTTCCTTTCATGGATGCAAAAATAGCTCACGTGGCTCTAAAGAACTCATCTTCGGAGACTTAGTCTTTCTGGCACATCTGTTTTTATTGGATGGGAAAACCTTTTCTAGAAACCCTCCGGCAGACTTTCCCTTCTATGTCATTGGTCAGAACCACATCACTTACCCACCTGCTCCCTACACAACAGCTGGCAAGGAGTTTAGAGCAGATATGGTGGGTTTAGATCCAAGCTTGGGCCAAATACAGCCTCCTACCCATTTCCTGTGGGCCAGGAGCTAAGAGTGCCTTTTACATTTCTAAGTGGTTGGAAAAATCAAAAGAATATTGTGTGACACAAAAAGTATACGGAATTCACATTTTTGTATCTAAAACTAAAGCCTGATTGGAACACAGATACGTTTGTAAACTCGCGCATTATCATTACTTTCCCGTTACAAGTACAAAGTTGAGAGCTGAAATGATAGTACATAATACTTACTCTGAAAGACTCTCTGGTCATTTTCAGGGAAAGTTGTCTCACCCGGGCTCAGATCACTCTCTCTACATCCCTTGGGGAAGGGCCCACTTTCCCTGAATACATTGCTTCCTACATGACTCTAGAATGAAATCAGGGTTCTGTTAGCACCCTGGAGGGATTATCTGGGTACTGAGAGGCATGTGACAGCGTTGGCTGTATTGGGAATATCATCGTTGCTAATTCGTTCCTCCACCGATGCTTGGCCTCTGCTCTTCCCCACCCAAATCAATGTGTATATTGCTGGCAGAATGGCTTTTCTAGAATATCCTGAGTACCGTGTTATTTTTCTGCTTAGCCCTCCCTCACCTGTCAAATAAAGGCCAAAGTCAATCTGCCATTCAATGTTCTGTCTCCCCCTTACCCCTATGTATACCTTCTATTTTAGACACGTCAGGAATCGGTGTTTTCCCTATTTCTGCAACTATGACCTTTCTTTTTATACCTTCATATGTTCATGCTGGTTGGTTCATTCTATCCAAATCCCAACTATCTTTTCAAGCTTCACCTTAATTGCTCCTCTGTGAATTTTTCTGACTTGTCCATTTGCATAACCTTATCATTTTCTAAACCCCAAAATAACTTGCTTGCTCTTATGACACTGATAACATTATGGATTCTTTTTTTTCTTTTTCTTTTCTTGTTTTTTTTTTTTTTTTTTTTGGTAATTTTTCTAAACCTTTCCTGGAAGATAGTAAGGCCCTTGAGGCTGAGAACGTTTTTTAAATCCAGTTCAGTAGCTTATACTTAGTAAAACATAATGAATTAATGAGTATATTAGAATTCAGCCCCAATTATGTAGAGATAGTCTTGAAAGCCAGCAGAAAAAAAGCCTTTCAGAGGCACCCGGGTAGCTTGGTTGAGCATTCGACTCGTGGTTTCAGCTCAGGTTTGTGAGTTCTAGCCCCACGTCAAGCGTTGGAGCCTGCTTGGGATTCTCTCCCTCTCCCTCTCTCTCTGATCCTCCCCTGCTGGTTTGTTCTCCCCCTCTCTCAAAATAAACAAACTTAAAAAATTTTTCACTACTGTGGAATGCCTTAAAATAGGAAAATTTATTGATGGCCTTTATTGGATTTGGGAAGGGGGAGAAGAAGACTGATATGGAGTATCTGTTTAATGACCGATTATGTGTGAAGTGCATTAAATGTTACCTCTTTGAATACTTATAAGCAACCATCCAAAGTAAGCTTTGTGGGTTCATTTTTTTTTTCAAAGACATAGGTTCAGAAATATATATACATTGATCAGGGACACAGATCACAGGTAGCAGAATTCAAAATAGAACCCATATGTGTTTGAATCCCTGGTCTAGACCAGGCTCTTTTTATCATCTTAGAAAAGGAACAGCGTACATGTGGCCTGTTACATGGGTGATTCCAAGGGTAATCCTTTCCTACCTCACTGTCAGTTAAGGAATAAAGGGAAAGCAGGGGTGTCACAATTAGCAATAATCAAATCCCATGTAAAAATGAAGAAACGTCTCATTTTATCATACTGTTGATAAATATTACCCACATCTACACTTTCAAGCTTGTAAAAATGCTGTTCTTAAGTAAATTGTAAACATTGCTGCCGTATATGGCTTTATGTGTGCACGTATGTGTATACTTACAAGTATGTGGTCTTAATAAACATGTGCATTGGGTTAATGCATGTGTTTGCCATCTGGGCCCAGCTGATAGCACTGTGTGGTAGAAGTATAAAACTTCTTAGAACAATACATATTTACTTTGTGACGTTGGCCGATAGTTTCTTAGCTATAACACCAAAAGTACAAGGGGCAAAAGAAAAAAAAAAAGGTGAAATTGAAGACACCAGATGGACATATTTTGTGCTCCAAATGATGGTATCTGTAAAGTAAACAAAAATCTTTTGGAAGAAAACATTCGGTGTGATAAAGGACTTGCATTTAGAACATAGAAATCTTACAACTAAAAAACAAAACTAAAAAATAATAATAATTAAAAGCTGGTCGAAGGATTGAGCAGACATTTTTTCAGTCTTTCAGTTACAGAAAAATTATCAAAATACAGCGTAGGGAATATAGTCAACAGTATTGTAATTGTGTTGTATAGTGACAGATGGGGACTAGACATTGTCATGAGCACTTACTAATGTATGGAATTGTTGAATCACCATGTTGCACATCTAAAATTAACATATGTCAACTATGATAAAATTTTTTAAAGGAAATACAAAGCAAAAGCACAGAGATACAATATCACTCCCACTAGTTTGACCATAACCAGAAAGACAGACAATAGCAAATGTTAGGGAAGGGCCTAGACAGATTGGGACTCTCACACACTGATGGAAGGAATGTAAAAGGCTCGGCCACTTTGGAAAACAGCCGTTGCTCAAATATTAAACATTGATTTACCATATTATTCAGCAGTTCCACCCCTAGCTATATATTCAAGAGAAACTAAAACACACACACACACACACACACACACACACACACATTGTGCATGGATGTTCATACCACCACTATTCATAATAGCCCAGAGCGGAAACTACCCCAAATCAATCAAGGGATGAATGGATATGGCACAAGAACAGGCACTCAGATCAATGGAACAGAATGGAGAACCCAGAAATGGACCCACCGACGTATGGCCAACTAATCTTGGACAAAGCAAAGAATATCCAACGGAATAAAAATAGTCACTTGAGCAAATGGTGCTGGGAAAACTGGATAGCAACATGCAGAAGAATGAACCTGGACCACTTTCTTACACCACACCCAAAAATAAACTCAAAATGGATGAAAGACCTAAATGTAAGACCAGAAGCCATCAAAATCCTTGCAGAGAAAGCAGGCAAAACCTCTGTGACCTCAGCCACAACAGCTTCTTACTCAACACATCTCTGGAGGCAAGAGAAACAAAAGCAAAAAGGAACTATTGGGACCTCATCAAAATAAAAACTTATGCACAGCGAAGGAAACAGTCAGCAAAAACTAAAAGGCAACCGACGGAATAGGAGAAGATATTTGCAAACAACATATCGGAGGAAGAGTTAATATCCAAAATCTATAAAGAACTTACCAAACTCAACACCCAAAAAACAAATAATCCAGTGAGGAAATGGGAAAAAGACATGAATAGACACTTCTCCAAAGAAGACATCCAGATGGCCAACCGAAACATGAAAAAATGTTCAACATCACATTATCAGGGAAATACAAATCAAAACCACTATGGGATACCACCTCACACCTGTCAGAACGGCTCACATTAACCACTCAGGCAACAACAGATGTTGGCGAGGATGTGGAGAAAGAGGATCTCTTTTGCATCGCTGGTGGGAATGCAAGCTGGTGCAGCCACTCTGGAAAACAGTAGGGAGGTTCCTCAAAAAAATTAAAAGTAGAACTACCCTATGATTCAGCAATTGCACTACTAGGCATTTTTCCAAGGGATACAGGTGTGCTGTTTCAAATGGGCACATGCACCCCCATGTTTATAGCAGCACAATCAACAATAGCCAAAATACGGAAAGAGCCCAAATGTCCCTCGATGGATGAATGGATAAAGAAGATGTGGTATCCATATATATACAATGGAGTATCACTCGGCAATCAAAAAGAATAAAATCTTGCCATTTGCAACAACGTGGAAAGAACTAGAGGGTTTTATGCTAAGTGAAATTGGTCAGAGAAAGACAAATATCATATGACTTCACTCATATGAGGACATTTAAGACACAGAACAGATAAACATAAGGGAAGGGAAGCGAAGAATATAAAAACAGGGAGGGAGATGAAACAGAAGAGACTCTTAAATATGGAGAACAAACAGAGGGGTTGTGGGAGAGGGGATGGGCTAAATGGGTCAGGGACATTAAGGAATCTACTCCTGAAATCACTGTCGCACTATATGCTAACTAACCTGGATGTAAATTAAAAAAATAAATCAAAGAAAATGGTAAAAAAAAAGGGGGGGGGAGATGAATGGATAAATGAAATGTATGTTCATACAGTGAACTATTACACAGCTATAAAGAGGAATGAAGTTCTGATAAACGCTAGAAATTGGATAAACCTTGAAAACAGTAGGCCGTGTGGAAGAGGCCAGTCACAAAAGACCACATATTGTATGATCCGTTGATGTGAATTATCCAAATGAGGCAAACCTATAGAAATAAAAAGTAAATGGGTTGTTGCTAAAGGCTCCCCAGGGTGAGGGCAGTGTGTGAGGATTAAGAACTCATGCTGATAGATTCAGTTTCTTGTGGGTGTGATGGAAATGTTCTAGAGTTACATTGGGGTGACCCTGCATAACTCCTTGACTAAAATAAAACACGCCGAGTTGTACACTATAAAATACTGAATTTTATGGTATATGAATTATACCTCAATACAGGTAATAAATTCACCTATTTGGATACAGTTAATTGGGACAAACTACATTTGTATTTTTAATTAAACTCTGGACGTGTGTTTATAGTCACTTATGATTTATGATTGTGTTCAAAGCAGTAATCACGTATAATCAGTTTTATCCTGTGCGCATTCATTGTTTCCAGAAATGGACATTAATAAGAGCAGTGCATCTGGGACGCCTGGGTGGCTCAGTCAGTCAAGCATCTGACTCTTGATTTTGGCTCAGGTCACGATCTCACCATACCCGAGTTCGAGCCCCACCATGGGCTCTGGGCCAACGGTGCGGAGCCTGCTTGGGATTCTTTCTTCTCTCTCTGTGTGTCTCTCAAAATAAAGAACCTTAAAAAAATAAAATAAAAATAAAAGCAGTTCATCCAAACGATAAATAAAATTTCCAACAACTAGGAATAGCTACCTGCCGTGTGGTTGGCTGTGTATGTGGGACAGGGGAAGGGGCCACAGTCACTCCCCTGCAGAATCACACAGTGACAGATATATTAACCACCCGGTGTGGTGGGAGAGGACGTATGTCATGCTAGCCGTACAACAAAGTGCGCCGAGAGCCTAGACAAGGGAGACGTTTCTTGGTGAGACATGTCACGAAGGGTGAAGGAAGAGCTGGCGTGGCAGGAGTACGTGGCCGTCCTATTTTATAAGAAGGATGCGTTCAAAACTATGCAAGTCAGATTGTAAACGAGGACACTTTGCAGCTCAAAACATGCATGATTCAGACTAATTTGTAAATGCTGGCAGTTATTATTGATGAGCTAAATTGGTATCAGCGTGTGCAGTTCTATCACCAGAGTATATTACCCCCTTCTGTTTTTTTTTTAAAGCAATGTAGTTATTCACAAACGCTTGCTTTTGGTAGATATGTGTTATTTTAAATTCCGCATGTGAGATGATACCTTAGTAATTTTCCATACTGTATTCTACCCACCAAATGTGTGCAGTTATGATTAGCTCAACTGTGACTGCATTGTAGGATTTCACCAGGCAGAACGGAGAAGGTAGAAGATTTTAGGAGACCTTTGTAACACTAGATGCGACATCTCTAATTGAAATGCAAAGAATGTGAGAATATACAGTAGTGTACTGTCTTCAGGTGTCTGACCACAGAGTGCGAACATGGAGCTTCTGTGAGTCCCTTCCGCATCTATAAAAATCGTTTCATTTAGACAGTAGTCAAAGCTGTATGCTGCTTGGGTATCTTGGTTGGGGCCAAATCCTAATTGTTCTGAATGACCTTAACCCCCCCTGCAAATCTAGGTTAAGATTTAACAGGAGGAAAAGAATGCTATCAGGGGGACTGGTGCTTTCAGTTATAAAACAAGGGCATGGCAGTGAGGTCAAGTTCTGTTGTTGAATGATGAGGTTCTGTCTGTGCAGTGTCATTAATGCTTCATTGAAGCGTCCGTGTCTGAAAAGAGGAAAGTCCTTTATTACTGGAACACGTGTCAACCAAATTAATCGATTCCCTTGTGATAACATTTTATCACTTCCACAGCACACATATTTAGGTAGGAGTTCACTTTTTGAATTAGAATGCTATTGAAGAACTGGTCGTTCATGGATCACAACCTGATTTTGATTCTGTGCCTTCTGTTAAACTTGCTCTTTTCCGGTTCACGCTGAATGAGTCACTCCCTTATTCAAAACGAACAGGAAAGGAGATGGGGCTGTGAACGGAAGTGCCCGTGGGCTAGTTGCAGAAAACAGTTTGGGTTTATTGCACAGGACTGGCAAAGGCAGAACTAAGTTAACTTTTTTTTTTAATTTTTTTTTCAACGTTTTTATTTATTTTTGGGACAGAGAGAGACAGAGCATGAACGGGGGAGGGGCAGAGCGAGAGGGAGACACAGAATCGGAAACAGGCTCCAGGCTCTGAGCCATCAGCCCAGAGCCTGACGCGGGGCTCGAACTCACGGACCACGAGATCGTGACCTGGCTGAAGTCGGACTCTTAACCGACTGCACCACCCAGGCGCCCCGGAACTAAGTTAACTTTGATCAGCTGAGCAAAATTCAGAGCCTCTCAGAGCAAAATCTGTGGGTGCCGGTACCATGATGTATATGTTTGATATCACACTGTTGAAAAGTGTTATTTGTCACGTTTATATAAATGCCTGTGGTTGCTGAAATGTTGCGCCATGCTAGGACCATAAGCTTCTGGAAAGAACATGAGAATTGTATCAATTGTTCTTTTTGAAGATTACTTCTAGTAGCCCCTAGTACATGGCAGGGAGGGAGGGGGAGCCTCATCATTTTAATTGTACGCTTGGAGAAGTTAACAAAGTGTGCATCTGAGTGATAATTTATTTTTTTATTATTTTTTATTGTAGAGCATAAGTGGGGGGAAGGGGCAGATGGAGAGAGAGAGAGAGAGAGTATCCTAAGCAGGCTCCACACTCAGAGTGGAGCCCCATGTGGGGTTCGATCCCATGACCTGACCCCCGGGATCCTGACCTGAGCAGAAATCAGGACATGGACGCTTGACCGACTGAGCCACCCAGATGCCTTGAGTGGATACTTAATATAACCTTAATTTGTTTAATATGGGTAGCCTACTGCTATTTAAACAATTGATTGTGTCGTGATTTAAATATGAAATTCATAGGTAATGCAAATGAGGAAAAGGCTACCACAAGGGACAGTTTTCTGAGTTCTCTCTGGTCTTTGAATTCTGGATTTGTTTTTAGGGAGAAGGGGTCCAAAGGCCATGTGTCCTTGAAACCTATAGTGTCCAGAAGAATTTATTTCATTGCGGTCACATAAAACAAGACAGTCACTTCTAAAGAGGTATATCCCCAGTGTAAGTGAAGGAAAAAGTCAAATAAAGACAGTGTTGTTTTTCATCAGCATTGTCTCTGAGACGTGGGCCAGGTAGGAGAAAGTTAGGTGGTGCGAATGAAGAAGAACGAGTTGTGTGTGCTTTTGCTAGGCTGACACGTTGAGCACCAGCTGCCCGAGACCAAGTCCACAGTGGACGGAACCCCAAGAAACCACCTGCTCCAAAATGAACTTGGGTCCCTCCGCTTGTGTTATTTGATTCCTCAGAGCAGCGTCCACTGTGGTAACAGATGTTGAGGATTAGTAGTGAAACCTCAGCCCCGCGGGTGGGTGTCTCAGTTGCACATGCAGCCAGAGCACGTGTGAGATGGTAGCGCCTGTGCCCGCTCCCACGAAGGGGCAGGTTGCCTCTCCGAGCAGCTGACATGGTAGACATTTCTCCACGGATAGAACAGATACCACGGGGTCTCGTCTTGAGCGAGTGCACCTTGCTAACATGAGAGCTCTGAAGAAATACAAGGAAGGGGGGTTAGGGATTTTTTTTCAGTACTCTCTTACTGTACAAATTATTGGACATCGTTAAAGAAAAACTTAGCAAGAGGGGCACCTGGGTGGCTCAGTTGGTTAAGCGTCCGACTTTGGCTCAGGTCATGATCTCGCAGGTTGTGAGTTTGAGCCCCGCATTGGGCTCCATGCTGACAGCTCAGAGCCTGAAGCCTCCTTCGGATTCTGTGTCTCCTCCTCTCTCTGCCCCTCCCATGCTCATGCTCTCTTTCTGTCTCTCAAAAACAAATAAATGCTAAAAAAATAAAGACTTACCGAGGAAAAGATGGGCGATCACTTGGGATCCAGTATTTTCCCAGTATGTATTTTTCCATCAGTAAATACATATGCATTATATCTACAACTAGAGTCAAGAATAAAAGCAGAGTGTGTCCTTTTCGGAAATTACAGATTCTGTGAAAAGCTTCAAATAAGAAAAAAAGCCTTGAAATTGTGTATTTGACCTTTATATTTGAGGTGAGGGTCTATGTAAGTTTTTTGATGCTCTTGATACAAACGATGTCCAGGGAAGGAAACCTTCCCAGGGAAGCAAACCTTTGAATGCGAATTGCCCAACCATGGTCTATATAACCTTGCTTTTTGTTCGGGGGGAGTGTCTTTTCTTGTTGATTGGTGAGAATTCTTTATGTTTTTTCAACACTAATATTTTGCCAATTATGCCTTCTCCTCCTCTCTCAGCTTTGTCACTTTTCGGTATAAAATAATGTCTTTTGTTCTATGTTTTGTTTTGTTATGTTAATTTAAATGTAGTTTTGTTATGTTAATTTAAATGTAGTTTTAATGTAACTAAAATACCAGTCCTTATGGTTTGATCTTGTTTGTGTCTTGTTTAAGAAATCCTTTTCTATTCAGATATATTATAAAGATGTTCTATATTTTCTTATAAAGGCTGGATTATATTTAAAACTTTTCCTATATGCTACAAATTACCTCCTACCCTGTCATCTTGCTCTGCATGTAGACAGCCAAAGTGGAGAAGAACAAAAGAATATATAAGGCTGTGGTACCCTTCCTGTGGGGAGAATGTACAAGTAAGAGAACGCATGGCCAGTGCCAAGGCAAAGAAAGGAAAAAAGTCCCTTAAGTCATATTATAGAGTGTTTCATTGGATGGTTGGAAGGAGATGCCTTTAAGGAAGAGGGACTGGGTGAATCCGGGTAGATCTCCTGAAATAAGGCCTTGGATCTATTCCAAGGAGTTTGGGTTTTGTATTGAAATGGGTAGGGGGCAGTTGTAGGGTGTCAGTCGAGAGTATCACCAGCAAATCCATGTTTGTAAAAATCATCGTCTGTAATGAGGGGGGTGAATTGAAAGGGCAGGATGGGGCAAGACAAAATAAGTAGGAATCGTGTAATAACCCAAGGTCAAGTTGATGGCACCTGAGACCAGTATAGGGACAGTCCCTGTACCACACGTCTCCAGAGACGGAAAAAAAGAAGTTCAAGATCAATTTAGAAGACCAGCCCAGTCAGTGGCTTCAGCTATTACCTCCAGACAGGATAATGATAAGGGAAGGGAATTTAAAAGTTCCGAATAGCCCATTTCACTCAGGACCCAGCCTCACTTTGAGAAACATCTCATAGTTCACTGAGCAGCATGGATGTCCCGAGTATGGGAACAATTTGGATTTCCTATAATGTTGGCCGGGGAAGAAAATAATCTGCAAAAATGCAGGCTCGTCTTTAAAGAGTGACCTTCCCACAGACTTCTAGGCAATGTTTGCCTGTCCTTGTGCCCTTCTATCATCCAGAGATTCTTTCTTTGTTCAGTGTTTATTTATTTTGATAGAGCAAGTGAGAGCGAGCGTGAGAGCACATGGGGGGAGGAGCATGCGGGAAAGAAAGAGGAAGAGAGAGGATCTCAAGAAGGTTCTGTGCTATCAGTGCAGAGCCCGACATGGGGCGCTGTCCCGTGAACCGTGAGACCATGGCCTGAGCCGAAATCCAGAGTCAGAAGCTTAACGGACTGAGCCACCCCAGTGTCCCCAAAGACATCTTTCCGGTTTCTCCAGTATGCCGTCATGGTACGCTGACTCCTGACACATAGATATTCACAGGGTTGACAGGTTGCTAAGTGCTACAAATATTTCAGAGTCTGGAAGTTTAATCATCTGCATATTCGTGTCAGCCGTTTAATAATATTGCTGGCTGACGTCTGCACCGAAGGAAAATGGAGCTTTTATTTACAGAAAGGGAAGGGAAGCCACTTTGGAGGTATCATGAGTTGAGATAAATGTGCCTGAATATATTTATTGTGTGAGTCTCTAAGTCAGCTTGAGATCCCAGTTCTCAAGGGATAAAAGAAGATGAATTTCTGCATTTTAGAGAGATGCCTACAAAAAAACGGATCCCCAAGGTGGGCAAACCGCTTCTTCACCCTTTGTTTTTTAAATCCCATTCTCCTCTCCATGCCTTATGTTTGTGTAATTCTGTCATTTGCCATCCTGAACTTGATAGTTTGATGATTTTCACAGGATTGAAGTTTAGACGATTGAGTGGGGAAAACTGGACTCTATAGGAGGTGAGTCCGGGAGTTAAAATATGATTTATGCAATTATTCTGTAGAGGAACATACATACTGAGTTCCAAACATCAATTTAAAAGGTAGAAATTAGAAAAATATTTCAATGTGTAATTTGAGCAGTAGTATCCTCTCTTTTCCATATAATTGAAGGCCCCCATCTGTCTTAATTTAGAGATGGAAATCAGACGTCTATTCCCTGTGTAGAGGAATCTATTAGTAAATTACAGAGTGTGCCATAAATCCATTGTGTGTTCTTTCCTGTGGAGCACTGGTTTTCATCCACAGACCCACAAGCTCACGAATATCATGCGTCCGCTTTTGTGCGGGTATGTGTGAACGTGACGTGTACACAGAGGCACACAGAATTCGCGGTCTCCCCTTCCCCACCATTTGCCTACTGCTCTGGTCTAAAGATTTCCTCTTTAACATGTTCATCTTCCTTCTTTTCTGGAAATACTTTGAAAGTATTATTTGAAAGTATTATGTGCTTGGGATGATAGCTTCAAAAGGCTGTGGTGGGACTTCCAAGAACATGGCACTACCGTTTCCTGTCCCTACTTGCATGGGTCCAGGGTTAGACTGGTGAGGTGGCCCCTGGATTAGCCCCAGCAGCCCAGAGCAAGACAGTCTTGTCTATTAATTGGACATCCGGGTCTAAAATTGCATGGAGTATGTCTGTCTACATGTACACAGCTCTCCGTGTATAACTATATATGTATAATCTCAAATGCTTCGTTCGAAGTTGGAAATTGCTTCTTCCTTGGACATAATGGAAGATAATGGTTTTCATATCCCACGTCAGTTGGAGGCAGTGAAAGAAAGTAGGTGTCGAATGACGAGTTTGCTTTCGGTTGATCTTGCCAGTTTGATTACAAACCCCGTTGCTCGCTCAGGACGTGCAAAACTGAGGCAGAGGTTTGTGCTTTTTCCTACCCAGCCTCCCTGCCCCCCTCCACAGGGGAGAGTGGAATGGAAGGCATCCATTAAAGGCACCATCTGAATCAGGTGTAATATATAATTCATAAATTGTTCTTATAATCACCTTTTACGAGAAAAACACTATTACTGAGTAGTTTGTAGAGACTTAACTCCTCATTATCTAGCTTGTACATTTGCAAGCTTAGAGATGGTTGATTCCCAGTACAGATGTATATGTTTTTCCCTCCTCTCATTTTCCCTGGCTCTTTATTTTGTCTTCAGTAGGTCTGGCCCCAGGTTACAGGGTGTAATAAATCTATACTGCGCCTTGATGAATCATCTCATTAAACACGCGCATAGGCTACCTGCCCCTCTCAGAGCCACGTGCCAGCAACAAAAGGAGTAGAAATTTTGCACAAGGAACTTGGACCAGGGGAGCGAGTGTAGCGGGAGCGCTAAGGGAAGTGTCCATTTATTGGACTCTTGTGCCCATTTGATGTACTGGCTGTGAAGACCCGGTGAATGTTACCCTCCGGGCGTTTGACGTGACAAGAACCAAGGAAGGGAGAATTGGATGGCTTGCTTTAACTGACGGTGGAGCCAGCACTGTAACCATCCGCAGGACGGTCCTGAGGACACAGGTCCAGTACTGGGCAGGGTCACTCACTCTGGGCATGCGAGGGGGGAGGGAAGAGCCGTGGCAGACACTCTTGTCACTCTAGATTCCCACCCGCCTAACTGCCTCGTCTCCATACCACCTCTGGGTGTTTTCCTCTGCATGGCCATCATGAGGTTGACCTGAAGTCTTCCGCTTGTCCTGAATACTTCTTTTCTCATTGTCTCGAAACCACCTTTGTAAAGGTGCAACGGTGACCCCACCTTCAGGACCCCCTCCGGGCCAGAGATGCATCCCCGCCCCGCCTCTCCTGGGGGCTTTCTTGCTGGGTTATCCTCCTGCTCCCAAAGACGGGCTCTCGGCCACTGCTGGCTGGAGCTAAGGCTGTCCTCCATGAGGACACAGGGTTTCATGACGCTGGGAGCCGTGCTCTAAGCCCAGGACATCACTGACCGGCTTTAGCATTTCTGCTCTGAGAGTGCCACGCAGCCCCTAGTCTCTTGGCCGCGGCCGAGCTGCCGCCAGACGCTCTGGTTTTCTCCCTAGACACAGGGCTGAGGACCACAGCCCATTTTCTTCTCATCTTAGGGGTTGTACTGACAAGGCTTGGCCTCATGCTAGAGAGTGAGTCCCGCCGTCTTCTTCCCTGTCCTTCCGACGACACCTCGGGGCAAACCACATGGCCCTCCAGCACCTGCAGGTAACTCCTCCAGCGGGGTAAACCAGAGGTGCCCCGGCCCGGCCCGTGAACGCAGGCGTCCCTGAAGGCCTCCAGTCGGTAGCACTGCTGTTGGCGCATCTCCAAGGATCCCTCGGGGCCTTCTCCCCCAGGAAGTTGTGACGGTCTCTGGACCCGCCTCAGCTGTAGGGTTCCCAGGCCCCGCCGCCAGCTCAGGCGTCAAAGCCTTAATCCTGAGGCTCGTGCGGCCTCACTCTTGCCAGTACCGTCCTCCCCCCGACGTGTGCATCCGGGAGGAGACATGGTGCTTCTGTTCCTTCATACATTGAATCCCCTCTGCTGAGCTTTTTTAATCTAAGGGAAGAAGATACTCCTTTATTGGACATAAAGGTCACTGGTACGTGCTCCCTGAACTTGAAAAGAGGCCTTTTTTTCTATCACCTTGACAAGGAAAGTTCCGAAGCAGACTACAAACAACATGCAGGCTGACGGTGCACTGCCACCTGCTTTCCCTACCTTCCCTGCCACGTTGGTGAGCACTCCATCCTCATCCGGGGCCTTCACACCCTAGCTTCCTTATCTCTGCTGCAACCCTGAAACGTACTTACTGTTATCTCCACTTAATGCCCAGAGAAACTAGAGTCACGTGCCTATGATCACAGAGATAGAAACAGGCAGAGCTTTGATTCAGAGCCGTTTCTGTTGGCTCCCAAGCAGATGCGCTTTTTACTCTGTGGTGTTGACAGAAAGACATCTGAGGCGCTTGGAGACCACCGCAACCATTCTGAACAAAACATCATGGCTCACGAATGGCACTTGGCAGGTGTTGGATAAGACGCCACTTTCGACGGCGAATGAGTCCTAGACAGGGCCATATCACATATGATCATGCAGTTGCATTGACTTTATCTCGAAAATGTTAGGCACCTACAGTTACCTTTTCTTAATGGTAATGACAGTGGATGATTAAATTGCAGGTGAGCATCACGGATTGTGGAAGAATTTCTCAGTAGGAAAATCCTGACATCCAAGATAGGCTAACGCTATTTCCTAGGTCTCTGAATGGACAGAGAATTAAACACATTTTTATTGCTCATGTAGGTACTGGGTAAGGTGATAATGATGACTTTAAATTGTGCCTCAGTGTGTCTTTTCCCGTCTGCCATATCGTCCCCACCACTCGAACGTGCTGCCCCAGTAAAGGAGAGAGATGAGGGGAGTGGGGTCAAAGAACACGGGCTTCAGAATTCTGTGGCCTTGGGCTTGAATGCAAGCTCCCCAAGTGTGTGACTGTGGGAAAATTACATAATCTTTTAGTCTAGTCCCTTTTCTGAAAAATGGAAAGATTAAACCGCTAATTTGCAGTGCTAATGTGAAGCTTAATGAAGATAATGTTATGCGCATATGGAAAGAGAAGAGAAGAGATTGGGTAGATTTTAGTACACTTAAATTAAAAATTTTTGTACAAAAAGAAGGCATTACAAACAGTGTTGAAAGATAAGCTTCAGACTGGGAAGATACTTACAAAGTTATCTAGAATCTGTGACAACCTAAAAAAATTTTTTAATGTTTATTTATTTTTGAGAGAGAGACAGAGCATGAGTGGGAGAGGGGCAGAGAGAGGGGAACGCAGAATCCGAAGCAGGCTCCAGGCTCTGAGCTGTCAGCACAGAACCTGACACAGGGGGCCCGAACCCACAGACCGTGAGATCATGACCTGACCCGAAGTCAGATGCTCAACTAACTGAGCCACCTAGGTGCCCCATAGAATCCATAACAACCTTAAAAGTCAGTAAAAAAAAAAAAAAAAAAAAAAGATTTAAAACCCAGTGGAGAAAGAAAGGAAATAAAATTGTTAAAATAAAGCAAGTTGAATGGCCAATATACAGGAAAAAAATTTTTTAACTCACTGGTAATCAGAAAACTGAAAAAAAAAAAAAAAAACACAACTATCACTTCATACCCATCCTGCTGGCAAAATCTAAGTTTGATAAGTATTGCTGAAGACTTGGTGAAATGAGAACTCCTATCTTTCTGATGAGATTGAATTGAGACATCTATGGAAAAGTTCATACGGTTTTTATCCTTTCTCTCATTGATGTGATGAATCACACTGATTGATTTGCCAATATTGAACCACACTTGCATCCCGGAAATAAATCCCACTTCATCGTGGTGAGTTATTTTTTTTAAATGTATTGTTAGGTTCAGTTTGCTACTGTTTTGTTGAGGAATCTCGCATCTAGAGGTGTTGGCCTGTAGTTCTCTTTTATTGTAATGTCTTACCTGGTTTGACTGCCAGGGTACCACAGGCCTCATGGAATGACTTGGGAAACGTTCATTCCTTTTCCTTGGAATAGTTTGAGAAGAACAGGTATCAACTCATCCTTAAATGTTTGATAGAATTCACCTCCAAAGTCAACTGGTCCTACACTTTTGTTTGTCGGGAGTTTTTTGGTTACTGATTCAATTTCATTGCTGACTACTGATCTGTTCAAATTTCTATTTCTTCCTGCTTCAGTTTTGGGAAGTTACAGGTTTCTAGGAATTTATCCATTTCTTCTAGCCTATCTAATTTGTTGGTATATAGTTTCTCATAATATTCTCTGATGATTGTTTCTTTTTTTTTAAATTATTTTAGAGAGACAGAGAGAGAGAGACTGTGTCTGTGCGCACACAAGCGAGCTGGAGAGAAGGGCAGAGGGGAGAGCAAGAGAGAATCTCAAGCAGGCTCCACATGTAGTGTTGAGCCTGACGTAGGGCTCAATCTCAACTGTGAGATCATGACCTGGGCCAAAATCAAGAGTCAGACACTCAACCGACAGAGCCACCCAGGCACCCTGATTGTATTCATGTGGTGTTGGTTATTTATTCTTGCCTTTCATTTCTTACTTTGTTTGAGTACTCTCTCTCTCTCTCTGTCTCCCTCTCTCTCTCTCTCCCTCGCTCTCTCTCTCTCTCCCCCCACTCCTTCCCTCCCTCCCTCCCTCCCTCTCAGAATTTGACTAAAAGTTTTTCAATTTTATGGATCTTTTCAAAAAGTCAGCTCCTGGCTTCATTGATTTGGTCCACTGTTTTCTAAGTTTCTATTTCATTTATTTATGATCTAATCTCTATTATTTCCTTCCTTCTACTGGTTTGCGGTTTTGTCTGATCTTCTTTTCCTAGCTCCTTTAGGTGTAAAGTTAGGTTGTTTATTAGAGATTTTTCTTGCTTCTTGAGGTAGGCCTGTATTACTATAAACTTCCCTATTTGCACAGATTTTGCTGCATCCCAAAGATTTTGGACCATTGTGTTTTCATTTGCTTTTGTCTCAATGTATATTTTTTATTTCCTTTTTGATTTCTTGGTTGACGTATTCGTTGTTTAGTAGCATGATATTTAACCTCCATGTATTTGTGTTCTTTCCTGGTTTTTTCTTGTGGTTTATTTCTAGTTTCATCCCATTGTGGTTGGAAAAGATGCATGATATGACTTTAATCTTTTTGAATTTGTTGCGACCTGATTTTTTGGGGGGAGGGCCTAACTTGATCTATTCTGGAGAATGTTCTATGTATACTTAAAAAGAATGTATTCCACAGTTTTAGGATGGAATATTCTGAACATATTTGTTACTGACATCTGGTACAATGTGTCATTCACAGGCACTGTTCCTTGTTGATTTTCTGTTTGGATGATCTGTCCACTAATGTAGGCGGGGTGTTAAAGTATCCCACTATTATTGTATTATTATAAACGGCGTCCTTTATGTTTGTTAATAGGTGCTTTTTGTATTTGGGTGCTAGCATGTTGTCACATAAATATTTTCAACTGCTCTATCTTCTTGTTGGATTATCTCCTTTATGATGATATAGTATCATCTTTTGTCTCTTGTTACAGTCATGTTTTTAAAGTCTATTGTGTCCAACATAAGTATTGCTGCCCCAGATTTCTTTTGACATCCATTGGCATGATAAATGCTTTTCCATCTCTCACTTTCAATCTGCAGGTGTCTTTAGGTCTGAAATGGAACCCTTGTAGGCAGCACATAGTTGTTTTTTTTTTTTTAATCCATTTAGTCACCCTATGCCTTTTATTGGAACCTTTAGTCCATTTACATTCAAATTATTGATAGGATGTACTTAGTGCCATTTTGTTACTTGTTTCATGGTTGTTTTTATGGGACTTTCTTTGGTGATATACTTGGATTCGTTTCTCTTTATTTTTTCATATTTATTACAGGTTTTTTGATTTGTGGTTACTGTTAGGTTTATATATATTATGCACATGGCAGTCTATATTAAGTTGATGTTTGCTTAAGTATCAATCCATTCTAGAAGCACTAAATTTGTACTCCTTTCTCTCCACGTTTTAGGTAAATGCTGTCATACTTTACATTTTTTATTTTGTGAATCCCTTGACTGACTTTTATAAGCGTAGTTACTTCTTTTGTGCTTCCTGCTTTTCTTACCCCTGCTGTGGTCTTTCCCTTCCACTCAAAGAATCCCCTTTAACCTTTCTTGTAGAGCTGGATTAGTGGTCATTAATTCCTTCAAATTTGTTTGCCTGGCAAATTCTTTATCTCTTTCTGTTATGAAAGATGGCCTTACTAGATAGACTATTCTTGGATGCAGGGTTTTTCGTTTGTTTGTTTAGTGTCAGCACTTTGAATATATCATGCCACTCCTTTCTGGCCTGCAAAGTTTCTGCTGAAAAATCTGCTGATAGCCTTTTGGGATTTCCCTGGTATGTAACAGTCTTCTCTCTTGCTGCCTCTAAAATTCGTTATCGTTACTTTTTTCCATTTGAATTACCATGTGTTTTGGTGTAGACCACCTTGGCTTGATTTTGAGGTGAAGGGTAGAGTTGGATCTCTGTGCCTTCTGAATCTGGCTATCTGTTTCTTTCCCCAGATTAGGGATGTTTTTAGATACTTTTTCTTCAAATAAATCTTCTGCCCCCTTTTCTTTCTCTTCGTCTGGGATCCCTGTGATGCAAATGTTATTGTTTGGTGGTGTCACCAAGTTACTTTAATCCATTTTCAATTTTTATATATGTATCTTTTTTTGTCTCTTTCCTGTCCAACTTGATTGCTTTCCATTACTCTGTCCTCCAAGTCACTGATCTGTTTTTCTCCTTCCTCTAGTCTACTATTTATTACCACTTGTGTATTTTTTTTTTCATTTTAGTTACTGAATTCTTCATCTTGGATTTTTTTTTATGGTTTCTATGTCTTTGTTGAGGGGCTTACTGTAGACCTCCACTCTTTTCTTGAATCCAGTGAGTATTTTTATGACCATTACTTTAAATTCTCTATCTGGTGTATTACTTATCTCCATTTTATTTAGGTCTCTTTCTGTGATATTTTTCCTGTTCTTCACTTGGGACATATTTCTCTGTCTCCTCATTTTGTCTAACTCTTGCTGTATGTTTCCAAGTGTTAGGGAAGTCAGCTATGTCTCATGTTCTTGAAAGTAGCAGCCTTATGAAGAAAAGTCCTGTAGTGCCCTGCAGTGCAGTGTCCCCTGTTTCCTAGAACCTAGTGCTTCAGGAGTGTCTCCTGTGTATGTTGCTGTGTTGTGTGTGCCCTGTTGTTATGGTTGAGCCATGTCTGCCTTGAGTCCGGCCATCGGCATTGGCTCTCCTGGCCTGCCCTGTTGGCAGGGTTTGGTCCCTTTATGTTGGTGGGCCAGTCTGGTGCCATGTTGGCCTGAGTGGATGCAGACCAGGTGTTTGCCAGAGATGCAGTAGCACTGAACTGCAGAATGCTCTCCTTATGTTGTCCCCTGAGAAGCTTTAGTCGGAGAGCTGGGCCTGCAGTCAGACCAGATGTCTGCCCCCCAGCCCAGAGGCTTATCTTCCCCTCTCCCCAGAGCAGGACTCACTTTGGGGTGGCGATGGCCCCTGTTGAGACTGCTTGTACCCTGCTAGGCTTGTGAACCACTTTGGAAAACAACTGCTGAGGGCAGATCGGTGGGGGCAAGTGTCTGCAGGAGAGCATATGGGCAAGGCAAGCTGTTAGCAGGTTACTGCAGAGTGTTCACTCTGTGCTGATTTGTGTAGACATCCATGTACCTAGGCTGGGGGGCAGGAGAGGGAAATGGCACTCACTAGCTTCTTTATTCTTGGAGAAGTCTCCTAAAGATCCTTGCCCCTGTAGCACTTGCACGTACCCCAGTCATATACCCATCTACCCCTCCCAGGTACAGTCTCAGGGATCAGTTTTCTTCCCGACTGTCTCTCTCCCCTTCCTACTGCATGTGGCCTCTTCTTTACCTTCAACAACGGAAAGTCTGTTCTGCCAGTCTTTGGGCCATGGTCCGGCGTACTTACACTGATGAGGGTGTTGACTAGGTGCATCCATGGGACGAGGCGAGCCTGGGTCCTCCTACTCTGCCGTCTTCCCTGGAAGTCCACCACAAATCTTGCGTTTAGTTTATTCTTAGGGACTTAATACCCGGGGAAAGTAAGTGCTATATGTGAAAGCACAATTTCTAATTTCTAATTGTGCCATAATGTATAGAGATAATTGATTTTTATTTATTCACTGGGTGTCCTATTTCATTTGGTCTGTTTACTTTTTAGTAGTACATTTTAATAACTTACTGGTATATTCTTTCGGATTTTCTATATACACAATCATATGAGCTGTGAATGATAAAGGTTTTCTCCTACCCTACCTTCCCTTATGTCTTTTTCTTCTACTCTACTGACCAGAACTTGCACAATGGTGTTGACTAGAGGTGGCGATGGTGGGCATTTTGGCATCTTTCTGACTCTCAGAGGGAAATCTTTCCATTTTTCTCCTTAAGAATTTTTTCCTTCCAGGTTTTTGATAGATAATGGATCAGGTAAGGGATGTTCTTTTCTATTCTACATTTGCCAAGAACATGTATGTTTTAAAGTGTCACAGCTGGATATTAAATTTATTTGGACTCTTAGTCTACATTTTCTAGAAGATTACTTTCTTCGCAATCAGTGAATAGGGTGAATGGCATTCATGGATCCATTGCCTCTTTAAGCACTAGAGACTAGAAAATAACCTCTAAGTCGTACTTAGGTTGTACTTGACACTGACATTATAGCACTATTCTTATGTGGGACTCCATTGAGCCACTTAAATGGAATTTAGGGACACTAGGGGTCGACATATGTCCCTTGGCTGAAACCTGTAAATATTTGCTTACCTTTCTACCTGACTTTAGTCATATTTTGGGACGTGGGAGTATTCCTTTGTTTCTTGCCAACTCATCATGCTTTTAGAAAGATGTTTTTAAATATTTTATCTTGTGTGTTTAGTTGTTTCCAATAGCTGGTTCTTTAGGGCATCCATCACACATACTGTTGGAAACAGCAGCCAAATATATTATTTATTTAAAAACATTTTTTGAAGTAAATGTGGCACATTGTCAACTTGGATTAAATCTCAGGGAAGCATACTTTGTTGTTACATGATTTCTGTAGTTTTCATTTTTTAAGTAATGAAAATAATTTCTTTGTATCTTTTAGAATGATATGTCTATTCTGCTTATCAGGGAAAGCATTTCGCACATTTAAAATCTTTGACGTTTCCTTCTCTTTAAATGGCTCTCGTTTGCTTTCGGTGCCAACGTCATTTTCCCTATGGCCCTTCTGAGAGGAATATTACACCCGTTTTCTTCACATGTTTGGTGATAGGAACCCTTAGAGCCATAAGCAGAAGCCTAAGGGCGTTTCTGCTGCTTTTGCCTATAAAGAGTCATGACCATTAAATCTTCATACTAACTTTATACCGTTTTCATTTCTTTGTGAAAATCACCTGCCCTTTCCCCCTGGTCTTTGGGGAGTCAGAGGTAAGGGGCTTTTCTCTATGGCTTTCCACCCATCGCTCATTTCTGCTTCCAAATACAGATTGAAGGCATTACATGTCCAGGACAGAACTCGCCATGCCTGATGAGGATGTCCTCTGTTAAATGACTCCCTAGGAAGGAAAGGACCCACATAATGGGCTTTTAGGGACTGAATTTTATAAAGCTGAGCAATCATAAAAGGAATTCTTTCAGCTTCAGAGATGTCTTAGGGCTAACATTTTAACCAGAACAGAATAAACATGAAATCCAATTAAATTAAAAATTTTCTTTTCATTATTACTTTTGATATATTTTATATATTTTGTGCCCCTGTCAATATCTTTTAGAAAAACAGATGGATAGATACTTTGTTTCTGAGTACGTACACTGAGCTAAAAGACTTTTCCTTTGGACACTTGTAGAATCATTGATGTATGATTGTTTCCTTCAGAGTACTATAGGTGTACTATGTGTAGGATTCTGTGTATATCTATTTTAGTTCTACCTTTTGGGGAAGATTTGACATTTTAAAGAAGCAAATTCATAAAAATTCAGATAAAACTCCGTTTTTCTAGTATCCACTATAATTTGAGTATGCTTGTTGTGCATTTTAAGGAATCAAGAGATCAAAAAGCCCATTTTCTTTTTCAACTATACATTCAGTATTTTTAAATAAAGGTAAACAAAAATAACATATTTAAGGGATGATGAAATTGGCAGGATGTGGGCATCTCATGTTCTGTGGCAGGAAATATTTTCCGATTTTTATTCCTCCAATAAAAAGTTTCAATTTCGCTTTTTAATGTCCTAAGGAATATAACAACTATTTCTGAGTTTTTAAATGTCTTCTAATCTTTTAAAAGATTGTTGATCCACAAAATTCATAAAAAAAATTCATAAAATTGCTCCTTTGCCATTGTATTTTTTCAAAGCAAATCCCAGATACGGTGCAGCTCTGTGTTTATGTGAGATAATAAAAAAGCACAGCTCAGGATGATGCACATGTGACTTACATTTACTTGCATTTGTTTTATGAGAGACGTTAAGATGGCAGGAGAAGATAAGAGCCATAATAAAGAAAAAGGCATTATTATTGTCAGTAGATAATACGTAAACTTTGGAGACATCAAAAATGATTGAAATAGTCTTAGCATTTGTACATAAGTTGGAACAGAAATATTTCTATAGTACGAAACAGCATGTTAATACTACCCGGTGATACCATAGCTTACTGCAAATTCCCTTCTGTATGTGTGCATTTCCTGGAGCTACTCAAAAGGAGTCCACACAGAGTTACGAATAGTGACTGGCATTTACACAGTCATGATCTGTATTTCATTGAAAAGTTATGGTGCATGATTTAACGTTCGAGTTCTCCTGGATAATACAGAACTGATTCTGCATCAATGCATCTTTTCAGGGATCTTTGAAGGATTGACTCTCTCATAACTCGTTACCCACCTGCTTCTTCTTTTCTTCTACCTTCCCTTATTCAGCAATGCCATAGTATTTTCTTTGTCTCCTTTTTTTTTGTTTGTTTGTTTCAGAATATGCATCTACACATCATACATACATACATACTTTCACACACTTAACTAGGAAGGGCCGATTGTTTAAAGAAATACCATTCTGGCCATAGTATTAAGTTAAATTCACTTTCCAACTGCTAGTCATTTCGATGTGCTTAGATCTCTGCAAGCAAGAAGTCGAGAACCCTAGTAATGTAGTAATGTCACTCTAGTAATGTAGCAGACTGAGAGCCATCCAGCGAATCTGAAATCGGAGCAGCTGCGGAAGCGAAAGAAGCATTCGTGATCAAAACATTTGCCTTCCTTTTGAGAATTTCTAAATGAGAGGTTTTTCTTTTCCACTCCTTTTTCCCTAAAAATCTGTGAAGTGGTATTAAAATGCCACTTGAAGAACAACCAAAAGAAAATAAAATGAGCCACCACCACCACCAGGGAGCTAACTGACACGCAGAGTGGCCATCCCTGACACACACATTTACTTAGGATGAGTTGTTGTTTATTACCATTGCCACCACACACATGTCCTTAGAATGAACTGTTGTTTGCTATTAAAAACCTTGAACCTTAACTGTAGAAGATGGAACCAAGGCCCATGAATTGACTCCTGTGTTTCCTTCCTCTTCCGTATCCTTTATCAAGAATAAGTGATATTCTGTTAGCCGCTATTAGGATTGTTAACTTTTGAGGATACGCAGGTGAGGAGTCAAAGGTAATGATCCTATGTAAAGCCAAAATAATGCACATTTTCTATTACTTCACAGTGTACATATTTAAAATTGTGAAGCCTAGAGGAAATAGTTACCTAAAATAAGTTTGACGTTGCCTCTGTATCTCTTTCTCTGGGAAAGTAGAGAGAACAGCTGTTGTGGGACAATGGTCTACAGTGACCAGTGGAAAGGAAAGAAAGTAATCCGGGAAGTGTTAGTAAGATCCAAAAACCCATTTCCTGTCTTTTCACGCAAACTCTCAAAGAAATATTATTCTTTCTCAATCTATGGTCCATTACTTCAAGACTAGTTTTAATCTAAGGGATTAAAAACCTGTTATTATCCCAATGATTGGCAAGAATAACTTGAGATAGACATTTTTAACACTGCCCCCCTTTTTAAAGATAGGTTATGTTAATAAGTTCTTTGCAAATTCTATTAAAGAGTAGGCACATTTCTGATTTAGCGAAATTCAAATCTGTCTTTGCTTTTGTAGTCACTTTGCAAGCCTTATACATTCTCTACACAATTGGATGGAAGAAATTTTGTTTCCATTTAGGATGAAGATAATGTTTTTTTTAACTATTATTTCTGTGTGATGGCATGTCTTATGTGACACATTAGCATCTCCTTTTCAACTTCCTTCCCTCCTTTTTTTGAGAAGAATGTTGACAGAAACCCACTCAATTAAAATAACATTACAATCTTACCTGAATTATTCAGAGAAACAATAGAATGTGCCATTATGTAGGCTGACTAAACCTGGAGATGGTGTCAATTGGGGAGAGAGTGTATCCCTGAGTTTTTGTATTACTGATCATTGATGGGAGGGGAGGGGGTTCTTTTTCTTGCTTGTGCCTCTGCCTATACTCAGTGACATTCTGCATAATATAATATGCTTGTGATGAAAATTCAGGTTCCATAGACGACATGAGAATAGACAAAGAATCAGGGAAGGCATCGAAGATAGACTGTGATACGTAAGATCATTAACTATAGCATTTTTTTTTTGCTTTTTTTTTTTTCCAATTTTCTTAACATCGATGATGACGCTTAGAAGCATTTTTCAGGCTACCAAAAGGGTTTGCTTTCTCCCTACATAATCCAGCTAAAGAAATATTAGGTAAAAGTACGAGAATAAACATGATAAACTTTTGAGTTAGTGAATGTCAGTATAACATGTGAGATTGTCATGAATGTACTTCATTTACCACCCTAAACTCTGTGTATTTCCCTTATCACATCCCTCTTCATAATGTTTTCTGTTGTTTAAGCATCTGGATTCTCCTTTCTCCCTGGTGCCATTCCACTTTTATGGCCAATCCTCAATGTGTCCTGACTGAAGGCCGTCACACTTTAGGAGACAGGGTCTTGCCTGTGCCACTCATTAACTGATACCTTTGAAGAAGGCCCTTAACTTCACTGGAACCAGGTCTCCTCCGTTGTCATCCACCATGGTTTCCCGGTTGACTTAAGGTCCAGCTCTCTAAGTTTGGTGATTCATTTATTTTTAGCATGAATGCCTTTTTGGCCCAAACTTCACGAGCCTGACACTGTTCCCTTTGGCAAACCTAGGTGGTCAGCTGTGGAGGTAAACTAGAGGTATTATTAGGCCGCTTGCGAAGGAAACAACTCAGATATGGAATGTTGTAAGAATAGTAGTAGTGAAGAAGTCTTGAAAAGTCTTGCTTGAACCTTCTTGCCTCTCCCAGCAGTCATGCCTTTCACATATATACATTCTTTGAGCAAACATGGACTGACCCTCCTAACACCAGGCACTGTCACGCTCTTGGGGCCCGGATGTGAACCGGACTCAGAGTATCAGTCAGGAGGAGGCAGATAAGAAAGCTGACATTTTCTTTTGCTGAGCAACGTATAAACTGATAGGGACGCACCCAGGAGGCACAGAAAGGTTGGGACACCAACCCCTCGGAGAAATCATTCTTCAGCCTTCCTTCTTCCTCCTTGTACATCTTTTTCAGCTCATCTATATCCCTCTCAATCCTTTATTGTAGCGCTAGTGCCCCAAAACGGGCTGTGGAGTCAGACTTCTTGCAGGGGAGTCTAAAGTCCTTTACCTGGTTATTCTGGGGCCCTGGAAAGTCATCGAGCCTCTGTGTCAGTTTTCTAATCTGTAAAGTGGGGATAAGAGTCGTGGTGCCCTGCTGGCAGGGATCATGATTTTTTTGAATTATGTTTTCGAATTCTAATACATTGAGCACAAGTATTAGACGAAGAAAGGATTCGAGTCATCACAAACAACAATAACAACATTAACTACTTGTCAATAAATAGGAATTCCTTAGATTTACTAAAACGGAATACAGGTAAAGTTGTAAGACTGACCATTAACCGAAACCAAGGCATCATTTTTTGTTTTCAGCATGTTCTGAGACCAGATCCTTCCATCCTCCCAGGCCCCATGAACAACAGAGCCCCAAGTCCTGGAGAAATAACTTCCCCCCATATTTTAGGGAGCCTATTTAATTTTGTTTACAAACACATACCAAACAGTGTCACATTTTGTTCTTTTTTTGTGAGATTTTTCTTAAGAAATTGTGATTAGCGGTACAGTGGCCAGAACCTGGTAAGAGGGAGACCTCCACATTTTATTTAATTGGCTGCTATTTGGTTGCCATATTATTCAGGCAGCCTGTACTGTTTTTTGGAATTGAAATGTGATTTGAGGAAAGTTCCACCATTATGAATATGGTTTTGCTTGAATCCCCCATAACTTTCTTTTCAATTACCATTTTAAGGTCCACTAAGATGTATTTTCTTTTTTATTTAGTACTTTAACAGACTTTGCATGATCAAACTATTTTTTTATGTTTTTATTTTAATTCCAGTCAGTTAACATATAGTCACATCCAGTCTTATATTAGCTTCGGGGGTACAATACAGTCATTCACCACTTCATACATCACCCAGGGCTCATCACAAGTGTCCTCCTTAATCCCTATCACTTGTCCCCCGCCCCCCCCCCACCATGGACCTCCCCTCTGGTGACCATCAGTTTGTTCTCTAGAGTTGAGAGACTGTTTCTTGGTTTGCCTCTTTCTCTCTCTTTTTTTTTTTTCCTTTACTCATTTGTTTTCTTTCCTAAATTCGACCTATGAATGAAATTATATGTTGTCTTCCTCTGACTGGCTTACTTCAGTTAGCATAATACTCTCTAGCTCCATCCATGTCATTGCAACTGGCAAGAATTCATTCTTTTTTATGGCTGACTAATATTCCTTCGTATATATAAACCACATCTTTTTTTTGTCCATCCACCAGTTGATGGACACATGGGCTGTTTCCATAATTTGGCTCTTGCACATAATGCTACTATAAACATAGGGGTGCATGTGTCCTGTTGAATTAGTGTTTTTCTATTTGGGGGAAAATCTCCAGTAGTGCAATTACTGGATCGTAGGGCGGTTCAATTTTTACCTTTTGGATGAGCCTTCCTATTGTTTTCTACAGCGGCTGCACCAGTTTGCACTCCCACCAACAGTATAGGAAGGTTCCTTTTGTCCCACATCCTCGCCAACACCTGTTGTTTCTTGTGTTGTTTATTTTAGACACTCTGACAGGTGTGAAGTGATATCTCATGGTGGTTTCGACTTGCAATTCCCTGATGATAAGTGAGGTTGAGCATCTTTTCATGTGTCTGTTGGCCATCTGGATGTCTTCTTTGGAAAATGTTTATTCATGTCTTCTGCCCATTTTTTAGATTGGATTATTTGTTTTTTTGGTGTTGAGGTGTATCCATTTTTGATAGGTTTTGGATCCGACCTTGTATTATATACATCATTTGCAAGTACCTTCTCGCATTGTGCAGGCCGCCTTTGAGTTTTGTTGGTGGTTTCCTTCACTATGCAGAAGCTTTTTATCTTGATGAAATCCTAATAGTTCATTTTTGTTTTTGTTTCCGTTCCTCAGGAGACATAACGTAGAAAAATGTTGCTACAGCCGATGTCACAAAAATTACTGCCTATGCTTCTTCTAGCATTTTCACAGTTTCAGGCCTCACATCTAGCTCTTTAATTCGTTTTGAATTTATTTTTGTATATGGTGTAAAAAAAGTGGTCAGTTTCATTCTTCATGTTGCTGTCCAGATTTCCCAATACCATTTCATTTGTTGGTGAGACTGTTCTTTTGCCATTGGATATTCTTTCCTGCTTTGTCAAAGATTAATTGATCATAGAGTTGTGGGTTTATTTCCATATTTTCTATTCGGTTCCACTGATTTCTGTTTTTTGTGCCAGTACCATACTGTTTTGATGACTACAGCTACCTAATAGAATTTGGAGTGAGAATCGTGATGCCCCCAGCTTTGCTTTTCCCGCCTCCCAAGACTACTTCGGCTATTTGGGGTCTTATGTGGTTCCATACAAATTTTAGGATTGTTTGTTCTAGTTCTGTGAAAAATGCTGTTAGTATTTTCACATGGATTTCATTAAATGTGTAGATGGCTGGGGTGCCTGGGCGGTTCAGTCAGTTGAGTGTCCAACTTGGGCTCAGGTCATGATCTCATGGTTTGTGAGCTCAAGCCCTGTGTTGGGGTCTGTGCTGACAGGTCAGAGCCTGGATCCTGCTTCAGATTCTGTGTCCCCCTCTGCCTTGGCCCCTCCCCCACTCATGCTTTGTATCTCTCTCTCTCTCTCTCTCAAAAAATAAACATTAAAAAAAATTTTTTAAGGTAGATTGCTTTGGATAGTATAGACATTTTAATGATATTTATTCTTCTAATCCCTGAGCTTGCAATGTATTTCCATTCTTCTGTCTTTGGGTTCTTTCATTAGTGTTTTATAATTTTCAGGGTATAAATTGTCCACCTCTTTGGTTACATCTTTTACTAGGTATCTTATTATTTTGGATGCAGTTGTAAATGGGATTGTTTTCTTAATTTCTGCCACTTCATTGTTGGTGTGTGTAAATGCAACAGGTCTCTGTTGTAACCTGCACCTTTACTGAATTCGTTTATCAGTTTTCGTAGTTTTTTGGTGGAGCCTTTCACTTTTCTATATAAAGTATCATGTCTTCTGCAAATAGGGAAAATTTTACTTCTTCCTTACCAATTTGTATTCCTTTTATTTCTTCTTGTCTGATCGCTGTGGCTAGGACTTCCAATACTGTATTGGATGAAAGCTGTTAGAACGGGTATCTCTTTATTATTCCTGACCGTAGAGGAAAAGATCTCGGTATTTCCCCATTAAGGATGATGTTAGCTGTGGGTTTTCATATATGGCCGTTATTATGTTGACATATGTTCCCTCTAACTCAAATTTGTTGAGGGTTTTTACCATGAATGGATGTTACACTTTGTCAAATGCCTGTTCTGTGTTTATTGAAATGATAATATGTTTTTTTTTTATCCTTTCTCTTGTTGATGGGATGTATAATATTTATTTGCAAATACTGAACCATGCTTGCATCCCAGGAATAAATTCCACTCAATAGTGGTGATGATTTTTTTAATGTATTTTTTGATTCGGTTTGCTCCTCTTTTGTTGAGAATTTTGCATCTATGTTCATCAGGGGTATTGGCCTATAGTTCCCTTTTTTATTGGTGTCTTTATCTGGTTTTGCTGTCGGGGTAATGCTGACCCTATAGAATGAGTTTGGAAGTTTTCCTTCCTTTCCAATTTTTGGAATAGTTCAAGAAGAATGAGTGTTAATTCTTTAAATGTTTGGTAGAATTCGCCTGTAAAGCCATCTGGTCCTGGACTTTGGCTTCTTGGGAGTTTTTTCATTACTGACCCAATTTATTTGCTGTTTATCAATTTGTTCAAATTTTCTATTCTTGATTCAGTTTGGGAAGTTTACATATTTCTAGGAACTTATCCATCTCTTCTGAGTTATCCAGTGTGGTGACCTATTGGTTTTCATAATCTCTTATTTGTATTTCTGTGGTGTTGGCTTTTATTTCCCCTCTCTCATTTGTGAATGTATTTATTTGAGTCCTTTCTCTTTTTGATAAGTCTGGCTAAAGGTTTATCAGTTTTATTGTTTTTGTTTTTCCCAAACAACCAGGTTCTAGTTTCACAGATCTGTTCTATTGTTTTTGTTTGTTTTTGATTTTTTAGTTTCTGCATCACCTACTTCTGCTCTAATCTTTGTTATTCCCTTCTTCTTCTGTTTTTAGGTTTTGTGTGTTGTTCTTTTTCTGGCCCTTTTAGGTGCAAGGTTAGGTTGTTTGAGATTTTTCTTGCTTTTAAGGTAGGCCTTTATTACTATATACTCCCCTCTTAGGCTCGCTTTTACTGCATCCCAAAGGTTTGGGGACTGTTGTGTTTTTATTTTCATTTGTTTCCATGTACTTTTTTATTTCTTCTTTTATTTATTGGTTGCCTCATTCACTTTTAAGTAGCATGCTATTTAGCCTCTATGTATTTGTGGTCTTTCCATATTTTTTTCTTGTGGTTTACTTCTAGTTTCATAGTTTTGTGGTCAGGAAAGATGCATGCTGTGACTTAGATCTTCTTGAATTTGTTGAGGCTGGTTTTGTGGGCTATTATGGTATGTATTATGGAGAATGTTCCATGTGCACTTGGAAAAAAAATGTATTTTTCTGTTTTAGGATGGAATGTTCTGAAAATATCTGTTATTTCCATCTGTTCCAGTGTCATTCAAAGCCATTGTTTCCTTGTTGATTTTCTGCTTATCTAATCTGTCCGTTTTGTAAGTGGAGTATCAAAGTCCCCTACTATTAAGGCATTATTATTGATTAGTTCCTTTATGTTGGTTATTAACTGTTTTTATTCATTCAGGTACTATCATGTTGGGTACATAAATATTTATAGTTGTGATATCTTCTTTTGGACTGTCCCCTTCATTATTATATAGTGTTTTTCTTTTCTGTTGTTACATTTCTTTGTTTTGAAGTCTGTTTTGTCTGAAAAAAGTATAGCTACTCTGGCATCCTTTTGACCTCCATTTGCAGAACACATGTCTCTCCATATCCTCACTTTCAATCTTCAGGTATCCTTATGTCTAAAATGGGTCCGTAGACAAACTGATCACAAGGTTTTGCTTAAGCTGTTTTCTACATCCCGAAACGTTGCTTTTCTCTTCATTAATACTTACATTCCTAGGAAGTTTCATATGTGGCAATATGGATTCTGCATCTTACACAGTGTGCTGATGTCACTTAAGAACTTAAAAAGGGCATGCCTCTTAGGAATGCTTTATTAAGGCTCCTTTCAGAAATCATTTCTCAGCTCAGAAGACTTCTAAATCAACGTGTTTGAGTGTTACCAACCATTCTGCAAAGAACAGGATGAAGGAAGCATAAAGATGTCATTTTTACCAATAGGGAACATCCAACTCATTTTATAATTTCCACTCAAGACCTTGGAAGACATCTGTTCACTGTTCAGCTTTCTCTATATTTCTTGCCCTCAGATTCTCCTGAGTGTTAGTTCTTTGAATTTGAGTTTGACTTTTGGTAAAAAAAAAAAAAAAGATTTCCCACATTTATAATATTCATAATCTGATGGAAATATGGTTTTGGCCAGACTTCAAGCAGAGTCTGAAATGAGGCAAGTCTGGGATGGTACCTGAGTCACCAGCATGGTAAGAAAAATACTGAACGTACTGGAGGGTTAAAAGTATGAGAACAGTGACAGTTCCTGACTTGCCCACTCACCTGAAAAGGGGTCAGCCAACTTTTTCTTCAAAGACTAGATAATAAATATTTTCAGCTTTGCAGGCCTTACAGTCTCTGTTATACTTGTTCAGCTTTGCCTTTGGAGCACAGAAATGGCCATTGACAAAACATATGTGGTCAGAGGTGGCTGTGTCCCCATACAACTTTCCAAGGACCTAATAAATAATATTTTCTGGGCAAAGGGGCACAGCTCAAATCATGATGTCATGATGTCAGAATCGTTAGCCTCAGAGTAGATTTCACCCCGGGAACATCATAATCACGGCTTTTCATTTGTTTTCATTTTCCCAAATATACATGCCTGTCCCTGCTTAACCCAGAACATAGAAGAATCTACAGGAACATCTGGGAGAGCTCACAAAATCCAGATGAGTCCCTGGCCTTCCCACTGCCACTTCTACCATTGATATAAGCACTGGTGAAAACACAGGTGTAAATATTTTATGCAGAAGGCTGCTCCCATTACCCACCATGCCTTGCAACCAGTGCCATTAGCCTGGTTTTAGGACCAACCTCCAGAGTACTCCTAAAACACAGCAATAATGAGCTCTAGGGGGAAAAAAATGCCAAACGTGGCAGCTGCAGTCTGACTTTTAAAGACTTTCCGCCTTAGTCCTTCTGTTCTGTCCCTTCTGGACGTATTTATTACCCCAATGTCGCACACCTCCCATGCTTGGTTCAGGAGGAAAATCTGTTCTGTCAGTGTTAGACAGTTCTTTGAGCTCCAGCCTGTGTAGCAAGTAGGAGCCAGCGCTTAATTTTAGAATGCTGACTGCCCGGAGCAAAATGTGACATGATTAGTTTGTGTTCATTAGTGTTGGTGGAGAGATTTTTGTCTGCTTGAGTTTGCAAAACAGCCGGAAGTAAAATTTTGCAAAGAGCTTTTTCCTTTAAGTCGGTGCCTTTAGGGAGACATCCGGGCCTTATTTTTAGAATTCATTTCTCTTGCTACATAATTCTGGGCTGGATAGATCAGATGGTGTAAACGAGCCCGTGGGTGTTTTGCCAGAAATCTACATGTGCTTTGATTGTCCTCTCCAACCATTTTACTTCTCAAAAATATGTGTCACTGGTCAGGAGGAGGACTGGAACTATAGACATGGACAATTCAACAGAAATATCCTCCTTTTTCCTTTGATGGTAAAATAATCTCCTCCTATCCCCCACCACCCGGGGCCTATACTTCCCTAATCCCAACATATACTTTGTTCTTATTACTAAACTCCTCTTTTGTAGGTGATCCTTCCCTTCTCCTGGAAACAGGTGTCTTAAAAGAGAACAAGCATGGATTTCTTATTTGACCTGTTACCACTTGTAATGTCCAGTCTTGCTCCTTCCCATTATTTAAAAATAACAATAGTAATAATTAACTCTCATGGGTCTACATGGACCTGATGATGGTTTGAATAGACGGGTTATGATGAGGAGTAGTTGGATTAGATAAATATTTAAAAACTAGTGCTCATAGTTCTTGCTAATGGGATGCCAGGGAAAGAGGAGTCAGGATAATTGCAGGGTATGGGGGTTTGAGGTAAACAAATAGGTACTATTTCTTGACATGGGGGCGGTGGGTCGAGGCAAAATAGAGTTTGACGGAGTATAAATCACAACTTCACATATGATAATTATGAAGTGCCTATTAATCATCCAAGTGGCACTCAGGGCTACAGAGGAAGGAAGACAATAAGGGACATAACTAAGATGTCCTCTGGGATGCTGGGCAGAGGCGTGTGGCACAGTTTTAGGAACCTTTACAACAGTTCTGTAAGTTACCTGTTTCTATCATTGCAAGAAAACATAACTTCCCAGTTGTATCATGCTTTTATGTATTTTTAAGTATTAACATTAGGAAGACTAAGAAATTATCTCTTGGAAATTCAGTACATTATAAATGTACTTCTCTGCTATTTTCTGGATAACAGAATATTCTAGAATATTAGAATATTCTAATTCAAGAATGGATTTGCTTAATTAGAAGTATTCTTCAGTCATCCACATTCGTTCTTTCAAATTGAATTGAGATCCACTAGGTGTAACCTATAACATGTTTTCCAGAATATTTAGTGCTTTCTAGGGTGAAATTATTATCATTTTTTAAATGTTTTATTTATTTTTGAGAAGGTGGGGAAGGGCAGAGAGAGGGAGTGAGAGGATCCCAAGCAGGCTCCACATTGTCCGGGCAGACTGGACCGGATGCGGGGCTCAATCTTAGGAAATCATGACCTGAGCTGAAATTATGTTGGTCGCTTGACCGACTGAGCTACCCAGCTGCCCCATCTAGGGTGAAATTATTAAATCATGAGCTCCAGTTGGGGCGCCTGGGTGGCTCAGTCGGTTGAGTGTCCGACTTCAGCTCAGGTCATGATCTCGCGGTATGTGAGTTCGAGCCCTGCATCAGGCTCTGTGCTGACTGCTCAGAGCCTGGAGCCTGTTTCGGATTCTGTGTCTCCCTCTCTCTCTGACCCTCCCCCGTTCATGCTCTGTCTCTCTCTGTCTCAAAAATAAATAAACGTTAAAAAAAATTTAAAAAAAATAAATCATGAACTCCAGAGACCTACTAATGGTCCATGCAAAGTGGTGTTGGGCCATATTTTGTTCTTCACTTTGGTAGGAATATTCTTTATCAATGGGTAAGAAATTGTCCTCATTCATTTCGTGTTTTAGAAACACTTAAAAAAAGGATACCCTGTGCTTATAAAATTTAAAGGAAAATAACATTTATGGAAATCTTGACTATTTATAAGGTGAAATTAGAGTTGGTTGAGTAGACTTATCTTTCTAGTGATATGTCCATCTTTCATATAGCAAGGTACAAATGCTTCCTGTTGTACACTGTTGACATAGAATGAACTATATTTTAAAGGAAAACTGAGTATATACCCTCTCTGAGACTGTCATGGTCCTTCCTCATGACAAATTAGGCCTGTGGACAAAAAAAAAAAAAAATCTCAGGACTGTCAAGTCTTATGAAATGTAACCTCGTTTCTTCCATATTCTCCTGGGAATGGGTGGTCGATGTCCTGATGTATGATTTTGTGTTTGACACTGTTAGAGAAAAATTGTGCTAGACAGAGGTAAATTGAGAAGATTTGGGCTCTCAGGTTCTTGAGATAGACATTCCTAAACTGTGAAACCAGCAAGGGGCTGAGAGAAGATTAACATCGCAAAGGGGCAGAGAAATAATTTCCAATTGCAAATTTTCTAAACTAAATGCTCTGAGAAGAGGCAGGGGAGGGGCCTGTGGTCAGGAACCAGCCCATCTAAATCGTCCTCTGGCTGGAGAAAAGGCGAATGCTGTCTTGCTCAGCACCTTGTATGCTCTGGACCCGCGGGGGTCGGAATTCTCCATTATTTCATAAAAGAAGCAAATTAAAACACCATAAAATTATTTACTTTTGGAGGAAGAACAAGAAGACTGTTGTAGCTAATTATCTTAGCCATAGAATTTATCCAAATGGGTTAATCTTCCTCATCTTCCTCAGGCTTAAAGTGAGGAGTTGGAGTTCCTGCCCAAGACTGACAGCTTTTGGGTTTGAAGAGTTCTCTAGGCCCCAGAGAGTCAAGCAAGATAAATTCTCTGAACTGAATGGCCTCTGGCTGTAGCTAAGTTCTAAATCCCTGTAACTTGCATTTCAAAGGCTCCAGAGTTCAGAGAGGCCCCACAAAGGCAAAGAGTGGAGATAGGAGGAAAGTCAGAAATAATAATAATAATAACAATAATAATAATAATAATAATAATCTTGTATGTGCTAGCAAAATATATTTTAATATATTTATTAGGTTACTTGACTTCTCTGCCTCAGTTTCTGATCTTTATTTACCTTGTGTAAATTAGGGTGATACTTTTTAAGTTATTATAGGGATAAATGAAATCACATATATATGTGAAATAGACTATCTGGCTTATGGAAAAAAAATTGTGATCTATTGTCATTCATTATTCCTTGGTGATTCATAGCTGTCCCTTCACTAGACCTAACCTCCTTTAAAAGCAAAGATCGAGTCCTTTTATCTTTGGATTTCTAGTGGTCAGGCGAGTGCCTTGTAAGTATACGTTAACTGAGGGGCGCCTGAGTGGCTCAGTCGGTTGAGCGTCCAACTTCGGCTCAGGTCATGATCTCACGGCCCGTGGGTTCGAGGCCCACGTCGGGCTCTGTGCTGACAGCTCAGAGCCTGGAGCCTGCGTCGGATTCTATGTCTCCCTCGCTCTCTGCCCCTCCCCGCTCAGGCTCTGTCTCTATCTCAAAAATAAATAAACATTAAAAAAGTTTTTAAAGTATACGTTAACTGAATGACTACATGAACATGTGAGTTGTAGCGGCACTTCTTAGAGCATGTGTTGTAGGCTAGTGGTCCCCAGGCTAGGCTGTTTATCAAGGTTATATACAGCTACCTATTGGCCAGACACAAGGTGTATAGGGAGGAAGGAGTTATTCATATTACAGAGGAAAAGTGTTAAAGCGAGGAGGGGTGGCCTTGAGCCTTGAGAATTGCCAGGTGGCCTGGTAGGATATTCTGTTTTGGACTTAATTCTCCGGATGGTGGAGCTATAGATGGATTTTAATGGGGTACGAGGCACATGGGGTATGAAGGAGGGTCTGGGATCATGCCCACATATTTGGCCTGGTTCCAGGGACATGGTAGCTTCTCAGAAGATACCTTCCGAATGAATGGAAAAGTACTTAATCATTAAAAAGAATGAGGAAAAATGTCGATCTCTATGCACTGATATGGAAAGATGTCCAAGATCCCTCTTAAGTGAAAAGAGCAATATGGGACCAATAAGTATAGCGTATTTCCATTTGTATTTGAAAAAATAATTATGTGTGTGTTTGTGTGCGGGGCAGGATGGGTGGTGGGCCGTGGGTGGATAGATGTACAAATACCTAAAAGAATTAGAAAGAATATACTCTTTAATAAACAGTCGTTACCTCTTGGGGGCCAAATCAGAGAGCTGTGCCAGGGGGCACCTGGGTGGCTCAGTCGGTTGAGTGTCCGACTTCGGCTCAGGTCATGATCTCGAGGTCCGTGAGTTCGAGCCCCGCGTCAGGCTCTGTGCTGACAGCTCAGAGCCTGGAGCCTGCTTTGGATTCTGTGTCTCCCTCTCTCTCTGCCCCTCCCCCGGTCATGCTCTGTCTCTCTCTGTCTCAAAAATAAATAAACATTAAAAAATGTTTTTAATTTATACCATATAATATAGTTCATATTATGCAACTATACTTTATGTTTTATATAATCTGCATTGTATGCCTTTTGTATCAAATTTCATTTAATTTTGTGATGATGATGATGTTGATGATGATGGCGGCAGGATAAAGAAATTCTTCAGATTTATAGCCAGATTTGAGACATCCTGATGTATAGCCTGCTTAATGCTGGCTTAAGTTTTATTCTGATTATTGGAGCTGGGAATGATGGAGGATGGGGATGTGACAAAGCTTGTTCTTAATGCCGAAATCCATGTCATTTCTTAGAATCTCCACTTTCGGTATAGTCAATACTTCGGTAACATAATATGTGTATTATATATATAACTTATATGACTTGGTATTTTATGGTATTAATTCCATTAATTCTGTATTCCACTGTGGACCAACGAAGAACATATTTCAGGTATTTCCATTCCTGTTTTTGTAGATTTGGTGTCCTAACTTCTGATGAAAATTTGTTATTTAACATTAAATTTTAACACTAGAGCATTGATACATGCCAATTCTAGTCACAACCTGGCTTTATACCATTATATATTGATCTTTACTCTTTCACTATTTCAGATGTTCAGGCTGTAGTTCCCAGTACCAGTGGGAACAGTTGGAATAAATCAGGGAATCCAGAGAGAGAGAGAGAGAGAGAGAAGTAGGTTCTCATGAATTCCGCATTCTGTATATCTGTTACATGCCTTAGTACCAGGCTTTGTGCTAGCTAATAACCATACTAAAGACAAAAGTAGGGGCGCCTGGGTGGCGCAGTCGGTTAAGCATCCGACTTCAGCCAGGTCACGATCTCGCGGTCCGTGGGTTCGAGCCCCGCGTCGGGCTCTGGGCTGATGGCTCAGAGCCTGGAGCCTGTTTCCGATTCTGTGTCTCCCTCTCTCTCTGCCCCTCCCCCGTTCATGCTCTGTCTCTCTCTGTCCCAAAAATAAATAAACGTTGAAAAAAAAATTTTTTTTTAAAGACAAAAGTATATTTACTGCTCTAAAGAGCTGGCAGTCCAGGAAAATAAACAAATATGTTAATTAGCCATAAGGTTACAGAGACAAGAAATGCTAGGGGGGCACAGAGGAAGAAAGGACTGGGCCCTGTAGAACATAGAGTTTCATGAAATGACCCAATTAAGGAATGGCTTTCCACAGAGATGAAAAAATATATACAAACTCAGAGGTAGGAAAGAATAAAATATGGCACGTTTGGGCATCCACAGGCAGTTTGACGTGGCTGGTGTTCCGGGTGTTGGTTGGGGAAGAGCAGGAGCTGAAGTAGGCCCTGGGGTTACGTTTTTTTTTTTTTTTTTTTTTTTTAATTTTTTTTTCAACGTTTTTATTTATTTTTGGGACAGAGAGAGACAGAGCATGAACGAGGGAGGGGCAGAGAGAGAGGGAGACACAGAATCGGAAACAGGCTCCAGGCTCTGAGCCATCAGCCCAGAGCCCGACGCGGGGCTCGAACTCCCGGACCGTGAGATCGTGACCTGGCTGAAGTCGGACGCTTAACCGACTGCACCACCCAGGCGCCCCGGCCCTGGGGTTACATTTTTAAAGACCATGTATACCAGTGCAAGAATTTTGATCTCCCAGTCAGCAGTCAGCAGCTGTTGGTAAATTAGGGAATAAGTATAACCAGATTTGCGTGCTAGCAAAATGGCTCCTGCAGTGTGGGCCATAGATGAAAGCAGGAGGATTGGAGGCACCCAAGGGGCGGTAGTCTCATTTCAGGTAGGAAACGACGCATACCCTGAGTCAGTGGTGATGGAAGCAAAGAAGAGGAAGCACATTAGGGGGCCCTCAAGAGGCCAAGGTGGCAGGATTTGATAGCTAATTAAAGACAAGGGAAGAAAACCGAAGTTGACTCAAATATCCGACTCCATAGCTGCACCGATCTAAATTGTAAAGTCACTGGGGTGCCTGGGTGGCTCAGCCGGTTAAGTATCCGACTTTGGCTTAGGTCATGATCTCATGGTCCGTGAGTTCAAGCCCCCTGTCGGGCTCTGTGCTGACAGCTCAGAGCCTGGAGCCTGCTTCGGATTCCGTGTCTCCCTTTCCCTCTGCCCCTCTCCCACTCACACTCTGTCTGTCTCTGTCTCTCAAAAAATGAATAAGAGTTAAAAACAAATAAATAAATTTAAATAAATAAATAAATTGCAAAGTCACAGGAGGAGAGCCGAAAATATGTTAGGTTTCCATAGTATATGGGTGGGGTATGGTAAAGAGAAGAGATGGGCATAGCTGTTTAATGAGTCTAGAATAGTGGAAGAAGCTGCTAAAGCCAACTTGAATAGTTCCTGGAGATGTGTTCTATCTGAAGAAGGCATGGACATAGGTTGTAGGAACTGACAGATAATTTCTGTTCGAAGTTCCTCCTGGAATGACACACCTACCTCCATCAGGTTATTTTTCTTGGGTCATTTTGTACAAGATCAAATACCCTAGAGTCTAACTGGAATCAGACAAGGATAGAATTAGTATTCCAGTAAGAGCAGGTATTAGGGTGAGAATTTGGCATCCTTATTCAGAAACCCATCAGGTTGATTTGGAAGGCACCCAGCTCAGTGTGGCGGATGCATTATGCATGCTTACTGTTGCCGCTACTTTTTTAATTAATTAATTTTTAAATTTATATCCAAGTTAGCATCTAGTGCAACAATGATTTCGGGAGTAGATTCCTTAATGCCCCTGACCCATTCGCCCATCCCCCCTTCCACAACCCCTACAATAACCCTCTGTTTGTTCTCCATATTTAAGAGTCTCGTAGGTTTCGTCTCCCTCCCTGTTTTTGTATTATTTTTGCTTCCCTTGTGTTCATCTGTTTTGTATCTTAAAGTCCTTCCGATTGAAGTCATATGATAGTTGTCTTTCTCTGACCAATTTTGCTTAGCATAAAACCATCGAGTTCCATCCACATAGTTGCAAATGGCAAGATTTCATTCTTTTTGATTGCCAAGTAATACTCCATTGTATATATATGTATACCACATCTTCTTTATCCATTCATCCATCGAGGGACATTTGGGCTCTTTCCATACTTTGGCTGTTGTCTATAGTGCTGCTATAAACATTGGGGTGCATGTGCCCCTTTGAAACAGCACACCTATATCCCTTGGATAGATACCTAATAATGCAATTGCTGGGTCACAGGGTAGTTCAATTTTTAGTTTTTTGAGGAACCTCCATACTGTCTTCCAGAGTGGCTGCACCGGTTTGCATTCCCACCAACAATGCAAAAGAGATCCCCTTTCTCCGCCTCCTCACCAACATCTGTTGTTTCCTAACTGTTGCTACTTCTTGGAGCCCCATTAAATCAAAAAGCTGTATGTAAAAAATCAAAAAAACAAAAACAAAAAACAAAGAGACTAAAGAATGGTAGAGAAGACTATAGTAACAAAATTTTGGAAGCTCAGGACAGATTAATGAGTGGAAACAGAAAAGGAAAGTCTCAGATGAAGAGAAAGAAATCTATCCTATCACCCTACAAAGGTGCAGCACTTGAAGAAACAAGTACTTTTGTACATGGGAAATGGCTGAGACTGCAAATGAAATGTTTACCTGAAAGCCTGAATAAAGAACAGACTCTACCGTCCTAATCAACTATTAAAAATAGGAGATCATAAATGAAAAGTTCAAAAGAGTCAAAAGATGGGGCCAGAAGCAAATTGACATAATATAAAATCAAAGACAGAGCCTGGAAATTAGAAGAAATGTAGACAAGAAAATCAGTAAATCCAGCTAGAATCTCAAATAACCCAAACAAAAGGAGCTTTAGACAGTGGAAGTGAAGAAAATGAAGACAAGAGCTTTATCAAAGACAATTGACAGATACTTCCCAGAGATGAGCAATGATGTTTCTAGATTCAAGAGACCCTACGTCTGTTAAGTAAACTGAATTTTTAGTTAACATCTCCACAAAGAAAACTCCAGACTGTTATTGGTGAATGCCAAATACTTACAAAAGAAATAATACCAATTATACATAAAATCTCCCTGAAATGGAAATTTATTAACCTAATATGGAATCTCCAAAGACATCACAGGAAAAGAAAGCTATAGACCGATATTCCTCATGAACATGAATGCATACATCCTTAAGATTTTACCAAACTGAGTCCAACAACACATGAAGAGACTAATATGTCATGGCTAAGTGGGTTTATCCCAGATAGAAAATTGGTTTAGTTAATGTCCAAAAATGAATGCATTTAATTGACCATATTAGTAATATAAAAACAGAAAAAAGTATATGATGGCTTCATTAGATGCAGTAAAGCATTTGAAAGCAATACAGTATCCACTAAAGAAAGAACTGTCAGAAAACTTAGAAGGGAATTTCCTGAACCCAATTAGCGATATATACCAAACTTTATAGCTACTATCACACTCCAGGGTAAAATAATAAATGCTTTCCTTCCAATATGAGAAATAAGACCAGAATGTCCTCCCCGCTCACTTTTGTTCAACATTCTCGTGAAGAGCCTAGCAAAAGCAGTAGGCAAGAAAAGGAAATAAAAGTTCTATCAATTGGAAGGGATAATATAAAACTGTCTTTATTCATGGATGACAGTGTTCTTTAGAAAATCCTAAGGAATCGACAAAATAGCTACTAGACTATGAGACTCTGAGTTTAGCAAGAAACAAGGTCAATATACAAAAATCAATTTCATTTCTGTATACTAGCGATAATCAGAAATTGAGATTTAGAAACAATGCCATTTGCAATAGGATAAAAATGTGAAATATTTAAGGATACGTTTGACAAAAAGATATGCAATAATTTGTACACTGAAAAACTATAAAATATTGAGATAAATTTCTTGAAAAGCCACGCAGTGAAATATATTTATATGTTAAATGACCCAAGATTGTTGACATGCCAGTTTTTCCCAAATTGACCTAAAGATTCATTGCAATGCCAATAAAAAATTCAGTGAGATATTTTGTAGAAACTGAGAAGCTGAGGCTAAAATTTACATGAAAATTTAGAACACCTAGAATACCCAAAACAACTTTGAAAAAGAACACGTTTGGTGGACTTAGACTGCCTGATTTCATGAGTGACCACAACTAAGTCAATGTGGCATTGCGTGTCAAGATAGGTATGTAAGATTGGTAAAGTTGAATCAAGAGATGAGAAATTCAAAGAGGCTCTCATAGGGGCCCCTGGGTGGCTCAGTCAGCTAAGCGACTGACTTCAGCTCAGGTCAAGATCTCACCGTTGGTGAGTTGGAGCACTCCATCAGGCTCTGTGCTGACAGCTCAGAGCCTGGAGCCTGCTTCGAATTCTGTGTCTTCCTCTCTCTCTGCCCCTACCCCACTCATGCTTGCTCTCTCTCTCTCTCAAAAGTAAATAAAAACATGGGGCACCTGTGTGTGTATATATATAAACACACAATGATTTTGACAAAGGTATAAGTCAATTCAATGAAGAAAGGATTCTTTTTAACAAAGGATGCTGAAAAAATTGGATAGTCATATGCCATGTATGAATTCTGAGTTGTACCATGCCTTGTATACAAAATTAAGTTTAAATGGGCCATACATCTCTATGTAAGAACTAACACCATAAACTTCTAGAAGAAAACAGAGGAAAATCTTGGTGACAGGGAGTTTGGCAAAATTTATTAACAAAAATACAGAAAGCATGCCATAAAAGAAAAAAGTCAGTTACCAAGACATTTTTAAGCAAAACGGTGTTAGAAAAATCAAAAAGCAAGACACAGACTATGAAAAAATATTTGAAAAATATGTAACAAAGTACATGTATCTAGAATGTATAAAGGACTCTTTGTGTTTCATTTTTTTTAATGTTTATTTTTGAAAGAGAGAGAGAGAGACAGAGTGTGAGTTGGGGAGGGGCAGAGAGAGGGAGACACAGATCTGAAGCAGGCTCCAGGCTCTGAGCTGTCAGCACAGCGCCCGATGCAGGACTCAAACCCACAAACCGTGAGATCATGACCTGAGCCACAGTCGGATGCTTACCTGACTGAGCCTCCCAGGCACCCCAAAAGAACACATTTTAAAGATCTGGCACAAAATTTGAATTGACACGTTTCCAAAGAAGATAAGCGGGCGGTAAATTATGTGAAAAGAAGTTTATTCGTCTTTTGGGAAATGCAAAATTCAACTACAATGTAAGTTATCTGTAAATCCATTAAAATGGCTAAAATTGAGCACATGACCCATGTCAAGTGTTGGGGAAGATAAGGAGCAACAGAAGTTTCCTGCACTGCTGATGGGAAAGCAACATGGTACAACCACTTGAAAGAGAGTTGTGTAGTTTTCTTAGAAAGTTAAACATACACCCACTACCCTGCCTAGTCACTTTTGCTTAATAGAAACCAGAGCATATGTCACACGAGGACTTGAACATGAATGTCCATTGCAGCTTTATTTGTAAAGCCGCAAGGAAACAAGCCACGTGTCCATCAGCAAATGAATGGATGAACAAACCATAGTCTATCTATACCCTAGAATACTACTCAGTATGAAAAGGAGCAGACCAGGGATGCATACCTTACCATGGCTGATTCTCAGATGATGCTGAGAGAAATAAGAGAAGCAAACACAAGTACAAACTCTTGGACTCCATTCATGTAAAATCCTGGAAAATACAAAGTAATCACTAGTGACAGAAGACACGTGTATTTGGAGATGATGGATTTATCATCCTCATCATGGTGATGCCATCAGGGGTACATGCCTATACAAAACTCATCGAACTTTACACTTAGATATGTGCAGTTTATTATACACCAACTCTACCTCAGTAGAGCTGTAGAAATAAGGGCGAAAAAAAAATGCCTCCCTGATTATTCAATGCAAGGACGTACACTGAAATTTCAGAACCTAGACAAAGAGAGGATGCGACAATTTCCCCAGATAAACATTAGAACCTGGAAAACAGTGAGGCAAGGCTTAGTGTTTGCTGTTCCATCAAGAATCTGTATGTAGATAAACTATCACCAAGTGTGGACATTTTCTAAACCGTGTAGCACATATGCACGTATCTCCCATTCACTCCTGCGAGGGAGATCCCACAGCATGTACTCCACCAAGAAGAGCGAGAAAACCAGTGCAGGGAGATCTGCAGAGATGGGACATTAAAAGAGCGGAAAGTCCAGGGATTGCTAGCGGGAGAGCCTAGCATGGTAGCTGAGCCAGGATGGCAAAGGTAGGAAACTCAATGGTAGGATGAAGGGCTCCGGGAAGGATGGACCCAAGCAAAAGATGGAATTCAGGAACTGTTTGATGCGTGTGGACACCCTGAGTGGAGATCTACGCTGTGGGCAAAGAATCTGGGCAAATTTGCGGTCGGAATAAAGACAACCTAGAACATCAGAAATGAGATTGGTAACTTCAGCGAAAGCAAGTGCTAATTTGGACCATGATGCAGATAAAAACCTTGAAAGCATGCTATGAGAAAGAAGTCAAACACACACACACACACACACACACACACACACACACACACACACACACACAGATGCGTATCAAATGACTCCATTTGTACGAAACATCCAGAACAGGCAAATCCCTAGCACAGAAAGTACACTATCAGTTGCCACAGGCTGGGAGAAGGCATGATGGGGAGTGACTGCTAATGGGTGTGGCTTCTTTTGGGGGTGATGCAAATGTTCTGGAATGAGGCAGTGGGGATGGTAGCGCAGCTCTGTGAATACACTAGAAACCCCTGAACTGTATGCTTGAAAAGGCTGGATTTCACGGTAGGTGAATTATATCTCGATTAAAAAAGGGTGTTGAGCCTGTCCGGGTGAGGTCATGTGAGTAAGAGAAGACACTGAAGCTATAACTCAACACTTGGAACCGTAACTGAGGAGCAAAGCGGTTGATGTGGTCTGCATTTTTGCAGCTGGCCAGCTGTGTGCTCTAGGTCACCAGATAATCGCTCGTGGGAATCCGTCACCTAATCTGGGTGCACACCTGATGGGCAGTAGGGACTGTAACCACAAAGACCCGGAGAAAGGGCTTCACAGAATTCAGGAGGACAGCGGATGGGGGCGGTAGGGGTGGGCGGGCGAGTGGGCGTGGTTTCCTTTTCAATGAATTGGCATGCGTCTTCTACAGCGGAAGGCTTGCCTGCCAATAAGGGACTGTACGGGTGGTGGGGGCTGCCACTGCCTCCGAATCTCTCGTGAGAAGGCTTCGGTGTGTACTTTCATAGACCTCACGTTTTATTTCCAGTACACAACCCAGCATGAGAGCAACGTTTCTCGGCAGTCCAGAAAATTGCATCTGTTTTCCACCTTGCCTTGTGCATGTCGATGGAGTTGAACAATTGAAGAAACAGGAAGAGCAGGGCGCAGTGTTCCCATCAGTCTTTGTACTGAAAGTCCCCGAAGAGGACTCCCAGCTTGGCCAAACTTAAGCTGCTTTATTTAACTAGTTTGGTATAAAAAATAAATAATGGCTTGGCTGAACTGGAAATTTGTCTACCTTTCTTCTTTAGAGAGCAGAAATGGGGGGGAGGAGCAGATAGAAGGAGAGAGAATCTTAAGCAGGGTCCACGCTCAGCATGGAGCCTGACGTGAGGGTCGATCCCACCACCCTGGGATCGTGACCTGAGCTGAAATCAAGAGTGGGACGCTCAACCGACTGAGCCCCCCAGGTGCCCCTTTAATGGGGACTTTTTCATACCAAGGCTGTTACATCTTTATATTTCATTACCAACATGTAGCCACATATGTTTGAATTGTTTCTGGTGCAGGATTGCTGTTTGCTAGCGGGGCATCCGGGGACTGTCCACAGAGCACCCAGCTCAGACTGTGGTGGTATTATCATACTTCAAGTCCCGCTTGCTTTTTGACTTCTCTGCAGATGTATCTATCTGCACATCCCGTTATGTTCATCGTACACGTTCTAAAAGCAGACACCTACAAGCCTGAGCGCCTTTAATTTCTAGCAAAGATTGACGTGTGTCTATCTCTGGTCTACTATGTGCAAAGTTAAGCCAGTCAATTACCTTTCTCCAAGTCTGTCTTCCTTGGCCTTCCTCCTCTGGAGGTGCACCACTTTTGAAAAGCGCTCATTTATTTTTATCGCCACTTCAGTGCACCCTCTTAAGCATAACCCCTAGGAGGGAAGGAAAGGTTGTACCTCATCGTTCTGTATAAGTTGTGCCTAAGGTTTACCCTGGGCTTGTAACCTCGTGCCTGTGTTAAGTAGATCCCAGGCATGCTGTTCTGAAGCTTAGTTTATCTTTGCGCTGAGGTCCGTTTGTTTCACAAAGTATAAGTGCCTGCCTAGAATTGGTTTTGATATTTTGAACACTAATGACACTGTTCCTTGTAGAGCTACACCTGTCCCTGCCACGATTCTGGAATATTAGCACATTATAGGTTTCCTCTGCTTCGTAAGGGTTTATGACGCATGAGCGATGGTGTTAAAATAGGATCCAACTATTTGAAAAAAAACAAACAAAAAAACCTTCCAGACTTAATCTGTCTTGTCTTAAAGCTCTGTATACAGGAGGATAAAATTTCCAGATTAAAGAAAAGTAGTGCTGTACACAGGACCCTTGCTATTTACATGGGCGGTGGCTCAAAACTTTGGGTTTCCTCTAGAAGCTGTTTCAATCCTCTCTAATAGCATATGTGTGTTTGTTTTTTTAATGAAGTTGATGGACATGTTTACCGGTACAAATAAAGAGGTAAAATAAGATGAGGGGCGCCTGGGTGGCTCAGTCAGTTAAGCGTCTGACTCTTGGTTTTTGGCTCAGGTCATGGTCTCACAGTTTGGGGGTTCAAGTACTGCATCGGGCTTTGTGCTGACAATGCAGAGTCTGTCTGGGATTCTCTCTCTTTCTCTCTCTCAAAATAAATAAACTTACAAAAAAAAAAGGTCAAATAAGATGAAACCAGACTCCACTGGAGGAAATCCACGTTCAGACATGTAAATGTAACGTGACAAATAAATCTAGTAGGTTGGGGACAAAGCACGGAATGACCCTTCTGCTTTGCGATATTGATGCCCTAAGTTTTCTTTTTTTTTTTTTAATTATTTTTAATGTTTATTTTTATGTAGCAAGAGAGCAGGGGAGGGGCAGACAGAGTGGGAGAGAGAGAATCCCAAGCAGGCCCCATGCCATCAACGCAGAGCCCGGCGGGGCTCAAACTCACGAACTGTGGGATCATGACGTGAGCTGAAATCAAGAGACAACATTTAACTGGCTGAGTCCCACAGGCACCCCTCTTTTTCACCAAGGTTTCTGATTTCACTGCTAAGGGAAGGACAGAACAGGGAAGGATATCAACTTCCAGACAGCATGTTAGCAGTTCAATAGAAAATAATAAACACCACCTTGGGTCAGAGGACGACATGTTTTGACAAAGCATAATAAATGTCCCATTCTTAATAGCATTCACAGGGCAGAGGAAGAAAACTCTGCAAATGTCACCGTCCATACATTTTACTGGGGAGATGGCCCTTTATTGATGTCATATCCAAGCCTCGTGCTGTAGCGTGGAGGTTCTTGGCCACAACTGAACACGGAAATCACTTGGAGAACGTTAACAGATGTTGAGTCACTGCTCTAAGGGAGCTAATTTAATGTGTCTGGGCAAAGGCCTAAGTAGAAGAACCTTTAAAACTTCCCTGGTGATGTTAATGGGCAGCTAAAGCTAGCTGCTGAATGAATGGCACACTTCGTTGTGGTTTCCATCCCTTAGATGATTAGAAACAGAATGTCTGGCATCCTGCTGGACACAAGGATGACACATGCCCTCAGGCATCTTCTTGCAAGAAAGTTTTTTGAAATTAAATCTACTCTCCCTACTCTATTCTCTCCCCATTCACTGAAGCACATTAATTTTAGAGGAGTTCATATATTCGTTCAAAAACGACTTCAGGGGCTACCAAACTCCCTCCCTTGTTCCAGCCACCCCCGCGCCCCCATGTTTAAATCCCACCCACGGTTCCCGTGGCCCACGGAGTGAAGTCAGAGGCAGCAGGTGATGGAAGGCCACCTTCCCACCTCTCATGTCTCAGGTCCTACTGCTTGCTGCCACACCTTGGGCTCTAGTAACACTGAGAAGTCACTCATGTTCTCTGCAAGCTGTGCTGTCCCATGCTCCCGAGCCTTCAATGCTGTAAATATCTCTAGCAAACCACTTCTGTGCTGTTTTGAAATTGCATGGTTTCAGTTCTGAGTCCCTTGGACTGTAAGGTCATAACAGGCACTTCTACTCCCCCGTGTGTGTACGTCTGCCCGTAGGGGACCTAACCCATTCATCTGACCCTCTATGGAAATGGCATGACTGGGGCATAGTGGTTGTTGTTAGTGACATGGTAAAATTGACAGGAGTCAGAGCTAATAGTTTGGCAGCGAGGAAGGAAACAAGAGAAGCGAAGGAGAAATGTCAGTCCTGGGAGGTTGACCACGTAAAACCACCTGGCCTATGTGTCTCAGTTATCACACAGGACATGACCATGCCGCAGCTCAGGACAATACCGGATGTGAATAGTGATGACACCAGTCAGACGAGGTTACATTGCGCCCCATAGATGTTTAAAAAGTAAAAGGGGTATTGCAGTATAGATTCATTTAATCAATTAAATTTGGGAAAGGTGTTATGTGGGAGCTTTGTATACAAGGGACAGAGACCTCATTCTGTAATGACGTTACATATTTTTCTGTTACGTATTACGACATGACAGTCCATGTTCCACTTTTACCTGCATTTACAGCCAGAGGGGGTCTCTGACCATAGCCCCCTAAGGTGATGTTACAAAGTCAGGCCCGTTCTTTAATCCCCAACCAAAATGCCGCCCATTACCTTCAGTGTCATTGACCCACACGTAACCAGGGAGGGAAGTAGGAGTATGATGAAAACTGATTCCCGGGCACATTTGTTTTAAAGCTTTTGCCGGTGTATTTCTCCTCCAGATACACAGGCTTGGAAATTAACCCAGTTTCCAGTTTTGGATTCTCATAAGCTTCTCAGCACCTATAAGAAATACCTGTGTATTCTGTCTCATGCTTTGAGAGAATAAAAAGATTCAGGCATGTGCTTAGGGTTGTGGCTGCTACATAATTATTCTGCAGATGCTTGAAATAGCTAACTAATTGTTTTTAGTTCTGATCCCTCATCTGAAAAATGGAGATAATAATGAGGTTTTTACTAACTATCCAGAGGGCTCCTTGTAATGATTTAAGTTCATATATTTGGAGGGTCTTCGTAAATTATAAAATATGTGTTAGTAATACTAATTTAGTAATGATTTTGCAAGCTGAACGTGTTTTCTGTCAAGGGTATTTGTGTTTTAAATTTTTATTTATTTATTTTTAAAAGAGAGAGAGAACATGGGCAGGGTAGGAGAAGAGAGAGGGAGAGAGAGAATCCCAAGCAGGCCCCATGCTGTCAGCACAGAGCCCAACCTGGGGTTTGAACCCACAAATCGTGAGATCATGGCCTGAGCTGAAGTCAAACGCTCAACCGACTGAGCCACCCAGGCACCCGAAGTCTTGAATTTTAATGCAGTGTACTCAATTCTATCATTAGATATCGATTCCTAAACTACTCCTGTCATCTGATCACTCTTGAGCTCAAAAACTTGAATAGCTCAACCTTCTGAATGGCATAACGTTTCAGTTCCTTGCTTCAGCATTCTCTGGCTCTCTGGGATCTGGCGCTGGTTTAAATACTTCTCTCCCCCCACCCCCTCCATCCCAGTGCCAGATAACTTTTTCCTCGTATGCTTGGCGTCTGCTATTCTGTCAGCCTGGAATGTTCTTTTGCTACCATCTCTACTTAGAGAATACAGTTCTCTACTATCCTTCCCTTGATTCTCTGAAGAGAAAGCCCTTCTTTACCATAGCACGCTTTTTTTTTTTTTTTTTTTTTTTTTTTTACGATGGCAGCATCTAACTTCCAAATTTTGTTCTTTGCCATTATTTGTAGTCTTATGTCAAAATGAGAACAGAGCCCATATGTCTTTTTTTATCTTCTGTCTCCAACTGTAGCCACCACAATGCCTTATGCCAAGAAGGGGCACAATAAGCATTTGTTGAATTAAATGAACTTGAATTTGCGTTAAAGTACCATGTTAAAGATATTTTTAAAACACAAATATCCTTGCAGCTCGTGGGTGGCTCAGGCAGTTAAACATAAAACTCTTGATTTCAGCTCAGGTCATGATCTCACAGTTCATGGGTTCAAGCCCTGGGTAGGGCTCTTTGCTGACAGCATGGGGCCTGCTTGGGATTCTCTCTCTCCCTCTCTCTTCTCCTACCCTGCCCATGCTCTCTCTCTCTTTTAAAAATAAATAAATAAAAATTTAAAACACAAATATCCTTGACAGAAAACACGTTCAGCTTGCAAAATCATTACTAAATTAGTATTTCTAACACATATTTTATAATTTACAAAGGCCTTCCAAATATATGAACTTAAATCATTACAAGGAGCCCTCTGGATAGTTAGTAAAAACCTCATTATTATCTCCATTTTTCAGATGAGGGATCAGAACTAAAAACAATTATTTAGCTATTTCTAGCATCTGCAGAATAATTATGTAGCAGCCACAACCCTAAGCACATACCAGAATCTTTTTATTCTCTGAAAGCATGAGATGGAATACGCAGGTATTTCTAACAGGTGCTTAGAAGCTTTTCAGCCTCCAAAAATGAGCACCCTCTCTCGCTTACGTGCCCTCTCTCTAAAATAAACAAACATTAAAAAAAATAATAAAATAAAATTCAAGATTTCAAATTTGGGTTGTGTCTAAGTAGTTTGTTTTCCTAGAAATATTACTACCAGCAGGACCTTCTTTCCTTCCCTCCCTCCCTCCCTCCCTCCCATCCCTCTATGTGTCTTTCCTTTCCTTTCCTTCTCTTTGTGTTCTTTCAAGTAAAGGACACCAATTCTCTATAAGATTTGTAGGAGGCTCATCTGTGAGCCTAAGTTTTCTGAAGCAAACTTGAGTTCAGATTGTGCCTCTAAAGTTCCCTTGGGGCGCCTGGGTGGCACAGTCGGTTAAGCATCCGACTTCAGCCAGGTCGCGATCTCGCGGTCCGTGAGTTCGAGCCCCGCGTCGGGCTCTGGGCTGATGGCTCAGAGCCTGGAGCCTGTTTCCGATTCTGTGTCTCCCTCTCTCTCTGCCCCTCCCCCGTTCATGCTCTGTCTCTCTCTGTCCCAAAAATAAAAGTTGAAAAAAAAAAAATTTAAAGTTCCCTTGCTGGGTAATCTTGGGGAAGTCACTCAGCCTGTCTCAGCTTCCATTTTGTCCTAGTGAAATAGAGACTATAAGACCTCAGTGAGTCACTGTCCTAATTGGAGTTACCCTTCTCACATTGCTTGCACATAGTAAGCCTTGAATGAATAGTAGCCAATTTTTTTCATAATGTGAGTTAACACTGGAATGTAAAAGTATGCGTTTATAGTTACTGTGAAATATTGGCTCATATTGTGGTCAGGAGAATTAGTAGAATTGTAACTGATAATTTCTCTTAAAAACGACCTCTTTTTCTCCATTGTTGGAAAAGAAGCCCGTGGAAGGCAGCCTCCATGTCTGTGGCTCCATTTAAATGCAGATAAGTTAGCCACGTGGATTTCAAAGCAATCTGGTTCTGTAGACCTGTGCTCTCAACATGGGCTGAATTGGACACACTTTTATGAAGTGGGTTACAGCTCTCTACATGTTGGGGTGGCGATGGTTCTAGCTTTCTTTTTAGTAGTGGATGCCAGCAGAGATGCTGTGATATACCCCATGGGTGCAGGGGGCGAAAGGTCGTAGCCGGTAAGGCAGGACCTTACTCAAGGTCTAAGGATGGTTGCCAGGGTACTATTACCTTGATAGATTTTATCATACGTAGGATATAGACTCCATCCTGGCAGGAAAAGAAACCGGGTCTTAATTCATATTCAGTATACTTTATTTTTTTAATGTTTGTTTGTTTATTTTGAGAGGGAGAGTGTGTGAGGGGAGAGGCAGAGAGAGAGGGAGAAAGAATCCCAAGCAGGCTCTGTGCTGTCACTGCAGATCCCGACACAGGGCTTGATCCGATGAACTGTGAGATCATGACCTGAGGTGAAATCAAGAGTCAGATGCTTAACCGACTGAGCCTCCCAGGGTACTTTTAGTATAATATACTGGTGTCACCCAAGACCAATATATAGACCCAAATGCCATTCTGGTACATTCCAGTCTGTGGGGGTCTTCTCCAGATGTGGGACTGTAACACACACATCTCAGAATCGGACTCCATCCCTCCTGATGACAAGACACCTGAGAAGAACACACTGGAATGAGAATGTTTCCTGTTCACTTAAAGCCAAGGAAGTGGCTCATCCAAAAGTGTAGTTTATTCAAGTGGCCGAGGCTGATAAAACACACCTCGTGACAACAACACACCTCTTTCTCTGGTGACCAAGAGGGCTGTCACCCTCCAGTCTCCAATCTCTTACTTGTGGACGTGTTGTTCACATGAGTTTCTCTGAACCTCGTCTGTGTTCTTTTGCTAAGTACACGCTCCTCCTAATGGAGGTGTTTTCCTCAGTGGTGTCCACACACGTTTTAGCTCTGTAGGAGAGGCGAAAGTTTTCCTCAGGCCTCTTAAGGTTCCTTATTGGGTCTGAAAATTAAACCAACAAAGACGGATTGATGGTAGAAGAACATACAAATCTATTCAATATACGTTTTACTTGGCATGGGCGCCTTCATATGGAAATCGAGGCCCAAAGAAACCACTAGACTGGAGTATTTTTATGGTAGGGTGGATGAGGAGCGGAGAAATAGGATAGCTCAAAGATTAGGAGGTAAGTGTAAGAAACTCGGAGAAACTTAGCAAGGCCTGTTTGTTAGGATCCTTCTCAGGATCTCTTTGTCTTCAAAGATAAGGATTCTCCTTTCCTTCGGGCAATAGGGAAGGCACACCTGTCACATGAGGATTTTGTAACCTGATTCAGGGGAGAGGGCAGGGCAACCTTCCTGCTTCCGCTGTTTTCCCAGACTCCTTCAGCTTGAAATACGCCATATGCCATACTGAACTCAAGGAGCCCTGTTTTGTGGTGGCCTGTCCCGAACCTTTAATCACCACTAGGCTGTTCCCAGCCAGGCTCTCTTGCCTAGGAAACAGTCTCCCTTCCAGTTCTAGGCTGATTTGGTTACTTTATTTTCTTGAGGCTGTCACCACAACTACCATTACCAGTAATGATGTTCGTTCTGAATCCAGAAACCTTAAAATACATGCGCAGCGGGGGCTAGTGAGGGATACGAAGGTGGGAGAGTGTTCCCACAGCTTCTGTTCAGGGGGCTTGCACAAGTTGTTACCCCCTCGAAATACTGTTGTACCAGTTAGTACAAAACTTTTGCCAGGTACCCCTGACCTAGCTCGTTGCTGGGGCCCCTGAACGTCCCATGATCCAGGACGTTCCCAGTGCTGTGCTCTAGCACATGTCCTTTCTGACTGGACAGTGCATTTAAAGAGCTAGTTATTAGATGTTTTGCGCATCGCTTTGGTGTTAGTTCTAATAAACACTCTCATTTCACATTCTGGAAGAAGTATTTCTCCTTTCGTATCCTGGTTATAGGGCATACCGTGGAATAGAAAAGGGGACAGGATCTTAGATGATTGTCTGACCCCAGCTCTGAGCAAGACCGCTCTCAAAACAGTCGAGATAGAAAGAAAATATCCTCAAGGCGAGAATTGCGTCCTTCAGTATATAAAGGGCCCTTCCCTCCCTCAGGTAGTCACATCCTCTTTGCTTTCTCTTCTTTCTGTCCTCGGTGACTCCAGATACCCTTCCAATGGAATAGCGTCTTCTCAAAACGTTTATTTTAAAAGCCTAAGGAAATAAAATGTTGAATGAATTCCACGTACTTCTGACTCGCTCTACTGTTTTTTGTTACAGGGTTCATACCTTTAGGAGTACTGTATTCTACTTGAAACTGCAGATGGTGACTCTGAGACCGTAAATTGAATGCTTTCCTGTGACACATTTCATAATCTGTCCCGGCAAACAATTTCCAAGTTCTGCCAAAGCTAATCGCCTTTATAGATCAAATTGTTAAGTCTGAGTTACAGTTTAATTACGTGGGATGAGAATGTGAGTTTGTCTACTCCATAAACAGTTTTGTTCTGTTGTGAAATGAATAGATTTGAAATGAAGCATGCCTTTTGGAGATTTTTTGGCATTTTGTGTGCCTGCTGTGGTATCACTCACTCTTAGTCATTAAGTTGGATGGCTGTGTTCGCGTCCAAAATCTGTCAAAGTAAAAACAGAGATTGAAAATCCGTTTGGAAAATGATGTCATTGAAGGGCTCGGTTGAACATTAAATAAAACCCAAGCATTTTTGGAATTTCAGCTCAGGTTTTCCCTCCTGTGTCTGGTGTCCAGAGGGAGGATTCAGTGGGCGCAGGTGGTCACTGCTGTGTCAGCAGCTGCCTTTGAATCATAAACTCCCAAGGTATTCAGGAGGATTAAGGGATAACGATGTGGTCTGGCCAGCAAAGACAAAAGACGCAAAGACCTCAAGAATGTTTGAGATTCAGAGAAGGAAACCTATATTCACTGTCAGCTGAACAAAAACCTATGCGTGTTTATTGTACTGGGGGAAATGCTGAATGTTAGATTGGAATAATTGGGCACTTGGGTACACAAAAATCAAAACGTAAATGGCTGCATTTTGTCAGAATGCAGACGTGAGGTTGGGCGGTGTGGATTGGAGGTGGGGGAGAGACTGGAGAGAGGGAGAAGGCAAAGCAGTGAACTGAGGCAAAGTGCCATTTGGCGATACATCCTCTTCGAGAATATCCAGAACTTTCAACTTATACCCACTTTTTCGAAAGGGAAACAATTAAAAGCCCACTCAATATTAGTGTTTTTATTAATGATACCAAAATTCCTGAAGAACTAAGCATACCTGCCTGGTCTGAAGATGTTATTGCTTTTGTAAACAAGAAGAGTACTTATTTTGTCAAAGTAGTGTTTGGGTAATGAGAAATACATTTTATGTCAGGGCTTAGTATGCATATAAATATTCATAGACACACATTTAAAACTTCTATAAATTATAATGTCCTGGGGCTCCTGGGTGGCTCAGTCGGTTGAGCATCCAGCTTCGGCTCAGGTCATGATCTCACAGTTCATGAGTTCAAGCCCCACATCAGGTTCTGTGCTGACAGCTCAGAGCCTGGAGCCTGCTTCAGATTCTGTGTCTCCCTCTCTCTGCCCCTTCCCTGCTCGACTGTGTCTCTCTCTGTCTCTCTGTCTCTCTCTCTCAAAAATGAATAAATGTTTAAAAAAACTTAAATTATACTATCTTTCTGTCATGTATTTGACATTTCTGTTTTATTTCATTTTAAAAAAAAATTCTGCTTGGAATCCACTAAACGGATTTCATGACCTCTTTAATGGATTGCATTGAGGACGGGGCACACAACAGATGCAGGAAAGGCTTTCCTTGGTCCCTTGGACTCCAGGACGATGCAAAGCTGCCAGTAACTCCTGTTCATCACGGTGACAATCGTGTTCTTTTAAGAAGCCACCTCTGGGCCCACTGCACTGCAGAGGATCTTAATTCTGACTCTAAGCCAGCCTCTTGGCTTGATACATCTTGGCAAAGTTATTAATTAATTTCCTAAGATAAGCTTACACTGTCCCAGGACTTCTCGCCCCAGGGATTTTATACCTGTTCTCTTCATCACTATGGAAGCCAGTAAGAATCCACCTCAGTACCTTGTTAAGGCAAGGATGATTTACATGTCAAGACGTCCTCAGGATCTGACCATACAGACATACACACAGACCTGCTCGATAATTCTGTTCCCACCATGTCTACCTTACCCAATGTGGTCGGACCGATTTATAGATCAATCCTTGGGTTCCAGGTACAGTGGGCATCTCCGTGGAGACAGGATCCTTCTAGCACCATCAAGGCAGATGGGAATGTAATGCTTCAAGTAGTAAGGACAGAGCATAAGTCCCTGGTAGTTGGAATAGATCATATTACCCTAAGGCAAAGTTCAGGGTGAAGGAGTTTGATAAACAGTGTCACAGGCAAGTGAGGAATGTTTCATCAAGGGCTGTAAGGACCTCGAGGAATGTGCCATGGGACAGCTGCAGAGACGCAAATCCTCAGCCATGAAAGTGGCACAGATTAACAGTCATGGCCTCAGCTATTTGTGTCTTAAAGTGTCTTGGTGAGCTAGGCTGGTGGTGTGGCTTGGGCAGCGAGAGGCAGGTTGTCTATCCGGAAGTCGGAGTTATATGTATTGATGAAAAAGCCACCTTTTCTACCTAAACTTGGGTTTCTCCCAAGGTGTCTGGGTTCTGTGGGGGACCTGTGAGTCCTCTAAGAGTGGATTCCTTATTAAATCCTGTCATTCCCCCTCTCAGTGGCATGATGGTTCCTGGGGGCAGGGTGGGGACCTGTTGAACAACATGCTGTGCTGCCTCTCGACTTAGGGGCTGTGTCTTGGGTATCTTGGTGGCTCCAGTGTCAAATGCAATGTCTCATTCATAGAAGGCACAGATAAATGATAGTGCTTAAAATTAGTGAGTGACCAAATCTCTGACGGGGTCTCTGATGTGGACCCGATGTTCAGGCTTGGTGAAGGAGGTTTCTACAGGTTCGTTTGAGCAGGCTTGGGGCCAAATTCTTGTCCCTCCCAAAAAGTGTGACAAAGTACTGATGATAAACGAGGGATGTTCTTAGTGTAAGGCCAGGCGTGGCACTGAGGTAGAAAAAATTCTATAATAGAGCGACCTGTATTCCAGATGTCCAATTGGTTGGGACGGGATGATCGTGGTGTGTGGGAGGAGAGTTGTCAGAAAAATGTTCCGTGAGTCTATTTGTTCTTTTGGTGTTCTGGCTAATTTGTGAGTGGTAGTAGAAGGAAAGGGTAATTTTTCTTTGGAGGCTAGGAAGGAGAGTAAGTAAACATTGTAACCGTAATGAGGTTAAATGTTATGTAAGAAAACGCTTCATAACAGAACCTATCCCTTTGATAATTACTGTCCTGTGAGAGGAAGATGTCAATGTACGAAAATCGACACACACTAAGAATATTGTTGTCAGTTGTTGGTAGAGCATTAGTTCTCTGATGAAATCCATGGTGACCGTGGAGTGAGGAGGAGGAGGAGAAAATTCTAGTTTAGAGGTGTACTCGTTGATCATTTCCTCCCCCGCAGTTTTCACCCTAGACCAAACCACCAGAAATCAAGGATAACAATGTGGAAAGCGTATGTTCCTGTAATGACTAGCTGTCGGTCTTTCTTGTCACCGTAGGTAATCCCAGTCCAGACATCTCAAATGGGCACAATTTTACCAAATAGAGAGGTCTTGGGCCAAGAAATACTTTTTTACCTAACTAGCATGTCTTCTGACTGATCAAGCTGTTTGGTGATCTTATTTTCCATTAGGATATCTTGTCTTTGAAAAAAAGCTGAGGCATCAGGGACAGGGAAGAATTTATTTTGAGGACGTCACTGATTTAAGATCCAGAAAGGCAGATGCTAGCATTTTTAAGAAAGTTGTTTTTCTACTTGACCTCATTCTCTTCCTCTAAGATACAACTATCTTCGGAAAACAATGAGGCAGGAATCAAGACTCAACATTCCTCGTGTCCTTGACTCACCAATTCTCCAACTGTCATTTTCTATTCAAAGCATTTATTAGATATTCAGGCAAATAAAGGTGGTGCATACTTATTGTAGTGATTTTTCCAATCATTAGCAATTATTCTAGTGGCCTGTATTACGTGACCCTTAATTGTTAGGACAGCGTCAATTAATAGATGTTCCATGTTTTAATAAAGAATGAAGGATAGCTCTTCAATAAACTCAAGTATGAAGTGAAATGATATGATATCTGACTGAAATGATTTAGGTGAGAATTGACTTCAGAATGATATATTGTGTTTTAGTTCACATGAACTAAGGTTCAGTGACAGATTAAGTGTTAGAGTTGGGGCTGAAAAGAAAATTGGCAGCTGGAACACAGTATATCTAATATCCATAGTAGAGTCTGATGGAAAACTAAAAAGGCGTCCTGTGGACTCACCGGAGAGCAGCACCAAGGCCGTGAAGCACCGTATTGAGTGTCGTCCAGAGCTTTTGCCGAGTATCAGCACGTACGGGGAGAACTGAAAGTCTAAGTGGACATTTACATATTAATGTTGAATTCTGAGAATCCAGAGACCTACATATTAACGATCAAAGCTACCCCCCTTCTTTCCGGTAGCAAGGAGAAAAACCGGCTTTGCCTAACTCGAAAAGTATTGCCTTTGGTATGACATGTTGTTTACATTTGGACATTTAGCTTACATGCTGAATGCCTTTTCTGTGAACAATGCTAGCTAGGTAGTGTTCTAAGCAAAACAATGGCTATAATATAAAATCTCCTAAATTCTCTGAGTGGTAGGTAATGGAGGAGGGGTCGAGATAGCAAACAAAAAAGAAAGATAACTGCCAGTCATGAAGGGTGTGAGAGGTCTTTCTCACAGGGAGCTCGGCTGTGCTGTGACTTGTAGTTGTGTTCGTCCGCAAATAGTCACTAAATGCTGGGGCAGAAAGCGAATGGTGGTGGAGGCCCTCGGGAAAGGCCTTGTTGAGACTCAATGGCAAGAACAAGACATTGACAGGGGCCTTGAGGACGGTGTTCTAGAGAACACGATGTTGAGAATAACCTTGAGGACAGTGTTCGAGAGAACAAGAAATTGACCAGGACCTTGAGTATAGTGTTCTAGATACTGGCTCTACTGGGAGCAGATCTCTGAGGGTGGGTCCAGTCTAGTGAGTACAAGCTACAGAAAAAAAGAAGAACAACAACAACAACAACAGTGTTTTTGAAACAGAACAAGTGTGGGTAAGACAGAAGGGGTAAGAACGGGAGGGCAGGTAGGAGCTAGAATGCAGAGAACTCTATATAGACTATAGGAAGTTGTTGATGTCAAACTGCATCCACCAAGAAGCCATTGGGAGTTTCTAAGCAGTAGAGTGATGTCAGCTGACTTGGTACTTGGGCTGTCACTTTGGTTAGAGAATCACAGACAGAATAGGGTGTGGGGTGCAGTGAGGGCCAGGGGCTGAGGCAGGGAGGTCAGATGGGGGTTGTTACAAAAATCCAGGACATCGTTTTGGCTTGGACTAGGGGGTCAACAGTGGAGACAGTGAGAGGCAGCTTGGATTGGCTGTTGTATTAGAGGTAGAGGCCTTGCTAAGGTGACGATGGGTGGTTCTAGAAAGCTGGAGATAAAGCAGGGCTAATCTGGTGAGGAACCTCATTACAAAAATCATACAAGTAAGTACCGGCAAGCCCAGGAAAGAACAGTGAAATGAAGTGGTGTGGCCAGGGGTGTTTGGGGTGGGGGGAAGGTTCAGGTGGGGAAGAGAAGGAGGTGAGAAGTGGTGGGGGGAGTAGGGCACCAGGAGTGCTGGGGCCTGGCAGGAGGGAGGGACTGCGGTGGTAGTTGAGAAGTGGACCCCAGAGGTGCAGTGAGGCTGGAGGACAGAGAGGCAGGGGTGACAGGAAGTTGGAACGGGGACACTGAGCAGACTATATGTGGTCTTGCAGGCCATTTTCAGGAGTTTGGCTTTTATCCTAATGACCGTGGAAACCTTTAAAGGAATCTGCTGAACTGCTCAGGTGGCTTCTTCTACCTTCTGTACTTTTCTGCAATTGAATTTGAAATAAGCAAATTGCAGAGCTGCAAAGTAACCTTCAAAAAACAATGAAACTGCTGGCATTTGATTGGCATAATTAGAGAGACTCTCAAGAATCAGACTACTTGGCCATCTTCCCCCTCAGGTGCGATCGGATGTCTCCAGGGAGCATGGCTTCATTGACATTATCTTTTGCAAACTTGCACCGCCTTTGGCCACCATCCCTGAGGCCTTTCTGTGGATCCTGGGTTTTCCAGGCTGACTCAGCCTGGAAATACACGTGGCACACGCCAGTAAAGGTAAACTAAAATCACTGATAGGAAAATTGTAGGTGTTGGGTGACAAAACCATGTCAGATGACGTCGGGAAGGTCATTAGATAATTTCCACAAATTAAATAAACAGTAGATGTTCCTCTCAAAGTGTCCACTCCCTGGGACGAAAGGATGCAAATCACGCAAGAGAGAGAGCACGGGGAGCCCGCCCCTGGGGGGCTCACTGGGGACCCTCAGGGGAAGCTACTCAGGGAAGACAGCGCGGTAAGGGAGATAGAAGACGGGGGTCTGGTGCCATGATCTGACTCCTGGGTTCGGCCATTTGGAACACCACTATGCTGTTTGGTGACTTGGTACCTTCCCACTTGCCGGTTGGGGTTGGGTTTGCTGGGGCTTACAGCTGGGGAGCTGTGAGCAATCTCTTTGTTTGCCGTTGCAAGGGACTTGGACACATCTGTTCTTTGCAACCTAGGAAACACTGGTTATTGTCCACACCAAATGACCCAGCCACAGGTGGAGGGGGGCAGGTAGAGCGACATGGCTTGTCCTTCCCTCCCATCTCCACCATAGGCCACAGCGGGGCATGGATAGAGAGTCACCTGCACTGAATGCCTCTTGGTGGTGGTGGGACCTTGGGCCAGCCATTGAAGCCATTTGCTCCCGTTCCCTAATGGAAGCCCTCCTGGGGTTATTGTGAAATTGCCCTGAGATGAGGGCCGCAAGTGCGCGTTGCCCTGTATGAGAGATTGAGAGCTGCCTGGGCTGTGTCCTGCACTGTCCCCTCACCCCTCCCTTGGGGCCGTAAAGGTGGGGAGGAAGCTGCTGGCAGGATGTCAACTCCAGGACCAGCCAGAGTCAGAGCTGCCAGGAGCAGGGGGGAGCCCAGCGCTGGGATCTGGTCGGGGGTATGCAGGGCCGTGTAACAAACCACCCCAAAGCGTAGCTGTGTAAATAAGAACCATTTTGTTACGTGGATTAGGTTCCTTGGGTGAGGAATTCAGACACTATCGGGATGGCTTATCTCTGCTGCATGACATGTGGGGCTTCAAAGGGGGACAGTCAGGTGCTGAGACTAGACCCAGCTGGGAGTCTCCTACACTCTCGCGTCTCCCTGCAGTGAGGTGACTTGGGGACCAGGTGTGGGTGGCACTATCAGCCAGATCCCCTGCACGTCGCCCCAAGGTGTGGCTCTGGCTTCTCACAGCCTGCTGTGGCTTCCGGGACGGAGACCCCTGAGAACCAGGTAGAAGCTTTCTGAGATAACCTTGGAAGTCGTGTGGCATGGCTTCCACACAGGCTGGTACAGAAGAGCTGCTAAGGCCACCGGTTTCAAGGGGAGGGAAGTGAGGCTCCAGCTCTTGATGGGAGAATGGCAAAGGCACATCCATCCCAGAGCAACTTGTGGCCTGGAACCTATTCGGTGGCCATCTTGGGGAAATACAACCTGTCCGAGAATTGAAGCATCTCAAGGCTGGAAGATGCCCTGAAGTTCACGCTGAGGCATCCTTGGGCGCTGCCCTCAGTCTCTTCTGCAGTGGCTTGGCCACCGCTCACCCTGTCTCTGCAGACGTGTGCTCCGTACGTGGTGTCCCCTGCCCACTGGGTGGCCCATTCCACCTTGGAGATGCTTAGACCTCTATCCACTTCCTCCTTGTACTGATGTGCCCACTGAGACCCTTGATCTCTTCCCCTTCATTTTCTCTCTCTCTCTGTCTTCTCTCTCTCTCGTGCGCGCGCACGCACACACACACACACACACACACACACACACACACACTCCAGAAGGTCACCCGGGGAGGCTGCTTCCTTCTGCTTCACCACAGTTCAGAGGGGATTTGAAGACCACTAGTGTGACTTGAGTCTTTTCTTCTCACAGCCTAGTGTCTCAGCATTACCCGTCCCCCTTCTGCACCCACCCCCGTCTCAGTCCTGGCCTTGCAGTGACTGCTTGGGTTGCTTCAAGAAGCAGACACCCTTTGGGCTCCTCTGCAATCCCTCCTTCCCATTTTCCCATGGCTAGGGGTTTGCTTCCACTTGAAGGGTTTTCTTGTCAGCACCATGGGGTGACGTTGAGTCATGAAAACCGTTTAGAGGAATCCCATTCGTCTTGTTGGGCACTCATTTAAGAACAGGCATGTGGCTCAAAGGAGACTCGTGGGGACGGTTGCCAGGGTTCTGGCCCTCCATCCCCAGAAGGAGTTGTGGGATGAGAGGCTGCCCCTCTTGGCTCTGACCCCGTCCCAGTTCCTGGAGCAGCGGACCCGTGTGGTGGGGGCAAACCAGCAAAAGGGAAAGAGCCCTCGCTGTGTGGGGCACAAAGCGTCCTTACCGTGTAAGCCATTTACTTGATAAGTATTGAGCGAACACCCAGGTGGTCTTCTAGGTGCAAGGGGGAACAGCAGGGAAAACACAAATTCCTTTGTGGAGCTGACATTCTAGAGGAAAAGGTGGTTCAGAAGAGACTGATGTGGTAAACGTGGGGCTGATGCCTTCCGCTTGCCCACAGGCCTACTTTTCCCTTTTCCTGGGTCCTTCCGTCTGTCCAGAGGCTGATTTGAATTGGGAGGGCTCCACTGTCTCCTGACTTCCAGCTGACCCCAGCCAACAGGGAGCCCCGGCGGGATACCAAAGGGTAGAGAAGAGAGAGGGCAGTCTCTCTGGGGCCGCCGGTGGATCCTTCTTTATCAGAAGGATTGGTTCCAGCTCTCGGTTGACTTTGCCTTCAGCATTCCTTGATGCCCTTGCTTCTGTCCGTCAGCCCTCTGCAAACTTTCCTCTCCTGCGATAGCTCCTTCTGAGCTATGCAGCGTGGAGGGGTATCTCAGGCAGAGGACAGAGCCTACGCAGAGGCGCTGAGATGGGCCCGGGTGTTCAAGGAACAGCAAGAAAAGTGGTGTGAATAGAGCAGGCATAGTGCGAGGGAGGGAGGTGGGTGGTGGGGCCAGCGAAGGAAAGGAGCAGAAGCCGTTAGTACCTTGCAGCTTCTGTGGGGCCCCGTGCACATGGGGGCAGACGGGCTGACTGTGTGTTAACAGCATCGCCTGGCTGCTAGGTAAGGAGGGGGACCAAAGGGTCGGGTAGGAGTGGATATCCCAGTTAGGAGGTGACAGGGCAGGAGAACGTGGCGGCTGGGAAAGCACACTGAAGAGTCACTGAGTTCTGGGTGTAATCTGAAGGTGGAGACCTTGGGCATATTAACAGGGTAGTTGTGGGCCTACAAGACGGAAGAGTCAAATGGGACTCCAAGACGATTGGACAAGTACCAGGAAAGATGTGCTTGTCATCAATGATGGAGAAAAGTCACGGAGAGGCAGGGCTGGGAGAAGTTCGGGAGCTCCGTCTCATGCATGTGAAGCGTGAGGTCTGTGGGAGACTGTGTTTCAGCAGCCCTGATGCACCCCATCTCCTAAGGTTCATACCTCTCTGCAGCCCCCTCCTCTTGCATCTGGGGCCTGCTTGAACCCTCTGAGTGTAGCACAAGTGATACAGGACCTGTTCCCAGGCTGGGCCTTGGGAAAGCCTGGCACCTTCTGCTTTTGCGCCCTTGGAAGCCAGCCACCATAGAAGAAAGTGGCTCTCCCCCAGATCACCATGCTGTGGGGGAGACTAGGCATTCCCCCCAGAGAGGCCTGCGTGGGCCAGGGCAGAAGCTGACAGTCAGAGGCGTGCCCCCAGCTAGTGACCGGCTCCAAATGCTCACCACAAGCGTGAGGCCTTAGACCTTGCAGGGATCCAAGCCGACACTGAGGGAAGCCAAAGAATGATCTGGTTCACACACACTACCAAGAGACATCATAAATTGCCTTTTCAGGTCCAGAAAACCATAAAAGATTTAGCTCACACCTTCTCAACCGGGCACAGTTTTGCAACCCCCCCCCCCACCCAAGGGTCTTGTGACATTGTTGGTTGCCACAAGGTTCACTTTTGGGATTTAAAGCAGCTCTGGAATCCAGGGGATAGAGGCGACCGTGGCTGCTAGAGTCCCAACAGCTGGCCAGGGCAGCTCCCACCAGCAAAGGATTATCTGCATCAAGATGGCAGTGGTGTTGTCCCTGAGAAAGTCTTACCTTCGCACTTAGATATGTAGGGTAATACGGTATAAATCACTGTGGCTTTCTGAAAGGAAAGGACAGTCACATGGGGAGGAATGTGCTGTTAAGGAGATAAGTAAAAATGAGCTCAGATGAGCTAAAGTTGCTTCCAGTTTTGGTGCTTTTTATTTGCATTTTTCTACCTTTTCCAAAATAACAGTGTTTCTGCTACCATTACGTGGTCTCTTGTGAGCTGCGAATTCTCTTCTTTTCGGAGGGACTTTGTCCTGCTCGACAGCAGTGACTTATCCTCATACTACCGTTGGGGCTCAAGAACCTTCTCCATGGGGAAGCCTGGGGAAGGTGTGAGGCTGGACAACAGACCGGACCCAAACCCTACCAACGTGGAGTATGGCGTTTGCACCCTGGCTTGTTTGGGGGGGGTTTCAAGAGGTTTCAGATTAGGAAGCAAGTGAGAAATATGACAAAGAGGAAGATAAATGGAACATAATGTAACATCGCTGTTACTAAGGATAAAAATCTAGGCAGTGGAATACACAAAAACATTCAGTTTCTCAGACACACTGGCCACATGTCACTGCTCAGTGGCCGCATGTGGCCAGAGGCTACTGTATTGGACTGTGTCCCTGTAGAATGTTGCACCATGGGAGAAACATTCAGTGGATGGTTGCTACTCTGAGGTTTTTGTCCTACCCCTCTTTGTATCATCAGTGCCTAGAACCGGGCCTGACTCGGAGGCACTCAGATATGTTGGTGAGATCGAGGCATTTTTTTTCAAGATCTGCATGTCGTAAAGACCTTTTCTTTCCCAAACAACAAGTCGTGACAGTGGAGCGTGGATAGCTTCTTACATGAAGTAAATCAGTTGAAGAATATGCACTCTATAATCCTATTTTTATAACTTGTTACGAGTAAAAAGAAAAAAAAAGGAAAATTAAGTAATACGTTAATTTTCTAGATGTACGAAAGAAGTTATGGCTGTTCTCACGGTCAGGTGCTAGCAAAAGGCGGTTGTAAGAGTGGATGGGAGCACCTGGGTGGCTCAGTTGGTTAAGTGTCTGACTCTTGGTCTTGGCTCAGGTCAGGATCTCATGGTTTTGTGAGTTCGAGCCCCATGTCCGGCTCCGGGCTGCCAGCACAGAGCCTGCTTGGGATTCTGTCTCTCCCTCTCTCTATGCCCCTCCCCCACTGTGCATTAGCACTCTCTCTCTCTCAGAATAAATAAATAAACATTTAAAAAAGAGTGAATAGACAGTAGCATTAAGGAACATGGTAGTGAAGTATATAAGGACAAATCACAGTCGTTGGCCTGATGGATACCCCACGTAAGCCATGAAATCTCTTTCCTAGGGAGTGCATAAAGTACGTTTTCTTTCCCCAAATACGGCTCCCTAGCTGAGCCGCAGAGAGGAGTGTCGCCAGATGGCACAGTGTCATTTTTCTGTTATAGCTCCTGACCCAGCAATATACTTTTTCCCACCTCGCCTTATAGAAATTACTTTTGTTCGTGGCAGGAGTAATCTTCACCCTGGGAACGGACCTAGTGACTGTGTCCAAATCTGAGCTCTGACACACTGAGTGATGACCCTTTTGCAGCCTTACTTTGCTCTTCATTTGCTAGCTGATGAGCTCCCAGATGCTGGACCAGAATTCAGTCCATAAAATGAAGACATTCCGTTTGACAGGGGCCGAATCTAAATGACCGAACAAGGGCGTGAAAGCATGAGGCAGTGCCTTCAGACTCACCCTAAGACCATGTAACCCACAGTGAAAATCAATCTGGTTTCCAAATGAAGATCTTTAGATGCCACAGTAATTTCTTCAAAAAAAGCGGGGGGAGGGGAGGGGAGGGTATCATCATAAAAATACTAAAACCCAAACGAGAATGACAAAATAAAAAGACCAGTTTAATTAGCAGCTCTGCTGTTTTATTTCATGCTCAGTTGATGGGAGAGAGAATATTTTTTTCAAACTATTAAAATGAATGAATTTAAAGATCAGAATATAATCACCCAGAAAAATGGCATTCATGAAACAATTTTAAACGCGAGCATGATAAACCTGATTTCTTTGTGATTGTTGTGCTCATTCACTGTTACTCTTAAATCGTGATCGGTTCTTGGCTTGGGGAAAATTCCACCAGGGTGAATGCATCCCTGCAGAGCTGACATCTGAAGAGGTTGAGCTGTTTGTGATATTACTCCCTCCTTCATGTTTTTTTTCTGTTACTGTTTCTGTTTTGCAGACCCACTATGAGAATGGGGAGTATATCATCAGGCAAGGTGCCAGAGGGGACACGTTCTTTATCATCAGCAAAGGCACGGTAAGCCCTCGAGCACCAAAGGGGGCTGCACGGTGGGGCGGGGCCCGGGGAGCATCAATGACCCCTGGAGGAGCATGCGCACGGGGGTGTGAGCTGTTTGAGCTTTTCCATCTTCTGAAACGGATAGAGAAACTTTTGAGAAAGGACCTCCCAAAAATGGTCCTGGAGGAAGAGAAGTAGAACTCTGAAGACCAGAGAATAACCTGTGTTCTATAATTTAATAGCCATGATGCTGGATGCCACTGATATGTCTGCATAAATGGGAAGATTTCCATCATTTAAATTATATAGTTAAGCAAGAGACAGACTAAAGTGACTTTAGAAATTCTCAACAGGAAAAAACAAAAACAAAAATGAAAAGTTCCGTCTCATCGTTAGAAGCAGTAACACAGCTATGGTAGAACACCAGGGCTTTAAAATCAGATGGTCCAGGGACTCCTGGCTCAGTCAGCTGAGCATCCAACTCCTGATTTCAGCTCAGGTCATGATCCCCAGGTTAGTGAGATCGAGCCCCGTGTTGGCCTCCATGTTGAGCCTGGAGCCTGCTTGAGATTCTCGTTCTCTCTCTCTCTCTCTCTCTCTCTCTCTGCCCCTCTCCCCTGTCCATGTTCTCTCTCTCTCAAAAAATAATAATAAAATGAAATAAAAATAAAATAAATGGCCCAAGTCTGAATCGCCCTATAAAACTTATCAGTCTCAGTATTCTTAGGCAAGTTGCTTAGCACCCAGAACATCAAGGATATAAATACATTCATGTTTTATTATGTCTTCATGAAGAAATTTTCAATGGATACTTCTTAATATCCATTAAAAGTGATGTTATAAGGGAAAGGATAAACGTATTAAACAGGATCTATTAAAAGTGATAAATTATACTGGGGCGCCTGGGTGGCGCAGTCGGTTAAGCGTCCGACTTCAGCCAGGTCACGATCTCGCGGTCCGTGAGTTCGAGCCCCGCGTCAGGCTCTGGGTCAGGCTTTGGGCTGATGGCTCAGAGCCTGGAGCCTGCTTCTGATTCTGTGTCTCTCTCTCTGCCCCTCCCCCGTTCATGCTCTGTCTCTCTCTGTCCCCAAAAAAATAAATAAACGTTGAAAAAAAAATTTTTTTAATAAAAAAAAAGTGATAAATTATAGGGGAAAGGATAAATATGGGGTAGACAAAGGATATGAATGAAAAATCATAATTTATGCTTTTATATTAACTTTGAAGCATTAGAAATCTACTTCAACTTGTATTTAAAAACTAATAAATTAAGTGAATTGGAAAATGGCAACTTACGCAGATGTATGCTCTAACACTCTAAAAATACCTTACATTTCCTTTCATCAGTGAAGTCATAACCTTGTAAGTTATAATATGTGATATTTATATCTAATGATCTGAACTTATTTTGCTTCATCATAAGGGATCCTTAAGAGGAATTTTAAGGATAGGGAAGGAAATGCCGGTGGAAGGGAATGTATACAGCAGTTCTCATTTTTCTAAGTGTTATTTTGAAATGTAAATAAGTTTAGGGGTGCCTGACTGGATTCAGTGAGTAGAGCATGTGACTTGATCTTAGAGTGGTGAGTTCGAGCCTCGTGTGGGGCATAGAGCTTATTTGAAAAGTAAGTTAAAATTTTGTTTATTTTAATGCTTTAATCTTTATTCATTTTTGAGAGACAGAGCATGAGTGGGGGAGGGGCAGAGAGAGAGGGAGACACAGAATCGGAAGCAGGCTCCAGGCTCCGAGCCGTCAGCACAGAGCCCCACACGGGGCTCAAACTCATGACGTGAGATCGTGACCTGAGCCGAAGTCGGATGCCCAACCAACTAAGCTGCCCGGGCGCCCCAATTAAAATTTGTAAATGAAGAAGCGATTTCTAAAATGTAAATAAGTTTGTTTCTTCTAATTGAACAAATACGACTGACTCTCGTACTTTATGGCTCATGTGAAAAAAGGAAAGCGATTTACAGACCCCCAGTGAACAGGATATGTGAAAGATTGTAAATCTTGCTGGGTCACAGTTTAGATAATCCTCTCTGAAACGATTTTGACTCAAGAATGTGTCCGACTTTACACCAGTGACATGTCACACTAAAGCAAAGATGGCACCAGCTGTGTTTGTATCATACCTGTTCTGTTGACCGATCGCAGAAAGCCTGGGACAGACATAGATGTCAGGTGCCAGCATCTTGAGGACATCAAGAAATGACCTGTCCGACCACAGTTACAGTGAAAACTGTGTTCTGAATGGCCCAGTGTTAGAGGCTAAGAAACCTTAACGTTTTGTGGTTTATGTATAAATTATTGGAGCTTTACCATTTACTGTTTGATTTCTTAACATTTACCAAAGAATCAGGAGAAATTGAAAATCCTCATGGATATAAATGATTCAGTAGGCCACAGGGGGACTTTTTTGTCCCGACAGTCTGGATTTATTTTTTTTTTCTTTATCACTTTGCTAATCCTTTGCTCTCATGGGATGATACATTTATCCATTTATGATGAATTTCTGACAGACTTTTGTGGTTACCCCATTACTGCAAATTCCTAGCACTACCTAAAGGAACCTGTGGTTTGTAACCAGTTTGAGTTGAAAACAGGGGCATTAGTGGTGCTACTTTATGAGTTTTGTATTATGCACAAACAGAAATAACAAGGAAATGACACCGCAGGAGCCCATTCCCTTGGCAATATTTCAGAGCACCATGGGGATCCTGGGAGAGAAGTAGAAAGAGTATGTTAGACTCTTTTGACACATTCAAGATGTTTTCTAAACCAGCCGTAGATTTTTCCATAACTAGTTTTTCATGTCCTGCAACTTAGCTGCTATGATTTTTAATCACATTAATTATATGATTATTAAGATATGATATTCGTATATTAATTATACTAATTCTTGTATGCATGTACTGGAATCAGTATATAAAATCCTGAGGGGCAGGAGTTGAACCCGCTTACGTCCCAGCGGGATGGAACAGGAGAGAAAAGTAACAAGAGCCTTCAAGTAAGCAGGCCAATAGGTTGCAGAATTGAAATTTTCTGAATCTCTATGCTTTGCTTTAGGTATACAGATGTAAACTTGTTTTCTCATGTGTTTACAAAATTATATGGGGCGCCTGGGTGGCGCAGTCGGTTGAGCGTCCGACTTCAGCCAGGTCACGATCTCGCGGTCCGTGAGTTCGAGCCCCGCGTCGGGCTCTGGGCTGATGGCTCGGAGCCTGGAGCCTGTTTCCGATTCTGTGTCTCCCTCTCTCTCTGCCCCTCCCCCGTTCATGCTCTGTCTCTCTCTGTCCCAAAAATAAATAAACGTTGAAAAAAAAATTTTTTTTTTAATTATAAAGGGTAACCCTTGCAAAGATCGTTTCCCTGTTACCCCTGAACTGGCTTTTCCTTAGAGCATGTCATAAGACACCCACAGGCGGCTAGAGTTACAAGTGGATTCCCCCCACTCAAGACATTCATTTAAGTGTAAGGCTTTTTATTTTCCCATGAAGCACTTGCACACAAAGGGAGAAACTCTGAAATACGTGTTTTTCCCCCGTTAAACCTCCACGAACTGATTGTTCTACACCTTGAGCAAAACGCTTACAGTGATGTCTACAATACTTGCTGCTGCCTCTTCTAGAAGGTGAGTTAGTTCTCTGTATATTCCAGTTGCCTGGAAACATGACGTTCCTTTCCACCCAACCATAGCTATAAAATACCAAAGAATTCACAAAGGAGCAGTGAAAACTCTCTTTGCCCAAATTTTGTGCGTATGGCCCTGTAGCTGTGTGACATCAAAAATTGAACTCTCTCCAGAAAGAAGTTGAGCCAAGATTGAACAGGATTGTTAGGCAAAACTTCAGAGTTGCAGTAATGATTCAAATACATTTTGATTTTCTGATTCTGTTCAACATATCTAATATGCTACTGTTAGAAAAAAATGTGATTCAAAAACTCTTGTCCATTAAATGCCATTTAAAACCAGATGGCTTTGCTTCGAATTAATTGTTTGAGTGTGTTGGGTAAACAAATTGGTTTAACATGATGTTTGATGTTGTTGAATATGGAAATTATGGAAATTTTATTTGTATATGGGTACGTAAGAGTGAAGCATGAGAAGCTCTTCCTCGTAGATCAAGGACAAGATAAAATGAGCATTATCAGCACTTTTGTTCACTGTGCAACTGAACGCCACAATCATTACAGTAAGGCAAGAGAACTATCTGGAAGTCATGAGATAGAACAGTGATTATATAGGTAAATCTGGGAGAAACACATTTATATCTCTAGAAGAATTAATGAAATGTGTATGTGTGTATGTATATAATGGGACATATATAATGGGATATATATATTCATATAATGGGATAATATGTAAAGTGAGGAAATGAACTTCAGCATTGTGTATTAACATGGGAGAATTGGAGAAATCTCAAATACAATACCCCTCAAAAGAAGCAAGTCGCCGAAGAATACATGTGGTATGCTCGCATTTTTATGAGGTTCAACAACAGGAAAATATCTGGTATGTATGCCTGGAATGCGTTGTGAGGGCACGTAGGCACACACATTATATTACAGACATTAGAAAGGGGATCATGACCATGAGATGCACGGCAGACATTTTGGGAGAGTGGGTTAGGACACGCGGTGTAGAGAGACTCTAATTTACTCCCATGTTACACAGAAGGTTCAATGATCAGATCCTACTCCTCGAAATCCTACATCTTGACCACAATGAATTTAATTCATGGCTCAAAGAGTGCAGGCAAACTTGAAGCTCAGAAAAAACGTTCCTACCCTGTACGTGTCCCAAGCCAGCAGATACGTTGCCTAAAGTGCCCTCATTCTCCTTCAGGAGGCATTTTGGTTTGGGAAGAACAGGACCAAGTTTTGAGTGCTATGTGAGGAACACTGTTAGAAAGGAGAAATGCTTTGGTTTGGGGACTTCTCGGTTTCTATGGTCTGTTAGTCACACAGGTAGGGGAGTGATGACCTAACCCTTATTCTCCATCTGGGTCTTTCCCATAAATCTGTAAATTCTAAGCTTCTTTTGGGTTTTTTTACAGTAAACATTGCTTTGTTTATATAACCTGAATCTGTACTAAAACGTTTCGTGTTTTAAAATTGTTTTTGATTAAACATGTTGGTTGAGTACACTGATGTTGTTTATTGAAGTCTTCAGTATCAAAGATCAATTTTAGATGTCCCCCTAAAAATATCTAATTTTTATTTTGATTCTTAATTTTTAAAATATGCGTATGGTTTTTAAATAGAGTTTAAGGGCGCCTGGGTGGCCTAGTTGGTTAAGCGTCTGACTCTTGGTTTCAGCTCAGATCATGATCTCAAGGTTCATGAGTTGGAGCTCCACGTCGGTCTCTATGCTGACAGTGCGGAGCCTGGTTGGGATTTTCTCTCTCCCTTTTTCTCCACCTCTCCTCCACTCACATTCATTCATTCGTTCATTCATTCATTCATTCATTCTCTCTCTCTCTCTCTCAAAATAAATAAATAAACTTAACTAGTTTAAAAAACTCAAATCACTAGACTACATATATGTCTTTCAGAAAACAAGTTAATACATAGGTAAGTGAAAACATTAGAACACACACTCTTATTTCTCTAGAAGGAAAAGAAGTTTCTGCTCTAAATAGCGTTTCATAGCAACAATGAAAGAGCAATAGTAGTGATAAGGGGATATTTATTTTACAACCAAATGCATGAATTTCTGAAACATGAGTAGTAGAAGAAAGGGAGAAAATATGAGGAAAGTCACCAACCTTTTTGAGCACTATTAAGAGGATGCTTTTCACATGAGATTTCCTTATTTAATTCATACACTCACACACCCTCTTTTGAGATAACTCTCCCATTTTTTAGTTGAGGTGATGAGGTAACACGGGTCAGACAGACCAAGTATTACTGTCTTTAAGGCTCCATAAGTTGGGGCGCCTGGGTGGCTCAGTCGGTTAAGCATCTGACTTCGGCTCAGGTCATGATCTCACGGTCCGTGAGTTCGAGCCCCGCATCGGGCTCTGTGCTGACAGCTCAGAGCCTGGAGCCCGTTTCAGATTCTGTGTCTCCCTCTCTCTCCGCCCCTCCCCTGTTCATGCTCTGTCTCTCTGTCTCAAAAATAAATAAACATTAAAAAAATTTTTTTTAAAGGCTCCATAGGTACTCCTTTCCCCTAGCATTGTGGATCATAAAGTACTTTGTGGTTTAAGGGAAAATAATAAGTAATATAGGCCAAGGTTAGAGAGGTTATCTCTGCATATTTAACTTTCTCTATCCTAACTTATTTTTTTTAGAATTAAAGATGCAAATGTCCATGCCTGATGTCTGCATATTTAGAATGATTCATTATATGTAAAAAGAAAAAGTGTAGAAATCACAACTTTAAAGGAAAGCTTTTCTTCTTGTTCTTTGACCTGCTTATCTTTTCACATATACGGATTATGCAGATAGGGTTTTCTTCACACTTATCATATAAGCAGAAAGTGGTCTATTCAATAGGTGGCCCACTTTTTATGCCTCTGTTCCTGCATTTCAGTAACATTTTTGTAAAGATATTTCAAAATCCACTGAAATCTTTCCATGCCTTGCATAAACCTGGCATTTCAAATTTTTAATCTTTTTGTTGTTGTTGTTAACCACAAGTCAAATGTATAATTATATAATGTATCTTTATATCTAATTTTGAACTAATGATCTTTTAGTATATTACACCTTAGTTCATGCCTTGTTTTTTAATAGTCAGGACTGAAAGATAGTTTTGTTGCGTTGCCTATTGTACAGTTGAGAAAACTGAGGTTCAGAAATAAAACAATGGATTCATGTCTGTCAAAGTTTGGTCTATGGAACATTTGCATCTAAGACACCTATATTAATCTTTTGAAATGCAGATTTCCAAGTCCCAATAGATGAGAACCTCAAGAATGACAGTCAAGTAGGCCTTATTTTTCTCTTCCAAGCTTTTACTTAAATTCCAGTTAGTTAACATACAGTGGGATGTTAGTTTTGCGTGTAGAATTTAGTGATTCATCACTTGCATAAAACACACAGTGCTTATCACGGCAGGTGCCCTCCTTAATCTCCATCACCCATTTAACCCATCTCCCCACGCTCCTCCCCTCCATTAACCCTCAGTTTGTTCTCTATAGTTAAGAGTTTGCTTTATGGTTTCCCCTTCTCTCCCCCCATCCCATGTTCACCTGTTTTGTTTCTTAAATTTCACATATGAGTGAAATCATAGGGTATTTGACTTATTTCACTTAGCATAATATTCTCTAGCTTCATCCATGTCATTACAAATGGCAAGATTTCATTGTTTTTGCTGGCTAATATTCCTCTGTGTGTGTGTGTGTGTGTGTGTGTGTGTGTGTGTGTACACACCATATCTTCTTTATCCATTCATCAGTCAATGGACACTTGGTCTCTCCCCGTAGTTTCACTATTGTTGATAGTGATGCTATAATCATTGAGGTGCATGTGCCCCTTTGAATCTGTAGTTTTGCATCTTTCAGGGAAATACCTAGTAGTGTAATTTCTGAATCACAGGGTAGTTCCATTGATAACTTTTTGAGGAGCCTCCATACTGTCTTCCAGAGTGGCTGCAGCAGTTTGCATTCCCACCAAGAGTGCACACGAGTTTCCCCTTTCTCTACATCCTTGCCAACACCTGTTGTTTCTTGTGTTGTTGATTTTAGCCATTCTGACAGGTGTGAGGTGGTAACTCATTGGAGTTTTGATTTCTATTTCCCTGATGATCAGTGATGTTGAACATCTTTCCATGTGTTTGTTGGCCATCCGGATGTCTTCTTTGAAAAAACATCTATTAGTGTCTTCTGCCCATTTTTTAACTGGATTATTTGGTTTTTGGATGTTGAGTTTGATAAGTTCTTTATAGATTTTGGATACTAACCCTTTATCGGGTCATTTGCAAAAATTGTCTCCCATTCCATAGACTGCCTTTTAGTTTTGTTGATTATTTCCTCCACCATGAAGAAGGTTTTTATCTCGATGTAGTACCAATAGTTCATTTTTGCTTTTGTTTCCTTTGTCTTAGGAGACATATCTAATAAGTTCAGTAGCCTTCATTTTAAGTAAAGCCCCCTACCACAAAGTTTGAGAATCAATGCGGTAGTGTATTTCTATTCACATCTATAAAAGCCTTATCAGCATGCAAATGAGCATCTCTGTCATATAGCTTGGTTTAAGAGGGTTAAAAACTACATCCCCATGGTTTTGATACAGTGCGGAAAAGTAATCAAATGCATCAGTGGAGAATAATAATTGAATTCCCTCCACCTTGCACATACATTCTTACTTACAAAAGTCCTGTTCTTTGTCATCTAATCTCTAAACTCAGAAACCCAAAGCATAGTATTTTTAAATGTGCTTAAGTGTCTAGCATTGTTTTAAGAAATTAATTTTTTCTGGGGCATCTGGGTGGCTCAGTTGCTTAAATGTCCAACTGTTGAATTTGGCTCAGGTCATGATCTCCGGGTGCATGAGTTTAAGCCCCGTGTTGAGCTCTGCACTGACAGCCTGGAACCTCCTTGGGATCCTCTCTCTTCCTTTCTCCCTGCTCCTCCCTCACTTGCTCTCTTTTTCAAAAATAAATGAACTTAAAACCCTACTGATTAAAAAAAATGAATTTTTTCTACCACCTTACATTTTCCAGGTAGGTGAGTTTTAACTATTTAACCCTTCTAGGTGAAACATAGCCAGTATTATGAATATTAGTAGAGCCTGAGGGGGAAGTGAATTAAGTTACAGCTTCCTACATTTAGGTCTTCATTCATGCAACAAACTCATTATTATTTTCCTTCTGTGGATGCAAGTCCTTAGGGGCAAAGATCTCTTGTTTGGGCAATAAAGCTTTTCTGTTCAAACAACTTACAGCTCTTGGGCACCTGGGTAGCTCAGTTGGTTGAGTGTCTGACTGTATTTCAGCTCAGGTCATGATCCCAGGGTTGTGGGATTGAGCCTTAGGTAGTGGTCCACGCTGAGCATGGAGTCTGCTTAAGATGCTCTCTTGTGGGTCACCTGGTTGGCTCAGTATGTTAAGCACTGGACTCTTGGTTTGGGCTCAGGTTATGACCTCATAGTTTGTGAGACTGAGCCCCGTGTTGGACTCTGTGCTGTCAGTGCAGAGCCTGCTTGGGATTTTCCCTCTCTCTGTGCTCCTCCCCTGCTCTCTCATTCTGTCTCAAAATAAATAAACATTTAAAAAAATTCTGCTCCTCTTCCCTACTCATGAGCACTTTCTCTCTAAAATAAAAATCAAAAAAATAGAAAAAAACTTACAGCTCTTTATTAGGTGAAAACTGAATTTTATTAGTTTTAAAAACTGAAATCCTACTGAACAAAGCATGTGGACCTTAAGGACTGTCTTGGGTTAGGGACCTCTAAAAAGGCTTCATTAACCTGTGAGTGGAAGAGACAAGCATGTCTTTGTGGAATGGGGACGTGCATGAGAGGTGTGTAGAAAGATGTTTACTGCGGCAAAAACAATATAAATGTCCACCTGTAAGAAAATGGATGGGTAAACAGAGAATGGAAAAAGGCCCTGAAACATGAAAATGAATGGACTAGATTCATATCTAAAAGCACGGAACAAGTAATAAAACAATGTTAAGGAAAAAAAAAATGTAAGTTGCATACTTACATTTATCTTACAGTAAGATACATACTGTATTATGCTATGCATATTTTTTAAAAACCCAAACACATAAACACGTTACAAAAGGTTGGAGGAAGGCTCACTTAATTTTTCATAGTGCTTGCCTCACAGGAGGTAGGAAACAAGAACAGGAATGAGAATTAAGTGAAATTCAGATTTCTGGATAATTTATTACTTCTTGAAAACAGCTCGAAACAGCCTAACAGTATTTGATGGGCATTTCTTGTGATGTGCATGGACATTTGTGATATTGTTTTGGTCCTTTTCATGGTAACGTATGCGTTTTCTTTAAAAGTGGAAACAAGTGGAATTAACATCATCGGTTAGTGTTCATTTGATCAATCCGTGTGTGCAGTGGATATAGACTTTTATTGTTTCCCTTTGCAGGTAAATGTCACTCGGGAAGACTCACCAAGTGAAGACCCGGTCTTTCTTAGAACTTTAGGGAAAGGAGACTGGTTTGGAGAGAAGGCCTTGCAAGGGTGAGTAGATCACGTCGGACACGGTTTTGGTTGGCGCATGACATAAATTCCTGTCTTAAATATTGAGCTCCTAGCAAAAGAGGCCCTTTAATTAGTGTTTACCCTAATACCAGACACAGAGGCTTAATAATCGTTTTTATTTATTTCCATGTGGACTTGTAATGCATTTACATAGGCTTTAAGATAAATGGATTAGCTTCTGTAATATAACGTTTTTATAGTAATGGAAAAATTTCCTAGCTTTGTGCTCAGTAACCACAATCTCTATAGAGACTCTAAAAGGGAGGGAAAAGTCTCTGCTAAGCTTACTTTGTGCGGTAGTTTTGCTCAGAATCCTAGGAGTGATTGGTTGAGAATTTGGAAATCCCTGAACCGACTGTACAAACCAAGGATCAGAAGGCAGTGGAGACTGGCTGGGATTCGCGTCTGGGTAGTAGTTGTCCTCCCGGTGGTGGAGCTAATGCACATGAACATTAACCATGGATGGACCCAGAGACGTATATTGCAAGGTCCCGGAAATGCTACTTGTAAAGCCTCGAGAAGCAAGCACTTGGGATTTCTTCCCACATACTATGGAAGAAAAACCCAGTTGATTTTGGGCTACACATTTTACAGAATGCATGACAAATTTGGCAGATATATTTGGGTATTCTCTTCTTGTTTTCCAATAAACAACACATCTGAATTATCAGTATAAATAGATGAGACTTTTCAAAACTCAGTGCAGGGTGTGTGTGTGTGTGTGTGTGTGTGTATACACACATACATACTTGAATCAGAAATAACCAATAAACTTTTATTTTGGTATCAAATTCCAGGTGCAAGAGCGTCTGCTACGAGGAACCGCAATAGGCTATAATTCGTTCCCAAAATATTTGGAACACTGAGTTTTGCTTCCATTTCAAATTATGCCTTCTTTTAAAAATTACATTAGAAGCATTTTGTTTAAGATTGCTATGAAGAAATAACTCAGGGAGTTCTAATTTTTAAGCCACAATCACAGAGCAACTTTTCTTTTTCTGTTCCCACCCTTTCACAGCTATAGACATGAAACGGATCTGATAAGTCCTCCTAAGTACACCACATTAGCTAATGAAGATTCAGAACCAAATAGAACTAAATGCATTTGACTTTCTTTTTTTCTTTTCTTGTATGCGGTTCATTTGATCCCTATCTGATGAGCATGTACTTCCTGTTCGCTTTTTTCCAACAACAAAGTCGGAAGAAATACCATATTCACTATACACGCGCAAAAGAATGCGATAGGCACTAGCTTTTCAGTATAATGGGCAGAGACAGCATTGGTACTTGAATGTTTCTTTCCCTTGATTATCTGTAGAGGATGCTAGAGAATAATGCCACCTGATTCCTTTGGTCCAAGATTAAATGCCTGTGTGAAAAACGTCATTTCCAACAGAGCCAAAGAAACAGAAACATTTTCAATCGCCTCTGATTGAGATCACAAGTGGAACACCAGACAATAAAACATAACTGGAAATTGACAGATTTCCTCTTGTTAGCTTATTGCCACTGAATTTTGGTGCCAATTAAAGAAAGCTTCGGTCGTGGTAACCCCTTCCTAGAATGTGGCTTAAGAAGTGACCCTGAAAAAAAAAAAAAAAGAAGTGACCCTGAAGATACAGTTTATGGAAAAGTTACCAAATTTTCTCTGAGGTCAACATTTAATGGTATTCCATCTAGACTGAATTCATTCTAGCATATGGCTATTCTCGTGAACTTTTTGGTGCCAAATTCTCTTTTGTCCGTATTCAGTCCTCTGTACACTGTCTCCTCACCCCCGCTGTCGCCCTACACCCCCTCTCTCCCCCAGCAATTTCTTTCTTTCTTGTGCCCTTTGCTCTTACTTTCTTGCTACTCAGCCCGACTTTCTCAGCCTCCTCTAAGTGCCCTCTTACATGTCACCAGGGGTTTGCTACTTGCATCAGAGTATGCTCTTTCTTTTCTGTCTGGTCTTTTCTGTCGCTTCTCAGCCATCGTTTTACTCTGCGGGCCACCCCTTCCTTTTTCAAATTCCCCTTCCTTTGGACCCTTGTCACTGTTAGCACTTCTTAGAATTTCTCATGTGATTTCCATTCATCAATGTTTTGTACTCACTTCTCTTTATTACATACATCTTACGGCTGCATGTTGCCTTGATGGAAAGAAGTCCATATACTTACATTCTGATTTGGGCTCAGTATCTGGTACTTTTCAGATATTCAACATGCATTTACTGAATGAATGAATGAATGAATGAATGAATGAATGAATGAACGAACGAACAAATGAGCCTCTCTAATGATGCCTAATCAGGTAATCGCTTCTTGCGATTGGTCACTTTCTCTGCTTGGATCTGTTTGGCAGTGGGGAAAGGGTTATGAACTCACTTGTCTACAAGGGTTGCAGGCTGGTAATGTAAATGAGTAAAGTGAGGTGGGTAAGTAGAAGCCCTTACGTCAAGAGTACAGCAATTAGTGAACACTAGCTCATTGCTACAGTTTTTTAAGCAGAAAAAACTTAGGTTTTGGGAAAACAAATATGAAATGTGATTTTGTAACTTGATTTAAAAAAAAAAAAAAAAGCTCTGCAAGCAAAAAACAAAGCAAAACGACAACAACAACAAAACACTTCTGCAAACGATTTGACCTGTGAGCTGCCATTTTGTGATTTCTATCTATCTAAATTCAGTAAAGGAAGCCTATTAGGTTAACCCTTCTTATTTCCTTATTTTTTTTTTAATGTTTTGATGTCCCATAGGTGTAACCTGTTTTTCACCCTGAGTATCTATGTTCCTTTTTGATCTTTTCTTTGAGTTTCATTGTTGGCACACAAGAAACTCTAACCGTTCACAAATCAGATTGATTTGTTTTACTTGTTTCCCTCTAAAAACTGTAAAATTTTATGTTACTTTGAGATAGAAAATCTTCTGGGCACTATGTATCCTTTTGAGTAATAGCTATGCTTCTTGGCAAATCATATCATTTTTATATTTGGAAGAAAGATTACATAGTCAGCGATCTCTGTGTGTCCATAACAGCTTTTCAGATCATTGTTTTCACTCATGTAAAATTTATACATACTGGGAATTGTTGCTTTATTTTCTCAAGGATGTCCAGCAGACCATTAAACTACTGGTAATTTTGACATGAATTTTTGACCATTATTTTTAAATTTTAGTGTGCCTAATATGAGTACTGGGTAAGCCCATGGTAGATAATTGAATGACAAAGCTGCGATGTGACCTTGGCCCCCTGACTCCAGAACTTGGCTTTGGAGTTCTGCCTCTAGAAGTAACAAGCTCCATTTCCTTGTCCTCTGGAGACAGTCGAGTCATAGATATGATACAATCTATATCATCAACATCCATTAACCCCATTAACCAATAGCATCTCATTACCGGAAGTATTGAAGTCATGGATTGCTTTCACTTTTGTTGGTTGACATGAAGCAAATTATTCTGTATTCTTTGGCTCACTCACTGTTTTTTTTTTTTTTTTTTTTTTTTTTTGGCCACGATAATAGTTTTTCCACACCAGAGAGAGGGCAAAATGTTGTACTCTTGACAGAAGTGCTCTTTCCTTATGTACATGAAAACTACACTTGTGTTAAAGAGAAATTACTGCAGGTGTAGTCCAGTAACTCATGAGTCAGTCCATCCCACTCTGACTCACTGTGGCTTCAAGCTCTACACCTGACTCGAAACCACGCAGAATCCACACAGGCATCAGATGGTGTCATATCCTAAGCCACACCCACACTTTGCATCAGAGGTAATAGGAAAAAAACCTAAGACTCAGTGGAACCTGACAGATGGGGCTGAGCTCCCATTGCCCCTTGCCCCCTGCCCCCTGACATTTGAGTCTTCAGCATGGCATGTGGGTAAGAGTTCAAGCTCAGAAATCAGTCGACATGGGTTAGGGTCCACTTGTCACTAACAGATCATGAGACCCTCAGAGGTTCTCCTGTAATCAGAAATGGAGGTGGTGATTATACCTGACTCTTTTTTTGGTCGTTGAGAGGAATAATCAAGGGGATTGTTATAAAGCATTTGAATGAGTGCCTAGAATTTAAATTACGCTCAAAGAAAGTTAGCTGCTGTCATCAGTGCTGCCACCATCTTGTTTTCACTGTCATTAGCAATAGCCTCAGCGCGGTGATCCCTGTCCCCGTCGTCATTCCAAGAAGGCTCTGTTACTTCTTGGCCAGAGTTTAGAATGCTTGGTATAATTGGCATAGCATTACATGTGGGGTCAACCACTCACCGATTATATAACTCTGAGCAAGCCAGTTAACCTCTCTGGGTCTCTGGTTCTGAATTTGTAAACTGAGACCATTGAACTAGATGATCTCTAGCTTTCCTTAGGTCACAGCCTCTGCTTCCCTTGGGATTTTGCCTCTTTACAGCTGGAACAGACCACTGGATGCCAAATGCAGCCCTGTGCCACCCTGTTAAATGGTGGCATTTAATAACAGGCCACTGCCAGAGGGCCCTTCCCTCCAGGAACCTTCCTAGCTATTTCCTGTCTTCTGAACACCATTGCCACGTGCTAGGTCTGTCCTTGTTGATGGAAAAAAGAAGAAGCCATGTCTGTATTTCCCCAGATTCTTCCCTCAAGGACCATGATCTTGGGAAGGTGAATTAACATTTCTGAACCTGTTTTCCCCCCTCTCTCTTTTGTTAATTAATAAAATGATAGCCCATCAAAGGATAGAATACTGGATAGTGCACTTCAATACTTTGCCATATTTGAATGTGATCATTATTCATGTGTTTATTTGGAAATAAAACATGATAGACACAATTTAAGGCTCTTTGGTATCCTTGTCATTCTTTCCCTCCCACCATCATCTCTTGAGGTTGGCCATGTACACCCTCACTGCTTATGTGTCTATAATTTATTATATATATTTTATTCATACATGTACGTAAGCGTATCTTATTTGTCTTAAATTTTCACACGTCTGAAATCTCTCTTTGATTTTGCATCAATGTGTCATTTTTCTTTCTTTTCCTTCTGTCATGCGAATTGCATTTCTGCCATCCCTTATTTAGAAATTTTCCCTTTTTCTATTTTAATATTAACTTTAGATTTGTAATAGGTATGGCTAATATGTAATGTTAACCGCAGCTCTGTCCTTCTCTTGAATGATACAAGGATTCTCCTGTGTTCCAACCACTCATACCATTTTCTCTCTAGTTTTCTAGGCTATGACTCCACCTGGTTGGTAAATCCTTAGGTATTAGTCATTTTTGTGACTAATTAGTCATTATTATACCAGCGCATTCCTTTTGGGTTTATTCTTTAATAGTTGTTCATAGATTATCTGTTTACACTTTCTGCCTTTGCCTATATGTGCCCTGGGCTGTGCATAGAAATCTAGGTTAAAATTTATTTATCCTCAGCATGTTAAGACAAGTCGGTTGTCTTCTGGCATCCATAGTGTGCAGTGAGTCAAATCACTGTTCCTTTGTAGGTCGTGTGCCTTTTTCTTTGGTCGCTCTCTCTTTGTCTTTGATGTTGTGCATTTTTTCCTACATTGTCTAGAGGCAGATATGTTTTCTTTTCCTTCGTATCACTCTGTGTATTCTTTGGTCCTCAGAATGTAGTTTTCCTCAATTCTAGAAAATTCTAAGCATTATGCCTGCATACTCTCTTTCACCCCCCTTTCTCTTAATCTCTCACTTGGGGGTTCCCTATGTTCCGGGTTTCAACTCCTCAGTGTACCATTCTTGCCTTATTTTCTCACATCTGTATCTTCTTGCTCTGTATCATTCCATGTTGCCTTTGTGATGGGATCTGGGCAATTCTCTCCCTTCACCTGCATCAAGTCTTAAATTCGACCCATCCACGGAGGAGTTTCCCAGTGATTAGTTTTTAAATATGACTTTTAGAAGTTCAACTTGGCACACCACAGTGGTTAGTGAGCTCTGCAATGAGACTGCCTGGGTTTGAATCCCAGCCCTCCCATTTATAAGATGTATGATCTTGTTTCCCTTGATTTCTTTGTAGTTCAGATTCATGGTTTGTAAAATGGGACTAATCGTACCTGGCTACATACAGTTGGTCATTAATAAGCCAAGTAATGTCTATAGCATGTATGTTAGAATGATAATAATAAACTGATATTCATTAGATAAGTAAATCATGTTAGCTGTGCATAGCGATCTGTCTTCATGTCTGTATTATTTCCTGTTTATATTTTCTTTCGTTTTATTATTTTTAAACTATTATTTGATATTTTGTTACTTTCACTTTGATGTATAGATCCTAACATTTCTTATATCTGCAGACCCTTCCTGTTTTATTGCGTGGCTTATTACAGCTTGGGGAGGTTTCGTTTCATTTTTGTTTGTCTTTTTGCTCTCCCACTTTGAGCGGAGCTCGTAGACTGACAGACTCCCTGGGGCCGGGGCCATGTCTTCATGGCTATTTCATTTTTGCCTTCGCGAGGATGGGCTTCAGCTTCATGTCCTCGTACCACGAAGATAGGAGAGAGATCTCCTGTCCCAGTTGTAAGGCTTGGGTTTCTGTTTCTCTCAGGGAAAATCTCTTGGACCAACAGAGAGAGAGTGAGCACTTTTCTTTTACCTCCTTCCCTCCCTTCCTCCTTCCTTCATTCCTTCCTTCTTTTTTTTCATTTTAATTCCAAGGTAGTTAACATGCAGTGTTATATTAGTTTTGGGTGTATAGTGTAGCCATTAAGCAATTCTGTACATTACTACAAACCTTACAGATACATACACGCACTATATGTTACACCATAAATGTATTCTTAATACACATCGCCTGTTTCACTGATTTCTCCCACTACCCACCTCTCCTCTGGTACCCAGTTTGTTCTCTATAAATAACAGTCTATTTTTTGGTTTGCTTCTTTGTACATTGGTTTTGTTTTGTTTTGTTTTCCACATATGAGTAAAATTAGATGGTATTTATCTTTCTCTGACTGACATATTTCACTTGGCCTTATACCCTCTAGATCCATCCATGTTGTTGTGACTGGCAAGGTTTCATTCTTTTTCTGGCTGTGTAATATTCCATTGTAATACACACACACACACACACACACTCACACACTGTCACACACTTAACATCTTTATCCTTTCATCTAGCATTGGATACTTGGGTTGCTTCCATATTTGGCTATTTTCAAACAACGCTACAATAAACAGAGGGGTACATATATCTTTACAAATTGGTGTTTTTGTTTTCTTTGGGTAAATACAAGTAGTGAAATTACTGGATCGTATGGTAATTCTGTTTTAATTTTTTGAAGAACCTCCATACCGTTTTCCACAGTGGCTGCACCAGGTTGCATTTCTACCAACAGTGCCCAAGAGTTCCTTTGTCTCTACATCCCTGTCCAACTTGTTGTTTTCTTGTGGTTTTGATTTTAGCTATCTGACAGATGTGAGGTGATATCTCATTGCAGCTTTGATTTGCATTTCCCTGATGAGTGATGTTGAGCATCTTTTCGCATGTCTGTTGGCCATCTGGATGTCTTTTTTGGAGAAATGTCTATTTATGTCTTGTGCCCATTTTTAATTGGGTTATTTGCTTTATGTGTGTTGAGTTGTATAAATTCCTTATATATTTCAGATATGAACCCTTTATCAGATATGTCATTTGCAAATTATCTTCTCCTATTCAGTAGATTGTCTTTTAGTTTTGTTGATTGTTTCCTTTGCTGTGCAGAAACTTTTTGTTTTGATGTAGTCCCAGTGCTTCACTTTTGCTTTTGTTTCCCTCACCTGAAGACATATTTAGAAAACTGTTGCTGCAGCCAATGTCAGAGAAATTACTGCCTGTGTTCTCTTCTAGCGTTTTTATAGTTTCAGGTCTCACCTTTAGGTGAGTTTAGGTCTTGAATACTTTTTGAGTTTATTTTTGTGTATGGTGTAAGAAATTGGCCCAGTTTCATTCATGTAGCTGTCCAGTTTGTCTCTTTGTTGAAGAGACTTTGTCCTGTTGTATATTTTTGCCTTCTTTGTCAAAAATTTGACCATAAATGGTGGATTTATTTCTGGGTTCTCTACTCTGTTCCATTGACCTGTATGTCTGTTTTTGTGCCAGTACCATACTATTTTGATTACTACAGATTTGGATTATATCTTGAAATCTGGGATTGTGATACCTCCTGCTTTATTGTTCTTCTCAACATTGCTTTGGCTCTTTGGGGTCTTTTGTGGTTGCATGCAAATTTTAGGATTATGTTTTCTAGTGCTGTGGAAAATGCTATTGGGATTTTGATAGGGATTGTATTAAATCTATTTTGGTAATACGGACATTTTGACAATATTGGTTCTTCCAATCTATGAGCACAGAATTACTTGCCATTTTTCTGGGTCATCTTCAATTTCTTTCATCATTGTTTTAGAGTTTCCAGAGCACAGGTCTTTCACTTCTTAGGTTACGTTTATTCTTTGGTATTTATTCTTTTTGGTTGCAAATGGGACTGTTTTATTCATTTCTTTTTCTGTTTCTTCATTATTAGTATATACAAATCTAATGGGTTTCTGTATATTTTGTATCTTGTGACCTTAGTAAATTCATTTATCAGTTCTAATAGTTTTTTTTGGTGGAGTCTTTAGGGTTTTCTATATATAGTATCATGTTGTCTGCAAATGGGGAAAGTTTTACTTCTTCCGTACCAATTTGGATGCCGTTTATTTCTTTCTTTTGTCTGGTTGCTGCAGCTAGGACTTCCAGTACTATGTTGAATAAAAGTGATGAGAGTGGACATCCTTGTCTTGTTCCTGATCTTAAGGGAAAAGCTCTCGGTTTTTTACCATTGCGTATCATGTTAGCTGTGGTTTTTTCATATATGACCTTTGTTATGTTGAGGTATGTTCCCTAAACTGACTTTGTTTAGGGTCTTTCCTCCTCATGATGGAAGTTGTACTTTGTCACACTCTTTTTCCATATCTATTGAAATTATGATAGGGTTTTTATTATTTCTTTTGTTGATGTGCTGCATCCTGGGAATAAATCCTACTTGATCGTGGTAATGGCACTTATATTATTGGATTCAATTTGCTAATACTTTGAGGGCTTTTGCATGTATGTTTATCAGAGATACTGGTCTGTAGTTCTCTCTCTCTTTTTTTTTTTTTTTTTTTTTTTTGTTTGTTTTGTTTTGTTTTGTAGCGTCTTTATCCGGTTTTGGTATCCAGGATAATGCTGGCCTGGTAGAATGATTTTGGAAGCTTTCCTTCTTCTTCTATTTTTGGAATAGTTTGAGAAGAACAAGTATTAACTCTTCTTTAAATGTTTGGTCAAATTCATCTGTGAAACCGTCTGGTCCTGGACTTTGGTTTATTGGGAGTTTATTACTGATTCAATTTCATTGCTAGTAATCAATCTGTTCCAATTTTCTCTTTCTTCCTGATTCACTTTTGGGAGGTTATGTTTCTAGTTATGTATCCATTTCTTTTAGGTTGTCCAATTTGTTGGTATATAATTTTTCATAATATTCTCTTGTATTCCTTTATATTTCTGTGATTCGGTCATTATTTATCCTCTTTTGTTTCTGACTTTGTTCGAGCCATCTTCTTCCTCCTCCTCTTTTGTTGAATCTGGCTAGACATTTATCAATTATGTTGCTCTTTTCAAAGAAACAGCTCCTGGTTTCATTAATCTGCTATATTGGTGGGGTGTTTTTTTAGTTTCCGTTTCATTTATTTCTGCTCAAATCATTATTATTTTTCTTGCTTCTATTGGTTTTAGGTCTTGTTTGTTCTTTTTCCAGCTCCTTTAGATGTAAGGTTAGGTTGTTTGATGAGGTTTTTCTTGCTTCTTGAGGTAGACCTGTATTGCTATAAACTTCCCTCTTAGAACAGTTGTTGCTACATCCCAAAGGTTTTGGACCGTTGTGTTTTCATTTTCATTTCTATGTAATTTTTTATTTCTTCTTTTATTTCTTGGTTGGCCCATTCATTGTTTAGTAACATCTTATTTAACTTCCATGTATTTGTGTTCTTTCCAGATTTTTTTCTTGTGGTTGATTTCTAGTTTTCTAGAATTGTGGTCAGAAAAGATGTGTGATATGACTTTGATCTTTTTGAATTTGTTGAGACTTGTGCCCTAAAACGTGATGTATTCTGGAGAATGTTCCATGGGCGCTTGAATAGCATGTGTATTCCACTGTGTTAGGATGGAGTGTTTTGAATGTATCTCTTAGATGCATCTGGTCCGGTGTATTATTCAAAGCCACCGTTTTCCTTTTTGATTTTATGTTTGGATGATTTCTCCACTGGTGTAAGTGAAGTGTCAAGTCTCCTACTGTTATTGTATTACTATTTATTACTTCCTGTATGTTTGTTAAGAGGTGCTTTATGCATTTGGGTACTTTCATGGTGGGTACGTAAATACTTACTCTTGTTTTCTTGTTGGATTGTCCCCTTTATAATTATGTAGTGTCCTCCTTTGTCTCTTGTTACAGTCTTTGTTTTAAAGTCAATTTTGTCTAATGTAAGTATTGCTACTCCAGCTTTCTTTTCACTGCTGTTTGCATAAGTGCTTTTCCACCCCTTCTCTTTCAGTCTCCGTGTGTCTCTTCTTTCTGAAATGCATCCAGAGAGAGTTATTTCTAAAGCTTGTGGCTCATGTTTAGAAATACTCTGGAACTCTGGCTATGTGAAGGGCTTCGTCCCATTTGCTCTCTTGATTGGACCATAGTCAGAGTTCTCCGCCCGTCCCCATGGGCTCTCCTGTCCAGCTCCAGCTCATTTCTCCAACCTAGGCCCCTTCTCTTTGCATAGCGCTGGAGATTTGCAGGGGTTTTGTTTTGTTTCTTTTGTCTTAGTAATGATTATAATTAGTTAGCAAAGATTATTCTTTTGAGAATTGAATTGGTAATCCATGTAAGATGTAGCAGAATATCTAGTGGGATTTTTTCCTGTTATCTTGGATCTGTGGCTAAGGTTCAAAGCTAAAAAACTGCCAGTATGTAGGGCCGATTCTTCTGTAGAGCTGACTGGGAAGAACCAAAATCACTTTATTGGTACCACTGCTCCATCTGCAAGATGGCCTGTTGGGGAGAGCAGTATTGATCAAAAGAAGTTGTTTTCTCTGTTTTCGGGTACTAGCTTACTTTGATGTTGAGAATTTACAGGTAAACAGGCCATTAAACTAGAGTGTGCTGAGTGATACTGTGGCAGAAGCCCACAGTGCCATAGCCACATTATCATATCTGTGTCACTATCCTAAAACTTTTTCCTGAGTTCCAGACCCAGTTTCCTATGGGGCCTGCCCACTTAGATATCACTCAGATACCTCAAATGGTGCTTGGGCAAATACATTCACATTGTCTCTCTTCCCAAGCAAATCTATGCCAAGTAGTCTCTTGTAATAACTGCTTTGCAAACCAGAAATTTGGGCGTCATCCCTGACTCTCTCCTCTCTTGACATCCCTATACCACTGATCTCTAATCCTGTTGACTGTGCCTTCTAAGTAATTATCAACATCACCTTTGTCTTGTTTTCGCTGCCACTGTTCTGATTAGTGCCCCCATGATGTGGTGTCAGCTGGACTAATGTTGTTCCTCCCAATTGGTCACCCTGTGTACAGTCTTGTGTACCTTGCATCAACTCCACTTACTATGGTTATGACACTTTCTCATTATTAATTTTGACGGGGGCCATAATAAGTTACTGCAAATTGAGAGCCTTAAAACAATAGAATTTTACTCTTTAATAATTCTGGAGGCTAACAATCCAAAATACAGGTGTCACCATGGCCATGTTTTCTCTGAAAGCCCTGGGGAAGAATCTGTTCCATGCCTCCTTCCTAGCTTCTGGTGGTTTTCAGCAATATTTGGCATCGTTGCCATATGGCTTCATCATTTCAATTTCTGGTTCTGTCTTCCCATGGCTGTCTCCCCTCTATGTGTGTCTTTGTTTCGAAATCTTTCTCTTTTTACAAGGACAGTAGTGATTGAATTTAGGGCCAACCCTAATCCAATATGGCAGCATCTTAACTTGATTATGTCTGCAAGGACCATATTTCCAAATAAGCTCACGTTCACACGTTCTGGAGCTTAGGACTTTACCATTGCATTTGGGGGAACACAGTTCAACCCACGACATTCTCTGCAACAAATGGGTTCCTGTCACTTTTCCTTCTCAAGGGCTCCCTGTGATGCCCCCAGCTGGGAGGTCTGTTCTTGTATTACCCCTGCAGTCTCATCCCCCACATGCCTGCCTCATGATCTGTGCTCTGGTCATACTGAGATCTCCAGTGTCCCCATCATCCCTATGATGTAGTTTAGTTTTAGGCGTTTTCCACTGAATGATCTTTTATGATTATAGTCCTTCCTGGCATGGATGAATAACTAAACTTATAATAAGCCCCAAGTGGGATATTAAAACCTGGCAGCCTCGCACAGCACAGAGCCTAAGTGTTCAGGCATATAGAAGCTGTCTGTTCCTCTGAAGTCACTTACTACTCAAGATATGTACATATCCTCTTAAATCTTGACATAAAGATACCTGGGATACAGTGGTCCGTTAGGTTGTGATGTCAAGGACCCCATCAGAGGATTGATGTAAATCACATCTTGGTTTAATATAAATATTAACATAAAACATTAATATACAATATTAATATAATATAAAATATACACACACATCCCCCCACACGCATATGCACAGCTCTTTCCCACACACACATCCTAAATTATAGAGATTAGCATGCAAATGCCTCTGGCCTAGCTTCCACAGACAATAATGAAGATAATCAACAAAATTCAAACACATGATCTTTGAACTTCTCTGAAAACACCTTCCCCTGGAATATAAAGTTAGTTGCACGAAATAGTATTTTGTTGTTGTTTCTTGAATTTATCTGATAATCTTATTAATACTTTAGCTCACACTGTAGATTCAAATATTGTTAGTGGTTGATTTAACTTAGTATAACTGTCAGTCACTGATCAGCAACCCAAGATATGTTAGTTTTAGGTAAATTAAGAAATAGATTGTTTAGAAAAATCCTGTTAAATGCAAGGGGATTTATAAAAGAGGACTTCCATGGTAGATGAAGGCTTTATGCCTGTGTATGTGAGCGATTGTTTACATAAAAGGGATCAAATTTTCGTAGATGGTTGGGGAAACATCAGGGTGTCTCAGTATTTTTCTATAAAATGACTTTCTTTATCCCCACTGCCTTAAATATAAGGTCGTTTTCAATGCTGGAAATTGAGCTACTTACAAAACAATTCAGTCCCTCATTGTTATTTTCCAACATGCCATTCAGACAAAGAATTTCCTTTAGGTGCCACAAGATAAGAAAATATAATGTAAATTTGCAAATCTCTTCAAAAACAGATACAAAATGTTTCATTTGAAGTTAATGTTCTTGTTAATGAACTTGGCTCGTGTTTTGTGTCTGTGTCATTTTTATTCCTTCCAAGTCCAGATGATTGCTTCTTCATTTTTCTTTCATACAGGGTAGAAGAAAAATGACTTGTTATAAATCATACTTTGAGTAGGCAACAAAGATTTTAATTGCTTAGACTCATTGTTATTATTCTAATCACTTGCGATGCCTGAAAAAAAATGTTTTAAAGCACTCTGAATATTCTTGCCAAAAATTATCTTTGAACGTAACGTTTACCCGGGTGTTCTGATGAAGGCTGCGCCACACGAAATGAGCATTTCCAGCTATGTTTGGCCTCACATTGTTCTCATGCCTCATTCATACGGTGAAATGTGAGTGGGAGTATTTCAGAAAAAAATATGCTGTGTGGTAACTGTCTTACCCCATACTCCAAGCATTAGGGCGAGTACAATTTAGGACATTTTAAATAGTATTTAAAGGGCTTCTCACAGTTTTGGAGGCTGGATGTTGGAGATCGGGGTGCAGCATAGTTGGGTTCTTGGGAGGACTTTTCTTGTGGCTTGTACGTGACTGCTTCTTGTTTTGTGCTCACATGGCATTTCCTTGGTCGTGTGCATGTGGGGACAGAGTGCAAGCTCTCTGGTGGCTTTTCTTATAAAACCTCCATCCTTATGACATCATCTCAACCTAAGTATCTCCCAAAAAGCTCCATTGGATAGCGTCATATTGGAGGTTAGGGTTCCAACACATGAGCTGGGGTAAGGGTACACAACTGAGTCCTTACCATTGACCGGTTGATTCTCCACAGCAGTCTGAAGGCAATTCGCTAAGAGAGGTCAACATTTTCTACAAGTGGTGTTAAAACAATTGAATATCCATTAAGTTAAAAAAAAAATTGGCCCTCTACATGAACCGTGTCTGGAAATTCAGTTAAAATCTATCCTAACCAAAATTATAAAGTCTTTAAGAGAAAAATAGGAGATGAATGTTGAGAACTTTTGTTTAATGTTGATGAATGTTAAGCACTTTTGTTTAATATATCATAGCAAAACATCCATAAATGTGGAAAATTGGGCATCATTGAAATTAAGAATTTCTATTCTTGAAAAAAAAAAACATTATTCGGAGTAAGAAAATACTTTCTCTCCATAGACCAAGAGAAAATATTTGTGAAAGTAAATTATAATCTGAAAAAGGACTTGATTTCAGAATATTATAGGAAACTCTCAAATTTCTAATAAGAAAACAAAACAGCCAATTTTTAAATGGCACCTGATTTGAACAGGTTATCTCCCCAATGAAGAGAAAATGATCATTAAAAAAGCAGGCAATCTTCTCATCATGATTTGTCATAGGGAAATGCAAATTAAAACCATGATGAAATAGGGGCGCCTGGGTGGCTCAGTTGGTTAAGTGTCCAACTTCGGCTCTGGTTGTGATCTTGCATTTTGTGAGTTCGAGCCCCACGTCGGGCTCTGTGCTGACAGCTCAGAGCCTGGAGCCTGCTTCAGATTCTATGTCTCCCTCTCTCTCTGCTTCTCCCCTGTTCATGCTCTCTCTCTCTCAAAAATAGATAAACATTTTTAAAAAACTATGATGCAATACTACTGTACAGCTATTGAATGCCTAAGATTTAAAAGATTGACCATCCCGAGTGCTAAAGAGGATGTGGAGACAGAACTCCCATGCACGGCTAGTGGGAATGTAAAATGGCATGACCACTTTAGAAAACGGTTCGGCCGTTTCTTGAAACATGAAACATATCACTTGCCATGTGCTCAGCCGTTCCATTCCTCGATATTTACATGAAAGGTTCTGTAAAGACAGAGACTTGGACACAAACATTTATGACAGCTTTCTATATAACGGTCCCAAACTCGAAACAACACAAATGTGTATCAGCGTTTGAATGGATAATCAAATCCTGGGCTAGCCATACAATGAAGTACTATTTGGTAGTAAACAGAATGAAGTTTTGATTTAGTCACCAATATAGAGGAATCTTAAAATCATGATAATGAGTGAAATAAGCCACATAAAAAGTACATACCGTATGGTTCCATTTCTATACAACTAGAAAATGTCAGCTAATCTGTGGTCACAGAAAACCGAGTAGGGGTTACCGGGGATGGCGGTTGGCCGGATGCAGAGATGATAAAGCGATGTCAGGAACCTTTGGGGAGGGTGCGTTATGCTCATTACCTTGGGCGCAATAACAGAATCGTGAGTGTCGGTAAATGTCGCAAGTTTTTAAATTGTGTACATTAAACAGTTTATGTACGTTTACATAACGTTTACATGTCGCAGTTTATGTCCGTTTTATGTCAGTAAAACTGTTACAGTGTTTTCAAACTCACTGAACAATCTGTGAGGTGTCCTGGATATAATCAAGTGTCAGCAAGGGACCTGCCAACTCTCCTCTAGGTCATTACCCACCCACCCCCACTCCGTGCTCTGAAGGCTCAGGGCTTCCGCGTTCCTATTTGCAGAATGTCTGTTAATGACACTATGTTTCTGCATCTTGCTTTAACTCACTCGCCAGTACCGGGCGGTGTTAGGTAATGTATTTAGAGAGCCAGGAGTGCAGCAAACCCTCTGACGGGAGTAGTGATGGAAAGTCCCACGGTGGAGTTTTGTACACGTCAAGTGATCGGTTACCCAAAGCATGCAGGCAAGGATAAGCCAAAAGGATCTTGGCTTTGGGAATTGGTTTTTGGCCGTGTGTTAGTCTCTGGCCGATTTAGACTCTGTGATTATCCGTCTGGAAGGCAGAGGGCAGACAGAATTTACTCCTGAAGCGGCAGAATCACCAAAGGTGTTTATTCTCGTATTGCCTAAAGTCATCTGAACCAGTAGTGATCTCCTATCCCACACTAGGAAATGTAAGGTAAACTGTTAATTTAAACAGTTAAGCCAGTACACCTGTACGTTGCTGTTAAAGTGAGTTGTGTGTTGACTCTTAGCAAAAACTGTTTACTCTTTGACACTGAGGTATTTAAAGGTAAACCAGGCAGGGGTGCCTGGGGGGCTCAGTCGGTTAAGCATCCAACTCTCGATTTCAGCTCAGGTCATGGTCTCACAGTTCATGAGATGGAGCCCTGAACCAGGCTCCGTGCTGTCGGCGTGGGATTCTCTATCTCTTTCCTCTCTCTCTGCCCCTCTCCTGCTCCCCAGCACATCCTCTGTCTGTGTCTCAAAAATAAATAAATTGACAAAAATAATAAAGGTAAACCAGGCAGATTTTCTGCCCTCTGAGGCATTGTGCTAAATACTCTCACATGCATTGTTTTGATAATTCTATCCTTAGTCCCTGTTAGCCCCGTTCCACATGTGAGAAAACTGGAGGCTCGGTGAGGTTAAGTAGCCTGTGCAAGGTGAAAACGCTAATGAGCAGAGAAGCTGGGATTCCAGTCCAACGAACTCCCTGTGGTCTTTTAGCCCTTGCCCCGTACTGTGGAAACATGCACCAGTGACCAGACTGGGCAGGACGGGCGGTGGGGGGGCTTCTTGATACAAGGCAGTGTCATTTCATGGCCGTCTCCCTTTCCCGCTCCCTTCCCACAGGATGTGGGGAAAAGCATGTAGCTGCCCTTGCCCCTCCCTGTTCTTCGTTCTTCTTCTATTGAGGTATTCAGTGTATTTCTCCTCTACCCATCAACACGATTTATGTGACAGAGGCTCACTGTCATGTACATACCTGTGGTTTCATCTTGGCCTCAGCCCGTGTTTTCTGTTGATAACTGAACATGACCGTGAAGATAACGAACCTATCTATCATGCCCCCTTCCCCTTTCAGCACTTCTAAAACTATCCTACAGCTCAGGTCTGTGGGTTTTGAGAGCTTATCCTGTAAGGTGTAACGGCTGTTCCTTTGTGTTCTAGAATATTCCTGAGTGCCTGATCTTAGTGGTGCCCTCAGGCTGACAGTAGCCTGGCACCCAGACGGAGGACTGCTTCTCTCACTGTCTACTCAACATCTTTGCTGCAGACCTGCTCCCCATATGGGGAAACATGTGGGTTTTACAAGGAACAGTTTCCACAAACATGCCATGAGAAGAATACAGGTTTTCTACCACCCCCATCCATATGCACTATTTCCCTTAGAAGCATGGGTTTGCTATCTTGGAAAAGTAGAATTTTTTATTTTATTTTATGTTTTTGAATGTGTGTTCCCAGACAAAAATAGTCAGGAATTGTAAATGTGTACCTGAATATTTTTAAAAGAATCATAAATTATTTCAAAAAAATTTTTAATGTTTCTATTTATTTTTGAGAGACAGAGAAAGAGGGTGAGCAGGAGAGGGTCACAGAGAGAGAGAGGGAGACATAGAATCTGAAGCAGGCTCCAGGCTCTGAGCTATCAGGCACAGAGCCTGATGTGGGGCTCAAACTCACGAACCATGAGATCGTGACCTGAGCCGAAGTCCGACGCTTAACCGACTGAGCCACCCAGGCGCCCCTAATCATAAATTATTTTAAAAGTATCTGGAAAAAAAATTGTTTGCTCCTAGACATACTCCAGAATAGTGAGGATTTGAGATCGTGGAAAATTATGGGTTTTAGAGCATTTTCTGATGTAACGTTGATATTTCGTATCTGTCTTAGGTTCCTACATGACAGGTCACACACGTTTGTAAGGTATCCCATGTTTTCCACTTTTCCATGTGCCCCCGATAAGCACTGAGGACATTAATCCAGCTGGAATATACCTGGGACTACCATAGACCTTATTTATTTTTATTCATTTCCATTTTTAACTGGGAGTTTTATTCAGAAGAAGACTGGATAAATCATTCTATCACCAGCCACACAAAAAAAAAATCATTATTTTTCCATTTGCTAAAGCAGAATGAGTCATTAAGAATTGGAATATACATCTTAAAATTTCTCCTTCTAGCAATGTCTAAATATCCTGGGAAGAGCTGCTTAGCTGAATGATTTTATTTAAAATGGCAACGCTATATGTGTTTGTGGAAAAAGGGAAATAATTTTAAGTGATTGATGAGATCTTTTATATTTATAGTTTTATTGTTCATTTCTAGGTTCAGCGAAAGAATCATGGATCTCTGCGTCTCCCCTAAGGATAGAGTTGCATATATATCCAGGCAAATACTGTGGGAGATCAGTCTTGTCTAGAATTTTTATTTCTTTCTCAAATGCATTATTTTTCCTTGATGCAGATTCCTGTGTTAAGAATACCTTCATTTCTGTAGTCATCTGAGTTTGTAAGTTAAGGACCATCTCTGCACAAGCCTCTTCTCTGTGGTATCGCTCCTTCTGCATATTTGGATACATTTTATTTTCTGTTCTTCCGTGGTATTTCTTGCATTCATTTCTTTCTGTGACTACTTCTCCCCCTGTAATACAGATCTTTTCTTTACCTGTAACTTACACTCTTGGATCGGTCTTTTTATTCATCATATCTTGATACATCATAAACACCACATCCCTAGGTCCAGGCACATAGGAACCTTGTTCTGGGGCCATTTCTGGAAGCTTAGCTGGTCCCATTCTGACCCTCCTTCATTGTGCTCTCTCCAAAGGCAAAAGAGTCCTCAGGGTCAGCGATATATGTCCAGCTGGAACTTGTACATCCCTTTCTAGTCCTTCTGGAGCCTGAGACCCCTGACTTCCTCGTCCTACTGTGGCCTGGGAGGGTTCTTGCCTGAGTCTTTTCTAGTAGAAGTAGGTTACTCCAGCTGTGTGCCCTCAGGGGCAAGAGCGGCTATTTCCCTGGGGTGGAAGAAGGAAGTGTACATTACAGTAAAACTTTGCGTTGAGACTAACTTGTTCTGCGAGTGTTCCACGAGATGAGCAAACGTCTCTAATACATTTTAACTTGATAAACGAGCGATGTCTTGTGGTAGGAGTAGCACATGACACTGAATGTCACATGATCACAACTGAACCATAGGTTCTTGAAATTCACTCTGATGTACAAGTGCTTTGCATTACAAGCATGTTTCTGGAATGAATTATGCTCACAAACCAAGGCTTTGCTCTATTTGGATGTGTCGGCCTTTTATGGTTTGGCAGAAGGTAGGAGCAAGCTGGTAGATGGGAGACTCGGGCCACCTGGTGCCATGGTCCTGTTCCAGGTCCATGCTTGGGAATCTGAAGACCACAAAAAATACAATTTGACTTTAGCCTTCCAGATTATTACGGAGGGATATTTGCAAAGGTAGGGGGATACTTTGACATAATTAGATTTATGGGGTGTTCGTTTACAGTCTTGCCTTCCGCTCTCTAAATGCCAGGACAGGCTGTGTGCCGGGGCACGCTCATATACATAAGCCGCTGTGATGATGTCACAGCTCTCCAAGAGTATTCATTCATATCCCATTGCCTGCAAAATAAACACACTCATTACTTTGAACATCAAGACCCATTGATAGAGCTTCAGATTGACTTTTTTCTTTGGACTTCCCTTTTATTCTTCCACAATAAAGACCTAAGCTCTCAAGAAGTCTGGACTACAATATTGACCATTCCTAAAACTTGTACCATGTTTGGTTTTTTTCCGTGTCTCGGCATATTTGGTTGTAGCGTTGCTTTTGGCTTTGTGCCTTTTCATTCTGCATTCGATATTTACTTCTAAGGTCCTGCTTATCCTTCCTGATACAGTTTAAAAGTCTCCTCCATGATGTCCCTTCCGTAGTTATCCAGCAAAAATTAATCCTCGTCTGTTAATGGCTAGACCACGTTGTGTCTTTGCATCCAACAAAATAAATGTGTTGTACCCTTCTAGAAGTTTCCTAAATATATATTGAATCATTTTGTTGGATTTTCCAATGTAGAATATCTGTGAAGATAGAACTACAGAGTAATAAATTTTCTTTCCCCCTCAAAATATGCTTATTTGGAAACCCATGAAATGGAGGCAAGCGACTTAAGATTTAATTCATAAACTAGTTGAATAAGAGGTTTCATTGTGTTGAGAAATAGCAAAAGTAAAATACACAGAATCTTAGGGCTCCCTCTGAGTTAATCAGCAGCTACTTTTTCCTATTGGGTGACAGAGGAAATGTGACAGTGTATCGTCCCTCCAGCTGTCCACAGAGTTAATTACTGTGCAGTCACAGCTCAGTCACTCTCTAGGCATTGTCTTTGGTGCAAAGAAGCTACAGGTGGCCCAAGGGCTCGTGGTTATACTCCCTCCCTCGATGCATTCAATACTGATTAATGCTGACTGAGGTCTTAATCCCCTGGCCTCAGCTAGAACAACTCTGTAGGACCATCCAGCTCCATTGCTTCTGGTAGGATCGGCTGGGACCTCTTTGGCACCTGCTATCACAGCTCATCTTCTCCCTCCGTTCAGCCCTGCTTCCTTGACCTCAACAGGTGTTGTTCTTGAGCACTTTGTCCACAGTAAACCACCCACACACGGATCAGTCTCAGAAACTCTTTCTCAGGAAAGCATCCTACGACATGCGATGTTGACCCTGAAATTCAATTAACTGTAGGATGTGTGTTAGATAGGAACTCAGGAGGTAATGTGGTGTATTAAAAAATGCTGGGTACCAGGCCCAGACATACATGACTTGAATTTCTTTTTTTTTTTCTTTTTTCTTTTTATGTTTATTGGAGACAGAAAGAGACAAAGCATGAGCAGGGGTAGGGCAGAGAGAGAGGGAGACACAGAATCCCAAGCAGGCTCCAGGATCTGAGCTGTCAGTACAGAGCCCCATGCGGGGCATGAACCCATGAACCTCGAGATCATGACCTAAGCCGAAGTTGGACACTTAACTGACTGAGCCACCAGGTTGAATTTCAATCTGTGACTGGTTCCACTACCTTCAGGGAGCTACTTAGGCCCTCTGGCTCTCAGTTTCATTATCACTGAAATTATAATAGTTACTTATCATACAAGGTTGATTTGAATGTTAAATATGTAAATAATCTAGCACATTAACTGGTGCCTTTAAATGTTAGGTCCTATGAAATGTTAGGCTCTGCACATCCTTCCCCTCATCATACTAACTGTAAAAAGTCAGATTTGTGGCCTCAGTAAAGTGAGAATTACATACCATTTATTCATTTGATTGGTTGATTGATTCTGTGTTTCACCTCTGCCACATACACATGCAAAATCGAAGCATTTGGGAAACCTTGGAGAAGAAACACAATCTCTGTCTTCGTGAAGCCTGTATTCTGAGGTGGGGAGTGTGGACAAGAAATTTAGAAAGTGAGGAGAGCTCTGGATAAAGTGGAACAGGCTAAGGGAAGCGGGCTGGTAGGGTGGAGGGATATTTGCAATTTCAAGTAGGACGGTCACCACAGTCCTCAGTAAGAGATATTTCAACAAAATTATGCCTTGCAGTCAATGCCATCAAAAACTTCATTGAGGTTGGGGTGGATTTCAATAGTTGATTCTTTCAATAATTTTTATTTAGCAAACACTAATATAAGTACTTTAATAACATATTTACTTACCCCAGAAATATTATAGTTGATTTTTTTTTCTCAACGTTTTTATTTTTATTTTCGGGACAGAGAGAGACAGAGCATGAACGGGGGAGGGGCAGAGAGAGAGGGAGACACAGAATCCGAAACAGGCTCCAGGCTCCGAGCCATCAGCCCAGAGCCCGACGCGGGGCTCGAACCCACGGACCGTGAGATCGTGACCTGGCTGAAGTCGGACGCTTAACCGACTGCGCCACCCAGGCGCCCCTATTATAGTTGATTAAGAAAAAAAAAACACATCCAGAAAGAAACCATGTAACCCAGAAAATTTAGAACAGGTGCAGATCATAACATTCCATGAAATTCTTTCTTGACTTAAATAATGTTAGATGATAATCTTTCATATGTGAATTTTAAATCCTTTTACTTAAAAACTATTCATTAGGAAATTGTTCATGTAAAATTGCCGTTTTGAGTTATTTTACAAAAGGGCTTCTCTGATGGACTCGAGGGTAAGATTTCTGAGAGGCAAGTATAAAACCAAATCTCTTTTTTCAGTGGCTGCACACACCTACCCAGAGTGTTTTGCCCAAAGAGTTTTAAGATGGATGTGAAATTGCCTAGGGAATTAGATGTAGATTTATTTTGTGTTAAACCTGAGTGAAAAGAATATGTTCCAGTCTGGCAATATTAGTAAATACTGCTACAAGTATAAAGAGGCAAAGCCTGTCTCCAGGGGCTGGAAGATCATTGGCACTAAAACGAAGATCTTTTGTTGCTTATTTCTCTGCTAGCTGAGCTGAATTTTAAATAGCCATTTTATACTCCAAATCCATGTTTACATGAATACATAATAATGAAATCCCATTTGATGTTGATGGAGTCTAAAGAACCTTGCAGAAAGAATATAGCCAGAACTTTGTTCTGGGAATTTCTGTAAGGGATGTGGCTGATTTTAATATTAGCTCATAAAATAAACGAACATTATGAGGAGTTCATTATAAAATGATTAGTACTGCATTTAAATTGCTGGATAGGCTCTGGTTTTTAAAAAGGAGCCGTAAAGTTTTTTGGGTTTTTTTTTTTTTTTACTGCTGTAATATTTGATAAAATGCATTTCATTTACACAATACAATGAAACTAGTATCTGCCCAACTAAGATGCTTTGAAGACAAATGAAATGAAAAATTTGGCAGCTCCAAATTTTATTACCTCCATTCATTCACTTATGATAATAAGACCTGATTCTACTCTATCAGAATCAAGTTTGAAATCTTTACTGCCTTTGGAAATACTGCTGAGGATTTTCAAAAAATGTACCTTGAAATAACTTCAAATTGGCAAAGAAGTTAACAAATTAACTGAAAACTCCCATATATATTTATCTAAATTTACTAGTTTCTGGTGTTCGACATATGTTTATCCTCTTTCTAATATATTTATATAATTTTATGTATATTAATATATATGTAGATTTCTTAACTATTTGAGAGTAAGTTGAGTATATCCTGTCCTTTGTCCCTAATTCATCAATGTGCATTTCTCAGGAACAAGGATATATTCTTAGGTAATCGCTGTAAGTTACCAAATTCAAGAAATTTAACATTAATATTTTATCTAATCTATAGCACTTATCCCAATTTTTCAAGTTGCCCCAATAATGTTCTTTACAGAACTGTTTTCTCCAGTTTAGGGTCTAGTCCAGGATCATGTATTGTATTCTGATGGCATGTCTCTTTGTTCTCCTTTGAACTCAAACTCTTGCTCATATTTCTGTTGACTTTCATGACACTGGCAGTTGTCGGTGACTCCAGACCTGTTATGTTATGTTATGTTATGTTATGTTATGTTATGTTATGTTATGTTATGTTATGTTATGTTATGTTTAGAGAGATAGCCCAAGTGTGAGCAGGAGAGAGGGGCAGAGGGAGAAAAATTTAAGCAGGCTCCACAACCCTGGGATCATGACCTGAGCTGAAATCAAGAGTCAGAAGTTCAAACCACTAAGCCCCCCAGGTGCCACCCGATCAGATATTTCAGAGTGTCCCTTGATTTGGGTCCATCTGACACTTTGTCATGACTAGATTCAAGTTCTGTATCCCTGCCCCGAATGTTCTATATTCTTAGGCTACTTACCTAAGCCTCACTTTCATTCATTTTAAAATGAGAGTAATAATGCCTACCTTGCAGATTTGTGAGGATTAAATCAGGTAATGGATGCAGAATGCTTTGTACAATGTCTGACACACCAGAAACCCCCAGGAATAGTGACGGTGGTTATGTCATCAGTAACATGTTCACCCAAAGGGGAATTTTATTCACCTTCTTTTCCCTTTCACTGTTACTGAGGTGTAATTGACCTACAGCTGTGTGTAAGTTTGTAATGTGCTGCATAGTGGCTTGCGGATATTGTGAAATAATTTCCGCTGGGTCCACCCTCTTAACAAGATGCACCTTGTTAAGCGCATTGCTTCTGCCTTCCCTGTTGACCTCTGGTGGAAGACATCTCAGCCGCCGGGGTCTAATCCCAGAAACTTGAGCCTGTTTAATAACTTTTAAGCTAAAACATTCCATAACGCATTCCAGGAAGATTTGCTCAGTTACATTTGAAGAAATAGTCAGTATGTTTGGGTTGTGTGTGGATCCTAAAAACAAGCAAGATGTGGAGGGAGGGAGGTGATCTAAAGTGCTTTCTTGAGAAAGAAGCTTCGTGAAAACCGTGCGAGATCTGGCTTACAAATGCGCAGTCTCACTTTTTCATGGCAAGTAGCTCACATCTTTCTGATGAGGAAAGAAACTCATGACCATTCTTTTGATAAGTCCGGAAACAGAAAATGTCCCTTTAAAAGCTTTGGTACGTAGCGTCAGGCTGCCTATGTGTATTTCCTTCTTCTACGTTCTCTGGGACTTTATTTAAATGTTCTCAAGTATAATCTCGCGTAAGTTATACAGTAGGTATTTATCCCTATGAAGTTTGTGTTTGTTGGTTTCTAAAAGGTTAACCAGTTGTCAAAAATACCGTTTGTTGAATGGAATATCTTTTCTTTGATAAAGTAATCTGCCTTTTACCATGTACTAAGTTGCTACATATATAAGCGTGTTTATGAACTTTCAATTTATTGTCATTCACTCTATTACCAAATAACTCTTCAATACTATGAGAAAATGTTCTCTACGATATAAAGTGAAAAAAAAATCTGTACAGAAATAGGTATTTAGAATGATCCGTCCAGGGACACACCCCCACCAATGATGTAGGCTCCCTCTCCACGTGTAGAGCTTGAGTAATGAAAGATTTTTACCTCAGATACATTGCTGTATTTTCAACATGTTCTACAGTGAACACAGACTACTTTTATAATCAGGAAAATGGTATTTAGAAAGATTAAGATCTTTTGTCTTTTTAAACCTTATCAAATTAGAGGAGAAATGAAATTAGATGGGGACAGTGTGCTAGTTGATGGGGCGTCTGGGGGGCTCAGTCGATTAACTCCCACTCTTGGTTTCGGCTCAGGTCATGATCTCATGGTTCATGAGTCGAAGCATGGGGCTCCACTCATAGCGTGGAGCCTGTTTGAGGTTCTCTCTCTCCCTCTATCTCTGCCCCTCCCCTGCTTGCTCTCTCTCTCTTTCAAAATAACTAGATAAACTTAAAAAATTGTTTAAAAAAAACCACCAACGACAGTGTACTAATTGCAAGTGATGCTGTGAGTAGCAGGAAGGGAGTGATAGGCCAGGGTTCTGCCTGCAGATGTGAAAATCGCTTTTCATAATTCACTGTTTTCTTGAATTACAAATTCCAGTTTTCTTGAATTCTGTCTGGTTGTCTCTTCTCAGCAACAGACTGATGGACGGAATTCTCCCCTGAGCTGTTAGATGAACTAATACAACTCAATCACTGATACACATCAAACCCAGACCTGTTTTTGTCCTCCTTCGAGATGGGCGTGCCTGGTGTATAAATGCAATAAGAGATGAAATGGTGATAGAACCATCTTTACAAATGTACATCATGAGAAGCAGGACTTTTACTGTCAAAGAAATCAGTTAAACTAACAAACGGTGATGGCCAGGGGCACCTCCGTGGCTCAGTCGGTTAAGCATCTGACTTCAGCTCAGGTCATGATCTCATGGGTTTGTGAGTTTGAACCCTACCTCGGGCTCTGTGCTGACAGCTTGGAGCCTGGGGCCCCCTTCGGTTTCTGTGTCTCCCTCTCTCTCTGTCCCTCCCCCATTCTCACTATCCCTCCCAATCTCAGAAATCAATAAACATTAAAAAATTAAAACAAAAAAAGAAATGGGGACGGCCAGAATGACCTTATAGCACTGGATTAGAATCAGCGATACACATATAGATACACAGACAACAGATAACTGGATATTTACGAACGTGGGTTAGCATACGTACATCTACGTAGTACATGTCTTCTAGTTCTGTTCACTGAGGAGCCCTCAGTGATTCCCCAGTAGCAAGAGGCATATCTCATGCCAGAGTCTTTGGTTTTTATCCCCCAGTGATAGAAGCCAGGGGCCCATGGAGGAATGGCTGATTCTCCAGCCAGGTGTATGGAAAATACAAGATGGTCCTAGAACTTCTTGATATGCTCCCAAATAAAGAAATGCCATAAAATGAAAGCATAAATGAACGTATAAACCAGGAGAAGGGACGACTTTTCCTTACAGAATAATTCTAACTAATGTAGAAAATGTGAGGGAAGTATTAAACGATCGTTAGGCCATCCTAGTTCATTGCTACAGGTTAGATCCACTAAAGACAGTTAAAAGCGGTGGGTGAGGCTTGAAGACAAAATGGGGTATTTTGCATAGCCTCAAATTAGGTCTTTAAAAACTATTTACTAAGTACTGTGGTCATGTTCACATATGTTTATGTAAACTTTATGGCCAGCAATGTGATCTGACTGTCAGAGGTAACCATTAACTGCAAAGCCTTTTTGCACCGCTGTATTCTATTAGGGCAGGCTACTGGTTTTGAGGCTTATTTGGTATTATTGGAACATGAGAAATAAATGGTAAGTTACTGATAATCAAGCCAGTTTGTTTTCACCTCCTGGTAAAACATTTTAAAATAAACGTCAATCTGTGAAAATGACAAAGCCTGGAAGAAACTTCTCATTGCTTTGTTACTCCATTCTTTTTAAGATAGCTGCTAGGTTTTTTTTGTTTTGTTTTGTTTTGTTTTTTAAGTTTTATTTATTTTTGAGAGAGAGTGTGAGCAGGGGAGGGGGAGAGAGAGAGGGAGAGAGACAATCCCAAGTCGGCTCTGCGCTGTCTGCACCGAGGCCGACACAAGGCTAGAACCTATAAAACTGTGAGATCGTGACCTGGGCCGAAACCAAGAATCAGACACTTCACCGACTGAGCCACCCAGGCGCCCCTCTGCAAGTGTTTAATTGCTGCATGAGAAATCACAAGTGTCAGGGACTAAAAACAGTATTGTCTCCGGGTTCTGTAGCTAAGAATCCCCAGGGAGTTCAGCTGGGTTCTGTCTCAGAGCCTCCCAAGGGTCAATCAAGGTGTTAATGCTGCTGGGTGCTGAGCTGTGGTCTGTGGGGAAGAATTTGCTTCAGAATCTTTTGCATTGTTGGCAGCTTCATTTCCCGGAAGTTGTAAAACTGAGCTCTCTGTTTCCTTGTCAAAGTCAATCTGTAAGCCAGCAAAGGTGTTTCTTGCATCTTAGAATGTCTCCTGATTTGATTCCAGCTGGAGAAAACTTTTGGCTTCTTAGAGGGATCATGTGTTAAGTCAGAGCACATTTGCTATGTTAAGATCACCTGTTCCGTATAACCTGTTCACACGAGGGATGTTTCATCGTTTTCTCATGTTCTAGGGGACTCGGGAAGGTCATCTTTGGGGAGCCACTTGAAAAAATCTGCCTCTCACAATATCATTTTGTTCATCTTTAGAGCTCTGGGTCTTAATCAGTTTTGTGGGCAAACAATGTGGGTAGAGCGAAAATGGTTCTCTCTAAACAGTATGACATTTTAGGCATGACTAACAATCTGACCCATCATGTCGATTTTCAGCCACGGGGTAAATAGCCTCGGGCTGTGTTAGATCTGTTAAACGTGAGACAACTGTATCGACTCAGAAATGTTCTAAACAAGATAGGGTGGTTTCGTTGTGAAGTCCAAGTATGCATTTCAGTGGTGATTTAAAAGAAGTGAAGAAAAAAGGGGGCGCCTGGATCACTCAGTGGGTTAAGCGTCCAACTCTTGGTTTCGACTCAGGTCATGATCTCGCGGTTCATGGGATGGAGCCCCACATCCAGTTCTGTGCTAGCATCACGGAGTCTGCTTGGGATTCTCTCTGCCCTGCCCCAGCTTGTGCTTTTTTTCTTCTCTCTCTTTCTCTCTCTGTCTCTCAAAATAAATAATCTTTAAACAAACAAAGTGAGGAAAGAAACTTTCCTGCACATTTTATGGGATTGCGATGTTCTACTTGTGGTACACCAATCCCAAATGAACAATAATCTGATGAGAAATTTTTGCTCTGGTTAAAGGAGGGTTGGGAAGGTGGGACTGTTGCCATGTGGCTGTATTACTATTTCCAGCCGCAGGCCTCTAGACTTACCAGAGGGCTCCTTCTTGATGGCATGAGCTCTGGAGAGCATCAGCCCTTGATGGTTTCACCTGACACTCATGCCCTAAAACTCACCTTCTCTTCTCCACCTTTCTTCAGGCCTCATTAGCAGGCTGATTAACCTGTGACAGTGCCTCACTTTTATCTCTTAGGAGAATCCAGTTCCCACAGTGTCCCACATGACCTCTTCAGATTTGGTCCAGTATATGCATGGTGTCCTAACGGTCTGTAGATACACAACTGAATTTCTTTGAAATAACTAAGATCGCCTTTGCATGTATTTGGAGGATAGATTGGGTGAGTCCTAAAAGTTGAAGAACGGTAGACTCAAAATGAAACCTTTTGTGTAATAACCCACAGAAAACCCAGCTTGCAAATCGTCGCCCGACCTAAAGCTTGGTTCTTTGATATGGAAGCTTTTGACATTCTTGGGTTCTTCTCGCATTTATGATTACTTTCCTGGGTAGCAACCTGACCCTTGGGCACCGAGTCCTGTGGTGTCGAGAATTCACTCAGACAAACACTTTGATTGATACTTGATCCATGCTGTGTTGTCTCAAAGGCCAGAAAAGGCTTAGAAAATGTAAAGGTTTTCACCTAAAGTACAACAAGTAAAACACACACGTGAAAAAATATCCTTGTTTTAGTTACTGCTTTATTAACGTCCCCAGTTAGCAATATGAGGTTTAAATACAAGTTTCATTTTGTTAGCCACCAGATTGTTAGAAACCAAAAATAAAATAGAATATTGAGCCAATTTATAAGTAACACAAATAGAAAATCCAGTTTCCGTGGTAAGTATGGTCTCCTTTGACTTCCCTGAAAAATTCTTTACTTACGGATTCTGAAGTTAAGTGGCCTTGGATAGAATTCACTGAGGGCTACAGAAGTGTGGGCCCTGGATTCCTGGTTTTGAATCTCAATTTCTAGTGATTTGAGTGTGAATAAGTAAACTAATGTGTTTTCTGTGAAATCGGATGACAACTCTTAACGCTTCCCTCTTGCACGGTGAGTATGGGGGAAGGCTTTGCATGTAAGGCATCATTGCCATCTCCTAGCACCGATCCAACTCCTATTATTAGAAAACCACGCTATATAATAGGTTAGGCTGTTAATAAATGAAAACGCTATCGTAACAGGGACTTTTTTTGCAAGGGGAATGTTTAAGTCGATCTTTAAGCCATTCTAATTAGAAATAAAGATGTTGCGAAATACTTCTCGAAAGAGTGGGTCTGAGTAACTCCATTGTTGTTTCCTCGTGGCTTTTATTTTTCCTTTTGCCAGAGGAAATCACTTAAAAGTGGAAGAAGTTTGATCTAGCTCTGGCTACTTAAGGAGCTTAGGTGTCCTGGCATTAATATTTTATGTGAAAGCAGATTATTTTGAAAATCTATGAGGAGAGGAAAGGAAAAGCACTGTGAAAGCGAATCTCAGAAACGAAATGCAATCCTAGGAGCTCTACAGGAAAAGGAATTTACATTTTACCCTTAAAATTACCTCTAATCATAGATGCTGTAAATTGATGGCTGGGGTAATTATCTGAATCAAAACAAAATGTGTGAATGCCTACCTTGTTCGGGTAATTCGACAAGTAATGTTTTCTTTGTTTTGAATTCGGCAAATAATTTCCTCTGCTTGTTACTCTCCTTTGTTCCTGTTGGTGTTCCCCCCCAGATTAGATCATGACAAAAATAGGGCAGTTTGGAGGCATCTAAAGAAAAGCAACTGTTCGATACCATTTGGGAAGGTTCTCTCAATGCATTGGAATTTGACCTTTTGTACTTTTAAACTCTGAAAACTGTAGACTCTCATCCAAGGACACTTACCATATATGGAAAATTGTGCCCACAACCCAGAAGCACACAGCTGCAGACCTGCCCGTGAAAACGAGGCTAGGAACCCCCTTCCAGCCCCCACCATCCCAGAAATCAACTTGCTGCCGTTTTCTGGCCACATTGAAGAGATGTCACTTGGCAAGCACCCTGCGATACATACTGAAAAATTTTAGACGGAAATGGAAAAAAAAAAAAAAAATTCCTGAGAGGTCTCTTTCTGTAATGTAGTATAGAAGTATAATGGAAGAAATATTTTGAAGATGTTACAAATTGTTCTTGTAGTTTGATGATGACTGGGAAAATGATGTACCTACAGAGTTCTGAAAATGTACCTAGATCTCTATAAAACCCAAATTTACGCAACCGTCTGTATTTCAGGTAGCCGTTCATACACCTTTATTCTTCCACATTTGTCCATCACACTACTAGTATGTTTCTTTTCTTTCGCTGTTGTGCTATTTCCTCTTCCTTTGGTATTTTTTTTTTCTATCTTTAAAATTTTAACCCCTGTACATCCATTCATACTCATAATACCTGGTTCTTTCTATCTCTGTCTATTACACATATAGACAGCTCTCATTTGTATGACCCCAATATTCTTCAATTTTGTTTATTTCTGCCACCACTGGTTAGATATCTGAGCGGTGAAATCAGAGCAAACCCTCACCTGTTGACTGTACTTAAATTGGATTGTGTTCTTTGGTTCAGTTGCATACGTCTCTTTTCCAATCACCTGGGACTGCTGACTTGTGACTACTTGATTCTCCAGCATTCATTCCTCTGCAGTCTTTACAGTGGCCTGCCAGGGGGGAGTGCCCCGGGGGGCTCAGTCGGTTCAATGTCTGACTCTTGGTTCCAGCTCGGGTCATGATCTCATGGTCTGTGACTTTGAGCCCCACGTCGGGCTCTGAGCTGACATTGTGGATCCTGCTTGGGATAGTCTCTCTCTCTCTCTCTCTCTCTCTCTCTCTCTCTCTCTCTTTCTCAAAAAATAAATAAACTTAAAAAAAAAAAACAACAACAACAATACAGTGGCCTGCTAGGCCCTACTCTCTCTGCAGCCCCTGACCCCAGCCTCCTGTCCTGTTCCCCACCCCTGTGACGGGGCTATCTCCTTTCTCATCTCATGGACACACAGGGCACCTGGCCTTTAGGCCTTTGATCTAAGGTGTGTCCTGTGCCTGGAATGTTCTTTGCCCATATAGCTGCCCAGCCAAATTCGTCATCTTCACCCTTCCAATGAGACCTACTTACTTCCACACACCCAGTGCCCTTATGCTCGCTCCCTTCCTTCTGCTCTCTAACCTTCTCCGTGGTGCTTCTCACCTTCTGATAGACCATATAGTTCATGCGTTCATTGTCAGGGCCTAAGCGAGGTCCCCCTCAGCCACCAAATCTGTACACACTGGGAGGGGAGCGACAGGAGAGATGAAGGCGGAAATTGGTCTCCTTCGTTCATTAATCCTGAGCTTGGATAACAGTGCCTAACGATGGCCACCTACTGATGTGCTTGCGCAGCATTCAATGAACTCCTGTTACGTATTTATTTGGCGTTGAGGCAGCTACTGAATGAAGACAGCAAATACGTAGCCCTGTCATCCGAAGGAGCTCGCAGTGGGAAGGGAAGACAAGTATATGACATCCTCTTGAGTGCACGTCACGTGTGGGTACATGGGGGACATCGTGTTACACAAAACCCAGTGAGGATTCATCCCGCGCGTTGCTACGTATTTAGTGATCAGGCTTACTATTACACATAAAGCACAGTCTTACTAGCAATATGTTAGCATCTAAGTGTGGGTGCTGTGAGTGGTAGAGGGGTCAGGGAGGGGTAGGACCAGGTGGCCCTTGGAAGCTGGGTGTGTGGGAGGTAGGTAGATGTTGGTGGGGAAGAACCTTCCAGATAAAAAGGGAGCAGCATCTGTGCTGGGAGACTGGAGGGCGTGGTCATTCCTTCCCATCTTGGTGCCTTACTTCCTGGCTCTTGTCACTGATACGGCTGTGCTCTTTGGCACTGTATCTGCCATGAGAACTCCTCTCTAAACAGAGGACCCGGACCATGGCCTTTCGATGTGTTTTTACAACATCCCTTGTGTTTACAAGCATTATAACCAAAGTTAAAAGTCAAGGCATTTTTACATAAACACATCTGGCTTCTCTTTAAATCCTGATTCACGGGCAACACTGGCCCACTGACTTCAGCTGGCCTCAGGCTGCAGGAGGGGACATGATCCCATTTACCTGGGCCCCCATCCCACCAGCCCCCTGCAGGTTGATGAGTTAGTAAGCCCTTCACTGTGAAACTTTGAGCCAGTGTGCTCCTCCCAGTAAGAGCTTCCCCCTCGCACAGGCCCCCTTCCATATATCCCCTGTGGAAGGGCAGTGAAGACACTAGAATCTTTGCTTCCCCCACCGACTCCTTCCTTTGAGTAGACAGCAGTTAGCAGAGCGGTTCCCTGTGACTTTGCATTCTCTGGATCCCGGCCTCACTGGGGATGTGCATGTATATATGTAATTTAATGTAATAGACATATAATTTCATTTTTAGTAAAAAAGAAATAGGATTTATGGTGAAATTAAAATGAGCTCTTTTAGGCCGATTTACAACTCGGAAGGCAATTGGAATTTGTTCTAAGTCCCGCTGCAGGGAAGAATCATGCGTTCGTGTCATGATTATCAGTTCTCTTACACTGACTGCTTGTTCCAGGTTGGGGTTGGAGCTAAGGGTTTAATATGCATTGTCTCAGTTAATTCTTACAACTCTGGAGAGGCTCCGTTATTCTCATTCTGTAGCCATGCAGCTGAGGACCAGAGAGTGAAAATCATGTTAACCAAAGTTCTGCCTACAGAAAGATAGAGAATAGAAATGTGAACCCATAGAGGAACTTCATTTGTTTTCTCTGGGAAAAAAGAGGGTAAGGATGATTCCTAACGAGTGTCTGTTATCTGCCATCTGACATTCCGTAGGACAGTTGTTGAATATTTGATTAGGAGGTATTCAGGAGAAGATATGGCTGTTCTTTTGCATTTCATTAACTTAATATTTATTCACTGGAATTGCTACGTTGGTGTTTGTTTTATATATTTAATATCATTATGGCAGGCTTCATTGATAAGACAACCAAAAATTAATCAAGGTAATGCTATGATATTTTATCATAGTTTAGCATTTGTGGGGTTTTTTTTTTTTCTTCTTTACCACTTTGATCTTAGACTTGACTTCTGGTATTTAATTAGATTAAATTCAGCTCATTAACATCTTCTGCAAACTAATTGATTCTCCAATAAGAGGGCTTTGTTTTCTTGTCAAATCTTTGATGTCTTAACAAGATTACATACCCTTGCTTTCTAAGACTAATTATCGCACGAATGGAGTGGTGATTTTTAGATGTCTAGTGTATGAATACAGATTGCTAATGGCTTTTTAAAAATTAAAATGTTGTTTGAAGGGTTTATAATCATCACCATTAATTTTGGGGGCACTTAGGCATTGTACAGCGTAATCCTTGGTTCCTTGGGGCAAAAAAAATTTTTTTTAATCTAAAAACTCTCTTTAAAAAGTAAGCTATGCTTTTTATTTGCATAGGCATCAATAACATTGTTATAGAGAATAGTTCTATAGAATGTCGGAATGGAATACCCAGATTTCAGTCTCGTAAGGAAAAAAGTCCATCCAGAAAAAAATTACTTGCAATTGCAAAGTGAAAAAGAAGAAAAAGCCACAGGGTTTATTCAGCATATACTGAAAATGTGTAGCAACTGAAGCAATAATCATTTCTACTTCAAGAAGATATCTCACGTGTATTTAACTACAATAATATACATTTCACAAAAACACTGCCTTTGGTAGCCCTGTGTTCCTGACAAAGTCAGTTTCCACCATTCTTCTAATTGTATTAATTTTTCACAAATCCTGGGGAAACATTCTTGTTACTTACTCTCACACTGTCCCTACAGTGCTGCTGGAGGTCCCATAAAAGGGTGTAATGAGTGTCCAGCAACCTTTTTAGAGAGACAGGACTCATTTTAAACAGGAATTTGAACAGGGTCCCTTTCCTATTACGTTACATTTTGCATCAACGTTGATTAAGAACCTTTGAGGTCTAGACTACATAACCCTTGAGGAAACAATATGACAGAATGGTAAAGATAGGCATGGAAGTAGACACTTAAATGTAAAACAGACCATGAGAAGCTTTGATAGTATCGCATCTTGAAGACACAGAGGAGGGTGCCTAATTCAGGTTGGGTCAGGAAACCGGAAACTGGGAATAAAACAGGATTTTCTTCAATTGAGTGTTGGAGAGGATGAATGGCACTTCAGCTCTGAACTCCTAAAAAGTGGGTGGGCCTGATGGGTGTTCCAATGGCCTAGGTATCTAAGTAAGAAACCTGTGAGGGGTTATACTTAACTCGTTCTGTGGGCCACTTGAAGACAGAAGCCATAGTCAAAATGTAAAGATAGTGAAAACAAGGTGGAGAAAGTGATTCATCCCAACGGGGAAGTTTACCAAAAAACAATCTCAATTAATCCAATCTCCATCACTTCTTAAAGGATTCTGCAAGTGACAACGGGTAAGAAAGGAGTCGGATTAGAAAATAAGCCAACCGTGGTTACGTTGCCTTCTATGCAGATAATTATGGAAATCTAGAGTTACATAGGATCCTTCCAAGGAGACCCTGTTCATAAAATTGCAGAATAATTTCATAGTTTTCTTAATTGGTTTTCACTTGAGGCTACCGGGTAGGCCCGGGAGCTCTTTTTATGTTTGTAACTTAGAAAGCAAAGTGGCTGAAAAATGTGGAACACCTTAAAACCGGGCTCTTCCAAATGGTTCTGAAAGGCATGGATGTATAATCAGTCAACGAAAAACCACGATCACCTTTAAGACGTCTACCTTGCGTAGTGACTTAGACTCTGGGAGGGTCAGAATCAAAACCCCGATGTGGAAGCCTGGTTTGCCGCTGGACGGTCGGGCAGTCCTGGGTCTGCTTCATCCTGTGAGCCTCCTTTCCCTTAGCTGGAATACCCAAGAAATGGCCACTTTCCTTAAAGTGGAAGATACAGGAGGGATAAGGTAATGCTTGCGACACATCTGGAACATTCCCTTGGCATGTAGGTATTCTGCTGCTGGGAGGCGCTGATGGTCTAGTTTGGTCTAGTTTTCTTGCAGTGACCTACTCACAAAGGAGCCAGGAGGGCCTTAAGGAAATTGGGTAACCCCGTGCGGGCAGTGGCGTTCCAGCCGAGTGGAACCCTGGGCTTGTGGACTACTGATGCAGCAGCAAGGAGAGGGGCTCTGGGGTGTTCTCGGCCTTCTCGGGGCACCAGGAATTGAACGCCAAGTGAAAAGGCTGCCTAGGAAAGTGAATCCCATTTGGTGTGATTGCCCAGGAAGGGCTTGTTAACATTGTGTTTTAATAGTTGATTGTATTTTTTTTAATGTTTATTTATTTTTGAGACAGAGAGAGACGGAGCATGAACGGGGGAGGGTCAGAGAGAGATGGAGACAAAGAATCAGAAGCAGGCTCCAGGCTCTGAGCTGTCAGCACAGAGCCTGACGCTGGGCTCGAGCTCACGGACCGTGAGATGATGACCTGAGCCGAAGTCGGATGCTCAACCGACTGAGCCACCCAGGCGCCCCAGTTGATTATATCTTTAATGATTCTGTTGCTGCCTCTGGGGAGGAGTTGGCATGAGGCCAGAAGCCGCTAGTTGGACTATTTCTCCGGTAGCACTCAGGGGACACGTGGAGCTAGAAAGGAGCCCACCCGATGTGTGATGGTGAAGATGTGCGCTTGTCACGTGCCAGAATCCCCCCAGGGCACAGTCTGCCAGTGAAACCATGTTTTTGTTTGTTGTTCTGCAAAATTAGCTGACCTTTTTCACCTTAGCAAGAGCAAGGTGCTGTGGCTTTCCTGTTGATCCAAAATCAGCTAAAATGAGCCCAGCCTGAATGGATCCCAATCTATGCTTTTCTTAAAAAAAAAAAACAAAAAAAACAAAACAAACAAACAAAAAAAAAAACAAAAATGAAAAACCTGGCATCTGCAAACAGTCTTCCTTTACCCCTCTGTGAGGAACTAGAAATATCTGTTGCCAAGAAACTACTCACTTTATGTGAAGGGGTGGCCAAAACGAGGGCATTTTTCCAGGGTGAGTTGTTTCAAACTGCTTGTGTTGGTTTCATATGGTCTGTGGGGCTGATATCCGTGGATCACCTTTCCTTCATTGTAACTATTGTCCAACTTCTTATTTATAGCTGCCTTAGTACTAACTGGGATTTTTCCAAAACAAGTGAGAAGATGTTTCTTTCATAAAGAAACGTGGGGAGCTTGCAGACAGTGACATCTTTAATGATACTTTCAGTGCTGCTTCATTTTTGGTGATTCTGTGCTGTCGCTCAGACATAGTCAGTAGAGGCTGCCTCAAGAACTTCTCCAAGGTTTCCTCGGCCGAGGCAATTGGATGGATGGATGAAAATACCCGTATAGAATTTGGATGTTCGTATACCTGCCATTCATGTTGATGAGTGTGTCTCCCTGACTTAGTTTTAATAATTCAGAATTCAGGCCTGCATATATCTCTGCATTTCTGAAATAATTCTGAAAAGAAGAAGAAAACAGTGGCAATATACCAGCAATTTTGTTTTTTCTGTTTCATTCCCGCCTTAATTTGATAATAGAATACAGTTTTCAAAGGCTCTTGGTATAACCCGAATACTGCCTACGGTTTGGAGACAGGAACCCAATTTGTATTTCATTTCACCAGGTGTTCTGTCTTGAAAAATATTAAGGGACGTGGATTTGCCGTAATTTCTCAACTATACTACATATTTTGTGAATACTGTTTATTTAATACACAGGAGCCTTTACTGAGGCAGGGCACGGAGTGGTGTTTCCTTACATGGATATTACATGTATATTACACCCTTCTTGAAATCTATTCATACCCCATAGGTTGACATGACCACAGAGGAAGAAAAAGTTCAAAGTTTTCCAGGCACACAGCACACGTACAACAGTAATAGAGTCAGCACCATGCAATGAATTCTTCAAGGCCAAGTACTCCTCTAAATAATGTATGTCTTGATTGATTGCATCTTCAGAACCACCTTAGGAAGTAGACGGCTAGGTTATCAGTACGGCAGTTGAGGCTGGTAGACGTTCAAGCGTCCTGCCCCAGCTCAGCTAGGCACGAGCTCCCGGAGCCAGAATTAAATGGGCGGTGATTGTATTCGCTTCCTACTGCTGCTGTAATGAGTTACCACAAATTAAATTGCGTAAAACGACACAAATTTATCACCTGTTAGTTCTGGAGGCTAGATGTCCGAGATAGCTCTTTCCCTAGGGGAAAAATCAAGGTTTAGACAGGGCTGAGTTCCTTTCCAGAGGTTCTTAGGGGAGAATCTGCTTTCTTAGCTTTCGCGGCTTCTCGGGGCTTCGGGTAGCCCTCTGCTCGCGGTCTTGTTGCCTTCTTCATGGCTGGCAATGGCCCGGAGAGTCAGTGCACAGCCCTCTCTCTTGGTTTCTCTGCCATTTCTGTTACAACATCGGGCCTACCTGGATAATCCAGGATACTCTCTTTAAGGTCAGCTGATTCAAAACCAGTTTCACCCATGACCTTAATCCCACCTTGCCGTGTAACACAACATTCGTGGGTTCCAGAATGAGGATGTGGACGTCTTTGGGAGGGTATCGGTCCGCCGACTGCAGTGTCATTTCTTTAATTGACGCTTGTGATTAAAAACGTGGGCTGTATTCAGTGTCTCCCATGCATCCTGGTTGCATCGTGGAAGATGTTTGTTTTAGGTTGGGAAGCAAACCTGGAGACCAAGATTCTTACAAAAGTGACTTACCACATAATGTTGCCATGAGAAATAGATAAGGAGTGAGGAAATGCATGTGATACCAGGCAAAGTCTTGGGGAGCCCAACATTGGCTCAATGATACAGAGAAGTCTCCAGAAACAGTGCTAGGCATGATCAGAGCTGAGCTGATTGAGGACAAGAGGACCCAAGCAGTCATACTCCTACTCCCCAGTCTTAGGATAAGACTACCCTCCCCAGGTCTATCTGCAGGAATTTCTCACTTATTTATAGACAAATAGATTCCAGTTGCCTGAGATCATCCACCGCCCCCGCCCGCCCCCGCCTCCCCGCTGCCGTTAGAAGACCCAGCTTTGGTTTTTGGGGAGTAAATACGGCGTGAGCCTACGTGCACTACAATGGTAAAGGGACCCAAAAGGAAATGGGCAGAGTACTGATGGCATCTGCTACAGTGTGAAATGCTCCTATCCGTCTCCCTACCTCCCCACATCCTATTACACGTTATAAAAATATGTCAGCAGCAAGTAACAGTGCTTCCTCTTACTTGCCGATGGAAATGAGAGGCTACAAAAATAACTACAGAATCCAGCTGCCTATCAATAGGCTTTCATTTATTCATGGACTCATCTAAAAATACCTGTTGTATATGTAACTCTTTGCCAGGTGTGTTGGGTAAGAATAGTCCCTTTCTTCAAGGTGTAGATACGAAGACAAGTTGTTCAAACACAATGGGATAAAAGTACGAGACGCTCCAATTCAGTGTTCTGTAAAATGATTCCATCTGTAATCCCTATGCCTTTTCAAGATACAGAGCAGCCAGTAGGGAGCGTGAAGCCTCAGTGGCATCTTCAGGTCTAAAACAGCAATCTCAGTACTCACCCCACGCGACTTTGGGTGAAGGGTACGCGCAGTAATGCATGCGAGTGTGGTTGGCACGCTCAGGGATGTTTTAGCACAATCCGCTTCAGCCGAACCTTCGAGTTTAGCTCAAATTCAATCTGTGTTTTGCGTAGCCAGAAATAGATAGACAGATAGATGGATAGATAGATATAGATAGATAGATAGATAATTTAGGGAAAATGATAGTAGTATTAAAGAAGATCAGATGAATTTGAAAGCCTCATTTTTTGCTTTATACGAAGCAGCATTAGGTGGTTATTAGTTTTCAGTCACTAGTTAAGTCAATAAAATGGAAATCCCAGTATTTCTGTAGCTTGTTGGGTGTGCCTTTTGTCAGGAAAACACAAGTCTTAGAAAAAAATTAAGATCAGCCTTTAATTCTGTGACCATATGAACTGTCTTCTATCAAGACTTTAAAATATATACATATAGATAGATCATAAATTATTTTAGCTTAGAATTAATTACATTCTAACTCCCATTTAAAAGTAAGCATAAGTCCTGATTTTTAGCTGTCCTGCCCTGAAAAAAATGATTAAGTGATGGCTATGTTTTCATATTTACTTTCAGTCGATACGTCTTATTTTATATATATGTGAACACATTAAGTTTCGAACTGAATGTCATTTTAGCAATAAGATGAATGATGAATAGATACATTTTCCTAAAAGAATTATTTAATGAAACTTTATTAGAGACTATACTACGGAGTGAGTTGTAAGGGAAGTCACATAGCACTTTGGACATGTAAAATTTGAGGTCACCATATTTCTTTAATAGGGATCAAAGTGCAGTGGCCAGAACAGTACATAATCAATACCTTTCAGCATGACCTAATCCTTTACTTGGTGATTTGACAGTTATTATTTCCTTAGGCCTTGCAGGTGTCCAGAAAGAGAGAGAGAGAGAAAGAGAAAGAGAGAGAGAGAAAGAAAGAAAGAAAGAAAGAAAGAAAGAAAGAAAGAAAGAAAGAAAGAAAGAAAGAAAGAAAGAAAAAAGATAGATAGATAGAAAGAATTCTCACCCTGGAGAATAGAAAAAGGAACTCAGTGTTAAGAACACCTCTGCTGAGTGTTTTGATCATTTGATACTGGTTTATTAACTTTATTACGACATAGGAAAATGCCTCAAAAGAGGAAATATATATGTGGCGTAAAGACATGGAGTAAATAATATCTGGAGGTCCTTTCCAGTTCTGAGGTCCTAAAAGATCTTCTTCCTTTAAGACGTAGTTCAGGAGTTGAAAATACCTTACTTGTTTGTGAGCTGAAATAGACCATCACATTCATTTTTCCCCTAATTTATGCCACTCTGCAGTCATTGGAAACCTGACAGAACAAATGTACATCAACCACTTCGGTATTTAACTCTTTGCTTACCCATTTGTGATCACTTGATTTAAAAAAAAAAAAATTAATGTTTATTTTTTTGAGAGAGAGACACAGACAGAGCATGAGCGGAGAGGGGCAGAGACACAGAATCCAAAGCAGGCCCCAGGCTCTGAGCTGTCAACGCAGAGCCTGATGTGGGGCTAGAACTCAGAAATAGCTAGATCATGACCTGAGCTGAAGTCAGACGCTTCCCCGACTGAGCCATCCAGGCGCCCCTGTGATCTCTTGATTTTCTTATACATGCTGCTGAAGTGAGCTATGATCTCTTGATTTTCAGAATCCAACCACAAATACATAAATTTCTTCTTTGCTTCTCTGGAAGAATGTGGAAATCTAAATATGTTTTTAATTTAATGTCACTAGAGGTTGGATTCACTTTCATCTGACTTGTATTGATGGTATTTTTTTTTTAATTAAGAATAAACACCATGGAAAACTAAATGAAGGGCACACAGGTGCTGTTTTAAGAACTTGTGACGTCTTTTCTTTCCTTTATATTTTTCTTAAAATCTTAAAAGGAGAAACTTATCAAATTTATATGCAAAGTGGATGGTTGCTTTATTGTTTAGTGAAATTAAGAAACAACAGCTTTCCTTTATAGCCAATTGGAAGATCCGCACCTCTGGGTCTAAATTGACTCCAGTTCCAGAAGTAGCGATGTCTGTAATGATGCTCCATATTACTGTTTCCATGTTGCTGGATCAGTTACTGGTTCCTCTCGAATACGTGTTCGGGAAGTTGGTAAGGAGTGAACCTGGCCTGTTTTGCAACTACCCTGTGTAAAGGACGGGGTAATGACCCTGAAGTGCCTGTGGAATTAGGCACCTCGTTAAATTCGCCTTGGCTCAGGAGCAGGTAGGGGAGCCCTGTGCACGATGGCAGCCGAGGGAGAACGCAGCCCTTGGCTCTTGTCTTCGTCTCTCTTCGAAACCATCCAGAGAAGTGAGTGTTCACTTTTGTTCATTTCTTTTAATGCTTGTTTCTAAAAGAGCCATGAAGTAAGTCTGCAAACTGTCAGTTCATACGCATTTCATGAAGGCCCTCCGGGTGTCCCCTACTGAACCAGGCATGTTGGAGACACAAAAAAAACTACTCCAATGACTTCCGTCTTGACTAGAGGGGTGGCCACACACGACACAGAGCACCCGACGGAATTTCTGTCCGCATTTCAGATAAATAATGAACGGTTCTTTTTCCCTGTAACTCTGTCCCATGTAATACTTGTAAATCCATATTTTTACTCGTTACGTGTGACAACCCGCTTGCTCCAGGAACTCACAGGCTGCTGAGAGAAATAACTTACATATATTAAATCCTCAGGGAACAACGTAAAATGGCATGCAAGTAAGTTCTCCGTTGTGTTGTTGACACCAGCACTTGATAGTTTTTGTTTCGTGGCACACGTTGTCGATGGCCCTCGTAAGAAGCATTCACGTCTGGATCCATTTTGACTTACGGTAGTTCCTGATTATTTCTCCCATTTCTTTCATGGAAGATTGTGATCATACATAATGAAGGTGTCTTTTTCTTTTAAGTTATTTATGTTGAGAGAGAGCATGAACAAGGGATGGGGCAGAGAGAGAGAGAGAGAGAGAGAGAGAGAATCCCAAGCAAGCTCTGTGCTGTCAGCACAGAGCCCGATGCAGGGCCTGAACTCACGAATCGAAAGAGCGTGACCTGAGCCGAAGGCAAGAGTCCCAACGCTTAACCCACTGAGCCACCCACATGCCCCAAGGATGTCATTACCATAAGGATGTCCTGAAGGACTCTAGTCCTCCATATTTTGAAATAGATTTTTCAGAGACCTTTTGGTGCTGTAACAAGTTACTTATACGTCTGATGCTGTCGTATTACTGTACGTGTGGTTGAGAAGCCTTCGTTATCATTAATGTCATAGGGTGTCCCGTCTTGACCCCCCACTCAACGTTAAGGGTGAATCAGAGTTGGAGGAAGTATCATGGGAGAGATTGGATTTGAATGAGGTCCTGAAAGGAAAGGGAGAATGCAGTTGAGTGGAGTGTGAACGTTTTGTGATAAAAACGCAAGGGTAACCGATTCCCAGCCAGCAGGGTGAGCAGAGAAGACTGTTACCCAGAAGTAGTAATATCCTCTCAGCTTTCTTGAGTCATGACCAGTCACAGGGAGGGTTTCCCCCACCCCAAATTCTCTTTTGAAGGAGCAGTGCATTTAGATGAGGGGGAGCGACACAGCTGTGGTCTTGTCTATCTGCTGTGCTGTGTTTTGATGGCCAGATAACAGTCAAGAAACTGGATTTATAATGACTTCAGAAATGTGAACTTAAATTCTTGAAATTCTCACGTGAGTTTGAAAGTCGAAGGAATGACATTTTTAAATAATGCCTGCCGAGCAGTGTGTGTCCTCTGAGAAACTTTCTCCCAACCTCCGCGGTGTCTCGAAATATTTACGCCATTACCAAAAAGATTATTACATGTTTTTCGGAAATAATCTCTGTAAACAATCACTTGAACTTTTAAAATGTTGCTTCATTTCGTGTGTCAATGCTCTAAATCAATTGTCTGGAAAATATTGAAAAGATCTTAAAGGTGGCAGCTGCTTAACTAACAAGATGACAGTGTTTTGGTAAATTCTTGTTATTTAAGGTAATAAAACCGTCCCTGTGAGTCTGTGAGCCATAGATTTTCATCACCAATGTGTCGCTATGCAGTGTTGCTTTTGAGTATTACTTGTCAGCCCCCAGATTCTGCTACTTACTGCTTTGATCCTAGAGACCATAAATAAGAGACAAAACATGATCTGCCATGTGAACTAGGCTAGGGCTGGCATAGTCCCCAAGGTTGTGGCAATGTGGTAGAATAGATCATGAGAAAACTGAGTTCATACACAATAGAACATGGATCTAGCTGTTGGCACATATACGGGTTCCAGGGGTTATCCCAGAACATTTCATTTTGTCAGAATTATGCACACACACACAAATGTCAGCAGAAATATTTATACACCTTGTTTTCATTTTACAGCAGGTACATCAAGGCTCAGAGAGATGGATGCCAGCAGATATCCCAGAACTAGTGTGGGAAGGAACACAAATGTTGAGTCTGGTCTTTCTGGTCGCCTAGGTACCCCTTCTCATGCCATCCTTCTCTCATTAAACTCTTGAAGATAATTTAAGATGTAAAAACATGCCTTAGTACAATAAACTTATGCCAAGGAAGCCAGGGATGTGCAAGAGGTGGTCACTGCTCATCCCTGTGGCAGCTGGTGACGTAACTTTGTGAAAAGCTTTGGAGTCCATACAAGTCTTTTCCAGAGATCGCTGGCCCCTGGCGATGTCCCCTGTCAGGACAGACAAGTGCCCCATCCTTGTTCCATCTTTGAACAGTGACCCGTCAGCGAGACCTAAGTGTGCTTTGCTTAGAAATTTGTCCCAATCTCACTGCCTGAGGCGATCCTATTCTGCTCTGTCATGCATGATGTGGCCAGTCGTCCCACGTTCCGTACTATAAATAAGGCAAGAGAACAGCGAGTTATTTCTCCTCTAATTGTGTTCACTGTGTTCTGAGTTTAAAGCCCGGTGCTGGCCCATTGTACAGATTATACTTTGTTGCTATAAGAAGCTGCCTTTTAAAAATGTACATAATCCAGAGGTGTAACTTTCTTTTTCTCCAATAACTGTTACAATGATACCCAAGGTAGCTAAAGTGAAATTTTGTATTAATTTTGAGGAAGAAGGATAATTTCGGGAAGTATGTGGTGTGGCCTTGGAAAGTTCTCACAGGTCCCAGCGGGGTAGGCGGGGAGGTGTGGGGGGAGTATGTAGGAGTGTAATTAGGGATTTCCATTAGAGATGTTTTAGGCAGATTCTGAAAAGCACGTTATTTTCCTCAGCATAAAATGCGGTTCGTTTTTTTGCCTGTTCCCTGTCACTTTCCTAGTAGGGCATGGAACTTTTTTTTTTAATTTTTAAGTTTATTTATTTATTTTGAGAGAGCAGGACATGGCACGTTAGCGAGGCAGGGGCAGAGAGAGAGAGAGGCGGAGAGAGAATCCCAAGCAGGCTCTGCACCATCCGTGCGGAATAGGGCGTGAAATTTCTAGAAATGTTTCTATCAAAGCAGACAAAGGAGAGAGAGCCAGCTTCATTTTCCAAGCTTATTTTCTTGGTCAAGAAACTACATAATTTGACCTCCTGGCCGTCTGAAGAAAGGGAGTTAATGAACATCCACCGTCTATGTAGACATCAATTCTGGTTTTGTGGTCTGTTCAGAAGCTGCTCATTTCACATCAGTGTTTGGGGTGTTTTGGTTTATGTGTTTAGAAAGACGGAGGGAGGGAGGAAGGAAGATGAGCACCCTGGGAAGATGTTATTAAGAAATGGAGGGAGAGGGGAGATAGTATGCAGAGGGCCGGGCGGAAGAGAGGGAAAGGGGAAAACCCGAGCAGAAATCTGTCGTGGGAGGTCTGTTGTGACTTTGAGGATTGGGCCAGGCTCTCACGCTTCATCTTCCAGCAAAGGCACAGCCTCCGTTTGATACAAACAGGCCGGTTGCTCAGAAGAAGCGTGGCTGGCACCACCCACAACAACCAGCCTGCCCACAACTGTGTGTTACTGCTTCTGTGACGAATTCTGTGTAAAGCTGTGTGTTCTAGGGTCGGCTGCCATCCTTTAGGACGGTTAGATCGCATCCCAAAGGCAGGCACCCAAACAGAAGTGAAATCCACTGAATCGAGAACGTAGGTAACCACAGTTGGCCAAGAAGTGTTCACCAATGCCAACAAACGCCGGAATCGCCCCGGAGGTCTTTAAATTATCTTCTTGAATCTATCACTCTAGCACACAGATAATATAGTACCATGGTTTTCCACAGAAGCAGACTGACCTCAGCAAGATTCCATAACTTCTCCAAAGAGGAATAACTATAGGGTCCAGAACTGAGTATGTGGGACTCCAATGCCCGAAGTTTTTCTATCAAACAATATAAGAAGTCTCAGATGGAAGGGGGAAAAAAATGATAGGGAAAATATTTTGGAGAAACAGATATGTCTTCTTTAAATTAGACAATTTAGAGCCCGCAACATGGTGCCAGTACCTAGTAAATGCACAAAAAGATCAGCCCTTTTTTTTAATTTTTTTTTTTTTAGTGTTTATTTATTTTTGAGAGAGATAGAGACAGAGACAGAGCGTAAGCGGGGGAGGGGCAGAGAGAGAGAGAGAGAGAGAGGGAGACAGAATCCCAGGCACGCTCCAGGCTCTGAGCTGTCAGCACAGAGCCTGACATGGGGCTGGAACCCACGAACCTTGAGATCATGACCCGAGCCGAAGTCAGACAGTTAACTGACTGAGCCGCCCAGGCACCCCAAAAAGATCAGCTCTTCTGTTGGCACTTTGTTCTAAGTATTTTGCTTGCTGGGCAGCGTAACCTGGCCTTTGTTGACAGCTTTACCAGGGACTATAGGATTTGTAGCTAACAAAATTAGTATATTTTGTGCCGGTTTTCTCCAGCAAAGATGGTAGTTATTCATATGTTAATCATTCTATTGCTTCGGCACTGAGAGATATGTTAAATACAATTCAGGAAGTTTGTTGCTGAGAGATGATCTCTTTTGCGTGAGTCAATGGGAATGTTTTGATCCTATCTAATTTTAGGCTTTCTCTAGATATAAATAGTGTGTTCTTGAGGACCAAGGTGAAATGCCTCCGTGCTGGAGTTTCCTGGAGCCACTAGGCAGTGTTATTTGAGAGCTCGCTGCTTTTATCTCTTGTTAGGTAGGTTGGACCTCTCTCTAGTCCTCCTGTGATCTGGCTCCTGCCCTCCTCTCCGGCCTGATTCCTGTTACTCCCTGACTCTCACTGTAGTGCTCCAAAGCACAGACGCGCTTATAGAGTATCTACTGTCTGTCAACCGTCTGGCTTTGCTTCTGAGGTTCTTTTTGCCATAAATGTCGGCTCACTGCTCCCCCGACTCTACTCGGTCCCACCTCTTACTTTGTTTCTCCCTAACTCAGCCCCTCCATGATTTCTTCTAGGAAGTCCACGCCTACCGTGCTCCCACCAAGATGGCCATTCTCTGTCTTCCGGACATCCCATAGCGTATTAATTCTTACTTACAATTATATTGTATTATACTTAATCTGGGTTCTCTGCCCTTTTCTCCTGCCCTCTGCCTAGAGACACATTTTATGGATGAGAAAACTAAGGCCATAAGTACTCGAGGGGAAAGAATAATCTAGGACACGGTAGAATATGAGTTGTTTCAACATAGGTGGTGTTGGTGGTCCATATACCTTTCTGATTATCCATATTATTTTATGCTGTGTGTGTGTGTGTGTGTGTGTGTGTGTGTGTGTGTTTGAGTGTGGTTCTTTTTAACTTTTGGGGAGGGACGTGGATGGGGAGTTTTATTGAGAGAGACTATTTACCTGTCCAATAACAACATTATGGATCTTGAAGAGTTACTTCTTCAGACTCTTGTCTTCCAAATGAACTCCTGAGCTGTCTTTGTATATCTTGTTTCTTCTTATACACTGCATGACGTTGTCAGGATCTTCTTAAATTTTTTTTTTTCAACGTTTATTTATTTTTGGGACAGAGAGAGACAGAGCATGAACGGGGGAGGGGCAGAGAGAGAGGGAGACACAGAATCGGAAACAGGCTCCAGGCTCTGAGCCATCAGCCCAGAGCCCGACGCGGGGCTCGAACTCACGGGCCGTGAGATCGTGACCTGGCTGAAGTCGGACGCTTAACCGACTGCGCCACCCAGGCGCCCCTGTTCCCTCTATATAGAACACAGTTTCTTCTGTCTCTACAAAAACAAATTGTGGACCTGACAAGTCCTTTTTTGCGTAGTCATTCCTAAAATTTCTACCTGCGTGCAGTTTACTTTTTTTCCTTCCAAAGCCCTTCCCTTCATGTACATAGTTTGTGGGATTTGAAACTGCTCCCCTTGTATTATAATTATTTTTTGTGCTTCTCACATAAGGTCCTACAGCTTCAAATGCACCCCCCCCCCAGATGAAAAATGGAGATAGCAACTCCATTTAGTATCCCTGGGCATAATACTCTTTTTAATTATAAGTAGCAAAGTCCGGCTTACCTAAAGAAACCCACTGGATAGATAATTAGCCCTTTTGACCCAAGGTTCCTTGTACCTCTCAAAAATTATAATGAACATCCAAGAAATGCATTCAAGACAAGTAAGATAAGGGGCGCTTGGGTGGCTCAGTTAAGCATCCGACTTGGGCTCAGGTCATTATCTTGTGGTTTGTGAGTTCAAGCCCCGCATTGGGCTCTGTGCTGACAATACAGAGCCTAGAATCTGCTTCAGATTCTGTGTCTCCCTCTCTCGCTCTGTCCTTCCCTGGTTGATGCTCTGTCTCTGTCTCTCTCTCTCTCAGAAAAGAAATATAAAAAAAAAAAAAAATAGGGGTACCCAGGTGGCTCAGTTGGTTAAGTGTCCAACTTCGGCTCAGGTCATGATCTCATGGTTTGTGGGGTCAAGCCCCACATCGGGCTCAGTGCTGACAGCTCAGAGCCTGGAGCCTGCCTCAGATTCTATGTCTCCCTCTCTCTCTGGTCCTTCCCCACTTGTACTCTGTCTCTCTCAAAAATAAATAAACATTAAAATTTTTTTCTAAAAATGTAAAAATGAAGTAAGATTCTCCTTCTGTCAGTTTTCCTCTTTCCATCTGTCCATCTTTCTTGCTGCCCCTGTTCACTCTGGCCTTTCTATCCACTTGGTAGAGACTGCCCAGCTGGAGCGCCCACTTGTCCTGGGGTAACGGGTTCTTGATTCCTAGTTCCCTCTGGACAGAATCTGACTGGTCAGTCTGGTCACTGACCCCTGGCCCTCAGCACTGAACGCCAAGAAGCTGTGTCCAAGCACAGATGCCACAGGAGCTTAGTGGCAAGGAAAAGGGTGATCATCGTGATTATGGTGATCTGGGTAGACGTTCTAAAAATGTATCTATTATAAGATTTTTGTGACGATCAAATGCGATCATTTGTGGCATGAGAAATAGCGAATGTGGTACCTGATTTTGAATCTCTGCTCTACCCCTCAGCGGCTTGATGGCCTTGGGAAAATCACCCATCTCTATTTACCTCAGTTTCTTTGTCTGGCAAACCAGAGAAGTAGACTAGTAATGAAATCACGGTCTAAGAAGATGAAGTAATTTTGAAAGTGTAAGCCCCTGTTACAGAAACTGGCGTATGGTGGTCACTGGGCAACTGTTATTTATTGTTAAATACAATTATTTGCCTGGTTGCTATTCTGTCATTAGTGTGAAATACAGATTTGTCTCTAACATCTCATATTTGCCTTTATTAAACTCTCAATTTTTTCAGGACCCTACCTTATACATCTCTGTATCTGTCATAGTAAGGAGGATAGTTTCTTAAACATTGTAGACACAGTAATCTGATGGATGGATGGATGGATGGATGGATGGAAGGAAGGGAGGAAGGGAGGGAGTAAGGGAGGGAGGGAGGGAGGGGGTGGAAGGAAGGAGGATGGAAGGGAAAGAGAATAAAACTAATCCTTTAAATGCACTTCAAATTAGGAATGATTTGGCTGCTTTATTCGTAGAGGATCTCAGCCCATAATCTTGGAGGCAGAAAAAGAAAATACAACATTCACCTCGTGGAATGATAATTCACTGTGTTCTGCTCTATGGATCGAAAGACTAGGTGGTGATGACCGTCTTGTAGTGAGATAAAATAGATTTTTCCATTTTGTGATTACGAGCCTCGTGTTGTAGCTACAAATAATTGAAACCACCAGATACCTTAATTAAGATTATTAAAGCTCCATTAAGACTTGATTTAATTAGCAGGTTGTTTGCTGTGTGATCTTTAAAACTCTATCAAATGGTATGACGCTTTATGAAAGTATCGGTTGCATTCATTGAGCATTTTCTTTTGAGCCATTTTAGGTGTAGTCAGAGTCTGCAAGAGAGGTGTTGTTGAATCACTAAGTAATTAATGGCTGCATAGATTCCATTTTTGTCACTGCTGAGAAAACATTAATTAAGCATTTGGGCCTGATTAAATTGTCTGCCCTTGGGAGGTAAATGTATAAAATCACAAGAGTGTAGGAGAATGCCGAGGCAGTGTTTTTTATACAGCACTGGACAGGGGATTGGGTAAAAGAGAATTCATGTGTGTGCTGTCACCCCCTTAGGAAGGTCAAGGCAATTACAGCCTGCAGAATAACATACTTGACCACAGCCTCGGAACAGGAAGGAATAGACCTTTCCAAGGGCAGGAAGATAGCACGATCAGTGGAAGGTACATGGGCATTGGGAACAGATAGAATCTAATTTAAAATTCAGATCTGTCACTTGTTAACTGTATGATTTCAAGCAGTTCCCTGAACTTCCCTGAAGGCAAACGTTTTCTGTAAAGAACCAGGTAGCACCTATCTGAGGCTTTGGATGTCACGTATGTGCTCTGTCGCCTGTTACTTGTTTTATTGTTTTTGCTCTTTTTTTAAAACATCCCTTTAATTAACGTAAAAACCATTCACACTTTGAGAACTGTGCAAACGGGCTGCTGGCTGGTGTGGGCCCAGTGGCCTAGTTTCCTGCCCCCATGTGATGGTATTATTAAGAAATTTCACTTACAGCCCTACTCTCATAGCATATGTGCTTCAGGATCCTGAGCTCTAAATTCAGTTAACTATTCATGGTTCTTGCTGTCCACCTTCCCAGTGCCCCTAACATAACAGGTGCTCAGTTAAGGATTGTTTACTCATGGTAAGGACAGTGCTTAAATGTTCCAGTGCCTCAGCATTGATAGAGCAGTGGCTCTGAAAGGAACCTAGGGGGTGAAATATACAGCAGAGACCGTCCGTTCGGCAGAACTCAGAACACAAAAGACAACCAAAGAAGAGTTGTCCGAACATCCTGTGTCTGTCATTTGCTGTCACGCAAACTCATATATCACGGGCGTATTGAGTAGGAGAAGTAAGGAGCGTAATGGGTAGGTTACAAATCAGGAAAGGTTTCGTGATGGTCCTCTGTCACCATTAACACTAAATAGTTCGCTTCTGACAATTATCCAAGAAGGGTTAAGTTCCCTTTAGTCTCTAACAGGAAAAAAGGTAAGAAACCCAGAAAACCGGAGAGCACACAGTTTCTCCTGCTTGTCCAAATTTTTCCTCCCTTTCAGAGATCTTACAGAGGTTTAAAGATGTGGTCAAACAATCTGCTGACTTTAAAAATATATCTGTATAGTCAGTAGGCAGCCATTTGTAACTTCTCTGGCCCCAACTGTGTTAGCCTCATTTTGCTTTCTTCCGCTTTTTGCTCCCAGGGTTTCAGCCCCTAAAAGGTACTTGCTGTTCCGTATACACAAGCTGTACTCGTGCTGTCACAAGGGATAACACCACCTCCCTTTCTCAGCTGTCAAATTTCTAGATGTGCATCGGTTCTTGTCTGAGATTTCACCTGATCCTCTCCGGTGATAAATCCATGCCCTGCCGTCCTCTGTCTCCTGGTCAGGGTTGGGACCTTCCTATGTGATTCTAAGTCATTCTGTTCACACCTCTGACCCCCTTGGACACCCTGATGTCACTGCATGTCATACCCTGATGTCACCTGTCTTACTAGATTGTTACCTCTTGGAGGACAGGAATTGTGTTCTTTACTCATTTTTAAAATTTTTTCAATATATATATATTTGTATTATTATTGAGAGAGACAGAGTGCGAGTGGGAAGGGGGCAGAGAGAGAAGGAGACACAGAATCTGAAGCAGACTCCAGGCTGCAAGCTGTCAGCAGAGAGCCTGATGCAGGGCTCGAACTCACCGAGGGTGAGATCCTGACCTGAGCCTTAGTCAACACCCAACCAACTGAGCCACCAAGGTGCCCCTGTTCTTTACTCATTTATTTTTTTATTAAAATTTTTTTTAACGTTTATTTATTTTTGAGACAGAGAGAGACAGAGCCTGAACAGGGGAGGGGCAGAGAGAGAGGGAGACACAGAATCGGAAACAGGCTCCAGGCTCTGAGCTGTCAGCACAGAGCGCGACGTGGGGCTCCAACTCACAGACTGTGAGATCATGACCTGAGCCGAAGTCGGATCCTTAACCGACCAAGCCACCCAGGCGCCCCTCTTTACTCATTTATAAACCTGACCTGAGACGGCATGTTGGTCAGAGTCTACATTCAGAAACTTTATTCATGGTTTCCAGATAAAATACAGGACACCATTTGAGTTTAAGTTTATTTATTTACTTTGAGAGAGAGAAAAAAACACACACAAGCAGGGGAAGGGCAGAGAGAGAGAGAGAGAGAGAGAGAGAGAGAGAATCCAAAGCAAGCTCCATGCTATCAGCACAGAGCCAGACACGGGGCTGAAACTTGCAACCCCAAGACCATGATTCAAGCCAAAACTAAGCGTTGGACACTTAACTGATTGAACCACCCAGGTGCCCTAAGACACCAATGTTTCTTTTTTAATGGAAGTATAGTTGACACACGATGTTATGTAAGTTTCAGGTGTATGACATAGTGATAGGACACGTTTGTACGTTAGGCTGCACTCATCACAAGTGTAACTACCACCCGTCCCTGTGCACCACTGTCACAGTACCATTGACTGCATGCCCCCATTTTGCCCCTCCCCCAAGTCCCAAGACCTTTGGTCAACCCCTCATTTGTTCTCTGTGTTTATGGAACTTTTTCTGCTTTGTTGTGTTGTGTTTTGTTTCGTTTTAGATTCCACATACAAGTGAAACCCCATGGTGTTGGTCTTTCTCTGACTAATTTCACTTAGCGTAATACTTTCTAGATCTGTCCATGTTGGTGCAAATGGCAAGATCTCATTCTTTTTTATGATTGAGTAATATTCCACTGTGTACATACACCACATCTTAATCCACTCATCAGTTGATGGACACTTGGTCGGCTTCCCTACCTTGGCTCTTGTAAATAATGCTACAGTAAACACAGGGATGCATATATCCTTTCAAATTAGTGTTTTCATTTTCTTTGGGTAACCCGATAGTGAAATGATTAGATCGTACTGTATTTTTACTGTTTCAAGAAGCCTCCCTAATGTTTTCCACAGTGGCTACACCAACGTACAGTCTCACCAGCAGTGCTCAACTGTTTCTTTTCCTCCACATCCTTGCCAACACTTGCTGCTTCTTGTCTTTTTGGTACCAGCTGTTCTGACTGGTATAAGGTGATATCTCGTGACATTTCCCTGATGATGAGTGATGTTGAACATCTTTTCAAGCATCTGCTAGCCATCCGGATGTCATCTTTGGAAAAATGTCTGTTCGGGCCCTCTGCCCATTTTTTTTAACTGGATTGTTTGGGGTTTTTTGTGGTATTGAGCTGTATATGTAAGTTCTTTATATATTCTAGACATTAATCCCTTATCAAATACGTCATTTGCAAATATTTTCTCTCCTTCACCAGGTTGTCTTTTGTTGTTCCCTTCACTGTGCAAAAGGTTTTTTTTTTTTATTTTGTTGTAGTCCCAATAGTTTATTATTTTTGCTTTTGCTTCCCTTGCCTCAGGACACATATCCATAAATATATTGCTAAGATCAATGTCCAAGAGATTACTGCCTATCTGTTCTTTTAGGAGTTTTATGGTTTCAGGTCCCACATTCCGGTCTCTAATCCATTTGAGTTTATGTTTGTGTATGGCGTAAGAAAGTGGTCTAGTTTCATTCTTTTGCATATTGCTGTCCAGTTTTCTCAACAGCGTTTGTAGAAGAGACCATCGTTTTTCCCCATTGGTTATTCTTGCCTCCTTGGTCATAGATTAACTGACCATATAAATGGGGGGTTATTTCTGAGTTCTCTCACTTATCCCATTGATGTATATGTCTATTTTCATACCAGTGCCATTCTGTTTTGATGATTATAGATTTCTAGTGTATCTTGAGGTCTGGGATTGTGTTACTGCCAGGTTTGTTTTCCTTTCTCAAGATTACTTTGGCTATTTGGGCTTCTTTTGTGTTTCCAAACAAGCTTTAGGATTATTCATTCTACCTCTGTGAAAAATGGTATTGATATATTGAGGTATATTTCTTCTAGGTTGTCCAACTGGCATATAAGTTTTCATAGTACTGTCTTACAATTTTTTGTATTTCTATTATGTCACTTGTTGCTTCTCTTCCCTTTTTGATTTTATTTGGGCTCTCTTTTTTTTTCTCTTGATGAACCTTAAGGTTTATCCACTTTATCTTTTCAAAGAATCAGCTCTTGGTTTTATTGAACTTTTTATTATTGTTTTTTTTTTAATATCTATTTCATTTATTTCCACTCTGATCTTTTTTTTTTAACGTTTATTTATTTTTGACAGAGACAGAGCATTAGCAGGGGATGGGGCAGAGAGAGAGGGGGACAGAATCTGAAGCAGGCTTCAGACTCTGAGCTGTCAGCACAGAGCCTGACGCGGGGCTCAAACTCACAAACTGCGAAAACATGACCTGAGCCGAAGTCAGACATTCAATCGACTGAGCCACCCAGATGCCCCCATAAGTTCTTATTTTAGATTACACAGCTAATTAGTGAACATCTGGTATTTAAACCAAGGTGAAGTAACTTTGAGATTCTGCTCTTCTAATTAGCATGTTCTCCTCTCTTAATGCAAAGATTGTCCATGGACTGTATAAACACGTTTAAGGCACCTTGTGTGATTATATCATGAAAAATCATTACGGAGAAAAAAGTTATCTTCCATTTGTAGGAATATTAAAAATTTAATTTCAAAGAAATATTGAATATAGGGGTCATTACATACATACCTGGATCTCCATACGAACTGTCTGCATACATACACATATAGCTGGTAGCTTAACGTGTCAAGAGATCCAAAGTGCCGCCCTAAGGGGGGTTAAGGGTGTTAAGACGCAGATGTCCCTGCTGAAAAAAATACCTTCCTTAGTTTGTCATCTAGTTCCTATATAATTGCTGCCAGTGAAAGCCAGGCAAAAGGCAGTGCTGTAAATGACCCTGGAAGATACTGTGTCAAACGTTTTGACGGCTTCACCTGCTAAGCTAGTATCTCTCCAGTGTGATCAAACTAGGCCAGCATAAACTAGCCCTAATACTGCTGCTCACTGGGGAGGGGGGAGCGGGGGCGCGGGTTGAGGGGTGACGCAGGAATGGACAGCAGCTAACCATGCAGTCAACACAGACAAAGTCTTTGAGGAGAGTAAGACCTCACCAGCCTCTCTATCCAGAAGTGTGCTTGCAAGAGTCAATTTCTATTACATGTGTTTCTTTTTAAAAAACATTGATTTTATGACAGGTAACTCAAGTACATAATAGAAAACTCAAAAGCTACCAAAGTAATTTTCCCTCCTGCTTCTATCCTCTAATCACACCCTCTTCCCTGAATGTAATTACTTTTTCTAACGCATCCTGAAATAACCCATGATTTTAATGTATGCTTGTGTGTGTGTGTGTGTGTGTGTGTGTGTGTGTGTGTGTGTGTGTATTTTACATAAATGAGAACATATACACATAGTTCTCCACATGTTTCTTTCACTTAAGACATCCTGGAGATCATTTACATATGTATCTTCTCCAGTTATTTTAATGATTTCTTTTTAAAATATCCCCTTGAGGGGCGCCTGGGTGGCGCAGTCGGTTAAGCGACCGACTTCAGCCAGGTCACGATCTCGCGGTCCGTGAGTTCGAGCCCGCGTCAGGCTCTGGGCTGATGGCTCAGAGCCTGGAGCCTGTTTCCGATTCTGTGTCTCCCTCTCTCTCTGCCCCTCCCCCGTTCATGCTCTGTCTCTCTCTGTCCCAAAAATAAATAAACGTTGAAAATAAAATAAAATAAAATAAAATATCCCCTTGAATGGTTGTAGACAGTTTTAATCAGTCTCACATAGATGGATATTTAGGTTATTTCCAACGTTGTTATTCCAATACTATAGTAATATTTAACATCATTATTTCTCCAAAACGTGAGTGCCTGTGTGAGGCAAATAATTGCAAGAAAAAAATTAATAAATAGTGCTGAATTATCTACAAAACAGATTACACTAGGTGATATTTTTACCACTAGCATTCATAGGCCTTTGCAATTCTTCCCTGTGTTTTGTGTTTTCATACTTGTCTATGAAGTGTCCATAAAATTTGCTCATTGTCGAATTGAGGTGTCATTTTATATCCTTATTGACTTATACAAACTCTTTACATATTAAAGCAATTAGGTCTCAATTATTTAAACTATATAATATTTTAAAACAATTTAAAATCATACATATAGCTTAAATTACAATAGCTGGGCAGATAGTACAAGTATAATCTATTAAAATGCTTGGTAAAATTGACTTATTCAAGAGATCTAATATCCTGCTTCCTCTTCCTGACCAACACCAACACTTTTCCTTGTATGTAGTGGTTTCACTTTAGCATTTTTTTTTTTTTTGTTTAAATTGGTATTGTGTAGACATAGCCATGAATGTCCTTTCTTTACCAATTAAGTTGTTTCTTCTGTTTATCTGTGATTCAAAGTTAATCTTCACTTTGGATAAAATTATAGCATATTAGATGACCGGGCTTCTAAAATCACTGAAGAATAGGGGCTCCTGGGTGGCGCAGTCGGTTGAGCGTCCGACTTCAGCCAGGTCACGATCTCGCGGTCCGTGAGTTCGAGCCCCGCGTCAGGCTCTGGGCTGATGGCTCAGAGCCTGGAGCCTGTTTCCGATTCTGTGTCTCCCTCTCTCTCTGCCCCTCCCCCGTTCATGCTCTGTCTCTCTCTGTCCCAAAAATAAATAAACGTTGAAAAAAAAATTTTTTTAAAAATAAAATCACTGAAGAATATTGTTTAGAAAGCAAGCTCTTGATTCCAATAATGCAAAATAGGAAATATGTGAGAAGCAAGAACCAAAAAGGAAAGAATCTTTTTTATATTTTAACTGTATTTAAAAATTCTAATAATAATGATAATTAATAATAAAATTCTAGATATTATTTTCTTTGAAAGAGCCCAATTAAAATTTCAATTTTATTTTATTTTTTAAGTTTATTTTTATTTACTCTGAGAGATAGAAAGCAAGTGGGGGAGGGGAAGAGAGAGAGAGAGAGAGAGAGAGAGAGAGAATCTCAAGCAGGCTCCACACTGTCAGCACAGAGCCGACACGGGGCTCAAACTCATGAACTGTGAGATCATGACCTGAGCCGAAATCGTCAGACACTTAACCGACTGAGCCACCCAGGTACCCCTAAAATCTCCATTTTAATTTTTAATTATCAAAATATGGTTTTATAAACATGTTATTATATTTTTCTTGACTTCTGATTTTGAGTATCTTATTTCACGTGAACATGTCTAATTTCTATGTGAAAATACATTTCCAATTACAAATCAATACTGCTCACATGAAAATCTCTGCCATGATTTGTCACTGACCTATTCAACTAGTAGATCACAATTACAGGCTTAGCAGATCTTTTTCTGTCTAGAGAAATATCCTTGGATTCAAGATGAATCATCGCAGGAGCATTGAAAACCGTGATAATTAGAATTTTTGAAAAGTGTCCACATTGGTAAAACTAATTACAGAGGAGAACAGAGCACTAATTTCAGCCACCATTTCCTACGTGAAAAATGACACCGAGAATGGGGCACTTTCTCAAGGTCACACGCTGAGTTGGCAGTGGAACAAGAAATAAGAGACACTCTTCCTGACATGTTGCCTTGAATTCTTTATAGGAGAGGATGCACTCCCAGGCTGAAGGCGCTTGGGGTAGAAGTCCTTTGAAATATGTGACCAAGCAACTGAACATTCATTTCCGGCAAGCCTCAGTGGGGTTTACTAGAACCACATTTCTAGCCCTCATTCTAAATACACTCCATTTCTGCTATTTTAAAGTTAGGGAAAATTGGAGCATTATTTTTCAGCTGTGTGGAATGCAGAAAACACACAAAAAAAGACTAGTGGATCTTTTTATTCTTTTTTAAAATTTTTTTAATGTTTATTAATTTTTGAGATAGAGACAGAGCATGAGTGGGGGAGGGGCAGAGACAGAGGGAGACACAGAATCGGAAGCAGGCTCCAGGCTCTGAGCTGTCAGCGCAGAGCCCGATGTGGGGCTCGAAACTCACGAACTGTGAGATCATGACCTGGGACGAAGTCAGACACTCAACCAACTGAGCCATCCAGGCGCCCCTGGATCAGTTTCTTCTTAAAAGTACTTATGACCCGTGAGGCACACTTGGAATAATGGGTCTGTTAATATCTTCTCCTCAAGGACAAACTTTGTGGGGTGCCTGGGTGGCTCAGTCAGTTGAGCGTCCGACTTCGGCTCAGGTCATGATGTCGTGGTCTGTGGGTTCGAGCCCCGCATCGGGCTCTGTGCTGACCGCTCAGAGCCTGGAGCCTGCTTCCGATTCTGTGTCTCCCTCGCTCTCTGCCCCTCCCCCACTCATGCTCTGTCTCTCCCTGTCTCAGAAATAAATAAACATTCAAAAAAATAATAAATAAATAAAGTCCAAACTTTCTGTGGCCAGATGCGTTACAGAATCACATGTGTCACTGTCTGAAAAGTAGCCACAGCCAGTAGATTTATTTTAATCTAGACTGTTAAGAAGTATGGTGCAGAGAAGCAGAAGCAAGGAGTTACGAGGAAAGTGAGTGTCTGATTTGAGTATAGGAACAAACATCTATTGTGTTGTACTCCAGGGTTGACTTTATTGAAAGAGGTTAGTAGAGGAAAATTCTGTCTTCTCTTTTTTTTCCTCTCAAATTAAAACACCTCTAAATCATTCAGAAACAGACCAAATGGGCCCCTAAGAAAACAACGGCAACATAATATCTAAACCTGTCATTCTAAACAACTCATAAAATAATAACAGAATAAACAAGAAGAGTGACCTCTTCCTTCTGTCCAAAAAATACACTCCAGGAAGATGTTCTTTAAATTTGTAAGACTTTGCCAGAGCGTTGACTACTTGAAGCCAGAGTACAGACTAAATACTATTTGTGCTCTAGCAACAACAACAAAAAAAACAGGAATGTCTTCAGCGGTCCTTTCGTACCCTAGCCATAAAGGAATGTATACAGAACTGTCTTTAATGTCCAGATAGACGAGCAAAAGCCATCAAATGCATCAGCATTCAGAAGAATGTATGTGTAGCTTCAAATATGGAATATGGGAACAGTGTGGATGACTGTTGATACTAACTTCAGCCGTGTCACTAAGAAAGAGCAGTATTTCTTCCTCTGCAGTTGCTTCTTCTACTCTTTCACGAATTCCATATATCAGGTTGAACCGTACGACATTGCCAGTAGCTGTGCAAAAATGGCAATTTCATTTGGTGCCGTCTAATAAGTACCCATGTTCATTGTCATTGGAGCATGTCAGGAATGCTAAGTTCACATGCCACCTAAAAGATCCAGTATGCTGTCAATGCGGCCGAAGTCTTATGAAAAACAATGTGAAAATTGAGTTCTCCTAAATCCATCATCTTTTTACTTATCGTGACCTTCCGTGGGTATTGATCCAATGGGAGGTGCATCCTCTCAGGAAGTGAATTAACACAGGGAATAGAAATATCTACCAAGGTCACCAGGAAGAATAAATTTTGGAGTGACTTTATGGATCACGCTTGGAATTGTTCTGCCTACAAAAACATCCTTTTCGAGGTCATGTCATGAGTCCCTACTATTGATATGAAACAGAGACTGTCTTGGGTGGGCTCCAGGAAATGAACCTGCTTCAGACTCCAGCGTCCTGGTGTTGACCGTGAGTTGGTATATGTTCTCGGTACTAGTGATTTTTATGCATGTGTTTTGTCGTTACTCCTGCATTCTGGGTTGGAAGATTCTAAAGGGCCGGGGTCATATTTTCTGTTTAGATAATATGTCTTAATACATCCATGGGTATAGCAACAGCTACTTTAAAAGTGAAAAGGCCATCACTGTTGTAAAATTAGTCATCTAAAGTGATATCCTTGATATTTTATTTCATCAGAGCATAGGAAATGTTGCCTCTAATTGATCTTGTGATTTCCAACTAATTTTTAAGATTTGATGTGTTAGGGTAAAGGGAAAAAAAATGTTCACTTAGTCCATCTCTTTTTAAACAATGGCTTAGAGGGGCACCTGGATGGCTCAGTCAGGAACATCCTTTTTCAGCTCAGGTCATGATCTCTCTCATGGTTTGTGCGTTCAAGCCCTGCCTTGGGCTCGCTGCTGTCAGCACAGAACCCTCTTCGGATCCTCTGTCCTCCTCTCTCTCTGCCCTCTTCCTCCCTTCCTCCCCCCCCCCCCCCCCCGCCAAAATAAATGAACATTTACAAAAATAAAATAAATGTAAAGTAAAAATATATATAAATCCTTAGAGTAGCCCACAGGCACTGATCAATGCGGTCCTGCCTTCCTGTCTGGTTTCTCCTGTGCCCTGACTTCTTTTCCTCAATCCCTGAATGCCAGCCTTCTTGGCTTAACAATACGCCATTTCCGACCTCTGGGATATTGCCTGTGTTACACCTGTTTCCTAGAAAAGACATCTCCTGACTCACCTTGGTAACTCCTCATTCTGGTCTTTGTGTTCAACGTCCTCAGAAAGGGTGTCTGTCCTCTGAATTTCCAAATGAGATCCTCCCTTATTATAGCTTTGCTTGCGGACTCTTTGACTGGCATTTTCAGTTATACGCTTGTGTACTAATTTAACTTCTGTCCCCACTAGACTGCAAGATTCGGGCATGCAAAATGTAACAGCCCTCAGTAAATATTTGTTAAAATCATTATCGACCTGTTAGAATTATATCCACGTAACATGTGAATGCTGAAGAATAAGAAAGTGTTGGAAGGCTATTCGCCAAGGTGTTAGCCTTAGTTATCTCCTGGCAGATGACGTCATGGTTATCTTTCTATTTTTCTCTCACACTTTTCTGTTGTTATTTTAATTATTGTTTCTGTAATCGATAGGCAGACATATTTCTTACGTGGACTTTTTTCCTTTACAAATGCTACTGAAAGACAGTGGACGTTTGCGTGGGCGAGCAGTTAAAGAACGGGAGTCGAGGGAGCTTAGCAGTGCCACGTTCATGTGCACAGCCATGGAGATGACAGTGGGTGTCTTTTAAGGAAACTGTTGTCGCAAATGCAATAGAGGATAGTCTGTATGGTGCTTAGAAAGGGGATAGGTCAGAGAGCAGAGGACTTCCAGCTCTAGACAACAGTGTAGAAACTTTTCTTTTTTGGATGTTTCCTTGGAAAGTTCTCAGGCAAAGAGTTGACACAACCAGATTTAAATTTGAAAATGTGCAACAAAGTGAGAGATAGATGGGAAGTGGGAGAGAGTTGGAGCACAGAGGCCAGTTAAGGGGCCAGATCAGCACTCCTGGTAGGAATGGTGATGGCCCAAATAGAGGAGTAGCTCTAGAAGCGACAGGAGGGATAGGTAAAGAGAGAAGGCAGAGAGAAAGAGAGAGAGAGAGCCAGTATGACCAAAGCTATGCAGTGATGGAAAGAGAGAAGAATGAATTTAATCTTCTGAGACCGGGTGAATTTAAGAATGGTCATGTCATTGACTCAAATGGTGATGCCATAGGGAACCCAAAGAACCCAGTGGTTGAGGTTAAGAGAAAATGTGTGGGGTCTGAATTAGAGGGGGCAATGGAGCTTCAAGAGCGAGTTGTCCAGGAGGAGAGGGGTAAAGGTTAAACTCAAGTCTTGGGAGTCAAAATAAAACCAAAAGTTGATACCGTAAGATGATGTGACATTTCCCCAGTGAGAGAAGTCAGCACAACACAACAGAAGGCCAGAAACAGAATTTTGGAGGAATCCCTATATGTTAGTGACCTGAGGTCAAGGATTCAGGAAAATAACTGGACGAGGTGGTGTCAGAAAGAATTCGGAGAGTGATTGATTACAGCAACGGAGGGAGGAAGCGTGTAGAGAGAAAGTGTAACGGGTCACATGCTTCTCATGTCCCAGAGGACCTTCAGGTGATGCTATGACGCCGGAAGCTAAAATTGATTGGCTGCTGACTCTGTGCCAACCTTGGTTACAAGACGTGCACTTATTTGCCATGTATTGATTCGCTTCACAGAGTGTGGGAGGTGTAAATCGTGCTGGAATAACTTCGTGACTAAATAGGAAGCAGAGTCAGTGAGTAGCTGGATACAGCTTTTTGGGCAAGACCACTTCTCTGCTCTGGGACCAAACTTTCAAAGTTGAACGCCCGGTTGAATTTGCTATGAATCCCACAAGTCCAGTTCACTAACTCAGAGTGCACCTTTATTTTACGTGGCTGCTTCCCGTTTGTCATCCTGCCGGCAGTGAGTTCGCGTGCCTTCAGTTTTGAGCTGAAAAGGTTGATTTTGTCCAGCGTGAGGCACACAGACTGGGGAGGCTCAGCGGCTGCCCTGGATGGAGAATGGGAGCCGTGGGCTGCCGTGAGCTCACAAGCCCTTGGAGTGGTGTCCGTTTCCAGAGCCTGGCTCTGCGGGAATGCCTGGGCTCTGTTGCCAGGAGTCACATTGCCCCGGCTTGAAAAGGAAGAGCCCCTACTGGGCCAGTGCCTTTGCGTGAGCCGTGCCCTGCTTTGGCCTCGGACGCTCTGTGTTTGTTCCCCTGGGCCATCGATGCACGATAGAGCTCTCCGGCAGACATGAGGCATAAGAAACTCGCTTCGGAACGAGACGAGTCCACGTAAACCCTTGCTATGGATTATTCCGATACTGACAGTGACTCCACTTTGGGATACAGTGATGATGAAGACTCCGGTGACGAAGTGCAAAGAGTATCCGAGTCAGTGCACAGAAAAACTGGGTTTGCAAATATGTTGGATGTTTTTCATGCTCTGTGATGTCACGGAAAGGAATTTCTAACTCCTCCAAGAATGCTTAAAAAAGAGAACGCTACTTACTAAACCGCATAGCTTTGCCTGTAATTTCTCATTAATGCGTAGCAAGTTTGTGAAATAGCCATTAACCTCCCACCGGTAGCGACTTCTCCAGTTGTACATGTTTATTAAATGCCACGCTGAAATCAACTAACACGCAGGGACAGAAATGGATGAGTGTGAGGTTTGATCTTCAGAGACAACGTGCATGTTAGACCTGGACCCTTAGGTGGACACGTGTGCATTTATTTACTATAAAGAAGCTGCTGAGGGTTCAGAGGCAGTCTGGTGGATGTTTTTTAAATATGTATTTTGTATGTTAACATATTCCAGTTATGAGTTATCTTGTGGTCGGTGTCAGTGAGACTTTAAAAATCTCATGTCTTCTTCTGCTAGGATTTATCAAATACCGTGATCGGACAAAAAAGCAAAAATGAAGGAAAACTCAGTTTTTAAAAATCTTTCTCGCATCTAAACCAGTATTACGTGAAGCCCCTGCAAACGTGGCGGGTGTTCTGTGCAAAACCACTATCCTAACAGTTGTGTGTGGATAGAGATAAGTTTAGTAACCACAAAGAGCTCTCAGGACCTCCGCGTCATAGGAGTATGTAATATTTCATATCTCGATGCAAATATGTGCTTAGACCTACAAAGGAAATTAGCAGACACAGTAAGCCACAGTATTGTCTGCTTATGTGAGTAATATTCTCTCGTTAGAAGTCCGTACCATCCCTGCTGAAATAAGAGATTAACCTATGTCGATACTCGATCAGATAGAATTTTGCCTCTCCCAGAAGCAGGCTCTGTAGGTACTCAGAGACAGCATTTCTGGACACCTGCGTCAGCAGGCACAACAACATTAAGCACCCAAATAGTAGAGATACAGTGACAGCATAGTGGCAATATGAGTTCGGCATTGAATGAACTCGGCATTCAATAATTTCCTATTGTAATGTAACGTTATTATAAAGCGACATATTAGGGCTAGAACATAGCCATGGATGGGAGGAACTCTAACCATATGAGAAACAGAATGGCTTATTGCATCAGCTTTGCAATTGAGCACCCATAAACCTATTAATGCTGTTTTTATTAACAACTGAATATATTTTTTATGATGACAGACGGACCGTCTGACTACTTCATGCTAAGTTATTTTGCGCCAGAATGCACTGAGAATTGTCGAATGGAAATCTGGTAGCAGAGTATATACACGGTGGACTTTTGTGGAAAGACGTGAGCCCTCGAGCCAGCCAGATCTGTGTTCAGATTCCACATCACTGGCTGTGTTTGACTTGGGGCGTGTGACCCAACCTCTGTCCTCCCGTGTAAATCTGAGATTCTATACCTACCCTCTGCTCTATCCATTAAATGAGATTTGTGTGAATTGACTAAAATGGTTCCTGTTGTATACTAGATAATAAGTAGCAAATGTTATAATCTTATATTTAATATATTGTTTTTCCCCATATTACACCACTTCTCTGTTTTGATATATGTCACTTTACTAGGCACTAAGCTTGATTGTAGGGCATAACTTCCAGATTTTTCCTTTTTAAAATACTTCCAATTTCTACTGATCGTTTCTTCTGATAATTACTTTTCCTCATGTATATTTAATTTAATTTTTTAATATTTTTAGTTAGGGGCGCCTGGGTGGCTCAGTCGGTTAGGCGTCCGACTTCAGCTCAGGTCACGATCTCACGGTCCGTGAGTTCGAGCCCCGCGTCGGGCTCTGGGCTGATGATGGCCCAGAGCCTGGAGCCTGCTTCCGATTCTGTGTCTCCCTCTCTCTCTGCCCCTCCCCCGTTCATGCTCTGCCTCTCTCGGTCTCAAAAATAAATAAACGTTAATAAAAAAAATTTTTTTTAATATTTTTAGTTATTTTTGAGAGAGAGAGAGAGAGAGAGAGAGAGAGGGCAAGTTGGGGAGGGGCAGAGAGAGAGGGAGACACAGAATCCAAAGCAGGCTCCAGGCTCTAAGCTGTCAGCACAGAGCCCAATGCAGGACTCGAACTCACGAACCGTGATACCATGACCTGAGCCAAAGTTGGACACTTACCTAAATGAGTCACCCAAGTGCCTCATTCTTATCAATATTTTTAAATGTCTATGTGTTTTCTCTTGTTGCAAGAAAATTACATTCATTTTAAAAAGTATGTCCAATTTAGGCCAGAAAACATAATAACATCTTCAAATATTGGAAGTTTGTGATGAAATCATTTTAAAATTAATATGTGTAGAGAATACTTTCAAAAGAAAGCATTATTTTGTATATGTTCTATTTTAAGGACTTTGTGAGCAATTTCTAAATTGTCAAGATGGTAATATATTTTAGGAAAATTCAGATTTCATATGTTTTCTACAAAGCTATGATAGGAGTTCTGTTCTTTGGTTTTTTTAGACTAGCAGCAAGGTATAGCAACATACCATCATGAGCAGTCTCCTAAGAAATAAGTTATTCGCTTGACAAATGAAAGACCTAATGGTGTATTAGTGAGGTTTTCTGCCCATGGCATCCACTTCACTGAAAATTCCTGCTCAGAAAGCGATGATGGAGTTGAAAATATATTGTCTGCTCCCTCGGAGCCAAAAGAAAATCTGCGCTCTGTTGAGTAGGAGTGTTTCGTAAAATGCCGGACAGCGCGGCCGCACAGGAGGTGAGAAGAATCAAGATAAATGGAAGAACACGCTGCTGTCCACCGGCTGGGCATCAGGATATATGTCCCTTTATCACATTGAAGACCCGGCAGTGAGGGGGCAGGCTTACCGTTCCCACCGTTCCCACACTTGAGGCTTTCGCATAGTTTGTAGCTTGTCTCCTGAAACGAGGACAGTGCGAGTCCAAAGCGTGTTCTGTGCTGTCCTGCCCGTGGGCTCCAGGCTGTGCCATCTTGTACTACATACCTTCTACGCACCTCCCACATGGCCAGCATTCTGGGTAAAACAGGGAGGAAAACCAGCCAGGGAACTGCCCTCCTATGGTTTAGAGGGAGGGGGATAAAATCATCAACCCAGTGACCAGACCACACAAATAAATGTGTAAGTTGCAGACTGACAGGTGCTTGGGTGGAGAGGTACAGAGGGCCCTGAGCACAGGTGAACAGGGAGCCTGGGCTGGTTGCTTCTACTTCACTGATGCAGGGATGCGTGGACTGAGATCTAAAGGGTCAGCAGGGGTGAACTAGTCAAGGAGTTGGGGAAGCACCTCCCAGGCCAGGAGGGCAAGTGAGGGAGTCCTCACCGGAGGCACATGAAGCATTCAGCAGATAGCAAACGTGGCCGCTTTGGCTGCAGGGTGGGGATGTGAGGGAGACGCTGGTAGAATCCTATTGGGAGCTGTCTAGACCCTAATAAAAGTTGTACAGTCAGAAGAGAGCTTGGTATGACACGTGGATAAAAAATATACAATCATCAGGGTGCCTGGGTGGCTCAGTCGGTTAAGCATCTGACTTCAGCTCAGGTCATGATCTCATGGTTCGTGCGTTCGAGCCCCGCGTCGGGCTCTGGGCTGATGGCTCAGAGCCTGGATCCTGCTTCAGATTCCGTGTCTCCCTTTCTCTCTGCTCCTCCCCCACTCACACTCTGTCTCTCAAAAATAAATAAATGTAAAAAAAATTTTTTTTTAATTTTTTTTTCAACGTTTATTTATTTCTGGGACAGAGAGAGACAGAGCGTGAACGGGGGAGGGGCAGAGAGAGAGGGAGACACAGAATCGGAAACAGGCTCCAGGCTCTGAGCCATCAGCCCAGAGCCCGACGCGGGGCTCGACCTCACGGACCGCGAGATCGTGACCTGGCTGAAGTCGGACGCTCAACCGACTGCGCCACCGAGGCACCCCTAAAAAAATTTTTTTAAATACACATTCATCAATAGCTTCTTTTCTTTAATAGCAATAACCAATGAGAAACAGAAATAGAAACGTTGCTTTCATAAGAGAAAGCATTGATATAAAACACCCCAGAATTTTTTTTTAAAAATATCCAGATCTAGCAAAAAATATTAAGAAATCTTACTTAAAGATCTAAGAACACCTCTCCACACAAGAAGAGTGTTATGTCATGCATCGTATGGGAAATTTGTATAATTAAAAGTCCTTCTTCTGAAATCAATGTATAAATGTAATACAGCTCTACCAGAAGGCCAACGTGGGTTCCCTTAGAAGTGGAAAAATGATTTTAAAGTCTCTGTGAAGTATGAATGCTTAACAGTATCCTCAAGATAGTTCTTTTCTTTCTTTTTTAATGTTTATTTCTGAAGGAAAGAGAGAGAGGAGAGAGAGAGAATCCCAAGCAGGCTCTGCACCATCAGCCCAGAGCCCGACTCAGGGCTTGATCCCGTGATCCTGGGATCATGACCTGAGTCGAAATCAAGAGTCGGATGCTTAAGCAACTGAGCCACTCAGGTGCCCCAAGATATTTCTGAAAAATAATTTTAGTAAGGGGGAACTTGTTTACCAAATACTTAGTACTGATGGTTTTTGTAAAGCAACCGTAATTTTAATAGCATGGTGTAGCAACAGTGGAAGACAAAAGATCAGTGGAAAATTTACTGAGTTCAGACCTGTCTGTGAGAATGTAGTGTATTTTGAAAAAATAAAAATTCAGCGAGAGCATCTTTGTTTCCAAGACTTGAAAAGCCTATTATTAGAGACTTATGATGTTTGGATTATGATTTTTAGAATGTATTATGAACACTATGTTATTTCTGCGTATGTTCTCTTTAGTGTATTTCAAACTTGTATTTATCATTAATTATATTAACTTAGAAATTTTACTTTTCCAGGAAAAGGAGTACATTTTCAAGTGTAACTTAATGTTTCCATGCAGTAATGCTATGAAATTTTTAGTAGCTCAGAATGAAATGTGAATGTTAATTTACAAAATCTTAGACCTCTGGGTAAGATGAGAAATACAAGAACAAATTTTTAAAGGTTTAAGAGGTTGGTAGATATGCCTGAAGTGACAAATTGGATGCTTGCAAAGAAACCGTGTTTGTGTATGTGTGTATGTATGTGTGTGTGTGTGTGTGTGTGTGTGTGTGTATATATAATGTATATATATAATGTATATATATAATGTATATATGTGTGTGTGTGTATATATATATATATATATATATTTCAATCAGAGTGATTAAAATTTGTCAAATACTCTTCTGGTATAGATGAATAACTGTGTATTATAAGTTGTCAAAAGGTTAGCCACATAAAAACAGGGTCTCTAAGGTGATAGTTAAAACAGATCCGTTGTTCCCAAGGTTATAGTAATAAATTCATACACAAACGGATTAGATACTCAATGCTCAGAAATATATCTGCCCCCCTCTAAAAATTCAAATTACCCTGTCCATTACCGTCCTTGTCACGATCCAGTTAATCCTTCATTCCCCAAAGAGCACAGGCAATGATGATGTAAAATTTACTTCACTTCTAGAAATGAAACTTTAAGACTGAAAATTCTAACTCCTGGATTATTAACTATAGGATTTGTGGGATCGATGGTAAAAGTAAGGTGGTTCCTCAGGACAAGTAAATTTCAAACATGAACAAAGCTTAACCCTAGGGGTGGATAAATCTGAGAGGTACACGTAATTTACCTTGTTTCCTGAAATTAATCACAGTGAACCCTTCTGTTTGATAGGAAAAGTGATTTTACTTTAATCTCTGTCTCTCTTTTTTACATAGGGAGGATGTGAGGACAGCCAACGTAATCGCTGCGGAGGCTGTGACCTGCCTGGTCATCGACAGAGAGTGAGTACATTGCTTTATTATGCGTCCTGCACGCACCTGTCAGTGGCGTACCTCAGTTCTTCGAAGTACACATCGTTTTATGGAGTTATTAACACTTGTTTTATGTCGCTTCATTTTCAAATGAGTTTTATATTTGATGCTCATTCCCTGTTTTTCTTGGAATGGGAAGGAATTCTCACTCCCTGTTGTCCCTTCTGCCCTTGAGATCTTTCGCCGGGTGCGTAACCATTAGGAGCCTCACTGCAGTTAGCCGGTTTATACACGGGCGATGATGATGCACTGTTCACAGAGATGTGAGGATTAAGGGGGGCGCGTGAGGAAAGCGTGGGTCCCAGTGTTGTTTCTGTTTGTTTGGTTTTTTGTTTTCTTTACTTTGGACAATCTTAACAATGCTAGCTATTGGTATAAATGTTCATAGTACTGATAATCATTATCACTATTATAGAATGTACAGTGTTACTCGTATCATTATTAAGACATGGACCGTTCCTCCAGCCTGCTTTACTTGTCTCTGCGCTCCCACCCCCAGACTTCTATAGAAGTATTTAAGGAAGATGCCTTTGGAGAAAACGTCATTTTAGACAGAGGTATATATTTGGGGTTATTAAAAGTGTGTTGGGTGATGCCTGCCCCTGTTCCTTCTCTGCATTCTGGCCTTGCTAGTCTCATGGCCCGAGGGCTTTTTCGGTTAACTACAAGGATCGGATCGCGGACTCTCCAAGGGCCTGGGGGTGCACCGTCTGCAGGCAATCCTCCAGGCTCTTTCTCACCGCCTTTCTGTGGATAAGTCGATCAGAAAAGCCAAGTGCCTGGCCCAAGGGAAAGCACTGTAAAGCACCCCGTTAGTAGCCGTGGGGCTGGAAGAGGCTGTGTCAGTGGGGCATGCCACTGGGGGCCAGATGTGAGCAGTCCGGAACGATGGAGTTGAATGTTGAGCTCCGTGACTGCTCTAGGGGAAGAGGGCTCCCGCTCGATCCCCACATCTCAGTTCTGGAGACCCCTCGGCCCTGGGTCTCTAGAACCAGAGCGGCAACACAGCCGCAGAACGACATCTGACACCGATGCTCTTTATCTGGTTCCCAGGAACAACATTACCTGGTCATCCTTTGCTTCGTTTGCCTCTCACCTTACTGAGGATCTACCGAGAACAAGGCCTTGTGTTTGGTGCTGTGAGAAGAGTCCAAGGGGCAGCACAGATGCCGGTTTGGGGGGCTCGCTTCTACTAGAGAAGATGTAGCCTCCGCACAAGGCAGAAAATAGGAAGGGTCCAGAGCACGCGCTTGCGCTGTGATTAGGCGGGTCTGGAAAGCACAGGAGAGGCAAGATGAGCAGAGTGAACCACACAGCGACCCTCGCGAGGGAGCAGGGAACCGTGGCAGCATGCCAGCGTGGGGCTGGGTGAGGGCGGCCGGAGGAAGTGCTGCGACAGGTGCTTCATGCACACACTGGGGCCGGTTCACCAAGAACACGCTTTGCTGGGGTGAGGGTACCTGATGGTTTTAGGCAACCAAATAGTGTCCATTACTGTATCACTGTATTTGGTAGAATGATCCCAGAAGGCTCTGTAAAATGTGTTACGGGTGAAGTAGGAGCGGGGATATCTGGTTAGTATCTGTCAGCCCAAGTGGTGGTCATGAGACCGGCTGGAGGAGAGATGCATTAGAATGAAAAGGTAAAACCAAAGGGCTTACTCCTTGACCGAAAGGAAAGGGCAAGGAAGAAACTAGGGGTGTAGTCAGGATTGAGAGATGATCTAGAAGATGTACAGAAGAGTCGGTTTGGGAGGCACAGTGGTTTTCCGTCAAAAACGTAATGAACTCGACGTACCAATGGGACACTCAAGAACAGATGCTCTGCAGGAGATAGAAAAGGTGGGACAAGAACTCTTGTCGGAGTTAACTTAAAATTAACTTCAGGGGCGCCTGGGTGGCGCAGTCGGTTAAGCGTCCGACTTCAGCCAGGTCACGATCTCGCGGTCCGTGAGTTCGAGCCCCGCGTCGGGCTCTGGGCTGATGCCTCAGAGCCTGGAGCCTGTTTCCGATTCTGTGTCTCCCTCTCTCTCTGCCCCTCCCCCGTTCATGCTCTGTCTCTCTCTGTCCCAAAAATAAATAAACGTTGAAAAAAAAAAAAAAATTAACTTCAAAGTTGCTTACCTAGAGTTAGCAGCTGAAGCCATGGGACTGGACGGAATTGTGTCAAAGAATAAAGACAAAAGGACCAAGGTTAAAATTTGGGGAAATTGTTACATTGAAGGAAGAGGCAGGAGAAGACACACCAGTGAATAGAACTGAGGTGTCAGCTCTCAGAGCAGGTACGTAAAACCTCAGAATCCAAGAGAAGATCCAAGAGAGGAAGGACAGTCGGCAGTGTCCAATCCAGGTGGAATCCAAGAGGCAGACAGAGAAAAGGCCAATGGTTCAGGAGCCTGGGAGAAAAAAGCTTCAGTCAAGTGGTGAGAATGGAGTCCAGGTTGCAGAGAGCAAGTGGGTGCTGAGGAAGTTAGATCACCCAGACTAAGGGTTCTTTCTTTCAAAAACTTGGTGAAACGGATGGAGGGAGGGAAGGAAGGAAGGACGGAAGGAAAGAAAAGAGGGAAGGAGGGAGGGAAGGGAAAGGAAGGGGGAACATGAGGCATTGGCGGGTCTTGGAGAGCATCCTTGTGATGAGTACATACGTGCATCCAGGAAAATGGAGGAAATGAAATACTAAAGGGACCGTTTGATGGAAATGGGGCCACGGGGGAGGAAATTGTGGGCAAACCAGGAAAGAAGACTTGGAGAATGTGTGCTTTTCTTTTCTTCTATTTTCTAAGAGGAGAAGTAGAAAATTTGTAGAGATTTAGATAAGGAAAGCTAGGGGAGCTCAATATGGTCTTGACCTTGTCTCTAGAACATAGAGCAAGAGGAGCATCTGGCTGGCTCAGTTGGAAAAGCATCTGATTCTTGATCTCAGGGTCATGAGTTCGAGCCCCACACGGGACGTAAAGATGACTTAGAGATAAAATGTTGAACAAAATAAAGTATAAAGCGAGAAAATATGGCCAGGGAAGGAGTGGGGTGGGGCTGAGGATGTGCCAGGTGACTAGGGTATCCCATCAGTTTATATCCCTACAGCCCTTTATAATTTGGGAATTGTCACATGCATGGCATCCCAGCTGGAAGGTGGGCAGGATGGTCAACAGGAGAGGAAATGGAAGCCCATAGAAGTTTAATAACTTGATAAGATTTCCTGGTAAATGATAAAGCCCAGAGACATCAGAGAAACAAAGTAGATGGGATTTTGTGGGCCATCTGGTCCTGCTTCTTCAATTTAGTTAACTGTGGGCCGGAGGAGTGAAGGAGCATCGCGTAGCATCGTGCACATACTGCGGCCCTCGTCCGAATTTTCTCTTTTTCTCAAACGTGGTCTTATACACGCTTTGCGCCGGGCACGGCGCATGGGCTTTGTCAAAACAGAATTCACTAGTTGGATCGTGCCTGCATCACGTTTGGGCCGTTGCCTCATACTTAATAGGGACAGTTACTTAAATTCTAAGCCTCAGTTTCCCTACCTGCAAAATAAGCTCACATTACCGAAATGTGAGCTTGGTGGGAAGGTCGGTTTATGGTCCACGCAGGTCCACGCACAGCATAGGATGTGGAGTAAGCGTTCAGTAAACACGTTCTCCTTTTCTTGCAGAAGGCACAGGAGCCCCTCTGATTTGGCAATTTTTCCATCTAATTGGCAGAAGTGTATCCTCAGGAACACACACTGAGAGGACACCTCGAGAGAGGTCTTCCAACAGAAACCTAGAGAAGGGAGCCTGCTCGTAGAACTCACCACACGCGTTTCTGCACTCTTAGAAGGGAAGTTGCTCTTCCCACCAAATGTCAGATTCACAGCTTGAAAAACAACCAAACTGTAACTGAAGCCTCCTGTCAGGAGCCTGCTGCTGGCACCTAATTTATGGCCAATTAGGGGAGCACCCGGGCTTCATCCCATGCAAACAGATGGCAGACATTAGACCTGTCAACCAAAGGAGCTTCTGTCACAAATTTACAAGCGCGGTACCCCATTACAGAAGCCCGTGATGATGCTTTATCCTTCCAGAGGGAAGGCAAAAGCACACTATTGTAACTAATCATGCATGGCAGAATTTCTCTTAAAAAAAAAAAAAAAAACAAAACGCTCCTTGACGAACTAGAAAATGATACACCGATACCTGGTGGTCCCACGAATCTGCTGATTCGTGTCTTGTAGCCTCATCCTGATCTTTGTAACTGTCTGCAGTGATTCCAGAAGTTGCAAATTGACTGCAGAGGGATATTTGTCTAACAGGCCAGTCTGTTTCCATTAACACAATTTTCGAATATTTAAAAAATGATTAGGTGTCTTTAGCATCTCTTTTTTCAGAATCCGTGAAAATAAGTACGTTAGAATGTTTCGTAATCAGTTAGGCAGTACCCTACTACTTTACTGACACGAGTTGTTGATGAGGCCAGAAATTCAAGAAAGACTGTAGTTTTACATGTTGAGATCATTGTTAAAAATGGTAGCATAACTACTCGTATTAAAGAGTTTTATATTTTTCCCCAGGAAATTAAGGTCTAAGTAAGTCCTGACTCTATCCCTGATTTAGTGTGTAATTTCCAAGACATAGGCAAACTGGTTATGAAAATTGAAATGTTTTCATATTGGTTAGGAAAGAGCAGTGGTCTGAGCTCCCTGCGTGTCTCTTCTAACCCTCTACTGCCCTGATTCCCCCACCCAGGACTCTCCCAATCTCTCCTCAATCCAACAACTAAAAGCTAACTTCTGGCAGGCCCCAGGACTAGTATCCATTCTGATTGGTCAATTCTTGTATCACACTGTTAATTATTTTGACTAGAACCCTGGTAATCTCAAGCTAAAATAACACCTCATCACCATGGCTTTTCAGACTTTGGTTTTTACCGTATCCGTGGCTTAAACAAAATCAATTAGAAAGAAAGCAACAACTTTTCTGGCTCCGTGGGGGTGAAGCTTTCAGAGTACCCAAAAGTCTTCCCTCTCTCCCTCTAAATCATTCCAGGTGATGCCTAAGCGCCCCACCCCCACCCCCGCCACATGGGAGTCTAGGCATCACTAAAATAATTTGCAAACCGTTATGTGCTAACCTTTTCATCACTGACACTTGGGATATTTGATCTCACTTTGGGGGCTGTAGTGGCTTGACACAGGACTCAGGTATCAGTGAGACAGAGCTGGGGATGGAGACCAAGAACTACTAGCCTAGAGGAAGACAAGCATGCTGTGTATAAAAATAATGAGATTGGGAGGGAGTCTCAAATATCAGATTACAGGACATTGCAAATGGCAGTCAGTCTCAGAAACGGAGAGATCTCTGTGGATCAGGGAAGCAAGGATGAGTGTGGTTGAGGTTTTTCACCTCCTAGAATTCATGTTGCCTCCTGTGTAAGAGGCGTTATCTCTGCCATATATTTAAAAGAGGAACAAGACTCGAGCTGCTAGACTGGTGCTTAGGAAGCAACTCGTAAGTCTAAGGATGGTCCCAGGGCGCATTAAAAACGGGGAAGCAAACAGCTTCCCAGGAAAGACTGGACCATGAGAAAAAGTCACCGGAACAGGTAAACTGAATGCTGTTTCTCAATACCCATGCAGGGCCTTAGGTATTAAAAATGGGGTTAGAACTAGACTATAGGAAATGTTATGTGTATTCATTAAGAAAAATAACAGTTAATACCTGCGTCCTGTGTCAGATACCCGGACTCTGGACATCCACAAGACACAAATTCAACCATAGGTCTGAAAACTCATTATATAGAGTCAGCTCAGTTAGGGACAAATCTGGGCCTATGTGACAGGATGTTCTTTGTTCCTCTGCCAGTGCCAGTAGCAAAATCTCCATCTTCCAGCCACCCTGCCCTCCACCTCTAGTTCTTTCTAGTACTGGTTTCCAGCTCTTTAGCCACACCGACATCAGTCTCTAGAGACCTTGCTTCTGACCTGGTCTCTGCCCTGATTTCTCCCCAGCCTTCTTGCCTCCAGTGGATCGGTGCCTTCCTCCACTTGTCTTTGTTGGGGCTTTTCAGGTGTTCAACTCCACGTTCAAAGAAGAATAAACAGAAACACTAAACCCACTTCATCCGTGCCCTGGGCTAGGTATATCAGTGAGTCAGCCAGACAGGAGCCAGGAAGCCTCCTGTATGAGGACTCAGAATGTCAGAGGAGATGGAAACATACAGAGAAATATCACATTTATCCAGCTTCTCTCAGGGGGGGTGCTCGATGTGTTTCTGGTAAGCAACTCGTGTTGGGGCTGAGCTCAAGGAGGAGCAGATGCTCGCTAAACTGCCCAACAAAAATGGCGGGGGGTATTAACAGCACAAGTTTTATTTTCTGAGTATGAGGCCAGAGCTGTATGACTTAAACCAGAGGTTGGAAAACTTTGTCTAAAAAGGGCCAGCTAGTAAATATTAATGCTTTGTGGACCCATTGTTCTTGGTTGCAGCTCCCCAGCTCTGCTGTAATGCAAAATGAGCCAAAGGCAGCACATAAATGGAAGAGCATGGCTGTGTTCCAGTTGGCTTTGTTTATGGATACTGAAATTTGAATTTCATATTCTTTTCAGGTGTTAAGCAGTACTCATCTTTTGAGATTTTTTTTTTGTATTTCCACCATTTAAAAATGTCAAAATCATGCTTAGCTAATGGCCATGTGAGGAAAACAAGGGGCTGAATTTGCCCTGCGAGGCATAGTGTTGCCAACCCCTGACTTAAATGATGTCAGAGGATTGAGGGGTGTCCCCAGTAGTCCTGTTCTGATTTCCCTCCATGCTGTGCTCAGCCGTCTTTTTTTTTTAATGTTTATTTATTTATTATTTTAGAGAGAGAGAGAGAGAGGGAGGGGAGGGGCATAGAGAGAAAGGGAATCTCAAGCAGTCTCAGCACTGACAGTCCAGCTTGAACTCACGAACCATAAGATCGTGACTGGAACTGAAATCAAGAGTCAGACGCTTAACCAACTGAGCCACCCAGGTGCCATTAAGCTTTCTTTGTTTTTGATCCTCGGTCATCTTGTTCCAACTCCTGCATTCTCTAGGACTTCACGTTAGGCTTGCATTAATTTGAGTAACGCCTAATTAGAAATTAAGATGATTCTTTGCAAGTTATTTGCATTTTGGCGACATACCCCAAAGATGGAGAAATCTTAAAAATCCAAACGATCTTAATATTTCAGGTGCCGTGAGGGAGGCCAGTAGGGGAAGGATTTGGGGACAGCAGGCTCTTTCAGGCACCCTTCTGACCCCACCAGCCAGGTCAGTCTCATGAAGGCCCAGGCACCCAGTGGTGTTTGCCCCGCTAGGTCACCTGTGTCCTTGTCTTTATATAACTTGCCATTCTGTGTTCACACGATAGGACTACAGGGACCACATGCTACACTGCCTGTCGTCACATTGGTCAACTGATAGGGTGATAAACTTAAAATACTTCACAGCCTCAGTCTTTCCTACAGCCTAGATGGATTTTATGTTGGTTCGTTTTCCAGAGGGAAATCTGGGGTGATGTGAGGATATTTGCAGGCTGATCACAAAAACCAAGTATAATCCTAGCAAGGTATATCGGCTGCGATCATTTGGGCTTGTCTTTTTCTATGGCGCTGTTATTGATTGGTGTGCCTTCTAAAAAAAATACGAAGCAGAAAAGATAAAATCCAGAAGTTTAGAAGAAAGAGAGACATGATATTTACTCCATTTAATGATGTGAGTTGAATTACAGCACGCCCTGAGGAAGCGTGAGCTGAGTACAAAATAAACACATTTCCACTAGAGAAAAGCCTATCTAGGGACTGTATTTGTGGCGTCAATAATGGAAAGAAGTGGATGGGACAGCAATTTGTCACATGTATCTGCTCGGTGCTTTAGAATGGTACCTCTTTATCCTACTGCAAGTCCTTAGAGAAATGATGCCTAGCATCACTGGAGAGCGATTTGAGAAGGCACAACCCCTTTCTTCATCCACCCAACTAGAACTTACTGGTTACTGCCATATGTCAGCCACTCAGACGTCTAGCAGCTGGGGATCTAAAGGCAAATATGTAACTATTATATTACTTATTTTTATCCCTGCTGTATGGATAACTTCCAGCTTTAACCTCTTAAGTCATGAACCCACGGGGGTTCTAACAGTCCCCTTTTGTAACTTTCTGACTCTGTTCAAAATCAAGGAAGTCCGATGTCCTTAATATGTTGGTACGTCATTAATCAGAATGCACTACATTTCTTTGTTTGAAAAACTCTGTTAAGAACCTTTAGATGGCAAGTGGATTAGTTAGAAAGTCGTAGTAGAGATTTAAGAAGGAAAAGTGGGAGAGACCTTGGATGCTGGGGCTGGACAAAGATTTTCTCTAAAGGTAATATTTACAAGACAGTAAATATTTTGAACTTTGTGGCTTACAGTCTGTCATTTGGCCCAAGGGTCATAGTTTGTGAATCCCTGTTACAGGTCGGTTTCATTTTACAAGTGACGGAATCGAGGACCAGAGATGCCCTCAAATCCCACTGTTTAAAAAGATTTAATAAAGACGGATAATACAATTACATTCTTGTCTTCTAATGCTGTATCTTAGAATTTTGTAACTTAATGAGACTCTGAAAAGCCTGTCTCCCAAATTCTTTAGTTTAGAAACGAGAAAGGTAGGTCTCTGAGGGAATATGGAGCATCCAAGGTCTTTACTGCCAGTGATGGGATTGCAACATAGCCCTCATGACCTTGGCTTTAGTGCTTTTTTCACCTGAATTACGCTATGACCTGAATTACCAAGATAGAAAACTCATGCATGTATTAATTCAACAAGCACATAGTGAGTACCCGCTCCATGTTGAGCCTTAGGGTCAGTGCTGTGATGAATAGAAATGCGTACAAAGAGGGGCGCCTGGGTGGCTCAGTCAGTTAAGTGGCCAACTCTTGATTTCAGCTCAGGTCATGATCTCAGGTTTCATGAGTTCAAGCCCCTTGTCAGGCTGTGTGCTGACAGAGCAGAGCCTGCTTGGGATTCTACTCCCCACCTCCTCGCCGTCTCTCTCCCTCTGTCTCTGCCCTTCCCCAGCTCGCACTCTCTCTCTAAATAAATACATAAACATGTTTTAACTGCATAAAAAGAGAGAGTTGGTTCAAGAGGCTCATAATAATGAAAATGAACAAACAGTAATGGTATTATTGACAGTTTGTGAATTGAGCTAAAATATTCTCATTGAACTAAATCTATAATGAATTCTGCTGCTTCTGAGAAAAAAAAAAAAAAGATAAGTGAGTAAAATCCTTGACTTGCAGATGGCTGCTGACCTCACTGCTTCAAACCCCCGCTGTGGCTAGGTAGTTGAATCACCGAATTAAAACAACGAGTTTATTATTTCAGTTCATTGATTTCCTGAAAGCATCTGTGAAGCCTGGACTCCAGCACTTACCTGGCTTGCATAGTAAGTCGGGCTCTCCTGTCATGTTTCAGATCCCACCCTACCCTTGCTGTGTCATATGTCCGATGCTTGTTGGTCTGTTCTGATTCGTAAACTGCAAGCTTGAGGAGGACAGAAGCCACGTTCGTGTTGTTCTCCGCTGTCTCCTCAGATCTCAGCACGATGTCAAGGAGTATGCTAAGCCCTCGCTAAGAATCTGTCAGAATGAAAGGGCGCGTAACTCTGTATCAGTCAGGGTCCCATCAGGAGAGAAGCCGCACAGAGTAATCCGAGCAAGAAAAGTTGGTTTTAAAGAATTAGTGACGGTAATAGGGGATTGGAGTAACAAGCTAGCCAGAAAGGAAAAGAGTTCCAGAGAATTCAGAGACAGTAGATAGAAGAGGCACTAGCCCCAGGCCTGCAAGAGAGCTGGAGACCTTCCCCAGCCCTTCCTTTGTCCCGCCCCCACCTGCCCTGCTGGTGCCTTGCCCTGGAGCCGGGGTCCCGAAACTCCGCATTATGACATTGTGGGCCAGACACGGTGGCCAGACGTTGTGGGTTTGTCACGGTGCGGTCCTATGCCTCCTAGGGGGTCTCTCAAGATCCCGACTTCTCCCCACCAGCTAGTAGTAACTCCCCAGCACCTATCAGTGTGACAACCAAAAGTGGCTCTAGACATTGCCAAATGTCCCCTGGGGGGTGCGGGGAGCATCACCCCAGCTGGAAGGACATGGCCGTGTGATGGCAGCCAGGTGCCGTGACCCCGAACCATAGCACGTGTGCCCGAAATCCGCACTAGAAAATTGGAAAGCACAGAAAAATATAAATATGATTTTGCCATTCAAAGGTAACTACCGTTAATATCTCGGTATATTTCCTTAAATAGTGAGATCACACTGCCTAGGAGTTCAGGGAAAGCCATCCACAGGGTGCTGTAAAACCACCTGAGGGGGGAATCCCCTGGGGAAGCTGCCGGCTGCTGGGTGTTCCTCGTCTCCAATACTGTCATTGCCGGCCACAGGGGAAGGGACGAGAAACTCCCAGCACCCCGGAACTCGTGGCAAAACCCTCACTCCTGCGGTATCTCCCCGGTGCCCTGTACGGACAGTCTCAGTGCCAGTTGGCCAAAGAAAAAACAACTGGCCCAGATCTGTTTTCACAGAGCAAAAAGGGTGAATTTAGAGCCGACAGGCAGGAAATCAATCACCAGTACAGATTCCACACCAAATCCTATTTGAGGTCCAGAGCAGTAGAGATAAATGGCAAAGTCTGTCTGCCCTGGACGAACTCCTGGTCAGATCAGATGCACTGAAAATCAACATGAGAGACCATTCCAGTTCAAAAGTAATAATAATAATGGTGGAGAACAGAGGATGGGGGAGCGTGTCGTGCCTGGAGCGTCCCAGAGGACTTGCTGGTTGAGTTCACACGTGAAACAGGTCTTTAAGTTTCGGACATGCAGGAAGGGAGGGTGGAGTCTGCTCCCGTCCAGGGAAGGGCATGCACAGAGAGAAGGGATTGGGAGAGGCCAGCCTACAGTAACTAGCGGCAAGGGCGGGAACAGAGGGCTTGGGAGGTTAGGCACTGGACAGTCCGTTGGGTGGGTGGAGTGCAGGGAGACAGAGTTGGAAAGAAGAGAGGTAGACAAATTAGGAAGAAATCTCTCAGATGCAAAGAATAGGGATTCTGTCCCCCGGGCAGCGAGCAGCCAACAGGAGGCCGCTGCTGCTGCCACTGTCTGCATTTGGGTTTGAAGGAGGGAATGGAAGGTTGATTCCAATGAGCAGAACTCAGGCAGGGAGGCTTATGGGAGACTTGCAGCAGCCCCAGGGATCGCCCCGCCTTTGGGGAGCAATTGAATGCAGGAGATAAGACAAGGGCTTTCATCTTGGGCAGCGTGGTGGATGTCTCTAGCCGATCCACAGCATGGGACATACAGCAGGCTGAGGCGGAGGGAGGTCGATTCAGTTACGGATGTGAGAAGGTCCACCTGTGCAAGTGGTATTGTGCAGACGGAGAAGTCCGTCGGAGGTGGGAAAGGAGTGTGTACCTTTCCTGACAATCAGCTGATGAATGGAAATTGATGTGGGAGTTGACAGCTAATCAGTTTTAAGATCTTACAATCACGGCTTTGGTGTTAATGACAGTGATTGTTTGTTTCACCTTACCTTGGTGGATAAGTAATTCACTTTCCCCCCATAAAAGCTTAAATCTATTCTGTGTTTCTGGGGCTTGCCTTCCCTCCCCGCTTGGATGTTTGAAAAACGGTTATTTAGCGATTCAGCACTGTCTTTGGAACTCATTCGCCAGTTGTGTGAATGAGTAAGAAAGTCTGTTTCCATGTCTGAAAAATCAGTCTTAATTTCTTCCATCACAGAGGTAATATTTGAACTTTGATATTTGAAATTCCCCCAAAGGGTCTTCTGGGGGGTGTTGGGGCTATTTGTTTGAGGGGGTCATAATGCTACTGGGATTCTAGAGCTCAAGCAGGAGGGGGGAGGGTTGCCAGGGTCACCTTCCGATCAATTTTCCTTTAAAAACCAACAGTGTCATCATTAGATTTGAAAGTTGGATTCTAGGTTAGATACTCACGTTGCTTTTCTTCTGGTCCAGTTAAGAGGTTTTGCTTCCTTCAGGAGAAACACTTCCCTGGGGAGACCGTTATTACGGGCCCAGCTGGGTCATAAAGATCTGAGACTTGCATTTTTTTTATTTCTCAATCTGGCTAGCAGTTGGTGCTCATTTTGAAACTTTTAGGATAGACACATGAACTGGATTAGCATCAGCTACAAGAACCGTGAAATCTTATTCCTAGACTAAGCTTTACTTAAAGAAGGACCTTTCAGAGTGTACCCGCTTAGATGGAGTTTAACGGTTGTATTAGACACAGCCCTGCCACGTTCGTGTAATGGAACAAATACGAAAACAGAAACCAGGCCGGCAAAGGCAAATTATGATTTGGTTGTTGAGAAGGATGATGTTGTCCTACCCAGTAAACCGGAGATAGTATATTTTCGTCTAGATGAGAAACCTGCAATCTCACCGAGTGAGAACTTTATGCTGCATTATTTTCACTCTGTTGTGTTTTGTTTTTACATTTTTAGTCATTCAGTATCAGGTGATTATAAGCGTCATAACTGCTCACTGAGAAAAATTGGGAAGCACAGAAAAATAGAATTCTGCCATTCAAAGGTACCTACCAGTCATATTTTGGTATATTTCCTTAAATAGTGAGATCACACTGCCTAAGTCCGTTTTCTACTTGGTCCACCTACAGACACAGCCTACGTAAACATAGGGATAGGTATAAGTAGACAAAGTTACCCTGTCATTTGTTAAACATTTGTGCCAATCTCAAAGCGCATTGAGATTAGTAGATTGGTGACACACATATACATCCACACGTGATTTCTCAAAGAGCAAGCATACAAAGAATGCTTTTTCTGCTCTCTTGTAAAGATAAACTTGGCTCCAGACGGCCAAGGTATCATGTTGCAAAACGTACAGCTTTTAAGTAGAGAGCTGGTGTGGGAGCCCATTTCTGCTTTCAAAGCCCATTACATCACATTGCCTTATCACACTTACCGTGCTCAGAAAAACCTCTCATGAGCATCAGCTGAGGACCTTTCTCTCCTTAGTTTCCTAAGTGTGCTGGACCAGGTAAACTCACTTTGATTTTTAATTTTTGTAAAGAATTCTTCGCATGTGGCTTCGTCCCTCTTTGGACGCATTTCCTTGAACAGCTCCTCAGTAGTGGCATTGCTGACTCATGGGATACGCATATATTTTTTTTAATTTTTATTTATTTATTTTTATTATTTTTTAGTATGAAATTTATTGTCAAATTGGTTTCCATATTTGAAAATCATCGGGTAGACCTGTTCTCCGGCTCGCTCCCCACTGGTGATGTGTGAGAACATTTGTTGTATTGCACCCTGACCAGCTTGACATTTGGGTTGAAACAGTCTTAAATGACATGATGGGGCGAATCAGCCCCGGGGCAAGAAATAGGTCAACATCCAAGAAGAGTCGGTTTGACATTTATTCGTCTCTTGTAATTGATACATGGAGCCTAGTTATTCGTTTCATTTTTGCAACTGCTCCTTCATCCTGGAGAAGAATAAACACATTTAAAAGGCTTCAGAAAATTGTGAGAGCAGAAAAGAGCTCAAATAACCTTTCTCTGAAAGGTCAGGCGTAAATAGGAAAGGCTAACAAGGTACCTGGAAAGGAAGAGTAGACAGGGAAGTGTGGAAATGCATCCAAGTGACCAGTTAAATTAAAAGCTCAAAATTATGACATAAGAAGGCTCCCATCTGTAGATGATGCAGGTTGTGGTCATTGGTGGGGAAGAAGGAAAAGTGTTGAGAGAAGTTATTACATGAATTTCTGAGCATCTCGATATGCCTTTGTTTTACTATTTTATCTCGATCCAACCACACTACATCCCTACGGGAAAAGAGGACATTAAAAACAAGTCTAGAGGGGCGCCTGGGTGGCGCAGTCGGTTAAGCGTCCGACTTCAGCCAGGTCACGATCTCGCGGTCCGTGAGTTCGAGCCCCGCGTCAGGCTCTGGGCTGATGGCTCAGAGCCTGGAGCCTGTTTCCGATTCTGTGTCTCCCTCTCTCTCTGCCCCTCCCCCGTTCATGCTCTGTCTCTCTCTGTCCCCAAAAAAATAAATAAACGTTGAAAAAAAAATTAAAAAAAAAAAAACAAATCTAGAAAAGAAAACTAAGGGTCGTAGTGGCTCAGTGACTTTCTCAGAGCCACACAGCAGATCTGTGTGTTACACCTTTTTTATGCCGGTGCTTTTATGCCAGCAAATCGAGTGTCAGCCGGCAAGCTAGATTCCGTTAAGGGCCTCTTTCTAAGAGTAAAGTGGGAGAGATTGAGGTGGAGATACCAAGTATTGCTTCTGACGTATGACAGAATGTCGATCGCCTGAATGAGGCCCTGGGAGCAGAGACGACAAGGAGGGACCAAGTCAGGACAGGTTACGAAGGCAGACATGACGGGCTTGAATCAAAGGGAAGAGGCACCTGCAACACCAAGATGCCTGGCCTGTGTTGCTGGTTGAATGACAGTTGGATCCAGGGAGACGGTTTTTGAAGCAGCGAGTCCGATGGAAGGTGGTTAATGCGGCGATGGCGGAGCTGAGTTTGAGGGACTGGGGAGAGACACAGGGTACACTGTGCGCAGGGAGGCGTCTCGGTGTGGATCTGGAACGTTCAAGGATAGGGGTGCAGACTTGACGGCCGTCAGCCTGGGATCCTAACTGCTGTTAGGATGCCAGCGCAAGTCTTCCGATTAATGCTATCTCCTGAGCCAGCTTGAGGAAAGGGTAATTAGCATATTGTGTGAGAACTAGGGTCCAGTGCAGATCAGACCATCAAATCCCAGATTGACTACTTCTAGCTCTGTGGTCTCAGGCAGGTTACCTAACCGTCTAAGCCTTACCTCTTGTCTCTTGCTCCCGAATGGAGGCCTTGACAAAGTCTGGAGACATATTTTAATGTCACAAGTGGGTTTTCTAAGGGGATCAAGTGGACAGAGGTGAGGGACGTTGCTAAGTATCCTCCGTTGCCCAGGACCGCCCTCCGGTAGAGAATGGTCTGGTCCCAATGTCAGAAGCACAGAGTCTCGGTAAACCTGCTGTGAACCTCCTACACAGTAAGGATCATGGTAGTCCCCTCACAGAGCCCTTGTGAGGTTCCTTGAGATGATGCGGGTGAAACACAAGACTGAACCCGTAGGCAGTAACTATTTCAGCAAAGTAAGTCAATCAGTTGGGTTTGGGAAAAGCAGGCAGAGGACACAGGTTAGGTGGTACTTACCTGTAAGGGATGGTGGAGGGAGAGGTGTGTGTAGAACACACTGAGAAGTAGCACGGAGGGGGAGGGGGAGAGGGAGAGAGAGGAGTAGGAGGGGAAGGGGAGGAGGAAGAGAAGGAGGAGGGGGAGGAAGAAGGGAGGAGGGGGAGGGGAGGGGGAAGAGGAAAAGAAGGGGGAGGGAGAGGAGGAGGAAGGGAAGGGAGAAGAGGAGGACAGACAGAAGGAGGAGGAGGAGGAGAGACAGCGGAGGGGGAGGGGAAGGAGTAGGGGGGAAGGGGAGGAGGAGGAAGGGGAGAGGGGGAGGGGAGGGGAGGGAGAAGAGGAGGAAGGGAAGGGAGAAGAGGACAGAGAGGAGGAGGAGAGAGAGGGGAGGGGGAGGAGGGGGATCCAGGGTGAAGCATCAGGGATTGGAACAGAACAGGACAGTTCAGCGTGTCAACACACTTTCTATCTCAAGGCTACTCCCAGAACAGCTATCCAGCAGGGCGGGGATCTCAGGGGGGTCAGTGAGGCTGGGACTGGAAGGAGACCACCTCTGGGGTCAACAGTGGATTAGTGATGGGCTTGAGAGAAGAGCTGTAATAAGAGTAAAATGGGACTAGAGTGTCAGGTCGCCAGGGCTTGATAACTTCCATGAAGAAGGACACCAAGAGACAGGAAACGCAGTTCATCCCAACTGTGCGTTTGGTCACCAAGTGTTTTAGGGTTGGAGAGGCCATCTTCCTCCTAGGCTGGCAGGAAGGCAAAGTCTCAAGGGGACGGTGACACGATAGGGAATGTTACTGGAGGCACTGGAGTCTGGAAGAGAGAGATGGGGTTTGCGGTCGAGGCAATCAAGCGGGGGGTTGCTTTCGGAAGAAGTTGGGGCCATTTCCCTGGGAGGAAATGCAATGACCATGTCACCGTATTTCAGGGCCGGTGAAACCAATGGAAACCAAGAAATTAACTTTCTCGGAACCTCTCAGAAATCACAACCCTTTCTACTAGTTCTTTCTGAACGGAATCACCTTCCCCAAATCCACATGTCACAGGCCGCACCCCCTCCTGCGACCGTATTTGGAGACAGGGCCTTTCCAAGGGGATTAGAGGGTGGGGCCCTGATCTCAAAGGACTGGCGTCCCCGGGGTAGGAGGCAGGGACATCGGTGGGGTGCACACACGGGGAGGGTTCCTGAGCACACAGGGAGAAGGCCTGTGTGTCGGACAGGAGGAAAGGCTTCACCAGAAACCAACCCTGTGGCCCCTTGGTCTTGGACCCCCCGCCCAGGGAACTGGGATTTCTGTTGCTTAGGCCACCCGCCTGTACTATCTTGTGGTCACAGCCGTGGTTGACTCCTCTGCTTCCGAATCAGAACTTCCATAGATAGAGTGCAATTGGAGACATAAGATGACCTTTAAAAATAGAACAATATTTCTTTTAAAGAATTGGATCGACCGTGAAGGACGGACAGGAGAGACGGCAGATGTGTGGTACCCAGTCCTAACCCCAGCCAGTAACCAGCTGGCTTCCACTTTCTGTATCGAGAGAGACCGACCATGTGAGTGACAGTTAAGATTATAGGTACTAGAGTCTGGTTGCCGCTGCACAAACTTATCCAGTTGGCAACTTACCCATTTGCTTTTTCTGCCAGACAAGGAAATTCCTGTAAAATAGTTAGTACCGGGGTGCCTGGGTGGCTCAGGTGGTTGAGTGTCTGACTTTGGCTCAGGTCATGATCTCACAGCTTGTGAGTTCAAGCCCCGAGTCGGGCTCTGTGCTCACAGCTCGGAGCCTGGAGCCTGCTTCGGATTCTGTGTCTCCCTCTCTCTCTACCCCTCCCCTGCTCCTACTCTGTCTCTTTTTCTCTCTCAAAAATAAATAAACATGAGATTTTGCTTGTTATTTTTGTTATTACTAGATTCTCTAAGCATTCATTTGTGACATTAAAGGATATATTTATCTCTTAGCTTCTAATGATTTTTTTTCTTGTTAAGTGTTTTTTGGGTTTTTTTTCTTTTCCAGTCCCGTAATGATAGCCAAAATACAAAGTCCACGGACACACTGTTTTTTGTAAAATTGTTAAGCTAGGAACCATCATTGTCTTTGTTTCCAAAACATTCAAGGCAGAAATAATGTAAGCATACTGTAAAGATACTTTGAGAGAGATTTATTGGGCTATATTAACATGTCATTTTCAATTTAAGAACAATTTAATGAAAGAAAACATTTTAATGACTTTCATAGTATTTTATGTTCCCATGTCCATCAAATAGCCCATTACAAAAGAGAGAATTGTAACTGGTAACTGACATAATTGATACAACTGTATAAACTAAAATATATCAGCTATGGATTTTTATTGCTTTTAATAAGTGTAGCCTATTTAGTTTTAGACAATTTTGGTAAGTTTTCTGTCAATTCTGTGGATTTATAATTTGTAAATAATTTCTACGAGGGTGTTTGAAAATATTTGATAGATAAAATATCCACTGTTAGCACAGATTCTGCTTTGAAAACAGGAAAATCTGGGAGAAAAATGAACATTAGTTTGCATAATTCTTATTGAGAAAATGGGCATCAAAATTGTCTTGGAGAATCTACTGCATTATGAGAAAAGTTAAATTATTTAGTTATTCATATTTTGTTCCCATTGAGCCAAATGGATTGTTTTAATGAAATTATTAGATATATAAGAAATATGATCTTTGGTTTTCATGTCAAAACAGTGGTATTTTGGCCCCGAGTGTCCGTGGCAGAAAGAGTAATGAACGATGTCTGTTTCTGTTAGTGTGTATGTGATACAGGGAAGAAAAGAGACTTTTTAACACATACTTAAACTAATTGGTAAGGCGCAGGAAATCTGTCCATTGCATGGACTGTCTGATTTAAGCATACTTGGCAGATATTTTTTTTTTCAACGTTTATTTATTTTTGGGACAGAGAGAGACAGAGCATGAATGGGGGAGGGGCAGAGAGAGAGGGAGACACAGAATCGGAAACAGGCTCCAGGCTCTGAGCCACCAGCCCAGAGCCTGACGCGGGGCTCGAACTCACGGACCGCGAGATCGTGACCTGGCTGAAGTCGGATGCTTAACCGACTGCGCCACCCAGGCACCCCATTGGCAGATATTTTTTAAAGGAGAATGAAATTTATGAATTTGGTGTTTTAGGACATTCTATACTTAGAACCATACTTTTCCTCTCTAACCTAAAAGGCTAAACTGTCACATGAGATTTGATTCTAATTTCTTCTGTTTTTAATTGAAAATGAAAGTTGTGCTGCATTTTTTAATCCTTTCTTGCACTTTAATTGCAGTTGGGATTCATGGGTATAAATTTCATTACCATCTAAAATAATTACCCTCATTTAATGTCCTATATGTAATTCCCTGATAAATTGCTAAGTGTTTCAAACCACCTCGCTCATATTTATACCAATGTATGTCTTCATCAGGATCCAAAATTTAGATAAGGAGTTCATTTTAACTAAACTTTTGTGCTAAAAATTTATTATTCGTGTAGGTGGATGTTCCAAGAGGCACACAGACACCGGACTTTCAACTCATAAACCATGAATTTTAACAAAACTTTGCTTCAGGAGACTTAACTCTTTGCCTTCTGGTCAACACCATGAATGAATGAATCCATCTATCCACTAATTCACTTCAAATTTCTATTGTTCTATTTTACATCAGGCAATATTCTCCTTTTTTTTTTTTTCAACGTTTATTTATTTTTGGGACAGAGAGAGACAGAGCATGAACGGGGGAGGGGCAGAGAGAGAGGGAGACACAGAATCGGAAACAGGCTCCAGGCTCTGAGCCATCAGCCCAGAGCCTGACGCGGGGCTCGAACTCACGGACCGCAAGATCGTGACCTGGCTGAAGTCGGACGCTTAACCGACTGCGCCACCCAGGCGCCCCAATATTCTCGTTCTTAAAGAGTAACTGATAAATAAGATAGACCAGGTCCCTGATCTCATGAAAATTCTAGTGTGAGAAAGACAACACATATTTAACGAATCAAGTTTTTAGCAAGTGATAAACTCTAGGATTAAAACAAAGTGGGTTAAATGACACAGAGTCATGGCAGTGAGGATCTGGGCTTTTTACGTTCCGTTTGTTGGTCAGAGAAGACCCCTCTGAGACCTGAATGGCATTAAGAAAAAGCCATGCAAAATCTAGAGAAAGAATGATCCAGGCAGAAGATAAAGGCCCTGGGGCAGATGCAAGATTGATGTATTCTAAGGTCAGAGGAAGTATAATAGGAGAGATCAGGCAGAGAGGTCAGAGAGGAGAGACCCGATCTGATTTATGTGTTTAAAAGATGGCTCTGCCTACCGTGTAAGGAAATGGGCCATTACAGTAATTTCCAAGGAGAGAATGGTGGTAGGGACCAAAGGGATTATAGAGAAAAGGGGATTTATTTCAGATTCTTGAAGGTAGAATTATAACATTTAGTGTTGGATTGTATGTGGGGTGGCGGCGTGAAGGAAAAACGATGATCTAGAACAAACTCTCTCTGTAAAGAGCCCGAGAGTCAATATTTTCAGTGACGCAGGCCACTCTTTCCCCATTACAACTAGTCAACTCTGCTGTTATATGTAAAAGCAGCCATAGACAATATATGAAAGAATGAGTGTGGCCATGTTCCAATAAAACGTCACTTACCAAAGAGGCATTTGGGCCATATTTGGTCTGCAGGCAGAAATGTGTTGACCCCTGTCTAGAGTAAGTCCTGGAAAGAATAAGTAAGGTTATCCAGAAGAGAAAACAGAGGCTGTGAGACCCCAGCTCTCCCACATTAGTGACACCCTCCGAAACATGACAGATAAGGTAGGGTCACTGGGCCTGGTGGAGAGGAGGCTTCATTACCCAGAGAAGCTCATTCCTATTTCCCTGGGGCCGCTTTCCACACTAGCCGGAGTGAACCAGGAGACGCCCAGAGTATGTGATTGTTTTGACTTGCTTTGAAAAACTATTAGATCGAACATACATAAAATTATGTTTCGATAAAAATATCAGACCAAAGTTAACGCCGCCACGCAAAGAAAGAATCACACAGGTTTATCACACTGAAAGTGTGTCATTGAAAGTGCGTGTATAAGCAACAAGGAGAATGGTTGTTACGGTGATTGGCAGTCATAACAGGGGCAAAATTGATGAGTAATGTAGCAGTTCTCTACTTATACTTTTAAAGAACAGTGTGTGTGTCAGTATCTGTTCCTAATGTGCCACATGTACCTGTTTCTTCCTTGGTAACTTTTCTAGTCTAGACTGGCTGGATGGAAATGCCATTTGTAGAGAACGATGTGTATTGAAACTTGTGTTTTGTCTAATACGCTCCGAGCAGAGAAACCCATCTCAAAGAGATGTCTGGTTGGAAATGAAGCAGTTGTGTTTAAGACAGTTTCAACACACTTGGGGTATTCGTTTTTATTTTTTACCCAAAATGGAACAAATGATGTTCTAGTTTCATGAATCCTTCATTAACACCCAGTTCTGTCCATTTATCCTGTAAAGTTAGGGTTCAATTTAAATTATCTTTTAATGAAAGAAATAGATTCTGGATTTTATACATTTGGGGCTACAATTAGCCAACTAATCTTAAAATATCAGACATTTAACATCGCCCTTCTGTATATGAATTGTATGCAGTTTATACCCAATGTTTCTCACCTCATGAATTTGGTAATAATTAAACAGGGTTACGCTCCGTTCAAAAAATGTGAGTCCACTGATCTTGGATATCTCAATGTCCAATTGCTATCCAGTTTTCCAAATTTAGAAAAATGTGCTAAACTTCACTACTAATCTCTTCTCAGACCACTACAGTTTACCAGTCATACTTTGAGTGGCGCTAATCTACAAAAGATTCCGGAATTCTATCATGCTTAGATAAGGGTAAAATATTACAGGAATCTTGTATATAACTAGTTAAGATGGAATATTTATAAAATCAAAGTGGTTTAGGGGGAAATATCTCAAAATAAAACTTTTAAAACACAGTTCTTCTTTTATTACATTCTTTATTAAGGAGGGACGTATCCTTAACAGTTACAGATTAAAATTGGAAAAGAGTAAGAAATAATACCTTATGCCAGAAACTCTTGCAAATGTTTCAACAGTACAATTACTCAATAAACAAATAAATGAGATTGAGACATTTCGTTAATCCCTATGGTATGTTTCTACATAATCAAGGATGTCCTACACTGTTATTTTGTTGTTGTTGTTCGACCATTAAGTTGCTTATTATGTAACCGCAGGCATCGCCTAAAGTCAAGTAAGTACTAAAACAATACAGTTCTGACTCTGAAATAGAATTTTAAAATGTCTAGGAAAATTCATGCCCAAATATGAGTGTTCTCAAGGCTGTAGAATTACAAGTTATCTTTTATTCTTTGGAGTTGTTTAGTGCCTTTCAAAATTTCAATATATCACCATTAGGATGAGAAAAAAAAGCAAGTATTAAAATTCAAGTTAGTCTGTGTCAGTTGACTAATGTAATAAGCCTAGTCAACTCATCGAGGCTCTGCCCTGGAAAAAACTAACCATACAGACATATGAGACACAAAATGTGGTTAACACTACATGGATTTTTGTTGCTGAAAAATCATAGTAAATGAATTAGCAGAGTTTGTGAAATCAATTCTTAACTTTTGATTTCTGTGGTAATTAGGCCACTTTGAATTATCTTCAACTTTTGATTCCTTTAAAGCTTATAATTAAAATCAGTTAGTGGTTTAAATTAAATGTGTATTATTTGTAATCAGTTTTCCTTAATGAATAATCCCCATGATATATAAGGATTATTGTTACAAAGGAAAGACAGACGCATATGTCTAACACTTTGGTGTGTGTGATTTTTCTCCTACAAATAGAAACATATATGCAGAATAAAAAAATTGATAAGAAAACTGTTTGCTCATAAAAGTGTAACTGCTTTCTCTGAAGTTACTGCCATAATGTTTTTTGAATAGATAACGTTCTTTGTATAGATACTAGAGCCTTCCTTCTGATAGCATTCGACCACTCTTCCCCTCCCATCTTGTATTATATTTCTTCTCTATAATACAAAGCTATAAATTTCTTTAAGGTGCATTTTATTCATGTTGCATAACCACAGTTGCTTGAGTTGTTCCTTACAGATGGCATGGCACAAACACATAAGTGTGTCTGAATTGATGAAGGAAAGGATAGGTGGGTGGGCAGATGGTTGGATAGATGGATGGATGGATGTGGATGGATAATTGGAAGGATATGAGTGTTCATTGGTTTTATTAAACTTGGGGCTCCTTTTCCCCTCTAAGGAAACATATATTCAGATGGTACTTGATAAGATAAACCATTGATAATTATGACTGTGGTAGTTAAAAAATAAAAGAATCAAACATAAGTAACAAAGAGCCTTCATTTGAAGCCACAAAGGGAACTAACAGATTTTCTTCATAAACATACCAAAGAAATGGAAGAATGCTTCTGATATCTTGGACTTAGCTAAGTAGCAAATGTCCCAAGTAATTTGAAATGCTAACTTCGTATTTTCTATAATTATACTTTTAAGGATTTAGGCAAGATTCAAATTACGGAAGTCTAATGGGCTGTAATCATATATGCTATTCAAACTAAGAAAGCTTTGTCAAGAGTTCAGATAATGCTTAAAAAATATTTTGCTTAGCACTGGTGAAGTATTTGTAATAGTTCCGGGTTTAAGATGTTACTTTTGGCTCATTTTGACTCATCATCTTTAACTGTTAAGAATAGAATACCATCTTACTTAAAGATATAAACAAGAATATCTGTTATAAATATGTTTGGAGATTTTCTCCCACCCTATTTTGAATTTGAAAAAAAAATGATTTTAAGCACTTTTAGACAAGATCTCTGAACAATTTGGTGGAATAGAGGAGAAAAGATCATGACGACTAAATCGATTAATAGGTATTATTGAATGCATACGTAATTTATTATTAGAGAAAGTGCTTTGTAAACTGTAAAGTGAAATATAAATGCTGTCATTTTTGAGCAACATGATAATGCTCACCCCTGGTATCCGGACCACTCTTCTAATAACATAATAGCCCGTTTCTCTCTAGATGAAGTCTCATCATATCGCAACCAAAGAGCAAAATTACACACTTTTTAGATACACCACTGAGTAATCAGCTGTGTTCAAAAGGATGTTTTGGCTTAATAATGAAAGCATCTTAATAACTGAAATTATTACCCACTGAGTTACTGTCACTATCATGTTCTGAAACAGACAAATTTCCTAGAATAAGAAACATAGCCTTTTATGATATTTCTGAAGGAGAATTTCTATAAATACCATTCTCGGTGTGGAAGGAGCATTTCTGCTTCCTCCTTCTTTCCTCTCCCTTCCCTTCTTCCTCCTTTCTTTCAATCCCTCTTGTCCTCTTCCTTTCCTCCCTTTTTCTGTCTTCTTTCTTTTCCACTCCTTCATCGCAAGAATGTTGGAAATACCAGCATTAAACATAAAAGGCATTTTCCATTTGCTCTTGCTACTTCTGTGTTCTTACCTCGTAACGTTTTGTCCACCCCCTTAAAATATTGTCAAGACTCATTAAAATTGGATTCTCACTGGGGCGCCTGGGTGGCGCAGTCGGTTAAGCGTCCGACTTCAGCCAGGTCATGATCTCGCGGTCCGTGAGTTCGAGCCCCGCGTCGGGCTCTGGGCTGATGGCTCAGAGCCTGGAGCCTGTTTCCGATTCTGTGTCTCCCTCTCTCTCTGCCCCTCCCCCGTTCATGCTCTGTCTCTCTCTGTCCCAAAAATAAATAAACGTTGAAAAAAAAATTTTTTTTAAATAAATAAAATAAAATTGGATTCTCACTAATACTGCCTCAACATGCAGTAAGTTTTGTTGTTGAAATACCCTGAATAAAAGTCTGTTGCTCATTAACGTCTTCTTCATTTATTCTGGAATTACGTCTAGAATGTATGTGAAATTGGCTCTTTTATTTCACGAGGCTAAAATATAACTCATACACGAATTGTGAGTTTGTTTAGAAACAAACTTTGTTCTCTAGTCTCCTAGAGACTAGAGTTGTTGTTAAACTTTTTAAACCATTGCATTATAATTTCTTTCTTAATAAAACAGCAAAAGTCCTCTCCCTTAGTAGCCAAGAAATGTCACAAGACCTAAGTAAATATTTAAAAAGGTGTCCGATGCCTATAGTAATATTTTCCAAATGTCTCTTTGATGTAGGTCCACAAACATGGCAGGTGTTCCTTTAGAAAATCTGTGAGAAGGAAGAAAAAAATGGAACATTCATGCTTGCACCAGGAATAATAAATTCTGTAACACCGTCAATTAAGCTTATCAAGATTCTTAAAATATTCGTTGATGAGTGCAGGGATACACAGACAGAGACAACCACTTGGAACTTACTAATACAGCTTGAAGATGGCACATTTTCTTAAACTTTTAGAGAAGCATAATGTTGGGCTTACTGTTGGAGAACACTTAGAATATTAGCAGGAAGCCTTTGTTCTGTGTTTCAAAAAAATGTTACTTGGCCAGGATTGCTCTCTAAATAAAGATGATTTCCAAAGGACATATGGTTCCAATTTCAAAGCCAAGATGATTGTCCTGGATATTTTATTTTGAAAAGGAATTCCATATGTCTAACCTGTAATAGAGAGTATAAATATAAATGTTTTTGTACACAGTTGCCACACTTCTTCATCTGTCTGTGCAAGTGTGTGTGTGTGCGTAAGTGTGTGTGTGTGTGCGTAAGTGTGCGTGTGTTGGTGTCTGCCATGGATTAGTAGGTACTCTACACAGTAGGGACGTACAATGACCTACTCTTTGTGAAACTACTGCTTATGAGTTTTTAAAAATAAAAGTATACATTTCAGCCCTAATATTAAGGTAGAAATCAACATAAATCACAGATGCTTTATGATTACAACCCTATAATAGACAACAATAGAGCTCTGCAGAAAAAAAAAAAAAACAGTGAAAAGAAATACGTAAAGATATTCCTGTTAGTTATTTGTGGATAGAGAAATCCGATGCTTTCTTAATTTCTTCTCACAGTTCTTAAAAGTTTTCTATAGTAATAAATTGATTACATTTTAAATGAAAAGGATTTTCTTTAATTAGAGGGAGTTTATTTCAGAAGTAAATTCCTGTTGATCAAGTTAGGGGCCTTTGTAAATTTGATGTTATTCCCTTCATTTTTTCTAATCTAGTGGTAAAAAAAAAAAAAAGATAATAAATATTGAATCATTAGCACCACCTAGAAAATCAGTACTTTAAATCAAGGCCTCTTAAAACTTACACCAAAAAAGTCACTCTGGAAATACCACTTTTGTTCATTCTTTTCAAATGTGATGCTTGTCATTGGATATGACTAAGATTTAACAAAAATGGCTCTAAAGAGCTCGTAACCAGTTTAAATGTGTGTTTTTTTTTTTTTTTCAATCAGGCTCGACTTACTTTTAAACTCATTCCTGTGATTAGATGCTTTCTGTAGAGCTTCGCCAGATGGAGGATTTTACGTTTGTATACTCTGCGAATAGGAATTTGAAACTGCCTTTTCGAAAAGCGATCTGCATAGTTTTAACCAACCCTAGTGGGGTGGACAGGTTTTCTTAAGTTATAAAGGCCTTCATCCTTACCGTAATTGCCATCCATTCACCCTCTAAATCTTTGATCATATCCTATCCTGCATAAGACATATTTAGGTCAAATAAATAGGAGGAGGAAGACTTTTTTTTTTCAACTATTTGAACTCCCCAAATTACTCTGCGTGTCAAACATGTAAGAACACAGTCTGAGTGTATTTGAAAAGCTCCCATACAGGCTGTTCCTCTTCGGTTTTACCACAGTGTGCTGTTTGTTTCCTCTCTGTCAGTGCCTTTTCACAATGTTTTGGATTTAGTTATATTAAAAATATCTACGTATTGTAGAGGAAGGAGTGGGAATGAGGGAATGCAGATTTATTCCCAGACGTGCTGCACAATTGGAGTCATCTTGAACAAGAAACTTTTAACTCTCTGTGCTTAAATCTTACATTATCTCTAAAAACAGAATATCAACCAGATGTTATTGATTTTTTTTCACAATAAAATAAATACTGCCTTTAACATTACAATTTTTTTTTAATTTTTTAAACGGTTATTCATTTTTGAGAGGCACAGAGAGGCAGAGTGCAAGTGGGGGAGGGGCAGAGAGAGAAGGAGACACAGAATCCAAACCAGGCTCCAGGCTCCGAGCTGTCAGCCCAGAGCCTGACACCAGGCTCGACCCCATAAACCATGAGGTTATGACCAGATTGGAAGTCGGACAGTCAATTGACTAAGCCACCCAGGCGCCCCTTTACTTTACAATCTTAAACCCATCTCGCATAGGGAGTTTCCCTTGGCAATGACTGAGACGTTCTACGGGAAGGTGGGAAACTCTACCATTTAAAGAACAATGGCAGAAATCGTATCTGAACACTGATCTCCACTATGCGGATTATTATTATTTATTTCTTTTTAAATTTACATCCAATTAGTTAGCATCTAGTGCAACAATGATTTCAGGAGTAGTAGATCCCTTAGTGCCCCTGACCCATTTAGCCCATCCCCCCTCTCACAACCCCTCCAGTAACCCTCAGTTTTTTGTCCATATTTATGAGTCTCTTCTGTTTTGTCCCCCTCCCTGTTTTTATAGTATTTTTGTTTCCCTTCCCTTACGTTCATCTGTTTTGTCTCTTAAAGTCCTCATAGGAGTGAAGTCATAGGATTTTTGTCTTTCTCTGACTGACTCATTTCACTTAGCATAATACCCTCCAGTTCCATCCATGTAGTTGCAAATGGCAAGATTTCATTGTTTTTGATGCCGAGTAATATTCCATTGTGTGTGTGTGTGTGTGTGTGTGTGTGTGTGTGTGTATACACACACACATATATATATATATATACACACACACATATATATATGTGTGTATATATATATATATGCATGCCACGTCTTCTTTGTCCATTCATCCATCGATGGACATTTGGGCTCTTTCCATACTTTGGCTATTGTTGATAGTGCTGTTATAAACATGGGGGTGCATGTGTCCCTTCGAAACAGCACACCTGTATCCTGTGGATAAATGCCTAGTAGTGCAATTGCTGGGTCACAGGGTAGTTCTATTTTTAGTTTTTTGAGAAACCTCCATACTGGTTTCCAGAGTGGCTGCACCAGCGTGCATTGCCACCAACAATGCAAAAGAGATCCTCTTTCTCCGCATCCTCACCAACATCTGTTGTTGCCTGAGTTGTTAATGTTAGCCATTCTGACAAGTGCGAGGTGGTATCTAATTGTGGTTTTGATGTGTATTTCCCGGATGATGAGTGATGTTGAGCATTTTTTCATGTGTCGATTGGCCATCTGGATATCTTCTTTGGAGAAGTGTCTATTCATGTCTTTGGCCCATTTCTTCACTGGATTATTTGTTTTTTGGGTGTTGAGTTTGATAAGTTCTTTGTAGATTTTGGATACTAACCCTTTATCTGATCTGTCATTTGCAAATATCTTCTCCCATTTTGTCAGTTGCCTTTTAGTTTTGCTGATTGTTTCCTTCTCTGTGCAGAAGCTTTTTATTTTGATGAGGTCCCAGTAGCTGATTTTTGCTTTTGTTTCCCTTGCCTCTGGAGACGTGTTAAGAAGTTGCAATGGCCAAGATCAAAGAGGTTTTTGCCTGCTTTCTCCCTCGAGGATTTTGATGACTTCCTGTCTTACATTGAGGTCTTTCATCCATTATGAGTTTATTTTTGTGTATGGTGTAAGAAAGCGGTCCAGATTCATTCTTCTGCATGACGCTGTCCAGTTTTCCCAGCACCACTTGCTGAAAAGACTGTCTTTATTCCATGGGATATTCTTTCCTGCTTTGTCAAAGATTAGTTGGCCATACGTTTGTGCGTCCATTTCTAGGTTCTCTATTCTGTTCCATTGATCTGCGTGTCTGTTCTTGTGCCAGTACCATACTGTCTTGATGACAGCTTTGTAGTATAGCTTGAAGTCTGGGATTGTGATGCCTCCTGCTTCGGTTTTCTTTTTCAAGATCGCTTTGGCTACTCGGGGTCTTTTCTGGTTCCATACAAATTTTAGGATTATTTGTTCTAGCTCTCTGAAGAATGCTGGTGTTATTTTGATAGGGATTGCATTGAATATGTAGATTTCTTTCAGTAGTATCAACATTTTAGCAATATTTGTTCTTCCTATCCAGGAGCATGGACTCTTTTTCCATTTTTAGTGTGTCTTTTTCAATTTCTTTCCTAAGCTTTCTGTAGTTTTCAGTGTATAGATTTTTCACCTCTTTGGTTAGATATATTCCTAATTATTTTATGGGGTTTTTTGTGCAACTGTAAATGGGATTGATTCCTTGATTTCTCTTTCTGTCACTTCATTGTTGGTGCATAGGAATGCAACCAATTTCTGTGCATTGATTTTATATCCTGCCACTTTGCTGAATTCATGGATCAATTCTAGCAGTTTTTTGGTGGAATCTTTTGGGTTTTCCATATAGAGTATCATGTCATCTGCAAAAGTGAAAGTTTGACCTCCTCCTGGCCAATTTGGATGCCTTTTATTTCTTTGTGTTGTCTGATTGCAGAGCCTAAGACTTCCAATACTATGTTGAATAACAGCGGTGAGAGTGAATATTCCCTGTCTCGTTCCTGACCTTAGGGGGAAAGCTCTCAGGTTTTCCCCATTGAGGATGATATTAGCATTGGGTCGTTCATATATGGCTTTTATTATCTCAAGGTATGCTCCTTCTATCCCTATTTTCTTGAGGGTTTTATCAAGAAAGGATGCTATATTTTGTTACATGTTTCTCTGCATCTTTCGAGAGGATTCTATGGTTCTTGTCCTGTCTTTTATTGATGTGATGAGTCACATTAATTGTTTTGCAGATATTGAACCAGCCCCGCAGGGGATTATTATTTATCATTTATTTTATCACTAATTATATGTCTTTGGAAAGTTGTATAAGGACCATCGCCTTTGGCAGCCTCCGTTCATTCGACATGCATTAATGCAATTCACCTCAGAAAACTTGATGCTCTGTGGTTCTTGATTCCTTAGTCTTCTGTCTCTTCCTTTTGGTCCCTTTTTGTATTAGAAATACTTCATGTTTTAGCTCAGCATTCCACTTACCCTGCCCCCCAGATGAGATCATTACCCACAGGACTGATGTCGTACCCGCCCTCTCTCCTTTTGGCCAGCCTCCAAGGAAGAGTCAAGTCTCGCTTTACACATTTTTCATAAAAACAAAAACAAAAACCAGTGTGTGTCAAAGTGGTTAAGCAATGTTTAACTTTAAATCAACAAATGCCCTATGTTTCAGGACCTGACCAGGCATATTTTATTATTTGATACTCACACGAAGCTTTTTCTGTGCATTGAGATTCTAGAGGTTTAAAATTAAAATGTAATTCCTTACAGCTCTTTGCCATCCTCCATGCGTAGGCTAGACGTCGCTGGGGCTTTTATGGTTGTCGTGAAGGCACAGTGATTTGGCCGGAAGCCGCAGTGTAGGTCTTGAGGGTATGAGGGGGAATGGTGGCCTCCTTCCCTACCAGCCTTCACGCTGCTGGGCTGTACGACTTCAGGTCAGTTTCATAGCCTCTCATGCCTTTGGATGCTCATCTATGCAGTGGAGGTAATTCTGACTCACAGGGTTGCTGTAACGATTAAAGTGTGTGTTACTACATGTAAAATGCATTCAGTGGTAGCCAGCATATAAGCACCATGTAAGTGAGGGCCTTGATTATTATGTGAGCGCTTTGAATGTAGATTTTCCTTTTGTTCCTCTGTTCAGTTCACTGCTTGCCAGAATGTGGTGCACAGAAGAGTTCTGGTATCTGGTTGCATTCAGTAATTTTCAAGGGTAATTCTTGTGAGTGTGTGTGTGTGTGTGTGTGTCTTCCTTTTGTGCCGGCCCAGTAATATTTTATGTTGTAGACCTATAATAGATGAGACTTCATTATATAAAGTCTGAACACAGTTCTAGGTCCATGTAGGCTATGGGATAGATTGGGTTTGCACAGGTATATGACCCTTCCTGGTTGATCCTAAAGTCAGTATCTTCATCCGTCCAGAACGAGTTGACTCTCCTATAATTCTCCTCTGTCGTGTGCCTGTCTTCTGCATATGTATTTTGCCTTTGAAGATTAGTTTACAGTTTTGTTACGTGAAGATAATAATGTTTGTCTTTTACAGTGTGTTGTAGACCTGGAATCAGTATATGTTCATGATAATTAAAAGAAGAGTGCTTACAGTAGGCATGCAGTAGGCATTCCATAATTGGTAGATCTTGTCATGATCCCTAGTAAAGTTGACCCACTTTGTGACATATGTCCTTTTGTGTGTCACAGACTTTATTCCCGCCGTTCTTTGAATATCTCCTGTCACCAGGTCCAGTTCTAGGTGTTGGGAACCACGGAGGTAAACACGATGGGATAGGTCACCGTTGTCAGAGACAGTATCATTATCTGATACGTGTCTTAATGACGTATCTGGTTTAAATGTTTGACCTCATTTTTAGTTAGATCTTTTTAGATTGTTTCAATGTATCATTGACGAGGTAGTCATTGTTAGGACTCTGCAGAGCATTTATCCTGATGACTGTGTTTTTCCTTACAGCTCTTTCAAGCATTTGATTGGAGGACTGGATGACGTGTCTAATAAAGCCTATGAGGATGCAGAAGCTAAAGCAAAGTAAGTGATCTTTTTTTATTCCTTTGACTTTAGTCTTGATTTTTCAAAGTCGATTTTGAATAAATAGAAGATTAACTATTTTGTTGGACGTAACAAATCCCAGCACTCTGACAGAAGAAATCACTTGCTTCCGAGGGGGGAACTAGCAAATTTCAAGGTAGTTACTACATAGGATGCTTCCTCTGTAAGTCTCTTCTTAAACCTGAAATCTTAATTTGGGGAGCAAGATCATCTCCACAAGGGAAAAATGGTAAGTTTAAAACCCCCTATAAATAATTGAATGCAAACATTATTTCTCCCATTGAAAATACTTGATGGATGAATGGCGGCCACAGTGTGCAATAGTTGTTTGTGAAACTGTAGGGGAAATAACAAAGCTGAAGTATTTCCTGTTGCAAATACCCTGTTGCTCTGTGGCTTTCTCTTGAACTGCCAGGCACTAAGTTACCAGAATGATAGGAGATAGTACATATCCCATTAATTATCCTTTTTGTATCTACTAACATAAATACAATTGTATCCACTTTAAACCTTTAACTTTTTTGAGTGAGATCTTGCCATTTGCAGCTACCTGGATGGAACTGGAGGGTATTATGCTAAGTGAAATGAGTCAGTCAGAGAAAGACAAAAATCCTATGACTTCACTCCTATGAGGACTTTAAGAGACAAAACAGATGAACGTAAGGGAAGGGAAACAAAAATAGTATAAAAAGAGGGAGGGGGACAAAACAGAAGAGACTCGTAAACATGGAGAACAAACTGAGGGTTGCTGGAGGGGTTGTGGGGAGGGGGGGATGGGCCAAATGGGGAAGGGGCTCTAAGGGATCTACTCCTGAAATTGTTGCACTAGATGCTAACTGATTTGGATGTAAATTTTTAAAAATGAAAATGAAAATTAAAAAAACCCTTAACTTGTTTGACAAAGATTTGAAATTATTTGAGATTGGCTTTTTCTGACAAAAAAAATCTAGGTTTCTTTTACAAAATGGCAATCTTTATAATTCTCCCCTCTTCTGCCCCCCCCCCAACTAATTCAAGTGAAAGCAATTTAGTAGTGATATCACACAGGACACCTGAAGGATTAAACTGACAAAAATTTATCAGTAAAGAGATAGTTCAGGGGCAGAATTTGGTTGGTTTTGTAGTAACCTCAAAAGCCAAAAAAAAAAAAAAAATTAATTGCTTTTGCCTCGAGAATCTAGGAAGATTAAAACTTTGGTCTAGAATGAAAAAAAAAAATAAGTACTGTAATTCATTTTGACTGATAAAATTCTATTATCTTCAAAGCTGTCAATATATTCACAATTTCTTCCCCATATGGTTGCTTCTGTTTCCTCCGCTCTTTGGAGGGCCACAGACACACACATCCGGAGGTCAAATGGCAGCCGTGCCTTTGCCAAGATTTGCTCAGGAATCGCACTAGGCAGTTTTAACGCCAAACTGCACACAGCCATCGGATTGCCTGTACTGTGGGTGGTGGATATTAATTTTCTGGGGTTTTTTCCTGCACTCGGTCAAAATACATATTAATGCTAAGTTTAGCTTCTGGTATTAGCACTAATCCTACTGAGATGGCAGAGGGGGCCATTTAAACTACCCTATCAGTTTTAAAAGTTATAAAAGTCCCTTGTTATTATTGGACTTTATCCTTAGAGGAACATTTGCTATATAAAAATTCATCTTTATAATTTATGGTAGCGTTTTTTTCTTGAGTATATATAGTCGATTAAGATTACCATGGGTCATTCCATATAAATATGCGTCGTATAATACACCTTTTGTATATATATAATGGCTGGTAATCTTGAAAATTTATCTAAAATCTATGTGAGCAACTGTGTATGTATTTTTGCAGTTACTAGAAAAAGTCAGACCTCTTTTATTTTTTTAATGTTTATTTATTTTTGAGAGGGGGAGCAGAGTGCAAGTGGGGGAGGGCAGAGAGCGAGGGAGACACAGAATCCGAAGCAGGCTCCAGGCTCTGAGCTGTCAGCACGGAGCCCAACACAGGGCTCGAACTCACGAACCACGAGATCATAACCAGAGCTGAAGCTGGACGTTTAACCGACTGAGCCACCCAGGCGCCCCATACCTCTTTTAAACTAAAGCATTCTGTGGTCTCTTTCTGTTTCCTGCTAAATGTTAGAGTCTTTAATGAAAGTTTTTGTGTAAGTCCTGTTGACCCAAAGTTGAGTCTGCTCACAGGCTTGAAATGGGTCAGTGATGGGAAGGCGCCTTGACTTACCTGTATCCTTCCCAGCATCCTCCTGGCTCTATAAAGATGTGTGTGCTTGCAACTCATGAACCCTGGGCATCTGTGAGGTCATTGACACGTGCTTCAACCAAAGACAACGGGGAAGGGTGGCTCAGTTGGTTAAACGTCCAACTTCGGCTCGGGTGATGATCTCACGGTCCGTGAGCTTCAGCCCCGCGTTGGGCTCCGTGCTGACAGCTCAGAGCCTGGAGCCTGCTTGGGATTCTGTGTCTCCCTCTCTCGCTCTGCCCTTCCCCTGCTCATGGTCTTGCTCTGTGTCTCTCTCAAGAATAAATAAACGTTAAAAAAAATAAATAAATAATAGCCACATTTGGCTAAAAGAAAGTTCAATTATGATTGAAGAACAAAGAGGAGCAGCAAATGACTAGTTGCATCTAAGTGGCTCAAAATAGTACTTGAACCATAAATTTGATAGACTATAAATTAGTTATTATACTTGAATATAAGTTCACTAGGAGAGGTTAAAGTTTTCTAGTTCAATTAATATTAAATCCAAATGAATGCATAACCCACATTCCTTAATATTATTTAAAAAATGGGAAAAAATAAATAATATCTAAAGATTTCTGAGGTTGAAAGCATCATTTTAACTAGGCGTCCTCTCTCTCGGAGGTAAACTGTGAATTATTCCCAAGGCAGAGCTTTTTAGTTGAACTAACAAGTTTAAATGTCTATCTGTGTTAACGCTGTTGTCTCTTTATTCAATTTCTTCCCCTTAAGTATATTGTGCCTTCATCTCATATTTAAGGAGCTTCTAAGGTTTGCCACTTCAGGGACTAGGCGCACGCTCTAATTGGTCTCAATTCCCTGGATCGTTCTTGTAATGCCTCTAAATTTCTATATAGATCACAAAATCTGTACCGTTGAGAACCGAGGTGTTGATTGGCTCTGCCGTGTGAGTCTCCGTGATTTTGCCAAATTCACCGAAGTTGAGAGTAGTATTTGTTAAAGTCCGACTGAAATGATCACAGTATTTATCCCTGTGAACTTACTGTTGGTATTGTCTCATCGACTATGACTATTTGGATAAAAGGAGGGAAAAAAAAAAGGCCTGACTATAAAGATAGATGCAGTTGAGATGTTTAGAACTTAATTAGCTGTTAGCATAATCAGGCTTCAGTGGCGGCCTCCTACTCAAAATGTACAAACCATCCTTTTCAGAAACACTCCTCTCATCCGGTGTGGGTGGCTGGTCCAGAAAGGTTGGCTTGAGAGCAATGTTCTCGTGAAATGGTTCTTCGAACTTTCCTGCTGCTGGATATATGCCTTCAGCCCCTCTCACCACATAAATTACCGACAAAGAAAATTATTCTTGACAGAATCTTTACCTTTATGGCATGTTTAAGCTTTTTCTTGATTGCTGTTAATTATCCACTAAGGGCTTCTCTTTCTAAAATATGAAGTTGTAATCACAAAGACATTAGAAGAGACAACAGCAGATCAAAGTTAAGCATCATTAAGGCTTATTTAGAGCGGAAAGTAGCATTCGTGATGAAAGGTATGCGTTATTTCCCTGTGAGAATACGTATTCGTTTAATAAACACTTCGAAATTCACTTAATGATGACTCAGGCACTGTGTTTCACAATGTGCAGACTAAGTAGGAAGCCTATTTTCTTTCTTTTTTTTTTTAATTTTTTTTTTCAACGTTTATTTATTTTTTTTTGGGACAGAGAGAGACAGAGCATGAATGGGGGAGGGGCAGAGAGAGAGGGAGACACAGAATCGGAAACAGGCTCCAGGCTCTGAACCATCAGCCCAGAGCCCGACGCGGGGCTCGAACTCCCGGACCGCGAGATCGTGACCTTGGAAGCCTATTTTCTAATACTAAGGATCTTGCTGCCCTGACAGCTCGAAGAATGTAGATTCGTAAATGCGTTTATTTATGATCTAAGTTGAGGATTCTCAGTTTCGTTCTCCATGAGGGACTCTTTCTCATGGTGAAATTTATACAAAGCCACAAATGAGTGTCCAGTCATGTGTTGTAATCTACAACATCCCTCGATACGAATATAGATTTAAAGGCCCCGCGATGAGTCCGCAGCGCCTCACGTACCTGCCTTTGCTGTGTTCATTCACTTTGTCATATGCACGCATTTTATTCAACACTTTCTGGGTTCCTACAAAATGCTGCATATACAGCGGTGAATACAACAGGCATGCTCCTTGCCTTCATGATGCGTGTGGTGCCGTGAGGGAGAGAGACACACGTTAATGGTTCTGGGAGAGCTTCCCGGAGGAGGTGACATTTTATCTAGATTGGAGCTGAATTCTAATGAATTAGCTGGTTAGGCAATAATTAGTATTCGCTGGGCAAGTAAATGCAGAGGGCATTGCAGCTAGACAAATAGCATCTGCAAACCCTCTAGATGGGTATGCACAGAATGCATATTCAAGGAACCAAAGTGCAAGCAGGCTGGGACCGAGAAAGTCAAAGTCAGCTCGGGTGTTAAGGATTTAGGAAAATCACTCCAGGCTTGTAAGTTACCAGAAGAGATGAGTTGGTTGACCTGCTAATTGAACATCTTTTCCTCTGGGGTTGGGAGACTGTGAAGTGAAAGCAGAGAGAATCAGCAGAGTATTTTGCAGGGAAAAGCTGATTGTGGACAGGACTTGAATGAGGGCTGGGTGAATAGAGAAAAGCATTTGAGAGATAGTCAGGTGGCAAAGCCAGGAGGTCTCTGCACGAATGTAGATGTTGGTGCTGAAGGGGAGCAAGGTCAGGCCAGCGCAAGGATTTGGCCTCTGGAGGTCAGAGGAAGACGGGGGCGTTCGCTAAGGCAGAAAGGTTGAATGGTGGCAAGGTTTGGGGTGGGGGGGCAGTGCTAGTGAATTGATTTTTGTTCGGGTTATAGATGAGCTGCCCTTGAGACCGGTTGGGCAGGCCTGGAGCTTGGCGGGGGGGGGGGGGGGGGGGGTTGGTACCCACTTGGAAATTATGAGCTTTTACGTGGTAGGTGAAATTAAAGATGTGCATGAGGCAGAAAGTAGGGAATTAGAGCATCATGGTACTCAGGGCTGATTCTTGAGGAACTTTAGCATTTAAAAATCAGGGAAAGGAAAAGGATCTCTCTGTCTCTCTGTCTCTGTCTCTGTCTCTCTCTGTCTCTCACACACACACACGCACAGAAAAGGAGAGCTCAGAAGCAAAGCCAGATGCATCACAGAAGCCAAGAACAGAGTGTGTTTCAAGATAGGGGGAGGAGACAATGACATTGCACGCTGCTGAGAGTTCTAGTGTGTCAGTTAACAAATGCCCACTGGATTTATCAAACCACTGGTTCACTTTAGGGTAGCTCAGGGCTGAGTCCCCTCACATGGGCTCAAGATGAAAATGATGTGAAAAAATAAGAGTCAATGAGCTTATATGAAAGTATAAGAAATTTCAGGTAAAATAGTCAGAGATATGTAGGGATCTTCAATATTGGGAGAGAAAGGAACATGTTAAATCCAGGAGAGACAGAGTAGAAAAGTCTGGGCAAGTTGGTCTCAGGTCCTTGTAACCCTCACAGACAAAAGCAGACTTTGTGATGTGATTTCCTACTTAAGAAGGTTTTTAGGGGCGCCTGGGTGGCGCAGTCGGTTAAGCGTCCGACTTCAGCCAGGTCGCGATCTCACGGTCCGTGAGTTCGAGCCCCGCATCAGGCTCTGGGCTGATGGCTCAGAGCCTGGAGCCTGTTTCCGATTCTGTGTCTCCCTCTCTCTCTGCCCCTACCCCGTTCATGCTCTGTCTCTCTCTGTCTCAAAAATAAAATGTTAAAAAAAAAAATTAAAAAAAAAAGAAGGTTTTTAGTTTTCCTTTTTCATTAGGTAATATTCCTTTAGATTTAAATGCTAATCCGCACCCTGCCTCTGTCTCTGTAAAACTGTAAAATTCTCCCAAGAGGGAGGGAGGAATGAATGAATGAATGAATGAATAAAAATTGAATTCCCCCAAGAGGAATCAATCTATTTTTTTCCTCCTATCTTAGCATAAATATGTACATAAGTTCCTTTTTCCTCCAGAGATAAGCTGATCCTCCCTCTGGGCACACAGAGGAAAGAGGGACCAACCTAGGGCAAGGAGCCTCTAAATGACCAAAGACCAAAGAACCCCCATCTCGTCCTGACTTACTCCCCTCACTATGCACCACTGTTCACTTCTTTTCCACCTTGTCCTGGAAAAAGGACTTCCAAAACAGACTCACCCAGAAAGAAACAAAAGTAAACAAGAAAGCTGAAACTATAGAAAGGAGCCAGGAACGAGGAGAGTGTGCAAAGCAGGATCCTATCATCAATGCACGAGAAAAAAAGTGGTGCCCCAAAAACAGAGGCACCAGGACTGCCTCTGACTCACTGCCACGAAACAATGAAATCCCACAGTCTCTTCCTCTGGACGAGACCGAATATTGCCTGCATAGGGTCCACTTGTTTGGCCTTGAGGCTTCAGTCCAAATAAAAATTTTACTCCTGCTTCCATAATCAGTCCTCCTTGATTTAAAGCCCCCCTTCTGTTTACAAGTTCATCTGCAAAGGAACGTTTTAGTCAGTCCGGTATTTTCAGAATTGCATTTGGTGCCAAGCCTTGTCGTTGGACACAACGCGACGGCTGTCAAAATCTTCTCTCATTTCATTAGCAGAGACGACCCTTTAGCGCTCAGTCTGCTGTCACGGGCAGGTGCTCTGTGCTCTCTGGCATGTTCCTCGGGCCTTTGAATGTTCACTCATCAAATGCATCTCCAAACAACGAAGCTGTGGAAATCAGAACACAGGCCTGCATTATTTGTAACCTATTCCCAAGCGCCCCAGGGTTGTCTAGCATCTCACAAACATGAGATTCTCCATGCACAATCCAATACATAGGGGTTGTTCTTCTGAACACCCTGACTTTAAAAATTTGGCCTTTCTTACTGGTGTTTGTCTGCCAGGCATTTGAGGGTAAAGACCTTAGTATTCCCGCAATCTTATCAACAGTTTACTGAAACTAACGCGGTCAAGATGTAAGCAATTCTCAGGGACATGAGCCTGGAAAATTGTTTCTCCCCCTATGGAAAGAATGCAAGGGAGCGAAATCCTATTCCAAAATGGAGACTCGGCACCAATTAAGTGGAAAGAACAGTGAATGGCATTCTGAAATAGCCCTCAAGCCAGAACCAGAACTTGCTGACCACTTTCAGCGTTGGGTACCCAGAAGACAGTCCTATCCTCTGGGAAATAAAAACTGTTTTCCGTTTTATTGCGGGGCAAACACAGAGGAGACTGAGAAATTTGCAGTGGTTGGCCCTCTAATAAGCCGGCTCCCCTCTGAGCAAGAGTCGCTTGGTTTTCAAATTCCCCTACGTGCACTCAGGGTGGGAGGAGGTAGGGAACCGTTGCCCGGGCCAGCGGTGCTAACAGATTAAAACTTCCCTGTGGGTTGTAACTACGGAGCGTCCAAGTCTGTGTCTCTCTCAGGTGCAGGGATACTGAATCAGTCGCTCTGTTAGAAAATGATTTTCAGGGGCGCCTGGGTGGCGCAGTCGGTTAAGCGTCCGACTTCAGCCAGGTCACGATCTCGCGGTCCGTGAGTTCGAGCCTCGCGTCGGGCTCTGGGCTGATGGCTCAGAGCCTGGAGCCTGTTTCCGATTCTGTGTCTCCCTCTCTCTCTGCCCCTCCCCCGTTCATGCTCTGTCTCTCTCTGTCCCAAAAAAAAATAAAATAAACGTTGAAAAAAAAAAATTAAAAAAAAAAAAAGAAAAGAAAATGATTTTCAGGATGAAACTGCTCGGCCTTGGGTAGGGGTATTTTTTTTTTTCTGTTCATTAAAAATGTGAAACTCTCAAAGGCCGTTTGTTAATTTCTTCTCTGCAACGTTTATCTTTAAGACTCCCTAGGTAGCAAGACTTTATAAAGGTGAATCCCAGGATGTCCTGGCAGGCAACCTTTTGTAATTGACAGAGCCGAGGACTAATGATAATTAAAAATTCTAGTGCTGTTGACAAACCATTTGATTACAGGCTGTTTTCTTGTTCTGGAAAGAAAGGGTGTTTCCTTTCCACCATTGACGTGTTAGACAATAACAACCGGAAATTACTTTCAACACATCAAGGGCTCTATACATTGTAAGGATGATTTGTAAGGATGATTGCCATGTGGCAATGAGGTCTGCGTTTCCAGAGCCCCAAATAGAAAAGAGTCTTTTTGACAGGCTGATGTCCTTCCTAGAGCCCATTTGTGATAAAGTACTTTCTATTTTATTTTTTTAACTAATTTTTTTAATGTTTGTTTCTTTTTGAGAGGCAGAGCACGAGCAGGAAGGGGCAGAGAGAGAGAGGGAGACAGAATCAGAAGCAGGCTCCAGGCTCTGAGCTGTCAGCACAGAGCCCGGTGCGGGGCTCGAACTCACAAACCGTGAGATCATGACCGGAGCCAAAGTCGGCGCTTAACCGACTGAGCCACCCAGGCTCCCCACGTACTTTTTAAAGAGCAAAAAATAGGAATACCTAGTATATCCCTTGTGTTCTCAGCAGGTTCAGCTGAAAAATAATAATCTTTGACTAAAATACCTTTTCTTTGTCCATGCAAGCTGTTTCTCTCACTGGAGATAGCATGTGGCCTAATTCGAACAGTGCCATACATAGAAGGCTGAGCCATCCTAGGGAGAAAACCCTTGAACCTAGGGAGCTGGAGGCTGGTACTCGTCGCTGGGAGGGAGGCCATGGGCACATATGGCAGGAGGCAAGGAGGCAGTCGCTTTGGAGATGGGAGTTGCCACCTTAGTCTCAGCACCTATGAGCACTTCTCCGTTTGACCTTGAGCACAGGGTCTAGCACCTAGCACTTGCCTCTCTGGACCTGTTTCCCAATCTGTAGAAATGATATTCCTTGTGATAAATCCTTTCTAATGTAGATGCTTAGAATGGGGAAGTTAACAAGCCATGCTTTTAGACGCCTAACTCCCTTCCACGGAAACAATACTTCCGACGTGTGTTGTTTTCTAAATGTATCGTGAAGACATCTTTGTAGTTGTCAGTAGCAAGCAGACTCCTAAAGATCATGGAATAATTTGTGGGTCTGTATTTTAACGAAAGTCACTAAAGCTACATTTCTTTCCTCTTAGGAACTGAACGCATTGCCGTTAGCGCATGCTTTGTTCAAAATATTTAAATCAAAAATTATGCAGTTTTGCTTGAAGAACACTTCGATACCTCATAGTAGCTAAATAAATGAGCTTTTAGAAACAGCAGTTTTCATTTTCATCATTATACATACAATCTTCTCTTGCCAGTCTGACATTTAGATATGATAATAAGCCAGACTCTCTCTCAATAAAATGCCATTTGAAAATCATAGAGTTCCTTGGAAACGGGAAATGTTATACCAATACTTTGCCCATGAATCCCTGTAGAAAAAAAAAATGATTTTTAAATAATGAATTAAAATGACAGCGTAAATTGTTTCAATACACCGAGCACAGCGCATGGTGTGAGTTTATGTCTCTAAATTGTTATTTGAGGAAGATGAGATATCACAGAAGTGAAATATGGCTGATGTTCACAGCCATTTGGGTGTATCACGCTATTTCCCTGCAATGCATAAATTGCAAACATTAGTCAACTTTATAAACTGTATTAATTACTTCAGGCAGCCAGCTTCTACCCTACTATATCAGATATGTATGGATATAAAAAACAAAAGCTGTTACTCTAATATTCAGAAGCGGTTCAAACATTTTAGACAATGTAGATAAATTACTGATTGAACATATTGAATAATAACGATCCTAATATCCTTGAAAAGGAAATCAAGCAGGTTCCTAAAATGATGAATTTAAGATTGCACTCTCGGGACCCCTGGGTGGCTCAATCGGTTAAGCGTCTGACTCTCGCTTTGAGCTCAGATCATGATCTCACAGATCATGACCTCACAGTTCATGGGATCGAGCCGCCCTCGGGCTCTGCACTGACAGCTCAGAGCCTGGAACCTGCTTCAGATTCTGTGTCTCCCTCTCTCTGCCCTTCCCCTGCTTATGTTTTCTTTCTTTCTTTCTTTCTTTCTTTCTTTCTTTCTTTCTTTCTTTCTTTCTTTCTTTCTTTCTTTCTCTCTCTCTTTCTCTCTTTCTCTCTTTCTCTCTTTCTCTCTCTCTCTCTCAAAAATAACCAAACATTAAATTGTTTTTAATTTATACATTCTGAATTTCCCTCTGATGTCAGCATTCATCTACAGTCACCACCTTGTAATTTTAATAGTGTCGTAAACATTATGCCTAAATTGGTTTTATTCATAAGCTTCTTTTTCTGCTATTTTTCTAATCTTGGAAATATTACACAGCTATGCATATGAACAGGAGCTGTTCCACCTTGGCACTATTGACATTTTGGGCTGGATAATCCTTGGCCGTGAGTGGCTGTCTTGTGCATCACGGGATGCTTATCAGCATCCCTGGTCTCTACCCTCTTCTGAGTTCTTTACTCACAACACTTCTGATACATGAGTGGGGTTTTTCCACACCAACATCGAGCCCTTCTACCCTCTGGATTCTAACTACGTACCCTACAGTTCCAGTCAGTTCTGAGTTGCTCAGTCCCACAAGACTGCCCCCCTCTTCAGACACCACTCACAGTGTCCCACATGCCTCTGACCATCTGCTTATAATTCAGGGGTTCCCATGACCCCTTCTTCCGGTTGTACAATGGCCCACAGAACTGGGGAATATCATTTCCTTACCATTACCGGTTTATTGTCATGCCTACAGCTCAGGAACAGACAAGTTGAAGGCTGGAATGGGTGGATGGGCCCAGAACTTCCATGCCGTTTCTGAGCACATCACTCTCCTAGCAACTTGATATGATCACTGACCCCCGAAGCTCTCCTCACCCCACTGTTGAGGGGTTTTAATGGAGATTTCATTATGTAAGCAGAATTGATCAAATCATTGGCCACTGGCGAGTGAAGTCAACCTCAGCCCCTCACCCCTCTCCAGTTGGGAGGGTGGAACTGAAGTTTCCAGCCCTTCCTTGTGCTTTCTCTTTCTGCTGGCCAGCCACCCTGAAAGCTATCCAGGGGCCCTGCCCACCAGTCATCTCCGTAGCATACCAAAGACCCAGCTATCAGCTATCACTCTAGAGGGCCCAAGGGCTTGAGGGGCTTTGTGCCAAAAGCCAAGGACAAGGACCAAATATATATTTCGATCACATCACACCACTAGAAGCCAATAGCATATCCCCCACCCACCCCTCAAGTCATGACAATCAAAAATGTTTCTAGAAATTGCCAAATTGGGGGGGCCTGGGTGGCTCAGTCAGTTGAGTGTCTGACTCTTGATTTGGGCTCAGGTCATGATCCTTGGGTCCTGGGTGGAATCTAGTCCCACATCTGGCTCTGTGCAAAGCATGGATCCTGCTTGGGATTCTCTCTTGCTCTCACTCTCTCCCTTCCCCCCTCCCCCCCGCCACCTTTCTCCCCCACTCTCTCTCTCTTCCTCGAAAATTGAAAAAAAATGGCAAATATTTGCTAGAGGGAGAGAGGAGAGGACAAACTTTCCCCTGGTTCAGAACCATTGCTATAAATAGAAAACAAATAGATATAACAATTATTTGAAAAGGCAGTAAAATTATGTTTTTCTGGGTATAGGCTTTTTTCAAATGTTGAAAATGAGCCTTACTTTCCTATAGTTTTGCTTCCAGGAGAAAAACTCAGGAGCAACAAAAATTGCCAGCAGATAAGACTTTTGCTCCAGAAAAGGGTTTGCAAAACTGTGATTAATTCAAATGCTAGAATGCAACCAAACTATACAAAATAATTCATCCACGTTCAATCAAGGTTTCTAGGTTTCTCCCTCATACTCAGTATTTTTTAAAAATTCTCCTTCAAAGAAGCAGAATTTTCAGCTTTATGGGACACTTAACTCACTAGGAATATCTGGCTTACCAGGATGCTAAAACTTTGCTATTAGATGTTTCTTCTGTTTTTGTTTTAAGATGTTAGATTTTTCTTTTATTGTCTCAAGATGTTAGAGTTCGTGGGTTTTTTACAGCTGGAAAATTCTGCGTCCTTTTGTTCTGCACATTGTTGATTGACGTTTTTCACATTAGATTCTGAGCCCCTGCAATACTCTCAAATGTAATTACTTTGTGTACGATACAACGAGCATTCTTTCTCGTCATCAAGCCCCTGGGGTGATGACAGTCAAACATGACATTGCATTAAGACAGAAAACACAGGAACAGGTTTTAGGTAAAAGAAACATCGGTAATAGAAGTCTGGTGTTACATCGGTGATAGGACACAGGTGCGTTTTGCTACACCGAATGCAGCATAAAAGAGGGTGAAGGGGCTCCGGGCAATCAGGGACGTGCGTTTGGGGACCAGGGGTCACAAATTTGACAGTCTCTTCAAATAGGGGCATTTTTACATTACAAGCTCTGTCAACATGGTTTCGTTAACTCTGAGACAGAAAGGGCACGACATTCTTTAAATTCCCCTTTTGCGGTAATCACCAGCAATGGATTCTGCCAACACAGTGCGGCCCGCTGGCATGATTACTATTCCTCGTGTGCCTCGGGGAGCCAAAGGCCAGTGGGGCTGACTCCCTGCTGACTGAGGAAAGAGCCAGAAGCAATCAGAGAGAGCTGGCCACATCGGTCCATGAGGGATGTCATCTGGGCATCCTTAGACAGAAAGTGGATATGTGGAATGCAGCGGATGTTGGGATTTCTGTGCCAGACAAGAAAGCCAGCAAGGATTGGGAATACAGATGATCTGGGATTGTTGCAAAATGACCCAAAGGCGAATAATGATTAAAATAGTATGGGGGGTGGTGCGCCAGGGTGGCTCAGTTGGTCGAGCGTCGGACTCTTGATTTCAGCTCAGGTCGTGATCTCACAGTTGGTGTGTTCAAGCCCCTGTCAGGCTCTGTGCTGACAGCCTGGAGCCTGCTTGGGATTTCTCTCTCCCTCTCTCTCTGCCCCTCTCCTGCTCATGCACACTGTCATTCGCTCTTTCTCTCTCCAAGCTAAATAAAATATTTTTGAATAAAAATAAAATAGTTGTCTGCTGGGATTGTTATAAAAGAATGAACCTCCAGAGTGTTTTTCAAACTACAGGTCCACAAACCCTTAAGGGATCGTGAAGTTCATGTAGTGAATCATGACCAGTATTTTTATTATTTCATGTATGTTGTAGTATTGATTTGTGAGTTTTTCCATTACATGTATTATATTTTTTCCATATATATATATATATATATATATATATATATATGGAAAAAATAAATATATAATGGGTGTAAAGGATGGGTTTGACAAAAAATGTATTTCTTAATGTGACTAAAGTCAAAAAAGTTTAGAAACATAAATCAATGGGGCGCCTGGGTGGCCCAGTCGGTTAAGCATCTGACTTCGGCTCAGGTCATGATCTCGTGATTTGTGGGTTCGAGCCCCACATCAGGCTCTGTGCTGACAGCTCAGAGCCTGGAGCCTGTTTCAGATTCCGTGTCTCCCTCTCTCTCTGCCCCTCCCCCACTCGTGCTCTGTCTCCCTCTGTCTCAAAAATAATAAATAAACATTTAAAAAAATTTAGAAACATGAATCGGTATAAATGCCTTCCAAGTCAGTTGTACTATTAAGTATAATTTCAATTTACTTCTTAAAAATAGACGGTTTCTACTGTGGGCATTGAATACCTAGACTTATCTCATGGCTACAGATTATACTCCTTAGTCGGGTGCCTTGAAAATGTTGGCATTTGACTCCAAGGAGCAGACAAGAAGTGAGGGGGCAAGATGTATACCTTGCCATATGCGATGCCCATGTCAGTTAATTAGTGCTCAGATGGTGGTGTCATCTCCAAATTCAAAGGACAGCACATCTTTATTGTGAAGAATGAATTAGGTCAACATTTTTTCAGTTCAAGCATACCAGGCATATACTAGACAAGGAGAATACAAAAGAAAGGATATTTTTTTCCCTCCTCTTGAGAAATGTAAAATCTAATGAAGGCGGGGTGCCTGGGTGGCTCAGGCAGTTGAGCGTCTGACTTCGGCTCAGGTCATGATCTCCTGGTTCGTGAGGTCAAGTCCCGCGTCAGGCTCTGTGCTGACAGCTCAGAGCCTGGAGCCTGCTTTGGATTCTGTCTCCATTTCTCTGCCCCGCCCCCACTCACACTCTGTCTCTCTCTCGCTCTCTCAAAAATAAATACACATTGAAAAAAATTTTTTAATCTAATGAATGCAGCAATTACGTTGTTGATCGTGGCGTTACTTAGTAACAGGGGAGATACGGAATGTGATACCAACATTTAGAAAGAGCATCTCTATGGGTCTAAGGATTTTATCTGTTTTCATCGAGATGTTCTCCTGGGTAAAGGACAACTGTAGGCATGTTGTGAGCCAAGGGGGGATTTACGTCATGTGGATGTATTGGCAAATATCTACAGATTTTGGCATCTATCTGTGACCGGGAGGCTGAAAAAGATGAACATTCCACTCGTTCACCCCAGAAAGGTCAAGTCCTTTTGGACCTATTTCCATTTGCCAGTTATCCAGTGAGTTGAATCCAGGGCTGCGCTGCCTTTTGAGAGTGACCCTGATCAAGTTGTACTATTTGGATTCCATATTTACAGGTGCAGCAAAAACCAAAGAGAAACTTACCTTGCACTGGGGACTCAGCTTTGTAGAGCTACCTCCTTCGTAATGAGTGTTCTCATTTATGTTCTTAAGCTCTCTCTTCAGAACTTGAAAGCTTTAATAACCCTGTAATCACCACAGATGTTGATCAACCGGGGTTGATCTCCGTATTTATTAAAGACAGAGACAGGAACTACTTGGTATAAGATATAGTATAACCCCCTACTTAGGAAAAATCTCAACGACGGGAAAGTGCAGTGTCCAAATTAGTTTTGCTACGCTGGATATTAATGACAGTGAGCCAGCAGGAATTCTCCCTCTCTAAACTATAAAACAAAGCCTTATTAGTATTCAGGACTTTGTTTTGCTTCTTTGAAAATTAATAATAATCTATCCATGGAACTTTTACCAAGTAGATACCAGTTAATTAAAATGTGCGGGTAATCAAAACAGCCCAAGTCCCAGAGAATCTGAAAAGTTTAAGTGCATTCTGTTAAAACGGGATATATTACTACTGAGATAAACAAATACATCTGAAAGCACTTTGTTAAATGTTAAGATGCTGTGTAAATATGAGATAATCCTGTTCTTTGCATAGTTTTATTCATTATTATGCTGATAATTAATGACAAAAATGGTTAACATTTGTTGGGCACTTGGAGTATGCCCGGCTTTGAATTAATTACTTCACTTAATCCTTATAACAATTCTATGGGGCAAATATTCTTATTTTCCTTGATTTACAGATAAGGAAATTGAGAGCCAGAAATATTTTTTTTAATTAAAAAAATTTTTTTAGTGTTTTCATCTTTGAGAGAGAGACAGACAGACAGACAGACAGACAGACGGAATCTGAAGGAGGTTCCAGACTCTCAGCTGTCAGCAAAGAGCCTGACATGGGGCTCGAACCCATGAGGTGTGAGATCATGACCTGAGGAGAAGTCAGACACCTAACCGACTGAGCCACCCAGGTGCCCCGAGGCCTGGAAAGATTAATCCCAAGGTCTCACAACTTGTCCATGTTGAGAACGGGATTCACACTGGCCGCGAGCCACCCTCTACCAAAGCCCGTGTGTGAGCTCCCAGAGCCCTAACCATTTCATATGCATATGTGCATGAGACAAACCTTTGCAACTTGTTATTACACACATCTTCAATCCGAGAAGGTAGAACAATGAACTCTTCCCCTTACAAGCATCACCCAGATTCCAGTTACCAATATTTTGCCACAAATTCTTACTCTAATTCTTGCTACAAAATTTGTTTTACTGAGATCCTTTGAACAAATCACTAACATCCTATCATTCCCTCTCCAACCTTTTATTTATTTATTTATTTAAAAAAAAAAAACCTTTTTTATTTTATTTTTTTTTTAATGTTTTTATTTACTTATTTTTGAGACAGAAAGAGACAGAGCATGAGCAGGGGAGGGGCAGAGAGAGAAGGAGACACAGAATCCGAAGCAGGCTCCGGGCTCCGAGCTGTCAGCACAGAGCCTGATGCGGGGCTCGAACTCACGGATTGTGAGATCATGACCTGAGCCGAAGTCGGACGCTTAACCGACTGAGCCACCCAGGCGCCCCTCTCCAACCTTTTATATGCATCTTCTAAAACTAGGGACACATTTCTATTTAACTACAGTGTCATTGTTGCACTTGACGAAGTGAGTATATAGTCAGTATTCAGTCCTTTGTTTTCTCCAACCTCTTTGTATGGTTGATGTGTTTGACTTGAGATCAAAAGGAGTCTCAGGCACTGTGTGTGGTTCTCTCTCTCTCTCTGTCTCTTACGTCTCCTTTAAAAAAATTTTTCAACGTTTATTTATTTTTGGGACAGAGAGAGACAGAGCATGAACGGGGGAGGGGCAGAGAGAGAGGGAGACACAGAATCAGAAACAGGTTCTAGGCTCTGAGCCATCAGCCCAGAGCCTGACGCGGGGCTCGAACTCACGGACCGCGAGATCGTGACCTGGCTGAAGTCGGACGCTTAACCGACTGCGCCACCCAGGCGCCCCACGTCTCCTTTAATCTAGAAGCGCATCCCACTAGCTCTGTCAGGTTGTCGACAGATGAAGCCATTGTCCTAGAATGGACCCCCAGTTGAGATTCGTCTTACTGTCTCTCAGTGGTGTCATCCTCCGTGTTTCTCTCTAGCCTCTATAGTCTTTATAAAGGATCCTCCAGCCCAGAGGATCGATTAAATTCATGTTCAGTTTTTTGTGGCCAGAAGACTTCCTAGGACGTCCCGTGTCCTTCAGTGCTGCATGGTAACAGAAGGCAGATGGTCCTGCCTGTTCCCTTTCCAGCTTTTGAAGTCGGATCGGTGGACTGGGAGGTGACTCTTGGATTGTAAAGTTTCCCATCAACCTTCTGTTAAGTGTTTTCATGGCAACACTAGTCCCTGCCTGAGTCAACTAGCTCATTAGGCTTTAATACGATCATTATCCAATTCCATCATTCTTTCAATATCCGTTAACTGTAATTCTCTAAAACACTCCCCATCACCCACTAAGAATCTGATGGCCTGCCTACCCCCGTACTATACGTCTAAGACAGACAGGATGAATGCGCTTCATTCTTGCCCAGCGTGTACCAATTTCCAAAGTAATCGATGCCCTAGTTGTTACCTGTTGGTGACAAATGAGGTGTGTTTTTTTTTTTAACTTTAGTTTTGGCTCTTTTTTTTTTTTTTTGGTGTCATTATGAATTCATGGATTTTTATACACTCAGTATACCACGTTGACTCTTTGTTTTCTCTCGACACAATCTGTTAGGGGAAAAGAGTGCTCTTGCTTTCTGAACCAGATGTCGCAGGTCCTGCGTGGGCGTTTCCCCCCCTGGACCTGAACACCATTTCTCAAGGAAACCTGGTTTGTTTAGTCCGAAGTGGTACAAAGTTAGGGTGGTCCCTGCTCCTGGGTCTCTGTGCTTCTAGGCCTTTTTGCGTAGACACGTATATTCTTTAACTCACAAAACGCTCTGTGTAATCTCATGCCGTCTGCGTCTTCCGCTAGGTCGTTTAATTTCCCACCTATGTTCATACTTCAGAGGGACTTTTTATTATTTTAGGAGGCAGTCAAGGATGAGAACTTAGTTTATAATACGAACAAAACCAGAAACTTGCCCAGATACCATAGCCTCCATAGAGCTGGTGACTTTGCAAGTTACTCATCTATTTATATAAAAGGAAAACGGTATCTATTTGTTTAGATGTAGGACTTAGTTTACATTAGAAGCTCATTTCTTATCTTAGTTGTTTTTTTTTTTTTTTTTGAAGTTTATTTTGAGAGAGAGAAACAGAGTGCACGAGCAGGGGAGGAGCAGCGAGAGGGAGAGACAGAATCCCAAGCAGGCTCCGCACGGACAGTGCCCACTCAGGGTTCAAACCCACGAACTGTGAGATCATGACCTGAGGTGAAATTGAGAGTCGGATGTTTAACTGACCTAGCCCCCCCGAGGCAGCCTTCTCATCTAAGGTTTTAAGGAGTCTGAGACCTCATCTAGCCATGAGTTTTAGAAAACGCAATATGCCAAAGCATTTTGTTTCTACCCGAGCAACTTTCCCAGCAGACAGGTGGTTGAGGCCAAAGCTTTGCCGTATCCATGGTGCTGGTGTTTCCATTGATTCTGACTTTGCCAAGATCTTCATTTTGTTGCCATTGTAATAAACGTCAAGGTGTCCTCTGCTTTCTTCTGTGGAGAGGAAGCACCGACAGTGACAGTGACTGCTACCCATTTCCCCAGGGGCAAGTGCTGCCATTTGTTTCAGTCGTTTCCCCAATTCTCCACCTTCAGAGCAGAAATAGTAAAGGAAAATATGCCACTTCAGAAACTGTCCATGATTTCTACTGTGGGAAAAACGGAAAGAAGTTGTCTCCTATTTCCCTGTGAAAAGCCACATACAAAAATCCCAACATTTTACTCAACTACGTAAAACCTCTTTTACCCCCCCAACTTTTTATTAACTAGGATCTTTATAGGGGCACCTGGGTGGCTCAGTCGGTTGAGTGTCTGACTCTTGGTATGAGCTCAGGTCATGACCGGGGTCGTGGGAGCCAGCCCAGCATCGGGCTTTGCTGAGCATGGAGCCTGCTGAGGGTTCTTTCTCCCCGCCCCACCTCTCTCTCTCTCCGCCCCCCCTCCTCTTCGTCTCTTGTCCCCTCCCCTCCTCACACGCATGCAAGTGTACACATTCACACTGTCTTTCAAAATAAATGTTAAAAAAAATTAAAATCTTTATTTCAGGAAACTGTGCCTTTCTTTTCAAACAACTAATACTTAGACTTTGACTTTTTTTTAATCATATAATTTAAGCCATATACAGAGCAAAAGGTAAATCTTCCTTGCTAGAAGCAAGCATTATAAATGCTTGATCCCTTCAGAGATTCAAATACGGTTAACTTGTGTTTAAGTAAAATTGAGGCTCCTTTTTAATTTCTGAATTTTTTCCAGTGAAATCTAGGAAGTAATCGACACTTTGGACAGAGCTCCAAAGAGATTTTGTAAGATTTCTCAAATCCTTTTCTGTGAATTAAAGAATTATTTTCCTATTGTAGATATAAAACCTGGCTGTATAGTAAAGGTTACAATGTGTTTATCAAGAGGATAACAAGATTATTATTTTTATTTTACCTAACGGGAAATGCAAGCAATAAAATAAAATGTAAAGAAGAATACAAAAACTTCTCCACCTCTCCACCAAATAACTAGTTCTTAACAGAGAGCATTGAGTTCTTTTAGCTGGAAAACATAATTTCTTATTTATTCAAGGTCAACCATTATTGTATATCATCTATGAAACACTCTCTTCTTACCCATCTGAATGATTGAGTCTACTAATGAAAAAGCACACTAGCAGAGTAGAGCTAAAATGGAGGTGTTTTACCATTTCATTCTTGCTCGCTCCACAGTTTCCATGGAAACCTGACGGTTATGACAAAAGGCAGGAATGATGACTGTTTTCCAAAGATAAAATGATCACAGGATTAAATACTTAAGGTTATATGCCACTTAACAAGCACCATGGATTAATATTTGAGCTATTTAAGTAGTAAAGAGAAAATTAAATGCACAGTTAGTAGGTAAGGTAATATATATATATATATATATGAATGATGTTGGCTCTATCAAGTTTCCCTTTGTGTGGTTTGTGTCTCTGCCTTCAATAATGAGAAGCTAAATATTGAAACAGCATTTAAAAATTTCTTTTTTTTTTTTTTCAACGTTTATTTATTTTTGGGACAGAGAGAGACAGAGTATGAACGGGGGAGGGGCAGAGAAAGAGGGAGACACAGAATCGGAAACAGGCTCCAGGCTCTGAGCCCTCAGCCCAGAGCCTGACGCGGGGCTTGAACTCACGGACCGCGAGATCGTGACCTGGCTGAAGTCGGACGCTCAACCGACTGCGCCACCCAGACGCCCCTGAAACAGCATTTAATTAATGCAATTCAATATAGAAAAAAAAAAAAAAAAAAAAAAAACAAATAGCAATTGAGCCATCAGCAGTAAGGAATTTGAAAAAAAAAAAATCTTCTTTTTTCCTGTAATGGTTTACCAACTGACAGTATTAAAGCAAAGTTAAAAAAAAAAATAGGGGTACCTGGGTGGCTCAGTTGGTTGAGCATCTGACTCTTGATTTCGATTGCAGCTCAGGTAGTGATCTCACCGTTCGTGGGATGGAGCCCCACACTGAGCATGGATCCTGCTTAAGATTCTTTCTCCCTCTCTCTCTGCCCCACTCCCCCCACCTCTTTTAAAACAAAACGAAGCAAGACAAAACAAACTCTGTTTAGGTAATGCCATTTTAATTTGTAAAATAAAAGATGGCAGAAGTTACTATTCCCAACCATCATCCACACGCATCAAGGTGGATAAAACAGGACCTCTTGCTCGCTAAGCTAATCAGTGTGAACTAATTAAGGAGACCTTCCTTACAGTGACACTAGGGATGAATTACCGTGGCCTCTTCCACTTTTGGTTGAACTCAGGGGAGAGTCCCAGTTTACCACGGAAGGTGAACACGTCAGCCGAAATGAATGTGTGGATGGTTTTGCAATGACAGAGAAATAGATCCCATCATTTGGTGAAGTGATATTTTGCCATCAGCCTCGTATCCATGACAAGAAAAGACAAGCGAGTTCGAAGCGGAAGGTAGCCCGTATCCAGACAATTGTGAGTGGACCACGTAGTGTGTCTGCTTTCCATGTTTGCTTGCTTGTTTCCTCGTCGGCTGAACTCTGTCCGTGGGGTTTGGAATTTACTTTGTTTAGAAGGCACCTCGCGCCAAAAGGAAGACATTGCTTTTTAGCATTACTCCTATTTTATATATTTATTAGCCAAAACCGTGTGCGACAAAGAACAGACGTAAAATACCATATCTTAGCCATAGCGGCCTTAAATTTGGTGAGTTGGATTTTTCCCTGACGTCACAGAATTAGAATTGGTTGAGGCTCTAAGTCTGTCTGAACTTCTGATTCTTCTGCTTATTTCCACTGTATAGATGCAGCAACACCTGGTCAGTGGATGTGTGCTGGGTCTAACTCTGTTAACTGGAAGATTCTCACACACAAGTGTGTGTTTAAAAGCCTAGCCTTTTCACTTGGAACCTTTTGAAATTGAGCCACAGCGTTGTAGTTTTTAGATTTTATTTTAGTGATCACTCAGAAGGAATACCTTTTATTGCTTTTCATTGGAGAGGACCTGAAGGACTGCCCATTTTTAATTTTAATTGTATTTTTCGGATTAATTACATAACCACATGGAATCATCTACATTACAAAGGGATAGTTGCTCAGATGTCTGATAACAGTATTACATGTTAATACACATGCATTGGGCTTCTCCAGGGAAACACCAGACTCCCATTATTTTCATGGTTCAAGTGCAAGCTGAAGAGAAAATGAAACTTTATCTCAATTAGTGATGTGTGTGATGGTCCATTAAACATGCAGAGGAATGCTGAAAGGATCATAGTTAAGTCTTGTCTTTGTTAACATCTCAATGACCTAAAGAATGCCATCAAGGAATCTGTAATTCAAACCTTAGGTGGTCTTTCCAAGGAGGAGGCGTTGCCAACCAACATTTGAGAGGAAAAGAACACACAAAGTGGAGTGAGGTGGAGGGAACGTAATTAACACAGAAATTAGAAAAACAGGGCTCATCAGCTTGCACAGCAGTCACCTGAAACGTATATATTTACCAACAAGGAAAGATACTCATTTTGGTTTGATGAAAGCAGGAAGCTTGGGAATTCTCCGAAGAGACTCTGGGTCATTAGCGAATCTGATGTGAACTTGTTAAGGCAACAGGCACCGTCGCGCTCCACACACGGGGCTGGTGATATTGGGGGTCGGAGGACAGATCGGCTCTGTGGAAAGCAGGAGCTAATAACAGGTAAAGGATTTTCAAACTATTTTATGTCATTGAGTCAATACATCAAAACCTCTGTGAAATGCATAATCATGATGATAGCGTCACGTTGAACAAATCCACTACGATTGTATGCTAATTATGTTATAGACAGTCATTAAATAGGATAAAGTGTTCATAGAATTCCCTCCCATAGCATTAGTAAAGCTGTATTCCAAAGTCTGTGTTCATTTTAGATACTACTACTGTTAATAATAGCAATAGCAAACGGACATGCTTACCTGTGCCAGGTCCCCGGACAACTTGTTACACTTGTTACGAAGACACTTCTGTTGTTCCCATTTTATAAATGAGGAAATTGAGGGACAGAGAGGTTAGGTAACCTCCCCAAGTCACATAGCAGACCAAGCAGACCTGACCCACTGGGATAAAGATGTCTGCGAGTCAGAGGTAGTCCATAACCAAAAAGTAATTCTTCCGTGCAGAGATCAGGAATATTGCTTATACTTTGCCATGTACAAGGAACCAGTTCCCGGAAGTTTAATCCAGAATCTCTGAGTCCTCTCTCAGGGGTGTTAATTAGAATATAGGAGGATAGTTTGGTAGGTTTTCCTTCAGTTGGCCTTTGTTTTATTTGTTCACTGGCTATTATTTTTGTAGTTTTTTTTAATGTTTATTTTGAGAGATACTGACAGACAGCACGAGTGGGGGAGAGGCAGAGAGAGTGAGGGAGACACAGAATCCTAAGCAGGCTCCAGGCTCTGAGCTGTCAGCATGGAGCCCAATGCGGGGCTCAAACTCACGTACTGGGAGATCATGACCTGAGCCAAAGCCGGACACTCGACCAACTGAGCCACCCAGGCACCCTAGCTATTATTTTTTGAATAAGGTGCTAGAGGAAAGACCAAAACATTTGCCAGCCAGCTTTGAAAATAATTCCCTTTCAATCAATCAATCAATCAATCAAATAATCCCTTTCTAGGAATTCATGCAATCCGTTTCATGCCTTAGAGATTATAAGCATATAAACATGATATATGCAATTGCTTTTTGATATGCTGAAGTTTTTAAAAGGAGAGTTTACCACGACGACAGTGACAAATTTACCAGTTGCATTACTCTTTGAAGTAAGTCTGCTCTAACAGCACCAGGAGTTTGTCCGTAATACTGCAGTAGAGCTTTATGGGGATGGGTGGTACCTACACTTGTGGTCAATGTCGTGTAAGGTATAGAGATGTCGAGCCACTGTATTGTACCCTTGAGTCACACTCAAATTTAAAAATCTAATAAATAATTAACAATTAAATAATTCGGCTCTACCAATGGAGTGGGCCGTTGAAATGATCACACTTTCTGTTGCGGGTTGGGGGGGAGTGGGCAGAATTTCTTGAGACGCAAGGAAACCCTTGGATCGAGAAGAGATGTGACCATTCACAGCCCTGAGACTCCCCTCCAGTCCTCGCATGATCAAGCATGCAAATTCTACAGCACCTGCACCAAAGGTTGGCAGGAGAATCTCACAAGCAGAGAGGGTTCCAAAAAAAAAATATATATGTATCCTTCTTGGTCCTCTGCTGATAAAATCGACACTCCCCAAAGCAGAAATATGTTCTTCTGTTAATTTGAAGAGCTAAACTGTGCTGTTTGTTCTCAGTGCATGGGAATTTAAATGACCTGATACTGGCCAAGTTATTTTTCATTGGAAACGTTCTTAGAAATTATTTCAGAAGTCTAAAAATATGCCACAAGGGGCACCAAGGTGGCTCAGTCAGTTGAGCATCCGACTTCGGCTCAGGTCATGGACTCGTGGCTCGTAAGTTTGAGCCCCGTGTCGGGCTCTCTGCTGACAGCTCGGGGCCTGGAGCCTGCTTCGGATTCTGTGTCTCCCTCTCTCTCTGTTTCTCCCCTGCTGGCACTCTGTCTCTCTCTCAAAAATAAAGATTAAAAAAAAAAATACTTTTAATATGCCACAAAATATAAACAAATAACTTACCCTAATCATATTAGCTGTTAATCCCCCAAACTTTCACATCAGTAACTTTTAAAAATATTTTTAACACAATTCCAAAATATTAAATTACATATAACTTTTGAAACTCCATAATTTTCTGAACATAAGGTTTGTTTGTTTTTTCCCCCCAGTCTTCAGAAAGTCAGATTTTTTGTGTGCATCTCTAAGGAGACTAAGTAGGCAGTCCTTGGTGGCTCTCAGAGTTCTAAACGGAGCCTGGGTCTGTCAGATAATCTCTAAGAACGCAGAAGAATCGGATCTCTTCCTTTGCACTTGGGAGGCATACATTCCACCTGACAGGAGACATGAGCCCAGGCTGGCCTTCCACTGTAGGCTGGATAAAAATAAGTAAACATGTCAACTGAGGACAAGATGAGGCCATCACGTGACTCTCCTCCTCATTGTTTCGGAGCATGTTTCGATAGGGTCGGAATGAAATTGGCAGACGGGAAACATTTATAGAGGGTAAATATTGTGTCCTTATAAAAGACTGTGGAAAAAGCCTCGCCCTGTGAGAGAAGCCCCTGGGAACTAGCCACAGCTCTGCACTTGAACTCTCCACACTCACATGTTTACTCTGGCTGCTTTCCTTGCCAAGTCATAGCCCCGCCTGGTCAGTCCATTTGAAAACTTTGACTGCGTCCCCAAATACCAGGGCAGCCTCCCTGCATCAGCATCGACGCCTCACTGAACTTCAGAGGTGGGAGAGAGACCTTCCAGTCCAACTTCTTCCTTTTACAGAGGAGGAAACCCTTAGTCGTTCTAGAGATGGGGACTGAAGTCATTTGAAAACCAGACTTCATGGAGACTCATGAGATGTGGCTTTCGACCATCACCCACAGGTGAAGTATTGAGCCAGGACCAGAGCTTCTCCCTACTAGTGACAGGTACTCTGGGACGCTTAATATACCTTCCCTGGTCACCTGGGTACCATTCTGAGCAGCGAAGGAGCTGACTTACGATATGGTGCGCATACGGATGTCTCCCTGTGAGAACACAGCATTATTTTATCACTCATTTCGGTTAATCTTTGAGATTGATCCTATTCACATAACTCTGACACGAAAAGCAAACACCACGTTATAAATATTCAAACAGTTCATTGTATTTTGTTTGTCTTTGTATGACTCAGCTACTTTATCGTTTTCCAAATAGATACACATTAGAACTTGAACATCTGTAGTATACAGTTTTGAGATAATAAATTTGAAAACTGCATCCCTTAAGGGTATAATTACTTGACTTAATTGGTATGCAGTTGGATAAATATTTGTTCTGTGAAAAGCAATCATTCGTCGGAGAACGTCACTGGTGACTGATACACGTTGTTTTTGTGACTTAGCGTCCTGAACGTGAGCCAGAGGAGTTGTGTTTCTGTTGGCTCACGACGTAACCTAACCGAACAGAAAGGAAAATAATAATTTTAGAATGTCTGAGACTGAGTTCAGGAAGGAAGTAGCAAGGAGCGAACAGGACCAAGAAAATCTATAGTAGAGTCATCACAAAAGTCGTGATGATGATGTGCTCGCTTCCTGTGGTTCAGGCAACAAGTCACCACCAGCTGGGTGGCTTGAAACAGAGCAATGTGTTGTGTCACAGTTCGGGAGCCTAGAAGTGCGAGGTCAGTTTCACTAGGACCCAGGCACGGGGCTGGCGGGGCCACACTCGCACTGGGGGCTCTCGGGGGAGGCCCATCCCTTGACTCTCCCAGATTCTAGTGGCTGCCGGTGTTCCTGGGTTTGTGGCTGCATCCCTGCAGGGTTTCCTGCGTTCTCGCATCCGCTGGTGTATACGTGAACACTCGTTTCGCGTCCCTGTTAGCAAATTACCAGAGAGCGGATTTATGGTCTCCCGGGAAAGGCCAGGATGATCTTCCAATCAGCCCTTCATTTAAATCCCAACTCTGAAGACTCTTTGTCCAAATGAGCTTACCTTTTTCGGGTCCAGGGATTGAGATGGGCCATCCTTGGGCACCATCTTGAACAGCCTGCCCTGGAGAAACTAACTGCTCGGGTTAGCAAATGACAGACTGTGGGGGATGCTTCTCTGACCATGTCCTACATGACATCCTGTGAGAAGGAGTAGGACTCCACCCATCCTTGCTCTCTCTTTGCTTCTCTTCTGACTCTCACCAGTCCTCTGCCTGTATTTTTCTCTCCGGCCCCCATGCAGAGAGCAGCACCATATTCTGTAAAGTTTGCACATGCCCTCTCCCTCCCCCAAACCTACTGTGTTGACCAAGGCATTGTTTGTGCGGGCCACCGTGTCCACCTTACAGTCACAGAGCGAAGATTCTCCTTGTCCTCTCACAGGGGAAAAACAAAACAAAACACTAGAAGTGGATAGACTCTATTCAGAAAATCAGATGCATGTTTCACCCACAACTTCTGCCTGGCACATATTCTAAGCCTGTCCCCTACCATGGGTTCCCTGCGGTAGAAGGTTTCAGAAGGCCACTGAGCATGTGCGTTATGCCCTGTGAGCTTTTGTCTTGGAGAAGATTCCCAAGGGCCATACTGACTGTCTTCTCTTGGAAATTTGCTGCAGAGGTGGGCACGTGAGACCAACTTCTGCCCTGTGGAGGGGGTTCAGATCTGTGTGGTTGCCACAGAAGGACATTAGCAGACACCCACCTGCTCTTGGAGCTCCCAGACCACAGCCTCCTCCCTGGAAGCACCCAGGACAGCCCTACCTTTCTCCACATGGGGGCACCTCACAGCACAGGGGGTACGGATCCCCCAGGTCATATTATGGGAGGCAGGCATCCTCTGTCCTCTGCAGAGCTAGTCTGGAGGGTTCAGTTCATCTTATTGCTACAAATAGGTGAAGTTTAGGGAAAATATTTAGGGAAGTATTACCCACGGGGCTGTCACCAGCTCGTGCTCTCACACTCACAAGGAAGCTGTGTCAAACCCATGAGATCCCAAGAGAGGATCTCTGGAATCAGGAGTATGTTTTTTTCCAAAATAATGAGTTGAACGTGAGCACTTGATTTGCACCAGACACTGAGATCAGCATTTTACTTGCATCTTTGATTGAATCCTTTGCATTGGCATCTGTCATTGCTATCCTCCTGACTCTCTAGATGAGGAATTTGAGGTTCGGGGATCGCGCGGCCTCACGGGGAGCCACACCGTCCCCCTCCAGAAACCATCTTCTGGTCGCTGTGTGATCCTGGCGTGACCTTGATTTCAATCTGGAAACAGTCATGAGTTGTTATCCTTGATGGTGAAGGCATCCCCCGCTGGTGTTGCAAATGAAAGGCGCTCAGGAAAGGAAACGTTCCCTTTTAAAGCTGCATCTGACTCCATATGTTGTAGCTTGACCCGTGGGCCATGATAACAGAGCCTCCGCAAGCAACTCCGAGTAGCACAATGGCTCCCCTGTATCGAGTCTGTCACATCCCATTAGCGGGTTCCGGTAAAGGGCTCCTCCGTCAAGTCCGGCAGCCCTCCCACATCTGCACATCCAGGCAGGCCCGTCCACCTCGCAGTTAGCTTTCCCACATCCACCCTTGAGCAATCGAAGCAGATTCACAACCACCCAGAACCGCTCCAGGACGTCAGGGCACCGTGGACTCCCCCACCCCTCACCCCGGGGGGTTTCAAGTAGCACTCTCTCCGTCCAGGCAAAGGAGATTGTAGAAGGATGACCTTTAAGGCAACGACAGGTAAAGTGGCCAAGCGGTCCTGCCCCACCGCCCATCCTTTTCCCGTTCGGTCAAGAAATAGTAACTGTTTTTGTTCTTTTCAGCAGCCGGCTTTTAATGTACTTTATGTAAAATGCATAAATCCTACATAATTTACAGCTTCTGTATCCCTAGCTGTGTCATAATGAAACCCAACGACAGCCAAAATCCCTGGCCTTGCTTCAAAACAAATAGTGCCTGATGTGAGTTTTTTCATGATTCAGAGGTCTTTAAAAGTTCACCTAAAAACGTTTGTATTTTTTTGTTCACATTTTTTTTTAAGCTTTGAGCAGTGAAGAAAATATGCTTGAGAGACAGATAATCGATTCAGAAGTTTTCCAACTGCTGCCATTTGGGGGGAGGGGGGAAATTACTAATTAAGGAAAAGCTTTATTGACAGGATACCATTAATCATCTCTTAGCAAACGTGATCCTGCACCAGAACAGAAGTCCGCAGACTTTCTCTAAGGGGCTGGATGGTCAGTATTTGGGGCCCTGCAGGTGTATTCCAGTGTATTCCTGCATAAGCAGGCACAGACAGTGTATAAACAAACGAGAGCACCCTTGTTCCAGCAAAACTTACCTGTGGAGCCTGACACTTGGATTTCATGTCCTGTGTCACAAAATTCTATTCCCTCTGTCCTTAGATGGCATCTACTCTCCCTTCCAGCGGCCCCCACCTCAGATCATCGACAGATACACACGTCTGTCTGCTGTCTGTTCACCCCTGCCCTGTCTCACCTGGACCACTTGAGTTCCCAGATGATCACCCCCTCAGCACCCCTCCCATCTCCCCAGCAACCCAATTGCAGCGAAGCGTCTCGAGGACCACGTACTAATCAGACATTCGAAGATGTCCCATACATCTGCTGCAATCTCGAGCAAGTGAGCTGACCCCTTTAAGACTCCATTTCCTCTTCTGTAAACAGAGCAATCATCCATGTTTGTGTGGTTTGCTGTGAGCGCTTGACTGACGGTGTTAGGATGTTTAGCATGAGGTCGGTCGTGGGATCCTCGTGGACGGAGCCAGTCTCACTCAGCAGTAGCCCCAACCACCAACTGTCACCATCGTCGTCACCCCCCCCCCCAACTAAAACACACTGCAGTTAGAATAACACCAAAGCGCCTCACCTCTTTGGCCTGCGTGGTCTCCCTGTTTCTCCCCGCTTGTCTCCTATCTGGAGCGTGTTGGGCCTCAGCCAGCCTACCTTTGCTTGGTTCCTCGTGTGCACCAGCTTCTCCAGAATCCTCACACCTGCTGCCCACTGGATTCTGGATCCTCTATTTAAATGTCCCTTTCTCAGAGATCCCTTCCCTGATCGCTCACTTGTCCCCTTGTCCCCCACAAACTCACGCCCCACTCGGTCACAGAAATCTGTGCTTCCTTGATCATAGTCTCCTCCAGAGATTATTTGTTCATGAATAAATCCCTGTCCTATATCCCAGGAGACTCTAACCGCCACGAGCGGGAGACAGGCCTGCCTCCTTCGAGGCTCTATGCAGGAAGTCGCCTCTCATGCGTGTTCACGGAATGCGACAAACATGAAGGCTCGGGGCTACCTGCCAGTTTTAGCTGAATCCTGAGGCACTCGTTTAAATGCAGTGGACTCTGGGTTCAGGTGGTCAGTAGGCTCACTCATTCTTCTGTCCGTTTAGTCAGCAGACGTGTGTGTGCAGGAAGCCGAGCATGGCGAAGTTTCGTTGAGTGCTGTTGGGTTTATAACATAACCGCCTAAGTTGTCATTTCAAAGTATGTATCAACAAGCCGATCTATTACTGTCTTCCGGGCTTAAGTTCTAAGGTCCTCCCTCATCGAAGGAGTCGTCCCATGGAGGAACGTGTCTAACTGGCACCATCAGCGTGTATTCAGTAAATACCGAAAGCGTGTCAGTCACGGCCCCGAAAACTCCAATTCTCGTTGGACTTCTCTTTCCTGCTACACTAGGCTTTTAAGAGAAAGCGACGAGTGTCACCAAAAGAAGTTATTGGAGAGTCTGTTTTGCAGAGTGTGCAGACTGGGGGTTGGGATGGGCATGCCTGGATCGTGCTCTGAGTGGACTGAAGTCCCCACTGGAGCCCGTGTGGACGTCCAGAAGCTGCAGGGACTTTGGGCGAATGGACCTCTCTTCTGTTCCGTGTGTGCGCTCACTACGACCAGGAAGTACACAGACATCTCTGAAGCAAGACCTTCAGTGCTGTGTAGCTAAAGAAAAGCATTTCTGTGCTTGAAGAGGTTAAATCTTTCTAATCCAAAGACCAGCCACCCTCAGATCCCTGTCTGTAACTCATAACAGTGGTTTTGACAGGTGTGACTGCCAGTTGTGGGGAGATAGGCTTTGATTGAGGAAGTTGAGAAAGTTCACCAACCCTGAAAGCTCTTTTTATACTTTACAGACAAGAAACAGGCTTTTGCACTGAAAGCAAATAAGTTTTCACGGTTTCAAGTAGCTGACTATTAATTCAACATCTGCTGTGAATCCAGGATTACGTAAGACAATGAAATGCAAAATTAGTCCTTCCCTTTGGAAGGGAGGAAGGGAGGAGGGAAGGAGGAGGAACGGACCTCCTTCTCCTCCCTTCCTTCTTTCTTTCCTCCCTTCCTTCCTCTCTTGCTCCCTTCTTCCTTCCTCCCTCCCTCCCTCCCTCCCTCCTTCCCTTCCTCTCTTCCTCCCTTCCTTCCTTTTTTCTTTCTAGCAGAACATACATCTCAAAATGGCTTTGAGAGCAGAACCGATGGCAAGCAAAATTAGCAGATACTGCTTGATTGTGTTCTTTAGTAAACAATTTGTTCTGGTCTTTTGATATCTTCACCAAAGCTTCATCCCTTATTTATAACACACAGAATCAATACGAATCTTAGCTGCTTTTAGTGAAGCTCAGGGGAAGAGTCTTGCATAAGGAAAATCCATTTTAATACAGCAGCGGTGAGTTTGTTAAATCTTAGCGGGAGCTAGTTCAGAGATGGGCATACAATGTACCTCTGGCTGATCAGAATCCTTTCCCCTTGGACTCTGGGTGCTGCAGAGAGGGTGGCAGGTGGGTTCATGTGGACAGCCTAGGGCCATCTTGTTTGCACACGTCTACAGGCATGGGGCAGGGACACTGACTCCTCCATGAGAGAAGCTTGTGCCGTCTACAGAACAGAGATCCTCTCGGTAGTTGTCTTTGGAAGCTCACTTTGTATTCAGCCTCTCTGTAAATGTTAAATAGCTCAGTTACAAAAAAAAAAATAATAGTACCTCACAAGTCATACTGAAGATACACACACTCAGACTCTCAGTGTTGACCAGGAACAGTCTCTGGATGTTTTAAAATGTATTTAATACACTCACAAGAAATAGCTTTCAGAAAGTGAATTTGCATGTTTCAAGGACAGAATACCTTGGGACAAAGATAAAGTCACGGATTGAGTTTGATGGGCACCTAAGGTCGGTGTAGAATAAGCCCCTTTTCTCGAAACCCTATGGGCGGGTGGCACCATCGTATTTATAGACCCCCTTCGAGGTGCCCGTATCCTGGTGGGGTTCCCACCCTCGGGTGATCAGCGCTGTCTCTCCAGCCTCCTGGAGCATGAATATAGGAAGAGAAGACGCCCTAGCACCCCAAAGTGCCCCAGGAGCATGGAGGAGGTAACCATTCTGCCTGGAAGAAAAGAAAGGCAAGAAAGTGGGATAGACCTTGGAGGTACATCCCTCACTGTTCTCCTCCTTCACACCAAAATCCGTAGCAGCATGTCTGACGATACACATCACAGCAGGGTAATTTAGATGTGTAGACTTTGAAATTATATGTAGAGTGATGTCTGAGCAGTCACTGGCTTTCTCTAACACTCAGTCTCTTCACATAGGAGCTGGAACTCACACACACACACACACACACACGCGCACGCGTGTATGTATGTATAGTTGCTATAGAATATCAACTACAGGCATGGAAGGAATGTTTAGGGATTCTTACACAGCCCTGTGGGACTAAAGCATGAAGTTTAGATGGAGAGAACACTCCCAAAGTTCCTTTAATGCTCAGGAAAGAGCTCCAACGTGGTGCAACCCTTGGGGCAAACACCCTGTGTTTGGGAAGCCAGCCGACATGATCACGTGCATTCGTTCTACGGCGGGGTAAGGAGACGAGGAGCAGGAAATTTCTGCTGTGAGAACCACCTCTGCTGGGAAAGCAGAATAATGTTTATATTTTGTGGGTCATTTTGAATATTGTTACATTTTTGAGTCATAGATTTCTTCTCCTGTGTGGTTTAAGAGTTTCTGCTTTACTAGGTCTGAGTTTTATTTTTAAAACATTGTTCTATTTTGAAGTTGACTTGCCAGGAGCATGCTACCCTGTAAAGCTGGGTCCGCAGGCATCTGCACAGCAAAAGAGGCAAGAAACCTACAGCGTTTCCTTCCACACGCCTCTTTCAAGGTGCCCAGGTGGCCTCAACTTCTCTTTGTGCCTTGGGGCAAGGGCTTGGGGCATAAGTTTGGGTGGTAGTCACAAATTCATGCCCTTTGGAGAAAAAAAAAACAAGCTCCTGATGAAAATGTTAAATCATGAATTTGGATGGATAGCCTTCAAATGCAAAAGATAGGTTAATAGGAATCAAAGAATATATTAAAATACATTTTTGTAATAGGGACAGATAGAAACAACATTTGGTTTTGATTTCATGCAGAGCATCAGCCACCAGAATAAAAAAAAAAAAGCAGACAACAGGGTACCTCTTGAGTAGTTGCAGATCTGAAAGCTGAACTGTAATGTTTAACTGAATATCTTAAGGTTGGATTATGTGCAAAAAGAATTGCGAAGGGACAGAAGGCTCAGCTTTTAGGCAAACCTTGTCCTTTTGTGCCCTCTGGTGGTAGTTTGGAGAATTGACCTATCCTCATAGAATTAAGAAAACCCTAGAGGAAAGTAGCTAAGGAGAGCTAGGGTACCTCCGAGACCCTGAGGGTCTTTCCTGCTCTTCCTTCGTCCAGTTAAAGGCAGAAAAGAGCTAGCTGGCTTTAGAGATTCTGCAAACCGCTTTCAAGAATGCAAAAGAACCATTGGTTTGGAAGCATAGATGGATGGTTCCACTGATCACTGTTGAATATGTTTTTGGACCCTTTTCTAACATGGGCTTGTCAGGCTCAGAATGGAAGCCTGAGTTTCCATCTCTCTCAAAGGACTCACGTACCAGACACAGGTGACACTGAGCAGCTGTGAGAGTTGGATCCTTAGCAAACAGTCTCCTTGGGGCTGGGGATATTTGGGGAACCAACAGACGGCTATCAACATGCCATAAAACGACGGTGCTACCGTTTCACATGGAATTTGCAAGCTCCTCAAAATCAAATTGCACTGGCAGAGCAAGGAACTTGGCTGTAAAATTTTAACTCCATAGTCACAGGTAGACAAAACCTCCAAACTAGAAGAGCATCTGCTCACGGAGACTGAAATCGTCTGTTTTCTCATGTTTACCTTTCAGCATTAGGTTAGTCCCGGAATTAGACGTAGTTCGTAAACCCAGGTCTGCCGAGCACCGCAGAGGGGTTTTTATTCCTTCTGCACATGTGGCTAGACCTGGATACCCAGTTCTGAGACCACTTCTAACACACCCCTTAGAGAAGACTGAGCCTTTGGCTTTTACGTGAGTGTAGACATGATTGCCAGATCGTTTGGCAGTCCTGTTGTGAGAATTAAATGGATCGAGATGCCTCTAAATGTTCACTATAGTTTTATTTACACCCAGCGACTACCCAAGTATGTGATACTTCTAAATACCCTTCAGTTTTTCACAGACAGAAGCTTGCTTTCTCTAGGCAGACGATTCCTTGTAACAAGTGAGTTCAGACGCTGCGCCGAAGTGAATTTCATAGCCTGGAGATCCCGTTTCACTTTCCGAGAGAACAGATCCCATAAACTGCCTTCTTTGTGCCATTCTGCTTCCTGTCCTCCGCGAGGGTGGTGCAGAAATACAGCTGCTGTGTGGGAACACTTCAGAGTTCAGTTTCTCAAACCACAGGCCAGGGAAGGGCGGTTATGAGGCTCTGTTTCTCTTCCTTCCAAAATAGTACCCAAGGCCCTTCTGACCTTGCCTCCTTCTACCTCTGAGCCGTAAGCCTACTGGGGAGTAAGTTTATCCTACTTCCTTTTGTCGTAATTATTTTTAGTTGCAGAGGGTATAAATATGTATCCTGGGAGAGGTTAGAGTTCTCTCAAGGGACCTGCTAGGTACAATTTATGTCTTTTTAAAAATCTATTCATATAATTATAAATGTTTATAACATTTCTAACATGTATGTTTCTATAAATGTTATACGGATCTATGTAATTACAGATTTGTAATAAAATTACAAACCTGTGTAAGTAAATTTTTTATGAAATGTTATAATATTTATGGTTGTAAATATATACATCTCTGCATGCTCTTAGGAGGTTAGCATCCGCTGACTCTCACAGTCTAGGGTCTACAGAAAACCGTATCACTCTGATTTTTATACTTTAATACACTTTATTTCAACCCTACCCCCAAATGGCATGGAGAGTTAGTTATTCAGTTGGCTTAATAGAAACAAGCAAGCATTGGGGCACCTGGGTGGCTCAGCCGGTTAAGCGTCCAACTCTTGGTTTGGGCTAAGGTCCTATAATCTCATGGTTCACGAGTTCAAACCCCGCCTTGGGTTCTGTGCTGACAGTGCAAAGCCTGCTTGGAATTCTCTCTCTCTTTCCCTCTGTCTCTGCCCCTCTCCCGTGCTCACTCACTCTCTCTCTCAAAATACATAAACTTATGAAAATTTAAGAAGCAAGCAACGGGGGGCACCTGGGTGGCTCAGCCGGTTAAGCGTCCAGCTTTGGCTCAGGTCATGATCTCCCGGTTCATGGGTTCAAGCCCTGCATTGGGCTCTGTGCTGACACCTCAGAGTCTGGAGCCTGCTTCGGATTCTATGCCTCCCTCTCTCTGCTCCCCCTCTGCTGCGCTCTGTCTCTCAAAAATGAATAAACATTAAAAAAATTTTTAAAGAAAGAAGCAACTTTTATATAGGTATAGAGTTAATCAAATGCCAGGGACTAACAAATACACTGGCTGTTCTACTGGACAGAAGAAAGTGAAAACACGTTCCACCTTCTGATGCCACTTCTTCCCCTTGGCTTGAGGAAACTGAGGCAGGACCTGCTGCCTGGGAGGCAAACCCAGGGAGGGACACCATCACAACAGGTGCCTTCGTGGTGACCCCGTGGCTCCCCCCTTTCCTTCCTCCTCAAGTCCGCACTGTAATTTGCATGAACGAAATCGCTCTTTTGCCTCTCATTTCAATGGTTTCCCTTCGGAAGTTCGTGGTGTAGGAAAAGAAGTTGTTTTTCATAAGAATGGGATGAACTAGGGATTCTTCACAGCTGGTACCCATCGCAGGCCCAGTCCTTCCCCTGGCCTGGAGATCACAAGCACGGCGGTGGAGAACTACCAAACCCAAGTAGTTCTCATTAAAAAAAAAAAAAAAAAGCAACAGAAAGATCAGGCAAGAATTATTAGATGTTTTTTAGGCTTCATATTTCCTGGGTTGTTTTTGTTTGTCTTGCTTTTGAGGTTTGGGGTTTGGGTTTTTTTGTGTGTGTGTTTTAAGGTGTGCTTTGGTCTGACCTACTTCGTCTTTGAGCACAGAAGTACTCAGAAGTGTGAATAGTTGCAATAACGAATCTTGGGTCTTAGCCTAAATACAAATTCTATGTTTCTATATTCTCTAATTCTATTTACTCTCGAAAATATCTGTACAGTAACAATAGAGGATTACTCGAGAGTCTTCAGTTTAAAAAACTGAAGCATTTGGGACACCTTTTCGAGGTATGTGTCCCTTTGGCACTTTCTAAGTATCTGGAGAGGAGAGAGGCCATTCTTGCCTTAGGGTGGTCTTTAAGAGTCTTATCATTGATTAATATTTTAAGCCAAACTTTTTAACCTACATGGAGTTTAATGCTAACAATTCTATTTCCCAAGAGCCCCTTGAGCAAAGTATAAGAGATAATATTACGTGTGTTCAATCACAACAAGAATTCAGCAGAAGTCAGGGAAGCTAGACATAAAAGGCACATGGTAGCCTATCTATTTAAAAGTGAAACAAGAAAAGGGAAACGGAAGGAGAGAAGCCTGTTCCCCTGTGGGACTTTGTTTCCATGGTGAGCTTTTCTACAAGGAATACTTCCTGTGTTCACACAAGAGGGAAACGGCTCATCGAACGTTTACGTGTTCGTATGAATGGATTTTCAGCACGGAGGCTTTAATTAGCCATGTGCAACACATTTACAAGCTTACAAGAATTGGAAAAGTCATGGGAAAACACAGTCAAGAAATGAACTGGAAAGAATGACAATGATTTGGACAATTAGAAAATGTAATCAGACGGTATTTTCCTTCAGATTACCAACTGCCTGCATAAGCCTTCAATAATCCTGTGAGTTTAAAACGTCTTGACTCATGACCTGGAACAGGACCAGGCATGACCAAGGAGGGAGGATAAATATTAATGAGAAATAATCCCAACATCTCACTTTACATATTCGCATGTTCTTCTCCCCCAGTTAGCTTCTTTTTTTTTTTTTAATTTTTTTTTTCAACATTTATTTATTTTTGGGACAGAGAGAGACAGAGCATGAACGGGGGAGGGGCAGAGAGAGAGGGAGACACAGAATCGGAAACAGGCTCCAGGCTCTGAGCCATCAGCCCAGAGCCCGACGCGGGGCTCGAACTCACGGACCGCGAGATCGTGACCTGGCTGAAGTCGGACGCTTAACCGACTGCGCCACCCAGGCGCCCCCAGTTAGCTTCTTTTTTCCGGGGTTCCTCACCAACAACTGGTTGCTCTCACTGTCCTACCAATGCTCAGAACAGTGAGTCCGAGGACCCATTGGAGGAAGGGAGGTAAAACCCAAGTGACTCCCTCGCCAGCTAGCGGGGGTCGAATAACGGAGAAGGGGCTGAAAAACACTCAACCCTCTCACTTGTTACTTTTTTGTTGGTCTCCCAAGTGAGTTGATACGTGAATACTCAGGGCCCCCCAAAATGGCTGCTTTTGCCCCTCTTTACTGTGAAATAGTGGGTGCATTTCTGATCGCCCCCAAGGGAAAATGATGCTTTGCATCTGGAAATACTGCAAATGACAGGGGGAAGGAGAAAAAACAAAACAAGATAGCCATATTTCCCATTCACTTTTCTGAAGTCATTGAACGGATTCCCTTGGAGAGAAGGCAAGGTTCAAAGTCGGAAGGTCATCTTTAAGTCCTATGTCTCCAAATCACATGTTTTTGTAAACAGATAAGAATAAAGTTCCTTTTCCTGGGATCCCTTCCAGTAACCAGATTAAAAAAGTAACACTTGGGGCGCCTGGGTGGCGCAGTCGGTTAAGCGTCCGACTTCAGCCAGGTCACGATCTCCCGGTCCGTGAGTTCGAGCCCCGCGTCAGGCTCTGGGCTGATGGCTCGGAGCCTGGAGCCTGTTTCCGATTCTGTGTCTCCCTCTCTCTCTGCCCCTCCCCCGTTCATGCTCTGTCTCTCTCTGTCCCAAAAATAAATAAACGTTGAAAAAAAAAAAAAAAAAGTAACACTGGCTTCTGCAAACTACAGAGGACAGTCTGGAAGCCTGGCTCTCGCGTTCAGGGTCTTCTAGGATGTGGGCCCCAGCCCGTGCAGCCCCATTGCTGGGCCAGCTGTTTCCTGACTGGCTTCAGTGGTTTTCTGAAGGCAGATGTCGTCCTCACAGTGGCATATGTGCCCCTCTGAGAGCGGTCTTTTTACTTACACCTTTTGTTTTGTTCATTTTTAGGCTTTTTGTGATTCCCTTGTAGAACTAGTCACTTACACTGCTTCCTGCCTCTGAACGAACTACGTCGTATCCATTTTGGACACCCTCCTTTCTCCCAGACTTCGCCTATGTCCACCTGAGAGTAGGGCAAAAGTTGATTGAGCAGACTGAGACTAATTTCATATCTGTCAGGCGTCTTAGGATCACAGAGCCCAGCCTGAACCTAGGATGCTAATTCCACAGCATCGAAATGGGCAGATCGGTTCTTGACCACGGACACCCCTCTAACTGCCTCCTAAAGCAGATGTGGGCACCAACTCCGTGAGCGTGAGATGCCACCCCAGTGGCTCGTGGGGACAGCCTCTTTCCTGCAGGCACCAGCTTGACTTATATCTCTCTCCTTGAAGATGAACCCTTCGCGAAATGAGGAGAGATGCAATTGAGACCAGTTTCAGGGGTACAAGAAATGGTAACACGTTTTTGTTAATCGGCTGTTTGCTGAGATCCTCTGTCAAGGGTCCCTGGTTTCCCTTGTCGGGAGTAAATCCAGCTTCTCGGCCAGGCACGCGAGGCCCTCTGTGAGCGGGCGGCAAACTACATATTTTTTTTCGTTGCTGCCCTCCACGACTTTCCTGGTTCTGTGGGAGTCGGGTCCTTTCACCCTTTTGTGTCCAATGCTTCCCCGAGTATTCTTAGAATGTTCTTCTTCCTTTGTCCAATTGCCAAACTCCCAGCCACTCCTACGCGAGTATCTCTTCCATCACGTGATGACGGGGGAGGTGAATGAAGTGCCCTGGGTGACCAGATGCTTAGAGCTGGCTGCCAGGAAGGAAGTGTTGCTGGAGCAGTGACCTGAACGTGTCCAGGGAGCATTGCCCTGCTCTGCGGGTAGGAGTACGGTATCTACAGAAGCCCGGGGAGGAGAGTGTTCTTGGCATATTTCAAGACCACCGAGGAGGCCGACAGGCCTGGAGCCCAGTGAGCCAGCAGCGCAAGAGGTAGCACAGGAGGTGGGAGAGAGGGCGGGGTCGGGACATATGGAACCTGATAGACCTCGGTGGGGATTTTTAATTATATTATAAATGCTGAATCCTTTGAAGAGTTGAGTAGGAACGTGACCTGGACTGATGAGTGATTTGTAAGGGTCACTTTGACTCTTTATAGAGGACAAAGGGAATGTTCTAGAATGGAAACAGACAAGCCAATGAAGAGGCTAATGTAGACATCCAGGTCAGAGATGAAGGTGGCTTGCAAAATGATGGTGGCAGTGGAGGAGAGAAGTTATTGGCCTGGGGCCATTTTTTGAAGGAGAATTGACCATATTTGCTGGTGAATTAATACGGGTTGAGGAAAAGGGAAGAATCAAGGAAGACTTTATGGTTTGGTCTGATTGGGGGGGGTAATGATGCTGTTTACTGGAGCGTCTGTGGACCGGCAGAGGGCGGGGTGGTGGTGGTGTGGGCAGGCATCAGAAGTTAGGTTTGGGTAGATTTTAAATGATCCCCCACAAGCTAGGGAGACACATGTGGCATCTCTATCACTACCCACAACGCGTTTGATGATCTTCCTTTGTAACTTGATTATTGTACAGTCATGGCAGGCAAGTCCTAACCTGGGACCACTCTACGCTTGTAAAATCCCATCTAAATGAAATATCACTTCAGAGATTGTGATAATTTGTTCCTCTTCACCCTGAGAAAGACCCCCCCCCCTTACCCTCCTTCACCATTAGACTGAAGTTCTGGTTTTATTTCCAGTCCCTGACACCCACAGGCATCTGTGTTTACGGAATGTATGGAGTCCCACGTACAACTTGATGAGAGGCCCTATTCTTTACGACAGAACACTTCGCCATAGTTGTCGTTACTGTTGCCCCTAAGGGGGAAAGCTGATATACCTCTGAAAGCAAATCTCCTAAAACTAGGCGCTATTCCTGGTTGCTAAGCGCATCTTTCTTCCGTCCTTCCTGCTTATCGCTCACGTTGTCACAGGAAGGAGGAGAAATCATGTCTCTCATGCTGTTCATTTATATTCGGCGGCCCTGCACTCCTTTGCTACTTTGGTTCATAGGAGAGCGTTAAGGAACTGGGGCAGAGGATTGAGGACGGGGATACATCACAGGAAGACAGTCCACTTTAAAATGGTTACACAGAGGGTTATTTAGCATGTTTCCACTGTGTTAACCAGTTCAGAATGAATAGACAAGGGGCGCCTGGGTGGCTCAGTTGGTTGAGCATCCAACTCTTGGTTTCAGCTCAGGTCATGATCTCACAACTCGTGAGTTCGAGCCCCACGTCGGGCTGTGTGCTGACAGCTCAGAGCCTGGAGCCTGCTCCCGATTCTGGGTCTCCCTCCCTCTCTGCCCCTCCCCCACCCGTGCTCTGTCTCTTTCGAAATAAATAAACTTAAGAAGAAAAGGATGAAGAGACAAAATCCAATGCACGTGATATTCATTAACGAAACTTCAAACATAAACTTGAACATAAAACTTGATCACTACTAGGAATCAGCCGTCGTAATCCCTATGTCCCAGGCCCCCACAGTAGGCACAGGGGCAGAGTGGCATTCTCTACAGTGTGGCCTCTGTCCTCAGAGTCTGAAATGCAGTGTAAAAGGTACATAGCAAGACTAATGCCAGGCCACTGATGAGGACACTAAAAATAATAGGAACGCACAGGAAGCGGGGACTAGCTAGAAGGGAGGATTAGGGAATAGGAGTTGGGTCCAGAGAGTAGAACATAAGAAAAGGCAGAGAGAGAGCAGTCGGGGGCATGAAAATGGTGTGGCTGGAGGGGTGTGCACAGGAATGTGTAGGCTGCAAGGGAGATACAAATTTGACTTCATCATTTTTCCCCAAATCCCACCCATCCAACTTTTGTCACTGTTGTGCAGATTTTCTCTTTCACAAACCTCATGACATCTTGATCTCAATAACTGGGCCTGAGCACTCAGTTTGAGTCTTAATCATGTGGTTTTTTGTAATATTCTTCAGCGACTTGTATACATATTTTATCTACAAGGTTATAACCAACTTGGAAATAGTGATGTTAGGGCATCCGGGTGGCTCAGTTGGTTAAGCATCCTACTCTTGACTGACATCGGCTCAGGTCATGATCTTGCAGTTCATGAGTTCCAGCCCCATATTGGGCTCTGTGCTAACAGCATGGAGCCTGCTTGGGATTCTCTCTCTTCCCCTCCCTCTCTTACTCATGCTCACACTCTCTCTCTCCCCCTCTCAAAATAAATAAACAAAACTTAAGAAAGAAACAAATTTGTGTTGAAATGATCACAGGAAGGACTGAAATAAGTGGGTTGTAACACCTAGTTTTCGGGGTTTGTTTGTTTTGCTGGTTCACTTAAGGGAGCACTCTAGGAATCATTCATTTCTTTGTAAACTGGTAGATTATTACTGACAGAGTTACTAAACCCCTGAAATTTAAAGAATATAAATTTAAGTTTCCGAGTAATCTGCTGTAAGAAATTACTAAAAATGGGAGGCTCAGAACCTCAGAAACGTATTCTGTCATCATGCTGGAGGCTAGAATTTGGAAATCCAGGCGTTGGCATAGTTGTGCTCCCTCTGAACACTCTGGGGAAGGCGCCTTCCAGTAGTCCAGCTTCTGAAATCCTTGGTGCTCCTTGGCTGGTAGCCACATTGTTCACATGTCTGCTTCTGTCCTAATACGGCTGTGTTTCCTCTGTGCGTGCCTGTTTTCACGTGGCCTTCTTCTAAGAGCACTCGTCATTGATGTCGAGCCCCTACCTAATCCAGTATCGCCTCCTCCTAACAAATTGCCATCTGAAAAGACACTATTTCCAATTAAGGTCACACTTGGAGGTTCTGGGCGGAAGTAAATTTGGGGCACGCCGTTCAACCCGATACACTGGTAACCAGACTCTGAAGATGGCCTCCAGTGAGGCCTCAGCCTCCGGTAATCACATCGTTTGTTTCATCACCTCCTTCCACACTCAAACCCCGTGTGGCCTGGGATCGATAAAATACAGAGGAGGTGACGTTGTGTGACAGCTGATGCTTGGCTACAGAAGACGGTGTGGCTTCGACTCTGTTCCCTCTGGGATGAGATCACCTCCATGCAGCCTCCGAAGAGGCCCACATGGAAAGGAAATTATGCCTTGCACCAACTTGCCGACCGTCCAGTGAGCCACCTTGGCCCGGGGGCCTCGCACCCCACTGACGCCTTCAGATGACTCTAGCCCCAGCCGACGTCTTACCTGCGTCCTCACGACAGACTCAAGACAAAACCCTGCACATGAGCCACTCCACACCCGCGGTAACTCTGGGCCCAAAAATGTTTAAAATGGTAAATTGAATCAGGCCATTAAGTTTGAGGGTAGTTTGTTATAGAGCATCAGAAAACGAATCGTATTTTGGCTCCTGGAATTTGGTGCTGCTACAACAGAACCTAAAATGTGGGGGGAAATTGGAATAGGGAAGTGGGCAGAAGCTGGAAGGACTTGAGACTTTGAAGAGAGGTCCACAGGAGTCTGACAGCCGTGGAGGAGGATGCTGCCCTTAAGGGCTTAGAGAAAAGTGAGGGCAGTGTTATCCCCAAAGGCAGTGTCAGAACGTTGAGTGACACCGTCCCCTGTGGTGACACAAAAAGTAGAAAATGCCCCTACTCAACTGGGTAATCTGGCTGAGGAGTAGCTTCCCCGCAAAATGTTGGGGATCCAGCTTGGTTTCTTTTCGCTGCTTATGATATGAGAGAAACAACATCAAAGAAAGGAATGTCAAACCAACCAGCCATTGTTGGTTTGAATAATGGGTAACCTCCCTGGAAGGCAAGTGATGGTAAACTTAAGAAGCATCTTCCAGGCAAAAATGAAATTGCGGGCCCTGTCAGGAAAACATCATGTCCATGCAGAGTTAAGATTATGGCCGTGACATATTTTGTTAGGGTCTCAGAACAGAGAAGTCTTCCGTCAGATGGTGGGTGAAAAGCTGAAGGGTCTTGCGGCTCCACAGCCTTCCCGGAAGCCAACGGTTGAGAAGAGCTTGTGTCAAAGACAGAGGCTGTGTCTTTTTGTAATGGAACCAAGTCCAGTAGAAGACACGGGAGACCCGCGGAGTTTCGAAGGGGGTTGTATGGCGTGAACGTCACCAGCTTGGACTGAAAGCCACAGAGTCAGCACGAAACAAAGAGTCGTCTGAACCCTCAAACTTCCTCAAGCAGGAAGGGAAAAGTCTTCAACTTCAAAATTGGGCACGCCTCCCCAGAATAGGAAGTATGGCTCAGACGAAAGCAGCAGCAGCCCAGAAGGTCAAGGCAACGCTGCAGAGAATTCATTCCAGGCCTTCAGCGCTCAGTAAGGCCGTGCCATCCTGTGTCCTGCTATGGCCCTGAGAGTGGACGTGTTAGACGCAGGGGGGCGGGTAGATCAGCTGTCTCTGTAATGCGTCCGTGCCCTCCTGTAATGCCCTCTTTCAGGGAATTATCACTGCTCGTGTGACCAGGATACTGTGGAAGTAATCCCAGCACGATATCGTGGCCTCCGCCTTTCCCTCTGCCATTGCTTTGGCAGGAAAGGCCAGTCACCAGATCCCGGGGACACTTGGGCAACTTGTGGGAAAGCTCACCCGGAGAGCAGCTGGGGCCTCCTGCCAACAAGGAGCACCAGCTGGCCGGCTGTGTGACTCAGGCTCTGGATGACCACAGCCTCCCATGACATCTTGACGAGAGACCCTGACACCCAACTGCTAAGCTGCTCTCAGCTCCTCACTTGCAGGCCCTGTAAGATGACAAAGGTTCATTGTTGGTTCAAGCCAGTACGTTTGGGGATCACACGCTATGCGGCATTCAATCCCTAACCTAGAAGCCTTATTAAAGTCGAATGGGAAAGCGCGCTGAGTTCCAATAAATTGTATTCAAAAAATAAATCAACCCAACTTTCTTGTTTATTGTGTTTCCCCGCTACTTAATATTAAAGTTCAGGTTATTTGCATAGCAACATTGTACTCAATTTTATGGGTATAAAGCCTAAAAATAGGAACTTTTATTAAATATAACTTTAAAAGGAGAGTCTAAAGGTGAGTGCTGTGTGTTAAGTTGTGTTCATGTGTAAGTAGGACAAGTGTTCACATAGGTATTCACTAACTCAGTGAAGAAATTAACCAACGAGAACCCATAATATTAGATATTTTCCATTCGATTCGCACACAAAAGGACAAGGTAATAAACTGGTCTAAATGAGGCCTTTTACAAATCAAAGAATGTTTATCCGATGTCTACCATAAGCTGTATATATTTCTAAATAATGTCATAAATGCGAAGTAAGACATAGTTTCTTCCTTAAAAGAGTCGTCTTTTTTTCTCATTAGAAAGCAAAAGGCTAGCGGACAGTGAAACATTCTGCGGTTAAGGTAGACATCTGCGCTCTCGGGCTCAGTACTTTCCAAATGCTGGAGAAAGAAAACGAGCAGAGTCAGTCGGCTGTGTGTTCGCGAACAGGTTGGGACAGTTAGATAAGTGTCCCTTTACGTAGGTGGGATTTGGGACTCTGTGAGGGCGGAGGTGAGAATATTCAGTCACCAGCTTCTGTCCGGCTCCCAGAGACCAGGGACGCCTGGTCTCCCAGGAAACAGTCCCCGGTGTTCCCGTAGAGCCATCCCTCTGATGACTCACAAGCCAGCACACTGGCAAGGTGACCCCTTTCAAGGAGCCGGCCTCGTGTGCCCGTGGGAGCAGCCCCTCTATGCACAGCGAGCTTGCTTCCGTCACCTCCTGTTGTTCGGGGCTCCACACAGGTCGTCTGTGAAGAACGGGGCCCGGAGAGAAATAGTTTCTTCTCCCCACGATGCCGTAAAACAAAAGTCATCCCGTAACCCCTCCTTCAACCTCACCGTAATAACACGAGTTGCGCCTAGATTCATGGTGTTTGTTTTCCAGGACCTTCCATATCCTTGTGAGTAATTTTTCATACAATTATTCACTCTTGAAAACACGAAACAGAAGGGGGGCTGTGAGACTCTCTAGGTAGGTGAGCAGGTGGGCGTCTAAAGCCATGAGTAGTTAAGAATCAGAGAGGGACTCAGAGTCAGGCTCCCTGTGTAAAACCCCGTTGGACTTCCTACTCCACGTGACCTTGGAGAGCCGGCAATCACTGCTTTAGCTTCCTCAGAGAGGGTTGTTCCTGTGGGAACGGAAGGACAGTAAGTAAAGGGTCTGGAATAGTCACCATCCCCCAGGAAGCATTCATTAAGGAAAATGGCGGTTTGTGTTTCCGGCGGTCGATGGGAAAGCAAGTTGCCGTGGACGACTGCTGCAGTGCACCCCACCGTCTGGGCGTCCGACAAGCGCCCCCCCCTGCCCTGTAGTCCACCCGCCCAGGCACTCCATGCTGGGGACCGCTGGAGTGTAGCTGGCGGTCGCCGGTCTGGACCTCCTCCAGCCTTTCCCTGTGCCGCACGTCACCCCAAAAAGTCTTCTGTCTTCCGCGCCATCAATCTCTGCCTCTTTCTCATCGCTGGAAGTCAACCAAACACCCTTGATGCCCTTTTATAAATGACTATGATGTACATATAAAGAGAGCGTCTCCAATCTCTCGCCTCCTGGTCTCTCGCGAGCCTTTCAGCCCCACCTCCAAGGTCACACCGGTGACCTCCACAGGTTAACTTCCCTGGTTGAGTCTCCTTTCTCATCTCATGTGACACACGCGGCTGACCGCTTCCTTTCCTTGAAGCGTGTCCTTCCCTGGGTTCCCAGAACCCCATGCTCTGCTGGTGTTCTTTTTTTTTTTTTTTTAATGTTTATTTATTTATTTTGAGAGGGAGACCGAGAACGTGAGTGGGGGAGGAGCGGAGAGAGAGAATCCCATGCAGCCTCCGCACTGTTGGTGCAAAGCCTGACGTGGGGCTCAAACTCACGAACGATGAGGTCGTGACCCGAGCCAAAATCAAGGGTCCAACGCTGAACCGACTGAGGCACCCAGACAGACGCCCCTCTGCTGCTGTTCTTTGTCCCTCACCCGTCATACCTTCTTCGCTCCTAGTCTCTGACCTCGCTGTCGCCGTGCTACCGGGCTCGGTCCCTGATCTGTTCTCCGTCTGTACTTCCGTCCTCGGTGACCTGGGCTCGTCCCACAGCTTTCTGTACCTCTGCGTGCAGGCGACTGCCAGAGCCACCCTTCCAGCCCAGGTGTGTCTTGTGAGCTTCGGACGGCGGCAGCCTAAACTTGACAAAGCCACTCGGCTAAGTCATACGCCCTGCGGCGTCGAACGGTCGAAACCAGACTCCCACTCTTCCTCCAAGCCTGCTTTTCTTAGGGCTTTCCTTGTTTCGCTCAACAGAAACTCTATGCTTGTTCTTGAGAGTGAGAACTTCAGAACCTCCCCCCTTCCTCCTTCTGTTGCTCGAACCTCACATCCATCTCACCACAAATCACACGGGCTGGCCCTTCGGTACACATTCCCGAAACAACTCTTTGGCCTTACCCGCTCTGTCCAAGCCACATCTGCTCTTGCCCGGATTCTGGCAACAACGTGGACCTCCCCGACATTTTCCCTCTGCCCTCCTGTGTCTGCTTTCTAGAAGCACACTGCTTAGGGGTGCCTGGGGGGCTCAGTCGGTTAGGAGTCCGACTTCGGCTCAGGTCATGATCTCACGGTTCGTGGGTTCCAGCCCCGCGTCAGGCTCTGTGCTGAACGCTTGCTGGGAGCCTGGAGCCTGCCTCAGATTCTATGTCCCCTCCTTCTCTCTGCCCCTCCCCTGCTCGCGCGCTGTCTCTCAAAAATAAATAAATGTGAACAGAAATAAATAAACAAAAGCACGCTGCGCGAGGCCCGCTTGTTCAGATCCGGGCGCGTCTGCAGGTCTGTAGGCGATTTGCTCCCCTCCCCTCAGACCTTCACTAAAGTGCCTCCCTCCCCAATCACCTTTGTCCTGTTGCTGGGGCACTTCCTCGCCCAAGTTTTCTCCGTGCTTTTACCACAAATCAACATACTGCAAACACACTTGTGTCTTTGTCGTTCTCCACCAGTGTGTAAGGTGCAGGAGCCCTGAGTTCATTTTGTTATTTTTGTGGGGCTTGGGGGTACATTTTGTCCACTACTAGATCTCCAGCATCTATCACAGGGCCTGGCATACGCTTGTTTTTATTGGCAATTTGCGAAAAGTAGTTGATGGCGTCAGAGAACTGGCTGATTCTGCTCAAAACCGGAAATTGGAATTCTATTTTGATTATAACGCTCAGGTGACTTGAAGTGTCTAAACCAGCTTAAGGGTTTTTATTTCACCCGGTCAACTTGGTCCAGTTATTTGCCTTAGTCTGTCAAATGCCTTTGAGCAGAACCGGCCCGCATAATTCATCAGTCTCAGGAGAGTTAGTTAGATTAGTAAATGCTAAAAAAAAAGATTACAGAATTTTCCCGGCATCAGCCTGTCCCTCACAGCAACATGATTCCGTTACTAAGCTGGGGGGTAACTGTGGTCACTCTCGGCCCCTTGGTTTCCATTATAGACCACGCAGAGCAAAGGTGATCTCTTACCAACCTTGAAAATGGACTTTGTGGTTTGGGTCGATTGAAGAATAATTTTCATGCTGAAAAGTAATGACTGAAAGGTGTGTGTCGTCACCAGACATGGAATGGGTCTGACCACGCATCCCTCAGGGCTTGGAGTCATCTGGAGAGGTGGCCAAGTCCCCGATCATAGGGTGTCCCAGTGACCGTCATTTTCACTTCACAGACACCCCAGAGGAAGGATGGAAAAAACAACAACAACAACAACAAAAGCAAAAACACTTCTCCCTCTTTCAGGACCATTAGATCTCTTTTACACGTCATATAAATTAGGTCACAATCTGTGGGGGAAAACTCTTACGAATCGGGTCAGCGAGCCAGGCACAGTCGAACTTGAGGCTGATTGGGAATTCCTGTGAAGGTAGACAGAAGTCTCACGAGTAATACTGACAGGGAGCTACTGGTTACCTAACAAACATGTCGTGGTGACAGGAGCATCTAAGAGTCTTGGTTTTTCCCTTGACGGAATGCATTTCGTACAAAGCATATTCAGTTCAGAAATGGTACATGCGGGGTACGAATGGAAGACGTTTTCTCCCAAGAAGGAGCTCCGTATGTTTAGCAATATCTAAAGACATAAGTGACAGAAATCTGTCGTGCAGCGGCCACAAAGCATGCGGTGCTGACCTGGCAGGTGACGAGGTGACCCAGAGGTGTCCCCCATACCCCCTTCCCTTCTTGGTGACGTAGCACAAGTTACGTTACGTGCCCGGTTACATTATTGATTGTTTTCCTGTGGGTAGCGAGTGAGAGATTGTCTCGCAAGCAATGAGCCCAATGACAATTGTCATATTACTTCTTAACTTTATGTTTCTAATTTCAGACATCCCTCCCCTTCCAGAGGAAGTCAGCCTTGCCATAGCTTCCATGTCCTGTTTTTGCCACAAAACTCACATGTTCCCTTTCTGTTAGAAAAATCTAAAGCAGGTGTTTTATAATTGCTCGGGATTTGGAATTCTTTAAAGGCAAGTGAATTTGAAGTTCAAGTGCCAGGCAGGTTCAGTTGAAGTCCTAATCCCCGTGACATTTTCCTGATAACAAGAAAATCTCTCTTTTGTCATGCGATGGTAGCTCTCAATTGATCCTCCGGGCCATAATGCACTCTCACTTTCATTCACTGAGTTTAAAATCCAAAAACAATCTACTTTCTTTCGAAATCCAATCAAAATCCAAATAAAAATTACTTTCGGATTTGGATTTGGGTTTTCGACAGTAAAAGACGTGAAGAGATAGCAGCTAAACCAGGAATTTAAGCCACTGCACCGCTGATCCCAGGAGAAATTTGTCTGGAGGGAGGGAACCTGAGCTAAAGAAAAGGGGGGTCTTGCTCTTAAACAATGTGGGGATGTCTTTTGACTCAGAAGCCGTACTTTTGTCGGTTTGTCCCAGCCAGGCAAACGCTGCTCAAAAAAAAGATCAAATCGAGCTTGAGAATGATGGGCTTACCTTGTAAGTTCTTCTGCTTGTTTCCTGCTGGGCAGTGCACCTGGCAAGAGTGTCCCCTGTATGGCCTGAGATGCCAGGACAGGGCGTAGGGAGGGGCTCGACCGTGGCAGACACGGAATGACAGTAGGAACGTGCAGTGACAGTGCCTTTCTTTCCAGATCTTAGCTTGTCCCTGAGTGTCCGTGTCTAGAATGCTGTGGACCCTAGTCAGCATTTGTGCAGTGTAGACCAGGTCCTCACATCAGCAGCACGGGGCGGGACCGGACCCTCCGTTAGGTTTGCCAGCCCAGGGAGCTAGCACTCAGTGGGTTCCAAAGCCGTGTTGTGTCAGTTTCATCTCAAAAAACATTAGCCACGGACCCGTATTTCTCCCACTGACCTAAGACCTCCCCATGTGATGGTGACTGCCCTGTATGTTAACGGTATAGCTCATAGATGCGTATGACATGATGAAGTCCTGCAAATATGGTCTGTTTTCTAAAAAAGAAAATACATCCGCATGCCATTTTTTTCATCTGTTGTTATTTGTCAGTGAAGCGATAAAGAAGGAATTTTCCCCCTCTTCTTTTTTATTTTATCTTCACAACTCACCTCTGGGAATGTTCCCCTCATAAACGTTACTCAGTAGGATAAAGACATTATAAATCTCATAAGGTCTTTACCAAAGGAGCGTTTATAATTATTTGCCAAAGGCAAGAAAGTGAATGATTTGAAATTTAGCTGCCCCTCCTAAAGACACACTTAGAAGTCTCTGGTCCGGAATGAGGCATCTGCAGTGCCTAGCGTTGCCTACATGTTCCTGAAGGAACCAGTGAGGTCCTCTGTTCCTTTGGGACGTGGCCACGTCTTTGTCCTGTTTCCTAATGAACTGCCCTCAGTGTGGCTTGAAGGAAGTGACTCATAGGGAGTAAGCCCCATGAAAATGGGAGAGGGGTCTGCTTGCAGGATTGGGTCACTGAGCAGCTTTTAGGCAATTCCGATTTTGGCAACAAATCATCCTCCGAGAGGATGCCCTCAGACTTTTCCGTGAATGCCTCTCGCGACTCTGTTTCAGGCATTTCCAGGCTCGGGGTTATGATGGTCCTTGTGTGACTCTGTATCTATTGCCTGACTGTGGCTAAGAGCACAGTGACGTATCGTCTGTCTCCCACAAGCTCAGGGAATAGTGGCTGAAGCCACGTGACGATGTTGTGCTTTTCTTTTGTCCGTGTGACAGCTCACGAGTTCCACACTCTCTAAGAGTAACACCTGGTAGAATTAAAAGCTTATTAAATTTCAATTTCAAAAGGAGACCCTCACATACTCCCCTTTTTACAGGGGTCATAGGATGGACTGCAGAAATCTCATGCTTCATGCACCGCATCCCCCATCACTTGATAGCACCGGGTTATGTTCAAGATGGTTCCGAAATTCAAACATGAAAACACAGCACACATTGCATTTTGGAGCAGCCATGCAAAACGTTACCAGGGTCTTCTGGGAGCACCATAAACCACCAATTAGAGTATTTTGGATGAAGGGGTTGAAAATTAGGGAAAGGAACACAACATCACCTTCATGGCGTATTTGCATATTCCTCTGTTTCTAAATTAATGTTATCCCTGTATAGGAACATCCCATTTATCTCTGGTTTGCTGGACACACAACTCTACTTAATCCAGATCCTAGCCGAGGGGAAAAACAGCAACTTAGAGACGCAAACATCGAGAGATGGGAAAATCGGGCAGTTAGTAATTACAAAAAGTAGGCACCCAGTAAAAACACATGAAAGGTACAGATCATCTTACTGTTATTGATTGCTTACTAATCTATCTGACAGGCATTATCTCATTTATTATTTACCCTAGCCCGGTGGAGTTAGTTTGGCCAGCGTAGCCATTAAACCGTCAAAGCCGGGGCACAGAGGGATCCTGAAGCTGGTTCCAACTCACGTAGCCAGTGCACAGGAGAGCTAGGATTTGATCAAGGCAGACTGCCTCCAGAGACTACGTTTTAGTTATTTTGTATTATTGCCTCCTTAGGTACTCACTGATGGCATGGATATATTATAGACTGTTATGGGCACATTTCTAGCCAGTTTGGCCATCTGGCTTTTAGCGACAGAGAGTAAGTGTATCTGGGCCAGAAATGGGAGGTAAGACAGTCTCCCTGACTCTGTCGAGAGATACTACTTAAAACCTGAGCAACTAATAATGAGTATTATATGACACAAGTGTTATTGAGGTCACCTTAAGTACAGCTAGCGACATGGTCATTGATTATTCAGAACGATGGCCTGGGATCGTCCTGTGAACCCTGCACTATGTTCAACAAATTATGCTTTAAATGATTTGGAAGAAGGTAATCCGTTCTAGAAATAGTGATTCCCTAGTAAGCTTTGTTTCTAATGGGGTGAGAGATCCATATGGTAATCAGAAAGGATAAACTTGAATAATATGCACGATGTGCTTCTCCATGGAACACTCCATCCCTAGGTGGGGCTAGATGATTGGGACATCACGAGTAAAGAACTAGCCATCCTTACCAGTATGTTCCAAAGAGATCCCTGATGTCGAGAATTACCTGCTTAGCCTACTTTCCCTAAAACTTCAAAGGCTGAAGAATCTTTTGCTTGCCAGAAGATTCTTGACCCACCGTGGTGCTAGGTAACACACGTCGTGTGTTCTGTCACCTAAGAAAGGGCTCTCCAAACAAATTGCCTAGCAATACTCTAAACTGTTGTAGTAAGAACAGATGGTAATAGAATCCCACTTGCTGTATATAAACGTATTCTAGGCAGACATGATAAGGCCTGCAACCGTGATGTTATCAGCCTGAGACCCACAGCTGCAATAATTCCTATTTCTGTTCATTTTTTCTTTTTACATCGTTGCTTTCCAATTAGCAAGCAACACTCTAGACTTTAACAATCAGGCTGATGAAACTGTTTCAAATCTCGGATCTTCCAAGAACCATCGATCTTAGCCTTTTCCCAGCTTCATGCATAGGCCGGAATACAATTCCGAAATTAAAAACAGTCCACTTTGGGCAAGCTGAGTAATCCAAGTTGCAGTCGGGGGCATCCTGTGGTCTGTGTGGCACTTTGGTTCTGCCAACTGCAGCAAGAAAGGCCTGTGGGAATCTTGTTTCTGAAACGGTTATCAGTGTAGCAGTGGGTGTCTGGCGTATCTGCTTTTTATTTTTTTTTTTCAACGTTTATTTATTTTTGGGACAGAGAGAGACAGAGCATGAACCGGGGAGGGGCAGAGAGAGAGGGAGACACAGAATCGGAAACAGGCTCCAGGCTCTGAGCCGTCAGCCCAGAGCCTGACGCGGGGCTCGAACTCACAGACCGCGAGATCGTGACCTGGCTGAAGTCGGACGCCCAACCGACTGCGCCACCCAGGCGCCCCTCACCGGTCATTCTTTTTTTTTTTTCAACGTTTATTTATTTTTGGGACAGAGAGAGACAGAGCATGAACGGGGGAGGGGCAGAGAGAGAGGGAGACACAGAATCGGAAACAGGCTCCAGGCTCTGAGCCATCAGCCCAGAGCCTGACGCGGGGCTCGAACTCCCGGACCGCGAGATCGTGACCTGGCTGAAGTCGGACGCTTAACCGACTGTGCCACCCAGGCGCCCCCGTATCTGCTTTTTAAAACACAAAACTCCACAGAGAGACTCTCTATCACCTAGTTCCTACTATGTTTCTTAGGTGGCATCTTTGTGCAAAAGTACCATAGTACAACTCCATTCCTGTTGAAATATCCTTCGTAGGGGTGCCTGGCTGGCCCCGTCAGTTAAGCATCTGACTCTTGGTTTCATCTCAGGTCATGATCTCACAATTCGCGAGATGGAGCCCGGTGTCGGGCTCTGTGTTGACGGTGTGGGACCTGCTTGGGATTCTGTCTCTCTCCCTCTCTCTCTGCCCCTCCCCTGCTTGCTCTCTCTCTGTCTCTCACAAATAAACAAACCTGAAAAAGAAATATCCTTTGTAGTTCAGTAAAAATAATCGCTGTTAAAAATAATATGATTTCCTCAACTTTATTTTACTTCATGTTTTATATATATTTCTTAATGTTTTATTTATTTATTTATTTTGAGAGAGAGAGAGAGAGAGAGAAAGAGCGGGAGAGAGGCAGGAGAGAGAGAGAGAGGAAGACAGAGCGTTGGAAACAGGCTCTGTGCTGACAGCAGAGAGCCCAGTGCAGGGCTCAAACTCACAAACTGTGAGATCGTGACCCAGCTGAAGTCAGATATGTAACCAACCAAACCACCCAGCGCCCTATATTTTATATATTTGCAGTCAGGTCTTGTTGTCTTTTTCCTATGCCTGGCCAAATAATGCCAAAGTGCTACAGTCATGAATAGATATGTAACTCCTTCAGTTTCCCATCTGGAAAGAGAGCCCCCTCCTGCAGCCCTGCCTCATTGGGTCCCCTGACTGCCTTCCAGGTCACTTCGGTGGACACAGGTGCCAAGACATAGGACAAGTTTCTGAGGATCTCCTCTCCCCAGTTCAGCACTTGCCTCTCCCGAAGGGGCCGAAGAAAGGTTTTGTGCCCTTTCTCTGCAGTTATGTTATGTCTGCAAAGCCAGAGGAGCGTAAATCACACTGAGAACCCAGTCAGGTGCTGTGCGTTCTCTGAAAGCATCGGATGGACCTCCAGCGTCCCCACCACATGCCTGGTAGAGGGCAGCAACAAGTCGAGACGGTGCCGTCATCACAACCCGCTTGTGTTCTATTGCACAAGCCCTTGCAAACCCAGATTAATCCACCAAGGCCATGTAACCCTGGTGGTTAGGAACCGCTGAAAGTTAATAACTTGGGTGAGGAAAGGGAGGTCACAGAAAGAGAATTGAGAATAGGATGGAGACCAAAGGTCATCCCTATCCATGGAAAATCTGTAAAGAAAAGGAGGCCACACATGGGGGGGGGGGGGAAACAACACGTTCTCTAGCTGTTACATAATACAAAGAATAACCATAATAGGTCTGAATGCCCCTCCCAATTTTCTTCATTTTATCCTTATTATTTACCAGTCATTTGAAAAGGGAGAAAAGGACTTAGTGCTATTCAGTAGGCCTTATTCACGCCTAGAGTCAGGAGGTTTATGAAGCAGTAAGATAAATGCATCATTTTTATTATACGTACACAAAAAAAGGACTCGTAACCTAATTTGGGGAGAATTCACTTAATATTCTAACGGAATCACTCATCTCTGCAGCCTCTTAATCCATAGTCCTCTTTTAAAAGCCATTGTTACAAGCGCAGAAAAATTACCAGTATGTGTTAGCCCCGAAGTGAAGGTCAGCTGAAGTGTCATAACGGTATTTATTTAAATCGGCGGTCCAACCGAAATGAAACGTGACGGCAAATTAGTTCTGAACTTCCACGAGAAAGGCAATGTGTACTCAGAGAAACAATTATGGCATTAATTTGCTATCGTTGTAGATAAGAAAAGAAGCAGGACTTTGAGGGTCTTGAGTTCTTCCCTCGTTACCATTCTCTCTCCACTCCTGTGATTTGTGTAAAAATGTGTGGGAAAGCACCAGTTTCTACTATTGTAGCTACAGGTGCAAATCCTAAGCAGTGTATTGTATAGTGACCCTTTTGCATGATTGCGCAAATGTGACCCTTTTGCATGATTGGTAGTGTGGAAATGTGTGATGCCTTTATGAACTTGCCTGATCTTGAGGGGGACACATTTCTAAGGTAAAAATGATAGAGCTCGTTGATCCAGCTCATTTTGCATTTGTGGGTTCCTCTAATGACGTGCCGTGTTAAACAAGTACAGAATGCCCGTCTGAGCCAGCCGATCGAGGTTCGCGGCATCAGCGGTAAGTCCTATCAATAGCATGTCTCCTTGATATCACACTTCACTTCCTCCAGAAAAACTCAGAATGCCAGCCAAATCATGAGAAAATATCGTATGCATTCTCAAAGATCATTAGAGACTAACTATTTAGAACTTGGGACACGTTCCCGTGATATCCGTATACGATGTGACAGGTGTCCACCACACGCGTATAAAGTTGACACTACAAGTTCCTTAAAACTTACGTGTTGTGACCAGAGTTGGGTTCCTAGGCCGCACAACAGAGAAACGAGGCAGGACTAAAAATCAAAGGCACGGGCAAGGTTTCTTGGGGGGTCCCCGCTCAAGTGGAAGGGAGGCGCGGCACCGACGGTGAAGGGTCAAGACGCCCTGCTCGGAGAGAGGAAGTTGGCACTCGGGTAGGTACCTACTCAGGTCCGGCATGCTAATGAGGGAAAGGGGGAAAAATGCTCCATCCTGATTGGTTGGAAGGGCCTTGCTCTGATTGGTTGATACTGGCAGACAACTCCAGCTCATTGGTGCTTTCTGGAGCCAGGTCCTCGGTTTTATAGTCCCCGAGCTGCTGTATGGGGCCAAACCATGGCTGCATCCTGGGTCGGCCGTGGGAGAGAAGGGGCTGAACAGTAACAGCCTATGGAAAGTGGCCCAGATACGCAGTGTTTTCACTTGGGGCTTGTTCCTGTCTCCATATGATCATCACCTTGGTAATTAACATCTCTGTAGACTTACCTATACATTTTTTGCTTATGTTTGTTTATTTTTGAGAGAGAAAGAGTGCGAGCGGGGCGGGGCAGAGAGAGAGAGTACACACACAGAATCCAAAGCAGGCTCCGGGCTCTGAGCTCGAACCCACGAAACGTGAGATCATGACCTGAGCCGAAGTTGGCCGCTTAACCGACTGAGCCACCCCGGCACCCCTGTATAGACTTACCTATAAAATATATTTTAAAATATTGTTGCCTGGCTCCATATCCCAAGATTTTATCAACTCTGTTTTTAACTCAGCCATAATTCTGATAGGAATCCTGGGTGGGAGGGAGCCTCAGGTTTATTACAGTCCACGGTGCAATGCATTCGTAGTTCTGTTTTGGACATGGAGACGTACCTTTGCTGTCTGCTATCTCGGAGGTGCATTGGGGGTCTCCTGTTTGCGCCGTTTGCATAACCGGAAGCTGAGAGCAAGACGCCCTTAAATGAAAGGCTCTGGTAGTATTTCCTGAAATAGGAGCTTTGGGAGATAGGGATTGGAGGTGGGCTGGGGAAGAGGACCCCAAAGGAGGTAAAGGGAAGCCATGGATACCTGGCCTTTCTGCAAAGTGTCCATCTCAGACCTTTGGGATTCCAGAACCATCAAGCTGCAAGTGAGCCTCATAGACCTGTCTAGTGCAAACCCTTCGTTTTGCCAAAAAGAGACAGTCTTGCTCAAGTTAGTGCTGGACCGATCCCTGGCCACTTCCTTTATTGTATCCCTGGGACCTTGGGAGGGTGGCATCGGTGGCAGTCTTCCTGCCACACACTGCATTTAACTGTCTTTACGTTCTTTGGCCCACTGTGATCATGACCATGTGGCTGGCCCCTGTCCCTTAAGTTCACACAGAATCTTTCAGGGACCAAGGGAAACATATGAATGGGAGTACACAGCAAAGGTTCTGAGTTCAGAAGTAAAATCTGCCCCCTGGTGTTTATTTGAGCCCTAATCCTTCTGTGCTCGGCTCAGTCTTCCCACTGATTCCTTTCAGATTATGATGGAGATTGATTTTAAGGTTAAGATCAAACTCCCCCTCATTTCTGTCGATATTTTCACCCATATATTGAGCATGACCTATAAGCAAAGTCTTGGGGTAGAAAAGAGATTTTTCTATTTCGGGGGAAATCTTGGGCTGTCTTTTGCTTAGAACCGTAGGCCACGGCAAACAGAGTCCCCAGGTAGATGGAATGCATTCTGTCATACTGGGCATTTTCTCAGGGGGCGACAGGATGAGGGATGAGGGTACTTCCCAGAGGCCTGAGTTACTGGAAGAGAGAGGCAGGAGGGGTGGTCATTTTTGCCGATTTTGTTTGCCCTGCACCTCACCTCCCCACCTTGGGAAGCTATGATGTGCCCTCTGGACCACCCTGGTCTACAGTCAGAAACAAAAGACTGGGGCAGAGATTCTAACATGTGGTTGTAGGAGAGCAGAAGGAAATCACTTTGCACTGAGATGCGAGAGAACTTCCACAAACAACTAGCCCCTGATGGCCGTCCATTTACAGGAAGGAAATACCTATTCTGGCACAAACAAAGCTGGGATTGCGTGCCTGCCTTTGTTTGCAATCATCTGTATTTTCTAAAGCAAAATAATAATCATGGATATGTTAATTAACTTTCTGTTGTAGAGAAACAGCACTGGCGGAAAAATCAATTCCTTTCTTCCCATTTTTTTCATGGCAATATATATTTATTTAGGTCTTTATTTTAGAAAAAGAAAATTCATCTCAGGCTATGTGAAAACGATCTCGCTTTCACTAAAAATCCTTATTGGCCAGCACATTTCGAGCCAACAGTGGGTAGCATATCCTCATTCATCTTTGGCAAATACTACTCCGATGTTTGAATGTTTAAAAAATTATCTTTTAGGCATTAACGTTCACTCACTCTGGATCCTTTTATTTAACTGGGGCTCATCCTTGCATTGCCACATCGTAGGCAGAAGGCATAAGAGCTTAACTACAGGAGTCACACTCTGGATGCAAATGTGTAATAAAATACCATATTATTTCAATATACTTCAAGTTTTATGTTTGCCTTTGTTTTTCCAATATCAGAATATTACAAAAACTGCAGACGCAGAATCGGATTGTAAAAAGACAACAAGTCCAAACACCTGGCCCGTATGCCTGAGTCTTTGTGACCTTGGCTAAGTCACTTAGCGTCTGTGGGCTTAGTTTGTTTTTTATTTTTTAAAAAGGCAGAGGTTGGGTTAGGTGAGCTCCCAATAGCGTTGATCCAGATTTTGAATCGCGTTAGTATCGTCAAACTCTGAGATAAAAGTATCTGTAAGGTTGGGCGATTCTCTATTATCTTGTTTAAAAGGAAATTCAGTTTTTTGGAGCAGGTATAAATATGCCTTGATGTGAGACTCTCACAAGGGTTCTAGCCCTACTTCTGCTGTTTAATTACTGAAACCAACCACTTATCAACCACTGGTCCACCCCCTGGCAAATAGAAGTAAAAAATATTTGTTATCCCATCTCCACAGAGAATCGAGGAGGATAAATTAAATGAGAGAAATTTAGAGTCCTTGCAAGAAAGCCTCAATAGAGACTATTTGCATCACTATCATTCTTATTATGCAGCAGATATGAGAAATGCAATTTTCCTGTGTATTCCTGTTGGCTGTATCTCCTCAAGGAAATGTGTTTGAAAAATAAGTGGAACTATTTAAGGACCAGAGTACTCAAAGAAAAAAAAAAGTCTGTGTTCCTGAAAACCACAATTTTTGAAATCTAGAGAGCAAACTAATGTTATCTCAGATTCCCTGAAGACGAGATTACACTTTCTGGAGAAAATTGACATAATGAAATACTTGATATTCATTAAATTACTTTTAAATTTTTTAGTTCTTTTAAGTTTTTGCCTCTACTGCTGATGGAATACTGACTCTACCAGCAACCTTACCTATTATACACCTTACGGCCACATGCATGAGAAAACACCCGTTTTGTTTAGAATTTTGGGAATAGGGTTTCTTATGTTGACAGGGATTCTTGGAAAATGGTTATTTGAAAAACATGATTCTTTCAACAAGAAATACCTCCCTGTTCAAACCTGAAGCTATAAAATGGCCCAGTCTGTTTTCTAATGAAGTCAAAACATGGCAATATATATTTATGATTGGAATATATTTTCCATTTTTAAAGTTTAGTTTATCAAGGAGACTTTTAATAAAGAATTGAATTAATAAGAGATGATTGGTGGCTTGATTATAGATTTAAGAAGGACTATTCATTTTTTATTTGGGTGGCTAAGCTTATTTAACTCCAAACATTTGAGAATCAGGGGAATAAGGACAGGTACCTACTAACTGTTTTTACATATACAAATATAGCACTATAGTACAAGCTCAAACCACGTTTATTTTAAGTGTGCAATGTACGGGGCGCCTGGGTGGCTCGGTCAGTTAAGCATCTGACTTCGGCTCAGGTCATGATCTCGCGGTCCGTGAGTTTGAGCCCCGCGTGTGTGCTGACCGCTCAGAGCCTGGAGCCTGTTTCAGATTCTGTGTCTCCCTCTCTCTCTGCCCCTCCCCTGTTCATGGTCTGTCTCTCTCTGCCTCAAAAATAAATAAACGTCAAAAAAAATTTAAATGTGCAATGTTGTTCGTCCAGTTTCCAATTCCACTTTCTCTCTGTAAAGTGACTTTTCTGGCTAAATTTCTATTTATTTTATCAGACCTATAAATTACTCAGTGAACCAAGCTTTCTGAAATCAGGAACTATTTCTGCATAAATTCTGCACACCAAATTAAGTGTTTATTGAGTAGACGACCAGCATCATATCTTGGTTATACCATAGACCAGGTATACTTTTGTGCTTAAGGCTCACTTTCTGAAAGTTCTTCTCGTATCTGAAACCTTCTTTGAAAGGGTTTTAATTATTTCTGTAGGTATTTATAGACTGCAATGCTCTTGGATCACATAAATCTTTTTTAAAAATGATTCCTAGGCATTTATGTGGACATTTAAGTAAAGATTCGGACACACGATAAAATTCACTCTTATTAAGTGTATATTGGTTGATACTCCTACAAAGGCCTAAATGTTGAAGAAATCAGGTCTTGGAAGTACAAAGTCATTGGCAGAGCTGGAACCACAAGTCATTCGCTTTTGTCGGTGTGCCAGGATGCTCTCCTGTTATTTTTAAGGCCGAAGTAGACACTGTCTGATTGAATCTCATCTTACCTAGTGAAGTTAGGGAACGAGAAACGTAGTCCTAGGTGAGAGTCTGGGTGTTTACTGAAACATTTCATTTGTATAGATTTCCCAAGATGTAAGAAAATGAAACTCAACAAGAAACAAAATATACCCAATAGCAGTTGAGCTCAGGCAAAGCCTTGGTAACTAATTTGCATGTGGATTCCAAGATACTAAGACTTTCTTTGTTTTTTCTTGGAGACTCTTAGAGCAGACTTCTGAAGCACTGTGGGTTATAGATGAGTGGAGCTAAGGCAGAGAGGGCCACATTAGCCTTTTGTTCTGCAGGCTCTTAATTACTGGCTTTTGTAACCCATCCAGAACTATTGTTACGTTCCTTTGAATCCTAGAGGCTTACTTTAAAAATGCACATGATATTGTCTGCTTTGTAAAATAATGCTGAGCTGTTACTGTTGTTCTAATAACAAGATGATGACAAAATTTTATATTCCATACATTTTTGTACTGGGTAGAATCCTCATATGTGGTTTCCGAGAGAGAGAGAGAGAGAGAGAGGGAGACAGGGAGGGAGAGAGAGGGAGAGAGGGAGGAGAGAAGGAGGGCGATTGATTTACTTCTTCATAACGACAGTCAGTCATAAGGTGTAGAGCCCAATTCTGTTATTTTGAGATGATGACAGGATTGATTCATGAATATAAGGCAACGATGGAAAAACAAATGTGGTAAATGATGGGGACGCTGGATTCTTACTCCATGGCTTTGTGGAAGCTGGTAATACCAGAAGAGATGGAGAAATGAAGATGGTTATTGTCTATTTCCTAAGGAAAGTGAACATAATATCATAAAGGTATGTAGCTTTATATATAGAGAGACAGGTTGAGATTCTTCTCGGACCGTTCTGTTTCTAGACTGTGCTTCTGTACCTTGGTCTCATCATTTTTACACCTGCTGCTTTACATTTTCATTGCTTTTGGAACTTCTTGGTGTATAGGTAGAAATGAAAAGAAGAGGTGAACATGTAGGCAACTGTGTCCCTTGTTATCAGTTCTTTTTTTTAAGAAAAAGTTTAGTATTTCACCATTTAAAGAGTACCCTGTACAGATTAGCATTTGTGAATTCTAATCACCCAGAGCCCCAGCTAAATAACATGGTCAGGACTGTTTGAGAAATGATATGTTATCTCTGTCTCCTTCACCCAACACAACTTATTGTATATACAATTCATTGTATAGTTATTTTTGTGCTGTAGGGTTTTGTAAGCTCCCTGACCCATGCAAAAAAGACATGTCGCTATTTGCACTTTTCTGAGAAGAGAACCCATAGATTTCACCCCATACTAAAATAATACTAACAATATCCTTTTGAAAAATTAGTATCTCAACCTGAGTTGAGAACCATTAGAAAAGAGACTTTGTACACCTTCGTAGATTTTAAGCAACTAAACATGGAGAACTTTGTGTCTTACTGATATGAATTTCCCCCTAGCATCTGGCCGTTGTCCCTTTCATAAGCACTATGGCACAGATGAATTTTAGAATTGCACAGGGGTGCCTGGGTGGCTCAGTCGGTTGAGCGACTGACTTCAGCTCAGGTCATGATCTCACAGTTTGTGAGTTCGAGCCCCACGTCGGGCTCTGTGCTGACAGCTCAGAGCCTGGAGCCTGCTTCAGATTCTGTGTCTCCCTCTCTCTCTCTGCCCCTTCCCCACTCATGCTCTGTCTCTCTCTCTGTCTCAGAAATAAAGATTTTTAAAAAAAAAATTTTTTTAACGATTAAAAAAAAAAAGAATTGCACAAAGCTGGGCCTTGTTCCTTGGACCTGAATCCCATTAAGAACTTGGGTTCTACACCATCTTCCTTCAGGCAAAAGAAGTTTAGTTAATAGAACAACAACCATTGATTTAACCAATTTCGTCTCCTTTCCCACTCAAACTTTTACCAATTCATTAACAAGCAGAACAGAGTTGATGGATTCAAATTACCTTCAAATAATCTCTGAGTAAAAAGAAAGAATGAAAATGTCTCTCCAAGTTATGAGCAAGGGGAGTTGCCTGAAGAAGCTAAGTCATCTGTAGTTTAACTTTCTTCTACGGGTTCCTTCTAGTGGTGATTTCCACATTAAAAAAGAAGTTGTTAATCCAAAAAGTTATTCAAAAAAGAAAAGTAGACAGGGTCTCTGTGATGCAGATGTAACTCTTGTCCATAAAGAGTAATCTGAATGAAAAATAAATACATATAGAAGATTAAGCAACTAATATTCCCTTGGTGGGAAAGAAAAAAAAACAACCACTGTGATAGCATTCCCACTTTGTTTGGCCTCCCTGAGAATCAGAACCTGGCATGAACAGAATGGAATAGAACATCAGGAGTATATTATCCAAAGGCCCCTCAAAATGTATCTCACCAACCACCAGATAAAAATCACCCTACTAGGTAGTATTTTAACAAGTCACCAAGCAATATTGGCAAAGTAATTAGCAAAGATGAACAAAGTATGATGACAGTGACAGTGTTACCAATCTCTTTTCATTAAAACATGAAATATTTTATGTAATGGTAATTGTGCTTACAGTGTGTGGAACAGTATATGTTTAAGTGGATTGTGATGGCTACAGAGAAAATATCTACTATTTAACATGAGATGTAATTCGTGCATCCCATTAATGAAAATACCATCCGTAATTAATCAAATAGTAAGCATAAAGTCAAGAGGATTTTGCTGTAGAAATTTCAACACAAAATAGCCCCCTTATGACTTCTGCATTCTCCGTGTGTGTGTGTGTGTGTGTGTGTGTGTGTGTGTGTGTGTGTTTTAGCAACATTGCCTTTTTTTTTTTCAAGCTGTGTTAGCCATTACAGAACTAGTGGTCATTTCAAAGGGTGTAGGATCCAAGGGCAGGAGGCCAGACCACGTTGTGAGAGGCCCCAACACTCTTGGCACGAAGGCATCCCCCTGAGACTCATCAGGCAGCCACTGATGTCCCAGGACCATTTTAACCCACCCCAAAATGTTTCTATGGTTTCTGCAGTTCCTGAGGCTTCTCGGTTGGACCTATAGCCCTCTACCCTTGCTGTGAATCAGAATCGCTGAGGGAGCTTTAAAAAAATACAGATATTTGGGTCCTGTTTGCAAAGATTTCGGAATCACTCGGTGTGTGGTGGGACTCAGATGAAATGGTTCCTGACAGATGCCCAGGAGGTTCCAACAAAGGGCTGAAGGTCACATGTGTAGATGTGTCACCAGCCTAACTTTACGGAGCCCAAGAGTAAGAGTCCAAAAGTATCTTCAGGAGCTGTGAGAACACCACACTGTAAATATATAAAATGTTATCAAAATAGCCTGAGTCTACCCTCTTCATATCTGAGTTTCTCAATCCAGCAGGCACATGGGATATTATTCAAAACCAGTCTCCTTAGGAATCTGACTTCTCTGGCCTGCCAGGAAATGCTTGACCACGTAGAAAACTGTCACAGGGTCTGATCCCAACAGATGTCCTTGGAAAGCACCTGTTGAAGTGAACTCTGCCCTTTAAATGGGATGGAGTTTTCATTTTCCAGAAGTAGTGGGCCCGTTGGAATGCTAGAAATGCCCATTTGCTGCTTATGTCCATTCTAGTAAACCACCTCCTGAACTGCGAAGCTAATCTCCTGGTTGTGTCGATAATGAGAGAAGTCTACAGATGCCCTCAGGATTGGCCAGCTGCCTCGTCTATAGGGGTTTATTAGAGGGAGCTGAGTTCATGTAACGAGCCAGTCATGAAAACCAGGTTGTCTCGAGAGTCTGTCAAGAATTGTTCGAATCTGGGACTGTGGTGGTAGATTGGAGAACGTTAGAATGTCACCTAGAAACTTCACCTTCCTCCCAAGTGGAGAGTCTAATGTGTGTTCGATTACAAGGGAGTAGCTAAAGTGTTGCACGGCTTAATGCCAAACACGCCTTCGGGTGGCTGTGTCCAAAACCTGACAGAAACGAGCAGTGCCCGTGTCATCGTCTCAAAGGTGTATCATCATGTCTATCTATAGCGTGGGCCGAGCCAGGGACCGCCTGGCCGAAGGTCGTGGGTTACGCATAGCTGTGCAAATACTTGATTACTGAGACAGCTGTATCACTCCCTGACCTGACATCAGTGAGACATTAGTGACATGACTGTTATGCCTTCCTGCCCTTTCTAAAAATAGTAGGGCCTTTGACAAGAAGATATTTTGAGCGTCTCGTCAGGGGAAGCCTATCCTGGCCACTCGCATGGGTCAGATCGGCACGGGGCACAGTTAGACTTTGGGAGCACAGCCCTCGCTTCTCCTCTGGTATAAGGAGCTGGCAAAGATAAAGGCATTGGGACTCCCGGCTCAGAAGCCGTGGGTACACATAAACGGAGGAGGACGCTTTTTAGGAATGTGAATGGGCTTCCGAAACCCTCCGTTTCGGACATTCGCACCCCCGTCCTCAGCTTTTCGGATCTGTTTTCATAAACCCCGGCTGTGATGTCGCTCCAGGGACCTCGGTGATCTTGCCACTTTCAGTGGATACCAACAGGAGCCACTGGCAGCCTGTGGATAAGGGCGACTAATGAGAAACTGCCGTCCCCCAGCGGGACGGCCAAAACCAAACCCAGCAAAACCAAAAATCCCCAAGCAAAACCAAAAAAGAACCGCCCCGGCCATCCGTGCTCACAGGAAGACGCGCAGGAAAGCACTGCGACGTGACTTTGGTCTGGTAACTGGATTTATCGGTCACATGACTGGCAGGCACCAGCTACCTGGTCTCATTCTCCTCTGACCCACAAGTGCCAATCTTGGTTATTCTGCACCACTGGGACCAAAACATTAGGATGGTGAGGCCACAGAGACTCTAAAAGCAAAGATGGAATCTGAGCAGGTAAACCCTGTGCCACAGGCCTGTCATCCCGGGGCGGTCGTGTGTGGTTCTCGTGTTTGCACCTCTAAGAAATTTCCGTTTTTTCGCATCAAAAAATCCAGATACGAAGCCGAAGCCGCTTTCTTCGCCAACCTGAAGCTGTCTGACTTCAACATCATCGACACCCTTGGAGTCGGGGGCTTCGGACGAGTGGAGCTGGTAGGTGACTCTTCTTTACGTGCTCTTGAGGGCCCCTCTCCCTCCTGTATCTGTGCTCCTCGATTAAGATCTCTCTCTGCTCTGCTCTCTCCTCGTTAAGTATGATCGTTCCCGAACCGCGACCATATGCTTTCGTGTCAGTCCGTCCGAGTAGGCAGCAGTTACCGTGAGCTGTATATGATGTAGACTAGCAGTGAAATCATCGATCCACTTTAGAAAATCGTCTTCCTAGGAAATGAGAGGTAAACACGTGAACATAACGAGGAGCCATAAAGTACTTTCTATCCAGCTGATACTCTCTGGCCTCTACTTCCTTAGTTCTGAACGGGGCTCACCAACTTAGTCATGTGCCCTAACACATGTACACACACACACATATATACATGTATATATCTATATATAACATATATATATGTTATATATAGATATATACATAATATAACACATGTATATATGTTTCATTTCCTTTATGTATATTTAAATTTACATTTTAATTATTGTAGCTAGGGTGCATGATTAAGTGAGTGAGCACTGTTCGGAACTAAGGAAGGAAATAAATGAGTCAAATCTATTTATCCTCTATTTATCATCTATCTGATTAAAGATCTTTACCAGTGCTTTAAGACTTTAAAAATCACGTAAATGAGGTAGTAATTCTGTGATTCTGGATTTGCAAGCACCTAGTCAGGTTATAGGGACTGTGTTTTATATGATCATATTAGATAACACGGTTTGAATATTTCACACCCATTCATGTCATACAGGTAAGTGTTAGGGTGCTGAGGACACGTTGGTGCAAGGTTATTCGTGAAACACGTTGCGTGAGTGTGGCGTGAACCGAATGAAAGCATACTCTGTTGTGCCTTTGAAATACGCATTTAAGAACTGATGTATTACAACATAAACCGGAAAAAAAAATGTATTCTGGTGACTGAGTTGCTGCATTCCAAGACTGTGTGGGTAGAAACCCTATTTGGGAGGCAGATTCATTTTCACCTCCCTGCTGCATGGAGGCGTCCCTGATACCAGAAACCAGTACAGTATGTTAGGAACTCCCTGTAGAGTGCAGTAAACAGTTCCTGTTGCCATCAGGGGACTAGAAATCCCCTTCCATCAAAGTAGACTGAGCCAGCGCTGTCTCCGATGTTTGTCCATTTGTGCCGTAGTTGGGATTTCTGGCTTTGACAGGCAGGAAAAAATGGTGTTTACCTAAACATTAGACAAGACAACTTTGGAGCCATAATGTGTTTCATTGAACTTGCGCTATGCTTCCGTTAACACTGGTTGGAGACACCATAGTTATACGGCTTCTGATTTGACTGCTGATTCATGGTGAGATTTTAGGTTACAGGAATACAAATTAAGGGCCTGGGAAAACTTGTTTTTCTGAATTCTGCCAGTTAATGCGGCCTTAGTTTTCTTTTTTCAAGAACTTTGATTTTGTGACCAAATATAACTGTTCGTAGAGCTAGTGAAGATTTATTACCGGTGTTCAATTTTACTGGGGGTGTTGGGACGTATAAACAGGTCAGGGGGCAGAGCTCCCTGCCAGGAAGAGCTTATGGTCTGGTGTGTTTATTTACTGAGCTGCGCGTGTCTCAACCCCTTTCTGAATGAGGCACTATAAAGGACAGAATTCCTAGAGTTTGATTTTCTGACTTGTAGTTTCTTAAATATATTTTTTCAAAGACCGTGGACAAATTGTTGTTTTCGTTAACATTTACATTACACATGTGTGGCCTCCTGGAGGTCTGAGAATTTCAAGTTGGGGACCTTAAGTTACCGGTGAGATATTTTAGGAAATACAGGAGTTTACTTAGGATGTTTGAAATACTGAAAATTGTTCATAGACACTGAAACCCACTTTATGCTAAACAATTAAATGCCAAGCTGACAGTAGAAAACCTCTAGAAAGCTCCGTCAAAAATGTTTGAGGAAGCACAACTAACCGGAAAATTAGAGAAGGTACACACACACACACGCACACACACGCACACACACACACACAATATGTATCCCAGGAGAGACAGTCAAGTGTAGTTCAGTCTAATTTTCTTCTTCTCCTGGATAATTACATTTTACTCTTCTACACAGATGTTTATAGGCTAATGAACACCATAACCTGAGGAATTAATTTGAGTTGGAGCCCAGTTTACAAAAACATTAGATATGCCCGTAAATGATAAATCCCTAATAGGCCCCGAGGCACAACCACATATATTAGAAAAGAGGCGCATGTTTTTAACCTCTGAAGTGACATGACGATCTTGTGTCATTTTGCACTTCCCCCCAAAAATACCGTAGGAGCATCTGAATACCCAGACTGTCTTGACTGTTCAGTGTGGCCTGGCCGTGCAGGTGATCCCTGTTGCCCTACCATCCACTGCCTCCTCCCTGCCTGGTAATACTAGTTATTGTGTGTGGAACATATTCTTCGCTGTGATTTTTCATTTTTTACACGTAATCAGGGAAGCCAGAATTTGAGGAGTGTGGCCTCAACACTCTGACTGTAATTACACGTACTGTGGTCCTAGCGTGTGGTGAATCACCGTGAACCATGGCTCAGGAGGCAGTAGTGAATCTTTCGAGCAGTACGCACACCATGCATAGTTCAGAGGAGGAGAAGGCAGAGCCCAGTTCTGTTGTGATGATAGAGCTCTTCACTCTCTCCTGAGAATGACGTATGCAAGAAAATTCTATCACTCTTATAGAGCAAAAAGGGTAAGCGATAGCACCTTCACACATGGATTCATGTCACGTACTTATGTGCTCAGTACTGTACCAAGTGTATAAAGTGAATATCTTGAACCTACCAATCCTTAGTTCAGCAATGATGTTGATCAGGTAAATAACAAGGTAAAAAATACACCACACTACACTTTAATTTCATAATAATATTTTTAAAAATTTTCCCAGGTATAGATTGTAAGAATGTAAACTCTTAGGTTGAGCGTAAAGAATTAAATTTGAGTTTTTGAACGCCATTTCCCGGTAGAACCAAGTTAGGAGTTTTCTTATTTGACACACGGATTAGGTTTGTGTTATTTTGCATAGTGACGCTCTTCAGAGCCTTCTTAGCATTTCTTAATTTTTATTATCGACATCAATTTAGGTGAATTTAGATGCAGGAGGATATTTCAGGCAGGAGAATTGCTAAATAGTTTACTGCCAGTGTTTGTAGAGGAGAACGTAATTTCGCCACAAAACAGAAACTCAGCTATTTGTTCAGTGATGAGGTCAGAAGCTTGAAGAAACTGTCTTACGTGCATGAGAATTCTGCTCTAAAGCTATTAAGTCTATTTCATAAATACCTTTAGCGTAACTGGTTTTAATGAGTTGAATATGAGACGTGTCCCGTTCCCAGCTGTTACCTTTGGGAAGCCATCCATACTGCTTTCCTTTCCGTTATCTGGCAGAAACCACATTTTCTGACCATTTTTTTTTTTTTTTTTTTTTTTTTGAAGAATGGGCCTTCTCGTTTGTTCAGGGCTGCCTGTTTATCTTCCAGAAGACCACATTCCATTTATAAGTACTTTCAGCAAAAGAACCCTGCTTTTTTATAGATGATTTACTCATTAAAGCAGGAAGCTCTGCTGGAAGATAGCTTGGTAATCCTCTTAATTTACCAGGCATGACTGCAAAACAAGGAGAATGATTTTACGATCACAAATGAAAATTCGTCCTGTTGCTCTATGGTCACGTTCCTGATTTCCTCTACTTTTCCTCTTGTCAGAGAGAGGGCTGCTGGCTTTTCAGAATAGATTTGCACAAATCGGATTTTGGAACCTGGCCGTGCTGATGTGGTTGCTCTGGATAGTAGATATTTAATCTTTGTAGGCAGCAATCCAGAGCCTCCAAAAGTGGAGAAAATGGAGGGACGCAGACATGGAAGATGTAATCTCTGTCTTCTTGGATTGTTTTCTGTCTATATCATTTATTCCATATTTATGCAGCGGGTTGTCTGCTGGGACATACACAGTCTGAAGTAAAATAGCCATTGCCTCTAGAGACTCAGTTTACTGGGAAGGACAGTCATGGAAACGAATAAATAATCCGATGATCAAGGTACGGAGCAGCCTGTGGTTGGTGCTTGGGAGAGCAAGACATCTTGGAGGAAGTGGCATTTGTAAGACAGGAGAGTTAGCACCTCTCCGTGAAGACCCTGAAGCTTTCCAGTACACTCTTATAAAACGCAACAACTGCAGGGTAGTTGATCGACAAACTGGTGTTAGTGATGTTTTTTAACGAATATTACTTCCTTACTAAAGTAAGCCTTTCGTTTGAACGCTGCTTTGTGATCTTCCGATTGGCCCACATCCAGTATATAATTTTACCTTTATGAGGCATGATCTGCTTTTACCAGAAGGAAGTCAGGATTAATGCATAGAAGGAGCCTAGGGCCCCGCAGTCAGTGAAAGGGCTGCTGTTACGGCCCAGAGCTACCTATCTGGTTTTTAACTTGAGGTTTTTTTCTGTCCTTCTGGCTTCTCAATTATAACACCAACAGCAGCCGCCGCAACGCGATTGAACCAATGTTGTCATGTATCCACCTTCGTTTTAAAAAGAAGAAAGATGTCTTCTTGAATTCTAGAACCTGTAATAGGCATAAATGTGGAACAGACGCTGCGATCACCCACTGTTCACATCTGCTTCCGTCAAACCTTCAGAGGCTCTTCCTTCTCCGAATCTTTTGCTGTTCTTCAGCGGTTAAAATGTCTCTGCAGAAACAATGACGACGACAAAATCGGGCATTATAATGTAGGAGCAAAAGCTAGAGCTCCGGAATCAGACCTTCTGGCTTCAGATTTTAGCAGCTGTGTATGCTCTGTCATTTGCTCAGGAGTCACTAGCTTCCGAGCCTCCGTTTCCCCATCTCCAAAATGAGGATAATAGTAGGCTTTGAGCCACCCAAGGTCACAAAGACTAAACGAGTTAACGCCCCCACATAGCGTCGCACATCCTGGGTCAGTAAGTGGTGCGATGTTACTGCCGTTAGATTATTATTAAAATATGCTAATGATAGCTATTTATCATTCCCAGCTATACCCACAGGAAGAGAAGGGAAGGGAATAATTTTACTCTTTTTTCCTCCCTTGCTCTGCCGAGTCCCGACAGTACAAACGTTTCTCAGCCATAAGAAAGAGCCTGAGGTCTTCAAATGACCCCAGTAATAGTGTCTATCAAATCCCCCCCCCCAACCTCGAATGCTCCTTACTTGGGGACCGGTCATGAGTGGAGGCGGGACACGATTTCCAGTCTTGCCCACGCTGAGCCTTCCCGTGCCCCAAGTCTCTTGCGCTTATCTGTCTTCTCGGTTGTGAAGGGCCAGCTCTTAACCTCTCGATGGGAAATAGTTTTAGGTGCAGTCCGCTGAATCCTATCCAGTGTCTCCGCAGCCTTCTTAAACCATGGAACCCTGACCGGGCCTAATGGGGGCCTGGCTCTTGCCAAGTGGACCACACAGGTCACCTCTCCTCTGTTCTGTGACCCAGCACAGGAGGGGGCAATGTGGCAGAAGTCACAGGCCACGCCCCACACAGGTCACAGGGCCATAAGGATCCGTGGCACTCTTGTGGCCTTTTTGCCAGCTGCGTGGCTCCGGGCCAGGCCTGGAGGGCTGTGTCCACCAAGGCAAAACGAACGGATGATTAAGCAAGAAATTAGGCAATAAATCCATTGCTCTGTCAGCAGAGTTCTGTTTCATCGTTACGAAAGGCGAACAGCTTAACTCCAAAGGGAAACCCCACGTAAGACGAAAACATTTCGAGAGCTTCCTGACTGCCAAGCCACACGGCAGTGAAATAGAATAGCTGTGGGATCGCCGGGTGGCATTGCCACTTGTGGCCACGGTGATTTAGTGCGGAGGATGCCTGGGGAAACCCTCCTGCCCTCTGTGACCCCCGAGTGAGCGCGGACTTTCCACTCCTTGACAACTCCCAGCCTGCCTCATTTTAATGCTTTTCCCTCGCCAGTACTCGAGTCGGTTTATTATGAAAGAGGCCCTCCGCATGGTGGATTTATTCTTCAAAAGGATATAAATGGACACACGTGATTTAGTGTGATACATAGCAGTGATTTCTAAGAAAGGCATTCGGCTAGCTGATGAAAATCCGATTCGGGAAACACATACAGTCACAACATACTGCGTCTCCTAAGATGGCCGACCGCACTCTCACACGTAGCGAAGTCTGTCTCTGGATGCTATGCCAGTCACATTGTGCATTCCTTCCTCTTGTCACTGCAGAATATATTTGATACAAGAGACGTGACGCAGGTCGGTCCACCCAATGACTGCGAAGAATCACTTGCTTACGCATCTTTTGAAATGACCAATTTTACATCCCATCTGTAGAAATGAGTATTTCTCATTAAAAGGATGTTGAATCAGGGTCCTGAAGTAAATTAAAATGTCCCTTTCTCCTCCAAAGCTGCGTTTGATTCTAGAAAGATGAATGGAAATCTAGAAGGCAGCAGGCATGTCTTCCCAAGGGTTAAGATATCAGTGATAAGAGAGTATATCCAGAAGTTAACATTTTGGTCACACTTGCCTTTATGTTTTCTGTGACATTCGTTTGCTTTCATTTTTTTTTTAACTTGGTGAATTTATGGGCACATCACAGTCAGCAAAGATTTATCTATTATACAATCCCTAAATATTTTTAGGGGGATAGAGAAATAGCAGAAGTGATTTCTGCCCTTAAGGAATTTCTCCCTTCTCATAAAAAAGAAAGTAAGACTAACACGTGTGAAAAGTAACATATGACGCCCTTTAGTATTGTATTAACTTCTAAATTATGCAGAAAGGTTCTCGGTATTTCAGAAAGTGGGAGACCATTTGGAGCTGATTGCGTAGAAGAGGCCACAAGAAAACAAAGACTGAAGCGGGGGCTTAGGGACTTGGTTGGGCTTTAAGGGAGCAGCTGGGGAAGAAGCCATTCGAGGCAAAGGTTACAACACAGAGGGCCACGTGTCTTCACAGGCCACAGAAGCGAGTGGCAGACTCACTCAGGGGGTGTGTGAAGGAAGCGGTAAGAGGTGCCCGTAGCCCATCAGTGGGGGGGGGTCACTGTGTTCTGTTCTGAAAGGAGGTTAGATGTGAAAGCACTGGGCATTCTTTGGGCATGAGGTCAAGTACTGAAAACACATAAAACACAGACTCAGCTCTCAGCTACCACCTGTGAATAAAAGAATATGCTATAACGTGACTCGACAGGCTATTTTTAGGTGGGGCCACTGCCAAAGTAAACATCATCATGTCTCTTCTGAATAAGGTAGTTTGCTTTGTGCCAAGATGTAGCGTGTGTCCCTGACAATTTCACATCAACACTGTCCAAGAGGAATCCCATTCATGAGAAGGAAGAACCCTCCCTTTGTCTATGTTAGTAATGTTGAAAATAGCCAGGCCTTTAAAATGAAATGGTTGATCTTGTTTTGTGGGGAAGAAATAGGAAATAGTCATTCTGCATGTTTCAGTGTAGTCCGTCAGCTGTACACATTTAATTTATTGCCAATTCATTCTTGTCCCTCGTCTTAATATCCCCGTTGTCATTTACATATACAACATTCTAGCTTGAGTATTGAGCTCTGAGATCAGGAGCTTCTGGGGGTCGGATGGCTTGGTTGTTGGCCCCTGACGCCAGCCAGCCTTACAAGTTCATGGTAAGAGCAGAGAGACCAGCAAGACCCAAAAAGAATCAAAATAAGCTCAACCAAAGGGAGCCGCCGTGTGACCGTGGCTCCAATTCTACTTCCATTTGGACAGAGCGGTTTAAATGTTTAATGGGACTGGTTTCCGTAAATTAAGTTAGCGTGAGCAAAAAAATGCTAAATACATGTCGAACTGGCTTAACTACATTTGAAATGTATTATATTTATGCAAAATCTTGTGAAAAGTTTCAAGTGTAAAAACGAGGAAGGAGTCACCCTATTTATTTAATACCAGAAAGGGTGAAGTTCAAGTATAACATCTATCAAGATATGAAGATCCAATTATAAACCTTCTGATAAAGATTCTTCCAGTATGTAACAGAAACATTATGGCATTACTTATGCCCTGTGTCTCAAAAGTATGACGAGAACACAAACATTTTCATGAATTAAGCTGATCACATCTCAGAGAAATTGAATTTTGCAATATGTGATTCTGTTTCATATCCACTCATTTTAAAGCTTCACAGAGTCAATAAAGGAAAGAAATTGAAGTGTCAACTTGTGAGTTTCAGCTCCATCTATGTGAAGTTTGAGGTTATAAGTGTGCTTTAAGTATTAGAGTAAGTTGAATCATGTGACATATTTTAGTGATCAATTTAGCAATGTGTAGGCAAGTTTGAAAACTTGCAGCACTACTCAATACATATGCATGAGATTAGGCACAGATAGGAAATATTGGTTGGGGAGAGAAAATATTTGATAATTTGATGAGGGAAAGTAATTTTTTTTCGCTCATCTCTCTACCCACCTCCCCTCTGGCAGCCAATTCGTTCTCTGTATTTAAGAGTCTGTGTTGCTATTGTTGTTTGCTTGTTTTTATTCTTAGATTTAAGTATAATCATATGGTATTTGTCTTTCTCTGACTTATTTCATTTAGCATAATGCACCCTAGGTTCATTCATGGTGTAGTAAATAACAAGATCCCATTCTTTTCTATGGCTGAGTAATATTCCTGTGTGTGCGTGTGTGTGTGTGTGTGCACACGCGAGCATCTATACACACACCATGTCCTCTTTATCCATTCCTCTGTCAATGAACGCTTAGGCTGCTTCCATATCTTGGCTCTTGTAAGTAATGCCACAATAAACATAGGGGTGCATGTATCTTTTTGAAGAAGTGTTTCTGTGCACTTTGGGTAAATACCCAGTAGTGGAACTCTTTATTGCATTATATTATCTGTTTTTAATCTTTTGAGGGACCGCCATACTGTTTTCCACAGTGGCTGTACCAATTTGCATTCCCACCAACAGTACGTGAGGGTTCCTTTTTCCCTACATCCTCACCAACACCTGTTGTTTCCCATTTGTGATACCAGCCACTCTGACAGGTGGGAGGTGATACCTCACTGTGGTTTTGATTTGTTTTTCCCTGCTGATGAGTGATGTTGGGCATCTTTTCATGTGTCTGTTGGGCACCGTGTGTCTTCTTTTGAAAAACGTTTGAATTCTCTATTTTTTAATCCGACTGTTTGGTTTTCGGTGTTGAGTTGCAGAAGTTCTTTATGTACTTTGGATGTTAACCCTTCACTGGAGATGTCATTTGCAAATATCTTCCCCCATTCAGTAGGTCGCCTTTTTGTTTTGTTGATGGTTTCCTTCGCTGTGCAGAAGCTTTTTATTTTGGTGTAGTGCCAATAGTTTATTTTTGCTTTCGTTTCTCTTGCCTGAGGAACCTACCTAGAAAAATCTTGCTAAGGGTATCGTCCATGCGATTACTACCCATGTTTACTTTTAAGGGTTTTATGGTTTCTGCTCTCACATTTAGGCCTTTAATCCATTTATTTTTGTGTATGGTGTGAGAAAGTGGCCCACTTTCATTCTTTTGCATGTAGTTGCCCAGTTTTCCCAACACCATTTATTGAAAAAACTGTCTCTTCCCCATTGTATATTCTTGCCTTATTTGTGATAGATTAATCGGCCATATAAGCACAGGTTTGTTTCTAGACTCTGTTCCATTCCATTGACTATGTGTCTGTTTTTGTGTGCCTGACGAGGGAAAATAATTTAAAGTTTCTCATATCAATTTTAGTAATCACTACAAGATGAAATAAGGTGTATTTTATGCAGGTTCTATACACAAGAGAAAATGGTATATTTTTGTTCATTTTTTTTAACATTTATTTATTTTTGAGAGGCAGAGCATGAGCTGAGGAGGGGCAGAGAGAGAGGGAGACACAGAATCTGAAGCGGGCTCCAGGCTCCGAGCGGTCAGCCCAGAGCCCGACGCGGGGCTCGAACTTACGAACTGTGAGATCGTGACCCGAGCTGAAGTCGGACGCTTAACCGACTGAGCCCCCCAAGCGCCCCATGAGAAGATGGTATATTTGAATTGCACATTTCAGTAAACAGTATTGATTCAATATAGGTAGATTTCTTTTAGTCCAAATGAATCAGTGTTAATTCCTTAATAAGAGAAATCACAAGTATTCTTTGATTTCCAAGTGATTTCTATAAAATAGTCCAACCATTTGTTCATGTTGTAATTAAAAATAGGAGGTGTGATTTTCTTTTCCTGATCTTCCTCTAAACTGAAAGTTAAATGTCTGTTTTGAAAACTATCTCCTCTGTGAAAATAGTCTTAACTTGGCTTTTGACCAATTTGAAGTTAATAATATAAATATATCCTGATATTTCTTCTCATTAGCTGTAGAACTGAATGTTGAGTCTGAAGGCAGAGTACAAACCAAATAGGACTATCGACATGTTTGATGAAGGGGTGAGGTGAACACGAGAAGGAAAATAAAGATGGGGAGAAGAGAGACCCTCTCTTGATCGTCACTTGTGCAAATGGCAGAGGAAAATGTATACATAATATAAGCTCCTTTTGGCCCTGCTCCTTTGGTATGGTATAGAAAATGGTGTAATTATCTCACTTAGAAATAAGTTTTACGTGTAAAATCACTTACCATAAAATTGTGTAATGATGTCATGTCTCTGTCCCTCCCGTCTGAAAAGGTCTTCGACTCTGGCATCTGTGTGAACTCATAATCCATCCCTCGCATTCTCTGTGTCCCCTGGCTATGTGTCACACAGGCTGTGACAAGTCCCTTATGCCCTCCTCCCTTGTGCATCCTTTGGAACAAACTGAAGATTCATTCTTAAGTTTGGACGCTAAGGAAAAGGACATGTATGATGTCATTGTGCAGAGAGAGAGGTGAGGGATAACTTTTTGAGCATCTAGAATGAAAAGTTTTAACCACAGGAATTTTTCTATCTGGATTACTTACAAAGCTATTTCCTCCCGGTTTAAAAAGAACTGAAAATAAGAGATCATTTTACACTGGACCACGTCACATGGGTTGTGTGATTACAAGTGTGCTGTTTTATTTGGAGAAAATATTAGCCATTCCTATTTTGTCACTATCCAGCTATTAAAGTTAGGATGGCCCTGCCCAGATTTCTTTAGGCCTTAGAGCCTGTCTTGATGCTCTTCTTGGGAAAGCCACCGCCATTTTTATCCAGTGCATAGTCTTTGAAAATTAGTAACATGGGGTTGAGAGAACAGAGAAAGGGAAACCACCTCTCAGCCGAAGATGTATGTCCCATAAACTCAAGGTCATGCTTCCAGAGTGAACCAGCATGTTTTCTGCAGCTTACCTTTGTCTTACTTGGGAACTTTCCCCTTTTCCTTTGTCCCAGGCTACTGGCCCATGTTTGTTGGGCTGCTTCCATAAGGTTAATTATAATTAACATCCTTTAAAAATGCATATCCAGGGGCACTTGGGTGGCTTGGTTGAGTGCTCTACTCTTGATCTTGGCTCAGGTCATGATCCCAGGGTCGTGGAATCGAGCCCCACGTGAGGCTCTGTGCTGAGCGTGGAGCCTGCTTGGGATTCTCTCCCTCTCCCCCTCTCCCCTGCTCTCTATAAAATACAATAAAAAGTAAAATAAAATAAACGCATATTCATTATGTCCAATTGCAGATGCATAGAGTTTCCCAGCTGGAAAGAGCCCTCGTATTTAATAGAGTGAAGGCCTTTCCTGAGGCCCAGAAGTTACATAATTAATCATAAACATGAACCATACAGGGCTCAACCCTGGGGATCCTGCATGAGCTTACCTAAGCTCACTTCATCACCTCTGTTCCATGGCATTCGTGTAACTGAGGGCATTAAGGGAATCACCTTTTTCCTGTTGCACTTGGAAATGTAACTTGCACCCGTTATAGAGGAATTTTGCATAATAAGCCATGTAATACTGTCAGTTTCAGCCTTAATTTAAGAACTCATTTGAAAGGTTTTTTTATTACTTATTTTGAGAGACAGAGAGAGAGCATAAGCGGAGGAGGCACAAAGAGAGAGAGGGAGAGAGAGGGAGAGAGAGAGAATCTGTGCACTGCCAGCCCAGAGCCAGACGCGGGGCTTGAATCTACAGACCATGAGATCATGACCTGGGCCGATGTTAAGAGTCAGGCCCTTAACTGACTGAGCTACCCAGACGCCCCTATTTAAGAAATCATTTTAATTACAATGTAGTTCAGAAAGCCATTTTTTCCTCCAAATAATAAAGATCTAGCTATATCACAAAACGAACTATGGATTAAATAGACCACTGGATGAACAGATTCCGCGGACCAACTCTCCCTGAGGTACTAAGCGAGTTTTAAAGTTGTTCTAATCATAACTCAGCTCCCCAGTCAGAGCAGGGAATTGGGTCCAGCCAGAAACAAGCCTTTTTTTAAGACCAGCGCCTGCCGCAGATAGGAAGGAAGCGTATGTTCTGATTGCTGGCAAGCGTGTCTTCGCAGCCCTTTAACATGCTGGGGTCCCTGCCTCCCTTCTTCGGGTCGGTGCCATTGGGACACCACCTGGAGCTCGGCAGTTAAGAAATCGTCAAAACCTGGGTCAGAAATTCCCACATTTAGGTCCACTCTGCCCGTGTACGGATGCATTCGAATGGCAACACGGTGCTCCACACGGAGGCAACGTTTTACTATCAATAAAGCTTTTGTCCCTTCTACTATTGGGTCTAGCACAGCACTGTTTGTAAAAATAAATAAGAGGAAGATCGTGAGTATTAGCATTTTCTTGTTCTTTTTCCCTTCTTAGGAATTTTGGGAGTAAAAGCTGTGTGGTGCGAGGGCCAGGAATCTTTGGAAAGTAGCATCTCACCCCTTTATGTGTTTCCCCGGTGAGACGGAGATCGGTGATTGGGGTTAGGAACGGGCCTCCGCTGGGTCATATTTGGAGGAAATTTCTTTAGCCTGAAGGGACCTTAATGTTGGAAGCCCATAGGAATAAAGGCAGCTGGTACACACTGAATGTGTGCTCTGTTCCAGACTGGGGAGGATATGTGGGCTCTTTTGTTTCGTCCTCGCACGTAAACTCATGTGCCAGATACAGAGAGAGGGACAGAGTGTCAGAAATGTGCCCAAGACCACAAGCCACGAAGCGGTGGAGATGGAAACAAAAGTAGTCAGCTTTCAGGGCTCACATCTCGCCAGTGTACTAGCCTGTGCACCGGGGGTGTGAGCCAGTCTGCAAAGGACGACCGAGCTGGGGCGCACACCCAACCCCGCCAGGCTGGGAAGGATTCCCCGACAAGAGGGGGGCCGGGAAGCAACACGTGCCTCCGTCCACACTAGAGATTTCCTATCTCTAGCTGCCCCCGCTACAAAAAGTCCTCACCGACACCTCAAATTGACAGGCGTGGCCTTGGCGTAATTCATTTGGCCAACAGGAAAAATTAAGAGCTAACTACGTTGCACCTTCAAATTTGCCATGGAATAGTTTTGTGAAAACACTTTTATGATAAAGTCGGATAACTTAGGCCCAGTAAATGCAGATTCCTATCATGGACTCTGAGCGTTTATATTGAAGACAAGAATATGGCAAGTCCCTTGAGCAGGTTAGTGTGCTTCAGCCCAAACCAGAATGGATTGTTCTGCTTTGTACCACTTCTCAAGGTCTTTGCTTTCATGCAATTCTAGGAGAGTGGTTCACATGGAACCAAAATCCTTTGAGAGAGCCAGACAGTAATACACAGCTAGTACAATTTAAAGGAGACTTTAAAATGTATTTTCCATGATGAAAGTCATTGTGTTTTCCCATCATAAAAGGGATATAGGATTCAAAATTGTAAAAATTTCCCTAAGGGAAAACTATTATTATTTTTTTTTTAATTTTTTTTTCAACATTTATTTATTCTTGGGACAGAGAGAGACAGAGCATGAACGGGGGAGGGGCAGAGAGAGAGGGAGACACAGAATCGGAAACAGGCTCCAGGCTCTGAGCCATCAGCCCAGAGCCCGACGCGGGGCTCGAACTCACGGACCGCGAGATCGTGACCTGGCTGAAGTCGGACGCTTAACCGACTGCGCCACCCAGGCGCCCCAAGGGAAAACTATTATTAACCTATGGGGGAACACGTTTCCAATCGTCTCTTCCTAGGTTTATTTTAGATGTATACATATTCATATAAATACTATTTATAGGGTCATAAAATGTACAGTGGCTTGTATCCTGTATCAGATAAATAGATGATAGATAAAGTTACACATGTATATGTAAGTCAACTTGGGTTGTTTTTCCATAATAAGTATAATTCTAAGTATTTTAACTCAAGCTCGTTAACATACAGTGTAATATTAGTTTCAGGTGTGCAATATAGTGATTCAACCTTCCATACATCACCTGGTGCTCGTCACAAGTGCCCTCCTCAATCCTCATCACCTGTTGAACCCATCCCCCACCCGCCTCCCCCCTGGTGACCATCACTTTGTTCTCTATAGTTAAGAGTGTTTCTTGTTTTGTCCCTCTCTCATTTTCTTCCCTTTGCTAAATCACCACTTTAAGTCGTAGTTTTTACAGCTGCATTGCATGGATGTACCATTTTTTCCCCAAGCTTCTCTGCATGGACATTTAGATTGTTTGGCTGTTTTTTTTAAATATGAAATTGATTGTCAAATTGGTTTCCATACAACACCAGTGCTCAACCCAACAGGTGCCCTCCTCAATACCCATCACCCCCCCCACCCCTCCCTCCCACCCCCCCATCAACCCTCAGTTTGTTCTCAGTTTTTAAGAGTCTCTTATGTTTTGGCTCCCTCCCTCTCTAAGCTCTTTTTTTTTCCTTCCCCTCCCCCATGGTCTTCTGTTAAGTTTCTCAGGATCCACATAAGAGTGAAAACATGGTATCTGTCTTTCTCTGTATGGCTTATTTCACTTAGCATCACACTCTCCAGTTCCATCCACGTTGCTACAAAGGGCCATATTTCATTCTTTCTCATTGCCACGTAGTACTCCATTGTGTATATAAACCATAATTTCTTTATCCATTCATCAGTTGATCACATTTAGGCTCTTTCCATCACTTGGCTATTGTTGAGAGTGCTGCTATAAACATTGGGGTACAAGTGCCCCTATGCATCAGCACTCCTGTATCCCTTGGGTAAATTCCTAGCAGTGCTACTGCTGGGTCATAGGGTAGGTCTGTTTTTAATTTTTTGAGGAACCTGCACACTGTTTTCCAGAGCGGCTGTACCAGTTTGCATTCCCACCAACAGTGCAAGAGGGTTCTCGTTTCTCCACATCCTCTCCAGCATCTATAGTCTCCTGATTTGTTCATTTTAGCCACTCTGACTGGCATGAGGTGATAACTCGGTGTGATTTTGATTTGAATTTCCCTGATGAGGAGCGACGTTGAGCATCTTTTCATGTGCCTGTTGGCCATCTGGATGTCTGCTTTAGAGAAGTGTCTATTCATGTCTTCTCCCATTTCCTCACTGGATTATTTGTTTTTTGGGTGTGGAGTTTGGTGAGCTCTTTATAGATTTTGGATACTAGCCATGTCATTTGCAAATATCTTTTCCCATTCCGTTAGTTGTCTTTTAGTTTTGTTGATTGTTTCCTTTGCAGTGCAGAAGATTTTTATCTTCCTGAGTTCCCAGTAGTTCATTTTTGCTTTTAATTCCCTTGCCTTTGGAGATGGGTCAAGTAAGAAATTGCTGCAGCTGAGGTCAGAGAGGTTTTTTCCTGCTTTCTCCTCTAGGGTTTTGATGGTTTCCTGTCTCACATTCAGGTCCTTTATCCATTTTGAGTTTATTTTCGTGAATGGTGTGAGAAAGTGGTCTAGTTTCAACCTTCTGCATGTTGCTCTCCAGTTCTCCCAGCATCATTTGTTAAAGAGACTGTGTTTGGCTGTTACAAACAATGTTGAGTCGGACATATTGATTTATCAGGGGAAATTTTTTCAGGGAATTAACTCAGCACAAGAGACTGTGTTTGTTGAGTTACCTCCACCAATACTCCTCAAGCTCTCTGACTTCCTGGTGAAGAGCTGAGATCCCGGGAATCGTGTGTCATTCTAGTTTGAAATGGAAGTGGAAATTCTAAGGGCTCTACTCTAAGGAGCTGGCAAGGTCTTTACAGAGTGCAAAGGAAGGTGGTTCCGGACCGTAGAACTGCCTCCACTCAAGCAGAGACCAAACAGAAAGCCTCAGTAGATTAACTATTTGGCTCGGTAAACTTCTTATAATTAATACTTATTAAACTGGCTACTAATAAGGCCAACATGTACCCCTCATTGGCCACCTGCTACCCAACAACTGTTACCACCATCTCCCTCCCCACCTACCCCCCCCCACACTTCGACCCTTGGCTTCTCCTTGTGGAATTGTATCAGTCAGGTACCCCAGATCCCTGAGAATATATTGAGATCCCCTAGAAAATGGACAGTGAGGCTCAGGCTGGTGTCCTAAACCACATGTCTAGTGTGAGCGAAACTTACAGGAAACTGAGTTTGAGTTAGCCATTTCCATTAAACTCTCATTCGTAAAGCATCAGTCACTGTGCCGTCAATTTGTTTTATATTCAGCAGAAGGGAAGCAGCATATTCTGGAAATAGCTTGGGCCAAAAAGAGCATGGAGCCAGTTCTGCCACTTGACATCTCTATCCTGGTCTTGGTCAAGATATGAACCTCTCTGGTATTCCTCAGTTTGATGCTCTGAATAATGGGGATGACAATGGTACCTCAAAGCGTTGCCTAGAAGATTGAGAAAAGTCACTTATTGCCCTGTTCCTGGCACCTAATGTGAGCACTTTAATAATATTAGCTATTATTATCGATGATGAAGTCTTTCTAAAAGCAAAACAAAACAAAAATCTCTTCCTCTTTCAATGAAGAGTTGATGTCAGGACTAAATAAAATAACATACACGGACATGTATGTGCTCCATAAAGGTTAGTTCCCATTCCTCTTGGACATCCCCGAGAGCTTCATTTATTTCCCTGCATAGATTCATCCTAATATACAGTTCAAAACTCTCAAATAGAAAAGTGGGTAAATATTTCTGCCTAGTATACTGGCTACAGTGAAATAAATCAAACATCTGGGTGTGGGTATAACAAAATCGGTAAACATACTAGGGATCATGGAATTTGTTCATTGGAAGGGAACCAAAGGGTAGTATAGGCTTGGAAATGGAGCCCTAAGTAATGGCCATGGTCTCAAGATGCTAATGGACCCCACAAGCTTGTCGGCAGCCAACTGGACATTATCCTAGAGATGGTGTTATTAATCTAGCAGGCTCTACGGTTGGGAATGTCATGTCTCGGTCATTCAAGGAAAAGGTTGGGGTAAGAAAACATCTTGTAAAAATACAACTGAAAACTTGACGCTGAATCACATAGCTATTTGGCCGTGGATAGTGCCTGTGTAGTGTTGGCACATAAAAATCTTTTCTTCCCTTCCATGCATAATTAAGGGCACTTGGGGACAGAAGGAAGAGACAAAATGCTACGTGCTTGTCATTCTAGTGCCGTTGTTAAGCTAAGAGATGCACGTTGTGGCTTTGCCAGTGATCAATCGTCATGGCTTGTTGCATTCTTTCTTTGATTCATGCAGTCAACAAATATGTAATAAGCATTTACTCTGTGTCAGGGGCAGGGAATTTAAAAACATATCCCCCGTCTCAGGTTGCTTACAGTCTAATGAGAGGACACAGGTACTCATCAAGTAATGAAGAAACTATTGAGTGCATTGGCTTGTGCTAAGAGCTATAGACAAGAATAACGCAGGGAAGGGGGTGGTTACTCTTGGACATAGGCTGGTGTGAGGACACACTGATTAGGAAACATTTGAGCAAAGAGCTTTGGGAACTCAGAGGGTCCTCCCGGGAATATCTGTGGGAGAATATTAGGGCAGAACAGCACGTGCAGATAGCCTGGGGCACGCACTTGCTTAATGTGCTCAGGGCCAGTGTGACCCCGGCACAGTGAGTAAGGGGAGAGTGGGGTCCAGACGGTGTAGGACCTTGTAGGCCTTTGTGACGGCTTTGCCTTCACGAGCGAAATGGGAAGCCACTGGGGTATTTTGAGCAGAGGAGTGACGTGGTCTGGCTTTGTTTTGCAGACAACACCTGAGGTACCCTATCTGGCAGAGGCTGCTGGGTGGGGCAAGGGCACAGCAGAGAGGCCATCCGTGACTTCTCACTCGGTGGCCCTTTCTCGCTTAAGGCGACAATAACTCCGTACAGTAGCCCAATGGCATCTTCAGCAAGAACTGGGGCTCAGAGCTGTTAAGCAGTCAGCCCAATGAGGTCAGGATTCGGGTCCAGACCGGGGACCCTAAAGGCAGAGTCCTCTCCTCCCACCCTGTGCGCAAGTAAAAACGTATGTCACTGTCACCACAAAGAATAATGAATAATGTTTACATCAGGGGCGTAAACGACACAAGAGTCTTCAGTCACTAAACTAAGGCCCCAAAGAGAAAATACGGTTTCATTTCTCCTCTGATTTTTAGTCCTCTGACCCAGCTTATTTTTCATGCTGTCTAGATTTCTTTTCGAGGTGGGAGTTCACATTTTGTGTTTTATTTTTTTTTTTTAATTTTTTTTTCAACGTTTATTTATTTTTTGGGACAGAGAGAGACAGAGTATGAACGGGGGAGGGGCAGAGAGAGAGGGAGACATAGAATCGGAAACAGGCTCCAGGCTCTGAGCCATCAGCCCAGAGCCTGACGCGGGGCTCGAACTCACGGACCGCGAGATCGTGACCTGGCTGAAGTCGGACGCTTAACCCACTGCGCCACCCAGGCGCCCCCACATTTTGTGTTTTATTATGAACTACAGCTGAATCCATTTGAATTACACTCATCTGCCGTCTTCCAGAGTTTCACAGATGGCGTAGATGGCCTTTGTCTGCTTAAGGCGCTTTCGAATATCCATTTTCCTCTCTAACCTGTCCTGCGGATTCACAAATCCTGGCAGCGGACTGGGGCCCATTTATGTGAAGTGTCCTTGGGCACTCTTCTCAGGCCCTGGCCATGGCCATGCCCTCTCAGACTGGATCCAATCTGTACACATGTGCATGAACAGGACACTTAAGAATTTCGCTTCCATGCAGATGAAGCGGGAGACAATTCACGACCAGAGGGGACAGCGATACTTCAGCTGAAAAGCAGGAACAGCTTGTCCGTTATTTCCCCCAAGCCTTTCATTAGTTCCAGAGAATGCGGGCTGGAGGAGTCTGTCGCTCAACAGCCCTAGATGACTCTTCTCTATTGCTATTAAGTGATGAGCTCCATTCTCTCTCACTTTCCTTCCAAGTCACCTTGTTGAAGTTGTTTTTTTTTTTGTTCTGTTTTTTTTTTTTTTTTTTTGCAAAACAGTGAGCACAGACCCGCAGCCGGTCTGAGGAGTGGCATTTGGAACAACGCAAGCCACCGGGAGCCTCGTGGGGCTGTGACAGAGGCATGGAAGCAGTGGGGCCGTCCGAGCTCAGCCTAGGTCTCCTCAGTTAGTGTAACCAAGCAGTCAGGTTCGAGGTCGGACAGGATTAAAGCTATCCTGCATACGGGCAGAGAAGAAAAAAAAAAGTTTTCAAAATCTCTTGCAAGACAAAATTGTATTTTTTCTTTACCTTTTTTTTTTTAACTGGAGGAAAGGGCAAAACTAGGTGGTAAAACGAGAAGAAATCACAGTATATTCATCCCCAGTCTCAGCAGAGAGAGGGGCCTGTCACTGAATTTTATTTGTGTGTTATTATTTTATTTACTTTTGGGAGAGCGCAAGCAGGGGAGGGGAAGAGAGAGGAGGACAGAGGAGCTGAAGCCGGCTCTGTGCGGACAGCGGCGAGCCCGATGTGGGGCTTGAACTCACGGGCCCCGAGATCACGACCTCAGCTGAGGTCAGATGCTCAACCGACTGAGCCACCCAGGTGCCCCCATGCCCCGGAATATTATAGCTGTAGAAAGGTTTGTTGGCTAGGGCCAGGGGCAACGGTGGAATGTTCCTACAGCTCCCACACTCACCTGAAGGGAAATTGGAGACTTTAGTTTTTATACTTCTTGGGTTGGAGGAGAAATACTGTAAAAGTACACTCAGCCACATGACGTGATATGAAATAAAATCACACGATGACCATCCAGGACACTTTCCCACTCCCAATCCAGCGGGCACAAAACTCGTTGAGAATCTCCCTAAAATTCACCTGGTCCCGTGGAAGGGGACCGGACGGTAGTTTGCGGCCTTGGGAGGCGCTGTGTGGCTCGGGCAGGGTTTGGGCTGTCACTCAAGTGCTCCGTGTGATTTGGGGATAAGAAGGCACCCTGTTACATTCATGCCCTGGGCTTTTTCTCACTGAACTCTCCCTGCCTGTCGTTAAGGTCCAGCTGAAAAGTGAGGAGTCCAAGACGTTTGCCATGAAGATTCTCAAGAAACGCCACATCGTGGACACCAGACAACAGGAGCACATTCGCTCGGAGAAGCAGATCATGCAGGGGGCTCATTCCGACTTCATAGTGAGGTAGAGACCCTGTCCCCGCGCTCCCCATAGAGACTCGGCCACAAAACCCACTGTGGCCCGCACTTACGTTACACGCTTCGTTCTCACAGCACACGTCGTTTTCAATCTGATTTTAAGAAAGTTTTTTTGCTAGACTTAAAAAAAAAAAAAACAAAAAACCCTGAAGTTTGATTCTATCCTTTTTTCTTTTTAAAGAGAATCCGATTCTCTGAAAACATAGTTCCCCCAAAGGAGATATCTGAGTTTCTCACATTCCATGTGTGCGCTCTCTATGACTCCAAAAGCCGGCATCGGCCGTTGGAGCTCGAAAGGCAAAATATCAAGAATCAAACTCTGCTACCTATAATTATTTGAATAGTAATGTGTAATTTCTTGAAGCTCTTAAAAAATGAAGTGACTGTCCCATCTCTGAATTTCCGGAGCATTAATAACAAGGATAATGGGGGAGTTTTCATATGCGGAAAAACCTGTTCTCGTTAATTTGTCAGTGGCCCTTATTAAAAACAGGGTGAGTGCAAGTGAACAGCATAGGAATTTACTACATATCTATATTTGTAAACTCTGTCTACTTTATATCCGTGTATACGGTATGTTTATGACCACTAATAGGGCTCAAGGTTCCATGCTTAAAGCGCCCACCAAATTGGGATTAGAGGAATCCCAAGTGGCCATCTTGGTCCATAATCATGTGGATTAATCCATTTATTGCAAAGGACAGACTAGCCCCCTACACTGTGTACATCTCGGGATGCTGTTGCCTCCTTTGCCCTATTTGTACACAGGTCTCTCTCATTCTTTTAATAACATTCCAAGCTTGGTAAGTCAAGTATGAGGCTGTAATCCGAGCACTGAAAGCGCTCTTTCTTTTCAAAGACAGCCATGTTTATAACCTTTGTTTTCTTGTTTGCGATTCACAGACTGTACAGGACATTCAAGGACAGCAAGTATTTGTATATGTTGATGGAAGTGTGCCTAGGTGGAGAGCTCTGGACCATTCTCAGGGATAGGTAGGAATTTTAAGAAATTTCTATCATATGTCTAAAAATATTGAAGTCATACGTGTTACATATGCTTCTATTTCAGAAAATAAGTGTGGGATGTGACCCACTATACATATACGCTTTAGTAAATATGAAACCACATTTTAGATTGGTAACTAATGATACAGGCTTAGTCCAGTATGGAAATGGTACCTAGCAAGGTACATGAAACAGGCCTTTTTTTAAACTTGAATATTGGAATCAGTTTACTATATCCTGAGAATTCAATTCATTGCTGTGACTTGAAGGGAATTAAAGTTATGTTCTACTTGCAATCTGGATTAATTACCAGTTTAATTGCCGTGCTCATTGTCCAGATGGGCAGTCTGCCTTTCCTGACATTGAGAAGTTGTTCTCGAGGAACTTTCTTCTCTGACTTTACACTGCTCCTTGGTTCCAAAATTAATAAGTTTCCAGCCATCTGTTTCAGGCTTTAGATAATGTTAGGAAAAAAGTAATCCACTTATAGGCAGTATTTCATTTAAACAATGTGATTTAGATTTACCTATTTTTTGCCCTTTTAGGGCAAGTAAAGTTGGCCAAGTTAGTGCTTGTTTCTTTTAATTATGCAGAATTAATTTTCCATCTCTTATTTATATAACTAGCAAACTAAAAATTTATTCATGTCCTAGAAGATCATTACCAATCCTAAATGATTACTTAAAAAAAAAAGACCAAAACTTTCTTTCCTGTGAATGAGCTTTTAATCATTCCCTATGAATGATCAAACATTCAAAAGTCATTCTTGTTCTTTTGAACGTTCACTTGTGACATCTTTTTTCACATTTCTTCCCGTCTCACTCATGTTCTCCTTCACTGGGTAACATAAGCCATGCTATTTTTGACCATTTCTTTGTAGATATTCCGGAATAGAACCAATGGGTCTTTAATAAGCTATCTGATTTTAAAGTCTCATTCCTAATTGTGTTCATATGGTAACTTCCTGTATTTGGAAACATTGCCCTTTCAACTCTTATCCTCATTGCCTTCCTTGTGTATGTCTAGTGGATTTCTTTTTACCTTGTCAGTGTCTTATTACATCGATGATATCTTTCTTAAGATAAACTAGCATACAAGGGATCGTATCGTATTGGCATAAGGGGATGTGATAAACATCTGCACTAAGCTATTATATCCTAGTGATTACATTATTTTAGTAATGTTTGAGTACAGAATATATGCCGGGCATTGTGATAGAAGCTGGGGATACAATGAGGAAACAGATGTAGTCCCCCTTCTCATAATTTGTAGGCTGTTGCACAAAGTTAACATTCTGATTTATGAGTTAATGTCTAATTCATCCTAATGTGGTTCTACCTGACCTTTCAACCCGCTAATTTATTGGAAATATCTTCCCTGATTTCCTGTAATTAGAATAGAAGATGTACAGGTGGAAGTAAACATGAAAGCAATAATGAGCCATGTAGGGAAAGGAACTATTTTAAGCTTCTATTAACTTGAACCAGGCAAGAAAAACACAAGTCAGTCTCAAGTCCACTAATGGGGCATGAGACACGCATAGGAATCAAATTTCAATATATATTTTGAAAGAAAATATTTCGTGTTTTCTCCCTCTTTCACTGGATTTGCATTTTGTTGGCTCATACATGCCAGCCCGGGCTTCTGAGTAAGATGTATTTTGATCTGTCAGGCCAACTCAAGTTGCTAGTAAGCAGTTTACCTTTGGAGGAGTGAATAGAGGGAAACTATCAGTGGTTGGTCCTTTCTCTACTTCCATCAGTATGCTTTTTTAATTTTTTCAAGTTTGCTTATTTGAGACAGGGAGAGAATCCCAAGCAGGCTCCAGACTGTCAGTGTATAGCCCGACATGGGGCTCTGTCCCACAGACCCATGAGATCATGACCAAAGCCAAAATCAAGAGTTGGATGCTCAGCCGATTGAGCCAGCCAGGCACCCCCAGGAAGCTTTTGTTTTTTTTTTTTAATTTTTTTAACGTTTACTTTGAAGAGAGAGGGAGACACAGGATCTGAAGCAGGCTCCAGGTTCTGAGCTGTTAGCACAGAGCCTGATGTCAGGGGCTCGAACCCATGAACTGTGAGATCATGACCTGAGCTGAAGTCGGGCACCAGGTGCCCCCAGGATGCTTTTTCATTGGTTCAGTTTCCTTCCCTTTCATCATCCTTGGGATGCACAGTTGGTGAATTCCCCACAATGTGCTTAATACTACACGAAGCTATATAACGAGGCATGACCTGGAGAAGTAAGAGCTGCCCGCTTCTTCTTAAAGATACAGAAGGGCTGAAGCCTCAACATTAAAAGCAGTATAACCATTATATACAAAATCACTTCAGAATCGTTGTTTGTCTACCAGTGGTTCAGCTCCAATTAATATTGCCACTACCTTTCTCACTATTTGTTTAAATTGAGGCTGAAAGTCCTAAAGGTTAATTGCTAGAAAGAACGACAACAAAAAATGACAAGAGAAAAAGGAAAATAATTAGGCTATTAGTCACAGCGTACATGAAAATATCCATAGTCAAAACAAATCCTATTGTTCAATTCATTCAGTTTTCATTTTCTGTCCCAGGAAAACAGCAGCAGGGAGAAGGTATTCTGAAAGCATAAAGGAAAGTATTTGAGTTAAGAAAGGCTTGTGTGACTATTCTTTACTAACAAGGTAATACCTGTAAGCCTCAGGGATTTAGTATAGGAAGTCTCTAACAGCAACAGACCTCCCCCTACTCTCATCTAGTAAGTGACATGACCACTTCCTGCCTCTTTTTTTTTTTTCATCAGCATAGTAAAGGAACCCAGAGCAGTTTTTCATTTGTTTTCAAAAACCTAAGAATGAAAATAATCCCATACAAAATAAAATGATACCATATATAAAACAGGACTGGTCGACTATTAAATATTTATGTTTTATCGGGGCGCCTGGGTGGCGCAGTCGGTTAAGCGTCCGACTTCAGCCAGGTCACGATCTCGCGGTCCGTGAGTTCGAGCCCCGCGTCGGGCTCTGGGCTGATGGCTCAGAGCCTGGAGCCTGTTTCCGATTCTGTGTCTCCCTCTCTCTCTGCCCCTCCCCCGTTCATGCTCTGTCTCTCTCTGTCCCAAAAATAAATAAACGTTGAAAAAAAAATTTTTTAAATATTTATGTTTTATCTTCTTACTTAGCACAGAAATCTTAATTGTTCCAGTTATTTCTCTGGTTTTATTCTCTATTAGCTATCATGCTTTATCTTCTAGTTTGTGACTTTCTGTTTTCCACAAATTCTGTTCCATTCTTTGGAATATGTTGATACACAGTAAGTGTTATAAAGAAGGTAAATATAAAGAATTAGCAATCTGTACTACCTTCTTAAAGTGTAAGTGGTTAATATGACATTAGTATTTATATAGATGTTACATTATGTATTAATATTGGTATTTAATATATAATAATATAATGAAATTTAACATTTCAAGTGTTAATTTTGAAATACATGTAAATAGTTCCTACCCAACATCTTAATTCTTTCAGACACTAGATTTTTCAAATCATGCACATTTCCCTTCTAGTCATGTGTCTTCGCAGATGTGTTTTGTAAGCCCAAGAGTAACTTAAATGGCCAATCTCTTTGATTCTAACTATATTGTGGAGGGTAATTATTTAAATTCCATCTGAGATGACATAACGGAGAGTGGAAATCAAAAGCATTTCCAGGGGTCAGGAAGATAGCAGAATCAGGGGAATCCTGAACTCAACTCGTCACAGGAACACACCAAGATAACAGCTGCATTTGTACAGCTACCTCCGAAAACAACCTGAGGACGGTTGGAAGAAGCCTTCCCCAGTAATCATGGAGTGGAACCCACATTGGAAAGGGCTGGAAGCACAGAGACACAGTTGGGAACCAAATCTCCTGTGATGGGGAAGGATACCCCAAGCGTGGAGAAGCAGGAAGAGACCCCACTGGGAAAATGATGATGCATACGTACCATTCGGCGTTGAAAAACAGTGGGGCTTAACTTGGCCAAGTGTTTAAAATCAGCTGGGCTTAGGTCCAGGTACTTTAATTCCAGAAGAGCCTGAGGGCAACAGAAAATGGAGTCCCCACCCTGAAAGAACGAGCATAATAAATAAGCTGCCGAGAAAGCACAGAAAGAGCAACTTGAAAAGTGTAGGGAAGGACATTTATGTACAGAGTGTGCACTGGAGAAGAAGGGATCTTCAGGAGACTTCTCCCCGGAAAAATGTGCTGGCAGGCCCTGGTTCTCGTCCCTTTCCAGCCTGGCGAGCCAGACACTTGTGGGAGCCAGTGCTAAGCCCTGCACCGATCTTGCCAGCACTGCAAGGCCCCAGTCCCACATTCCCTTACAGACCCATCCCATTCAACCTGCTCACCTCAGCCGGCATCCATCCGGAGTGACTCCTGTCCTGGGAGAGAAAAGATAATCACACACACCAGCACGCCACAGTTCCAATGGCCCAGCCTTTGAGCCGCCAGCGCAGGGGAAAAACCCTGCCCTGTGGTGCACCCACAGCTGTGGGAGAATGACTAAGTGTGGACAGTTTGCCTGACTACTGACCCTGCCCACCTACAAGCCTGTGGCAGTCACATACAGGCCGCTGAACACAGGGACTGAACCTTGCCCCGTGTAAGCACAGAGGGCAAGACACGTCATTGCAGATGACTGGACTGAGGGCAGATACGGTTCAGCCACAACAGTAGGGTGCACACAGCCCACACGGGAGCCACCCCTGAGGCAGCTGCCCCAGGTGACCAGGGGGCATTGTGCTCCAGGGTACCATGGGAACCCTTTTACACAAGGCCACTAGTGTCATGACCAGGAAGCATCGCTGACCTGACACATAGAAACAAACATGGAGAATCAGACAAAATGAGGAAACAGAGAAGTATGTCGCAAATGAAACAGAGATACGCAACATGCCTAATAGAAAATACAGAGTAATGGTCCTAAAGATACTCATTGGACTTGGGAAAGACTGGAGGACTCAGTGGAAACCTCAGCAAAGAGGAAGAAAATATAAAAAGGAAGAACTCAATGGCTGAAATGAAAAATACACTAGAGAAAATAAACAGATAAGAGGAGGCAGAAGGACAGATCAGGGACCTGGAGGAGAGAGTAACAGAAGGCAACCAGCTGAACAGCAAAAAGAAAAAAGAATAATACAAAATGAGAATAGGTTAAGAGAAGTCAGCAACACCATCGAGTGTAATCACATTTGCATTATAAGGATCTCCTAAGGAAGAGAGAGAAAAGGGGCACAAAATTTATTTGATGAAATAACAGCTGAAACTGCCCTTGTCTAGGGAAGGAAACAGATACCCAGAAAATAAAGAAACCCCACAACAAGATTAACCCAAGGAGGTCCACATAATAATTAAGACACATAATAATTAAAATGGCAAACAGCAGTGATAAAGAGTTTTTAAAGCAGCAGGAGAAAAGAAAACAGTTACATACAAGGGAAACCCCTTAAGACTCTTGGCAGATTTTATAGCAGAAACTTTGTAGGCCAGAGGGAGTAGCATGATATATTCAAAGGGATGAAAAGAAACAAACCTGAAGCCAAGAATATTCTGCCCATGAAGGCTATTATTCAGAACAGAAGGAGAGCTAAAGAGTTTCCCAAACAAAAGATAAAGGAGTTCATTACCACTAAACTGTTCTTGTAAGAAACTTGAAAGTGTCTTTTACAATTTCTTGAAGTGGAAAGTAAAGGCAATAGCTAAAAGTGAGAAAAATTATGAAAGGATAATTTCACAGGTAAAAACAAACATATAGTAAAGGTAGTAGATCAATCACTTATAAAGCCAGTATGGATGTTAAAACAAATAGTGAAGTCAATTATATCTACAAAAACAAGTCAGTGGGGTGTCTGGGTGGCTCAGTCGGTTGAGCATCTGACTTCAGCTCAGGTCATGATCTCGTGGATCGTGAGTTTGAGCCCCACATCAGGCTCTGTGCTGACAGCTCAGAGCCTGAAGCCTGCTTCAGTTTCTGTGTCTCCCCCTCTCTCTGCCTCTGTCTCAAAAATAAATAAACGTTTAAAAAAAAATTTTTTAAAAACCAGTCAAGGGATACACACAAAATAAAAAGATGGAAAATATGACCTCATGTACATAAAACATGGAAAGGGGAATAAAAACTTAGTGCTTTTAAAATGTGTTCAAACTTGAGACCGTTAACTTAATATAGCCTGCTATACACTTAAGATGTTATATATGAACCTAGTGGTAACCACAAATCAAAAACCTTTAATAGGTACACAAAAAAACAGAGACAGAGGAATCCAAGCATAACACTAAGGAAAGCCCTCAAGGACAAGGTAAGACAGCAAGAGAAGAAAAAAGGAACAGAGAAGAACTACAAAAACAACCAGAAAAACAACAGATAGCAATAAGTATATACCTATCAATAATTACTTTAAATGTAAATGGACTAAATGTCCCAATCAAATGACACAGGATGATGGAATGGATTAAAAAGACCCATCTATATGCTGCCTACAAGAGACTCACCTGACTAAAAGACACATACAAGCTGAAAGTGAAGGGATGGAAAAACATTTACCGTGCAAATCGAAGTGGAAAAAAAAGCCAGGCCACCAATATTCATAGCAGAAAAAAAATAGACTTTAAAACACAGACTGTGGCAAGAGACAAAGAAGGGCCCCTCCTCAAGATAAAGGGGTGATAAATTGATCATGATCAATCCAACAAGAGTATATAACAATTATAAATATCTGTGCACCCAACATAAAAGCACCTAAATACAAAAAATAATTTTTAACAGACATACAGGGAGAAATTGACAGCGATATAATAATTGTAGGGGACATTAACACCCTGCTTATATCGATGGAGAAATCATCCAGAAAGAAAATCAACAAGGAAACCATGGCTTTGAATGACCTATTAGACCAGACAGACCTAGCAGATTCACACAGAACATTCCACTCAGAAACAGTATACACATTCTTTTCAAATGCACATGGAACATTGTGCGGGATAAATCACATTAGGCCACAAAACAGGTCTCAATAAATTCAGAGAGATTGAAATATCAAGCATAATTTATGACCACAGTGATATGAAACTAAAAATCAATTGCAAGAAAAAATCTGGAAAGAACAAAAATATATGGAAGCTAAACAATATGCTAATAAACAATGTATTGTTCAACCAAGAAACCAAGAGAAACATCATAAAATACATGGAGACATGAAAATGAAACGCAGTAGTCCAAAATCTTTGGGAGACAGCAAGTGTACTTTTAAGAGGGAAGTTTATAGCAATACAGGTGTACCTTGAGAAATAAAATAATATCAAACAATCTAAGCTTACAGCTAAGGAGCTGAAGAAGAACAAACAAAGCCCAAACCCAATAGAAGGAATGAAATAATAAAGATTAGGGCAGAAATAAATAGAAACTAAAAAAAATAGAACAGATTCATGAAACCAGGGGCTGTTTCTTTGAAAAGATAAAACCGAAAAACCTTTAGCTACACTGATCAAGAGAAAAAGAGGGCACAAAATTAGAAATAGAGGAGAAATAACAACCAACACCATAAAATGCAAAGGATTGTAAGAAAATATTATGAAAAAGTATAAGCCAACAATTTGGATGACATAGAATAAATGCTTAGAAATATATAATCTTCCTAAGCTAAATGAGGAAGAAATAGAAAATTTGAACAGACCAGTTGCCAGCAGTGAAATTGAATCACTAATCAAAAAACCTTCCAACAATCTGAATTCCAAGACAGGATGGCTTCACAGGTGAATTCTATCAAACACTCAACGAAGAGTTAGTACCTATTCTTCTCCAACTATTCCAAAAATAGAAGAGGAAGGAAAACATCCAAACTCATTCTACAAGGCCAACATTACCCTGATGTTAAGACCAGTATTAAAACCAAAGATACTACAGAAAACAACGATAGGCCGATATCTCTGATGAACATAGATGCAAAAACCCTCAACAAAATATTAGCAAACTGCATTCAACAATACCTTAAGAAATGATTTACCACGATTAAGTGGGATTTAGGCAAGGGATGCAAGTGTGGTTCAATACTGGCAAATCATCAATGTGATATATCACATTAACAAGAGAAAGGATGGAAAACAATCATCTCAACAGATGCAGAAAAGCATTTCACAAAATACAATATCCATTCATGATAAAAACTTCTGGAGTGAGTCTAGAGGAAACATATCTCAAACATAATAAAGGTCATATATGAAAAACCCACAGGTAATGCCATACTCAATGGGAAAAAAACTAAGAGCTTTTCCTTGAAGATCAAGAACAAGACAAAGATGTCCACTCTCACCACTTTTATTCACACAGTACTGGAAGTCCTAGTCTCAGATATCCAGACAACAAAAAGGAATAAAAGCCATACAGGATTGGTTAGGAAAAAGTAAAACTTTCACTAATTGCAGATGACATGATACCATATATAGAAAACTCTAAAGAATCCATCAAAAGAAACTACTAGAGCTGATAAATGAATTCAGTAATATTTCAGGAAACAAAATTAATATACCAAAATCTGTTGCATTTCTATACCTAATAAAAAACTAAGAGAGAAATCAAGGAATCAATCCCATTTGTAACCACACCAAAAAGAATAAAATACCTAGGAAAAAACTTAAGATGATACAAACAAATAAAAAGTTCAAGTTTGTGGATTGGAAGAGTATTGTTAAAATGTCCATACTACCCAAAGCAGGCTATAGACTCATTGCAATCTCTATTAAAATACCAATAGCATTTTTCACAGAACTCTAATAATCCTAAAATTTGTATGGAACCACAAAAAGACCCCAAATAGCCATAGCAACCCTAAGAAGAACAAAGCTGGAGGTATCACAATTCCAGATTTCAAGATATACTACAAAGTGGTAGGCATCAAAACAGTATGGTACTGGCATAAAAACAGAATAGAGGGCCCAGAAATAAACTGATACTTACATGGTTAATTAAAAGCAAGAATATACAGCAGGGAAAAGACAATCTCTTCGTAAAATGGTTTTGGGGAAACTGGACAGCTACATGCAAAAGAATGAAACTATACCAACTTTCCAAAATAGATTGAAAACCTAAATGTGAGACCTGAAACCATAAAACTCCCAAAAGAAAACATAGGCAGTAATCTGACACTGGCTTTAGTGACATTTTTCTAGATACATCTCCAGAGACAAGGGAAACAAAAGCAAAAATAAACTATTGGGAGTACATCAAAATAAAAAGCTTCTGCGCAGCAAAGGTAGCCATAAACAAAATGAAAAGCAACCTACTGAATGGGAGAAGATATCTGCAAATGATATATTCAATAAAGGGTTAATATCCCAAAATACATGAAGAACTCCTATAACCCAACACAAAAAAACAATCAAATTTTTAAAATGAGCAGAGGACCTAAATATTCATTTTTCCAAAGAAGACATACAGTGGCCAACAGATACATGAAAAGATTCTCAACATCACCCATCATCAGGGAAGTGAAAATTAAAACCACCAGGAGATATCACCTCACACCTGTCAGAATGCCTGAAATTAAAAAAGACAAGAAATAGCAAGTGTTGGGAGAGGATGTGGTGAAAAAGGAACCCTCATGCACTGTTGGTGGGAATGAACACTGATGCAGCCAGTGTTGAAAGAGTATGAGAGTTCCTCAAAAAATTAAAAACAGAACTACCATATGATCCAGTGTTCCAGTCCCTGGGTATTTACCCCCCAAAATGCAAAAACTCTAATGTGAAAAGATACTTTGACTCCTGTGTTTATTGCAGCATTATTTACAAAGCCATAAATTGTGGAAGCAGCCCAAATGTTCATCGATAGATGAATGGATAAAGAAGATGTGCTGTACGTATATCCAATGGAATATTACTCAGCCATAGAAAAAGAATGAGACCTTGCTATTTGCCACCACGTGGATAGAGCTAGAGAGTATTATACGGAGTGAAATAAGCCAGAGAAAGACAAATCCTATATGATTTCACTGAAATGTAGAATCTTGCAAACAAAACAACAAAACAGATTATTCAAAATAGAGAGAAGAAAATGGGGATTTCCAGAGGGGAGGTTAGCGGAGAGATGGGTAAACTAGACAAAGGGCATTAAGAAATACAAACTTCTGGGGCGCCTGGGTGGCGCAGTCGGTTAAGCGTCCGACTTCAGCCAGGTCATGATCTCGCGGTCCGTGAGTTCGAGCCCCGCGTCGGGCTCTGGGCTGATGGCTCAGAGCCTGGAGCCTGTTTCCGATTCTGTGTCTCCCTCTCTCTCTGCCCCTCCCCCGTTCATGCTCTGTCTCTCTCTGTCCCAAAAATAAATAAACGTTGAAAAAAAAATTTAAAAAAAAAAAAAAAGAAATACAAACTTCCAGTTATAAAAGGAATCAATCACAGAGATGAAAAGTACAGCACTTGGAACGCAGTCCATAATACGATGCTGTTTGGCGACCAGTGGTTACGACACTTAACCATGGTGAGCGCTGAATAACGTAAAGAATTAATCATTACGTTGTACACCTGAAACTAATAGTTACACTCACTCATGATTCACGTGACTAGCCAAGGGAAAAAGGGAACTTACCTCCGATGAGAGATGCTTTGTCTTGGTTGCATGTGGTCATCTCAGGACCTGGTTTATGACAAGTGGATTAAACACGGATTAAAGTTGAGTCTATCCGTAAGTATACATAACCCTCTGATGCTCTCAATCAGATTGTTATCTACTGCCATCTAGCTAAAATAAAACAACAGCCCATTCCTAGAGAAAGTATACGGGCCTTTTCCGTGCTTGTTTTAATTGAAATGACACGCATGTCAAGGCATAATTTATTATTTTGAAGAGCTATTTAGGGCAGTGATTTATTTCTTCAAGCAACTTTCTGTTGAGAAAACAAGCTTTCATTTTTGTTTTAGATCAAATTTGTGTTGTCATTTTCAATTCTAATGGCAATTTTTCATTTTGAGTCACCCTGATGCTATGCTTTGTGACTACTTTCCAGCAGTGTATTTCAAAATCCACAAATTACCCACATCAAACGTTGAGCGATGAAGCTGTGTTTCTGGTAAATACTTTGTATGCATACATTATGTTGAGTTATCAGCTAACATGGAAACAGATTTAAGATCATGTTTTCATTTAATTTTGAAAAACAGCTACAAATATGCTTATATATGAGGGAGACTCAAAATAGAGTTTTAAACGAACGGAAACCAGCTTCGCAGAACCCTCCAAGTTCCAAAATGGCTCAGAATCAGAGAAACCTTGACACGAATAAACAGACCTGTCGAGAACTCAAGACCCAAAGGTGTAGGTTGGTGGTCAGTTCACTTTATGATGAAAAAAGTGGCAGGCAGTAAGAGAGTCAATTTTGCCTGTGCATTTGTGAGAAGCCTAGACAAAATGAAAAGAACAGAGATTAACATAAGACCCTTCAGAGCTGACTCATGGCAGTTAGCCTTGGCAGTGAGAGGCAGCAAATACTTACGTAACAGTGTTAATTAGGTATTACGGACCCCTCATTCCCGTCTCCAGACTTCCGACCTGTCTGTATCATTCAGCTTTCCTAGATTAAGACACAGCAGCTAAAGAAGACTGTTTCAGTTCTCAGTTAGAATGGCTAATACTTATCAGGTACCCAGTTGTGTGTCAGGCACTAACTCTAAATATACGCCTCAGTTATTTGTATCCTTTCCACAACTCAATGAGTAGTTTCTATTTCAAGCCCCATTTTGCTCAAGAGAACATGGAGATGGAGGGAGATAGAGTTAGTTGCTCAAAAGTAAGCAAGTGAAACCAAAATTCGAGCCCAGGATTCTTGCTTCAGAGTCTACATTCCTAACTTACAGCTCTCTCTGATGAATGGGAATCTGTATTAGGATTTTTTTTTTCATCTTCCTGCTAATGGCCGACTTATTCAGAATATGAACATGAATACCTTTCGGCCGAGATTTTGTGAGCAGTTCATCTCGCGTGTAAGTGTTCACTTTCCTTACAACATTTACAGTGTATTTGTCCATTTGGTTCCATTGACGAGTGAATATTAAGGAAAACAGATACATTGCTCAGAATCACAACTACAGAAATAATCTCTTCTTCCAGCAGCAACCAAGAATCTGTAGGTTTTCAAAACAGCCCACCTGAATCACAGCTAGACAGTCCCAATACGAGGAAGTAATCAATTTTCGTATTAAAACAACACATGCAATGTGAAATATGACAAAGCTCTATTCCCTGTACTGCCTTGTTTTGGCTCAGCCATGGCTTTGCAAAGCTGTCCAGTGAGGAAGGACTGGGGTCATATATGGCACTCAGTACCGTTAATTAGCAAGCACACAGTTGTATCTGCACATGGTGCTTACTACTTGCTACAAACAACCTCTCCAGTGAAAGAAATCTGTTGCTCTTGACGGACAAGCATACTTATTTCAGGGCAAAGAAAAACGACCTGCCAGGCACTACCCCAACCCCCTTGTCAAGATGCGGAATTACACAGTGTTTGCTCTGCAAAGGTAGTTCCCAGTCCAAAGACAATTGCAACATACAACCTGTTATTTCCCAATATAGATGCACTTCTCAAGGAAACTTTTTCTTGACCTTATAAATTCACAATTCAGACTTTGTTAAAGAGAGACACTAGCATCTTTGTAGTTATATTTAAGATTCTACGGGCGCCTGGGTGGCTCAGTCGGTTAAGCGTGCGACTTCGGCTCAGGTCATCATCTCATGGCTCATGGGTTCGAGCCCCGCGTCGGGCTCTGTGCTGACAGGTCAGAGGCCTGAAGTCTGATTCAGATTCTGTCTCCATCTCTCTGCCCCTCCCCTGCTTCCTCTTTCTCTCTTTCTCAAATATAAAATATTCTTTTTTTAATTAAAGAATTTCTTGGAAGAAAAAAACAGCTAAAGTATAAAGTTTCTGCTGTGGAACCAAGGAGCTAACCTTAGATGCCAATGTTTTTTTTTCTTCTTCCCTTTATTGTTATTTCATTAAATAAAGAGAGTGAGGACAGAGAGTGTGAGTGTTCTTTGCCTAACGTAAGAATCAAGTTTACTAATCTATATTCCCTTCCGAGTACCTTTTCCCTTCTACTTATCTCTCTGCCCCATCTTTTCTAGTAAGAAGGCAGTAGTGTGGGACATAGGTGTTATTTCTCTTGCTGGCAAAATTTTGGAAAGCAGGCTATTTAGCTTGTGATATATGACTGCGACACAGCATCACAGCTCATTTCCAAAGTGGCTGTCTGGAAGCATTAACCTTTTTATTCATGCTCTTATGAACCGTATCTGTATTATTTAGGAAGATTCAAAACCGAGCCCTCTAAAAATAAGTACGACTGAACCCATAAACTTCTGCTTTACCAAACCCAACCCTTGGTAGACAGCTCTAAAATAGGCTTCGTCTCCTCCCTGTCCACTGCTGTGTCTCGTTAGAGGATGGCGGGGGGGGGGGGGGGGTTGGTGCTGGGAAGCTTATCGAAGGAGGTATGAAGCTGAACTCTGCCTCGGTGCTTACGGGAGGGTAGAGTTAACTATCTCATTTGTCAGGGCAAAGCAGTTCTGGATGTGGTCTTCAAGGGCTTTTGAAAACCCAAGGCAGCACCCATCACATGGCATTTGGCCACAGGACATTGGTCTCCAGGGTCAAAGTTTGGCACAGGAATATAATGAAATGAGGACAAAATAAATAAAACCCTATCAGAGAAACGAACATCTTGTATACTTTCTTTTTCTGTGTCTCAGAGGTTCGTTTGAAGATTCTACGACCAGATTCTACACCGCGTGTGTGGTGGAAGCCTTCGCCTATCTGCATTCCAAAGGAATCATTTACAGGGACCTCAAGCCAGAAAATCTCATCCTGGATCACCGAGGCTACACCAAACTGGTCAGTGCCCTTTACGCACGGTTTCTGCCCCGCGGGTTTAAAACATCTGTTCATAAAGCTGTGTTCATTTCCTAACATTAAAACCTCCTTTTCCTGTGTAAATGCTATAACTTTTCTTAAGAGCATATCTTTGCATTACTGCTTTCAACTCTTCTTTCAAATGATGCAAAAGTTGTAAGAAATTAAATTGGCTAGGTCTTAATACTGTCTTGGCAGGATGTGTTTAAATGGACTCGGACCTGTGGACACGTGTTCATAGACCTCTAGAAGAGCTTTGTAGACGTTTCTCTTGTCCACTTTCTGCCATTCACAGGGAATGACTACTTACATCATAGAAAACCATGAATCCTTTTAACATTTTAGATTTAAGTACAATCTTAACAGGAAAAAAAAATCGCTCGCTAGTCAATGTTATTTAGGCCATTTGAATTATAGTAATAGTAATGATCATAATAATAAAATCTGTCAAGCGCTCTAAAGATTTACTGTAGGAGGGAAGTTCTGTTATAAAATGTACAATTTTTGTGGACGTTGAATCTGTCATTGCCTGGCTATTTTTTTAAACTTTTGGACTTTTTAGTCAGCATATGGTTTTCAAGGAAATCAAATCAATGGCTGTTCATTATTTGTGTTCTCAACCAAATCGTTTTAGAAAAAAAGGTTTTCTGCATTCGATGCTCCTCCGTCCAGAAAGATTTCTAGAAAAATGAAGGACACATTTGCATTGTATCTCTGTTTCTGTGTACTCGGGGCAGGGATACATTTTGTTACTAGGTTCCTTGAGCAGTCCAATGGCTTCTCATTGCTAAATGAATTGTCGGCTTCCTAAATCCAGCAGAAATCATGCATATTCTGGAAAATGTGTCAAGTAGGTCCACCTAGACTTCTAAAAATTTTAAGTAAAGCGGTTATGGCCCGACCTCCATGGTCAGGAAAGGAGGAAAAAATGGAAGCTGTTTCTGGAAAGAAAGGTTTACCTGTATTTCTAATGATGTGAGTTTCAGCCTATACTCAGGTTTTAACTTTTCCTATTACACTGACTTTGCTCAGGGAGGCTTTGCTTGAAACACAGATGACTCCTTTGGGAATATAGGACTGTGGTGATATGCATCTGTTTTTATTATTATTCCGTGCACTTCAGCTACGTACCTTACTGCTTTTCAGCTTGAAAGTAAGTAAGTGCCTTGAAATAACTTGCGTTTCTCTCTTTGTAAGGTCGATTTTGGCTTTGCAAAGAAAATAGGATTTGGAAAGAAAACTTGGACTTTTTGTGGGACTCCAGAGTACGTGGCTCCAGAGATCATCCTGAACAAAGGCCATGACATTTCAGCCGACTACTGGTCACTGGGAATCCTAATGTATGAACTTCTGACTGGCAGGTATGGACATTGGCAGAGAACTGCTGATAAAAATAGATCAGCCAACAGCTGCACGCTCCTGCCTTTGTCACTCCGATTAGACCATCTTAAAGCACATTTCACCATATCTTGGTCCAGCACTTCAAGCAATTATGCAAGTGCCCAGGGATTCGTCAAACAAACTCTAAAATGGGTTGGATGAGGGCAGGGAACTCAACGTCAACCTTTGCCCTCATCATTACGAATTCCTTGTACATATGTGAGAATGTGGAAAAACCCAGTGTCTTTCTGTGAGATCTTTGAGCCTAGTTGCTTAGCCAGCAATGAAGCAAGGGAGGTAATAGTGGTATAAAAATATCTAGGGTCAACTATTTATAGAGATAAGAGGACATGTTGACAAGTATTATACCTAAATGAAACGGGAATAGTTTGCAGGTCTTCTGTGTCATGCTCTTATAGCCATCAGCAAGGAAAAGAAGATCCCCAACAAAAAGAGAAACAAACACCCCACCGTGCCGTGCATGGGGGACAATGAGTAGTAGGGTCATTATAAACCAGAGTTCAGAAGAAGGCTGGGTAGAGGTCTCAGACATACAGAGCAAGGAAAGGACATCCCATGGCTTCACTAGAAGGGCAATAGAGGGCAAAGACATGGAGAAGTTGTATGTAGAAAAACTTACTGGGAACCTGAGGGCTGCCTGACTGGCTTTAGCACAAGAGAGAGAGAGGCCACGTAGATGACAAGGGATACAGAGAGAGTTGGGGAAACAGGAACAGAGGGGACCCCCACCCCTAACACCACGAGCTGGAGTGGGGAGGAACGTACAGAGAAACGGTGAGCGGGTGCATCTGCCCCGGGCACAGAACCTTAAGTCATGGCTTAAAAGGGCAACTTCAAATAACAGAACCAGCCCTAGAACGCTGCCAAGTGGTGGGGACTCCCTGTAGTCCTCAGGAGCTGGCAGGTACCTCTACTTATGTTTCCCCTCCACCTTGATAGTACAGAGGGGAGCAGAGCCCAGGCACCATAGCTGACTTTCCACCACAGGGAGCCCCAGCCCCCTGACCCCAGATGTCCCACCAGCGTGGACATCCTTGGTCAGTGCTCATTATGACTCCAGCCATCTCACCAAGGTAAGACAGGCACAGAATACTCTAGACATGCCCTACTTTGGCTCTCCATGACTTGCCAAGACAACTCAGTGTCAAGTGCCCTGGGACCCCTGGCCCATGCCCACCTCGACTCTAGCTGTCCTGCCAGGGGGCCCTCTGCGTGGAGGGTCCCATGACCCCTGGCTTCTACCCACTTCAGCTGTCCTGCCAGTGGGGCCTTAGCACAGACAGCCCCAGAACCGCCCCAACAGGGCGGCCCAGGATCCAGAGCCCATGACAGCTACAGCTCTGTAGAGCCAGCCAAAGTCAGCAGGCAAACACGGTCTACACAGGGATGACCATACGGAAGGTCATTCCCTCGAGTTTAGGAGAAGCAGCTGTTCTGTAATTCATTGAAACAAAGTCGATCGAAATGAGGAGAGAGGGGAATGTGGTCCATATGAAAGAACACAAAACTTCAAAAAAGGTAAATGGAGATAAGCATGGGTGAACTCTGTGAGAACTTTAACAAATAGAAAACACCAAGAAAAGAACCAGAGTTGAAGAATACAGTAACTGAAATGTAAAATACACTAAAGGGAGTAAATAGTGGATTAGAAGAGAGAAGAATGGCTCAGTGATCTAGAAGACAGAGCAAATGGAAAGCACCCCAGCTGAACAGCAAAAAAAAAAAAAAAAAAAAAGGGGGGGGCGGAATTAAAAAAAATTGAAGTTAAGGAATCTCTTGGACAACATCAAACAATAATTCCCATTATCTGGGTCCCAGAGAGAAAAGAGCAGACAACATGTTTGAAGAAATAATAACTCAAAACTTCCCTACCCTGGGAAAGGAAGTAGACATCCACGTTCAGGAAGCCCTAAGAATTCCAAACAAGATGAACCCATGGCACATATTTATCAATGTCAAAGATTATACACCACCAAGCAAGTTTATCGTTCAGATTTGAAGGAGCAATAAAGAGTTTACCAGAAAATCAAAAAAAAAAATGGTTAAGGGGAGTTCTTTAATAACCAGAAGAAAATAGTGAAAAAAAACTTCATTAATAAAAGTAAACGTACAGTAAAGGGACTAGAGCAATGACTTCTAAGGCTAGTATGAAGGTTAAAAGAAAAAGTAGTAAAATCAACTACTTGATTTTATTAATATTAAGGCATTAATATTTATTATAAGTTTATATTATATAAATATAAAATATATATTAATTTATATAATTATAATATATAATTATATAAATACAATCTATTTTTATTTTATTTTATAGATAATATATATTTTATATATATTATTATTAAGGCAACTCATAAAAGAAAAAGCTGTAAAATATGACAGTATATACACAAAGTGGTGGGGGAGGGTAAAAATCAAGTTCTTTCAGAATGTGTTTAACTTAAGTGACCATCAACTTAATATAGACTACTATATACTTAGGATGTTGTTATATATGAACCTCATGGCAACCACAAACTAAAATGTATAAAAGATACACATAAAATAAAGACAAAACTGTATGCTGCTTACAAGAGGCAAACTTTAAAGACACATGCAGACTGAAAGTGGGGGGGGGGGGGGGAAGATATTGCGTGCAAAAGGAAGCCAAACAAACAAACAAGACAAAACAAGCTTCAGTAAGAATACTTACGTCTGACAAAATAGACCAAAAAAGACTGTAACAAAGACAAAGAAGAGTGTTACATAGAGATAAAGGGATCAATCCAACAAGAAGATTTAACAGTTGTAAATACCGATCCACCAACATGGGAGCACCTTAGTACATTAAGCAAGTCTGAACATAAAGGGAAAATTGACAGTAAGACAACATAGCAGGGGACATTAACACCCCACTTGTGTCAATGGACCTGTCATCCAGGCAGAAAGTCAGTAAGGAAACAGTGTCTTTGAAAGACACATTAGACTAGATGGGCATAACAGACAGATATGGCCCATTCCATCCAACAGTAGCAGAATACACATTCTTTTCAGAATGAAAAGAAGCACGTGAAACAGTCCCCAGGATAGAGCACAATTTAGGCTACAGGTCTCAATGCGTTTAAGATTGAAATCATATCAAGCATGTTTTCCAACCACAATGGTATGAAACTACAAATCAGTTACAAAAAAGAAAAAAACCCAAAAACATAAAGAGGCTAAACAACGTGCTACCAAACGACCAATTTCTCAACGAACAAATCAAAGAGGGAATATTTAAAAATACACAGATACCAGCAGCAACAACAAACACGGAGACAATGTAAACAAAACCATCCAAAATCTTGGGGAAGCAGCAAAAGCAGTTCTAAAAAGGAAATTTGAAACAGTAAAGAAGTTACAAAAATAACAAAGACAAAATTAGAAGAGAGGAAATAATAAAAATCAGAGAGGAAATAAACGAGAGACCAAAAAAAAAAAAAAAAAAGAATACAAAGGATCAATGAAAGTGAGTATTGTTTTCTTAAAAGAGAAACAATATTGAGAAGCCTATATAGCAAGACTCATGAAGGAAAAAAGAGAATCCAAATAATTAATATCAGAAGTGAAAGGAAAGTAACAACCAACAGTACCAAAATGCAAAGGTTATTAGAGAAGGAATACTATAAAAATTATGTGCCACCAAAGTGGACCATCTAAAAGAAATGGATAAATTTCTAGAAATACACAATTGTTCAAAACAAAATCAGGAAGAAATAGCAAATCTGAACAAACCTATAACTAGTAACAAAATTGTTTTAAAAACAAACCTATAACTAGTAAAAAAAAAAAAAAAAAAAAAACCCAATAAACAAAAGCTGAGGAAAAGAGGGCTTCACAGGTGAATTCTACCCAACATTTAAGGAAGAACTGATAGCTAGCTAGTCTCCCCAACCTATTACTAATAAAAAGAAACCTTCATTATATAAGACCAGTATTACACTGATACCAAAACCAAAGACACTACCAAAAAAGAGAACTGCAGGTCAATATACTTGAAGAAGCTGGATTTAAAAATTCTCAACAAAATATTAGCAAACCACATTCAATAATGCATTAAAAGGATCACTCACCACGATTAGGTGGGATTTATTCTGGGGATACAAGGGTGGTTCAGTATTCTCAAATCAATCAACATCATAGACCACATTGACAAGAAAAAGGGTAAAGCCCATATGATCATCTTAACAGATGCATAAAAAGGTTTTGACGGAATTCAGCATCTGTATATAATACCCTCAACAAAGCGGGTTTAGAAAGAACATACCTTAACATATTAGAGTCCGTATATGAAAAAACCCCAACTAACATCATACTCAATGGGGAGAAACTGAGAGATCCAGAAACAATACAAGAATTTCCACTATCACCACTGTTATTCCACATAGTACTGGAAGTCATAGCTGAAGCAGTCAGACAAGAAAGGGAAATAAAAGGCATCCAACGTGGTGAGGAAGAATTTAAACTGTCACTGTTTGCAGATGGCACAGTACTACACGTAGAAAACCCTAAATACGCCATCAAAAAACCGTTAGAAATAATAAGTGAATTCAGTAACGTTGGAAGACAAAAAATTAATACACAGCAATCTGTTGTCTTTCTATTCATTAATAACAAAGCAGAAGGAGAACTTAAGAAAGCTATTCTATTTACATTGCACCAAAAAATAAAGTTACTAAAGATAAATTTAACCAAGGAGGTGAAAGACCTGTTCTCCAAAAACTATTAAATTTTGATGAAAGAAATTGGGAGCCAATGGAAACATGGTCTGTGCTCCTGGATTGTAAGAATTCGTATTGTTAAAATGTCCATACTACCCAAATCACTCTACAGATTCAGCGCGATCCCTATCAAAATTCCAATAGCATTATTCACAGAACTAGGACAAATAATACTAAAATCCGTATGAAACCACCAAAGACCCTGAATAGCAGAAGGAATCCTAAGAAAGAAGAACAAAGCACAAAAGTAGACACACAGACCATGGGAGCCGAACAGAGAGCCCAGAAGTAAACATTTGCTTATGTGGTCAATTACTCTCCAACAGAGGAAGCAAGAATAGGTAATGCCAGGGGGAAATGGACGGCTAGATGTTGTGAAAAAGCTAAAGGATGTGGAAGAGATCATGGCAGGTGACTCTTTTAAGTTTAAACTCAAGGGGTGCCTGGCTGGCTCAGTCTGTGGAGCATACGACTCGATTTCTGGGTTGTGAGTTTGAGCCCCACAGTGGGTGTAGAGATTACTTTAAAAAAAATACAATCAAGTTTAAATTCAAGTAGTAGACTAAATTGTCACATTATGTTGGTTGACAGAGGTGACGGGATCAGTTCCGTCCCGTAGGTTGATCGGAGTAGACCTTTTTTGGGAAAGCGGCATAACCCTTTAGCCAGGTAAATATGGGAAGAACCTTCCAGGCGAAACAAACCGCATTCTGAGATGCGAAGATGCTTGGTATTTCAGAGAGCAGACATGGCGTCCTGATCCCAGCGAGTGAGGGTGGTGTTAGCAGGAGATGGAGTCCTATTACTGGCATCCTTGGAGCCGTCTAGTGATTTTGGACTTCATGTTGCGTGTAATCAGTGAGCTGACAGGTGCAGGAAAAGGGCTAGAAAGTGGAAGCCACGTCTTGAATGGCCAAGGACAGCAAGACTAACAAGACATGAGAGGAAGGGCAGATAAACATTAAAAATACAAACAACCACGCCCCGCCAAACCATATATAGGTCAAGTTTATTTATTTTTGAGGAAGAGAGTGCACGAGCGAGTGGAGGAGGGGCAGACAGAGAGGGAGACACAGAATCCAAAGCAGGCTCCAGGCTCCGAGCTGTCAGCACAGAGCCCAACGCGGGGGGGTTAAAGCCGCAAGATCATGGCCTGAGCCAAAGCGGGACACTTAACCGATTGAGCCATCCAGGCACACCCCGTATATGGTTTTGCTACATGATTTACTCACGAAGGTTTCCACATGGTTTTGCTATTAATCCAGCATCGTTCCGTGTTACCACGACTAATACATGTCCCCAAATAAGACTGGTGGAGTTATAACAGTTTAGGATTTCTTATTTAGAAAATACAAGTGATTCTCTTTTCACCTCTCACCTTCGCAGCCCGCCATTCTCAGGCCCAGACCCTATGAAAACCTATAACATCATACTGAGGGGGATTGACATGATAGAATTTCCAAAGAAGATTGTCAAAAATGCTGCTAATTTAATTAAAAAACTATGCAGGTAAGCGTTTGGCCACGTGACGTTTGAAAGGATCATGATGGGAACATGATTGGATCCCTTACAGCTGTTTTCTTTCCAGGGATAACCCATCAGAAAGACTAGGGAATTTGAAAAATGGCGTCAAAGACATTCAAAAGCACAAGTAAGTGTTCTTCCCTTGACCTTTCTGTGGGAGGGTCCAGAAAGCCCCTCCCCAGGCTGTTCTTTTTAAGCTACTGGCTGTGTGACTGACCCAGTTAGCCCACGGGAACACTGGAGGGGACGTTCAGACCAGTTAGCCTTTGGGGACAGCACAGCCACACGCGACCCTGTGCCATGCTAAGTGACCGATTCACTGAATTCAGTTTCTCCCAGCTCACGCTAAGGAGCATTGCTCCTCTCTGGCACCAAGAGGAAATGTGAGCTAGATTGATCGATTGAATTCTAGGTGGATTCTAGAATTCTATTCTCTACCAGAATATCAAAAACACAAGTCCTCCACCATATCACGCCTCATTTCCCAGACTAAAACTGGAATATATTTTTCCACCCGCTTCCCAATTAGATGATAAAACATAGTACTGAGTACAGCGTTGTTTTTAAGTGATGGCAGCATCTTAAATATTAAACCTTACCTAGTTAATTGGATATCTGAGTGCTAATCTAAGACCCAATTGTTGTTTTTTATTAGTCTGTCTGTGTAACACCCACAGGAAATTCACATCTGTGCAAAAAGAACTTACTTACCGAAGTATCTATAAATACCTAAAACACCTGCTAAGAATTTGGTGTATGCATTTGCTACTGCTGAAAACTTTTAAAGACAAAACAGAAACAAAAAACTTAGTGTTATCTGCTCCTCATTTTCACAGAAAATCTGAACACAAATACCTTCATTTTTTTAACACTTAACTAAAAATGACATTTTACTAGAAATTATTATGACCCTAGTATTGCATATTCAATGTTTTCTTCTACGAACACAAAAACAGTACCAAGTCAGAATTAGACCTGACTAATATAGTGATGTGAAAACGTTAATTAGGCAGCCCAAGGAATCAGTGCAAAGCTGGAAAAATAATTTTCTGTCCTGACTTTCATGCCCTGATTCCATTGCCTTAAAATAAGATGTCCAAGTAGATCATGGGCTAAGGGTATCACGACACTTATTAAGTTATAATGATAGTACAGGAACAAGGTCATACAGACATTGTGCCAGGGGGACAAAGGAGTTATTTGTAACCGATGTTAAATATTTCAACAATTAGATTTTTAAAATATGCATTGTATAAAACAACTGTAAAAGTGTTCAATGACACAGGATACATTTATGTCACGTTGAAAATGTTCGCCTTTCTGCTTTCCATCCGGTATGGATATTTCCACATCAAATATGTTGGAACGTGGTTTCAGCTAAAGTAAAATGCCTTTAACGAGCTCCTTTTTCTCCTCCCTTTCCTAGATGGTTTGAGGGCTTTAACTGGGAAGGCTTAAGAAAAGGCACCTTGACACCTCCTATAATACCAAGCGTAAGTAGACTTCCCAGTTAATACTTGTGTGACAAGGTTTTATCCTGTGATCAGATTAAATAAACTATAGAAGTACCACATTAGAATAGTATCTAAAATGCAACCTTAAAAACAGGCCAGTTAGGAGATGGTTATTGTATGTGTATTCTATCATTACCTGTTTCAACTATTCGTTCTAATTTATTTATCCTTTTATCGGACTCTAAAAGAAAAGGACTCTCGTTCCTTAACTGTCTTTTCTGAACATATCGGGGTTTTTGTTAAATAGCAGCCCAGTGAGGGTGACTCAGTGTTTGGACTGTATTAACTTGAAATAGATTTCAGTTGATTGCATTTTTACGTATTTCTGTTTAATGCTGCATCTTTACGAAAAGGCACAGACCGCTTTGTGGTCCTGAGCCTTTCAGGTATATGCTTCCTTCCCCCGGGACTAACTCAAGCCCGCTCTTTATTCAGAAACATTTTCCCTACTTCTGAGATTTATTTCTGTGTCAGTGCTTATGCCTATTCGCAAACAAAAACCCCGTTACCGTGGCTCACATCGCAGATTCTTTTTTTTTTTTAATTTTTCTTTTTTTCAACGTTTATTTATTTTTGGGACAGAGAGAGACAGAGCATGAACGGGGGAGGGGCAGAGAGAGAGGGAGACACAGAATCGGAAACAGGCTCCGAGCCATCAGCCCAGAGCCTGACGCGGGGCTCGAACTCACGGACCGCGAGATCGTGACCTGGCTGAAGTCGGACGCTTAACCGACTGCGCCACCCAGGCGCCCCGAGCAATGTCTTTTTTTATTCACCGCCCTTAGCCCCAGTAAAAAGCACAAAGCCTGCCACCTGGTAGCCATTCAAACAACAGTCACTGATCGGGGAATGAATAAAGAATGCTTTTTAAAAATCTAGTTTGGGATTTTACTAAAAAAAAAAACAAAAAACCCAAAAATCAAGAAATCCCTTCTCCGTCACGCCCTCTCTCATTTGTAGGTTGCATCACCCACAGACACAAGCAATTTTGACAGTTTCCCTGAGGACAGTGAGGAACCACCACCTGATGACAACTCGGGCTGGGACATAGACTTCTAATGTATTTCTCTTACCTGCTTCTGCCTTGCTGAAGTCAGCTTTCTCTGAGACACGGCTGACAGCAAACCTGAGGGACGGAGAGAAGATCAGTGCTCGGGGTCACCATGATGCCTTTGATCGATGCTGCTCCAGTAACTCCAGTGGCATGAGGACTTCTTGCTTAGACGACAGTAGTGCTCTTTACATGTTTTCTGTTTGATCCTAAAAATAGCAGTTGACAGGGTGGTCCTGAAGCAAAGCCCTTCGCCAGTAAAGAGAGGTTTCCTGTCGTTGCAATGATCTTGCTTTGCTCTGACTGTAATTGGAAAGACTGTAAGAAACACTTCAACCTAGAAAAAGAGTCCGTACCTTGCTAGAATGGCCAAGATCAAAAAATAATGTATGGGGTACGATCGGTTGCCGTGGTACCAAAGCGGGGCTCTTCCTTTCCTTCAAGGGAGGCCATGGGATCTATTAGCGCAAGCCGGTGTCTATACCATACGGAAGAGGGCCACGCATCTATGGGTCACGGCGTTCATGTCAAACCAGTGCTAGAAGTTTCCTGATTTCGTTTCCCAACAGTGCTGATGACGAGGCTGAATGTTACCTTTCCTTTCTGACAGATTTTAAAAATTGATACAATCAAAGCACAACTGCTATGAAGCCTCACGGCGGGTATATATGCGTTTTCACAGAGGATTGAAAAAAAAAAAAAAAACCAACCTGCATGACATTTGTTTGTTTCTTTTCTTGATAAATTGGCATGACAGAGTGGAAAAAAAAAAAAAGCAATTCACAAACCATTTCATATCGTTTCAAATATCGTGCTTCAAGATGGTCCTGGAAATCAGTGACTAGCAGCCAATTGATTTTTCTTTATTACCTAACATATTCTCAGACTGAGGCTTAAAATAGTCCCTTTTATAAAAATCAACCCTTGGGGTGGGGATGGGGTGGGGGGGGTGGAGAGGGATGAAGATCCGTCCAAAAATAAAAATAAAAATAAACTATATAGGTGCTATGTATATCTTTCATCTGTAACTGTCCGTGTCCGAGCAGACAACACAAATTCTAATCATCACCTGTGTAGCCAGAGACTCAAGCATTTTCACTACATTTACCAATGAAACTCCCGTCAGATTTCACTTACACAACATAGTCTAGGGTTGAGGGGAAAGGTGATTAAAACCCATTCAACTGGCTTCTTGTCTTAGGCCTGAACCAAAAAGAAGAAGAAGGAAGCACAAAATCATCAAGATTTACCAGATGAGGGACCTTCCTTATGCGAGGTCAGGGAACAGGACAGGACCTGGCCAGGTGTTGATTCCCTTTTTGTGAATGAGCCGATGTGAGTTCATGCATGCGTGAGAGTAGAGGAGAACACAGGACCCTGATTTGTGAAGCAGAAGTTTTCATTAAGTAGGACGGAAGTATTGCAATCCTGAAACGTATCTGGAAATACCAGACTGATTTGCTTTTTCATGAGGGGAGAAGAATCGGCAGTTTAAAGCGAATCCTCTGTTGGCAGGCGAGTTGACTACTATGAGCTGTTCGAAGTAGCAGAGACATTTGGAAGCTTTTCCTGGACAGGTAGCGTTAAACCTGCGTAGTCAAACGCCTAATCTTACAAGCTGTCATGCTGATTTAGAGCTGTGTGTGAATCTGGTACATCAAATTGAAGTTTGCCTTGTTCCAGGAGAGAATTTTCTTTTTTTTAAAGTCAATCAAACGTAGACGGTTCTGCAAAAAACATGTCCACGTCGGTCATTGATTTTTTTCATACTGAGACTACTTTAGAATAGGATATCAACACGTAATGATCTAAAAAAAACATTTGGGGAATAAAAATTATAAGGGCATATTAAACATAATCAGAGTAAAGTTAAACTTTTAAATTAAAACTTTGACCCCCAAGATGTTACGGTTACTCCTGTGTTTTTCTGGCCTTTGCAAACAATTGCTTAAGATCAATTTATTCCCCAAGATACCCACTTTCTTCTGCAGATTTCAGAATATAAAATGTACCAAGCTAAAATCCAGCTGTGAGTGCTATTTCAGAATTTTTATATTGCTTTTAACTGGGCTCGTAAAAGTACATAATTTCAATATCATGGTCAATGTTCAGTGAGTTTTGTTAAAAGAGTGCTGTAGGCATGCTAACGATTTGCTAGATACTAAGTTTATCTGGTCGTTATTTAAGAGAATCTGCTCCCGCAGTTTTCCAAATGCCCCAGTAACCCCAGAGGTTAGCCCTTACCGTGGATGTTGAAACTATGGTTCAAGTCTAAGACAACAACGTACAGGTTCTCTGAGGAACGAAGAGAACATTCAGCTCAACGGCACTGTCAGCCGTCTCTCCCACCTGTCGCTCTGTCTTCGTTCGTGTCACCTGTGGCGCTGCATTAGGATGTCTAAAGCAATCACTAGCAAACAAAGGTGACCATCTTCCAAAAATTGCTAACAGTCATCTAATCTTAGGCATTGAAATGTAAGGATTTAAATCCTGTCCTAAGACACTAGGGCTAAAATTCACGGTCAGCTCCGTAAAGCGCATCTCACTTCATTTCCGAATTTTTCATACCCCTCCATGTTCTTACACTGGAGAACATCTGGCTAAGTTAGAATAGTGCCAACTCGTGTGATTTGTTAACTGACTTTCTTGTTAATACTTTGAGTCTGGGAAATAAGGGCTTTCTGTGCATCCTGACGCACAGGAAAACTGAAAACTGCCAAAGGAAAGGGACATCCCGATATTTGAGATACACTGAATACGTTAGAGAAAATGATTTCTGGAAATTTCCTATCAATGATTTTCATGTTTGTACCTTCTTTGTTACTCACATATGAATCAGATCCATGTGGCATTGAAAACAAATTTATTTTGATGATATTCTTTACAAGTCACGTTTCTTACTTAAAATTATGGGATTTGCATGTGAATCACACATGTGTAACACATGAATTCAACTCTTGAATTTTTCTGGTTTCATTTCTAAAGGACTGAGCTAATGGCGAGCTTAGAGAAGTCAGCTACCACACTGAAAGTAAGGAAATTAGAACGGATTCATACAGTAGAGGTGATCTGTGCATTATCCATAACGATGTTTTCTTTCACAATAGGACCACAGACAAATATTTATGTAAATAGATATTTTCGTGTGATATTTTGTGGTACATATACCTTTTTTTAGTGTTTCACAGCATTATTATTTCATCTTCTTTGTACTGAATAACGTTTTTAGGTCCAAGTAGACTTGAATTAATGTCATAATTGTCGGTATTATTGAAAATTACGTCTACTGTATGGTTTCATCTGTTCCATAGTTTAGGACATGACCTGGCTATCTGGCATTGTTGCAAGTGCCTTAAATTCCTGGCATCCTATTAAAAAACAAATTTGGTGTTATGCTGCATGAGAAAGACAAATCCACCTCAAAATGTTGTCCTTTCTTAGCTTGCTGCGTTTTACAGTTCTTTCTGCTAACAATTTCTAAGCCTTTATTATATAATATTGATGAATTACAGAAATGATGAAGTTGTTCTCTAATTTCTGTTACATGTACCAGAGCTGTGTATCTGTTACTGAGATACAGCGTCATTTCTGTGAAATGTATAAATGTATGTGCAGGTCAAATTAATCTATGACATACTATCAGTCTGTACACAGGTATTCCTGTTTTGCTAAGCTGTGCAGATCCAGTTAAAAAAAAAAAAATTAGTGCAGTCAAGTTCTAATGCCTCATTTTATAGACTCCATTCGTAACGACCCAACTCAAAAGAAGAATCAGCAAGTGACACGTCGTTATGAAACCAATGAGGAAAACGTACCTTAGCGCACTCCTCAACAAAACAGGATGCTTTCTGAGTTCTTGTATATGCAAATCACGTAGGAGGCAAGTTTGCAACAGACCTGGGAAGATAAACATTGGAAGCGTGTTGTTAGCCCTCCTCCTTATCTGCCCCTGAATTCACAGAACTCTGGGACCCTGACAGTGACTCAGAGGTTTGGGCTTTCCGAGGAAAGGGACATTTCTTTAGGCATCATCTGTCCACTTTATTTCATTGTATGATGTTTTTACAATTGGTCGGTTCTTTTGTATTCTTACAGCTATGGTTATTTGATTGTCCTCTTACAATTTGTTCCACATGAAAGAGTCCTTTGTTAGTCAGAATGCAACCACTGTCATCAAATGGTCAGTGACCACTTGCACTCTTTTGATGTAGATTAAAAACTTTTTCATAAAATTAACCTGCTTTGATTTGCTCTGTATTTTTCCTGCAGCTGTAGTTGCTGAGTGCCTGTTGTATACTTTATAGAGTTGAAATAAAAAAAATAATTACTTTTGAACTTAGTTGATGTTTCATTCCAGACAAGATTTCGAGAACACGGTTGATGAATCCTCCTGGAATGGAAATACGCCGCAGCGCTATTTTAGAACGTCACTAAAACAAGAGAAATGTTACTGAGGACCTGGGTGTCCTTCACACCGGCATGTATTATGATCTGATAGAAAGCTAAGCTAGCATAGCAGTTTAAATAATTCAGTGGGGGGGCGCCTGGGTGGCTCAGTCGGTTGAGCGTCTGACTTCAGCCAGGTCACGATCTCGCGGTCCGTGAGTTCGAGCCCCGCGTCGGGCTCTGGGCTCATGGCTCAGAGCCTGGAGCCTGCTTCCGATTCTGTGTCTCCCTCTCTCTCTGCCCCTCCCCCGTTCATGCTCTGTCTCTCTCTGTCTCAAAAATAAACAAACATTAAAAAAAAAAAAAAAAAAGAATTCAGTGGGGATAAGTCAGGTAAGTCAGGCCATCCAGTGTGAAAAGAAAGGCAAATGTAGATACGCACACAAGCCCCAACCTCAGTGGTGTTCTGTGTGCCACTACCCCTACCCCTACCCCCCACCTCCCCCCCACCCCCACCACACTCTCCTTGTTTGGGCTACCCTTGGTCAAACCGTGAACTCGGCAAAACATCAGAAAGGTTAAGTCTTGTATAAGGCTGTGTGCTAAGACAGACTTCTAGGAAAAGCAGCTTCGTGAATCTTTGTAGCACATCCAGCCATCTCATTTCTTCTGCAAATAGAACTCAACCATGGTTTTCAGTATCCTTCCCTTATATTCTGTGATTTTCATACCCTTGATCTAAGAACGGTCGTCTTTGATCCTGGGAAGTTTTGTTTTGTTTTGTTTTGTTTTGTTTTGTTTTCCTGTGGTGTTAATTACAGTTTTTGGAGAGGCGTGCAGATCAATACTCGTGATGATTAGCTGAAGCATGTGAGGATGTTGCATTCACGCCACTGTCACATCTTGCACAAGTTAACTGCAATTGAAGTAAATCACACAATTACCTATGACAGCAGGAATCGATTATAAATTTGGCTCGAATGTATTGTTGATCACGCAGATTGATTAAGGGTAGATGTGCAAGCAGAATGTCGAGTCTCAGTTATAGCCCTAAATGTGTAAGGCACATAACACAGAGCAACCTTGTTTTTTCTGAGATCCCTAGAGTTTTTCTCTGTGTTCCATACTTCTCCTTTCTAACTCAGAAGCCCCATAAACTGAAAGAAAAAAAGAAAAACAGTAATGTTTACCTATCCCGCCTACGTTTTTTGACCAGGGTGAGTCTATGGGGCAAAAAACAAACCATCCACATGCCCATTAGCTAAGCCAGATGAATTAAGGCTCATGCAATAATAATAATAATAATACCACCAAATTAAAAGAAAAAAGAGAAAGCAAGGTCTCACTAAGAATCCTAAGGGTTGGCACAGATTTCATAGAAATTACTAGGCTCAAGACACATGTTCCAAGCCAGTGTTCTTTTAACATCGATGTCGTGATATGTATCTGGGAAATACGGTGAAAATGTTTCCAGCACCACCCGCGGTTATTTTGACATAGCCCCAGAATCTGTATTTTTAAAAAGCACCTTAGCATATTTTGGTGAAAATATCTATACACATCCATGGAAGAGAAAGAGGAAAAGAGGGTTCGTGGAAAAGCATTTCAGGAATGATAATGTAAAAGACCAAAGAAAAAGTCCATGAGGAGTTATGGACATGTTTCCAGCCACCCGGCCAGGGGACCCCCGCACAGAGTACCCCAGGACGCTCCCGCCCGCACAGGTCTTGGTTCCAGTAGCCTGGCCAGGGCTCTCCCTGCACTGGACACCGTGGGACAACCGGCCTGTACCCAGCTCAGCGTCAGCTGTCTCGCCAGGGCATATTTTGCTCAGAGAGCTCGGTGACCACACCAGCCCATGCCCATTTTCAAGTTAGCTGTCCTGCCAGGGCACCCCCTGCATGGAGCACCCAATGACCAACCAGCCTGTGCCCTGCCTCAGCTCTAGCAGCATCTTTGGGGCACCCTGTACATGGAGAGTTCTAGAACACCCCAGTTTACACCCACTTCAGCTTCAGCTATCCTGCCAAGATGAACCTCTGTGTGTCGAGCCCCGGGTGCCTACAGCTTGCCCCTACTTTCGTTTTCGGTGTCCTGCCGGGGTACTTTCCGTGCAGAGCAATTCAGAGACCTCCCACTGCCACCTCAGATCCACCACCCCACACACAGAGCACCCCAGGACCCCGTAGCTTGTGCCCGTCTCAGCTTCAGCTGTCCTGGCAGTGTGCCCTCTGCACTGAACACAGCCTGCGTCCTCATCAGCTTTAGCTACTCTGACAGGGTTCCCAACACATGGAAAGCCTCGCGATCTCCAGCCCACGCCAGCCCCAGCTCCAGCCAGCCAGAAAAAGTCACCAAGCACACACAGTCTGTCTAGGGGACAGCCATACACAAGACCATACCCTCAGGCTAAAAAGTACCTGTTCTGCCTAACCCATAGAAGCACACACAGGAAGTCAAGCAAGATGGGGATGCAGAGGAACATGCTCCAGCAGAAAGAACAAGAACAAAGCTCAGAAAAAGAAGTGAAACAGAGATAAGCAATAGGCCTGATTAAAAAAAAATAATAAAGTAATGATCATAAAGATACTCACTGGACTGGAGAGAAGAGTGGAAGAACTCAGTGAGGCCTTCAATAAATTGATAGAAAATATAAAAAATATCCAATCAGAGTTGAAGAATACAGTAAGCGACATAAATGGTAAAACACACACTAGAGGGAATCAACACATTAGCAGTTGCAGCAGACTGTATCAACAATCTGTAAGAAAGGACAAGAAAAAGCACCCAAGCGAAACAGCAAAAAGTGGTAAGAATTTTAAAAATGAGGATAGCTTAAAGGGCCCCTTGGACAATAGCAAGTGAACAAACATTCACATTATAGGGACCTCAGAAGAAGCAGCAAGAGAGAGAGAAAGGGGTAGAAAACTTAATAGGGGGAAAATGTCCTTCATCTAGGGAAGGAGATGAACATCCAGTCCAAGAATCACCAAGAGTTCCAAACACAGTAAACCAAGGAGGTCCACATCACAACATATAATAATTAAGACATCAGTGGCTAAAGATAAAGAGGGAATTTTCAAAGCAGCAAGACGGAAATAAAAAGTTACCTACAAGTGAAAACCTCTAAGACTGTGAACTAATTTTTCAGTAAAAACCCGGCAGGCCAGAAGGGAGTGGGTGATATATTCAAAATGCTGAAAACATAAAAACATACAAATGAGAATACCCACCAAGGTTATCATTCAGATTTGAAGAAGAGGTGAAGAGTTTCCTAGATAAACCCACATAAAGGAGTTTATCACCACTAAAAAGCATTATAAGAAATGTTAAAGGGACTTCTTTAAGTAGAAAAGAAATGGTCATAATTGCATATAAGGAAATTTTGAATAAAATATAAAATATGATAGCATGTACATAAAATGTGGAAAGGGGGTAAAAAAAAGAAAGAAGTCCTCCCTTTTCTTTTCAGAACATGTTTGAACTTAAATGACATCAAGTTAATATAGACTGCTATTTACTTAGGATATTATACATGAAACTCATGGTAACCAAATCTCAAAACCTAGAAACGATATACACACACACACACACACACAAAATAAGTAAAGAGAAAAGAAAAAGAAAGAAACCTACAAAAACTCATGAATTATGCAGCGCCTGGGTGGCTCTGCTGGTTAAGCATTCGGCTTTGACTCAGGTCATAATCTCGCTGTACATGGGTTCGAGCCCTGCATCGGGCTCTGTGCTGACAGTTGTGAGCCTGGAACCTGCTTCTCATTCTGTGTCTCTCCCTCTCTCTCGGCCCCTCCCCAGCTAACACTCTGTCTCTCTCTCAAAAGTAAAATAAACATTCTAAAAAATTAGAGAAAACTAATTACAAAGAGGGGAAGAAAGGAAGCAAGTAACAGAAAAGAACTACAGGAAACAACAACATGGCAGTAAGTACATACATATCAATAATTAAATGTAAATGGTTTAAATGCTCTAATAAAAAGACACAAGGTGGTGGAATGGGTAAGCAAAACAGACCAGCTAAGTGGTGCCTACAAGAGATTCATCTCAGACCTAAAAACACCTACAAACTGAAAGTGAAGGGACGGAAACAATCCATGTAAATGGAAACAACAGCAAAAAAAAAAAAAAAAAAGCCAGTGTACCAATATTATATCAGAAAAATTTAGACTTTTTCAAAAAATTTTTTTAATGTTTGTATTTATTTTGAGACAGAGAGAGACAGAGCATGAACGGGGGAGGGTCAGAGAGAGGGAGACACAGAATCTGAAACAGGCTCCAGGCTCCGAGCTGTCAGCACAGAGCCTGACGCGGGGCTCGAACTCAAGGACCGTAAGACCATGACCTGAGCCGAAGTCGGCAGCCCAACCGACCGAGCCACCTAGGTGCCCCTAGACTTTTTTTAAAAATTTATTTATTTTTGGGAGAGAGGGAGGGAGTGGGGGAGGGGCATGGAGAGAGGGACAGAGAATCCCAAGCAGGATCCATGCTGTCAGCACAGAACCCAATGTGGGACTCAAACCCACAGTGAAATCATGATCTGAGCCGAATTCTTACATTCAACTGACTGAGCCACCCAGGGGCCCGTGGACAAAATAGACATTTAAACAAAGACTATAATAGAAGACAAAGAAGAATATTACATAATGATAAAGGAACAATCCAACAAGAGACCATAATTGTAAATGTCCATGCACTCAGTAAAGAAGCACCTTAATACACAAAACAAATATTAATGAACAAAAGAGAGACAGAGAGAAATTGACAATAATACAACCATAGTAGGGAACTTTAAAATCCCACTTCCATCATGGATAGATGATCCAGGCAGAAAATCAACAAGGAAGCGCTGTCTTTGACTGACACATTGGGCCAGATGGACACAATAGATATATACAAAACATTTCATCCGAAACAGTAGAATATATATTATTTTCAAATGCACATGGGCTGGTCTTGGGAAGATGGCGGCGTAGAAGGACGCTGGGCTCACCGCGTCCTGCCGATCACTTAGATTCCACCCACACCTGCCTAAATAACCCAGAAAACTGCCAGAAGAATGGCAGAATGGACTCTCTGGAGCCAAGACAAAAGGCCCTTGGAAGAGGGTAGGAAGGGCGTAGAGGAGGTGTGCGCTACACGCATTGGCGGGAGGGAGCTGGGGCGGTGGAGGGGCAGCCTGCCTGGCAAGGCAGAGCTCCCAAAGTCTGGCTTGCAAGAGCGGAGGGGCTGGAGGGAGTGAGTTCTGACCCCCAGCGGGACTTAACATCTGGAACGTTAAACGTCAGCAGCTCTGCTCGGAGAGCGGGAGGGCGAAAGGATACTGGAAGGGAGAGGTGTTGAGCCCCGGGAAACAGAGCTCAGGTCAACAGGGAACAAAAGCACTGGCCAGCGCCATCTCCCTCTCCCATCCCCCAGCCAAAACCCCTAAGGAAACCACTCCCCATCACGGAACTCGCTTGCACCACCCACACACCCAACGCTGTGCTTCTGCGGATCCATCCCTCCAACGGGTCTGCCTCTCTCCGGGTGCGGCAGGGCCCCTCCCAAAGCGGACCACTGAAGGCAAAGCAAGCTGAGTCTGACCCTCCCGCCCCGTGCACCTTGCGGGTCCACCCTGTCTAATACGCCAGATCCCATCAAAGCAGCACCACGAGCCTGGCAGTGTGCAAGCAGCCCAGACAGGGGCCACACCACTCCACAGTGAGTCCTGCCCTTGGGACAGGGGAAGATAAGGTACACACCAGCCTGACTGTAGCCCCAGCACTGGGCTGGGGACAGACATCGGGTCTCACTGTGGCCCCACCCACCAATACAAGTTACTCCAGACAGCACAGGGGAAGTGCCCCGCAGTTCTGCACCACCCCAGGGACTATCCAAAATGACGAAACGGAGGAATTCTCCTCAAAAGAAACTCCAGGAAGTAGCAAAAGCTAACAAATTGATCAAAAACGATTTAAGCAATATAACAGAAAAAGAACTTAGAATAACAGTAATAAAATTAATCGCTGGGCTTGAAAAAAAGCTTAGAGGACAGCAGAGAATCTATTGCTACAGAGATCAAGAGACTAAGAAATAGTCATGAGGAGCTAAAAAATGCTATAAATGAGGTGCAAAACAAATTGGAGGCGACCACAGCTCAGATTGAAGAGGCAGAGGAGAGGATAGGTGAATTAGAAGCTAAATTATGGAAAAGGAGGAAGCTGAGGAAAAGAGATATTAAAAAAACCCAGGAATATGAGGAGAGAATTAGAGAACTAAGTGATGCAATCAAATGGAACAATATCCGTATCATAGGAATTCCAGAAGTGGAAGAGAGAGAGAGAAAGGGGCTGAAGGTTCACTTGAACAAATCATAGCTGAGAACTTCCCTGATCTGGGGAAGGAAAAAGACATTGAAATCCAAGAGGCACAGAAAACTCCCTTCAGACGTAACTTGAATTGATCTTCTGCACGACATATCATAGTGAAACTGGCAAAATACAAGGATAAAGAAAGAATTCTGAAAGCAGCTAGAGATAAATGGGCCTTAACATGCAAAGGTAGACACACACGATTAGGAGCAGACCTATCTACTGAAACTTGGCAGGCCAGAAAGGAATGGCAGGAAATCTTAAATGTGATGGACAGAAAAAATATGCAGCTGAGAATTCTTTATCCAACAAGTCTGTCATTCAGAACAGAAGGAGAGATAAAAGTTTTCCCAAACAAACAAAAACTGAAGGAATTCATCACCACGAAACCAGCCCAAAAGAGATCCTAAGGGGGATTCTGTGAGTGAAATGTTGCAAGGACCAGAGACATCACTACAAGCATGAAACCTACAGACATCACAATGACTATAAACCCATATCTTTATATAACACTGAATGTAAATGGACTAAATGCGCCAACCAAAAGACATAGGGTATCAGAATGGATAAAAAAAACAAGACCCATCTATTTGCTGTCTACAAGAGACTCATTTTAGACCTAAGGACACCTTCAGAGTGAAAGTGAGGGGATGGAGAACTATCTATCATGCTACTGGAAGTCAAAAGAAAGCTGGAGTAGCCATATTTATATCAGACAAACTAGACTTTAAATGAAAGGATGTAACAACAGATGAAGAAAGGCATTATATAATAAATATAGGGTCTATCCATCAGGAAGAGCTAACAATTATAAATGTCTATGCACCGAATATGGGAGCCCCCAAATATATAAAACAATTAATTACAAACATAAGCAACCTTAGTGATAAGAATGTGGTAACTGCAGGGGACTGGAATACCCCACTTAAAACAATGGATGGATCATCTAAACACAGGATTGATAAAGAAACAAGGGCCCTGAATGTTACATCGGATCAGATGGACTTGACAGATTTAGAACTCTGCATCCCAAAGCAACAGAATATACTTTCTTCTCGAGTGCACATGGAACATTCTCCAACATAGATCACATACCGGGTCACAAAACAGCCCTTCACAGGTATAAAAGAAATGAGATCATACCAGGCACACTTTCAGATCACAATGCTATGAAACTTGAAATCAACCACAGGAAAAAGTCTGGAAAACCTCCAAAAGCATGGAGGTTGAAGAACACCCTATGAAAGAATGAATGGGTCAACCAAGCAATTAGAGAAGAAATTTAAAAATATATGGAAACAAATGACAATGAAAAGACAACAATCCAAATGCTTTGGGATGCAGCGAAGGCAGTCCTGAGAGGAAAATACATTGCAATCCAGGCCTATCTCAAGAAACAAGAAAAATCCCAAATACAAAATCTAACAGCACACCTAAAGGAAATAGAAGCAGAACAGCCAAGACAGCCTAAACCCAGCAGAAGAAGAGAAATAATAAAGATCAGAGCAGAAATAAACAATATAGAGTCTAAAAAAACTGTAGAGCAGATCAGCGAAACCAAGAGTTGGTTTTCTAAAAAAATAAACAAAATTGATGAACCTCTAGCCAGGCTTCTCAAAAAGAAAAGGGAGATGACCCAAATGGATAAAATCATGAATGAAAATGGAATTATTACAACCAGTCCCTCAGAAATACAAGCAATTCTCAGGGAATACTATGAAAAATTATATGCCAACAAACTGGACAACCTGGAAGAAATGAACAAATTCCTAAGTACCCACACACTTCCAAAACTCCAACAAGAAGAAATAGAAAACGTGAACAGACCCACAACCAGAGAAGAAATTGAATCAGTTATCAAAAATCTCCCAACAAATAAGAGTCCAGAACCAGATGGCTTCCCTGGGGAATTCTACCAGACATTTAAAGCAGAGATAATACCTATCCTTCTCAAGCTGTTCCAGAAAATAGACAGGGAAGGAAAACTTCCAGACTCATTCTATGAAGCCAGCTTTACTTTGAGTCCCAAAGCAGAGACCCAGCAAAAAAAAGAGAACTACAGGCCAATATCCCTGATGAATATGGATGCAAAAATTCTCAATAAGATACTAGCAAATCGAATTCAACAGCATATAAAAAGAATTATTCACCATGATCAAATGGGATTCATTACTGGGCTGCAGGGCTGGTTCAACATTCACAAATCAATCAATGTGATACATCACATTAATAAAAGAAAAGAACCATATGATCTTGTCAATCGATGCGGAAAAAGCATTTGACAAAATTCAGCATCCTTTCTTAGTAAAAACCCTCGAGAAAGTCGGGATAGAAGGAACATATTTAAACATCATAAAAGCCATTTATGAAAAGCCCACAGCTAATACCATCCTCAATGGGGAGTAACTGACAGCTTTCCGCCTGAGATCAGGAACATGACAGGAATGTCCACTCTCACCGCTGTTGTTTAACATAGCGTTGGAAGTTCTAGCATCAGCAATCAGACAACAAAAGGAAATCAAAGGCATCGAAATTGGCAGAGATGAAGTCAAGCTTTCACTGTTTGCAGATGACAGGATACTATACATGGAAAACCCAATAGACGCCACCAAAAGTCTGCTATAACTGATACATGAAGTCAGCAAAGTTGCGGGACACAAAATCAATGTACAGAAATCAGTTGCATTCTTATACACCAATAATGAAGCAACAGAAAGAGAAATAAACTGATCCCATTCACAATTGCACCAAGAACCATAAAATACCTAGGAATAAACCTATCCAAAGATGTAAAAGATCTGTATGCTGAAATTATAGAAAGCTTATGAAGGAAATTGAAGATACAAAGCAATGGAAAAACATTTCATGCTCATGGATTGGGAGAATACATATTGTCAAAACGTCAATACTACCCAAAGCTATCTACACATTCAATGCAATCCCAATCAAAATTGCACCAGCATTCTTCTTGCACCAGCTAGAACAAGGAATCCTAAAATGTGTATGGAACCACAAAAGACCCCAAATAGCCAAAGTAATTTTGAAGAAGAAGACCAAAGCAGGAGGCCTCACAATCCCAGACTTTAGCCTCTACTACAAAGCTGTAATCATCAAGACAGCATGGTATTGGCACAAAAACAGACACATAGACCAATGGAATAGAATAGAAACCCCAGAATTAGACCCACAAAAGTATGGCCAACCAATCTTTGACAAAGCAGGAAAGAATATCCAATGGAAAAAAGACAGTCTCTTTAACAAATGATGCTGGGAGAACTGGACAGCAACATGCACAAGAATGAAACTAGACCACTTTCTTACACCATTCACAAAAATAAACTCAAAATGGATAAAGGACGTGAATGTGAGACAGGAAACCATCAAAACCCTAGAGGGGAAAGCAGGAAAAAACTTCTCTGACCTCAGCTGCAGCAATTTCTTACTAGACACATCTCCAAAGGCAAGGAAATAAAATCAAAATGAACTATTGGGACCTCATGAAGATAAAAAGCTTCTGCACTTGAAAGGCAACAATCAACAAAACTAAAAGACAACCAATGGAATGGGAAAAGATATTTGCAAATTACATATTGGACAAAGGCCTAATATCCAAAATCTACAAAGAACTCACCAAACTCCACACCCAAAAAACAAATAATCCAGTGAAGAATTGGGCAGAAAACATGAATAGACACTTCTCTAAAGAAGACATGCGGATGGCCAAGAGGCACATGAAAGGATGCTCAACGTTGCTCCTCACCAGGGAAATACAAATCAAAACCACACTGAGATACCACCTCATGCCAGTCAGAGTGGCTAAAATGAACAAATCAGGAGACTATAGATGCTGGAGAGGATGTGGAGAAATGGGAACTGTGTTGCACTGTTGGTGGGAATGCAAACTGGTGCAGCCGCTCTGGAAAACAGTGTGGAGGTTCCTCAAAAAATTAAAAATAGATCTACCCTATGACCCAGCAATAGCACTGCTAGGAATTTACCCAAGGGATACAGGAGTGCTGATGCATAGGGGCACTTGTACCCCAATGTTGATAGCAGCACTTTCAACAATAGCAAAACTATGGAAAGAGCCTAAATGTCCATCGACTGATGAATGGATAAAGAAATTGTGGTTTATATACACAATAGAATACTACGTGGCAATGAGAAAGAATGAAATATGGCCTTGTAGCAACGTGGATGGAACTGGAGAGTGTGATGCTAAGTGAAATAAGTGATACAGAGAAAGACAGATACCATATGTTTTAACACTTATGTGGATCCTAAGACACTTAACAGAAGACCATGGTGGAGGGGAAGGGAAAAAAAAGGGTAGAGAGGGAGGGAGCCAAAACATAGGAGACTCCCAAAACTGAGAACTGAGGGTTGTTGGGGGGTGGGAGGCAGGGGATGGTGGGTGATGGGTATTGAAGAGGGCACCCTTTGGGATGAGCACTGGGTATTGTACGGAAACCAATTTGACAATAAATTTCATATTAAAAACAAAACAAATGCACATGGAACATTGTTCAGGATAGATCATAAGTTAGGCTGCAAAATAAGCCTCAGTACATTTAAGAAGATTGAAATAATACCATGCATCTTGTCTGACCACAACAGTATAAAACTAGAAATAAATCATAAGGAAAAAGAATTGAAAATACACAAGCACATGGAAGCTAAATAACATGACACTAAACAATGGATGTACCAATGAAGCAATCTAAGGAGAAACAAATGAAAATGAAAACACAACAGTCAAAAGTCTTTGGGGTGCAGCCATAGCCGTTTTAAAAGGGAAGTTTATAGCAATACAGATCTACTTCAAAAAAAAAAAACCAAGAAACAGCTCAAATAAGCAATCAGACCTTACACCTAAAGAAACTAGGAAAATAAGAACAAAGCCCAAGGTGAGTAGAAGGAAGGAAGTGACAAAAACCAGAGTAGAGATTCCAGGGAAGATGGCAGAGTCGGGGCTCACCTCATCCTAAGGATGCAACTAGATACCAGCCACCTCAGTGTAAACACACCAGAAAACAACCCAAAGCCTTGCAGAACAAACTCTCCACAGCTAAATATAGACAGGAGACCACATCAAAGAGGGTAGGGAAGGCAGAGACATGATCAGGAGCTAAAAACATCACAGGACTTCCCAGGGGAGAGAAGGACAACACAGACACAGAAAAGGGAGAAAAACAGGCTCTCAGGGAGCCTGCATGGGAAAGACAAATTTCCCTCACATTTGCCTGAACCTGAGGGGCTGAAATGCACTAGTACTTACAAACACCTGGAATATTAAAACTCAGTAGGCTTCTGCAAAAGCCAGGAGGGAGAAGGGGAACTGAATCCCCACTCTTCAAGAGACAAACAGCCCCTCAGAAATAGAGCATAGAAGTAGTAGTTTGAAAAACGCCTGGGGTGTATGGGAGGAAAAATTATTTACTAAGCTCAGAGCATGTTCTGCAGGGGCAGGGATCACTGGGAGACTTCTCCAGGTACAGTGGAGCTGGCAGGCACCATTCTCTCCCTTACCCCCCAGCATCAACACACAGACACCTGCAGGAAGCAGCACAACACTGCCACCCACCAAACAACTTGTTAACAGCATGCCTCACCCCTTTGTTCTCCTATGGGCACACCCCCTCCAGCCAGGCCGCTGCTCCAGGTCCTTCCACCCTCAGTAGACCCACACAACCTTGTTAACAGTGGACATCCCACCCCCAGAAACTTCTGCAGTTCAGTGCTACTGTATCTCCGGCAATATCTGGTCTGACTCAACGTGAGACCCAGGTGGCCCCAGGCTGGCCCAATCACAACACAGGGACTCAACTCTGCCAACAACAGGCAGAGAGCCATTGCAGACAACTGGGCTAAAGGCAAAAACAGCTCAGTCACAACAGCAGAGCACACAGCATACATACAGGCGATACCTTGGAAGAACCAGGTTCTGGCAAACAGGGGACATGGCACTGCTGGGCACTGCAGGACCTGTGGGTTGCCACTTCCACAAGCAGGAGATTTAACTAACTTTCCTAATACAGAGATACATAGAGTCATAGAAAATGAGGACATGGAGGAATATGTTCCAAATGAAAGAACAGGACAAAACTCACAGCAGAGAGCTACATGAAATAGTGAAAAGTAATATGCCTGATAAAGAATTTAAAGTAATGGTCATCAAGATTCTCACCGGACTTGAGAAAAGAGTGGATGACCTCAATGAGACCCTCAAAAAAAAAAAAAAAAAGAGATAGAAAACATAAAGAACCATTCACATGCAGAGATGAGGAACTCAATAACTGAAATCAAAAATAAGCCAGATGAAATAAAGGGTAGGCAAGAAGAAGCAGAAGAATGAATCAGTGACCTGGAGGACAGAAGAATGGAAAGCAATCAGGCTGAACAGGAGAGAGGCAAAAGACAAAAATAAACAATGAAAAGAGACTCAGGGAACTCAGCGACACCTTCAAGCATAATAAAAATTTCATTACAGGGATCCCAGAAGGATAAAAGAGTAGAAATAGAGCATAAAATTTATTTGAAAAAATAATAGTTGAAAACTTCCCAAATCTGGGGAGAGAAACAGAAATCCAGACTTTGGAAGCATAGAGATATTCCAAGAAAATGAATCCAAGGTAGTCCACACCAAGACACATAGCAATCAAAATGGCAAAAAGTACTGATAAAGAGAGAATTTTACAAGCAGCAAGAGAAAGGAAAACCGTTGCATACAAGAGAAACCCCTTAAGATTCTCAGCAGATTTTTTCATCAGAAACTTTGCAGGCCAGAAGGGAGTGGCATGATATATTCAAAGGACTGAAAGAAAAAATTTTGCAGCCAAGAATACTTTATCCAGTAAGGCTAACATTCAGAATAGAAAGAGAGAGAAAGAGTTTCCCAAACAAAGCTGGAGGAATTTATATACACTAAATCAGCCATTAAAAAAAATGTTAAAGGAACGGAAAGGAGAGTGCAAAGCAGAGACCATAAGTAAGAGTAAGATCAGCAGAAACCACAAAAGCAGTATAAATAACTGTATCTATAAAAATCAGTCAAGGAATTCACAAAATAAAAGGATATAAAGTATATACCATATACCTAAAATGTGGGGAGGAAAAGAGGAAAGAATGGGTTCAAACTTAAGTGACCATTGACTTAATATCAATTGCTATATGCAGAAGACGTTATATACAAACCAAATGGTAACCAAAAATCGAGAACCAGCCATAGATATGCAAAAAATACAGAGAAAGGAATCCAAGTACAATACTCAAGAAAGCCAAAAAATGGTCAGAGAAGAGAGTAAGTAAAGAAAGGAACACGAAATAACTACAAAAACAAACATAAAACAAGTAAGAAAATGGCAGTAAGTACACACCTATCAATCATTACTTTGAGTGTAAATGGACTAAACACTCCAACCAAAAAACAGGGTGACAGAATGAATACAAAAACAAGACCATCTATATGCTGCCCATGAGACTCATTTCAGACATACTGAAAGGGAAGGGATGGAAAAGCATTTTTCATGCAAATGTTAGTGAACAGAAAGCTAAGACAGCAATACTTATATCAGACAAGAAGATGCAACAATTGTAAATATTTATGCACCCAACATAGAAGGACCCAAACACATAAAGCACCTATTAAAAACAAAAAGGTTTACTTACATCAATCGACAGATCATCCAAACAGAAAATCAACAAGGAAAGTGGCTTTGAATGACACATTGGAGCAAATGGATCAAATACATATATTCAGAACACCCCATCCTAAAACAGCAACATACACATTGTTTTCAAGTTCAGACGGATCGTTCTCCCTAATACATCCTATGTTAGCCCACAAAACAATTCTCAACAAATTTTTTTTAAAAAGGAAAAACAGGTTGATTCATACCATGCATCTTTTCCAAACACGATGCTATGAAACTAGAAATCAACAAGAAAAAAATCTGGAAAAAACACAAATACAGAAAGAGTAAAAAGCATGCTGGTAAACAATGAATGACTCAACCAGGAAATCAAAGATGAAATTAAAAAAATACATTGAGACGAATTAAAACACAATGATCCAAAACCTTTTAGATGCAGTAAAAACAGCTCTAAATTGAAGTTTATTCATTACAGGCCTTCCTCAAGAATAAAATTCTCAAATACACAAACTAACCTTACACCTAAAGGAGCTGGGAAAAGAAGAACAAATAAAATCCAAAAACAGTATTAGGAAGGAAAGAATAAAGATTAGAGCAGAAATAAAAGAAATAGAGACTTAAAACAATATAACAAATCAGTGAAACCAGGAGCTGGTTTTTTGAAATGATCAACAAAATTGATAAACCTGTAGCCAGACACATAAAAAGAGAGAGAGAGAGAGGACTCAAAAAAAAAAAAAAAACAAAACAGAAATGAAAGAGGAAAAATAACAACTGATACCAAAGAAATACAATCATAGGAGAATATTATGAAAAATTGTATGCTTACATGTTAGACAGCCTAGAAAAAAATTGATAAATTCCTAGAAACATATAACTTTCCCAAAATTAATCTGAAAGAAATAAAAAATTTGAACATATCAATTACCAGCAACGAAATTGAATCAGTAATTTAAAAACTCCCAACAAACAAAAGTCCAGGACATGACAGCTACAGAGGTGAATTCTACCAAACATTCAAAGAAGAGTTAATACATATTCTTCTCAAAATACACCAAAAAATAGAAAATAAAGCTTCCTAATTCATTCTATGGAGTCAGCATTACCCAGATACCAAAAACAGATAAAAAACTCTACAAAAAAGAGAACTACCAATATCTCTGATGAGCATAGATGCAAACATCCTCAACAAAATATTATCAAACTGCATACAACAAGACATTTAAAAAACCATTCACCACAATGGGGCTTATTCCTCGGATACAAGGGAGATTCAATATTCACAAATCAATGTGATATATCACATCAATAAGAGAAAGGATAAAAACTATATGATCGTTTCAATACATGCAGAAAAGCCATTTGAAAAAATACAACATTCACTCATGATAACACTCAAGACAGTGGAGTTAGAGAAAATTTACCTTGACATAATAAGGGCCATATATGGAAAACCCATAGTTAATATTAAACTCAATGGTGAAAAACTGAGAACGTTCCCCCTAAGATCAGGAACAAGACAAGGATGTTCACTCTCACCACTTTTATTCAACACGGTACTCAAAGTCCTGGCCACAGCAATCAGACAAGAAAAGGAAGTAGCATCCAAATCCAAAAAAGCATCAAAATTGGCAAGGAAGAAGTAAAAATCTCACTGTTTGCAGATTACACATCTACTATATGTAGAAAATCCTAAAGACTCCATCAAAACCTACCAGAATAAATGAAGTCAGTCAAGTTGCAGGATACAAAAATCAGTATACATTCCATTGCATTTCTTTACACTAATAAAGAGCAGAAAAAGAATTAAGAAAACACCACTATTCATAATTGCACCTAAAAGGATAAAATATTTAGGAAGAAATTAAGCAAAGAAGTGAAAGACCTGTACTCTGAAAACTACAAAACACTGATGAAGGAAATTGAAGACAACAGAAAAATGGAAAAACATTCCATACTCATGAATTGGATGAATTAATATTGTTAAAATGTCCATAATAGCCAAGGCAACCTATATACTCAATGCAATTCCTTTCAAATTACCAACAGCATTTTTCACAGAACTAGAAAAAACCCTAAAATTTGTATGCAATCACAAAGGACACCAAATAATCAATTTCCAGTTGAGCAAACTGGACAGCTACATGCAAAAGAATGAAACTGGACCACTTTCTTACGCCAGACACAAAAGTAAATTCAAAATGGATTCTGGACCAAAACATGAGACCTGAAACCGTAAAAATCCTAGAAGAAAACACAGGCAGTAATTTCTCTGACATAGGCCATAACAATATTCTTCTAGATAGGTCTCCTAGGGAAAGGGAAACAAAAGCAAAAATAAACTACTGGGACTGCATCAGAATAAAAACCTTTTGCTTAGCAAAAGAAACCATCAACAAAACCTAAAGGCAATCTATTGAAGGGAGAAGTTATTTGCAAATGATATATCGGATAAGGGGTTAACATTCATAATATATAAAGAACTTCTACAAGTCACTATCAGAAAAACAATCCAATTAAAAATAGTCAGAAGACATGAACATACATTTCTCCAAAGCAGACATCCAGATGGCCAAAACACAAGAAAAGATGCTCAACATCATTCCTCATCAGAGAAATGCAAATCAAAACCACAGTTAGATATCACCTCGCACCTGTCAGAATGGCTAAAATTAAAATGACAAGAAACAATGAGGATGTTGCTGAGGATGTGGAGAAAAAGGAACTCTCATTCACTTTTAGTGGGAATGCAAGCTGACGCAGCCACTGTGGGAAATAGCATGGAGGTTCCTCAAAAAATTTGGGGCACCTGGGTGGCGCAGTCGGTTAAGCGTCCAACTTCAGCCAGGTCACGATCTCGCGGTCCGTGAGTTCGAGCCCCGCGGCAGGCTCTGGACTGATGGCTCAGAGCCTGGAGCCTGTTTCCAATTCTGTGTCTCCCTCTCTCTCTGCCCCTCCCCCGTTCATGCTCTGTCTCTCTCTGTCCCAAAAATAAATAAACGTTGAAAAAAAAAATTAAAAAAAAAAATTAAAAAAATAGAATCACCCTATGATCCAGTAATACCAGTACTAGGTACTTACCCAAAGAAAACGGAAACTCTAATTCAAAAAGATATAAGCCACCCTGTTTACTGCAACATTATTTACAACAGCCAAGCGATGGCAACAACCTAAATGTCCATCAAGAGACAAATGGATAAGGAAGATATGGTGTGTCGGGGGCGAGGGGGTTATATTACTCAACCACACAAAATGATATTTGTGCCATTTGCAACGACATGAATGGACCTACAGAATATTATGCTAAGTGAAATAAGTGAGACCAAGAAAGACACATACCAAAGGATTTCACTCATATGTGGAATCTATAAAAAATGAATAATCAAACAAAAAGCAGAGTTATACCTATTAATACAGAGAACAAATTGATGGTTGCCACAGGGAGGTACGTCAGGTGATCAACAAAATGGGTGAAGGGGAGTTGGAAGGACAGGACTGCAGTTATGGAAGGAATAAGTCACAAGGATAAAAAGCACAGCACAGGGACTATGGTCAGTGGTAGTGTGATACTGTTACATGGCGACCGACGGTACTCACACTTGGGATGAGCACAGCATAAAGTACAGACATGTTAAATCACTGTATCATACACCTGAAACAAATGCACCATTGTATGTCAAGTACTCAAATAAAAAAATAAAATTTCCAGAAGTCCTAGACATCCAAAGCCGATTAAATACTCTCAAAAATGTCAAATGGCATTTATATTCCACCTATATAGATGTCCTTTTTATTTTCCACATTAAAAGACCCTATTAATAATAAACTATTTTTGTTATGGAACACATCCACGTCTGTACTTAAAAAACCAAACAGAAATGTTTATACCCACGCGGGCATCTGGTATATCAGTGCAGGACTAGACATTTCATTTGCATGAGGGCTTTCAGTTACTTGGGAGAAATTATTCCAGTGGCCTCCACTGCTGCTCAGTGGGATTTTGACTGCAGTTCATCGAGTTTCTATTTCTATCCCTAGAATTCCCTGCTCCATCAAAGCCAGCTTTCGCCTTTCCGCTTGTTTGGGCCATTGAAAGGTGAGTCTGTCACTTCAAGCAGGAAGGTTAAGAGCCAATTCTTGCTTTAAGACACCTTTTCCCTCGACGGCTATGGTGGGCAGTTTTTACCAGTGGCTGCCCTGTCAGCTTCAGAAGCAGAATGAAGGGCTGCTAAGCGGAGCGGGGCCCCTGGCCAACACACCAAGGCTCCGTAGTGGAGTATACAGTTGTGGGGAACCACCAAGGTTTGGGGTTGCGTGTTTTAGCAGCATAACCTTGCCCATTCTGACTGATAACAGCTAGCATGCACAGAAGCAAGCCAAGGCCAGCCCTAGCTCCTGCATGGGATTCTGACAACATAAGTAACTCACTCTCAGGGAGAAGGTAACAGGATGTCTTCAGACTCTTAATGAGGAACAGTAACACTGCAGTAAAGACCTGATAAATTCACTCAAATGTCTAGGGGTGTGTGTGTGTGTGTGTGTGTGTGTGTGTGTGTAAACTACCATAAGCCCAACATAGCAAAGGTCCATTTTAAGCTGCTAATGGGAGTAAATGTGTTCAGGATCCAGACTATCTAAAATTGGTACATTAAGTTACTTGGGCCACTTGAGTGAAGACTTTCAGATTTAGAGGCACTAGGGTTAGAGGCATGAGACGCAAAGGAGCCCAAGTGTAAATAATATTAATCATAGGATTGGGGGATTAACAATTCCTAGGGAGAGCATGATTCTTCAAGATTCTTGGAAAGAGAGGAGAAGCTCAGAGTTTTAATAATAAAAACAGGTTGAAATAGAACCAAATTACTGGGGCGCCTGAGTGGCCCTGTGAGCTAAGCGACCATCTCTTGATTTTGGCGCAGGTCATGATCTCACAATCATGGGATCAAGCCCTGGGTCAGGTTCCACACTGGGTGTGGAGAGTCCTTAAGATTCTTTTCCTCTTTCTCGCTTTCTCTCTCTCTCCGCCCCCCTCCCTCCCCATCTCTGTTTCTGCTCTCTCAAAAAAAAGTATCATCTTAACTATAATTATGATAATCATATGTGTATCCCTTTGCTAGGTGCCTCAAATTGCATGAATTTCTAGGGCCTTGATTTCTGTCTCTACAAGGGGCTTATTAAGGTCCCTTTTAAAAACAAAATTCTGCAATTCTAAATTACTTTTCTGAGCTTCCCTTTCCTTATTTTTCAAAAGCGAGGGTTGGCAAACTATAACCCATGGGCTGTATTCAGCCCACACCCTGTTTTTGTAAATAACTAGAACAACACCAACCTCCACTGTCTACAGCTGCTTTCACACTACAGCAGCACATTAGCTGAGTAGGGAGAAAGAAACTGAATGGCAGTGAAAGCCTAAGCCCTTTCCAGAAGAGTTTCAACACCTGTTGAAAAGGAAGGGCTTACAATGAGTCACTAATATTCAAGTTGGGTTTTCCACAGAACCTCAGGATACAGAAAGATGCCTCTTAGTGCACCAGGATGAAATTGGGAGAGAAATGGTGGGGGGAGACAACACAGATGTTAAAGAAAGAGGACAGGCAGTGAATAAGCTCGATCAGCTCCAAATTTCTGATTCAATCAGAGAAGATCTAAGCGTATCTGCTCCACATATTGCAGACATATGTGACATTTCATTTAAAAAAAACGATCCTAGGGGCGCCTGGGTGGCGCAGTCGGTTAAGCGTCCGACTTCAGCCAGGTCACGATCTCGCGGTCCGGGAGTTCGAGCCCCGCGTCGGGCTCTGGGCTGATGGCTCAGAGCCTGGAGCCTGTTTCCGATTCTGTGTCTCCCTCTCTCTCTGCCCCTCCCCCGTTCATGCTCTGTCTCTCTCTGTCCCAAAAATAAATAAACGTTGAAAAAAAAAAAATTAAAAAAAAAAAAACTCCATTCCTCCAACCCTCATCCCCCTCCAATCTATTCTCCTTATTTGGGTCCAATTCAGCATTCAAAAAACTGCCAGTTTTATCTCATAATTCTTAACTCCCTTGAATGGCTCCTGGATGACCTAGGATGCAGTCAAACCCCTTAATAAAGTTGGCTCCCAAGTTCTTTTCTTTTTTTTTTTTTTTTTTTTTTTAAGTTTAAGAGAGAGATTGCCTGTGTGCACACGCCTGTGAGTGGAGCAAAGGCAAAGAGAGTGGGAGAGAATACCAAGCAGGCTCCATGATGTCAGTGCAGAACCCAAAACGGGGCTCAAACTCATGAACTGCGAGTCTGTGACCTGAGCCAAAACCAAGAGTTGGACGCTTAACCAACTGAGCCCCTCAAGTGCCCCAGCTTCCAGCTTCCTTACAATCAGTGCTAGGTCTCCAACCACTTGTTTGGGGTCCAGCTTCTCACAACCACTGCTGGTCATACACAGAACTGTGTTCTGTCTCTCCGTTCTTCGATGACTGGCTCAGGTTCTCCTGATCTCGGCATGGGCATGACCACCTTCTGAGAGCCCTCTCTGGGAGCTTGGAAAGACGCAGAGTAAGAGGATCCTGTAGTCGCCTCCCACGGACACACCGAGGCTGCATCTAAATACAGTGCAGCCCACTCTGAAGGTGCGACCAACAGAACGATCTCCCTCACCTACAGCTATAAAGAAAACGCCATGCTGAGGAGGGGAGGAGGGGCAGAGTGACAGAGAACCAAATCCCCTTCTGAGGCATATCACAGGCAGGCTGTCCTTCCTGAAAAGCGAGGAGATCAAGCCCCACGTCAGACACCCCTGCCCGGGGGGTCCGCATCAGGAAGACATTATGCCTAGCTTTGAAAATCAGTGAGGTTCACCCCCAAGAGAAGTGGAAGACTTTAGAAAACTGAGGTTCCCCTTCTTCAAAGGGCCAGCACACTATATGACTCACTCTGAGAGTCAGCATAGAGGCAGCAGCTAAAAAGCACCTGGCTTATACATGAAGGAGATGAACTGATTTTAGAGAGTAGGCACAGCAGAGGGGCAGCGATTTGTAGGAACCTTCTCTGGGAACAGAAGTGCTAACAGACGCCTTTTTTTTTTTTGGAGCTTCCTCAGCCTAGCTTGCATGACACTGATAGGAGCCAGTTCTGACTCTCTCCTTCTGCTCTGCCAGCCCTGCTTGTCCCACCTCAACATTCCCTTGTGGACCACCCTGCCCAAACCACCTGCCCTAGCACATTCCCCTCCGAAGCAGCTTCCACGCCGCCACACTGGCAAGCGGCCTCAGTCAAGACCAGCAACCTCCCAAAGCAACGACCTCCCTGCCGCCTCCAGCAGGCAGTCCCAGACAAGACTGTTGCCCCTCCAAGGTGATTACTGCCCCGGGGAGGGGGGAAACCCCACCCACCAACACACCCCAAATGGATGCAGCCAGGCCTCTCGGCCACATACAGCAGGGGTTGACTCCACCTCCCAGCATGTTCACAGGAAGTGTAGCCAGACCTCTCACCCAGCCGTGCCAGGGGCCAGCCCACCAATGCGCACACAGTAGTTGCAGCTGGTCACTGATGACCGCCGGGCCAAGATCCAGCCCTGCTCAACGGTGCAGCTGAGTCACAACAAGAATGCATGTAGCATGCACAGGTAACACCTCTGGAGCACCTGGGTCTGGTGACCAGAGGGGATTGAGCTACTGCACCCCACAGGACACTTTCTTTTAAATTTTTTTTAATGTTTATTTATTTTTGAGAGAGAGACAGGATGCGAGTGGGTTAGGGGCACAGAGAGAGAGGGAGACACAGAAACCGGAAGCAGTCTCCAGGCTCTGAGCCATCAGCACAGAGCCCGATGCGGGGCTGGAACTCACAGAGTTGTGAGATCATGACCCGAGCCGAAGTCAGACAATCAACCGACTGAGCCACTCAGGCGCCACCCCCGCCCCCGCCCCCGCCCCCACAGGACACTTTCTACATAAGCCTATTATGTTAAAGACCGGAGGCATCACTGACCTACCTAATACATAGAAATAAACACAGAGCGTTGGACAAAATGAGGAGAGGGAGGAGTATGTTCCAAACAAAAGAATAAGACAACCTCCCATCACCGCCACAAAAGAACTACAGAAAACAAGATAAGCAATCGACCTGATAAAGATTTCAAAGTAATGCTCATAAAGATGCTCAGTGCACTTGAGAGAAGACAACCAATCAAAGCTGAAGAATACAGCAACTCAAATGAAAACCACGCTGGACAGAATCAAGCAGATTAGAGGATGCAGACCAATAGATCAGCAATCTGACAGACAGTGTGCTGGAAACCATCCAAGCTGAGTGGCCAAAGAAAAAAGATTTTTAAAAATGAGGATAGGTTAAGAGGTCTTTAGGACAACCTAAGTGTACTAACATTCACGTTATACGAGTCCCAAAAGGAGAAGAGAGAAAAGGTCAGAAAAACTTCTTGGAAGATATAATAGCTGAGAACTTTCCTCATCTGGGGGACGGAACAGACATCCAGGTCCAAGAAGCACAAAAACCCTAAGTAAATTGAGTCCAAGGATATCCACATCAAGACACATATTAATTAAAGCGGCAAAACTAAAAGAGGGTTCTTAAAATCAGCAAAAGGAATTTGTTACATACAAGAAAAAAAAAAAAAACCGTAAGGCTGATAGCAGATATTTCAATAGAAATTTTGCAATCCCAAAGGGACTGACATGATATATTCAAAGTGCTGGAAGGAAAAACTAGAACCAAGAATATTCTACCCAGCAAGGTTATCATTCAGAATTTTGGAAAAATATGTTCCCAAGCAAAAGTTAAAGAAATTTATCACCACTAAGTCAACCTGACAAAAAAATGGTAAGGGATTTTTTTTTTTTTTTTTTTTGGTAAGAGGATTCTTTAAGCAAAAAAGAAAAAGCTATAACTGAAATAAGAATATAATGAAAGGAAAAAAATCATTGGTAAAAGCAAACATATACTAATGGTAATAGATCAATCACTATTAAAGCTAGTATGAAGGTTAGAAGACAAAAGTAGTTTATTAATATCTATGATAATTAGTGACAACAAAAATATAAAGAGAAAGGAATCTAAGCATAACATTAGAGAAAGTCATCAGTCACAAGGGAAGAGAGCAAGAGAAGAAAGGAAGAAGAACTACAAAAGCAACCAGAAAACAATTAACAAAATGGCAATCAGTGTATACCTATCAATAATTCCTTTAAATATAAACAGACTCTGAGCTCCAATGAAAGGCATAAGGTGAAAGAATGAATAAAAACAAAAGACTTGGGCACCTAGGTGGCTCAGTTGGTTAAAGGTCCGACTTCAGCTCAGTCATGATCTCACAGTTCGTGAGTTTGGGCCCTGTGTCGGGCTCTGTGCTGACAGCTCAGAGCCTAAAGCCTGCTTTTGATTCTGTGTCTCCCCCTCTCTCTGCCCCTCTCACCCACCCCACCCTCCCTCTCTCTCCCTCTGTCTCTCTCTCAAAAATAAATAAACATTAAAAGAAATCTTTGAGGCATAGCAAAAGCTACTCTAAAAGGGAGTTTATAGCAAGACAAGTTTATCTCAAGAGACAAGCAAAATCTCAAATAAAAAACCCAACATGTAAAGGAACAAAAACAAAACAAAACAATTTAAAAGGTCAATGAAAGTAAGAGTTGGTTCTTTGAAAAGATGAACAAAATTGATAAATGTTTAGCCAGATTCAGAGAGGACTCAAAAAATACAATCAGATGAAGAAGCAAAAATAAAAACCAACACAAATACAAATGATTAGAAGAAAATCGTATGAAAAATTATATGGCAACAAATTGAACAACCTAAAAGAAATGGATAAATTTTTAGAAACGTATAACCTCCCAAAACTGATTCAGGAAGAAAGAGAAATTTTGACCAGACTGATAACCAGAAATGAAACTGAATCAGTATTCAAAAAACCCTCAGCAAACAAAAGTCCAGGATTAGGTGACGTCACAGATGAATTCTACCAAACATTTAAAGAAGAGCTAATACATATGAACATAGGGGAAGGAAAACAAAAATAATACAAAAACAGAGAGGGAGACAAAGCATAAGAGACTTAAATACAGAGAACAAACAGGGTTGCTGGTGGAGTGTTGGGTGGGTGGGGGATGGGCTAAATGGGTGATGGGCATTAAGGAGGACACTTGGTGGGATGAGTACTGGGTGTTCTATGTAAGTGATGAATCACTGAATTCTACTCCTGAAATAATTATTAGGCTATGTGTTAACTAACTTGGATTTAAGTTAAAAAAAAAAAAACTTTTATCAACATTAAATAATAATAATAAAAAATTTTTTCTCTTTAACAGTAAAAAATAAAAATACAGAAGAGTTAATACAGAGGGCACCTGGGTGGCTCAGTCAGTTAAGCAACTGACTTCAGCTCGGGTCATGATCTCATGGTTCATGAGTTCAAGTCCTACATTGGACTCTGTGCTCATAGCTCAGAGCCTGGAGCCTGCTTCAGGTTTTGAGTCTCCCTCTCTCTCTGCCCCTCCCCTGCTCATGCTCAGCCTCTCTCTCTCTTCCAAAAATAAATAAATATTAAAAATAATAATAAAAATGAAGAGTTAATACCTATTTCTTTCATACTTAACAAAAAATAGAAGATGAAGGGAAACTTGCACATGTATTCTATGAGGCCAGCTCCAAAGGCACTACAAAGAGAGAGAGAGAGAGAGAGGGAGGGAGAGAGAGAAACTACAGACCAATATCTCCAATGAACATAGGTGCAAAAATCCTCAACAAAATATTAACAAACCACATACAACATTTATTTTAAAAGCATTCACCATAATCAAGTAGAATTTATTCCAGACATGCAAAAATGATTCAATATTTAGAAATCACTGTGATACACCACATTAATAAACAAAGGATAAAACCATATGATCATCTCAATAGGAAAAGCATTTACAATGTCCATTCGTGATAAAAACACTCAACAAAGTGGGTTTCGAAAGAACATACTTCAACATAATAAACGTCATATATGAAAAACCCGCAGCTAACATCATAATCAATGGTGAAAAACAGAGTTTTTCCCCTAAGATCAGGAACAAGACAAGGATATCCACTCTCACTTTTATTCAACACAGTACTGGAAGTCCTAGCTGTAGCAAAGAGACAAGAAATAAAAGGCATCTAAATTGGTAAAGACGTAAAGCTGTTGTTATTGTCAGATGACATAATAATGTACACAGAAAACCCTAAAGACTCCACCAAAAAACTATTGGATTTGTTACATAAATTCAGTAGAGTTGCAAGATACAAAATTAATATACAGAAAACAGTTACATTTCTATGCATTAATAACAAAGTTGCAAAAACGGAAATTAAGACAATAACCCTATTTACAATTATACCAAAAAGAAAAAAACACTTAGAAATAAATTTAACTAAGAGAGTGAAAGACCCGTAGTCTGACAGGTCTATAAGGAATTCATTAAAGAGACTGAAGAAGACACAAACAAATGGAAAGACATTCCGTTCTCACAGACGGGGAGAACCAACACTGTTAAAATGTCCACACTACACAAAGCAATCAATAGATTTAATGCCATCCTATCAAAATACCAAAGGCATTTTCTGTAAAACTACAACACATAATCCTAAAATGTGTGTGGAACCACAAAACACCCCAGGTAGCCAAAGCACTCTGGAGTAAAAACAAAGCTGGTGGCATCACAATCCCAGATTTCAAACTATACCACAAAGCTGTAGTAATCAAACAGTATGGTACTGGCACAAAAATAGGCACAAAGATCGACAGAGCAGAACAGAAAGCCCAGAAATAAACTAGCACTTATATGGTCAATTAATCTACAACAAAGGAGGCAAGATTATACAATGAAGAAAAGGAGGTCTTTTAAATAAATGTGTTGAGAAAAATGGGTAATTACACGCAAAAGAATGAAACGAGACTGCTTTCTTACACCATGTACAAAAATGTTCTCAGAATGGATTAAACACCTAAATGTGAGACCTGAAATTATAAAACTGCTAAAATGAAACATAGATAATACTCTCTCAGACATTGGTGTTAGCAAAATGTTTGTAGATCTGTTTCCTCAGGCAAGGGAAACAAAATAAAAAATAAACTATAAGCACTACACCAAAATAAAAAGCTTTTTCACAGCAAAGGAAACCATCAACAAAGCAAAAAGACAAACTACTGAAGGGAAAAGATATGTCCAAATGGTATATATCATAAGGAGTTAATACCCAGAATATATAAAGACCTGATAGAAATCAATAAGGGAAAAACAAACAATCCAATTAATAAAATGGGCAGATAACCTGAAAAACATTTTTTTCCAAAGAAGACATACATATGGTCAACAGACAAGTATAAAGATTTTCGACCACTAATCATCAGGGATATACAAATTAAAACCTCAATGAGACATCACCTTACATCTGTCAGAATGTCTATTATCAAAAAGACAAGAAAAAAGTTCTGATGAGGATATTGAGAAAAGGGAAACTTAATACACTGTTTGGTGTGAATTAAAATGGTACAACCCTTGTGGAAAACAATATAGAGGTTCCGCAAAAAATCAAAATTAGAAATACCATGTGATCTAGTACAATTCCAATGCTGAATATTTTCTGAAAGAAAACAAAAATCAAATTTTGAAAAAACATGTGCACTCCACTGTTTATTGCAGCATTATTTACAACAGCCAAGAGATGCAAACTACTTAGCTGTTCATCCACAGATGAATAAAGATATGGCATATACACAATGGAATGTTACTGAGCCATTAAACATAATGAGATCTTGCCATTCACAACAACATGGATGGCCCGAGAGAGTAGAATGCTAAGTGAATTAAGTCAGACAAGAAGAGACAAATACCATATGATTTTACTTATAAGTGGAATCTAAAAGAACAAAACCAATGAACCAAGGAACGAACACGCGTGCACACACACACACACACACACACACACACAGATGTTTAAACACAAAGAATGAATGGGTGGTTGCCAGAGGGGAGGTGGGTAGGGGAATGCATGTAGTAGATAAAGTGCATTAGGAGCTACAAACTTCCAGTTATAAAAATAAACAAGTCACGGAGATGAAGAGTACAGCATAGAAAATACAGTCCATAATATCGTAATAATGTTGTAATGGTGACAGATGGTGACAATACTTCCATGGTGAACATTGAGTAACTGACGGAATTGTGGAATCACTAAGTTGTACACTTTAATATAATATTTTAATTCTACTTTAATAAAAATAAATCATTTCCCATAAAAAAGAATATAGAAAAGTAATAATACAATGAAAAATAAGTTAATATTTTATTGTTATGATCAGTTAGGTATGTTGTAATTATCTTCTCTTCACCTTCTTTGTAATGACTTCCTAAAGAAGTTTTCCTTTTTTGTGGTCAAATTAGCAATATGTTCCTACATAAATTATAATTTGTGTCTCACCTAATAGAAATTCCCTGTGAAGTCACAAGCTCTTATCTACTAAGGAAAATTCTAAAATTTGCCTTTTACATTAGGTCTTTAATCTCACTGGAATAAATTTTTTAATGGGTGGGACTATGTTTTACTTCTATTTTTCATATAGAAGTACAACTTTTCTACATTCTTACCCTCTCAATTTTATTCCATTGGTCTATTTGTCTCTCAGCAGTATTACTGTCTTAACCTAGATTTATAAAAATTCTTTACATCTTATAAGGGCATTCCCCCACCTTTATTAACTGCTTTTAAAATTGCCTTAGGTAGCTATAGTCATTTTTTTCCATATAAATATTAGAATCAGATTGTCAAGTTTTAAGAAAACCCCTTTTAGGATTTTGATTAGAATTTCCCTGAATTTATAGATTAATTTGGGAGAGAAATTATGAATTTAAACTAACTTTTCGGGGCGCCTGGGTGGCGCAGTCGGTTAAGCGTCCGACTTCAGCCAGGTCATGATCTCGCGGTCCGTGAGTTCGAGCCCCGCGTCGGGCTCTGGGCTGACCGCTCGGAGCCTGGAGCCTGTTTCAGATTCTGTGTCTCCCTCTCTCTCTGCCCCTCCCCCGTTCATGCTCTGTCTCTCTCTGTCCCAAAAATAAATAAACGTTGAAAATAAATAAATAAATAAATAAATAAACTAACTTTTCTACCCATAGTCATAGACATCTCTTTATTGTTTGCATTTACCAAATGTTCAAAAATATTGTATAATGGAATTCACGCACATCTTTTGTTGCTATTTAAAGGACATCTTTGAAAATATTAATATTTGTTGGGGCACCTGGATGGCTCCATCGGTTGAGCGTCTGACTTCAGCTCAGGTCATGATCTCACAGTTCGTGAGTTCAAGTCCTGCATCAGGCTCTGTGCTGAAAGCTTAGAGCCTGGAGCCTGCTTCCGATTCCATGTCTCCCTCTCTCTCTGCCCCTCCCCTGCTTGTACTCTGTCTCTCTCTCAAAAATAAATAAAGATTAAAAAAAATAAAAATAAAAAAATATATATAATATTGTTACAATATTATATTGTATATATATAATATATATATAATAACAATATATAATATTGTTATATACTAACTGGAATTTAAATAAAATTTGTAAAGAAAAAAAGTAAAATAAAATAATATTTGTAAAGTCTTGAACTCTTTAATTGGCATAGAAAAATTAAATTGATTTTTTGGTATATCGCTTTTATGTCCAGCATGCTTGATGAAATCTAATTCATTTGTCTTCTCTTGACTTATTTCTAAGGACAAATCTACCATGTCTGGGGATTATTCTAGAAGATGGTGGCGTAGGAGGATGCTGAGCTCACCGTGTCTTGCTGGTCCTTTGATTCCACCCACACCTGCCTAAATAACCCAGAAAAGTGCCAGAAGACTAGCAGACCAGACTCTCTGGAGCCAAGCGTAGACAAGAGGCCCACAGAAGAGGGTAGGAAGGGCAGAGAGGCAGTTGCGCGCTACACAGACTGGCAGGAGGGAGCGGGGTGGTGGAGTGTGGCCCGTCCAGCAAGCCCCCGAGTCTGGCTTGCAAAAGCAGAGGAGCCGGACGGAGTGAGTTCTGACAGCCAGCGGGACTTAACATCTGAAATATTATAAGTCAACAACTCTGCTCATAGAGCGGGAGGGCAAGAGGACACCGGGAGAGAGAGGTGTTGAGTCCCGGAAGACAGAGCTCAGCTTGGCGGGGAACAAAGGCACTGGCCAGTGCCATCTCCCTTGCCCATCCCTCTGCCAAAACACCAAAGGGAACCAGTCCCCATCACCAAACTTGCTTGCACTGCACAAACACCCAACGCTGTGCTTCTGAGGATCCATCTCTCCAACAGGTCTGCCTCCCTGCTGGTGCCGCAGGGCCCCTCCCTAAGCGGACCACCGAAGGCAAAGTGAACTGAGCCTACCCCTCCCGCCCCTGTGCAACTTGTGGATCCACCTTGGCTAATACGCCAGATCCCATCAAAGCAGCACCACAAGCCTGGCAGTGTGCACACAGCCCAGACAGGGGCCACACCACTCCACAGTGAGTCCTGTCCCTGGGACAGGGGAAGATAAGGTACACACCAGCCTGACTGTGGTCCCAGCGGTGGGCTGGGGACAGACATTGGGTCTGACTGCGGTCCTGCCCACCAACACAAGTTACTCTGGACAGCACAGGGGAAGTGCCCCGCAGTTCTGCGCCACCCCGGGGACTATCCAAAATGGCAAAAAGGAAGAACTCTCCTCAAAAGAAACTCCAGGAAGTAGCAAAAGCTAAGAAATTGATCAAAAATAATTTAAGCAATATAACAGAACAAGAATTTAGAATAATGGTCATAAAATTAATCACTGGGCTTGAAGAAAGCATAAGGGACAGCAGAGAATTTATTGCTACAGAGATCAAGGGACTAAGAAATAGTCATGAGGAGCTAAACAATGCTATAAATGAGGTGCAAAATAAAATGGAGGCGACCACAGCTCAGATTGAAGAGGCAGAGGAGAGGATAGGTGAATTAGAAGATAAAACTATGGAAAAAGAGGAAGCTGAGAAAAAGAGAGAGAAAAAAAGTCCAGGAGTATGAGGGGAGAATTAGAGAACTAAGTGATGCAGTCAAACGGAACAATATCCGTATCATAGGAATTCCAGAAGTGGAAGAGAGAGAGAGAAAGGGGCTGAAGGCGCACTTGAACAAATCATAGCTGAGAACTCCCTGATCTGGGGAAGGAAAAAGGCATTGAAATCCAAGAGGCATAGAGAACTCCCTTCAGACGTAACTTGAAGCGACCTTCTGCACGACATATCATAGTGAAACTGGCAAAAATACAAGGATGAAGAGAGAATTCTGAAAGCAGCTAGGGATAAACACACTCTAACTTACAAAAGGAGACCCATAAGTCTAGTGGCAGACCTATCTACTGAAACTTGGCAGGCCAGAAAGGAATGGCAGGATATCTTCAATGTGATGAACAGAAAAAATATGCAGCCGAGAATCCTTTATCCAGCAAGTCTGCCATTCAGAATAGAAGGAGAAATAAAGGTCTTCCCAAACAAAAACTGAAGGAATTCATCACCTCTAAACCAGCCCTACAAGAGATCCTAAGGGGTACTCTGTGAGTGAAATGTTGCAAGGACCAGAGACATCACTACAAGCATGAAACCTACAGACATCACAATGACTCTAAATCCATCTTTCTATAATAACACTGAATGTAAATGCTCCAACCAAAAGACACAGGGTATCAGAATGGATTAAAAAAAAACAAGACCCATCTATTTGCTGTCTATAAGAGACTCATTTTAGACCTGAGGACACCTTCAGATTGAAAGTGAGGGGATAGAGATCTATCATGCTACTGGAAGTCAAAAGAAAGCTGGAGTAGCCATACTTATATCAGACAAACTAGACTTTAAATGAAAGGCTGTAACAAGAGATGAAAAAGGGCGTTATATAACAATTACAGGGTCTATCCATCAGGAAGAGCTAACAATTGTAAATGTCTATGCGCCGAATACAGGAGGCCACAAATATATAAAACAGTTAATTGCAAACATAAGCAACCTTATTGATAAGAATGTGGTAACTGCAGGGGACTTGAATACCCCACTTACAACAATGGATAGATCATCCAGACACAGGATCAATAAAGAAACAAGGGCCCTGAGTGATACATTGGATCAGATGGACTTGACAGATATATTTAGAACTCTGCATCCCAAAGCAACAGAATATACTTTCTTCTCGAGTGCACATGGAACATTCTCCAACATAGATCACATACTGGGTCACAAAACAGCCCTTCAGAAGTATACAAGAATTGAGATCATACCATGCATACTTTCAGATCACAATGCTATGAAGCTTGAAATCAACCACAGGAAGAAGTCTGGAAAACCTCCAAAAGCATGGAGGTTAAAGAACACCCTACTAAAGAATGAATGGGTCTGGGGCCCCTGGGTGGCTCAGTTGGTTGGGCCAATGACTTCGGCTCAGGTCATGATCTTGCAGTTTGTGAGTTCGAGCCCCGCATGGTGCTATGTGCTGACAGCTCGGACCCTGGAGCCTACTTCGGATTCTATGTCTCCCCCTCTCTCTACCCCTACCCTGCTTACACTCTGTGTCTCTCTGTCTCTCAATGATAAATAAATGTTTTAAAAAAATTAAAAAAAAAAAGAATGAATGGGTCAAGCAGGCAATTAGAGAAGAAATTTAAAAATATATGGAAACAAATGACAATGAAAAGACAACAATCCAAATGCTTTGGGATGCAGCAAAGGCAGTCCTGAGAGGAAAATACATTGCAATCCAGGCCTATCTCAAGAAACAAGAAAAATCCTAAATACAAAATCTAACAGCACACCTAAAGGAAATAGAAGCAGAGCAGCAAAGACACCCCAAACCCAGCAGAAGAAGAGAAATAATAAAGATCCTAGCAGAAATAAACAATATAGAATCTAAAAATAACTGTAGAGCAGATCAATGAAATCAAGAGGTGGTTTTTTGAAAAAATAAACAAAATTGATAAACCTCTAGCCAGGCTTCTCAAAAAGAAAAGGGAGATGACTCAAATAGATAAAAATCATGAATGAAAATGGTATTATTACAACCAATCCCTCAGAAATACAAGCAATTATCAAGGAACACTATGAAAAATTATATGCCAACAAACTGGACAACCTGGAAGAAATGAACAAATTCCTAAGTACCCACACACTTCCAAAACCCCAACATGAAGAAATACAAAACTTGAACAGACCCACAACCAGCGAAGAAACTGAATCAGTTATCAAAAATCTCCCAACAAATAAGAGTCCAGAACCAGATGGCTTCCCTGGGGAATTCTACCAGACATTTAAAGCAGAGATAATACCTATCCTTCTCAAGCTGTTCCAGAAAATAGACAGGGAAGGAAAACTTCCAGACTCATTCTATGAAGCCAGCATTACTCTGATTCCCAAACCAGACAGAGACCCAGAAAGAAAAGAAAACTACAGGCCAATATCCCTGATGAATATGGATGCAAAAATTCTCAATAAGATACTAGCAAATCGAATTCAATAGCATATAAAAAGAATTATTCACCATGATCAAGTGGGATTCATTCCTGGACTGCAGGGGTGGTTCCACATTTGCAAATCAATCAATGGGATACCTCACATCAATAAAAGAAAAGAACCATATGATCTTGTCAATCAATGCAGAAAAAGCATTTGACAGGGGCGCCTGGGTGGCTCAGTCAGTTAAGCGTCCGACTTCGGCTCAGGTCACGATCTCACGGTCCATGAGTTCGAGCCCCGCGTCGGGCTCTGGGCTGATGGCTCAGAGCCTGGAGCCTGCTTCTGATTCTGTGTCTCCCTCTCTCTCTGCCCCTCCCCCGTTCATGCTCTGTCTCTCTCTGTCTCAAAAAAAAAAAAAAAAAAAAGTTAAAAAAAAAAAAAGAAAAAGCATTTGACAAAATTCAGCATCCTTTCTTAGTAAAAACCCTCGAGAAAGTCAGGATAGAAGGAACATATTTAAACATCATAAAAGCCATTTATGAAAAGCCCACAGCTAATATCATGGGGAAAAACTGAGAGCTTTCTGCTTGAGGTCAGGAACATGACAGGAATGTCCACTCTCACCGCTGTCGTTTAACATAGTGTTGGAAGTTCTAGCATCAGCTATGAGACAACAAAAGGAAATCAAATGCATCAAAATTGACAACAATGAAGTCAAGCTTTCATTTTTTGCAGATGACAGGATACTATACGTGGAAAACCCAATAGACGCCACCAAAAGTCTGCTAGAACTGATACATGAAGTCAGCAAAGTCGCAGGATACAAAATCGATGTACAGAAATCAGTTGCATTCTTATACACCAATAATGAAGCAACAGAAATTGAAATAAAAAAAACTGATCCCATTCACAATTGCACCAAGAATCATAAAATACCTAGGAATAAACCTATCCAAAGATGTAAAAGATCTGTATGCTGAAAACTATAGAAAGCTTATGAAGGAAATTGAAGATACAAAGCAATGGAAAAACATTCCATGCTCATGGATTGGGAGAATACATATTGTCAAAACGTCAATACTACCCAAAGCTATCTACACATTCAATGCAATCCCAATCAAAATTGCACCAGCATTCTTCTTGCACCAGCTAGAACAAGGAATCCTAAAATGTGTATGGAACCACAAAAGACCCCAAATAGCCAAAGTAATTTTGAAGAAGAAGACCAAAGCAGGAGGCCTCACAATCCCAGACTTTAGCCTCTACTACAAAGCTGTAATCATCAAGACAGCATGGTATTGGCACAAAAACAGACACGTAGACCAATGGAATAGAATAGAAACCCCAGAACTGGACCCACAAAAGTATGGCCAACTCATCTTTGACAAAGCAAGAAAGAATATCCAATGGAAAAAAGACAGTCTCTTTAACAAATGATGCTGGGAGAACTGGACAGCAACATGCAGAAGAATGAAACTAGACCATTTTCTTAAACCATTCACCAAATTAAACTCAAAATGGATAAAGGACGTGAATGTGAGACAGGAAACCATCAAAACCCTAGAGGAGAGAGCAGGAAAAAAGCCTCTCTGACCTCAGCTGCAGCAATTTCTTACTTGACACATCCCCAAAGGCAAGGGAATTAAAAGGAACAATTAACTACTGGGACCTCATGAAGATAAAAAGCTTCTGCACTGCAAAGGAAACAATCAAAAAAATTAAAAGACAACCAATGGAATGGGAAAAGATATTTGCAAATGACATATAGGACAAAGGGCTAGTATCCAAAATCTATAAAGAACTCACCAAACTCCACACCTGAAAAACAAATCCAGTGTGAAGAAATGGGCAGAAAACATGAATGGACACTTCTCTAAAGAAGACATCCAGATGGCCAACAGGCACATGAAAAGATGCTCAATGTCACTCCTTATCAGGGAAATATAAATCAAAACCACACTCAGTTATCACCTCATGCCAGTCAGAGTGGCTAAAATGAACAAATCAGGAGACTCTAGATGCTGGTGAGAATGTGGAGAAATGAGAACCCTCTTGCACTGCTGGTGGGAATGCAAACTGGTGCAGCCACTCTGGAAAACAGTGTGCAGGTTCCTCAAAAAATTAAAAATAGATCTATCCTATGACCCAGCAATAGCACTGCTAGGAATTTACCCAAGGGATACAGGAGTGCTGATGCATAGGGGCACTTGTACCCCAGTGTTTATAACAGCACTCTCAACAATAGCCAAATTATGGAAAGAGCCTAAATGTCCATCAACTGATGAATGGATAAAGAAATTGTGGTTTATATACACAATGGAATACTACGTGACAATGAGAAAGAATGAAATCTGGCCTTTTGTAGCAACGTGGATGGAACTGGAGAGTGTTATGCTAAGTGAAATAAGTCATACAGAGAAAGACAGATTCCATATGTTTTCCCTCTTATGTGGATCCTGAGAAACTTAACAGAAAACCATGGGGGAGGGGAAGGAAAAAAAAAAGGGGTAGAGAGGGAGGGAGCCGAAACATAAGCGACTCTTAAAAACTGAGAATAAACTGAGGGTTGTTTGGGGGGTGGGAGGGCGGGGAGGGTGGGTGATGGGCATTGAGGAGGGCACCTGTTGGGATGAGCACTGGGTGTTGTATGGAAACCAATGTGACAATAAATTATGTATTAAAAAAATAATATCCTCTCTGAATAAAATGGTTTCATTCTCCCTAGTTCCAACAATTAATTTCTTTTCTTGAACTAATGAGCTGGAAAAAAACCTGGGTAAACAGAAAATGATGAAATCACAGTTGGCATCCTTGCCTTTTCTAGATTAAAATTTTACCATTAGATTTTTGATACAGATTTTATATGTTTCTGATACTAAACCACCTCCGGAGTTAGCTGGGAAGACAGTGGAGCATGAGGACTCTAAGCTTGCATCATCCCATGGAAACAACTAGAAAACACTTGTAGCAGCATAAATAAACTAGAAAATGCCTGATAACTGGCAGAACAAGTTCCACCACTAAAGGTAGAGAAGAGGCCACCCTGAAGAAGGTAGGAAGGGCGAAGATGTGGTCCGGGTACAAAACACACTGTGGTACTCCATGATGAGGAGGGAGCCAGTGGTTCAGAGAAGGGTGGAAAAACAGACTTTTGCATCAGGGAGCCCATGAAGGGGGAGGACAGTCTCCTGTAACATTTGCCTCTGAAAGGGGGAGAGGGTGAATTTCTTGAGTTCTTACAACCATAGATCTAACCTATGACAGGTTGGAGATTTTCTGGGGCCAAAGCCTCGGATTTTAAAAATTAGTGGGCTGGGCTCTGGGAGAGCCTTGAGGGTGTTAGGAAGAGGAACACCCCCCCTTCTTAAACAGACAACACAACAAACGGTCCTTGTAGATAGAGCTTAAGGCCAGCAGTGGGGGCAGATGGCGGTGAGAGTGATGTGCTGATCTCACCATGAGCCCAGGAAGACAAGAATCACAGGAATTACCCTCCAGGAACAAAGCAATGGGCAGGCAGCATAAACAATGGTCACCTGTTGGAACCAGCGTGGTGCCACCACTTGTCACCTAACTTGCTTGCACCAAACTCCCTCCCCGCCAAAAAAAAAGAAAGACTAGTGAACACCCTGCCAACAACACAGCTGACATGTGCATTTTGAGGGACCTCAGTGGTGGCAGGAGCAGGTCTCATTTTATAATAGACCACTGCACACCTTGTTAAAATGTGCCCCACCTGACCAGGGGCCACTGTCCGTAACAGGACAATAGACCCTCTGCAGACAACTGGACTGAAGGAAAAAGACCAAGAGCCAGCAGCTGAGCAGACACAAGAGACATAGGAGACACTTCCTGAGGCCCCACGTACTAAGGAACAGGGGACACTGAACTGCAGGGCACGACAGGACTTCTTCTTCATAAGGCTATTACCAATAAGAGGAGGAAAAGCAGTTAACTTTCCTAACACACAGAAAAGCAGACAAAGTTTAGACAAAATGAGGAGACGGAGTCATATCTCTCAAATGAAAAAACAATAAACCATAGTAAGAGACCAGAGAGAAATGGATATAAGTAATGTGCCTGTTAGAGAATTTAAAGCAATTATCATAAAATCACTCACTGAACTTGAGAAAAGAGTGGAGGATACCAGCCAGACCTTTAACAGGGAGATTAACAAGAACCAACCAAAGATCAAAAACACAATAAATTAAATTAAAAATACACTAGATGGAATAAATAGGCAAGGTGAAGCAAAGGCACAAATTAACAATCTGGCCAAGTAATGGAAAGTAAACTAGCTGAACAAAGGAGAGGAAAGTAAGTTAGGCAAATAGAGAATAGCCTTAGGGAACTCAGTGACTCCATCAAACATAATAACATTCACATTACAGGGACGTCAGAAGAAGAAGAGAGAGAAAAGGGAGCAAAAATTTATTCAAAAAAATAATAGCTGAAAACTTCTCGAATCTGGGAAAAGAAACAGATATCCAGATGAGGAAGCACAGAGATCACCCCAAAAGTTCAACTCAATGAGTCCACACCAAGACACATAGTAATTAAAATGGCAAAAAAGTAGTAAGAAAAAAATAATTTGAAGCAGCAAAAGAAAACAGTTACAATCAAGAGAAACCCCATAAGGCTCCCAGCAGATTTTTCAGCAGAAAATTTGCAAACCAGATGAGAGTGGCAGGATATATTCAAAGTGTTGAAAGGGAAAAATCTGCAGCCATGAATACTCTATCCAGCAAAGGTATCATTCAGAATAGAAGGAGAGATAAAGAGTTTCTAGAATACACAAAAACTAAAACAGATCATGACCACTAAACCAGCACTACAAGAAATACTAAAGGGGACTCTTTGAGTGGAAAGAAAAGACCATAAGACAAAGTATGAAAAGTAAAAACACAGAGATAGTACAATAAATACTTCTGTAACTATCAGTCAAGGGTTTCATAAAATAAAAAGATATAAAATATGACACCACAACCTAAGATGTTGTGGGGGGAGAAGAGTAAAGGATGGGGTTAAACTTAAGCAACCATCAACTTAATATAGACTGCTATATGCAGTAGATGTTACATACAAACCTAACTGTAACCGCAAATCAAAACTCGGGAATAGACGTGCAAAAAATAAGGAGAAAAGAATCCAAGCATATCATTAAAGAAAGCCAACAGACTGTGAGAGAAGACAGCGAGTGAAGGAACAGAGAAGAACTACAAAAACAACCACAAGAGAAGTAACAAAACGGTAATACATACACACCTCTCAATAATTGCTTTGGATGTAAATGGACTAAACATTCCAAGGGTGACAGAATAGATTTAAAAAAAAAATGAGAACCACCTATATGCCACCTACAAGAGACTCATTTTGGACCTAACGTCTCCTGTGGATTGAAAGTGAGGGGATGGAGAACCACCTATCATGCAAATGGATGTCAAAAGAAAGCCAGGGTAACAATACATATATTGGACAAAATAGTCTGTAAAACAAAGACGGTAACAAAAGGCAAAGAAGTACAATATATAATAATAAAGAGGACAATACAGCAAGAAGATATAACAACTGTAAATATTTATACACCCAACATGGAAGAACCCAAATATATAAAAGAGTTAATAGCAAACATGAAGGTAATAAATGACAGTAATGCAATAACGGTAAGAAACTTTAACACCCCATTTATATCTTTGGACAGATCATCCAAACAGAAAATCAACAAGGAAACGGTGGCTTTAAATGACATGGTGGGCCAGACGGATTTAACAGACATTCAGAACATTCCATCCTAAAATGGCAGAATACCTCCTTTGCCAGTGCACACAGAACATGTTCCTGAAGAGATCCCTTATTAGGCCAGAAAACAAGTTTTACAAATTCAAAAAGACCAAAGTCATACCAAGCATCTTTTCTGACCACAGTGCAATAAAGCTAGAAATGAACCACAAGAAAAAAACCTGGAAAGAACACAAATACACGGAGGTGAAACAACATGCTACTAAACAATGAATGGGTAAACCAAGAAATCAAAGAAGAAATCAACAAGTTCATGGAAACAAATGGAAGTCAAAACACAAAGCCCAAAATCTTTGGAATGCAATAAAAGTGGTGCTAAGAGGATAGTTTATAACAATACAGGCCTACCTCAAGAAGCCAGAAGAATAAACAAATAAACAGCCTAACTTTACACCTAAAGGAGCTAGAAAAAGAAAAACAAACACAACCCAAACCCAGGAGAAGGAAGGAAATAACAAAAATTAGAACAGAAATAAATACATAGAAATTGGGAAAAAAACAAAAAAAAGATGAAACCAGGAGCTGCTTCTTTGAAAAGATCAACAAAGTTAATAAACCTCTAGCCAGACTCGAGAGAGAGAGAGAGAACACGAATACACAAAATTACATGAAAGTGCAGGAATAACAATAAAGACCACAGATAATCTGACAATTGTAGCAGATTATGAATACCTATGTGCCTACAAATTAGACAACCTAGAAGCAATAGATAAATTCCTAGAAACAACGTTAGACATTCATTAAACAGTTGGAGAAGTGTGCAAATACATGAAGTAAGGCTTACATTACATTTGCAAAGGTAATAATTATAGTATTCTAACGATCACTTCTAGATTATGCACATAGCCATTTGTCCCTAAAAGAGGTGAACTGTTCAGTTATCAAGTTGGCAAAAATTGTACTTAAGGTAAAAGAAAATGACCTTTCTATTTAGCAACATTTTACTATTTCGTTTTGAGGGATATTGAGCTTTGTATATAATGTTCACCTTAGCAAGTGGCGATTATGTCAATGTCTATTGTATATGTCTGTCACTCTTATTCTAAACAGAAATTACCGATAAAAGGAAAGCAGGCAAAAAAAAAAAAAAATCCTAGAAACATACAACCTCCAAAAATTAAAGCAGGAAGAAATAGAAACTTTGACCAGACCATTTCTTAGCACCAATGTAATTGAATCAGTAATCAAAAAACTCCCAACAAACATAAGTCCAGGACCAGACAACTTAAGATGAATTCTACCTGTTCTTCTCAAATTATTTCAAGAAAATAGGAGAGGAAGGAAAACTTCCAAATTCAATCTATGAGGCCAGCGTTACCCTGATACCAAAACCAGATGAAAACACCACAAAAAAAAGAGAACCACAGGCCAATATCTCTCATGAATACAGACGCAAAATTCCTCAACAAAATATCAGCAAACCATATCTAATAATATATTTAAAAAATCATATACCATGATCAAGTGGGATTTATTTCCAGGATGTAAAGGTGGTTCAATATTTGCAAAATAATCAATGTGATATGTCACATCCGTAAGAGAAAGGATAAGAACCATATGACCATTCCAATAGATGCAAAAAAGGATTTCACGAAGTACAATATCTATTCATAATAGCCCTCTGCAAACTAGGTCTAGAGGGAATATACCTCGAAATAGTAAGGCCATATATGAAAAACCCACAGCAAAGGTCATCCTAAATAGGGAAAAACTGAGAGCTTTTCCCCTAAGGTCAGGAATAAGACAAGGATGTCCCCCCTCACCACTTTTATTCAACACAGTGCTCGAATTAGACAACATAAAGAAATAAAAGGCATCCAAACTGGCAAGTAGGAAAGCTCTCACTATTTGCAGATGACACGATATTACATATAGAAAATCCTCAATGCTCCACTGAAAAAACTACTACAATAGATGAATTCAGTAAAGCTTCAGGATACAAAACCAATATACAGAAATCTGTTGCATCCTGACACAACGCAAATGAAGCAGCAGAAAGTGAAATTAAGAAAACAGTCCTAGGATTCGCTGATGAATGGATAAAGAAGTTGTGGTTTATATACACAATGGACTACTACTTGGCAATGAGAAAGCATGAAATCTGGCCTTTTGTAGCAACGTGGATGGAACTGGAGAGTGTGATGCTAAGTGAAATAAGTCATACAGAGAAAGACAGATACTGTATGTTTTCACTCTTATGTGGATCCTGAGAAACTTAACAGAAGACCACGGGGGAGGGGAAGAAACAAAAAAAAGAGAGAGAGAGAGAGAGAGGGAGGGAGGGAGTCTAACCATAAGAGACTCTTAATAACTGAGAATAAACTGAGGGTTGATGGGGGGTGGGAGGCAGGGGAAAGTGGGTGATGGGCATTGAGGAGAGCACCTGTTGGGATGAGCACTGGGTGTTGTATGGAAACCAATTTGACAATAAATTTCATATTAAAATAATAAAATAAAATAAAATAAAAATAAATACAAAACAAAACAAAACAAAAACAGTCCTTTTACAATGGCACCAAAACCAAGAAAATATCTAGAAATAAACCTAACTAAAGAGGTCAAAGACTTGCACTCTGAAAACTACACAACAAGACAACAGACACACAAAAATGGAAAGGAATTCCATGCTCCTGGGTTGAAAGAACAAATATTATTAAAATGTCTATCCCACCCAAAGCAGTCTACAGATACACTGCAAGCCCTCTCAAAATACAGCAGTTTTCACAGAGCTACAACAATCCTTAAATTTGTATGAACCACAAAGGACCCTGAAAAGCCAAAGGAGTCTTGAAAAAGGAAAAGAGCCAGAGATATCAAAATTCCCGATTTTCAGCCATATTACAAAGCGGTAGTAAGTAAAACAGTATGGCACTGGCATAAAAAAAAAAGACAAATGGATCAATGGAATAGAATAGAAAACCTGGAAATAAACCCACATTATTAAGTCAATTAATCTTTGACAAAGGAGGAATGAATATACAAAGGGAAAAAAGTCTCTTCAACAAATGGTGCTGGGCAAACTGGACAGCAATATGCAGAAAAATGAAACTGGACCACTTTTTCACACCATCCACAAAAATAAACTCAAAATGGATTAAAATGTGAGACCTAAAACCATAAAACTCCTAGAAGAAAGCACAGGCAGTAATGTCTGACATAGGCCATAGTCGCATCTTTCTAGATACGACTCCTAAGGCAAGGGAAATAAAAGCAAAACAAACTATTGAGACTACATCAAGATAAGAAGCTTCCACACCATGAAGGAAACAATCAACAAAACTAAAATGCAACCTACTGAATGGGAGAAGGTACTTGGCAATGACATATCTGATAAAGGGTTATTATCCAAAATATGTAAAGAATTTATAAAACTCAACGCCCAAAAAGCCACAATGAGATGTCACCCCACACCTTTCACAATGGCTAAAATCAAAAACACAAGAAACAACAGGTGTTGGCCAGAATGTGGGGCAAAAGAATCCCTCATGCATTATTAGTGGGATGCAGTCAGTGGAAAACAGTATGGAGGTTCTTTGAAAAAAAATTAAATTAAAAAGTTGAATTACTATATGATCCAGTAGCCACACTACTGGTTATTTACCCCCAAAATACAACAACACTGATTTGAAGTAATACATGCATCCCTATGTTTATAGCAGCATTGCCATTAGCCAAACTATGGAAGCAGCCTAAATGTCCATTGATAGATGAATAAACATGTGAGATATATATGATATATATACACGTATATATGATATGATATATATACACAGACACATGTGTATACACACACACACACACACACACACACAGTGGAATGTCATTCAACCATAAAAAAGAACAAAATCTTGCCATTTGCAACAACACGAATAGAGCTAGCAAGTATTCTGCTGAGCGAAATAAGTCAGAGAAAGACAAATACCATATGATTTCACTGGTGTGTGGAACTTAAGAAACAAAACAAGTGAGCAAGAGAGAGAAACAAGGAAACAGACTCTTAAGGAGAGAGAACAAACTGATTGCTACCAGAGGGTGGGTGGAGATGGGTGAAGTAGGTGATGGGGATTAAAGAGTACATTTACCATGAAAAAACAAGCAATAAACACCTGTGCTTCCTTGGCTTGCATGTATCTTTGCCATGACATGCATTTTGAATACCTAGGTTAGTTTGATTTACCAATGTTATATTTCAGATATTTGCTCCTTTAACCTCAAGAGTAGCCTGTAATTTGTGTCATTTGTTGCGCAGCCTAAGAAGTTTGGTCAAGTCATGGGGCGCCTGGGTGGCTCAGCGGGTTAAGTGTCTGACTCTTGATCTCAGCTCAGGTCATGATCTCCTGATTCGTGGGATCGAGCCCTGCATTGGGCTCTGTGCTGACAGTGTGGGGCCTGCTTGGGATTTTCTCTCCCTCCTCTCTCTCTGCCCCTCCCCCTGCTCACTCTCTTTCTCAAAACAAATAAACTTAAAAAAAATGTTTTTAAATAAATACGAAGTTTGGTCAAGTCTCTTCCAGAGAATAAAAATACATGCATATATATCTGAGTTCATTAATAATTAGTCACTAGAAGTTTAGGAATGAAAAGCACCCATCTGCACCCATCAATCTGCAAATTAAAATTATAAAATAATAAATGTTGGTTAAAATGTATAGCAATGTAAAATTCTTACATAGTGCTCGTACAAATGTGAATTATTACAGCAACTCTGAAGAACAGTTGTGTGATATTTAATAAAGTTGAAAATGTTCATATTCTACAACTCAATACTTGATATGATTTTTTAGAAAAATACTCCACACATGCTCATACAGAGATCCATGTAAGGATACCCATGTAAGCATTTTGAAGTAGCAAAAAATTTAGAAATTGAAACATTCATCATGTGGGTAATGAACTATTAAATCCAATAAACAGTGGAATATTATACTGACGTGAACAATAAATGCATTGGCTAAATTTAATATAGATGAATCTCACAAACAATGCTTCATGAGAAAGTTGCATAAGAACACAGTCTGAAAACATTTGTATATTTTTTTTCTTAAAGTTAAATAACTTTCATTTCTGGGGAAATAATAAGTTAGGTTATTTGGACTGACCCTCTTAGCAACAACAAAAAATGTTATGCTCAATAAGTTATATGTATTTTATATATATATGTATTATAATACATAAAATTATATGCATTATATATACATATACATATAATTTTGTTCTTAAATGTCTCAAAAAGTTGACAACAGGCTAAGAAAAAACTTAGTCAAAATCTAAGAGAAGTAGGAAACATGAGAAGTGAATGGGTTACTGAAGGTGTGTTTGCCTTGAGAAAACAGTCTGGTGAAGGTGAACTTTGGTTTAAAGACCACCTGGGACCAGGGATAGAGAAGTCACTTGATTCAGTATGGTGGAAATACTCCATAATGTGAGCTTGCCTCCCACCTGCGTGTTTCACGGACTCACATTTTTCCCTTGAACTTAACCTCAGTGGGAGTATTTACAGATATCAGCAGACAGGAAAAATCAGGGCTGGGTTTAAACTGAAGCTGAAAGCCGTTTTTGTTTAATGAATACAATTTGTACAAGGGCAAGAGTAGTTTAAGAGTAGGTCATATATCAGGTTTAATGACAGATTGATTAGTAAAAACCTAGTAGACCGTGATGCAACTCCATTTGTTAAATCGTGGCTGAATTAACACCCGTACGTTTGCTATGGATTCAAGAGTTAAGCAAAAAAACAGTTAAGCATCTGTAAGAATCAACTGGCTACAGGATATTTGCAATAATGAATATGCTCTGGTATTTGCACATTGCGTGCTGTGTATCCTTTAGATCAGTAAAGTTTTGCAATGTACATAAATTATACATATAATGTATATGCATCTGCATATATGTTTATGCAGTTTTATGCATTTTTTTAAGTGCTGGTTCTTGCCATTTACCAGCATCCCACGTAGGCAGGCAATTTTACAAGCATTCCTGGTGACTTTTTTTGTTGTTGTTTAATTTTGTTTAAAATAGTTATTTATTTTTAGGAGAGTGCAAGGGAGGGAGGGGCAGAGAGAGGAGGACAGAGGATCCAAAGCAGGCCCGATGTGGGGCTCGAACTCACAAACCACAAGATCATGACCTGAGCGGAAATCAGACGCTCAGGTGCCCTTCCTGGTGACCTTTTGATCAGTAAGCCTGGGCAAGGGCAATCTTCCCCAAACCTGGTCCTGCACCAAAATCATGTAGAACGTTAAAAAATAATAATAAATATTCCTGGGCCCCGCAACAAATACACAAAATGGGAACCAGGACCACAGCTCTGCGAAGATGTGTACCTATGTGTAATGTTGTTGCCAAGGGTGGGGAAATGTAAGCCTAACGTTCTAAAGTTCGGGAAAACACTATATTTGGAATTAACTTTTAACTAGGGGCAGAAAGTAAGGAGTTTGGAGTTTGGGAGGTGACGGAGCAGGTTGGTGGGGACGGAGCAGGTTGGTGGGGACTGATGAGTTAGTGGTGGAATTTTTCAAAGTGTAGCCTAAGGGTGACCTGGCTTACACTCAACCAATGGAGAGTGTTAACACTGGGAGCCCCCCAACCACCCCCGCAAGCCTATGCGATCAATCAAAAGAGTTAGGAGGGAGGTCTGGGAATCTGCACTGTAACATGCATCCTTAGGGGGGTTTTCTTCCGTTTATTCTTTTTTTTTTTTTTTTTTTTTTTTTTCAACGTTTATTTTATTTATTTTTGGGACAGAGAGAGACAGAGCACGAACGGGGGAGGGGCAGAGAGAGAGGGAGACACAGAGTCGGAAACAGGCTCCAGGCTCTGAGCCATCAGCCCAGAGCCCCCGACGCGGGGCTCGAACTCCCGGACCGCGAGATCGTGACCTGGCTGAAGTCGGACGCCCAACCGACTGCGCCACCCAGGCGCCCCTCTTCCGTTTATTCTTAAACAACAGTTTAAGAATCCCAGAACTGCAGAGTTCTTAATAGTCTTTTTCAGGAAAATAAACACTTTTTATTGACTGATACTTGCCTTGCCTACAAAAACAGCAAAGAATTCTATTATTTTCTCTCTCTTTTCTTACACACTTGCCAATAAAAGGTCCATTTATTTATTTGCTTATTTACTTACTTGTTTTTCTAGCCTCCATGCATCAATGAAACCATCGCAAGGTAATTTTCCTAACAAATTTAGGACTTTGCCTAGAATCAAGAACTGTAACAACGAAGCAGTCTGAAAGCTTTAGACCCTTAGACACCACAGCTGCAACACAGTCCCTTTCTAAAATTACTAGCAAATTATAATAGTAAATCATAGTAACAGAAGGGGGTAGGGGATGAACTGGATAGAAAGTTAATTAGCCCTTAGATTCTCTTCCTGACACTCTCATACCTTCTAAGTGTGTGGCTTAGTGGAATTTACAAAGCTATTGGTATTTGCAAAATGCACTGTTAAACACAGAGCTCACTTTACTATGTGTCTTGTCAATAGAATCAGCCGGACAGAAGTAATATTGTGAAAAGAAAATGGAAATACTGGTGGAGAATACAGCTCCATCAAAAAAGGTGGACAGGGTCCAATCAAAACAATTTTGAAAAACTTTGAGGTTCATTTGTTTCTTTAAAGTCATTCTGATAAATTTTACATCATAATACTGAAATAATCATATGTAATTTTACACTTAGCATCTAACTTATAGATAAGAATTTAGTATATAAAAAATTTATTAAATTGAATGTTCAGAAATAGTATTCTCACACATCTTCCAGAAATCTTTATTTTTTAAAAGAAATACTAATTACATGGGGCGCCTGGGTGGCGCAGTCGGTTAAGCGTCCGACCTCAGCCAGGTCACGATCTCGCGGTCCGGGAGTTCGAGCCCCGCGTCAGGCTCTGGGCTGATGGCTCAGAGCCTGGAGCCTGTTTCCGATTCTGTGTCTCCCTCTCTCTCTGCCCCTCCCCCGTTCATGCTCTGTCTCTCTCTGTCCCAAAAATAAATAAAATAAACGTTGAAAAAAAAATTAAAAAAAAAAAAAGAAATACTAATTATAGATAAATGGTTTTTTTTTTTGTTTTTTTAATACCCCCTGCGAGGACATCTCTTTAAGAAAAATTAGGTGTAAGAAAAACCTTGGGAGTAGTTTAGAATGATTAACTGTAAAATAATAACAATGCATAACTACTAATAATAATTATAACAGATACATACGTTATCTCTACTTGCATATGTTTTGTTTTTTTTAACCTGTGCATTATATCAGCTCTAAAGAAATACAAGTATTAAATAGTATATTATAACTATGATTTTACATACAACTACAGGTTTTATGTCCTTTATGAACAGGGAAACATGAAATGATAAATATTTTCTCAAATAGATGAATAATATTCTCTTATATTTTTACTCTCCGTGAATACTTACACATGTAGGGTCTTGTCTAAGATGCGATTGGCCTAGAACTTCCCAGTAATATATTTCTAACAACCTGGAGCCTTTCAACTTCGATGGGGGGAGAACTACATACACATAAAGGGAGGACCTACATCCTGGGTCCCAGTTCTCATTTTAATTGTAATTTATGAAGAAATAAATTCTTCTGTGAGCAAGGCATTGTGTAGAAGTCTAAGTAGAACAAGAGAATATTCACCCTGGACGAGGCTGTAACGTAGCGAGCCGCAGAGGTGCACAACACAAGACAAGTGAACCTGGAGAAAGAAGCTTCTGGAGAGAACACTACGGGGTGCTACTCCTCCGCGGGATGCTACTCCTCGGGCGTCTTCCCCAGGACGCACTTCCGCGGGAGCGCCACCAGGGGGCAGCAGAAGAGCGGGATTGGCCCGCCGGCGCCCGCGGTCCCCCGGGCTCTCCGCGTCCCCGCCATGGCCTTCCCCCTCACCCTCGCTGACGGAGCCCCAGGGGCCCTGCCCCTAACTGCGCGGGAACCACGCACCGAACCCACGCAGCCATCCAGTGTGAGGCTCTGCGCCCCCGCGAGTCGCCGCGGCCGCACCAGTGTGCTGAGCACGAGATGCTCCAAGCCCCGCAAAGGGCTGCGTGGGAAAAGCCGTCCGGGCTCAAGTCTGATTAGGACGGGGGTCCCCGGGCCCTTTGATCTGCGCTCTTCAAGGCGAGTCCCTAAACAGGCTTCGTTCCCCAGCACGGCGCTGGCGTGAGCAGCCTGCGGGCACCCAGGCACGTGCGGGGGACTCGGGGCTCCCTCTGAGCTCCCTCCGAGCTGGGGCTCCCTCCCGCTGGGTGCCCTGGGAGCTGGGGCGCCCTCGGAGTTGGGCCTCCCTCTGAGCTGGGGCCCCCCTGCTAGGGCTCCCGCTGGCCTTGCACGTGGCACACGGGGAGCTCCAGGGTCCCTCTGGTTTTGTGACCCAAGGATGGTGGAGAGCCCTGCAGGCATCACGCGTCCCTTCTCTTGCCAGCCAGGAGTTCGGGGTTCTGCTGCTGGCCTGCATCCCGGGTCCCTCCCGCCCACGCTGAGACGGGGTCTTGGGACACAGAGTGCTATCCAGGCCCCGCTTCCTATATTCCACCTGAGGGTCCCCTTGACGCTCCCCAAGAGTGAGATTCGGTGACGGGTGGGGAAATTCATTCGGCTCCAAAACAGGACAGTGTTGTGAAGGGAAAGAACTTTCTCACGCTCTCTGGCTTGCTCTCCGTGTAGGTGTGTGTGAGGGTCGTATTCAAGGTTAACCGGGGTGAATTGCTCCCGTCACTCATGTTCGCGGTTTGGACTGTTCCGTATTCGCGGCATTTTCTCCATGAACGTCGGACAAAATTTAGAAATGTATGTGTAGATCACCATCTTTAAAAGAAGAAAAAAAAAAATCCCCTGGTTCAGGTATTCACCTGTCTTCAGAGACGTCAAACTCTGAAAAAAACTTACATGTTTTCTTCAAAATCAAAATACAGCATAGATGTCCTTGACGAGGCCTCTTACAGGATATTCTTATTTAATCAGAATGCAAAAGGCCTCGTCCTGGCAATGATTTTTCTTTTTTTTTTAAGCGAGAGACGGGCTTGCCTAGTCAGAAGGGGCCTCTCCACCGCCCCCCTCATGTCATTTTATAACTGAAAGACCAACACCAACGCTAGAATTAGATGGCTTGACCGAGCCTCCCGGATTCACCAGGCAGCTGCAGGCATCACAGAAGCCCCCAGTGCACAGCGCCGGACTCCTGACACCCCAACGAGATACCTTTCTTGCGTTCTGTAGGCGGTGATCCTTGGAGAGGATAGGAACTCAGACATGAAGGAAAATGGTATTTCTCTAGATCCGGAGTCTCTTCTAAAAAGGATCCTGTATCCTGCTTTCTGCTGCCATTGGCCAGTCTTTATGGTTGTAAACGTCAAATCCTTTAGCAGGATGCTAGGGTGGCCGTTTTGCAATCTCTGTAACCACACCGCAGGCCTTTTTCAGTGTCAGGACGTCAGGAAAGATCTTCTCTGGTTTTTCGTTAAAAGTTTCTGGGTTCTGGGCTCTATTGTCAGCTAGGTGGTTAATGTCTTGCTCCTGTAAAGCACATCTTCCGAGCTGGGATGGGAAGCGACCTGCGGGCCTGATTTTTCTGGGTGGGCCATCTCCACTGACCACATAAACATAACTGTTGTCAAATCTCACCTTCTCTTTTCACTGAGGAGTGCGGAAAAGCCTAATCCAGTCTCTGGGGAGTTGGGGGGGGGGGGTCCTAACATGGGCCTGGTCTAAAAGCCCCTTTAACGTCATGAATAGCATTAACACCAAAATCTTTTAAAGGCCGATAAGAAAGTCATAACTTTTTTTCCCCCTAAACTCGGGAATGAGGAATTCCTTCTAAATTTAGGATCGGTACCAACAAAAGCGTTGACAACATTCGCCACAAGCAATGACATTTATTTAATGTTTTCCTAGTAAAGTAAAATTTAATGGTGAGAATGGAAGAAAGAGAGAAGGGAAGGAGGGAAGGAGACAGGGAGCGAATTCAATACGCAGCAATCACGGAAGAAGCTCACAGAAAGATGGAAAACTCGTCTGCCAATAGCATGGTGTTTTTGCAGTGTATCTGTCTGTCCTTCTGGCTCAGATGACGAGGTGGAAATGCCACACTTATAACGTGAGGGATCGCACGTACCATCTTGCCATTGGTGACTTCGGAGGTTTAATTCCACGTTGGTAAACACATTCTACCTGTTCAAAAAATCTTGGGCCACCTGGGCGGCTCAGTCAGTTGAGTCTCCAACTTCGACTCCGGTCATGATCTCGCGGTCTATGAGTTCATGGCCGCAACGGGCTCTGTGCCAACAGCTCGGAGCCTGGAGCCTGCTGTGGATTGTGTCTCCCTCTCTCTCTGCCCCTCCCCCGCTCATGCTCTCTCTCTCCCTCCCTCTCTCTCTCTCTCTCTCAAAAATAAACATTAAAAAAAGATTTTTTTAATCTTGCACAAAATGTTAAACCTATCGCATTAATTATGGAAATATTGAAAAGATGAAACAGGAGGCAGGGGTCCCTAAAGAATGAAATGACCTTTTTCTGTCTTCCCGATGACCTTGTAGGTGACCAAATAGAACCTGTTCTGGAAAAACCTTTACCCCCATTCCCATATAATCATTTTTGTTTCTCCAACTACTCCCAGACTGAAGGCTTCCGAGGACAAGGAGAGTGCCTTTAATAGTTTGGGGGTGTATTCTCCAAGGTAGTAGGATAGCATTTTGCATACAATGGGCATTCACTGAATGTTAATTGGCTGCTGATGGAACCATGAACCTCCCTTTACCCCCTTACCCATCCTGTTCTTTTGTGGGCAGGGAGCAAACTCAATCATGGAAGCAGTTTTCAGATGGAAGACTCCATTGAAAAAAGTAAATTTTCCCATTGGGAATGAAGAGTTGGCTTTACACATCCTGGGTTCTCTCTAAATTTACTTGGAAAAAAAAAAAAAAGTAAATGATGCCATTGGGAAGGAAGAGTAGGCTTGCCATGTACTGGGTTTCTCTTCTGTGTAGCTTGTGAGCTTACCACCCCTCCCCCGACTCAATTACTTGAAGATAGAGAACTTGAGCACTCAACTTTGATTGAGCAGCACCAAGTACCCTGCTTAACACATGGTAGAAACTCACATATTCACCAACTTATTAGCTTTCGGATCGGGAGGACAGGAGCAGCATGGTAAGTAAGGAAGGAGACAGACCCCTCCCCCCACCTTAAAAATCCCCTAGCTCAACCCAGTAGATTCTGTCCAAGCTCCATCGATATTAAACCGCAACAGACATACATATCCAGGGATTGAGATTGAATTTATATACACGCCTTTTTGTTAAGGGTTCTCTTTTGTTGTTAATTTAACTGGTGCTCTTGTTTCTGAGCCAGACAATAGTTTCATTTGTGAATCCAAGCTCTTAAGGAACTAAATTTGTGAAATGCATACCACGTCTTTCAAAGAGAGGAAGAGAGATTGGTCAGAAGTGTGGCACAGCACATTTTTAGAAATATTTAAGTAGGACAACAGGACTAAGAAGTATTTTCACCCTCCCCAAGGTCAGGGGATTCTTTCTCCACATCTCAGCATCGTAAGAAGTTTACAGACTAGAGATTTTCTACTACACCGAGGTGCTCGACACCTCAATTACTGACATTAGTAGCAATATTTTGCAAGTGGCAATATGGCGCCTAAAGTCCCCTACAGCCTTACCCTGTTATTTTATAATACCTCTCCATCCAGATCCACTTCATGTCAACTGAAGATACGGCCCTTTCTGCCTAAGAGAGACCTGGTTTACTGCTTATTCTCCATAAAAGGTATATAGACTCGATTCTTAGGCTCATTAAAAAAAAAAAAGAAAGAAAAATACAACGAATATCAACAGCTTCCCCTTTGTTTCCAAATTCCAGTTTGTGCCAAAAACTCCTAAAGTTGTAGCCAAGCCTAGATCATTGTACGTGTCCATAACAAGATCTTTTTAAAAATATGTGGGATTTGGTCCATATTAGAATTTCAAGAAGCAATTACCAATAAACCACAGGAAATTTCACGGGATAGATGGAATTTGGGATGGGAGGGATATCGGTGTAATTAGAGGCATTATAAAGGGTTGTTTGGAAGATGCTCTTAATATGACCTCTGAAACCCAAGCACTGAGAACACAGACCATTACAGACTTCTTTTTTTTAACCCCTCCCCCTCTTAACTTTGGGATTACACCTACTTCAAGGCTCTCGCGCCGGCTGTACTTGGTGGAGATGGGGGGGGTCATGAATATAGGTCAGTGTGTGTGGAGTAAGAAATACCTTAGGGGTTAGGGTGCACAAAATTAGGATGTCCTAATGTTGCTCGTTCAACAGCGATTATTCAATCATCTCTTCCTTTTATTAACTTGCTAACAGGTGTCCATTTTCTGACCCTGATAACATCAACCTACTATAAAAATAGTGGGGGCACTTTATTTTTTATTACTACTATGGTGATAATAGTCTCCTGAATGTTTATATCATTGCATCCGCACCCCCCAAAGAGCAATAACCCGGAGGGTACCCCAATGCCAGCGCACCAAGCTTCCAACAGGTTTTGGTTTAATAAACGGTTTTCGAATGTGTGAGCAGCACAATCTTCCTCCACGCTGGCGGCTCTTCGTTATTTTTGAACCCTGATCCGCACGACGGCCGACTCACGTTCCGGTTCACTTTTCCCCTTCCCGCAGCTCGTCTTATCTCCCTTGGCGGGGTACCCGTCTGGTCCCGGCTTGTTCGACCTGGGAGCAGACACGGGCCTTCCCGGGCTCCGCGACCCGGAGTACTAATGAGGAAGCCGGGCGCTGAGCCCCGAGGCTGTCTTATCTGCCCGGGTCCACCACCCCCGAGAAGGGCGGGCAGCGAAGGACCACCGAGCCAGCCCCCGGGCTCTGACCGTTGGCGCTCTGGCCACTTTGATGTCGCGCGCCTGCCTAATCAAGTTCATCTCCTGGCCGCGGCTGCTCGCATCCAGAGAGAAGCATTCAACAGTCTGATTACCGGACACTTCCCTCCACCCCGATCTCATTTCCAAACGCGTCTCTCGCCTCCCTCTCTAAACTTCCCATCAAGAGAGAATTAGTCCCTCTTCCTCCTTACCCGCGTTTGATGTGCAAATTTCCTGCTCTTTGCACATTTTTCTCGCGGTGGCGGCGGGAGGAGGGGAGGGCTGGGGTGGGGAGCTGGGGTGGAAGGAAGGGGTCGAAGCGAACCAACTTAAACCGAGGGACTCACTGGCAAGGAGTAAAGCGGGGCTCTGGAAGGTTAATCAGCAGCCGGCGGCGGCTACCTGGCCCTGTCGCGGGGCCCTTTGGGTAGAGCCCCCGGGTCACCGGAGGGGCTGAGTTTAACACCGAACGTGTTTAAGGCGCACGAAGTGGTCTGGGGGAGCACCACCGTGGCGCTCTCTGAAGCGCTTCCGATCCCCACAGCACCACCCGGCTGCCAGGGGAGGGCGCGGGGGGCGCCGGGTCCCTCCCTCCGCCCGCGTCCGCTCCAGTCGTCTGCGCCCCGAAGCGAGCTGAGCCAGGGGACCGGCCGCGCCGGGGAGGGCGGGGTGGGGACTGCCGAGCCACCCCCCCCCCCCCCCCCGTGTACACACACACACACCCTCCGGCCCCTCCCAGCGCTTTGAAATCCCATCCCTGCTTTGTCGTCTCCCCCGAGGGGCCGGGATGCTCAAGCCCGCGGTATAAAGGCAGCCGCGGCGGCGGTGGCGGCGCAGACCTGCACCCGCAGTGGGGACTCGGGGACCGCGGCAGGCTCTCGGGGCGCTGACCGCAGCCTTGCGCCGCGGCTTCCAGGCCCCCACCCCCACCCCCTGCACAGTGCCACCGGTTCCCGCCGTCCCTGCCTGCCCTCCCCGGAGCCCCTCCGCGATGCCGGCCCTGGGCGCAGCGGGAGCCACGCGGGTCTTGGTCGCCCTGGCAGCGGCGGCCCTTTGCGGTCACCTCCAGCTGGGAGTGAGCGCCACCTTGAACTCGGTCCTCGTCAACTCCAACGCCATCAAGAACCTGCCCCCGGCGCTGGGCGGCGCTGCCGGGCACCCGGGCTCGGCGGTCAGCGCGGCGCCGGGGATCCCGTACGAGGGCGGGAACAAGTACCAGACCGTTGACAACTACCAGGTGAGCGGGGGCTCGGGGAGCGGGCACGCTGCGACCCCGCAGGGGCTGGGGTGGGTGGGTGGGGTGAGGTGGGGTGGGGGGCCCCAGGTGGGGCGGTGCGCGGCTCGGGGCGCCCCGGGGGCGGCGCGCGCCGTGGCTTTGGAGAGGCGCGCGCGGAGGCACGGGTCCTGGGACGCGCAGGTGCCTCACCCCCGCCCCCCCCCCGCCCCCGCAGCCGTACCCCTGCTCCGAGGACGAGGAGTGCGGCACCGAGGAGTACTGCGCCAGCGCCCCCCGCGGGCCCGGCGCCGGCGCGCAGATCTGTCTCGCCTGCAGGAAACGCAGAAAGCGTTGCATGCGTCACGCTATGTGCTGCCCGGGAAACTACTGCAAAAACGGTGAGTCCCCAAGTCCCTCCTGGACCGGCGTCTCGAAGCGGGCCGCCTGCGGAAGGGAGGCAAACGCTCCCGGCTTGGCTAACGCGACGGCGCCACCTGCGAGTGCGTTTGCCTGGAGGTGGCCCTGACGAGCTGCGAGGGCGTAATGGGGGGGGGGGGGGGGGGGAGGGGAGAGCGGAGGTCTCGGGGCGCCTCGTCTTCACCCGCGCCCCTCGCCCGTTTAGCACCACTCCTCACCTCCGAGGGAACCCTTCCGTGAAAACGTGTCTAGAGAGCGCCCTGACGTCCCCGGGGACAGAAGATGGGACCCCCTGGCCACGCTCACCGTGCCCTGGGGGACCGGCCTGGGCATTCAGCACCCTGCCCATTTTCTTACAGGGTCTCTCACGGCTCTGCCACACTGGCCTCCCTCTGGCGACCCCGTTAACACTGGTATCAGGCCGGAGACAGGGGTTTCTCTGGGCTGCCCCCCCCCCCCTTAAGGGGGGATCTTGGTACTCAACCACCCCGGGCGCTGCCCCCCCACGCCTGCCTCCACCTCCTGCTACCTTAAAATCAGTCCTCCTCCCCCCAGCGCAGATGCACTGAAACTTAATGTCTGAAAGAGGTAGGCTCCGATACTCAAAGAAGTCTCCAGAAATAAACCTAAGGGTGGCAACCCTCTGCAGGACCCAGTAATACTCATGGATGAACTAAGCGAGTCTCTGTAATAGAAAAGTTATACAGGGACATAACTAGTGGGTGAGATTGTCATCTTTCAGGCAGCTAGTGTTGCCTTAATGGAACCTGGTCCTATATGGGTCCGGCCAGCCTCAGGGCAGAGAAGTTATTTTTAAGGACAAGTTTGTAAGTGACTAATTTTATTTTCTACCCCAAGGGTGATATTAAAATGGGCAGAAAGCTCCCTGCCACCACCACAGTTGGTAGAAAAGTATTTCAGGCAGCTGTATCGGGGCTGTTGCTTTCGAGTGCCTAAGGAGGGAGCGTGGCTTGGGTTTCCAGTCATGTCACCGCAGCGAGGCATCCCAAGCTGGTGCAAGCGGAACGGGCGCTCAGAGCTGGGGGTGATTAACTCCCGGCTGTGATGGGTTACTGTGGTCTCCTGCTCCCGTAGGGATATGTGTGCCTTCTGATCGCAGTCCTTTCCACCGAGGAGAAATCGAGGAAACCATTATCGAAAGCATTGGTAACGATCACAGCACCCTGGATGGGTATTCCCGAAGAACTACGCTGCCCTCGAAACTGTATCATACCAAAGGTAAAGCCAGTTCACCTTCCTTGTCAGCACCTCCCAGGCATCCTCAGGATTTCCTCCGTGAAATGACGCAGGCTGAGTAGTGACCATGTCCTTTTCTGCTGTCTCCCGCTTTCCAGGACAAGAAGGTTCCGTCTGTCTCCGATCGTCAGACTGTGCCACGGGGCTGTGTTGTGCCCGACACTTCTGGTCCAAGATCTGTAAACCTGTCCTCAAAGAGGGTCAAGTGTGCACAAAGCACAGGAGAAAAGGCGCCCACGGGCTGGAGATATTCCAGCGCTGTTACTGTGGAGACGGCCTGTCTTGCCGGATGCAGAAAGATCACCATCAAGCCAGTAACTCTTCAAGACTTCACACCTGTCAGAGACACTGAGCCAGCCGTCCAAACACAGCGGACTCCTTTTATATAATATATGCGATGAAAACCTTTCGTGACTTTGGTCAGCTCAGTCCTAAAGGATGTACAGATCCTGTGGTTATGATCAAGCATTCCAATAATACCTTCTAAAAGCCTGGAGTGTAAGAGCTTTGTTTCTTTATGGAACTCGCCTGTCGTTGATTGCAGTAAATTACTGTGTTGTAAATGCTCAGGGTGGCACTTACCTGTAAATGCGACAAGACTTAATTATTTTTCTAAAGGTGCTGCATTGTCCACTGTTTCTCCTGTTATGTAAATTTTTGTACACATTGATTATCTTGACTGATGTTCTATATTGAATTGAAATAAATAATTTCAGCTTCCACTTGCTAAATGTATAACCCTTTCCCTTTTAATTCTAGACTCCAGAATGCAAGAAGCTTTCGGAATGACCAACAATAGGCATCTAAACTTAATCATGGACATACTCGCTTGTTTTCTGAAATGTACTATCTCAGTGCTTAGATTATGTTTCTCTCTAGGCTGTGATAGTGCTTGAAATAAAATTTGACATTTAATACCATGAAAGGTTACAAGTACAAATACATTTTGGCATTGTGATTTTTAAAAGGGTGTGTGTGGGCATGTGCACTACGGGGACAGACAGGTAATATGTTGAAAGATGATCAGAGGAAGATATTGTCTAAATGTCCTACAGTAATGGTCAATTCTAGATTAAAGAAACATGTTCTCCATTGACAAATTCAAATTATCAGGCTGTAATCATGAAAATGAATCTTACGTTACTACTTTCAAGAATACTTTCTGAGGCGCCTTGATGGCTCAGTCAATGAAGCGTCTCTTGTTCTCAGCTCAGGTCATTATCTCATGGTTCTCGAATTCGAGTCCCACATCGGGCTCTGTGCTGACAGCTCAGAGCCTGGAGCCTGCTTAGGATTCTGGGTCTTTCTCTCTCTGCCCCTCCCCTACTCATGTGCTTTCTCTCGCTCTCAAATATAAACACTAAAAAATAGTTTCCAAATAGTTAATTACTACTGAGGAGTCAAAGGAAATCTCCCACAAAATACCAAAGAAAGTGCTTGATGGTTGGCAGGAATGGTGTGCTTGTAAATACAGTTGATACGTATTTGCAGATTTTGTACGAAATTAGTAAATTTGAAGCATCTTAACTACTACTTCCTGCCAGGAGGACTTGTCATAATTAGTAAAAACTGAGAATCCTCTCTTATGCCCTGATTTCCTGGTCTTACTAGGTGAGTTAAATATTTCCATTTTTACGCCCCTGAAATCGGCTCTAAGAGGATATAGAGATCGATTGTTGAGAAGAAAAGTCACAGAAATGAGATCTAAGCTGGCTTTGCATTTCTCCTTGCCAGCTTTGGTACCGGCCACTCTGATCCAGGGGAAGGGGAGAGGAGCCTGTCCCCGCTTAGACTTGTTCTGTAATATTCTCATCTATACCTAGACCACCAAACGCTGGGGTGAAGGCACTCCCAAGGACAATCATTGATCAATTGTCCCAAAAGTTTCTTACCTAACACAGACCTCCTAGGAGGCTGGTTGCTTTTGTATTCCGGGGAGTGGTTCAATTTCGAGGGGCTCCGCCAAGGAGACCTGAGGTTGGGTTCCCTCTTCGGGGACAAGCCAACTGGCAGGATGTCTGTTACAACCCTTTTGTCTCCAGATTCCAGCCTCCTCACCCTGGAGAGACATTGTCTATATGTGCTGTTTGCTCAAGTGCCAGGAAGGCCAGTTCTGAGGCCCAGGGTCTCCAATGGAGGAGCCACAACAGGAAACCCTTTCCTCAAAAACAAAGAAGGGTCTGTTCTAAGAGGGGAAAGGAGCAAGCATTTAAAGGGCCTTGTTAGGACACCCCTTCCTCTCTCCAGGAGCCCAGGTAGATGTCTGTCCATTTCAGCTCATCAATGTTCCCTCTGCCCCTTGCTCCCATTTGGGATGGGGGGCGGGGGGTGGAGGGGAGATCAGGAGAACCCAACCCAGCAGGGATGCCCCCTCTTTCTATCTGAGAGGGAGAGGCTGGGAGGGGATTTCCATCCAAAAGAAGTTCTGCGTATTTGTAAAGGTGCAAAAAACATCAAGGAAACTGTAGATCCTTCATTAGCTACTAATGGCGGCTGGGACATGGAACCCAGACACCACAAAGTCAGAAGCAAATCATTCAAAGAATAGTCAACATTTTAGACAGCGATTGCCACTATTTATGATTTTACTTCCGAACAAGTTTTTCAAGTGTTTATTTTGAGGGAGGGGACGGCAGCCAGAGGAAAGAGAGTCCCAAGCAGACTCTGCGTTGTCAGTGCAGAGCCCGACTCCGGGCTGGACCTCACCAACCAGGACCCGAACCGAGATGAAGAGTCAGAGGCTTAACCGACTGAGCTGCCCAGGCGCCCCTCATTTCTTCGAATGGAAAACAGAAGGGTCTGGGAATGCGTTCACAGGGCTCTTTAATGGGAGCATCCTCTACACATGGCCCTGCGTTTTGCTCTTTTTACTCTACACGTCTTGAAGATCATTCTAGGCTTCTCTCCACATGCTCGTCGTTCCCATTGCAGTAACCGTGTAATACGTTGGGACGGCTATACCGTAATTTATCTAGTCATCATGGAGACCTTTTCATTCTTTTCCCGGTGGTTCTGCTGTAGCTAATATGCTGCAAGCACACAATTTGTGTGTGTGTTCTTGTGCTGGTACGGTCAGAGGATAAAGCAAGTTATAGGGTTAAGTTCTGAGTTGTAGGATAAAATTTTTGAAGCGAAATCTGAAATCAAGCTTGTTGTCTATAGCTGAGGGGAGGCATGGGCATGTCAAGATGCCTGCTTATCACTGATCAAGTGAGGATTAAACTCTTGCTAAATTGTACCAAAGGAGGAAGAGGGAAATACAGGCTTATCCCAACAATTTCACAGTAATCTCTGGCATTCAGTTAAAGGTAGACTTGTTCTAATTCCTTTCATTTTAAAGTAATTATTAAATAAAATCCCAAGCAAGCCTTTTCTTCATCCCTTTTTTTCTTGTTTTACTTTACGAGCTTAATTTTCACATTTTGTTTAACCCAAAATCTATTGATAGAGCAAGAATAGGGATGTATGGTTTAGAGGAAATGCCACACGTTTGCAGCCCAAATAGGATTATTCAGAATTCAGCACATCACAACACTGTATGGATTTTTCCCATGGCAAATCAAAGCGTGCTAACCAAGTCCTGGGATGAGTACGTAATTATACAATTACCAGTTTTATTAGTTTCAGTATTTCTAATTGCACAAACTAATACTCATTGCCACTTACGAAAATTTCAAGTGAAATCATTACATTTTCCTTCATTTTTGAACTAACTTTATCATGCTACCACCTTTTTAAAATGGTTTTAATGAGAAATGGACAGTGTTACCAGTAGGCTTATAAAATGTGTCCTACGGAGTTCTGGATTGCCATGTTCCTAACTTTCAAAGTACTAATCTGAGGGGCTCCTGGGTGGCTCGGTGGGTTAAGCTTCCAACTTGGGCACAGGCCGTGATTTCCCAGTTCGTGAGTTGGGCTCCATGCTGAGCACAGAGAGAGTGTTTCGCTCTCTTCCTCTGTCTCTCTGTCCCTACCCCAGTCTCTTTCTCCCTCTCAAAAAATCAATAAACATTAAAAAAAGAAACAGTATCTGGAGTCAGACAGAGCTGGATGGAATCATGACTTCCTTGTTCCTAACTGCATGGTGTTGGACAAAGGAGATGTATTACCTCATGGATAATGTGGAGACAACTCCAACTTAGAGTATAGGTAGGAGGATAATGCATGCATTATCAATACTTAGCATTATATCTAGCTCAAAGTACTCCATTTTAGGTCTTCATTATTAGATGATAAAACCTATATATTATAGGACACTACTATAGAGAGTATATACAGATATACATTCTGATATATTCATACAGATGGAAAAGTTAGCCTGTAAATCCTCATAAAACGCTTTCAGGACAGTGATATATGAACCATCTTCAAGGTCTTTTTATTTCAAGGAAGAGAAACCATTGAAACCAGAAAAAGTAACAGGAGGCATGGGTTGGAGTGATACCTCTCCCAAAAACAAAAACAAAAACCAAACAATCAGCATACAAGCCATTCTGCAGACTGGCTTCATTCACTTGCTAACGATTTCTGCTCTACTGTAATTTGCACAGGCCTATGGCCCCTCATCCTGGCATGCACTCTGTCCTCATTATAAGTGGTTTTTCAGCTCAGGTCAGCTTAGCAAACTGCTTTGTCTCTCAGACTTAGGCCCTGATTCCTCCCCTATGGTTCTGACTGGCTCAGCTTTGATTAGGGGTCCACCTCTGGTCCAGTTGGCTAGCTTGCCCACCCTGATCCTAAAAATCTAACCCTGCCAACTATATCCAGTCCACCACTGACAAGAACTTTGATAGTTCTACAAGAAGGAGTGTAGGAACAGGTACCACAGGTCATGTTCACCACCTACTAATTCTGAAGGATGAAAAGGAATTCACAAAGAGAAGAAGAAAGATACTGAAGACAGAGGAAGCGATGTGAGCCAAATTATAAAGCTATGAAAATAAAAATACACACTGTAAAGGGGCACTAATTCACTCTGGTTAGAGTGTTGGTATCTGGGAGGAAGACCGTTCCGATGTTTGTGATCTAAGAAAAAAAAGCCATAACAATAAAAACTCTCCATTTTCAGCAACAGCTACCATGTTGGGTAGTCATGTAAGTTGCAGACGATCTGTTTGAGACACAATTGGTCTCAAAAGACTACTAGTTTGTCCTCGAAAGACAGGTTTGTTTTGTTTTGCCAAAAGTTATAAAGTAAGGACAACATTACTTCATTTCCGTTAAGAGTGGTCATATTAGGTGGAGTTGGGAGTTTGAAAAATTATGTTTCCTAGGATTCTGTTTTTGACTGATGTAATTAATGAACAGCTTTCACAAATCCTAGGTTTTTGCCCAAGGTATAATTAAAATAATGGGACCAAAAGTAAGATAAACTAAAATAACATGACACGGTCTGTAAATAGTAATAAGTGTACACTTGCATTGGAAGGCCAGGAGCAACCAACCCCTGCCATTAGAAACTATTAAATAAATTCTGCAGTAAAAAGTAAAGTCAGCTGAAGACATGAAACATGGCAAGGCATGATCTCTCCGCAATACGTTTCACAGTATTTCATACTAACTTTATCCTCATGAGCAGAAATGACTTTTACGAAGAGTTCTATTATTGAAGTATTTCATAATCTGTCACACTCTGAGGTTTAAATTAAAAGCAGGCAATGATACTTAGTCTTGACTACACCAAATAAAAGGCTTTCACACAACAAAGGAAACCAACAAAGCAAAAAGGAAATCTACTGAATGGGAGAAGATATTAGCAGAGGATATACCCAGCAAGGGGTTAATATTCGAGACGTATGAAGAATTTTTACGACTCAACACCAAAAAACCCCAAATAATCCAGTTAAAAATGGATAGAAGCCTGAATAAATATTTCTCCCAAGAGGGCATAGGTGGCCAACAGACAGGTGAGGAGATAATATCACTCATCATTAGGGAAACGCAAATAAAAGCACCTCACACCTGTCAGAATGCTAGTCTAAAAAAAATGGGGTGCCTCAGTGGCACAGTCGGGTAAGCGCCCAATACTCGATTTCCGCTCAGGTGATGTTCTCGTGGTTCGTAGGATCAAGGCCTGCATCAGGCTCCGTGCTGGCAGGGTTGATGCAAATGCAGAGAAAAAGGAACCCTCCCACACTGTTGGCAGGAATGTCCATTGGTGCAGCCACAGTGGGAGAAGGTATGGAAGTTCCTCAAAAAGTTCAACATAGAAATACAAGCCAGTAATTCAGGTGCTAGATGTTTACCCCAAGAAAATGAAAACACATTCAAAAAGGCCCATGTACACCTGTGTGTAATGCAGCATTGTTTACAATAGCCAAATAGGGAAGGAACTGAAGGGTCCAAGAGAGAAATGGATAAAGAAAGAGCGTATACATGTACGTACGTGTATACACACACAGGAATATTACTCAGCCATAATAAGAGGAGATCTTGCCACTTGCAACAACACGGATGGACCTCGAGTGTTATGCTAAATAAGTCAGAGAAAGACAAAATACTGCATGCTTTCACTTACACGTGGAGTCTAGAAAAACACACGAACAAACAAAAACCAGACTCTGAAATACAGAGCAAATTGGTGGTTGCCAGAGGGAAGGAGGGGGGTGGAGATTGTGACATAGGTGGAGATTCAGAAGGACAAACTTCTAGCTACGGCAAAAAGGAGTCATGGAGATGAAAAGTATGGCACAGGGAACACAGTCAGGGAGATCGTAATGATGTTGTATGGGGGCCACACTTACGGCGAGCGTCAGGTAACCAATAGAATTGTCGAGCCACTCTGCTATACCCCTGGAACAACTGTACCACTGGGTCAGCTATAATAATAAATTTGAAAGAAAATACTTAGTCTCAGCATAGGTGCAGAAAACCAGACACTCTCACACGCACTGCTAGGAGGAAACACAGTTAGAGCTACCTTCCTGAAAGGAAATCTGGCAGGGGTTTCAAAACCATGAGAACTCTGATCCAGCAACTTCTAGAAATTTACTCTCAGAATCACGGATGCCTACAGAAGTCTGTCTGCGGTGACATTAGATTGGCAACACTTAAAAATGAACTAGAGGTCCTGTAAGAGAATGGTTTACGTAGTTTGTAACAGGTCCTTAAAATATTCTGCAATCGTTAAAGTGATCCAGAGAAATAATCCTTAGGTACCCATGTTAGCACCTTTGAAAAAAGCAAAAAGCAGATTACAGAACATACGCAGTAGGATCGGAGTTATTTGTAATAACACCAAATAGTTAAGTCTAGAGGACCATGTCTGGAAGGTGCCATTATACGAGCTATTGAGTCTCTTTTCATTATTTTCCGTTTTCCTGGAGCAATCAGGCAAGGTAGGACTGAAGCTGACATTTCCTTGTGAACTTCTCTACACGTGAAAGCAGGGACCTTGATATAGCTCGTTCTGAGGAGCAAAATTACGAGCAGCGCAGTTATTCCTTCATTTCCCAAGAACTATAGAAAAGCCAAACATCCTTCCTCTGCTGACCAAACTGTTTTCCATTCAAGCAATACGGACCGGGAGAACGCAATCTGGTACAGGGAGGCCCCACAACAATTGTTTGTTGAATGAAGAAATAAAAGGAAAAATAGGAATACTTGTGAAAATTTCAGTAAGATTACAAATGTACTTAAAAAAAATACTTTAAAGTATCCAGAAGGAAGAATAGGAAGTAGGCAAAAGAAATCATCACTGCCCATTATAATTGATCAACTCCCCCCACCCCTTTATTCTGTACTGGGAGATCTTTGATAGGGTACAAACGTCATGCACATACGTAAACCCATAGCACGACATGGTATGGAGACAACTTTGTTCCTGAGAAAAAGCTCCCCCTCCTTGTGAGTAGACACTCAGACAGGGTGGCTTCCGGTCTTAGGGGCAGAGGGACTGAGTTTTATAGCTAATTTAAAGGGGAAGCTAGACACAAGGAAGAGGATGGACGTTCTTTATTCAGGGAGCTCGGCACATTTCGGAGTTTTATCGCCGGTCTCTATCTTCCTCATCAAGCAGCTCCAAGCACTGCTAGGTTCAAACACTCAAGTGGCTATTGCAGAAAATGTTTGAGGACACAAAGTGAGAACTTCCCCCATTTCTAAGACGGAGCTCCCTTTCCAGCAAAATTCAGAAACTGGCCAGTAATTTTCTTAGATCAACACTTCATTTGACAACTTTCTCCTTGTTCACACCACCTCTCTCCCTTCAAGGAACCCTATTCCTACTTTCCTGGTTTCTTCCTTCCCTTCTCTTTCCCTTACTCTTTCCATAAAGCTCGCACTGTTTTTGTTTTTTTAATTCTAGGGGCACCTGGGTGGCAGAGTTGATTAAGCGTCCCCCTGTTGATTTCAGCTCAGTTTTGATCTCACGGGTCCTGGATCGAGCCCCACGTAGGGCTCCATGCTGAACCTCGAGCCTACGTGGCATTCTCTCTCCTTTCTCTCAAAATAAAAAAAAAAAAATGATAAATTCAATTCTGATTCTCTAATGTTTTGCAGCTGTAGTCTCCCACCCTGTCCATTTCAACCTCAAGGGTGAAACGGTTAGCTATTCACCAAACCAGGTTTCCCTCCCTCCTAAGAACGTTCCCAGCCTCCCTTGCAGTCAGGCGCAGCCACATAACTGGTTTTTGTGCAACTGAAGAGGACAATGCCCGTTTCTTCTCACCCCTAAATCCAATGCGAGTGCATGTGGATATTGGAGCTGACGGCAGAGCCATAGGAGACGCAGACGTGGAACTTGTGACACACAAAGATGCTGTAGCTGCCACGTCTGAAGAAAAGAACCACACGCACATCGGTACATTGAACTCTTCTTGAATTCTACTCCTGGAGGCGGCTCTGGAATGGGAGGTTCTGGAGTGGAAGCTATGGCAGAGTTGGAGTGGGTCATCGGGGAGGTCGTGGGTCTGTTGGAACAACGGGAATGGGTAACATTTACAGTGGAGGACATGGCACCTTGATGGCTTGGGTGACTATGGCCGTGGAGGTGGAGGCAGTGGAGGGGGATGGCGTGGGGTGGATGAAAGCAGAACCACCAACACACAAGTCCTGACGACAGCGTCTGGTCTACTGGGCTTCCTTACAGATTTAACTTCTCTTGTATTTTAACCATTTTATAATGACCGAGGGAAGGTGTTTTCAAAACATCGGGTAAAGCAACAGATTGCGATGGGAAAATCTGTACTCTGTAGGTTTTCGTTGTTGCACACTTGGACTTAAAAATAAGTTTTTATATTCAAACCACACACACACCCCTTCTGCACTAGCTTCTCCGGGACAACAAGGACAGCCTTGCAGGTTGAGCCTCTTCCAGCCGGGTTTCTAAGTGGTAACATCAGATTCCCCCTGCCCCCTCCCGCCTCTTCTCGGAGCCAGAAATAAACTTTAATTGTGATAAGCCCCGGGGATTTAGGGGGTTTTGTTTTACTTTAACTAACGCACACCTCAAGCTTTATCTTCCTCCTTCCTTGCCTTTGTTCTCTTCCCAGATCCTCCCTTTTCCCCTACCCTTGGTCGGGTAAACACTATGGGCACAGAGCTGTGGGGTGCGAGTCAATCCACACGGTTAGCATTTGTATGAAAACGTCAGAGCATGCACCGCTGTGTTGGACTAGCTGGAGGGATTCACGAAGGTTTTACTTTCCATACCTGGGGCCATCACAAGTGACACCTGTTCCCACGTAAGCAATACAACTGGCAAGAAGGGACCAGGACAGCAGCAATTGCTCAGAACACCTTTCAGGTACCAGGGACTCATTCAGGTGAGGCCACACAGGCTTCTTCACTCCAGTCTCACCTCTCCCCGAGGTAGGGGTGTTTATTACTCCCGTGCTATAGTTGAGGAAACAGAGGCAAAGAAAGCTCAAGGTGTTCATCGGAGGTCGTGGCATGACTACGCGACAGAGCCAGGATCTGAAACCAGGCAATCTGCTCCAACGTCCAGGCTCTTCGCCACCACTAATAGGGCTGGTTATTCGACCATCTGAAACCTCTGTAGCTCTCTCAAGTCGTTTCACAATTACATTAAGAATAGGCCAGGGGCACCTGGGTGGCTCAGTCGGGTAAGCATCCAACTCCTGATTTTGGCTCGTGGTTCGTGAGTTCGAGCCCGGCACGGGGCTCTATGCTGACCGTGCAGAGCCTGCTTGGGATTCTCTCTCTCTCCCTGTGTCTCTCTCTGCCCCATGCCCACTCATTCTTGGTCTCTTAAAATAACTTTTAAAAAATAGGCCAAAGGTTTATCTGGTGACTTGGGAAAATGCAGTATCCAGTTTCTTCATTGAGACAGTTTTTATGAAATTCCATTAAACATATTGGAAATGTAATGCTCTGGTGTTGAACAAAAGGAGGTAAATACTAGATAAATAAAACTGAAAGTAAACGCTTTTAAAATGAAAAATAGTGTAAGCTCTTTCTTGGCTAGGGAGTTTTAAGGAATTAAAAAGCTTAAAGTTTAAAGTCACGGTCAGATTCGTATGCTATTTCCCTCCTACAAGAGAATGCTTTCTGCACCATAATATATTCAACTACGCTAGGATAATATCCTCACATTTAAGGCCAGTTGCCAAGTCACCTATACACAATGTGAACCGGGTTTCCAATGTTTTTGCATTCTGATTATAGTTGCCTTTAAGCCCAGCCTTCAAAACCTTAAACCCTGTGTAGTGAGAACTATACAAATGGTTACCGTTTACTATTTATTAACAATTGAGGCCGGAGTTGTTTCAGCTTCTCGAAGAAAACTATCTAGTGTAATTATAATCATGGATTCATCCTAAGAGCTAGAAATAGCTCAGACACACATAAGATACTGAAACTCGGGATTCAAGGGACGGTTTTCCTTAGAGCACAAAATGGATGATAGACTCACAACTCTGAGCTAGAACTTGGAGTCAAGGTTGAATCCGCACATGGTTTTAGGTCTTAGGATAGTGCCGGGCACAAAGTAAGGACTAGCCTACTCAGTGGTTATCCTGCCACATCTATGCATAGACTCCAGCGTGGAGGGGTTTTCAGTGCGTCCTTGTGTGAAGAGAATTTCAGACCTCTTGTTCATTCAGGATGCTGTCGTCCCATTACAATGGTGTCGTGTCTTCTGCCATCAAGAAGGCTTTTCCGTGTCAATTTATGTTCGAGAGGTCAAGGTGTTCAGTTTTAGTCCTACAGATACTCGTGAGTACATTTCCAAGGGGCTGAGAATTTTAGAGCTTTCTTAGGTAAGCCGTCCTCAACTCAGCTCACCTTCTCTAACACCTGAGGGAACTTTCAACTTTCAAGATGTCCTCAGTCAAAGTCTCTTAGGACTGGCCTACCCATCTGTCTCTCGTCAAGGTCTTCCACTGATACTGGAATGGATTCTAATTTTGGAACCTGCTGCTCTACATCCCCTTAGTCAAAATGCTTCACTCCCAGCAGAAGAGCTAGATAGAGGGTACGTGGAAAGAAACCAACCACCAGTTGAAGATTCCTACACCAATACTTGAGCCTGGAGTGAATAGATAATTCCAGGTGATTCTGTCAATGACCCCAGCAGTACATGGAAATGTTCACTGTATCCACAAAACAGGGAGACAAGGAGATGCTGAGAGGCGAAAGAGGGTCGTTAAGCTCTTACAGCTGCAAGGTGGCAGAGAAGGGTGGAGATCAGGGTGCCTGTGGCCCCAAAGCCCACTTGATGTCAATGGTGACAAAAATGGTAACTTATTTTTCTTTTTCGGGCATACGAGTAAACTTTATACATTTGCAGATACTTCTTGGTGAAAACTCGTTTTACTGAATTTTCAACTCAGACGAACTCCAGCATTTCACAGGAGACCTCCCCATTCTCCTGATGACGATTTTGTCTCCGTCTCAGCTTCTGAAGGGAGGCCTTCCCAGACCCGTCACTTATTAGGAGTTAGACGGCTCACGTACTCTCCCAAGTTCTTTTTCATAGCTTATTCCAATGCTCATGAGCTATCTTGGTCTGTATTACCTGGCGGCCTTTCCCATTCAACTGTAAGCTTCAGGAGTACAAAAGTCTTCTTCCTCTTTCTAGCCACAGAAGTCCATCCTACGCTTGCTGTGGAAGATGTGCTCATTAAGGACTTGCTACACCCATCAGTAAACTCCCCTGCTGTTTTCCCTTGAATGGATATGCCTTTATGTTATTCACAATATACCTAAGTATACCACAATGTTCAGTAACTACATTACTCCCCCCCACACACACACAGGACTATTTAAGTGCATCAAAAAAAGATTTTTTTTAATTACCTAATCACAAAGAATTAGGTAGTAAAGTTAACTCAATTAAAATTCAGACAAAAATTACTTCCTGATTTACATAGGTTATTGTTGATTTCGTTAAATTTTAAATCAAAAAAGGAATAATCACAAAGCATTAAAAATATGTCTTCATGCCCTCTGTTGTAGAACAATCCTATGCATTTTACTATTTCTTCTATATCATGATTAGATGGTTTTAAGACCTTGATGGATGGCTGGACTTTTCCAAACTTTTGTAAAAAGACATTTTACTCTAAGTTGTAATTCACATTCATTGAGACAAAGTAGCCACAGAGAACTCGTCTTACGTGTTTCATAGGTTGACCATAAAATAACTACTGTCGTTATTAGAGAATACCCCTCTCCGGAAGGGATATGGAATGAGATTTTCAGCACCTGGATTGAAATCCAGGCAATACCCCAACTAACTAAAGTTCTGTGGATGCCATGAATCAGTGGTTCCAAATTTTGCTTTCACAGTGGGGTCCCCTGGGGAGCTTCAAACACTACAAACACCTGTGACCCATCCCAAGGGATTATGATGGCTCAGTCTAGGGTGTGGTATCAGCTTTAGAATCACCTGTCAAATTCCAGTGGGAACAAGTCTGGAAACCATTCATTTCTGTCTACTTCAGGCAAAGTAGCAGCATTGATGTTTCCACCTCAGTCTTGAGATGGAATATGGAAGGCCATATTGACTCTGAAACTCTAATTTAGACCTTAACTTTCCTGGGCTTGCCTGCAAAGGATTGCAGCTTGGGGAATGCTTAGGGCATTTCTTAAGTTGGTAATCTTTCATGACCTATGTGTCAAGACCCAAGACTGAGACTAATTTCAATAGAAGTTTGGGTAGTAAGTTTACCACTGACGGGCAAAGTCGAAAAAAAGAATATATGGATATTTTTAATCCCTCCCATCTCTAACCCCCCAAATGCATAGCTGAATTGAGCAGGATGAATTATGACCATCAGTTGAAAGTCAGGGTTTAAAAGGAGTTTAACATGAGGCGATTCATCAACTGAAGAGAACAGTCCTAGGAGGCTCTAGTGAAGTACCAGTTAAAGGATTTTGTAATCGAGAAATTGATGGTCTGAGAGGAAATGTACACACTATTAGCATGGTTAGTATTTCTGTGCAAACTTCACAAAATTTTCTTCCCAGAGCATAGAATGCAATTCACCACTCAGTGGGCTAGAGACCATAGAGACTTAATAGGCGAAAAAAAAAAAAAAAAAAGAAAAGAAAAATCAGTGACACGAAGAGCTGATTTTTTAAAAGGTAAACAAAATCGACAAACCTATCATCTCCCCAAAGATGACTTGAACAAGAACAGAAATGAAAGAGGCGAGGTCACAACTGATACCACAGAAATACAAAGGATCAGAAGAGACGAGGACCACAGAAGAGACATCAGAAGAGACGAGGTGGCAACAGTCAATTATCAGGGAAATGCAATTCAAAACCATACTGAGATACCATCCCATACCTGTCAGAATGGCCATTGTCAACAGACAAGAAATAAGAAGGGTTGAGGAGAACCCAGAGAAAAGGGAACCCTCGTGCACAGCTGGTGGGAATGCAAACAGGTGCGGCCACTGTGGAAAACACTACAGAGATTTCTCAAAGAAATTAAAAATAGGGCTACCCTATGATCCAGCAAGTCCCCTTAAGGGGATTTATCTGAAGAAAAGTGAACACACTAACCCACAAGTATATATGCACCCCATGTTTGTAGCCCATGTATGATGGCCAAGCTATGGAAGCAAGTTAAGTGTCCATCAGTAGTTCAGGGGATAAAGGAAACACACATGGTGGAATGTAATTCAGCCATAAAAAAGAATGAAACCTTGCCATTTGTGGAAATTTGCACGAACCTTGAGGACATCATGCCAAGTGAAGTAAGACCAATACCATAGGACCTCACTTGTATGTGGAGTCTTAAGCACAACAACAGAAGACAAACCAAAAAAAGAGCTTATGGATTCAGAGAGCGGATTAGTGGGGGGGGGGGGGGGGAAGGTATGTGTGACTATAGTCAATGCTGACTGTATATCCGAAAGTTGCTAAGAAAGTGGTTCTTAGAAATTTTCATCACTTGGACAAAAACTTAACTGTCTATGGTAACCATCTACGGTGATGGATGTTAACCAGACCTGTGTTTGATCATCTTGGAATATATACAAATATAGAATCATTATGTTGGACACCTGAAACTCATGGTATGTCAATTACACCTCAATTAAAAAAAGAAAATGGGAAAGGACCAGGTGGGAAAGAAAGAAGACTTTCATCAGCTTAACTCGAGGCTTCATAATTGTAATTATGGTGGCCACTGATTGATTCTATTAAAATGTTTCTTGGATGATGACAGGCTGCTTTTTTCAGCTAGATCAATCTGGATTAACCTCATAAGAGATCTGAACACAGATAACGAGAATAAGTATGTGTTCTCACAGTTTCTTAAACCAAACCAAAGTAACTATAGTCTGTGTTTGACCCCTAACAGCAAGGACACCAAATGTAGATTAAAGACTTTTTTAAAAACAAACAAGCTTCAAAACTAGACCTCATTTTCAGCAGGATTTTAAAACAAGGAGTCCAAACTCCTCTGCGTCCCACTTGAGGAGAGAGGTCTCAACCCCCAACAAAGGGCCCTTAACCCACACAAAGTATTCCCGACGCCCAATTTTTTATAGTGACTCCGGAAAGTTGGTAGTGAGATCTCTACGCGAACACATCGTCCCAGTGCCAGGATACCAAGCCCAGGGGGAGACGGAGAAAAGGAGAAACGAGTGGACACTTTCACTCAGGGTCAGTCGGATGCAGAAGTAGGAGGCTGGGACCTAGACTTGTTCGCTAACGCTCTTTGCCACCCCCAGCCTGAATTGTTGCAAGTAGCTGGTTTAGAAAACCCACCCACAGAAGGAAACAAGCTCCTACCAGGAAGCACCAAGCGCCCTGGCCATGTTCCACTCCTTCTAGACCAAACCCCAGCCACGCGGTTAAAGGAGCCGAGTTCATGTGGCCAGACCCAAGGTGACAGATGGGGAGGACAGCCCGAGGATGGCAGGAGACTTACCCATGTCCCTGCAGTGAGGAGGTTGTACATCTAGGAGGCCCGAGGCTGGTCTCCGGATTCCAGGTCAGAACACGGAAGGCCAGGGGAGGAAGAGGAAGAGGGACTGGAAAAGCCACGCCAAGCGTGGCTAACCCTTCTTCCTTCCCAAGCCACAGGTCTTTCCACTCCCGGATTTTATCCCCACACCATTTAAATGCATCTTGGTGACTCCTTAAGCCAGGTCAGGTGGTTGCCTATTAGAGTGAAAAGTGAGAACATATGGTTGTGTTGGCCATTCTCCGGGCCTCTGAAGCGAGGCAGCCCCCTCCACTTCTAGGAAAGGCAGGGGTGACCCCGTCTTGACAAAAAGCAGCTCCCTCCATGCGATTCAGGTGAGCTCACCTTCCTAGGCTGATCCCCAGTCCCTTACTCCCCTCTGCAACAACTCGGCAATAAAACAAACAGAAAAAGAACAAAACACCAAACCCAGCGGTTTCTTTGCCTGAAGGGACACTTAAAAGCCATCGAACTTTTGAAAAGCTTGCGGTCTGAATAAAAATGGCTGGAATCTGTTCTAGTGTCGTGAATTTAAACCTCTCCTGTGGCCCTAAGCCTTTAGAAGTCTATTTCTTAAAAGAAGAGGAAGGGGCAGCAGCAAGGACATCTATTCCTTGACCTTGAAAACCTTGCTCCGCGGCTGCCGGGGACACACCTGCTGTAGAAGGCACAGAGAGCATGTAGAAAGTTGTGCAGGAACCAAAGAAAACCAACAAACCTGCTTAGACTGCTCTCTAGTGCCTTCAGATTCTTTGGACTCTCGTCCCTAAATAATTGAACCTTGATCTCATTTGAGGCGAGGAAAACACACACAGGTGTTCTAACTTCTAATTATTTCATTCCCAGGGAAAGACACAGGTGTCAAAACCTTAAGAGTGTGGTTCTTCATTTAGTACACTAAATCTTGGGTGGTTCCCCCCACCCCCCCACCCCCCCATTAAACAAAACACCAACTGGCCTGTTAATCCAAAGTGATGTCTATGGTACCTCCTCTGGCTGTTCTGATTCGAAAGCCTTTAATGTTCTTTGGAGTCTGGTTCTCTTAGTTGCCAATCGGATCCCCTGGGTGGCTCTAAAAAATGACCGACGTGCAGGTGCCACACACGGAGATTCTGACGTAATTGGTATGGGGTGAATCCCGGGCACTGGGAGTTTTTACATCTCCCCAGGTGATTGCGATATGCTGCAAAGTTCACGACTGTTCTAGGAATTTGATACTGGTTTCTTTTTCCGATGCTGACCCTTCCCATCTCTGACCTAGCACGCATGAATATTGGTTGATTCCGCTTTTCAGTGAGAGCTAGTCAGCCAGGGGAATGTATTCTATCAATGTATTGCATTTACTTTTTTTTTGCAGTCTGGCCTTGGGGCGTACACAATGGAAATATGGCAGGATCTGTATTTACCGTAGAGCACAGAAGATGCCAGAATAGTAGGTGGCAGCTGCTGATGAAAACCGATTCTCAAAAATGAAATGTTGGGGCGCCCGGGTGGCACAGTTCATTAAGCATCTGACTTCGGCTCAGGTCATGATCTCACAGTCTGTGAGTTCCAGCCCTGTAGCCCCTGGAGCCTGCTTCAGATTCTGTCTCCCTCTCTTTCTGCCCCCAGCTTGCTCTCTCTCTCTCTCTCTCTCTCTTTTTCAAAATAAATAAGTAAACTTAAAAAAAAAAATAAAGTATGGTGCATAGGGTCATGTAACTATATAAATTCAGGTTTTACTGATTCGCCCTGTAATTCTGAATGATCTAGATAGATATTTCTTATGGCATTTGAAGTGACTTTTTAGTTTGTGGGATCTTTCTGTCTTTTCTTTTTTAAGATTTTGAGTATTCTCTACACCCAACGTGGGGCTCAAACCTACAACCCCGAGATCAGGAGTCCCACGCTGCCTTGACCCAGCAGCCAGGAGCCTCTAGTTTGCGGGATTTCTTTTTTTTTTTTTTTTTTTTTAATTTTTTTTTTCAACGTTTATTTATTTTTGGGACAGAGAGAGACAGAGCATGAACGGGGGAGGGTCAGAGAGAGAGGGAGACACAGAATCGGAAACAGGCTCCAGGCTCTGAGCCATCAGCCCAGAGCCCGACGCGTGGCTCGAACTCACGGACCGCGAGATCGTGACCTGGCTGAAGTCGGACGCTTAACCGACTGCGCCACCCAGGCGCCCCTTGCGGGATTTCTTAAAGCAAGCACAATTCAGACTAAAATCCCTGTTTTCAAATGGTTTTAAGGCAATGAGAATTCTGGGCCGAGCTATGTTTTTAGGGTAGTTATTGGATAAACACCATTTCGCAATAAAAACTGAAATGAACGAAAGAAAATTTAACAGGCAGCGGTAATATTCCCACGAAACGTAGTGTCTTCGGAGTTTCAGGCTTTGTTACGTTCCGCGTATCTATCACAGACATTTCACCAATTGTTGCTGTAGGCAAAATTTCTCTTTCTGATGATACACTTTTGTATAGAACTGGCTTTTCCATGGATTAAGCTTTTTATTGATACGCTTCATTCTATTTATTAATACTTACATCTTAGTTTATAGGAGACTACTGTTGAAAACTCAAGAGGATAGGGGCGCCTGGGTGGCGCAGTCGGTTAAGCGTCCGACTTCAGCCAGGTCACGATCTCGCGGTCCGGGAGTTCGAGCCCCGCGTCAGGCTCTGGGCTGACGGCTCAGAGCCTGGAGCCTGTTTCCGATTCTGTGTCTCCCTCTCTCTCTGTCCCTCCCCCGTTCATGCTCTGTCTCTCTCTGTCCCAAAAATAAATAAACGTTGAAAAAAAAAATAAAAAAAAAAAAAAAAAAAAGAAAACTCAAGAGGAGGGGCACATGGGTGGCTCAGTCGGTTGGGCGTCCGACTTCAGCTCAGGTCAGGCTCTTGCGGTCTGTGAGTTCGAGCCCCGTGTCGGGCTCTGTGCTGACAGCTCAGAGCCTGGAGCCTGCTTTGGATTCTGTGTACCCCCTCTCTCCCTGCCCTCCCCCGCTCACATTCTTTCTCTCCTTCAAAAATAAATGAACATTAAAAAAAAAAAAAAGAAAAATCAAGAGGAAAACACAGTTGTTAAAAATGTCCCATAAGCAGACCCCTCCCCCAGTTCCTAAACTTAGTGAGGCTTTGCTGTATTTTAAAATCTGCTTACTTTTGGAATCTGTTGCTTATTTTTTTCAACTCCTTTTCTTTTTAATTCAGAGGAGAGATGGGAATATGACTTTGCTGTAAAAAAAAAAAAAATTGAAACACAAATAGATTAAAAATCGTCTTTCATGATTTCCTTCCCGTCTCCCAAACTCCTTCTCTTGCCTAGCTGGGACTATTGAGTGTTTCTGTCCTTGTATGAATGAGACAGTCCTATCCTAATTGGCTTTGATCTCTTTTTTTGTCCACTAAATGTGTCTGGGAGCATATTCAAAATGAAATGTATGGATGTTTGCCACATTCTTCTATGAAGGTTTCGTACTCTTCTATAGCGCGTACGCTGCTAGGTTGTTAGTCATTTTCTTCTTGATCGACATAGGCTTCCAATACCGCATTCTTGCAAACACTGAACAATTTGTTCAGCATTTGGTAGATATCGCTGCTTGCCTCCCTACAGGTTCTGCCATGTTCTATCCCTATATCAATGTTTGCATGCCGACTCAACTAACTCCTTGAATCTTTCCTAGTGGTAGACAGTACCACGTTCTAATTCTTAACAAACAAATGGGTAAAAATAGCTCGCATGTTGTTTTCATTTGCTCACTGTTTATTAATAAAGTTAACTTTATTTGGAATATTTATTACCCACTCATATTCCTTTGCTGTCTTTGTTATCAAACTGAGCTCTCTAATCTCTTTTGTGGCCAATGGTCACCACACTAGTTTTCTGATTAAGCCCAATTTCCTTGGCAGAAGTTTCAAATTTCTACCGGGAACCAAGGCATGGCCACTTACTAGAGCATCAAATTATCTGACAATATTCGTATTGACCTCACAGCCCTACTAATGAGGTGAGTTTTCCCCCAAGAGGGCAACCTGCGTCCGAATTACCCCGATCCTTACTTAAAATGTAAACTTGGAGAACATGAAATCTGCATTTTCAATAACTCTTCTGGAAAATTCTTATGAACAGTAAATTCATAAGGAATTGATTAGATATGCTTTGGATTTTTACTCATTTTTTTAAAAGTGGAGAGGGGCGCCTGGGTGGCGCAGTCGGTTAAGCGTCCGACTTCAGCCAGGTCACGATCTCGCGGTCCGTGAGTTCGAGCCCCGCGTCGGGCTCTGGGCTGATGGCTCAGAGCCTGGAGCCTGTTTCCGATTCTGTGTCTCCCTCTGTCTCTGCCCCTCCCCTGTTCATGCTCTGTCTCTCTCTGTCCCAAAAAAAAAATAAATAAACGTTGAAAAAAAAAAGTGGAGAATATGTTGCATTAAAGAAGCCATAAATCCTTAAATTTCCATGAGAAAAAGAAGACACAGATATTAAATCCACTGACATTTGCAAGATCTCTCCAAGTGGCAAACAAGTTAGACGCAAAAATTTGCTTTTTAAAATGTTCTAATAACTTGCTTGCTGTGAGAGCTGATCAACTCTGTGTTCCCAAAATAAATAGAAACATTCTAATCTCACAGACAATCTTAAAAAAAAGAAAGAAAGAAAAGAAAAAGAAAAAATTGTCTGTGTGGCATGCTAATTGCTAGCAGAATTCGCATCTCTGGAGAGAGGTCCTGGGAATGTAAGAAGGGGCACTGAGACCTGGTTCCAAGCCTGTGACAGGGAAGGGAGGGCTGGGGACATCTGCCCAGGAGGCATGTCAGTGAGGAACAGGAGCCAGAGGGAGAGGATGGGGAGGGACCAACAACCATCATTCAAAACGAAAGAAAACCAAACAAAAGCCGGGGGGTGGGGGCAGAAGTGGTAAGGAAAACACACTCGGAACAAATCGAGCAGAACACGTCTTGTAATTCATGGTAAATGGACAGTTTCCAGGTAAACACTGTCTAATTTGAGCCTTTCATTGCAATTGATTATTGTGATTTTCTTTTATTAACGTCTTAGTAACTTCTGACATTAATTTGCATTTCTGTGCCATTTCTTGCCTCATAGTTTTGTATTAACCATTGCCAATGGTGAGTCCTATAATTACAGATTTTTTCACTTGATTTAATTATCCTAGAAATTAAACTCAGGAAATTGGAAGGGGGGGACAAGATTTTGAAACAGTGTTAGCTTCTGATCAGTGATTTATTGTCACTGCTGTCATAATCTCACGGTCCTCATCATTTCTTAGCCCTTAGACTTTATTGTTTTGTTATTATTATTTTTTTAATTTTAGAGAGAGATGGCGTGAGTGGGAGCAGAGGAGGGGCAGAGGGAGAGAGAGAGAAAGAAAGAGAATCTTAAGCAGGCTCCACACTCAGCGTAGAATCAGACACGGGGTGTGAGGTTACAACCCTGGGATCATGACCTGAGCGGAGATCAAGAGTCAGCGGCTCAACCCACTGAGCCGCCCAGGCGCCCATTAATGGCCCTTAACTTTAATATGGATTTTGCCCTGACCCAGTACAAGGTGATAAAGGCCCTGAATGTATTAGATAGAAAACATATGCCACCTGATCGTATTGGATGAAGTATCAAGTCACCAACTTCAAGGCATTATATAGACTCATAAAGAGGCTTTCATTTCTATGATTGTTTTTTTTTTTAATAACTGACACTGATAATGTTATACAAATGTGCTGATATTTGTATCTATTGTATCTTTAAGCCTGCCTGGGCTCTTCCCTCAGGACGAAACAACAGGTCCCGGGTCAGGAGATAGAATGCAAAAAACAGGTGATACAATGTTGCTGTGAACACTACTGGAGAAAAAAACAAAAACAAAAAAGAGTTTATAATATCTCCAGCTTGTTTGAAGAAACCCACAATGAAACACTCACGCTGCTCCGTGAAGAGGTCTCGTGGGAGAGGCCACAAGGGGCACAGAAACTGAAGCCAGAGCCTAGAGGCAACTTCATGCATTCACTGCCTCACAGCTAAAGGAGGATCGCCAGAACATTTATTGATTCTGTTGCCGTAGGTGTGAATCTCAATGATGTAAGTATGTTTAGTGATAACCTTGAACTTCTAATTATAGACTCTAATCTTGATTGTTATTTGGCCTTCACTATTAAGTTTATAAAATAAATGCTGCCAAATTGCCTTCCAATGCTTCTGAGTTAAAAGCATTTTAATGGGTGCTGCGTACTCTTGGATTTAAAGGCTAAGCCAGAACTAGCTCTCCTAAAAATTGTTAATTACCGCTATAATTTATACTTTATAAAATCTGCTGCTAACTCCTAGATTGTTGTGAGAGATCATTCTCTTGATCTAAAACCAAAGGGAGGGTTTATGGATAACCTTTTGTTCTGTAATAAAGGAAAGGAGATACGAAGTGTAACCGTAATGCACTCTTTTGGGTCTACTCCATTTCACTAAAGAAGAATAAAAATCAGAACTTCGAGAAACACGCTACAGTGCTAAGGTGCTTGGAGAATCCTATGTGGTGTAGCAGAAAGGACATGGCCTTCGTTATTACAGACCCGGGTTCGACTCTTGGCCCTAAGTGTGGTTCCTGTCGCCTCCTTTCAGTAGGAGGGGAGAAACCCCCCTTGCAAGACTTGTGTGGAGTATGTGGAGATGAGATAGAGAACATGAGAGCAGCGAGCATGGTCCTTGCTAGTGGCTAATGTTTATCAGGCCTTAACGCTAGGTGCTGTACTAGGGGTTTTCAGGGGAATTAGCTCTTCCATACTAAGCTGCCAATGCGCGTGTTATGATTGTTGTGTTCACTTTGGGTAACTTCCCCGAGATCAGATAACTAGTCAGTGGCCGACAGAAGCAGCTAGAGTTTGAGACTCCAGGCTTTTCTCATTGGATCAAGTATTTGATGGGGGCCGTTTCAGGCTCTGGACGGGAATCGGAATCCAGCTCTAACACAGACTAGTTCCAGACCTTAAGCAAGTTACACAAGTTCCCTGTCATTTCCCTCATCCTTACATCAGGAATAATAGTACCTACCACACAAGAGTGTTACAGAGTTTAGCTCACCTGTGATAGCCCTGCATAGGAAGTAAGAACATAGTAAGGACTCAATAAATGTTCTCTGGATATAATATGTGATTTTTAAAATGTTAATCTAAAAAAAGGCATTGATCACTTTTCTTATAGCTCTGTGGGATTTTATATATATAGATAAATATATATACATATATTTATGTTATATAATATATATTATATATATAATATACATTTAATAATATATATTTTCTGGAATCAGCTCCAAAATGTTGCTAATGTTCCAAGTCAACAAATACATACAAATTTCCCCTATTTGAAAACATTCACCTTGACTCTCTGTACTTTCCTTCCAACTTTTTTATTTTGGAAAGATTGAGAGAATACCACCACGAATATCTTTAACCTAGATTCATAACTGTAAACATTCTACCATTTGATTTCTCTCTGTCCTATTGTATATGTCCTATTGTATATGTAGCGGAAGTATTTCAAGGTAAATTGCAAGATATTGTGGCATTTTGGCCCCTAAATGCCTCAGCAGGTATTTCCCCAGAATGAGAACATGCTCCTTCTGACATAGGCTCCAGAATAGCAAAGCCAATACATTTAACCTAGGTAAAAAATATGACCTGATATGCAGTCTGTACTCAGATTTTCTTAGCTGCCCTCCCCCCCACCAAATGCCCTTTATCGTTTTTACTTTTAATCCTAGGCCTGATAAAAAAAAAAAAAAAAAAATTATGTATTTCACTTGGTTATCATGTCTCTGTCATCTCTCTCTTTTTAAAATTTTTTTACGTTTTTATTTTATTTTTGAGAGAGAGAGAGACAGAATGCAAGTGGGGGGAGGGGCAGAGAGAGAGAGGGAGACAGCAGAATCCAAAGCAGGCTCCAGGCTCCGAGCCATCAGCACAGAGCCCGACCTGGGGCTCGAACCCACGAACCGTGAGATCATGGCCTGAGTCAAAATCAACAGTTAGAAACTCAACCAACTAAGCCACCCAAAGTGCCCCTGTTATTTTGTTTTTAGTAATAGGAAGGGAACCTACCTAAAAGTCTCAGTCTGGCCACAACGTGTAATGTGATTGTAAGAAATAAGGCAGCTTATACATACATGATTGTGACGGCATTATTCCTATGAGACCAAAGGTGGAAACAACCCCTCTCTCTCTACCCCTCCCCTGCTCATGCTGTCTCTGTATCTCTCAAAAATAAATAAATAAATAAATAAATAAATAAATAAACTTTTAAACAATCTGAAAAAAAAAAAAGGCAGTAGTTCTCAAACTTCAGCATGCAGAAGAATAACTCAGCGAGCATGTGGGGACTTTGGATTCTCAGAGACCATTCCCAGAGATTCTGATGCGGTAGGCATGGGGTAGAGCCCAGAAATCTGCGTTTGTTTCCTAAGCACCCTAAACATTGCTGATGCTGGGGAAGCCAGGCTTATCATAGCTTCACTGTGTTGTAGGACGTTAGTGATAGAGAAAGTGTCTTGCCTGTGAAAGGTCACAGGGATGAGAGAAAGTTGACAGCAGAAAAACTTAAAACAACATTTGTATATAAGAAAAAGTGTGTGGTCGGGGCGCCTGGGTGGCTCAGTCGGTCAAGCTGCCCACTTCGGCTCAGGTCACGATCTCGCCGTCCGTGAGTTCGAGCCCCGCGTCGGGCTCTGGGCTGATGGCTTAGAGCCTGGAGCCTGCTTCCGATTCTGTGTCTCCCTCTCTCTCTGCCCCTCCCCTGTTCATGCTCTGTCTCTCTCTGTCCCAAAAATAAATAAACGTTAAAAAAAAAAAAAGAAAAAAAAAAAAGAAAAAGTGTGTGGGCACCTGGGTGGCTCAGTCAGTTAAGCGTCCGGCTTTGGCTCAGGTCAAGATCTCAGGGTTCGTGGGTTCGAGCCCCACGTTGGGCTCTGTGCTGACAGCTCAGAGCCTGGAGCCTGCTTCTGATTCTCTGTCTCCCTCTCTCTCTCTGCCGCTCCCCCTCTCATGCTCTGTCTCGCTCTGTCTCAGAAATAAATAAACATTAAAAAAATTTTTTAAATAATTTGAGAAGTGGCTTAGAGTGTAAAATTATAATTATTATTGACTGCTACATTCAAAACATCTCTCTGGCAGTGAATAACTAGCATATGTTAGCCACTTTTAAAACCAGTTTATTTATTAATTAAAACAATAGTTGTAACATGACCCAACACATAGCGTTGTTCTGACGATTAAAAAAGAAAATCCACAGGAGGGGTAGAAGTCAGGGGCCGGAACACAGCCGACAAGGAAGGAATATTTGTTAATATTCCATGATGATGATGGTGTTATCCCGAGATCTTCCTTCTGAAAAGATGGACGCTTCTCCTAGCTTATGGTCGTTACTCTCTGGAAAGTACTAGGGCAGAGAATCTTCATTCGTATTGGTTCTACTTGTATATTTGGGGAAACAGACTTTTAGACATGGAACGTCTAAATTTCCCTAGAATGGCTTGCAAACTAAAACTTAGCACCTGCAGAATGTCATGGGCACTAAGTTCCCGCAAGTAACAAGCTTCGATAACTTCTTAAGATAGATGCCCACGCTCCTGACACTATCCAAAGGAATCCCATTCAGACGTGGAGTCCCAGAACTCCAGCTGGATTATCTGTAGGGTAAACAGAAGGAAGTCGTAACCTGAAAAGGTTACTACACAAGCAGCCCATGCCCGTAGTTCCTTCTGTTCAGTACAGCCGTGCTGGTAGGTTTTTATTTTCTCACCGAGGACTGCACTACTCTTAAATAAACATGATTATAGCCTAGAAGAGCTGCAGACTGCTTCAGATGCTAAAAATAAAATAGTTAAAACAGAGAGACTTCAATTAGATGCGGGCTGCTCAACAATTTAACTTCCAATTGTCTTGTGGTTATTCCACAACTAGGAATTGACCATATTCCGTTTAAAGGAGATTGAAGGGCTCAGGAAAAAATAAGAAATGAAGTGCAATTTTTTTCTTCCCAAATCCCGATCTCTAAGAAAAATGCAATCTTAAGTCACGTCTGATGGTTTTCTCTTTGCAAAATGGCTTCCCCTTCTGCCAGTCGTGGCGATGAAAGCAAACTCATTATGCTCGTTATTAATGGCGTCTCAACCAAAACATTCGCCTTCCCATTGAGAATGACAGAGGGAAACGGTTGCTAGCAAAATAAAATAAAATGCTGTTCTTTTTCTTAGTTCCGACTTCATCTGTGAAAAATTCTCAGTGCCATACGCATTAATCTGATAATTTTCTAACTTCTTTTATAACTTTTGAGGCATGCTGTTACTTTATAAAGTAAAACAAACTCTGACTATTTGTGTTTCTTTTGGCTTGTGGTATTGAATCGAAAAGAAGCAATGAGTCATGTGATAATTTAGTGTGAAGGCAAGTAGGTCATTTTTCACATTATGGTGGCGAAAAGCTATTTGAAAAGCATTCGTGTGAACGGTATAGAATAAACATACATGTGTAAGAAAAATGTAATATATGTTTATAGTCTTGCTACCCCCAGACCTAAATCCATACTTATGTAAACTTATACAACATTTAAATATTGTTAGCAGCCCAACCCCAAGTACACTGAATAAAGTCTAGATTATTGGGCGAAGTTGATTAAACTAGGATTAAAGGGTGAAGTGAGCTTTAAACAAGTAAAGGGACCAGGCCAGTTCTCACCATGGCTTCCATGACATATTTAAAGACTGGATCTTCTCAATTTATTTGTATGGATGTTCCCCTCTCCCCACCCCTTATTTACCTGCTACCTTTGGGTAGTTTCATATTTGCACTTTGTTGGAACCACCAACTACCCACTGATGATGCCAATATCTGTGTGTGTGTGTGTGTGTGTGTGTGTGTGTGTGTGTGCGCGTGCAAAGAGAGAGAGAGAACCCCAATGTTACCCTAACCTATGGAATCTGTTCATCTGGCTGCTGCTGACCGGACACCTCTCTCCACCTCAAGACCCATCCAAACTGAACCTGAAACGTAATTGTCCAAACTCCTCTTCTTCCTATTTTGCTTTTCCGATGGTGGCATCCCATTGAGTCACAAATCAAAACCTTGGGATTTAATCAGTACTCTTTTAAAAGCCTTCCTTCTACATCCCTCCAATCCATTCCCTACCGAATTTAACACTGAAACTATAATCTTTATTTCCACTGCGGTAGTTCAGGCCTTTGCCATCTTTCTTTGGATTATTAAAATAACCACCTAACCATTTTCTGTAAAATGTTGATTTAGGTCTAGTATAAAAAGATTAACATACAAGATCTTTTCTTTTTTTTTTTTAATGTTTATTTATTTTAGAGAGAGAGAGAGACAGAGAGAGAATAAGCAGGGGAGGGGCAGAGAGAGAGGGAGACAGAATCCGAAGCAGGCTCCAGGCTCTGAGCTGTTAGCACAGAGCCCCATGTGGGGCTTGAACCCACGAACCATGAGATCATGACCTGAGCCGAAGTCAGACGCTTAACTGCCTGAGCCACCCAGGAGCTCTTTTCTTTGTTGGTCCATCTTGCTCCAGCCTAATCTTCAACCCCACTCATTCCTCTGTTGCATTTTATTCTCCAAAATACTGGAAAGTTCTACTCTTTTAAGTTCCTCTGTCTTCTCTCATATTGTTTTGTCAACCTGGAGTGCAAACTCTTTCAAGTTTGCACCAAACTCTTTCAAGTTCCTCTGTCTTCTCTCATATTGTTTTGTCAACCTGGAGTGCATTTTCTCCATTGGTTGCCTAGGTAATTCTCCTGTTTGCCTTTTAAAACCATACTCAGATTTCACACCATTTGAGGAGTCTTTTCTGAGTCAGACAGAATTAATCACTTTCTTTGTTCCAATTATATATTGCCATGTAACAAACACCCCCCCCCCAAAACATAGTGCCTTAAAATGATGACCATTTTATTACATTTCATGATTTTGTTGGTCAGGAATTTGGACAGGGCTCAACTGGCTGGTTCTTCACACGACACATGGTTACTTGGTGATATTCAGCTGGTGGCTGGGCAGGCTCAAGGATCCAACATGATTGCACACACAGGTCGGGCAGCTTATTAGGGGTGGCTGAAAGGCGGGGCTCAGATGGACCCCTTTTTCCCTGTGGGGTCTCAACAGCTGTCCATGTGAAGTCTCCAGCATGGCAACAGAGGCTCTTACATGGCATCATAGAGTTCCCAGAGACCAAGGCAGAAAGCCGTCAGTATTCTTCAAACTAGGCTCAGAACAATATAAGGAGACTGGTATTCCTCAAACTAGGCTTGGAACAATATAAGGAGACTTCCTTTGTACTCAAAGTGGTCACATTCCAGCCCCGATTTAAGGGAAGGGGTCAGTTCGATGGGAGGAGTGTCAAAGAATTTATGACCAATTTAAATCATGTCCTAAACTTTACATAGATACTGTGCATGTGTTTCTGTTAATACTGTATGGAAATCTCTTAGTTTACACGTCAGCTCGTTGAAGGACAGAGCTCTGCCTTACTCATGCCTGTATTCCCAGCACCCATAAATGTGCACAGTCTTGCTGCATTAACCATGTCGCTGTTCCTCCCTCAGTTGGGTTATCAGGCTGCCTCAGGAGGCTCCAGGACAATAGTGGGGCTGGGCCGTCTTTGTTAAACCCCTGGGCCCGCTTTTTCCAATGCTGCACACCAAAGAGGGCTCTTTTATTCCTTCTTTTGCGAATTGTTTTCCTCTAAATGTCTCTGTTAAGGACCATAACCAGTGATGTTTTTCCCATTCACTTCTGCTCGGCGAGTCCAGAGTGAGATACTGAAAACAAACAAGATGAGAGATTTAGCGATTCTCTGACTTTTGTTACTGACAAGCAAAACGGAGTCGAGAATCCGCAGAGAGTGGGCTTGGGGTGAAGTGTCTAAAGAAGAACGGGTGAGTGAGTAGTTAGCTTTAAAAGAAAACACACTTTATAACTATTTCAGTTATTTCAGAATAGTTTTGGAGGGGCGCCTGGGTGGCGCAGTCGGTTAAGCGTCCGAATTCAGCCAGGTCACGATCTGGCGGTCCGTGAGTTCGAGCCCCGCGTCAGGCTCTGGGCTGATGGCTCAGAGCCTGGAGCCTGTTTCCGATTCTGTGTCTCCCTCTCTCTCTGCCCCTCCCCCGTTCATGCTCTGTCTCTCTCTGTCCCAAAAATAAATAAACGTTGAAAACAAAACAAAACAAAACAGAATAGTTTTGGAGGACACATTCGCTGATCCATCGTCATGGATGGTGCGTTGGTGTGAATGTGCTTGGTGGCGTTAAGTATGGCTTAGACGGATGTTCCTTTACTTTGCATGTTTACTCCTATCGCTGCTCAGATCACTTGCCCTCTGCTTCTCATCCATGAAACGAGGAGGTTAAATATATTCTCTTCCAAGGGGTGACTGTAGATTTTACATTTCTATGGACAATTGTAGACAATACTCTCAAGTCTTAGGAGACGTTTCTAAAATAATCAAGGATGCTTTTAATTATGGATCAAACGATGCTCTTATCTGATTCGTTGGAGCACAAAGATACGTTTTAGTCCTGAAAACTGGAGAGTCCTTCTTACCAGGCCTGGTTTCTAATTTCCCAAACTCGATTGATCATAAATTTTACCTTTCGTTAAAATATAAATTCACAAGGAAATCTTCAGAGAGAGGGACCCAAGAATCACCTTAGGGTGCTTATACCAGGCAATTTTGGGAAACACTTCATATACCCATGACCCCTAAGTTGATCTAAAAGAGAATTTCTAAATTTTTAGATAAAGAATTGCCCTTAAAATACTTCTCACAAGGAGAGGGGTGCCTGGGTGGCTCAGTTGGTTGAGCGTCCAACTTCGGCTCAGGTCACGATCTCACTGTGCATTCGAGCCCCGCGTCCGGTTCTGTGCTGACAGCTCAGAGCCTGGAGCCTGCTTCCGATTCTGTGTCTCCCTCTCTCTCTCTCTCTCTGCCCCTCCCCTGCTCACACCTGTCTCTCTCTGTCTCTCAAAAATAAATAAAAGTTAAAAAAAAATTCTCACAAGGAGAATCGGGCTGAGTTGAAGAATTCATCAAATGTATATTTCTCTTGTGAGGATCCAAAACATATTGACAGGGGCAGAAGGAGTCATCTCTACCCCCCACTGCACAGATCAATTAAGCTTAGGCCCCATTTTTTGTTTCATTGTTTTTAGTTGAGGCTCCATAAAAAGACTGATCTAGAAGGGGAACCATCACGAACCCATCATGTCCTTCTATATTCTACATAGATGTCTTATATCTACTTATGCGATTGCTACTTGCTGACTTCTGCATAGGTCTCAATTGCTCTAGAATTCAGACTCAGCACGTGTTGAGAAACACCGAAAATCTGGGAGAAAAGTTGTGCTGATCACAGTGAGGAGGAGTCCTTAGTTTGGTTTTGTTACTTCGGTTGGACTTAAGAAGGCGATTGAATGTATATGATTCAATTAAACATAGTTTTGAAAAGCTGTGCATCCTTTTTCATTAAATAAGTGAATTTTATTTATTAATGAAAGCTTTCAGAGCATATCCATATAGATCACACTTTCAGTGCCTATTTATTTTTTTTTTTTTTTTAAATTTTTTTTTTCAATGTTTATTTATTTTTGGGACAGAGAGAGACAGAGCATGAACGGGGTAGGGGCAGAGAGAGAGGGAGACACAGAATCGGAAACAGGCTCCAGGCTCTGAGCCATCAGCCCAGAGCCTGACGCGGGGCTCGAACTCCCGGACCGCGAGATCGTGACCTGGCTGAAGTCGGACGCTTAACCGACTGCGCCACCCAGGCGCCCCAGTGCCTATTTATTTTAATAATGCATCAAAGCAAAGGGTTAACCACAGTCTTTTTTTTTTTTAATTCTCTTTTATATCCTATAAGAAGCATCTTGGTATAATTCAAGACAGAATCCTTTTTGAAAAACAAAAGGAAGGCTGCTCACTTCCCTTTTCCCGTCACATCAGAAGTCAGTAAGTGCAAATCATTTTCTTCTAGACCATAAAATCGGTGTGTGTTGCCCTCAGAAAAATGTGTTACGGAGTGAGATGGCCCAACAATAAAATGTCAGTTAAAAAAAAGAATCCCAAAGAGCGGTGAGCATTATATAGCGTACTTGCTATGAGCTATGGAACAGGTTTTGGGCTCAGACACCTGGACTCAAAGCCCGCTCCAATTCACCTGCTATGAGAATCTAGTCAGGTGACCTCATTTCTGTACCTCAGCTGCCATGTCTATAAAATGGGCCAGAGAAAACCTCGATCCATCTCAGGAGAATTAAGGGAGTCATTGCCCACACAACATTGGAATATCATAAGTAGCCAAGAGTTGTCCATGGTTATGATTATTGACAAAGCAGATACAGCCGAAACCATTGCATTCACATTGCTATTTTTACCCTTTCTATCATAAAGATTCATCTGAACTTGGAGATCTCATCTTCAAAACACTGTTAATGTATTTGCTTCTAACATAAGAGGTCAGTCTCACACAGAACGTGAATGGCACATTTCTGAAAATTTCTTGGCAATTGGCAATATGTGGTTCCCTAAAGGTTCCTGTTGTCATGCTCTATATCATGCCCATGCCCAATTTAGGAATTGATGTTATATAACCTTTTTAAGATGATTTTTCCAACGATGGTGACAAGGATTGGCAAAAAAGCGGAACCGAGATGAGCACAAGAGTGCACGTTGGGAGACCCAAACACGGGGGCTGTGGTTAAGCCACTCATCCGTTCTGTGAATGCAGCATGCCCACTTTGGACTGCACTAATTCTGGTATTAATGCTATAATTCCCTCCCACTCCAGTCTGTGTCTCATCAAATGCCAAATGACGATGTTTTCATTTTTAAAAATCCATCCCACACATACCTACTGCTTATTTCGTGTTGGGTCTCATCGGGGCCCCATTTTCTCTGTGGGGTTCAAGGAGCTTTTGGGTTGGTGAACAGGAACACATCCACATGCTGGGAGAGTGGTAGCTCACGAAGTCTCCAAGTACAGCAGATCCTGGGGCACGTGGGTGGTTCAGTCAGTTAAGCCTCCAACTTCAGCTCAGGTCATGATGTGATGGTTCATGAGTTCGAGCCCCGCATCGTGCTCTGTGCTGACAGCTCAGAGCCTGGAGCCTGCTTCGGATTCTGTGTTGCCCTCTCTCTTTGTCCCTCCCCTGCTCATGCTCTCTCTCTCTCTCTCTCTCTCTCTCTCTCTCTCTCAATTTCTCAAAAATAAATAAACAAGTTCAGAAGACCCTGTGCATGGGACTCCTCCAGACCTCCCCCTATGCACCTCTTCCTTGGATTGTAAATTTGTGTTCTTTAATATCCTTTGTAATAAACTGGTAATCTGGAAAGTAAACTGTTTTCCTGAGTTCTGTGAGCTCCTCTAGTAAATTAATCCAACCCAAGGGAGCAGATGTGAGAACCTCTGGTTTATAGCCAGTGAGTCAGAGGCACAGGTAACAACCTAGATTTTTGATTGGTGACTCGAATGGTGTCAGGTCCTGTGGGACCCCATACTAATTCCAGCTAGATTGTGTCAGACCCAAACAACCGTAAGACACTCAGCTGGTGTTACAGAATTGCTAAGTGTGGGAAAACCAAAACACCAAAAGACTCACACGTCTGGAGTACAGAGGATTCTGTGAATAGCGAGTAAAGGAAAATGAGAGTGTTTTTATTCCTCTCTGGTAGAGGGTTTGATGGCAAAAAAGATTCATTACCGTTTGAACTATTTCGAGTCTCTTCGTCCCCTCTCTGCCTCATTCCACACCTGTTACCCGTTCGGTGTTCGTGAAGCAGGGGTACAAGGCTTCAGTTTGACTTTCCAGTCGGATACCTAATTTTCCCCAGGGGACAGCTCACCATTGTAGTCCAACTAGTCTGACCGCTCACCGTTTTCCAAAAAGACGTTGAGTTCTTCTCATCCATTACCCTTGCTCTAGCTCTTTGCGTGGATCTCTGATGCATGCCTCACCTCATTTTGTGTTCATAAGATATTACAAATGTCCATCTTTTGGTATTCAAAGCCCGACTGAGTTCCCATATCCCAAGGATCTCTCCTCACTTGAGCCGACATAACACTTTGTTCACAGTCCTGCCCTCCCTGTATCGTTTCTTTAACGTGAAGAACACAGGTTTTAGGGCGGGATAAACCTCAATCCACTTACCAAGCTGCCATAGGCCAGTACCCTAACTTCACAGAATCATAGACTCACCTGTAAAATGGGGGGGAAGGTAAGATGCCTACTCTCCTTGTAGGATAATCGTGAGGATGAAACGTACCCAAGTTATAAACAGACCGATCCTGAGCCAGCACAAGGATGAATGATGACTATTACTACTGCTCACATGGTGTGAGATAAAATATAGACAGCAATTACATAAAAGGCAGGCCTTCCGTATGGTAAATAATTGTGGGCTTGGATTCCAAGACTAGGAAAATCATCGCTTGGAATCTGTTCTTCTCTCAGTAGGTAGGCCACCTGCCACTGCACTAAGAATGACCACATTGTGCCGCCTTCGAGGTTCCTCCGCGCCAATAACCAAGGAGATGTCTGTTCCTACCAACCTACCACAGTAACAAATTTAAAAGTAGCTGAAAAATCGGAGCAGGAAATAAGTACCCTAAGCTTGCCAACTGTCAGCAAAATGCTAACCTGCTTGAATATTTTCTTGGCTTCGGTTTTAAAAACATGAGGGCTGAGGTACTAAACTGTGTGATCCCGAACTAAACATAGTAAGACACAAATAACAGTGTAAATGTTTGGGTTCTGTAACCCAACCCACTTTGGTTGATGGAACTCGGGGAAACAGACGGCGATGTCCGTGACTGTTTGATCGTCGACACATCCTGTATTACGAACGTGTAATGGGGCCGTATACAGGGTGCCCTCCTGTTTCCGATTCTGTGTCTCCCTCTCTCTCTGCCCCTCCCCCGTTCATGCTCTGTCTCTCTCTGTCCCAAAAATAAATAAACGTTGAAAAAATAAAATAAAATAAAAAAATAAAGGGTGCTCTCGTGAGGAAAGTTTGAGCTGTGTGCTGCTTGTGGCTCAGAAACGGATACTCACGTGATAAGTGACACGGAGCTCAGGAGAGACCATAGTCTTCAGCTTGGGCTCATTACCAGCAAAACTCACGCTTAAACCATTGTTTCCACAGGGCTTACCATGAACAATTCAAACCCTAGACAGTCAACAAACAGAAGAGAGAATTTGGGAATGAGAGAGCAAATAGGAAGAGGCGTCCATTTGAGTTCACAATGGTGCTGAACCCGAAAAGAACTGGAAAAACTCCACCAGATATTTACCTAGTAATTCTTGCCTCCCACGTCAGAAACGCTTCCATCTTTAATTTCTGAGTGGAAATGTTTCCTCTGGAACCTTCTATGCGACCACCTCTCTTTCTTCGCGGCCTCCAAGTTCAGGAGGAAGACTGTGCTCCACCTAGGTCAAGCATTCGGCATTGGTCATTCTCAATAGCTGAGGCGGGTTTGGGTTGCGATATATTTCAGGAAATAATTCATTACGGTATATTCGGTGTATTGTGATTAGCAATCTTTTGTGGAAACTATATCTAGGCGCCACAGAATGAAAGTCGACTCTTCCTTCTTCTTCCTTGCTTAAAATTTTTTTTTTCTCTCGTTTATGAAATGGGGATGATAACAGCAAACTGCTTTGAGAATTTTTGAGGGGATTAAATGGGAAAATTCACACACAGTTCCTGGTACCTAAGAAGCACCCTAGAGAGTATAGTAATCATTTTAAGGTAGTGCCTCCTTAATTATGCCATTCAGCAAGTATTTCTTAAACCTCTGTTTTGCACAAGGCCTAGACACGAAAAGACCGTCATTGTTGCCCTCAAGATGCTCTCATGCTGGAAAGTGTAATGTGATTTCTTACAAAACAAGACCCAAATCAGTAGACCCTGGGAGAGCTTTGAGGAGATGACCTCATTCAATGTCTCGGGAGAGGGTGTCAGGAAAGGCTGTGCGGAGGAGGCAACCAGTCTTAAAGCGTTTGGTTGTTAAGAAAGAAGGTAGAAGGAAAGCATTGAAAGGGCCCAGAGATCAGAGAAAGGCTAGCGTGTCTGAGAAATGGGAGGGGACGCTGCAAAACACTTTAGAATTTGTGGACACAAGGAGACAGAAGACCGCAAGAGACAAGGCTGGCCATGTGCCAGGGCCAAGAGCTTTGCGTGCCAGGGTTACAAGGTTGGATTTCATCCTGAAGGAAATTGGTAGGCACAGAACATTTTAAGGGAGGGCTGGGGAATGACAGGATTAAGTCCACATTTTTAAAAGCTTACTGGCAGAAGCCAGGATGGATTAGAGAAGATTATACAAAAGAAAGGGAGCCCCTTGCAGCAGGCCGCAGTGAGCGAGGTAAGCTTGGCGGGGAGAGTGGAAAGGAAGGTTCAGAATGAGTGTTTTGTGCTAATCCTTTGTTTTTCACCCCACCGAAACGCTCTTATTTAGGTTTGATTTTTCCCTATTTAGAATCTTTAAAAGGTTGACCAAGATTACACATTTCTGAAATTCGCTTTTATTTGCGAATAAATGCTTTGTCTTCTTGGTGAGAACGTGCAAAACCGTGTCAGTGACTTTGAAGAGCTGTCTGAGTAGTTGGGTTAAAAACAAAAACAAAACAAGCAAACAAACAAAAACCAAAAAACAAAACGTGAACAAACAAAAATGATCAGGGTAAGTGACTACAATGTATTTTCTGCACGCTTTATACCATTCATATTGGCCAGCAGATTCAATGCCTCAGGAGCAGCAAAAGCAAAACCTGCCAGTGACTGCCAACAAACCAAGCAGCCTCTGCGCAGCGAAGGAAACAGTCAACAGAACGAAAAGGCAGCCAACGGAGCGGGAGGGAATATTTGCAAGCCACATAGCTGAAAGACGTTGATATCCAAAATATATAAAGAACTCATACAATTTAATAGCAAAAAAACAAAACAAAACAGCACATTTAAAAAATGGGTGAAGGAACTGAAGAGGCATTTTTCCAAGAAGGCATGCAATTAGCCTACATGAAAAGTGCTCCCCATCCGTCATCATCAGAAAAATGCAAACCAAAACCACAAGGAGCTATCGCCCCACACCTGTTAGGATGGCTCTTATCAAAAATAGAAGAAATAACAAATGTTGGCAAGGATGTGGAGAAAAGGGAACCCTTGTGTACTGTTGGTGGGAAGGTAAATTGGTGTCGCCGTTATGAAAAATAGTCTGGAGATTCCTCATAAAGTTAAAAAAAAATACCAGAATGACCACAACAGTTCCACAGCTGGGTATATATCTGAAGGAAGTGAGAACATTTTCTCAGGGCACCTGGGTGGCTCAGTTGGTTAAGCATCCTACTTCAGCTCAGGTCATGATCTCACGGTTTGTGAGTTCAAGCCCCGCATTGGCCGACAGCTCAGAGTCTGGAGCCTGCTTCGGATTCTGTGTCTCCCTCTGTCTCTGCCCCTCCTTGTGCTGTCTCTCTCTCTCTCAAAAATTGAATAAACGTTAATAATAATAATAATAATAATAATAAAAAGAACAATTTCTCAAAGAGAGATCTGCACCCCCACATTCACTGCAGTTATAGTCACAATAGTCAAGCCATGGAAACAACCTCAGTGTCTGTTAACAGATGAGTGGATAAAGAACATGTGATGCATATACATGGAATATTATTCATCCATAAAACAGAAGATAGTCCTGCCCATTGGGACAACATGGCATGAAACTTGAGGGCATTATGCTAAGTGAAGTAAGTCAGCAAAGTGAAATAAGTCAGCGAAAGACACATCCTGCATGACCTCACTTATATGTGGAATCTAAAAAAGACGAGCTCAGACACAGATTGGAATGGTGGTTGCCCAAGGCTGAGGGATGGAAAAGATGGGGAGATGTTTCTCAAAGGGTACAAACATTCAATGATGAGATGAGTAAGTTCTGGGGATGAAATAATGTACAGCATGGTAACTAGAGTTGAAAATACCGTATTGTATACTTGAAATTTGCTAGAAGAGTAATACGAATTGTAGCTATGTGACATGGGGGGAGTGTGAACTTATTTGATTGTGGTAACCGTTTCACCATATATACGTATATCAAACCATTACATTATACCTCTTGAATTTGTGCAATTTTATTGTCAATGGTGCTTCCGTAAACCTGGGGGGGGGGTGCGGGATAAAATCGGTACATGACTCAAGACAAGTACTAAACAGATGGGTAGTAACTATTTTTACCTAGAAAATTACGCTCCTGAGAAAGGTCTAAAATTTGCCCAAGGCCACCCAGCTAATAAAGGCAGAGTTGGGCCACTCTAGGGTTTTGAGATATCTCAAGAGTTTTTTGAGATCAAGAAGATTACATTAGTAGGAATTTGGGCATTTGCCTTGTGGGAAGGAGTAGTTTGATTTTCCCAGGAACAAGGTGGGAGCGGTAATTAACTTCCGGTAGGGGAAATTATGCAGAATATCTCTGAACCCTGGAAACTTGTGACACACGCACACTTACCCTTTGTGTTGGTGGGGGAGAAAACTCTTTTAGATAAAGTAGAGAGATAAAGGAAATGGAGTTTATTTCCCACCACAAGTAGGGTGCAAACTTTCTCAGACTTTCAGGAACGCTTCCCCTAAATCATTATGGGCATCCTGTTCGAGGTCTGCAATCTCTGCATTCTCTTCTAAGAAAAATGAACAGAATCACCGGCAGAATACAAGGAACGGGGCCAATGAGTCCTTTGATACTGGGTTTTAACCGCAGGAGAAAGCCAAGATGAGATCGTAGCAGCAGACCACACCAAGAAAAAATGGGACGATAAGATAAGGAAAGTAGTTGGATCGAAACATAAAAAGAACAGCCATAAAATCCATATGAGACCAGGATTTATCTTGGGCTTTTCCAAGGGAAGGCTGTTAACACCATTTTTTGCCTCTTTCTATTCAATGTATTTTCCAAGTACACTGAACCCGGCCTGATTAAGGAGTTAAACGTTCTGCTTTGAATCTTTGGTATGCTCCTGATAACCGTTACAAGCTGGTTAGATAATGCATTTAGTGCCTGACGTTTCTGGTCTGTGACCCTTGTCTTGCTGATGTACTCTGTCTTCTTTTTCTCTTACTTAACAAAGGAGACTAGCAATATAGGAGGCATTTATTTACTTATAATTAGTTGTTAGTGGATTAAGATAATATTTTTATCCCATCGGGGCCAGGAGTAGTGACATCACCCTAGACTTTCAAGCAATTCTTCAAAGTTGACACATTTTATCTAATGCTTTTTCTTTTTTCTTTAATCAGCACTGTAGAGACGTAAGGACAGGTTTCATCAAGACGAGAAAACACAAACAAAGATAAGTCAGATAACTTGCCAGTCGATAGGTACAGTACAGTGTTCTTTTGAACGGCACACCAAGACTATGCAGGCCACAAAATTCAGGAGAACTAATTATTAAATGTGGGCGTGCGGAGGAGAGGAGAAGGTAGCAAAATCAAATACTTTGCAACTGTATAAGTGAAACAGTTTAGCAAAATTTTAACGTTTATAGGCTGGCAAATAGTGAGATTTCATTGATTTCTATATTACCTTTCATAAAGATTGGAGACTTCGCATAAACATGGGATCCAATGCAGGATTAGATCCTGACCGACTCTCTAATCAGGCACAGTGCATTTCCCATTGCAGTGTTCTTGCTATTTAAATAAGAAAAAAATTCAGTAAGCAGGTATGATATCTTAACCATCTGTAAATTCACTATTATTTCATAGGAATGAATCAAAAAAGTTTTGATTTCAATCAAAAAAGGGTTTTCCTGGCTAGTCAGAGTGAATAAATTTCAACGTTTATTTATTTTTGGGACAGAGAGAGACAGAGCATGAACGGGGGAGGGGCAGAGAGAGAGGGAGACACAGAATCGGAAACAGGCTCCAGGCTCTGAGCCATCAGCCCAGAGCCCGACGCGGGGCTCGAACTCACGGACCGCGAGATCGTGACCTGGCTGAAGTCGGACGCTTAACCGACTGCGCCACCCAGGCGCCCCCAGAGTGAATAAATTTCTACTGAGCATGTTTTCTTTGGTTCTTCTTCACTGCTGTAAAATGACTTAACCCTCAGCTGAATTGAGATTATGTAGGATTTTAACACATAAAACAACACAGACTCAAGACCAAGCAAGCATGGAACTCTGGAAATCAGTCCTTGCCTTCAGTTGCCACAAATTCCTGCCACCTGCCACATCCCTGGCTTCTCCAAGACAGCATTAACAATTGCTGAAGAGCTATGAGAAGTATTATCTGTAAAAAAAAAAAAGGGGGGGGGGGAGGTGCGCCTGGGTGGGTAGGCTCAGTCGGTTGAGCGTCCGACTTCGGCTCATGTCACGATCTCACAGTCTGTGGGTTCGAGGCCCGTGTAGAGCTCTGTGCTGACAGCTCGGAGCCTGGAGCCTGCTTCGGATTCTGTGTCTCCTTCTCTCTCTCTGCCCCTCCCCTGCCCGCACTCTGTCTCTGTCTCTCCTTCTCAAAATAAATAAATATTAAAAAAAATTTTTTTAAAGAAGAAGTTACAGTTAGCATAGTGTGCTATGCTATTAATCCATTATTCAAATCAAGCTTTATATAAGTACTATTAATAAGGCTAATTACTATTAATAGGCTAAGTCTGAATACTTTGCTATAATTCTTTCCGCAGATGACATGCAAATAATTAATTGTTCTCCTGTCCCCAGCATCCCCTAAAATGTGTGCTCCCCTCTGTGAGCGGTGTCGAGCTACATGGAACAGTCCAGGTAGCTTGCTGTGGATCAAACTTACTTTCATTCTAAAGAAGGCATTACTTTCTGGGCTCCTCTGCCACAACTGGGGACTTTGTTATCACCCGTTATCTCTTAAACACACAGCATCCCTTTCTTCCTCCTTATCCGGGCTGTCACCAAATCCTTTTACTTCTTGCCCCACAGTCTCTTAAGCCCTATCTCCCCTTTGGTCTCTTTCTTGCCGAAGCCCGCACATTGATTAGGTCTTCTCTTAATGCGTTCTTTTGCTTGTTTTGAATTTCTTCATTCCCCTTTCCCTGCTTGCCTCGTCCCGGCTAGAATCATCTCTGGTTTCTGGGATTTCCATGAAGCATTACAAACTTTTTCCCTTCTGAGCAAAGTTAAAAATATGTCTGACAAGTGCCTTACTGCTCCCAGGAGGTAGGACTAGAAATGATATGTTTGACTTACCACGTGTTTATTTTCTTATTAGCTTCCAGGAAGGTTGTGTATTTTTTAAAAACGTATGTTAGTATCGAAAACCTTTCACGTTACTTCTGTGTTTTGATTGCCCACCACATCCAAGTCGCTTTATGTAAGTCATCATGTGTGGCTCTAACAATTGGTCAGGGAATAAGCGCTTCCCCCCTTTTTCCGGAGAAGAAACTGAGCACAGATCATTTAAGTCACGTGCACTTTGCTGCACATCACACTGTCTCAAATTAACAGCCACTTGTCTTTTATCTCAACCTTCCTTACTTCTTCCTTCTGTTAATACTGGAATCAACTCCTTTCTACCAGCTCCAGCCTCTCCCCACGATTTCCTCCGGGAACTGAGTTGACCCGAGACACATTTCTGAGCCCAGCGATCTCTTAGGCCCCCCGCAGCAAAGCTCTGGGTTTGAACTACAGGGAAACGAGCACCGTCTTCTGCTCAGCCAGACATAAAGGGTGGGTTTTTGTCTACTTTCCCTCAGTACAGATTAATTGTTCCCTTAAATTTAGAGGTGGCAGGGAGAACGGGGGGACTTAAGGAAGTTTTTGAAAGAAGGCAGAGAAGAATTTGGACATACCTGAAAACGTAGGTTAAGGAGAGCATCTGAGACACCAAGGGAATCGACTGGGTCTCCTATAAATGGCAGAAATTCAACAACAGCAAAGCCTTAACTGCTAATGGCTTAGGAAGAGCTGAAAGCTCTCCCCACTTCTAAAGATCTCCTGTAAAATGGAATCCTTTTCATTCCCATTCACTAATTTGATCGTTTACTGGCCCAGTGGTAGACATTCACTTTCCAATTAATCTTTACAATAATCGAATGACTTTGGTTCTACTTCCATTTTTTAATATATGTAGTAACTAGGTTACGTGATTTGCCTGAAATCACTTCTTAGTAATTCATAAGAGAGGGAGAACTTGAACCCAAATCACTCTGACCTTGAAAGTGTAGGGTTCCTGGGGCACTTGGCTGACTAAGTCAGTGGACCATGTGACTCTTGACCTTGGAACTGTGGTTCAAGTCTTATGTTAGGTGTAGGGATTACATAAAAATAAAATCTTAAAAAAAAAAGTTAGGGTTCTTAACCATTACCTTAAGCTGCCTTTCCTAAAATTTTCTACAGGTCTACTTTGTGCCATTGAGGATAAGAGATGAATTACAGGTTATCCCTCACCTTAAAAAAACAAAAAGTCTGTAGCCCAAGAAAGGAGGTTGACAAGAGAAATAAAATGATGTTATGTTGTAGAGAATTATTGGAGAGAAATGAGCCCACTCCATCTGGTGATGGGAAACACTTTATTTTCCTGTACTCTCCTCCCTCCCCAACCCCATAACCCAAAAGCTTTGGCCAAAGCTTCTGAAGAAGAATATTCTCCTAAAGAAGAATAACTTAGAATAAGTCACATAAAAACGTAAGCAGGGGGTGAGAGCAAAGGTCAATGCTGGAAGGGAAATAGAGAAAGAGGAGGAATTGTGTTACATGCTCCTGTGGCTTAAGAAATCAATGAAACGAGGATTGTGAATAAATTCATACTATCATAAGCTTAAGAGAGCGAGATGTAGAATAATGTGTTTTGAACGATTCTCTTTTTCCAGAAAAAACAAGCAAAAAACCTCTCCCTAAGCCCTGTATGTGGGTTTCTGTGTCTCTGAGGAGGAAGACAGGACACATACCACGGGTGACCACAGGGGCTATAATTGGAAGGAGGGGGTGTGCCGGAGATTGGTGCTGGGTTTGTGCGTCTCTGCCTCGTGTAGTTTCACTCTGCATTATGCACGGGCTTCTTTGTGATCTATAAGGCAGGAACATGGAAATTATTTTAAAAAGGCAAATAAGCCCCACTACATCAGGTTGCAAGAACATGGTTTAGGAATCAAAGATAGAGCCCTAAGGAATGACACATACGAATGTTTCTTTATAGGCACAATTTGAAATATAATTACATTTATTTTGGAAAATTCAGGAAATGTTTATCATCAGATGCTCCCCTCTCTCTCTCTCTCTTTGTTGTTGTTGTTCGCCTTCTTCTCCTTCTTCTCTCCTTCTCCTTTAAAAAAAAAAGTTTATTTATTTATTTTTGAGAGAGAGAGAGAGAGAGAGAGAGAGAGAGTGAGAGAGCAAAGCAGGGGCCTAGAGAGGGCGGGGAGAGAGAGAGAATCTCAAGTAGGATCCAAGCTCAGAGCAGAGCCCAACACAGGGCTCTATCCCATGAACCGTGAGATCATGACCTTAACCGAAACTAAGAGTCTGACTCCTAACTGACTGAGCTACCCAGATGCCCCTTCCTCCTTCTTTAATTACCCAAAAGGAAAAAAAATACCAAGGAAGAGAGAAGAAATAATATTTATTGGGGATACCTGGCTAAGTGTCAGGCCGTTTGTTCAGAACTTGGTAAAATGATCTCATGTACTGGATATCGCCAACACCCCCAAAAGGCAGGAGTTACTATTCCCAGCTCACAGATAAGAAAAGAGAAGTGCGCAGATGCCTGTATCTTGCCCCGAGTCACACAATTAGCGTTGGTCAGGAGTCCATTCTAGGTCTTTTGGACACCAAGGTTCATGTTTTTTCTTTGTGCCAAAATAGCTGGAGCTTTACCAGAGGCATTTATTCAGTTAAAACATTGAAATCACAAAGCTTTGAGGAAAAGATGTAAACGTGCATTTTTCCTCGAGGAGGCATGTACCCACGATCTGTAGTCCTTCCCTTCGCAGTGGGACCATGACTGGGTTACAGTGGGGGCTCGAATTGCCACTTCAACCGGGACTTTTATTTTTTTTCTGCCGGAAGAAGGTGTACGGAGTCCAGAAAAATACAGATGAGAAGGGGAGAAATAGCTCTAACGTGGTTCCTCATCTTGGTCAGGAATTTGGTTTTGGTTTTATGTCAGCAAATCACATGACTTCGATAGTATTGATTCAAGAATATACCTCAGGGTCTGATTTAGCTGTTTTTGTTTTTTTAATTATGTAAGCTCTGTGCCCAACATGGGGCTTGAACTCATGACCCCAAAATAAAGAGACACGTGCTCTACGGCTGATCCAGTTGGCCACTCCCGGTTTAGTTCTTCAGCCCAGAAGAGAACTATACTAACAGCTGATATACGTTACGCATTTCCTAGGAGTTGTGCATGTCAACCAACCACAGTGTGCACAACAGTTCAGCAGAACATGTGTTTTCACCTCTCAGTTGACTGAAGAGTAAAACAGAGGCCCTGGGAATGAATATATTTTCACGAGTGGTGGATCCGAGACTCCAACACAAGCATGTATGAATTCGGAACCTGGCCTAAAGGACCGTGGGGGAAAAGAAAGAATCAGAGCATTTGAGACCTTCAGAAGTGACCAGGGCAACAGATTGGATTTTCACCCGCAGAGAGGGGACTATGACTTTCCAATAATGATGACAGAACCTTCCTTCCAAACAGTTCTACGAACAGGTAGTGGTGACTGGGCTCTTCCATAGAAGGAAATATTTCTGCCCTGATTATGAGAAAAAGGTACATTACTCAATAAAGATTGCAAAAATACTTAAGAATTTTGTTAGTGTGTCCACATCATCCTTTTCTACTAGTAGTTCAATATAAAATAGTTAAAAATCATTTTTAGCTACAAAAGTAATCCACATTTGTTGAAAATAAATTAGATAGAGACACGATAGAGGAATCCCACCCCCACCCCTCTGCAGGAACTTCCTCTGTCTTCCAGAGAATAATAACCTGATGTGTATCATACTCCAGAAAATTTTATTTGGAAGGAAAAGCAGATGAGGAAAATATAAAGCAGGCTAGATACAAATAATTGGGTTATTACTAAGCTAGCATTCTTTCACGGAGAATGGGATGCTTGTAAGGCAGTAATAACATTGAACGATATAGTTTTTTTCTGCTTCTTCCCAGTCCAAGCAATGGATTATTCCAAATTATCCAGTCTTAAAATTATACAGACATCTTTGGTCACTCTCCATCTTGGACCCTACCCATCCAATTGTTTGTGATGTCTTCTCTGTTCTACCTCCTTAGACAATCTCCTATCCCATTCCTCCTTTTTTCTTTTTTTATGTTTATTTATTTTGAGAGAGAGAGAGAGAGAGAGAGAGAGAGAGAGAGAGAGAGAGAAAGGGTGCAAGCAGGGGAGGGGCAGAGAGACAGGGAGAAAGAGAATCTCAAGCAGGTCCCATGCTGTCCATGCAGAGTCCGACGTGGGGCTCGATCTTATGAACTGTGAAATCATGACCTGAATGGAATCAAGAGTCGGACATTTAACCGACTGAGACCTAGGTGCCCCCGTCTCTGTTTTGGTTTTCACTGCTCCTCTCCTAGTTCAGATCTCCATCCTCTTACCTGAACAATTGGGAGATCTTTCCTACAGATCTCTATGTCCTGGGCTTTCCCCACTACCACTGATGCTCCATATTTACTCCCAGAGTATTTCCCGGTGTGCTTTTCTGTGATCTATTTCTCTCAGAAACTTTTTTTTTTAATTTTTTTTTTCAACGTTTATTCATTTTTGGGACAGAGAGAGACAGAGCATGAATGGGGGAGGGGCAGAGAGAGAGGGAGACACAGAATCGGAAACAGGCCCCAGGCTCCGAGCCATCAGCCCAGAGCCCGACGCGGGGCTCGAACTCACGGACCGCGAGATCGTGACCTGGCTGAAGTCGGACGCTTAACCGACTGAGCCACCCAGGCGCCCCTCTCAGAAACTTTTTAGAGCAGGTTTATTGAAGTATAATTGACAAACCACAAAATTAAAAGTTTTAAGTGTACAATTTGGTAATTTTTAATAATTTATGAGTTGTGCAGCAATCATCGAATTCTGTTTTAGACTGTGCTTTCAGTTCCAAAAGATAGGTCTGCGTGTTTGTATTCAATCCCCACTCACTCTGCCAGGCCTTCCAGCAAATGCTAATGTGTATTCTGCCTCTACAGATTTGCCTTTTCTGGGCATTTCATGTAAATGGAATCGTACACTAGGTGGCCATTCCAGTCTGCCTTCTTTTACTCAGCATAATATTTTTAACATTTAGTCATGTCGTCAAATTTATCAACAGCTAATAGTGTTACGCTGTGTGGCTCTATCCCTTTTTGTCTATCCAGAAGCAGATGGACATTCACGCCGTGTTCAGATTGGGGCTCTTATGAATAATGCTGCTATGAAAATACATTTACAAGTGTTTGTGTAGGCGTATGTTTTCATTTCTCTTGGATATCTAGTTAGAAGTGGAATTGCTGCTGGATCACTTGGTAACTCTATGCTTAATCGTTGGAGGAACTGCCAGACTGTCTTCCAGGGTGGCTGTGTCATTTTGCATCCCTACAGCCATGTATGAGACTTCTAGTTTCTCTTCATCATCACCCATGCTTGTGACTGTCTTTTGATGGTAGCCACTGTGGCAGGTGTGAAGTCATGTCTCACTGCGGTTTTCATTTCCTTTTCTCTAATGGCTAATGAGGCTAAGCATCTTTTCTTGTATTGTTAGCCATTTGTATATCTTCTTCAGGGAAATATCTATTCAAACCCTTTGCATTTTTTTTTTAAGTGAGTTGTCTTCTTATTACTGGGTTGTAAAAGCACATTATTTATACCAGATACAAGTCCTTTATTGGGTTGATGGCTTGCAAACATGTTCTCCCAATCTCTGTCTTCTCTTTACATTTCCCTGCTGGTGTTTTTAACTTTAAATGACAAAGTTTGAATTTTGATTATGTTCAGCTTGTTGATATCTTTCATTTAGGTACCCTACCTTTTGCATCCTAAGAACACTTAGACCTAAAGTTATGAATTTTTTTCTCCTGTTTTCTTCCAAAAGCTTTACATTTTTAGCCCTTAAATAAAGCTCTGTGATCCATTTTGTGCTGAATTTTGTGAGGTCGAGATTTAAATTCATCTTTTTGCACATACATATCCAATTGTCCCTGGTATGTTTGTTGAAAAGACTATCCTTTCCCCATTTGTTGAAGATTACTGTACTCTCATAATAAGGTTTTGATGGTTCCATCTGCCTCCTCCCCCAGTCCATTCTTTCTTGCCTGCCATTAAAGCTCTCCCATCCTCAAATCAGGGGTTCATCCCAATTTACTCACACCCAGTGTGATCTGTCACTATCTTCTTCCCATTATTCTATATGTCTATTAACCTAAATTACTTCATTTTTAGCATGTGTTGTGTTGTCCCATTCAAGCTGGTTACTTAGTCTTACAGTATTATTCTCCCTACATATTCCTAAATCCTGCCCATTCATTCAAAATCCAGTTTCAGGGGCACCTGGCTGGCTCAGATGGAAGGGTATGAAACTCTTGATGTGGGGGTCATGAGTTCGAGTCCCGCGATGGGTGCAGAGATTACTTAAAAAGAAAGAGTAATAAACTTCAAAATCAAGCTTCAGGGCACCACCCCTGAGAAACCTTCTCTGGTGCTTCTTTGTACGTCCACGGGCTCCGATTCGGTCCCCTCGGTGGCATCCGTGCTGCTTTCTACTTTGCGTTCCTGATAATGCTTTATCCCCATTAATTATGGGGTTAGACGTCCTTTGAAGAGAGGGTTTGATTTACTTTTAATTGATCCTCCATCAGCATTTTTTGACTGAATAATATCACATATAAATGCCCTTACAGGCTTCATGGTGAGCAGTTTGCTGATTGCCAAACAGACTGCATTATCTGGATCCAAATCCCAGGGACTTCGCTAATTCTTCAGGAGGACAGTTCAACCACCTTTATCAAGAAAGACAGTTACAGAATCTGATTAAAATGTGTTTCCTTTTATCAGAAAGGTAAGACTCTTATCTGCTGTGTTTTCCGAGGCTTTGGTGACTGTTTTTGAACGCGAAGATCAAAGAGTTTTGCCAACACCCCCCCCCCCCCCCACCGGTTGTAAGATATATCAGAAAGTTAAATGTGAGGAATATTGTATTCTAATGTGAATTATTTGAATGTGAATCCTGAACATTATTCACAGTTACTCATTTGACATTTTGAAACAGGGCCAAGACAAATGTCTTGGATTTACAGATAGTTGTGAATGTTTCCACCGGCCAGACAATATATTTCTCTTTTCGTAACAACATTTGGAAGGTAGGCACTCTTGACTCACACCTTTTCATTAGAATCTTGTTTAAGAAGCTTTTTTTTTTTTTTTTTTCCTCTCTAGAAACCTACTAGCAAACTTTCCAAGGATCTGAACTCTTGAAAACACTGGATGGCTAAGAGATGCCTGACAAGGAAAGCCATTACTTTCTTACTGCAGGAATGTGCCAGCACAGGGGGGTCTTTTCAAAAGTGAGGTGGAAATTCAGGATAAAACCAGGAGATTTAAAGTAGGGTGATCTGGAGAATGACAAAAAGATCAGAGAGGGGTGGGGAGGATTATGGAAGAAAGGAGAAAAGATGAGCTGAGCTGGAGGAGAGGGTAAAGTCTTTCCATAGATTTAAATAAGCTTTGGGCAATTATCTGAACTTCCAAGGGAATTATCTGAACCACGCATCTAAATTTGTTGAGATTCCTTCATTGTAGCTAGTATCTGGTTAAGGTTTGCAAGGTAAACTCGCTTTCTTGTGCCATGAGTGGCTTACAAGTCAAAAAAGATTCAGTGAAATCTTCAAAGTAAAGCTGTGCTCGCCAAAGCAATTTGCAGGCCTGTTTACAGCTGTCCCATCTGTCTCCGAGGCTGGCTCCACGGATGCGAACTTTGGACACCACATCTGTTGTTTGAACGCGGATCTCATCTTGTCAAAAGGAACAAGGGGGCCCTCTGGCCCACGATTTTAGTCAATACCTTAGCAAGGACTTCAGAAGCTTCCCTACAAGAGAGAAGTTCGCCAAGCAACTCATGGACAGTGAAATAATTAAAGTGATCCGCAAGCATAACGCTTGCCAGAAACATCATTAGAAGCATCATTCGGAATTCCGTATTATAACGTAGCTCAGCACGTTAAACACACTCAGACACAAATAAATTTGAAGCACTCGGATAATCGGCTTGTAAACTGAAACAGATAATGAGAAGGGAGAATTTGGCAAAGAACTCGGAGTCAGGAGAAGAGGCAAATTCCCCAGGGCTCTCCCAAAGGCTCCCTTTATGGATGTTTGAATTTGGGCCTTACTCCGCATAGTAGATGGCAGCATAAGTAAGTTCTTTCTCGAACCGGTTTTTCTCACTCCATTCCACAGTCAGATAGTTTTAGAGTCCACGGTGGGGCGGGGGGGGGGGGGGGGGGGGGGGGGGAGAAAGAAATTCACTGGGAGGAAACGACTTTGTAGTTACCTGATGAAGCAATAGGAATCATAGGACTTTCATTGAGCTGCTGGGGGTAAAGTGGATTGCTGGCCTTTTATCTTTTATCTCCGAAATGGGTCCCCTGGCAGTGAGTTTGTTAAATCTGACACATTTTGAATTTGGCTTTTTAAAATGCAAATTTCGTAGCCGATGGTTTTATCTTCCTGGGTACCTACGTTTTCACATTTTGAAGGGGCTGCTTTTCAAGGGTGTATTGTTTAAGGCTCTTTTAATAATGTGGTATTCAGCCTTCAGTTTTCTTTTTGTAACAGGTTCAGTTGGACACAGAAGGTGCGCTGGCGAAACGGACAGAAATGAAATCTGAGAGAAATACGCGGGCCCTTTGTGATGTGTGGAGATAGATTTCGAAAAGAGCACTGGGAACAAGGAAAGGAAGTTGATGGGAAACATTTAAAAGGAGCAGTCACCTGGGCCCAGGTACCATTACTTTTCTCTCCTTAACTCATTTTATGAAGTGTTTTGACTGAGACACAAACCCTCGTACACACAACACACACACCTGTTGTCTGAAGGGCCCCTCACGGCCCTCCTGATGCAGACTGTTTCATACGAGGTTGACGGGACAACTGTTCGAATTTCCGGTCTCCCATTTTTCGTTGTTTTATTTTCGACGGTGCCTTGTCAGATCCCATCATCTTTAGCAATCGGTTGTTTTCGCAGAAGCGAATTTAACTTTCATGTGTTGGTTGCATTTCCTTCCTGTTACTAATTACCGAAGATTAATGTTTTCAAACGAGGCCTTCTCTCCACGTCATCCATGCCTCCCGCCTGCTTCCATCCAGCAGGAAGCCTGCGGAAAGAGGTCATGATCCTTTGGTTTGCCACGCTATCGTCTCTGACACCGGGGATGTTTCGTGTGCAGTGATTGCAGTCAGAATCTTTGTGAGCGACTGGAAAGTGGAGATGGTGGGGGGGGAGAACGAAATTAAAGTAGGTTTTCTTCGGTGGGTGAATGAACTGGGCTGGATTCTTGGCTCAGCGCGGGAAGCACCTGCCTTTCAAAGGACGGCCTTGACGCTCACTGACGCGTGATGTGCCACACCGTGCGGTACCCTGTTAACTCTACCCAAGCGCCAGTTTCTTTTCTACCCACTTCCTGTCTCTCAGTCACGCTGACTCTGTGAATTATAACCCAGACAGTAGTGCTCTTCCTGGGCTTGGCCCTCATGGAAATTTCTCCTGTCTTGCGGACATGCAGGTATAGATCAGTTGTTGTCTATGTCCGTGCAATTATCCTTTTTGATATATGCACGCCTATTACTTTTATAGCTTTTCGGGCAACTTTTATAATTTTATGACAATTAGCAGGTTTCATTTCAAAATCCTTTTAGTGGGTCACCTCGGTGGCTCAGTCGGTTGAGCGTCTGACTTGGCTCAGGTCATGATCTCACGGTTCAGTTCCTGAGTTTGAGCTCGGCTTCAGGCTCTTTGCTGAGAGCGTGGAGTCCCTTCAGACCCTCTCTTCTCCTTTATCTGCCCCTCCCTTTTTTGTGCTCTCTCTCAAAAATAAACACTTAAAAAATGAAATTCCTTATAGTGATTCACTTCTAGTTGTCTGCAAATTATTATTTATTTTCATTTTTTTTTTTTTTTCCTCTAGGGGAAACCTCCAATGAGAAGTTCTTCTTTTTTTCTTTTGTGCAACTGACGCCTGATAATGCCTGGTTCGTAGCCTGATTCAAGGTGTCATGACTCTGTATCGTCAGGCTACAGGGTTGGGTGTTAACCCAGCAAGTATGTTTCCAGAAAGTTGCCTGTAAATTATGTATCTAAAGCCCTGATTCAACACTCTGATTTGGTAACATTTAAATCTAACATGTGCAAATGTTTACAAGACACCAGAAGTACACTATTTGGAAGGGAGATATTTTATGTTTTTCCCAAAGAACCTAAAATCGTTTTAAAAACAAAGATGGTCCAGAGTTCATTAGCCATCATGTAACTGAAATGGTGATTTGCACAAAGTCTTTAAGGTAAATAATATGACGTGCTTTATTCCTTAGAACTACTCTGTTGATTCTTTTTTTTAAATTTTTTTTTCAACGTTTATTTATCTTTGGGACAGAGAGAGACAGAGCATGAACGGGGGAGGGGCAGAGAGAGAGGGAAACACAGAATCGGAAACAGGCTCCAGGCTCTGAGCCATCAGCCCAGAGCCTGACGCAGGGCTCGAACTCACGGACCGCGACTACTCTGTTGATTCTTATGAAGAAATAAAACAACTTCTGTATTCATGTTTATAGGCTAAAAGCTCATATATTTTTAATTTTTGAAATATAATTGACATGAAACATTTTAGTTTTCAGAAGTACAATGGTCTCACACCTCTATATACTATGAAATGATCACCACAATGTCTAGTTAACATCCACCACCGTACATAGTTATGAGGATTTTTTCTTGTGAAGAGAACTTCTAAGATTTATTCTTAGTAACTTCCAAATGGCTCAGTCGGTTAAGCGTCCAACTCTTGATTCTCAGGCCATGATCTCATGGTTCCTGAGTTCAAGCATCATGTCGGGCTCAAACAGAGACTTCCTGGGGTTCTGTCTTTCTTTCTCTCTGCCCCTCGCCTGCTCTTTTTGTCTCTCTCAAAATAAATAAACAAACATTTGAAAAAAAAGAACTTATAACTCATTGGAAAATAATGGAAATTCCTAGGTCTATAAATAAATAGCTCGATAGATAATTAGAAAAATAGGGAGGGGCACCTGGGTGGTTCAGTCAGTTAAGTGTCAGACTTCAGCTCAGGTCATGATCTTGAGGTCTGTGAGTTCAAGCCCTGTGTCGGGCTCTGTGCTGATAGCTCGGAGCCTGGAGCCTGCTTTGGATTCTGTGTCTCCCTCTCTCTCTCTGCTCCTCCCCTGCTCACATTCTATCTCCCAAAAATGAATAAACATTAAAAAAAATTAAAAAAAGAAAAACAGGGGGAAGACAAGCTTTTATTTTTTTGTAAAACATTAACCAATTTGTTGAAGGTGCAGTGGTTAAAAATTGCCATTTTCCTTTACAGTGTAGATTCTCTTAGGCACGAATCATCAATGGATATTAATTTTTTTTTTCAATGTTTATTTATTTTTGGGACAGAGAGAGACAGAGCATGAACGGGGGAGGGGCAGAGAGAGAGGGAGACACAGAATCGGAAACAGGCTCCAGGCTCTGAGCCATCAGCCCAGAGCCTGACGCGGGGCTCGAACTCCCGGACCGCGAGATCGTGACCGGGCTGAAGTCGGACGCTTAACCGACTGCGCCACCCAGGCGCCCCGTAAATCCACAGAGAAAAAGATTGATGAGAAGCAGGACATACACTATGGTCACCACATTTCCCCCTGCAGAGACTAATGAGTAGTTGCAAAGGGGGAAATTAATAACTATACAGTGGAGAAACAGAACCACACTGTAACTAGGTGACAGAAATGAATACCACCATCCAGGAGGTGATGGGCCTCGTACCCTCCAACTGTGGTAACCGGGGAATTATCATGACCTATGATTTGTCCTGCAGGGATACATAAACTGAATCTTATCGTGAGAAAACATCAGAAACACCCCAAGGGAAGGAAATATAAAATGACTGGTCTGTGTTCTTCAAAAATGCCAAGTCATAAATTAAAAAAAAGGGGGGGGTGGAGAAGAAGAAATAAAGCGGAGCAACCCCATCTGATTAAAGGAAACAAGAGGTCAGGACAACTAAACGTCACATACAAGCCTCAGCTGGAGCGTAGGGCGAGGCTCCTGTAGGGCGTGATCTCCCATGGTCTGCAGTTCCGCTTCCGCCCTGTCAGTTACCTCGGACCGGAAGCAGATGATCCTCCCCGGCCCGCAGGTCAGAGGCGGTGCGAGCCTGAGCTAGGGCTGCACGCCCGCGCCTGCGCAGTCCACACTTTCGGCACCGAGGCGCGCATTTTCTCCGCTCCCGCAGCTGTAGCGAGAAGGGTGAGCGGGCACCTTCCCATAGGCTCATTACGTTCTGTCGTTCCAGGTAGTCTGTCTTATCATGGGCCGTTGCTGTTACTCTTGTAGGGTGCCTCATTTATAAATCGAACTTCATCCTGGGCGCGTATGCACAGGAGAGAACCGGGTATGTGGGGGTGGGCGCCGTTCCAGGTTTCAGGCCTCCCCTGGGGTCTTGGAACGTGCCCCCCCCCCCATAAGAGGGGGTTACTGTGCATTATTGGAAAAACTGACAAAACTGGACAGTGTATGAACGGTTCGATTTTAAAAGTTACTGCATTCATGCTAAATTTTGGAGTTAATAGCTGGGCTCTCATTACAAAAAATCATTTTCTTAGAGAATACACACTGAAGTATTAGGAAATGAAGAAACATACAACGTATTATCATGAATCAGAAAAATCATATGCATGCATTATATAGCTCTATATACTACAGAGATACAACTATTTCTATATAATTTAAATAGATATATAACACGTAACATATGCATAATGGCCTGTATAGGATATAAATTAGAATATAGAATACATATATTTTACGCTATATGTAATGTATATATAATGTGCATGTATGGAGAGAAAGAATACATACAGCAAAAATATTAAAAATGTTAAAGATTTGTGAATCTGAGTAAAGTGCATTTGGGAATCCTCTGCATTCTTCTCTGGGTCTGAAATTATGTCGCAAAAATTGTTTTTAAAATGTGATACAATTTTGGCAGCTACACTCCTATGGAATACATAAGAAAATACGTATGCCTGCGTGTGTATGTATTTTTCGGTGGGATGTTTCTGCTGGAATCATGGTCTGGAGAAGTATTTCTCCTCTCGTTGGTAAGGTAATCTGAGGTCTTTCTGGCTTCTGGTAGATGCCCGTTAACTATTTGCATAAATGAGTTAGTGCCCAGCTGATCTCCCTTACCTGGTCTTCCCTCGTTACTGCAGAGGTTTCTAGTCACCCTGACAGGTGTTCTCTCGTGGACATTTTGCAGCGTTCCAGCCTGAGAGCACGTTGAACTCTGTTCTCAGGTGCCGTTACTCATTCCGTGCCTACGACCCGTGCCATCTGCTTGTGGAAAAAGCATTGATTGCTCATTTTCGTCTACGTTCAGAAGGGGGCGAGTGCTAAAGTTTCCTTCAGGTTGGTGGTCACCCTCTCCAGGCGCGTCTCTTCTAACAGCTTTGAAAACTGTCGATCTTTGAGAGTCCTGTGTCTTTGGTTTATCCCTGAGAAGGATGGGATGGGATGGGATTGGCCAGAGAGGGAGGAGGATGTGCGGGAACCTACCAGTAACAAATCATCAGTGGAGGGAGTGAGGCCTAGATACGGCAGAGCAAAGTAGGAATTCTGGCAAAACAGATTCAGGTACAACAGGAGGGAGTCACCACTCAGGCTTGGCCAGATTGCGTCGCAGCGAGGGCTGGGGACGGAGGAGGCCAGTGGCTTGTCCCGGTGGTGGGGTCCTGGTGGAGCCACATATCGGAAGACTCCAGACTCCGTGTTAAGGGCCAGCAGGTGGGTTGGCAGGTGCGTCCACAGGTGAGCCGGTGCTGGGCTGTCTAGTAATGCGGGATCTCCCGGATGTAATCTGTGACAGGCACTGTCCAGGAGCGTGGGTTTAATCTACTGAATTACAAGCTCTCTTAAGCCTTGAAATCTGTGTTTTTAATGAGTAACCCAGATGACTCTTATCAGGCAAGTAATAAAACTCAGCTGAAAACAGAGGTGCCAGAATGCTTTAAAACGGGTTTAAGGGTGCTGTGAGCAAATTAAAAAGAAAAGAGAGGAGATGTTTTTTTTTTTTTAATCCTGTTCCGATTTTGAGTAAAATTGTAAACAGAGAGCCATGTAGTTTCACTGTCTCTTCTCTATGTTTCCAAAGTTCACAGAGTTCATCTGAAAATACGGAAACCATGAAAACATCTGGCCCCAAGGTTTTTGGATAAGAGACCCAAATAACTATGGTCCCAGAACTCTGCCAAGAGGAAGGGCTAGCGTTTGTTGAACTGAACCACGGTCCTGGGCGTTGTAGGAAGAGCCTCCAGGACAACCCCAGGGGCATGTTTGGCAGTATAAACATTCCTCATTTTACAGATAAAGGAAAGTGAAGCTGCAGGAGTTTAACCTAAACGTTACAGTTCACACTTCTTGTTAAATGACAGAGGAGGGATTCAGTCCTAGGCTGTCTGACTCCATAGTACACATGTTCCCTATGCCATTATTCAGAACAAAAAAGAACACAAAAAACCAGGGACAAAGTATAAAAATTTCACCCTTCTGCATACCCAGTGATTTGGAGAGCGACAGTAGATATGGCTCGCTTTTCGTACCACGCTTGAGAGAGTGGACTGAACCAGAGGGCTCCTTGTCCTGCCCTCCCTGTCAGTGACAGAGAACCAGAGTCTTCTGTGTCTGCAGGGCACTTTTCAAGCGTCCACAGCAGCACAGAAGAGGAGAACTGGCTTAGAAATAGCAGGTCCTGGGGCGCCTGGGTGGCTGTCATTGAGCATCCGACTTTGGTTCGGCTCATGATCTCACAGTTTGTGAGTTCAAGCCCCACATTGGGCTTGCTGCTGTCAGTGCAGAGCCTGCTTCAAATTCTCTCTGTCTGCCCCTCCCCTACACATGCTTGCTCTGTCTTTCAAAAATAAATAAATAGATAAAAAGAAACCTGGAGAAAAAAAAAAAAGAAAAGAAAGGAAATAGCAGGTTCTGGTCTGTGGCCCTCCAGAGTAGGAATCACGTCTGACACTAATGATGGAGCTAGCTCGGTGCCTGGGGTAGCTTGTGAACCTCCGGAGGAGGGTTTGAGAGCAGACCATCCTTGGAAAATTGAGCGTGGATAACAGAACAGTCAGCCCCATAGTTTACCAATGTGATTTCCCGTTTGGGAAGTCCCTGTGGACTGGCTGGGAACGTATTCCGAGAAAAGCATCCGTTACGCCACCTGAACGCTCACCTCACCCATACGTTCTCACTTGGGTGTTTGTGCGCCTGTGCACGCGCGCACACGCACACAGAAAGGGTCACAGTTAAAAAAAAAAACAAAACACCTTCCTTTTTCTGAGAAAGAACAAGGATTACCCCCTTCCTGCCGTTAGGATCTAAATCAGTAGTCTTCAGAGTACAGTGTGGGAAGAAAATACTAGAACCTACATTTATATTTCTTCTCTCATTGTTTTAAAATTTTGGTGTTTTATACAGTGCATCATATCATTTCTACTTCTAAATAAATATACACGTATTAAAAAGGGTCAGAAATGAAGCCAGGAGTCCACTGAGCCAAAGAAATGAATGTTTTTTCATTTAGAAAATAGCTGGAAGGACTGCGGTGGATAGAGGGTATCTGGCATTCCGTCTCCGGGGCTTTCGGACCCAAGGTTCACACCAGGGTTCCGCTTCCGGTTGTGTACATTGGGCTCCACACACCTCTAGGGGGCGCCCTTTCCGTCATGGTCGTTATAGATTTGCACGGTTGTCCTGTGTCCCGGCAGATGGCAGTGAAGCGTCTGGAGGAAAGGGCGGCTCTTCTTTGAGCGAGCCTGCACCCCTGGCTCCCGCACATGGTACCTCCTCCTGCACCTGTGCGCCTACCCAGAGACTGTGAGCGTGGGGCCACGAAACCATGTACTCGGCTCCCTCAGTCCTGAGAGGTCTTCAGCATTCCAGAGAAACGATGTTAGACTTCGATTACCGTGTTGCTGAAACAAGGCTCACCAGATTGACACCATTTCCTGAATTTACCGATCGATTGATAGTCATGAATACTGCTGTTGAAAAAACACTGCCCTCTATAACGTGTTTTTTATAAACCTGTGCTTGCTCCTAGTGAGCCCCTGCGAACCATCGGCTTAAATAGCCGTTTCAGATTCTTTTTTTCCTGAGAATTATGTAAATCCATTATTGTGCAGTTTCTGGAACACCCCGCGTCTTAAAAATGTGACATCTACCCTGGTCTTCTACACTTCTCCGAGTTTGCCTTGTTTCTAAAATCTCCCAGCCTCTTCATGTGATCCATCTGAATCCATAAAATGAAGCTCTCTTTCTGCGGCTTTATGCTTTCTTCGCATCTCAGCTTTCAATTTCCTCCTCCTCCTTTTCACTTAAACGACTCACCTTTGGAATGGAGGAGAGAGAAAAAAATGAAAATAAGGAAGTTATGTCTTTTCTGCCATTATATTACATACCTTAATGCAATCTCTGCCAGCAAATGGGAGCATTTCTTTGGCTGGTGTTTTAGTTACACCCTCTGTAAGATAGGTTTCCTCAGCTGGTTCACTGACATCTTTTAGACACAGAGCCTGACATTTTTAAGCTTGTCTGATACATCTTTCAGATCATGGACATCTCTGTTGTAGTTTTTTAAAATTGACAAATAATTGGCATACAATATTGTATTCGTTGCAGGTATGTAATATAGTGACTCCATATTTATATATCTTATGAAATGGTTACCACAATGAGTCTAGTTACCATCTGTCACCATACAACGTTGTTAACATTATTACTGATTATATTCCCTATGCTGTATGTTACATCCCTGTGTCTTATTGATTTGATAGCCGGAAGATTATACCTCTTAATCCCCTTCACCTGCTTCCCCTGACCCCCTACCCCCTTCCTGTCTGGTAACCCATCAGTTTGTTTTTTGTATTTATGAGTCTGATTTTGCTTTGTTCTGTGTGTTCATATGTTTTGTTTTTTAGATTCTACATGTAAATAATATGGTGTCTGTCTTTGATGTATTTTGTGTAACCTGATACCTCCTAGGTCCACCCATGTTGTCACAGATAATAAGATCTCATTCTTCTTTATAGCTAAGCAATATTCTATTATATACATTATATATGCCACGTCTTCTTTCTTCCTTCATCTAGTGATGGACAGTTAATTTCCTGCTGTATCTTAGCTATCGTAAAGCAGTGAACATAGGGGCATATACGTCTTTTCGAATTAGTGTCTTTGTTTTCTTCGCATAAATACCTAGAGTTAGAATTGTGGGACCGTATGGCAGTTCTGTTTTTAACTTTCTGGGGACCCTTCATATTGTTTGCCATAGTGGCTGTACCAGTGTGCGTTCCCACTAACAGTGCGTGAGAGTTCCCTTTTCTCTGAGTTGTGGACATTTCTAGGGAGTAAATACTGTATTTTCTCTCCACTCTAATTTCTTAGAAGATGGCCATTATTATGAGATGCAAAATAGTATACATCTGGTCAGTATAAAGCTCAGTGTTTCAAAATCCTATGGAATTTTACTTTGAAGAAAGAACTGTAAACATTTAAATAACTAACAATGGAGTTCCCACTAAATGAGCAACTATACTTAGTCACAGTATCACATTCAGCAAGACATATTTACCGTGTACCCACAGAGATTTATTTGGAAAGGTAAGGATACGAAGATTTCGTTATGAACATGCCCAGAGGAGGAGTCTTTAGTTTGTACATTTGGTTTACTTTTTAATTTATGTTCTCATCCAAGGAAATTGTGTGCAGAGAAAATACCTGTAATCAAGTCCGAGCTCTGCCATGTACCAGCCATGCGAACTTGAGTAAATTACTTGTCTACTCAGAGCCTCAGTTTTCTCATCTATGATTTGGGAAACATAACATCTCTCTCAAAAAGTAGATGTGAGGATTAAATCCTGTAACTTACAAAGGGACCGCCTGCATTTCTTGAAACCCACTGCATGAATGGAGAATTTACACACGTGTGTGTATTGGCGTGTAGGTCCTTTTCTCTGTGCCACCTCGGTAGGGGACTTTGTTCTGTCCCACTGAACATTCCTCCTTTCTCTGGCTCTAAGAAATTTCAAGGAAATCCTGTGCTCAGCCTTCCAATCATCTTTCTCCCGAGACTGAAGTTTGTTTCAGTTTTGTTTTAGAAAGAGCAGAGATCGCGAGGACGGATGGAGCACAATCCCGGATCTCATGTTTCCTGAACTATGAAAATATTCTAGGACCGTGCTTGCTGTTTTCTCAGGCATAGCGCCTTGCTTCATTTAAGGGGCAAAAAAATTAGAATTAATCCCAGCTAAACAGGAACTCCTTAATAAGCTCCCATTAGGGGGTGCCATGTGGCTCACAGGACTATTATTAAGCATTTATATAGCACTTTGTATTGACAAAGTAGTTTATAATTACTTTTATAAGTAATTTATAATTCACAGAGACTCTCTGAGCTAAATTGGTATTGTTAGGCGATACAGAGGTAGTTGACTAAGTCATAGAATTTGCCTAAGGCTTCAAAGAGGAACCTCAGAGCCCTCTCCCTTCCAGAAACAAATATGGGCTCACCCTCTTTCTCCTAAGGAAAAACAAAAAAAGAGGTAAAACGGAATAGCAGTGCCTTACTTATCAGTCACATTACAGGGTCACTTTAATTTGTGTGCATGTCTTTAGAGTGACTATCTACTGTTCGAACTCTGCTTTTTGGACTAGATGCTTAAAGCCTTTGTCTGGCTCCTTGGCCCGCATCAGAAACATCTTTCACAAGAACCTAAGTGAAATAAGGAAGTTTCTTTCCAAAAACAAACCTTTTCATCATGCATCCCAACCCTGACCACTCTGCAATTAGTAGTGCATTCCCTGTAGGCAGTAGTTTAAGGGGTGCGGTAAGAAGCGAGGTTCTTCCTGTGGAAGTCTGGAAGCCCTCACACTGGGCTACAAGTGGGACGCCCCTCCCCCACCTCTCACAAACGAGTCCTTCTTCCCTGTGTCAAGAAGTCTAATGCATAAAAGGGCATTTTCTTTCTTTGCAAGTCAACTCAGTTACCCGTGAAGAGGTTCCCTCCTGTGAACTAGCTCCATGCCCTTCCTCGTGCTTATCCACACTGGGTCCCAGCACCTGGCTGCTGTGTGCCCGGGGCTGGTCAGAACCCAGCATGCAACCTGCTTTCAAATGGTTTAGCAAAAAATAAGTAAACACATTTCAGAAAATAACACATTTGCATAATCTGCATGGTGATGTTTTGTATGTGTTTGCATTCTTTTTTTTTTTTTTTTTAAACGTTTATTTATTTTTGGGACAGAGAGAGACAGAGCATGAACGGGGGAGGGGCAGAGAGAGGGGGAGACACAGAATCGGAAACAGGCTCCAGGCTCTGAGCCATCAGCCCAGAGCCTGACGCGGGGCTCGAACTCACGGACCGCGAGATCGTGACCTGGCTGAAGTCGGACGCTTAACCGACTGTGCCACCCAGGCGCCCCTGTGTTTGCATTCTATATTTACTTATATATTTGTGCAGACAGATGGTCTGGTTAAAAAAACTATATATTTAGATATTCATACGTTTGTTATATATAATATATACACATATCTAAGGTAATAACATGTGTATTATACGTAAATATATATATACTCTCTAATATATGTATTGCTTTACATATGACAAACATTTTAGTACATATATTTTATACTAATATTGATGTGGAAACTTCTATGTAGATAATGTATAAATGTTATACCTATGATATCTATAACACATGTTTACACATTATATATAAATATATAACAAGCATTTTTTCCTGAACCATATATGGTTTATGTAAATATGCTAGTTTTAGATTAAAAGGATAAATTTATTTTCTGTTGTTGAAACCACTTGAGAGCAAATTTCAGACCTCATGACACTCGAGATACTTCACCTTTTCACATGGCACGTGTCCCTGAGGAACAAGGGCATTTTGTCTATCGCTGTTACGATGATCATACCTAAAAAACATAACAATGATTCCTGATGTGATCTAACACCCAGCGTGTACTAAAATCTCCCCAGTTGTGGCACGAATCTCTCCGACAGCTGTTTTGACTCTGGAGTCAGATTGGGTTCAGCTCCTACATTTGATTTCAAACTTATTTGACCGCCAAACCCTCTCGTCCTCCGACAAGCATTCCTTGCAGGGACTGCTTGTTGGAACACACCCAGAGAGTCACGAATGCAGAGCACAGTAAACGTTCTTGAAGAACACAGATCCGGCACAGGACAGGCACAGAGCGTGGCTGGAATAACAAGTTAGGGAAGGAGCCGTGAGTTGGGAGAGCTGAAGCCAGACCAGCCGAGGAGGCTTGGGCAAGGCATTCATTGCTTATCGGGCAGATGCAGCGGCCGGAGCTAAAAATAAGTGCAAGAAGATGAAATGGCGGCCCCAGGCACACGTGTTTCTTTCTGTACAAGTTATTTCTTTGGATTTGTGTGTGTGCTAACCACGAATACCTATCCGGACAATCCCGTCAACCCAAAGAGATGTCCACAGGCACGCACACACCCATGCACACACTTACGTGGGGAGGGAGAGAGAGAGAAGGAAAGAAAGAATGGAAGGAAGGGTGGAGGGAAGATACTGCCATTAATGGATTGGTCATCTCAGGAGAAAATCTGCAAAATATGGAAAGGGAGAAAGAAAAAACAGTGGGTAGATGAATTGTTGACTTGTGATGAATATTCTATCTCGAGGATAACTTAAGGTGAAAGTTCATTCTTGGAGACTTTGGAACTCAGGGCAGGGAAAGCCAGGAAAAGGGAAGAGGAAGCGAATATGACAGCAATTCTAGGAGATAAGTGGCCTACGTAGGAATGAGAGCTTTGCCGTTGCGTGTTGTTCTTTACTCGAAATACTCTTGCTATTCAAGATCTGGGCCTTGCTTGGACATAATCTGTCACTGTTGCCAAATATGTGTGGTATTTTGGGGATGTGGACAAATCTCCACAGGAACTTGGCTGAGAGCTGCAGGTCTATTTTTACCTCCAAAGGCAAACAACAGGGCATTAACTTGTTCTGCCACTTAGCACTTAACATGTGAACCACAGCGCACCAGTCTGGTGTGGTCCTTTACGAACAGAAGTTAGACTGACGCCATCTGTTTCATAGGCTTTGGTCTTTCTAAGGTTTACAAAGAAGGAGATCATAGGTTGAAAGGCTGGATAAACCCTCAGAGATACAACTCCTTTGTTTAATAAATGAGGAAGACTTGATTCAGAGGAAAGAGCACAGGGTGGAAAGCCCGGGAATTAATTAGCTATGGAGTTGTGGGTAAATCACATCACCTAGTCTGCAGATTGATGCAGTTGACTGTGTGAAGTTCCAAGTGTCATCTTGAATTCCTCTTCCAAGATCCAACAACGTATGATTTGGTTTGTATGAAATGGGACAATTTAAGTAGTTTTTGCTATTATTCTTCATATGGAATTGTGGAGTTTGGAATTTTTTCTTTCTTTTTTCTCTGGTAAAGGGTGTCAGGCCACCTTGGAAGTGGCTATGCTGAATCAAGGGGAAAGGTCCGATAAGCCGCCCTCTGTCATGTCTGATTTGATGAGCCATTGGTACAGGTAATATGGAAAACAGGATATTGCATGTATAATTCAATGCGGCCGCTCTCGTGCTCATTTTCCTCAAAAATTGAAGGATGCGGGATGGGGGGTGATGGTAGCAACAGATATATCACCTTCAAGCAAGGATTGATTCCTCACATGTCGATAGAGAGTAGGAATGGTCTAAAAGTACCTGCACGTATCGGAGATATTCCCTTGACAATTGTCTGGGCCGCTGCTATCGAAATCACTGAGTTCATGAAAGCAAGGGGAGGAAAGAGAGAGAGGAAGGGAGGACACGTGTTCTTCTACTTACTACATAGAATTTGGGGAGGTGTGTGATAACCAGTCCATCCTTAGAGATGAAGTCGCAGTTCCCAGTGGGTAGAGGGACTTGCTTATTTTTCCACGACTAGTTTAAAATGAGGGTTCAGGGCCCAAACGGGTCCTGCCTACCTGTGTGGATGATTCACTTTCCAGGAGCACCTGCTCGGCAGTTGGCACCAGTCATTTCCCAACTCTTGGCTTGCTCTGGTCACCCGGGCCCGAGACCTGCCCTTAGGCACTTTCAGCTCTGAAACTCTGCACACAGTCCCCAGTGTCTGGAACCTGTCCCACCCAACGAAACCTACTTCCTGTGAGGAGTCTTCTCCTGACGACCCGGCCCTCAAGGGCTCTCTTCCTTTTCTACACTCTGACGGTACTTTCCGGTGTGCCTGCGTTCGACACTAGTATTTAGTTGTTTCGGTTGTTCGTCCCTCCCCTCCTCTCCCCTCCCTCCCTCCCTCCCTCCCTCCCTCCCTTCCTTCCTTCCTTCCTTCCTTCCTTCCTTCCTTCCTTCCTTCCTTCTTCCTCTTTCTTTCTTTTTTCTTTCTCTCTCTCTCTCTCTGTCTCTTTCTTTCTTTTGTATCTTCTTCGTTTTCTTCTCAGTGGTAGGCTTCTTACCTGCCCGAGGACAACTGCCTCTTGAGAGGGGACGCATTCGTGTTTATAAGAGGTATCACGTGTCATAGTTTCGTCACCAGACCTGCTGCAGACCCATCCCTCGCCATGCTCACCTGAGATTACAGGGACTTGTGCTCTGGTTTCTACAGGTTTGGGGTGGGGTAGGTGGGTCTGCTTCATCCATTGCGCCGTCCTCCTGTACTCTCTGGAAAGTGACCCACATTTTCAAAGGGGAAGAAGGGCGCACCGTTTCTGCACTCCTGGCCAACGCTGACTTCACCGAGAACCTAGCTGAGAATTGGAAGGCCTTTTTCTTCCTTCTGTCTTCTGAAGACGTACACACCAAATGGGTGAAGACACAGGTCATGCATATTCACCTATTCTGGTCAATGATTTAAATATAAACAGCGAACAGACAAAGAAGTAAAAATGAGGGGAAGCATTGATTAGTCAACCTTGTACATCCTGTTCAGAGATCAAAGGCCCAGTGAGCAGGGATCAAAGTGCTGGGAAATACAGAATGTAGCACCCTTGTGAAGCGACGTTTCTCACGATATGGTATGACTTAATCAGAACCACTCTGTTCAACAGCTGCAGAGGAGGGAAAAAACAACCCTGAAAATTATGACTTAGGCAAAGCCTATGCTCTGTGTGCCTTTCATGACAGAGAGTCTGTGTGACTTGTGTCAGCTCTCAGTGCAGAGGTGTTTTTGGAGAAGGCTAACTTGGGTTGCAGGTAGGTTCCTTTTAGAAATGGGCACAAAAGTACATTGTTGTAGCAGCCATACAACCACACCTAGCCTGACTCAGGTCTGCGGAACTCCAGCGTTAAGTGTGTGGGGCTTGTTCACACCACAGGAACGTGTTACTCAGCTACTCATCTGTGAAAGGCACACACACACACACACACACACAGAAAACCCCTCAGAGCAATAGATGTTCAACTCAGAAAGTTACATCTGGATAGCGCTTTACGGTTTGCAGAATATTTTCACACACACCCTTTCTCTTGTTCCTCACAACCTTAAGCGAAGCTAAGTGATTTGCCATCAGACCACAGAGCCGGTAATTAAGCAGAATCGGGACTTTCATCCTGGTCTGCTGAGTGCAGTGACGCTTCTACGTATGCCGGGTCATGAAATACAACATTTCAGAGAGAGTTCGTTGGGTTTGGAACACAAACAGTGAGGAGCTCGGAAAAGAGCCATAAATGAGTGAAGGAGGTAGAATGATTCGATCTGAGCAAGGTGTGGTGACAGGACTGTATTGCAAACCACTTGGTATCTAAGGTCATAAGTTGTAGGCTCTTGGCTGACCGGTCACCACTTTCTATTAATGCACTCAGTTCTCCAGATGCGTAGAGTTGGTCAGGTTTAAGCTTCTGTTACGTGAGATTGCATTCCGGACATGCGTTCCTGAAGGGCACGCAAGTCAGCAATTTCATGTACAGATTATCAGTTAGAGTGAGCTCTTCCTGCAAGTGGCTTATCTCATTCATCATTCTACCTTTCTTTTAGTTTTATTCTTAATTTCAGGTTTGGATAACATCTTGCCATTACTCCCGTGGTCCATGGCTTCTGTGACTCTGTTATGAAAGCCGTGAGAATTTTCTTAAATTTATCTTTGTTTTTGCTTTTATTTTCTTTCTGAACTTACTATTGTTTTTAAGATTCTGTTATTCTTCTCTTTCTTTCTCTTATGGATAATTTTATCTTTGTGTTATAAAGAGTCCACCTGACTCTTTATAGGTCAGGTAGAGACCTATAAAGAGAAAAAAATTCTACCCGAGTTGCCTTTCATTTTAGAATCTCAAGGCAGAGAATTCTGTTTATTTTTAACCAAAGGTTTGATTTACTTATTTTTAATCCAAAGGTACTGAACAGTCAACACTCCCCACCTCTGCCCTATTCCTGTGCTACTGTGGCCACTCAATCTCATTCAGCTTTAACACAAACTCTGACTTGTGCAGCAGTGTTTTGTATCCTTATTCCTTCTCGTACTTTCCTCACGAATGAAGTGCAGACCAAAAGAACGTGTCTGAGACCCTGGTTTTAGCTGACTGCCTTGAGTTGGATTCCTCCGTGGCTGCTGGATCTTTCCTCCATGCCGGTTTTGGTGTTCTATAGAAATACAGATTCGTTTCCTTCCTGTGGTCAGATGGTATCACTCCCGTTCCCATTTTTAGACGATGGCCTCCAATATGCTTCCACTTCCCTGATCTTAAATTTCTACATGGTGTGTATTAATTTTCTTAGGGATCCAAGAGCCTGGAGACGTTTCCTGAGGACGTGCTATTATGACTGTGGTGACAATGACGGTGGTGGGCTCGGGGTCCTGGTGTGCATCAGTATAAGCACTGGCCCCTCTGCAGTGGTTCCTACAGTGATGAAATTACCGGAGATACAGTGGATGAGATGGGAGATTCTCTGCTCCAACATAAAGGTGAAGGGCATACGGATAGCACATGCCTCGCTCCCCCTTTGTTCCCTGCCCTGGAAGAATGCTCACCAGCTGCCTCGGCTGGAAACTATTAATCCAGGAAGTCTGACTGTCCCCAGAAATTCCCTGTGGACCCCTATGGCTTTTCTGTGGCTATGTTTCTCCCTTTCCTTTTTAAAATTCTTCATTTCAATTGTCCTCTATTTTTGCACTTTATTTTCATTTGGATGATTTAGTATATCTCAAGATCATATCTCATATGTTCCCTGTTTTCTCTCTAATATCCAATGACTTTGGCTTTCAATACTTTGTCACTTTTTTGTCAGAAATGTTCTCTCATTTATGTTTGAACTTTTGAAATGAGCATTTTTAAATTTTCATTCATCTTGGTGTATTTGTCTCTAGCTGGCTTTTTGTATTTGTTGAAAAAATTCCCTTTTGTCTTATTGATTTTTTTCTCTTTTCTCGTTTATCCATTTAGCAGATATGTATTAATCACCTACAATGTGTCAGATTATTTATCCCTATACATCTTATCAGGAATAAGAAGATATATTTTAGACATGTAGCACCAATCTATCCCTCCCCCCGCCCATATCTATTCCTGTTCAATAATGCCCACATTTTTATCTTATATCAATTTTAAGTTTTATCTTAAAGAGTTAGGAGTCAGTATTTCTTACCTTGTATTGTAATCCTAAATTCACTTTATTTTTCCATGCTCTGTCCATTAATCTATGGAGATCTGAGTTCATAAGCATCTGTATTGTTTTTGGTCCCCTTCTAAATTCATTATTTCTTATGTGTATTACTGGGTACGTTTTTGTTTTGTTTTGTTTTCACTTAAATCCAAGTCAGTTAACATACAGTGTAGTATTGGTTTCAGGAGTAGAATTTAGTGATTCATCTCTTACATACAACACCCAGTGCTCATCCCAACAAGTGCCCTCCTTAATGCCCATCACCCGTTTAGCCCACCCCCATCAACCCTCAGTTTGTTCTCTGTATTTAAGAGTCTCTTATGGTTTGCCTCCCACTGGATACTTTTAAATATTTCTTAGATGTTCTTCCTGACCTCTTCTGGTGGTCGTGTTGATTCTGAGTGCAGTCCGGAGTGGACAGTAGTCGCTGCGAGCTGCTGTTTCTTGGGTATTTGCTTCAGGAAAGTAGCACGCTTCAGCAATGGTCCTTTCGTCCACAACACCATCAGTCACCCTCCATATACCTATTCTTCTCAGATAAATCGCATTTCCCAGAATTTAGGAGTGGTTCCTCCGTATTAACCTGGCGTTTACTCATGCAACATACGGGACTTCAGTATGTAGATTCCGTAGGAGAGAGCCCTTCTCTTAAATATCAGATTTATTTCTTAGAGATGTGCTCTATTTTCCAGTGACTCTTCAGTGGGGCCGCTTCCTTATTCTCTCTGCCTCTTGTCTGCACACTTAGAGAGGGGCTACAGGAAAACTGGCTTTTTATTTCTCTTTGTAGTTTATACTGTGTCCTTTTACTGGGTGATCTTTGTAATAATGGGTCTGCATCTTGACTCTGTAATCAGAATCATGGTTTCCTGATTTCCTTTCTGAATTATTATTACCTCCATTCTACTTAGGAACTCCTCCTTTCTGATAAACCAGAATGTCAGGAGGCCTGTCTATTCAAGCAATGTGGTTACCTAGCTGGTACTTGCCACAGAAGGAAGACAAATGTAACACATTCCCTTAAACTCTTTGGAAATAGGCCCCTCGGTTTCTATATTTTTTTTCTTGGTTAGTGTTGAATCTCAAATGGAATTAGCAAGCTTTGTAACGCCCCTTGATAACTCTCCCTTAGATGACCCTCTAAGTGAACAATTCTCACCTATTTGGTTCAGGCTTTGATCTTCTGGAGTTATAAGAGTTTGCTTTATATATAAGCCACTCCCTTCTCCCACTATCTTGAACTGTTTTCCTCCACAAGGCAATGCACAGTTGGTTGGCAACTGCCAGCAAATGACACCAATTGCCACCAAATTTCTAGCTCCTCAGAGCAGCTACCAGATTGCAAGAAAATTGTTTGCATTTTCCAACCGTGTAGCTTCTGCTGCAAGCACGATCTTCATTGGTTCATGACCAGGCTCACTACTTTAAAATGGCAGCCTGTGGGGCACCTGGGTGGCTCAGTCAGTTAAGCGTCCCACTTCAGCTCAGGTCGTGATCTCATGGTTTGTGTGTTCAAGCCCCGGGTCGGGCTCTGTGCTGACAGCTCAGAGCCTGGAGCCTGCTTCGGATTGTGTGTCTCCCTCGCTCTCTGCCCCTCCCCCGCTGGTGCTCTGTCCCCCCTCTCTCTCAAATATAAATAAACAAAAAATTAAAAATAAATAAAAATAAAATGGCAGCCTGTAGAATGAAGGGAGTTGATCCTAGGCTCTGGATGATTTGAGATCAGGTGATGTCAGCAGTGGAGGTGGATCTCCATCTAGGGTTTCAGGAAAATGAGGAAAATGGCTGACACCTGACTACTTCATCATCAACCTTTTAAAGTTTTATCTGGGGAACTTTTTTTCTTTTTTTTTAATAAAACATTGCCTTATGTTTAATTTTTTTTTTTTTTTATGATTTTCTTTATTTTTGAGACAGAGAGAGACAGAGCATGAGCAGGGGAGGGGCAGAGAGAGAGACACAGAATCCCAAGCAGGCTCCAGGCTCTGAGCTGTCAGCACAGAGCCCGACACGGGGCTCGAACTCACGGACTGTGAGATCATAACCTGAGCCGAAGTCGGACGCTTCACCGACTGAGCCACCCAGGCGCCCCAAAACATTGCCTTATGTTTAAATGGACATATGACTTGTTTTATAGAAACATTTTGCATTTAGTAAGAACCGAATAACAACTTGTTGAAGGTTTGCTTAGATGAACACTCAACATGCAATATTTTTGAGGGATTTTGTCAAAATATAGTAAATTTAAACATAGTTTTAGAAATTCAAGTGCAGTAGAATCATCAAGAGACACTGCTAACTAATGTACATAGGTGTCTTTGTCCACTCAGTGATTATTATTGACAATACCTGAAATAATAAGATTTTAATTATGGTGCTAATTATACTTTCTGGCTTACTGTTTTGTTAGCATCAATCTGGATGTCAATATTAAAGACGTGTTTCATTTAAGTTCATAATGTCAGATTATTATGGGTTGTCTCGAAGTTAAAAACATTTCACCTATGATAGTATTTCCTTAGTAATTATTTTAAGAAGATATTTGTTTTTACTTTTGGGGAGTAAGAGAGCAGTTATTCACATATACTGATCCTGTTGGGTAGTTTGTGGAAAAGAGTTGTGTGGACAAGTAAGTTTGGGGGTGTATGCGTCTTTATTTTGGAAATACATGTGGTTTAATTTAGCATATCAGTCACAGAACTAAGTCTTAAAACATGTATCAGGTAGTTTCCCTGAATTATTCTCCCCGGTTTTTAAGATATTTATCCTCCCCTGTCCTCCAGGAACTCCCATGTTTTAGGTATATTTTAAGGATAGAATCCAATCTCATTCATCTTTTTCTTTTAATTAGTACCTGGTAGAAGGACCTAGTAAAAATTCCTGTGCATAAATCCTGTTTTGTAAATTAATATCTATTTAGCATCTTTATGAAAACATCTCTTCTTTGTTACAATCTAATTTGCTCTCAAGTATACATTTAATCCAATGAATACTGAATCATTTAGATGTTAGTTCACTAGAAATGATTTGAAATATCTAGTGGTAGAATTAAGAACTAATATAATTAGAGAGGGTGGAAAATGCCAGATCAGGAATCAGGATCTGGGTCCCAGCTCCCTGGGTTACTCACTTGGGGTAAGTGGCTTAACTTTCCAAAACAGCAATTTCTTCATTCTGCCTCTAAGAATATATGCATCGGGTTTGAATTTTAATATACAATATGGGTGTAAGGAATGTCACATTCTTTTGTTTCACTAAGTAAAATTTAATTTGTTCCAAGACCCCTTCCCACAAGACAAGCAGGGAATGAAACCACCACCATTACAGGGGGATCCCCACCTCCCAGTCCTCCAAGTTGTACAAAAGCCTGGAGTTCTTATGCAATCCATAAGATTAGCAGGGAGAAGCCTCCTTCTGTGCCCACAGTGGTCAGTGATGAAATGGTCATTGTCCAAGCTGGCTAATCCTTTGAAGGCTTGTTTGCGGTAGGAGTAGAGCATAGGAGTGTTTGCCCTGGCTGGACACCCTCCTGCTTCGGGTCTGGCTTCCCTCAAGGCACAGCACCGCCTTGTCCCCTGTGAATGTGCCAAATCCGGGAGCTTGGCAACCAGAGAGTTGAACGGATACAATTGGCCCTGAGCTGTTCGTGTCACACAGACCACAGTGGGCTATGCTGATGGATGCTAGGCGTGGGTGTCGGGAAGGATGTAGACGGTTCCCCGCTCCCTGCTTTCCGCGCCCCACACAACCAGAGGGAGGGAGAGGAGATGTAAGCATTATTGGTTGGGCGCTGGGTAGCTTCCGTGCGCCTCCTGACGCCCTTTTCCATTGCCTGGGGGCCTGGAGCATAAGGTCAGGGGGCAAAGTAGATTTTAAGGGAGGCTCGGTCTCTGTCGGCCTTCTCTGCCTTCAATGTGACACTTAGTTGTTTTGCTGTACTTGAAAGTAGCCCTGACCGTCAGACTCCGGCCAAGTAAAACCGCAGGCAAACACACTCCCACCTGGTATTTGTAAAAGGGACTCGAGTCTTTTGAAGAGAAAGTTGGGCGTGTGTTGAATATTCAGTATTGACACGTCAAGGTCCTGCAGCGTCCCGAGAAGTACTCGTGGTCTCTTCGTTCCTCTGACATGCCTTCAGGAAGTTCCCCGGGGACACACACACACAGCCTTAGGTTTGGGACAGCCCTCGCCTCTCCTCGCAGAAGCCGGGGGAGGAGCCCTCCAATGGTTTACTGGAGATTTGCTCTTGGGCTTTTAGGTCTGAAAGTTAGGCTTGTTATATTCACCACTTCGTTAAAAATGATTGTAATTTCCTGTCAGTTTGCATTTACTTATTCTTTACCTAGTGTCAAATTATCTTCCGTGTCTTTAATGTTATTCATTTAAATACCCTTTAGAAGGCATGGTTGAGTGACAGGGACATATGATTTAATTTCATATCCCACTGTTAAAAAAAATCAACTATGTTACCATATACACACGTTTTATTCAAATGTCACCTTTTTACTGTGATAGTTTATGATATGAGACACTTTCCTTGAATGTGAAGGACCATCGTGGTAAGAATTTATATAATTGTATATAGGGGTATATATCTCGCATACATGCTGATATTTCATACTTTCACAGTTCTTTCCTTAAAAATAAAAAAAAATATATTTATAATTATATAAATGTAAGTTATATTATATGAATGTAAATTAAATTAAATTTTATTTTAGGGGTACCTGGGTGGGTCAGTCAAGCACCTGACTCTTGATTTAGACTCAGGTCATGTTCTCATGGTTCATGAGTTTGAGCCCTGGGTTGGCGTTGCCCTCTGCTCTGAGAGCACAGAGCCTGCTTGGGATTCTCTCTCTCTCCTCTCTGTCCCACCCCTGCTCACTCTCCCTCCCTCCCTCCCTCCCTCTCTCCCTCTCCCTCTCTCTCTGTCTCTCAAAATAAATAAACTTTAAATATACGTATGTATATTAAAGTTACATTTCATAATTTTACAGTTCTTAAAAATGTATTTCCGATTATGTAAATATAAATTATGTAAACTTTTTCATCTGTAGAAAGAACTGTGTAGTCTGACAGCTCCCAGCATGATCCCCGCCTCTTGGTATTCGTGGTCTAGAGTGATCCCCTCCAAATGATCCCCTCCAAATGTGGACTGGACCTACTGACTTGCCCCTGAATGAAAAGAATAAGGCAAAAGTGAGATGTTCCTTCTATACTTCAGTCATAAAAGACAGTGGCTTCTATTTTGCTGGTAGATTCTCCTCCTTGCTAGCTTGGATGAAGCAAGCTGGCACGTTCAAGAGGCCCATCTAAGGGCAACCTCCGTCCAACAGCCTACAAGGAACTGGATCCTGTCGACGACCGATAGATGAGCTTGCAAGCAGGTCCTTTCTCTGTTGACCCCTGAGTCGACTGTGAACTTACACCAAACACTTGACCGCAGCCTTGTGAAAGCTGCTGAGCTGGAGAACGAGTCCAGACTCCTAGAAACTGTGAGATACTAAGGCTGTGCTGTTTTATGCTGCTAAACTTTAGCATGATTTGTTACACACCGGTTGATAACTGATACAGACTATATCTTCACCATCTGCTTACTCAGTTATCGTTTGCTTTGGACTTCCTGGAAGTGGTGGGACTAAGAGATACAATCCTCCCAAACCCGGAGTCTTAACCCACAGACAGGGGCGTATGTCACTTGTACTGTCTTCACACTGATGTTCATAATGATAACACTGAATTATAGAAGTAAATACCGAAATCAGTGATGAGTGTAATTGAGAAGTAAGATCCATTTGAACTTCTTGAAATTCTGCTTGAAGGAGGAACATCTTATTTTTTTAATTTTAATTATTGTTTATGTAGATGCCAACAGAAAAATACTGTATTAATGAAATTTCAAAAATTATCTTTGTCTTAAACTTTCTTAAATACATCTTTGTCTTTACTATCACCCTTATTAGAGTTTTTTGTTTGTTTTTAAGCTGTTAGTTAAATTCCAGAACAGTTAACACAACAGTGTCATATTCTGGTGTATAATATAGTGATTCAACACTTCCATATGTCACCTGGTGCTCATCTCGACAAGAACACTTCTTAATCCCCATCGCCTGTTTCCCCCATCCCCCCCCCCCCAACCTCCCCTCTGGTGACCATCAGTGTGTTCTCAATAGTTAAGGGTGTGTTTCTTAGTTTGCCTCTCTCTCTCCCCCCTCCCACTCCCCTCTCCCCCAACCCTTCTGCTCATTTGTTTTATTTCACAAATTCTACATATGAGTGAAATCACATGGATTTGTCTGTCTTTGACGGACTTATTTCCCTTAGCATAATACGCTCTAGCTCCATCCACAGTTCCGTTTTGCAAATGGCAAGATTTCATTCTTTGTCGTGGCTGAGTAATATTCCATTGTATATATCCACCGCATCTTCTTTATCCATTCATCAGTCGGTGGACACTTGGGCCGCTTCCATACACTGGCTATTGTATGTAACGCTGCGGTAAACATCAGGGTACGTGTATACCTTCAAATCAGTAGTTTTCAATCCTTTGGGTAAATGCCTAGTAGTGTGATTACTGGATCATAGGGTAGTTATATTTTTAACTTTTTGAGGAACCTCCGTACTGTTTTCCAGAGTGGCTGCACCAGTTGGCAAAAGGGGGAGCATTTTAGTCAATTATATATTCACATAAGTGGAATATTTTATATCCTGCCAGGTCTCGCTGATATATTTTGTTTTTCATAATTCATCCTTAAATGAGAAATTCCTGAGAATATTCTTGCCAGTAGCAATATCGTGAGACGATACCAGAGGCAGTGAGAATGACATTCTTTTGTGACATGTCTAGTTATTTCTGGAAATAATTCAGTATTTGTGGCCTCATAAACCTTAAATTATGATACTTGGCAACTCCAGTATGATCTTAACCTATTAACCCATGATATTTGGTTAAACTGAATTAAATAACTGCCAGGTATGGAGAATGTCTGACAGAACTGAACATGAATACGTAGGCACAAGAATACCTAGGTCCCAAGAAAGTTACTTGCAGTGTGTCTTTACCTTTTGTAAAGTTAACCTTGCATTTGGTGAAAAAAAAAAAAAATGCAGTAAGAGTAAAGTGTTCTAGAGAAGGCAGGGTTATTTGCAAGAGACAAAAACTAATTAGCAAGGAATAAAAATACATTAGGGTCATGGGGGATCAATTCAGAAGCAAATTTACCATTTGTGTGAATGTCTCTTTGGTGGCCAGCATTCCATAAATGCCGCACATAAACACATTCATTTTTAATGTTAAACAGTTCCAGAGTTATTTTAAAAAGATACTTTCTCAACACATGAAGAAGTTTAAAGTTACAGCGCTGTGAAAATATCCCTTGGTAGATTCATGTGTTTATCATTTACTTTAAGATGTTTGTGCCTACAGTTCTGTCTTTGTGAGCAGTATTTAGGTGGTCCAGACTGAGCATTCCATATCTATGGGAAATTCTCATGTGCTGAGGAAAATTCTCAAAAACGTTGACGTTAACCCAATCTTGGCATTTCTCCTTTCTGTGTAATTGAGCCGTTTTAGGGAATGAGTGGTCAGAATATCTTCTACTATAATAAATGACATATCATACGATTATAGCTATAAATGGCAAGTAAAATTAATAAAACTGCCTTCTTTTTCTCTGAAAAGATTTGAGTTTATAGCAGTTCAGATTTTCTGTTTTCACACCACCCTCCTTTTCCTATTATTCTCTTACCATGTATGTTAGAAGTAACTTCTGTAATTTTTTGTTTAATTTGAATAATTTCAGTTTACCTGAAAGTTCTAAGAATTTTAAAAAAATTAAATTTTTTTTAACGTTTGCTTTTCGAGAGAGAAGGAGAGACAGACAGCTCATGAGTGGGGGAGGGGCAGAGAGAGAGAGAGAGAGAGAGAGAGAGAGACAGAATCCGAAGCAGGCTCCAGGCTGCAAGCTGTCAGCACAGAGCCCGGTGCGGGGCTCAAACCCACAAACTGTGAGATCATGACCTGAGCTGAAGTTGGACGCTTAACTGACTGAGCCACCTAAGCGCCCCCGAAGAATTGAAAGAGTTCTTTTAATTGAAGTACAATTAACATACAGTGTTATATTAGTTTCTGTGGATGGTATAGTAATTCACAATTCTGTGCATTTCTCAGAGCTCATCAAGTTACAAGAATTTTGAGAGCAAATTGTAGCTATGATACCAAATCACATCTGAAAACTTGAGTGTTTTCGCTGAACCATTTCACTAAATCAACGACACTCTTCAACATAGCACAGCGCCACTATCCGAATCAAGAGCTCAACGCTCATCCAGTACCGTTGTCTAATCCACAGACCTCATTCGAATTTTTCCAACTGAACCAACGATCTCTCCTTTCTGTTTTGGTGTATAATCCAGTTCAGGGACTCACTGTGCGTTTAATTGTCATATCGCTTTAGTACCCTTCAGTCTGGAACGACTTCTCTCTTTCCCTGCTTCTCATGACCTGGAGTTTTAAAGAGTGCAGGCCTTTCATTCTGGAGGAGCGTCTTCAGAGTGGCCCAGCCAATGTTTCTTTCATACCGGACTTGAGCTGTCCTGTTTTGGCAGTAAAACAGCATTAGTTACTTCTGCTCATTAGTGGCTTGTATCAGGGGGCACCCACGGGTAACCCTTCACTCCACTAGTCGTCATTAACCTTGATTCACTGGTCAAGTTGGTGTTAGCCATGTTTCTCCACCCAAGGTCATCATTCAGTTCCTTTGAAACTAGTAAGTATTTTGTAAGGAGATGCTCTGAAATGATAATAATATCCATTGTCACCAATGTGCTGCATCAAAATCTGCCCACCAGCCTTGGCATCCATGGATGAGACCTGCCTGAATTAGCCACAATTTAATAGGTTCCAAATGGGCACCTTTCTATTTCTACTGTTCCTTCCACGTTAATTACTTGGCGTTCTACTCTAAGGAAGAACTTTCTTTTCTTTCCCACTTTTTTTTTTTTCTCATTTGCTTATAGTTGATGCTCAGATAATCTCAGATCTCTTTAGTGGAAATCTCTGCAAGCTGATTCTTGGGTTCTCTTGACCTATTCCCATCCTTCTTTGAGCATTAAAAAAAAAAAAAAATCTGGGTGAAGATATCCCAGGATCATCCTTTATGTTCCCTACTCCAGCTTTGGGATCAGCCATTTCTCCAAGGTGTTGAGAAATAAAGGTCTGGGGGAAAAAATGTGCTCACTGCTACTGAGAGATTCTTGCTTTTAATATTCTCAGTGGAGAGAGTGAAGGTATGAATGTGTACACACAAACGCACACACACTCGTATTTCTACTATGTCATATATATTGGAAAAAAACGCAAGCTCACACGATACCTTCAGTTGCATTTGAGAACCTTGGGGTTCTTTCTAGTCTTATCCTCTTCCAAATTTATAAACCCTGTGTCCAACAGTGAGAAAGGTGATTCCCCCACATAGTTGTTTATTTGCTCACTTGCTTTCACAGTAACCAGTCTCCCTAATCTGCCAGTCACTGCCTCCTAGTCTGTCATCCCTGGGCTCTCGTGGTTTGTCCTCGATGACATCACCATGTCTGTGGCCACCACAGCTCTATAGCTTTCTAACTGATGTGATGTAATGTGTATTATTTAAAAATAGAGTGTTGGGGCACCTGGGTGGCTCAGTTAAGTGTCCAACTCTTGATTTTGACTCAAGTCATGATCTCACAGTTCGTGGGTTCCATGCTGTCAGTGCAGATTCTCTCTCTCCCTCTCTGTGTCTCTGCACCTCCCCTGCTCTCTCGCATGTACTCTCTCAAAATAAATAAATACACTTAAAAAAAAAAAGAGAGAGTATTGGAAAATCACTGTAGATTTCCAAAGAATGATAAAACTGTCTTGGTTGGATGCCTGGCTAAATACCAAAAAAGCATTTGATGATAGTGTATTCAACATCAACTTTCATAATCTCCCTAACAGATTTACTCTTATGAGCCAGAAAATACTCTACCTCGCTAATCAGATATTCTGTCATCCCCCCCCCCATTTTTCTGTTTTGGGCTCTCAGGAGATAGATAGAGAGAGAGAGAGAGAGAGAGAGAGATAGAGATAGAGATATAAATGTGCTTAGAGTACTTCCGTCAGTCCTTCAAAATTCTTAAGGCTCCAAGACACCTTTGACTTCCATTCTTTATGTCAAATGAATCCTAATTTCTACCATGTTTCCTCATCGGAGGTATTTATACCATTCCTGTTGTTTGAAGGACTGTAAAACCCAAAAGAAAACCTAGAAATCAACGGGTCCAAACTATTAAAGTATATAATACATAAATACTATATATAAACTACCAACTCCAGACACTTCATAGTTACCGGAAATATAGTGAGGAGGAAAAGAGAAAATCATTCTGAAGCGTGAATGTTTGGCCCCATGTTTCGTAACAGGGTATGTCCAGTGGCCCTGAGTTTTCCAGTTAACTCAGTTCCCCCTCTGTCCACTGTACCATCTGCTTTTCTGCTTTTCTTGGATTCTCTCTGGTTTCTTAACCAGAGGTCATAAGCGAGTAGCCTGTGGCCATGTCAGGGCAGTAGACTTGTTTTGTTTGGTCTACACATGCTCCGAATTGTGCTTTGAATCATTTGCCAAAATCCGTAGATTTTACATGAAACTCAGAATGCGAGCTCCCCAAAATCAGATCAAGCGACGCTGGTCCTCCATCGGTGCATGACCACACCCAGCTGGAATCAATAACTGCTCACCACCTTCAGGTAGGTTGTAGAGTCTGCATTTAATTGCAGGCCCCACCACCACCTACAGCTTTATAGCCAGTCTGCTTTACTAACCTGGTGCCCCCTGCCCAGCCTTCTCTGGGGGGCATCAGTTTGCAACCTCTGCTTTATACTCTTAAATCATCGTGTTCCCCACATTAGCTGCCGAACGGAGTGCCAATACTTATGTGCTGTACAGCTTATGAGTAATCTGTGAACTAATGTGTAACAACTTTTTGAATGTGAATCTTCCATAATAATCTGTATAGTGATGGCAAAAATTGGATGGCAGTACTTGTAATAGTAAATTATCAGTAGCAAGGCAGGTGTGATTCGTAATTAGCTTTGGTCCCTGGGAATTCCGTGTTTTGACAATGCATGCTTTTCTCCCGTGTTTTCATGGGATTTGATTTTGCCACTCAAACTGTGTAATATTCGTGCATTTTGATTCTATCTGTGTTCTCAGTCACGTTTTCTGCCGGCCATTGGACTTCCTTTTGTATTAAATTTTGCACAGCGTGTGAGATTCTCTGCTCAAACAAACCTAGTCAGAGTGCTTCAGTACGCTCCAAAGTGGTCTTTGTCTTTAAGGAACTTTGAGTCCACTAGTTAACATTCAGTCCATCATTGCATTTTTTTTTTTTTTTTTTTTTTTGGATAAGGGTCTCAAGGCTTCCTCTTGAAAGTTAGTTGTTTTCCAGACATCACAGGTAAATAGGTTTTAAGAGGGGCTCTCAGGTGATCTCTAGGATAACCTTAAATTAATGGTGCATAGCCCAGATATTTTGTTACCTGCATTTATGTATGAATGAGCATGATACTCTGGAAGTTCACTTAAAATGAATCATGATATGGGGCGCCTGGGTGGCGCAGTCGGTTAAGCGTCCGACTTCAGCCAGGTCACGATCTCGCGGTCCGTGAGTTCGAGCCCCGCATCAGGCTCTGGGCTGATGGCTCAGAGCCTGGAGCCTGTTTCCGATTCTGTGTCTCCCTCTCTCTCTGCCCCTCCCCCGTTCATGCTCTGTCTCTCTCTGTCCCAAAAAAATAAATAAACGTTGAAAAAAAAATTAAAAAAAAAAAAAGAATCACGATATGAGCTGTTATTGAAGATTCTATCTGGAAGAACTGAGTATATAGCTCTCATCTACATTATCCATTTTTTTTCTAAGCAAAAGGGGTTTTGGTAGATAAACCTCCACTGGACGGAATTTATTTGCGTGTCTGCAGACAAGAATTAATTTTGTATTGCATCCAGTTTGCTACAATATGTAGAGTTGTAAAATAGCTCCCATGGATAATGCATAGCTTTCCAGGGAATCACAAAATTTTCATTAGCGTACTTACATTAACAAAGTACTGTCTGCATTTTTCCCAGTCTGTCCCTTTGCTTTCTTTCTGGGGATATTCAGAAAGTAACATTAACTTAATCAGTATCCTTTCCAAACTTTTACTAAAAATGTGACTTTTCAAATGGTAAGAATACATGTGGAGATAGAGACATTTCAGTTTTGAAATGTGGTGTTTCACTTGGTTTTACTTCATGAGGTTTTATCTAAACTCAAAACAAAATTTTTTTAAAAAGTGTTTATGAGTGATTTCTTATTATTTGGGTATGGATAATGCCAGTGAAGGAAAAAAGAGCAAGATACATTTGCTTACTAGAGATCTAATTAAAAAAGAATTAACCACCTCTTACAAAGTTGAAACAATATGGAAATCCCCTTCTGCCAAAATATACTTGGCTCTTGCTAGTGGGGAATGCCTAAATATTTGAGTTTAAATATTTAAATTCCCTTTGGGCTTTGTCTTATGATAAAATCATATTGTCTGTTCATTGTGTTTCTCTATCTGTTGGTTTCTTCTCCTTCCAAACCCAAAGGGCATGTCTGTAAGGGTCTTGCCTCGTCCCAGAATGAATAACACATTTGTAATAAAAGGTTCTTTGTTAGAGGGTGGAGTCATTTCACAATGAAGGCATTGACATTAAGATGGTAAAATTTGTGAGCTTTTACATGAATAGAGACTTGCAGTGATTTTTAAAATCTCTGTAAAAATCTCTATAAAGTCCATGTAAATGCATTAGGGAATTTGACCAGGACAGTCTTATTGAAATGGTGATACCCGCTGAAATTACCTGGGAAATTTTCTAGTTTTGAGGCTTTCCTCCCTTAAAGCATTCATTTTATTTACAGCCTCGTCCAAGGGCCAACTGTATTTGAGCTCTGTTACTAGAATTTCATACTCCAGGGCCTGTTTTGTTGGGGTGCAAGCCCTCTGCTTTCCGTTATCTCCAAGAGCGTACCCTCTCCTTCATTATTCCACCCCATTACACACAGTAATTTGTCGCGTCTACGTTTTACCTCTTCAGAGTCAGATTCTTCCACTCTGGGCCTTCAGTAGCATCGACTAGATAAATCTTCCTTGCTTTTGTTTCTGCTAAGATCAGTAATTGTATTCTCTAGCTTAAATAGGCTGTTTGTTTTGTGGCATTCTGTCTGTGCTGCTTATATTTCTGTCCTGCTTTATTTTGCAAATCCCTAAAAATAAGAGAAACTAACTGGTAACCACATCATGTTAATATACTAAGACTAGAGGATTACTTTTCTTATTTCCTAAGTGGATAAAGTATATATATTATAGAAATAAATATACATGTATCTTAAAGTCTGTATATCCATCCATCCATCTAGTACATACATGTGAGTGTGTGTATACAAGTATTCATACATATAGTCATTTTCCATGCCCTTTTGGAGATCGCATCTTTGGCCATTTTCTTTTTCTAAAAATTGCTTTTTCTTACTATTACAATCCTGGAATCGACATTCTTGCAGGTATACATTTACTAACATCATTAAACTAGTTCTTTGTTGCAAGATTATTTCATGGGCTCTGATTAAAGTAAATAATTTTATAGCTGCTGTGAATGATTAAAAATGATGCCGCTTTGTAGTTGTAATTTGTAAGCATCAATGACAGTCGTATTCCGTAGCTCCTTTCCCAGAAAGAATTGATGAAGCACCTCTTTTGTCCTTTGCATCATGCTAGCGTTGAGGTTTTCAGAGAGCTCTTTAAATTGTGATCTAAATAATCCATAGGCTCTGAAAAGACTTTTGTTGGCTTTCACCACTGCCCTGAGCCTTAGATGGCCCCCATGACCACTGTATAACTCAGCGATGAATCGTGAGAAAAGACAAGAAATCACAAAGTGTGATTTTAAGAGGAATCACCTTAAATTTCAACCTTAAACCTGAGCAGCCAGTGGATGGTGTTGGCTGCTTTCTTGTTCCTCAAATGTGCGTGGAACACTTGTGCCTCAGGGCCTTTGCACTTTCTTCTCTTTCTCATATCTCATTTCCTCATGTTGTTCGGTCTTCAGCAAAATGTCAGAGTTTCCGTAGAGCCTTTCCTTGAACAATGGGTTTAAAATTATGTTCGCTCCTAATCACCTCTTATCACCATCCAACGTGTACTTTTTTTTATTGGTTGGTCCTGTTTGTTTTCTGGCTCCCCTACTTGACTACAGCCTTCACAAGGCCAAGGACTGTTTGTATTTGGTTCATTTCTGGTTCTTCAGGGTCCAGAACAGAGCGTGGCATATAGTAAGCACTCAATAAATACTTGTTAAGTAAATGAATCCTTCTTGAACTTTGTAGCTGTCAATCCGCACCAAAAATCACACCCAACTAAAAAGGACTAGATCAGCTCTTATGCCCATTTGGGGAATCTTTCTTCCTTCCATAAGAGAAAAAAACCCCAGTTCAACCTCAGGTTCTCAGTGGTGATCAAGAGAGTGAACTCTTCCCGGTGTTTCAAAAACCTGGTAGGAAATAGTTTGTAAACCATTGCAAAGATTAAATCTTCCCTCTTGCCCTACAGATCAGTAGGAGTTTGAGGGGGGAGGTGTGGAATGGGATGTTGCAGGAGAGGTTTGTCAGACATAAATAGCATTGGTTAATTGAAAATGGGAAAACAAATTGTATAACAGATGCCATTTATTTGACTTGAAATCACGTCTTTCAAACATTTGTCTGTGGCAAACACATTAAAAGCGTTTTTAGTGGTAAATATCTGAGAACTCTCATTTTATCTGTTCAATTCAAAATTTACATAGCAAGTATCTAACATGCCCCTCATGCAGTCTTAAAGTGCCATGGATCAATGATTCATTGATTGGTTCTAGATTTCAAGTGGTTTACGATCTATTTAGAACAATAGAAGATATATAATGATAACATACGATAAATACAAATACTACATCATAATTTCTTAAGTTTATTTATTTATCGTGAGAGAGAGTGAGTGGGGGAGGGACAGGGGGAGAGGGAGAGAGAATCCCAAGCAAGCTCTGTACTGTCAGCACAAAGCCTGACATGGGGCTCGATCTCACAAACTAGGAGATCATGACCTGAGCCGAAGTCAAGAGTCAGACGCTTAACTGATTGAACTACCCAGGTGCCCCACTACCTCATAAATTTTACTTATTTTTTTATGTTGCATAAATATACATATATTTCATGTTGAGGTCATATATAAATATGTAAATTGTATATGTAATAAAATGCATCTCTGAACTATGATAGTAAATAAAACCATGCACAGCAAATAGGGATGGATGAACAAGCATTTGGTTAATTTAAGTTTCTACCAGAGCATTCATCAACCAAACCAGTTTTCAAAGACTTTGCATATAATTTATTCTCTCTTTTGATCGTTCGGAATAGCCTCAGAACATTTTGACGCGCAGATTTGTATTTGTGAAGATAAACATCTAGTACGGTGAGCAAAGACCATTCTAGCGATTCTCACCTTGTGGTGACTTCAGTTCTGATAAGTAGAAGAGCACTGTAGGAACACACTGCTCATCCTTCAGGTGAACCCCCTTTCTCCAAGTCAGCCAGGAATGTGTATCATCATGAGCAGATCTCTCAAAATCAGGCTCCCTGCCAAATTCCTACTCAGATAATTACATTTTATCTGTCTAAATCCCCTATGTTACTGCATTGGGATAAAGGCTTAATTTCCCATCCATTAATTTTCTTTCATTTTGTCTAAGAGGTGTTTGCATTTTTGTCATTCAGAAAACAATTCCAAGGAGTCCTTCTGAACTTCCGGTGTGATCTTACAGACGGAAGCTTATGTAGATGGACATCTGTTCCCCTCAGGCCTTCCAGCATCCATAGCCCCCTTTCCTGGTGACGGCCCGAGAGCCCTAGAGAAACCTGCCATCCCCTCTCTCAGCCTGTGCTCTCAGGGGAGCCCGATCTGGGTGGTCATATGCACTGCTCGGCATTTTCCATCCCCCTGGCCTCAGTGATCGGCTCGGGGAACACAAGTGGCCTGATTCGGCTGGGTCTGACCTCAGCCATTCATTCACTCCACCTTGAGCAATGGTGTGACAGTCACACAGGCTCTGGGGATGCAGTGGTGAACACAGAGTTGTCGCCCTCGTGGATCTCACAGCCTAGTGGGAAACGTTTTCTTTGGTGCAAAAGGTATTTCTCTGGGGCGAGAGGCGTTCTTTCCTTCTGCCTGACTTGGGGTGTGGGAAGCCAAGTCTGGAGTGGCTGGGACCAAACAGAGGGCGGCACGAGGCAGAGGGGACAGAGAGACTTGAGTTCTGGACGCGTCACGTCCCCACGTCTGTTGTCATCTTTTGGGCCCTTGGAAGCCACAAGCCAGCTAATGCCTGGATTTTCAGTGAGAGGATCTACTCAGTCCTCCTTTGAGGTTAACTAGGTTGTGACAGAATTTCTGCCACTTGTAGCTGAAAACGTGCTCCTTGGCCACCTTCCAGTAATGTGATCAGGTACCAGTTGTGGCAAGTGCAGCTCCCTGGGTCTCCGTGTGACAACAGTGAGGCAGACGCGAAAAGTCCATTCGTGGCTCCCAAACGGACTCTTGATGAGCGTGCCTGGCCTGAAAAAGAAAAGTTCCAGAGGACTTGTTTTAGGGTTGGCACCGGTTAATTTTGCTAGAATGAGTCAGGGACGCTCTGGGGTAGGTTACAACCCTTTACGACAGTCTTTGTTTGCCTATTTTGTTTTAAATTTCAAGCTACTTTTATTTTGGAGTTTTTGTTATGAGGCAATAGATAATTAATACATATCTAGATAGGATTCATGTAAACTGCAGTCTATATGTTCAACATTTTTTTTTAACGTTTATTCAGTTTTGAGAGACAGAGAACTAGTGGGGGAGGGGCAGAGAGAGAGGGAGACACAGAATCGGAAGCAGGCTCCAGGCTCCGAGCCGTCAGCACAGAGCCCGGACGCAGGGCTCGAACTCACGAACCGTGAGAGCATGACCTGAGCCGAAGTGGGACAGTCAACCGGCTGAGCCACCGAGGCGCCCCCCTCAACATTTTGAAATGGGTTGGCTCATGAAATCCAAATGAAACCTGAAGATACACTGCTACAGATGAAAAAGGCGAGTTGCAGTTGCAGAACAATTAAGTAGACAGAGGTGGGTTTCAGTATTTTTTAAATAATTCATGACCAGTTTGAGCGTCTGACCAAAGCTGCAGCTGTCCGGTATTTAAACACCAATGCTGTCACGTGTTTCTATAAATTTGTAAGAATTCCAAAGTCTTCTCAAACCGGTCACGGCAGAGGGGAGAGAGAGACTGAGTTCTGGATGCCTCAGTAGCTGTAGGTGTTGTTCTTGTATCCTCTGTCTTTCCGTGTAGTTTTCTGTTCTGAACCGCGTCCACCATTCGCTCAACGTCCGGATACTTTGAAGAGACGGCACAGCTTTCCTGTACCTGCTGCCGTCTCTCACATCTTCACTCTCACTGCCCTTCACATCTGTGCGGTCCTGCGCTTCCCGTCTCTTGCTCGCGTCCATACTGCTTCTGTGTCGTGTCAAACAGTAGCTAGTAAGCGAGCTGTAGGACCATCTCCTTCCGTCGTCCCAGCAGCCCTAACAGGCACGTGCTGCTGTTGCCCCCGTTTGACATCTAAGGAAACTGACCCTCAGGCGTCAGGTTACCCGTCAAAGCTCGGTTAATTAGGAAGCAGAAAAACGGAGTCTGGAATCCAGATCAGTCTATCAGTGTACTTAACGTTTCTGCCCACTCCCGGGGTTTATCCTTACATGGTTTTTGGATTCCAGCTTGGGCACTTTTCCTCCATTCCTTCCGTGGGCTTCTCAGTTCCCCGCTGGTGTCTGCTTCCATCCCCATGTGGACTCTGGGCCGCCGTGTCACCCTGCTTTTGAGCGTGCCCCCTGTGTCGTTGGCCTCCCCGGGAGAGGCTGCACGCGCGCCACGGTCAGTTATGCGACTGATTGTTGACTTGTGCCGCTTGACCGTGGAAAACACTCCTGCCCACGGGAAACTCTGCTGTGAAGGTCAGAGAGCACTGCCTTCCTGGGAGTGTCCAGGAGAAGAACATGCTGATGAGGAATGAAATCAGCTTTCCTGTCGTAAGGCTTTCTGTTCTCTAACGTGGCCACAAGTACAGCAAAAGGGGCAGATTTTCAAGAGTGGCAGGGCGTGCTACCAGTCTTTGAAGCTCTTTTCCCCTGCTTACCGCGGGCTTACACATAAGTGGTTGCACTGGTTATCAGCAGACTGGCCGTCACTTGAAAAGAATTACTGCAAGGTCATAGAATTTTGAAGTTCAAAAATACGTTACAGATCAGCGATTCACTACTTAATGAGCACTCTTAACGACCGTGACTGACTCTTTTGCATTAAACAGCCCACCATTTGAGTATTCAGAATATTCTAGTACCATAAAGGAAAGAAGGACAACACTGTTACTAGGTCGTCAACTCTTCCTTCAATGCAGAACGACTCACAAAACTGTAGGATCTTAGGGGCAGTTTGTTCCCAGGGTCCCTGGGCTCGTAATCCACGTGATCACACCATGGCCACGGTTAGGCCTAAAAGTAGGTATGAAGTGAGGTGTCTCCCACAGTCTTATGTCCTCTCAAACACCTCCCTCTCCAGTGGCTAGTTAGACCCGGTCTCCTTTCAGTCTCGCCCCAAATTAACTGCCTTGTTCTTTTCTGTCCTAAATCCTGGCTTTAGTCCTTTCTCATTAATAAAGGATCAATACCTTCCTCAAATAAAAGTAGATAAGTTGTGGGGAGAGTGGGGAGCATGATGAATGGGGTGTTAGGGAATTAGGGAACACCTGTGCATCAAAGAAAGGTACCAAGTACCCAAAAAAGAAAAAGTCAAACACAAAATTCTCCTACCTTTCAGTATGGCTTACATCCAGTCCTGGGCTTTTACTACACAGAGGAGGTGGTGGCCTATGCTGTCTCATTTGGCAAACCCTAATTGCTCTTTTCCTAGAGCTCCGCTGTCCAATATGGTAGCCACTTGCCATATGCGGCTATTTATACGTAATCAAAATAAGACATTAATTCCCTCTGTTGCACTAGCCACGTTTCAAGTGCTCAGTAGCCACATATGGTTAGTGGCTACCATATTGGACAGCATGAGTCTGGGATATTACCAGCATCTCCAAAATTTCCGTTCTACAGTGTTGTTCCAGTGTTTCTTTAGACCAGTGCTTCCCAGCTTTTAACATGCATAAAAATCACTTGGGGATCTTGTGAGAAGGAAGATTCCAGTTCAGTAGGTCTGCAGCATGGTTGGAGATTTTTTGTTTCTGACGAGGTCCCCGTGTTATAATGCTTTCGGTTCAGAGATCATAATTTGAGGAGCAGCTTTTTACATTACACTGTAAGATCATCGTTCTTACACTCCTGCACATTAAAATCACCAGAAGCTTTAAAATCCTAATGGTCAGGGGCTCCTGGGTGGCCCATTCAGTTATGTGTCTGACTTTGGCTCAGGTCATGATCTCGTGGTTCACGAGTTCAAGCCCTACATCAGGCTGTGTGCTGACAGCTCGGAACCTGGAGCCTGGTTCAGATTCTGTGTCTGCCTCTCTCTCTGCCCCTCCCCCACGAGCACTGTCTGTCTCTCTCTCAAAAACAAATAAACATTTAAAAATTAAAAAATCATAATGATCAGGCAGCATTTGAGATGAGTTAAATCAATCCCTGTGGATGGGAACCAGGCATCTGCACTTTTGATGAGAACTCCCCAGATGAATCTGATGTGCAGCCCAGATTGAGAAGCAGGGTACTCAGCCTGCATCAGAATTACCGGAAGGGTTTGTTGAAACAAAGTTCCTACTTCCCGTCCCAAGTCCCTTTCAGTAGGTCCAGGAGGGAGCCAGATAATTTGCATTTCTAATAAATGCCCAGGTGATACGTGTGCCGCTGGTCTGGGGCCACTCTGGAGCCACAGCCTTGGTAACCGCAGCGTGGGCATTTCCTGGGAAGTCCTTAGAGGCACCAGATCTGCAGTCCCACCCCAGACCTATTCAAGTAGAATCTGCATTTCAGCCAAATTCTCCGGGTGATCTGAACGCACGTTACTATCTGGGAGGCGCCAGGGAATGTCTTTAATTGCTAACTCAACTGATCAAGGCGTTTTGTACTTGCGGTAGAAGTCCTTAGCGAAGAGGCTGGATATAACGTAGTTCACCTGGCACGAGGCTACCTTGTGTGGTAGTTCCTAAAGTGCCCAGTGTCGCATGCCCGAGGTGCTTGGGAGAAATGTAAATCCTCAGGCCCCGTCACAGATGGTCTGGGTCGGATCCACGGGGGCTGTGTGTCTTCCGAGCCCTCCAGATGTTTCTTACGTATGCTCGAGGATAAGGACCCCTGGTGTAGCCACAAGGGTGGGCTTTGGAGCCAGATGGCCCTGGTTCAGATCCCAGAAACACTGCTGAAAAGTGGTGCCCTCGGATATGTTAATTATCTCCGGTTTCTCTTACGAATGAGGATGAGGATAATAGGAGTACATCCCTTACAAGGTTATTGTATGCATTAAATGAGAAAATACATGAAAAGCTCCCTCTAGTGACTAGAAAACGTTAGCAATTGTGGTGGCACATGACTGGCAGTACATATGTTTACCAGAGCCCCCAGACTGCCTTCAGAGGGAGGTGTTTGCGATTTTGATGCTGGCTCATGCCTGGAATGGTCATCAGCTCCTACGACCTTAGCTCAGGAGAACGAAGCCAACCTGACGGCTGTTGACATTTTCTGGGCTCTACTGCAAGGATGTGACATGGCTGCTAAGACAAAATCTTGCAGGACCCGGGGCCTGCACACTGCCCTTCTCCACCTGCAGGACCAGCCCCCCACCTCAGGCTGGCTTAGCTCTGCGTCATGGGCGGAGCTGTGTCGGGCTCCCAGGACGCGCCTCTTAGGTGCAGGGGTTGGGTTGTCCCCGCCTAACCTGAAGAACCAATGCTCTCTTTCCTCTAAGCCCACCCACCAAGGCAGTCTTGAAGTCGTGTACCGTGAGCCGGCATTGGAGGACTGGTGTGTGTGTGTGTGTGTGTGTGTGTGTGTGAGAGAGAGAGAGAGAGAGAGAGAGTGATTCCTCCTCTTCCCACAACCGCCTTCTGTAAGGACAGGAAATACATTTGAGCTGAAAGAACGTCTCCCTTCCTCTACCTGTCTTCCTCTTCCAGCTGTTCACTGAAGTTGTTCAGTTTTTCCGGCTAGCTGCATAGCTGACTGAAAGCCTCCTGACAAAACTATTAAAATAATCTGCTCCTCTTTTTAGAGCATTTCTGTGGCCTGTTGCTCACTCCAGTTTTGGCTAAAAACCTTAAACTTGAGTGAACTAAGTACACTGTCTTCTATTGTTTCTAGCTACTCAGTTTGACAGAAATACGTCCTCCCCGCTGCCCCCCCCCCAATAAAAGAACCATGGTAATATGCTTTTCTTTTCAGGCTATTAAGTAAATCAAATGACCTCTACGCTTCTGAGTCTTTGTCAGTTGCATAACCTTCCCCATCCTTGATGTTACGTTTCTTTCTGTAGGGGTTTGAGTGATATTGTCCATTCGAGCATTCGAGCAGTGTCTCAAGAGCTCAAGAATGCATCTCATAAACTAAGTTAAACACTCCCAAGAAAGACTCACCACCACATGATAGATTAGAATTATGGAATTAAAAAAAAAAGAATTATGGAATTTAGTTGGAATGTCAGAGCTTGGGATCCCAGGAAACCTTGTAAAATTGTCCAGTTCGTTAGTTCTCAAACTTTGGTGTGAGTCACCTAGGAGGTTTGTAAAAACACATGTTGCTAGATCACACTTCGGAATTCTTGATTTGGTAGGTCTGAGCTGATGGTTGAGAATTTGCGTTTCTACCAGATTCCCAGGGCTGCTGCTGGCGGTTCTGGGACCCCGCTTCAAGAACACTGACCTAGTTCAGTCTTCTTTCTTTAAGGAAAATACTTCTAGCCCCATTTTGCATATAAGACTGTGGAAGTAGAGAAAATGCTACATACGCAATTTAACCAGAATGTAGAAGAAAAGGGGAATTTTTAGGTCTTGATTATCTCTTTGGGTTAGCTAGACAAACATCTGTAATGTCAGGGTCCTAGATTAAGTGTCTGGGGAAAACGAACCACTGTGAAAATTTCGACTTAACCTCAGCTGTGACTTAACCACTGGGAGGCATGCATTTGTTACTGAATTTCCTGAAAAAAACTCATTTGACGGTTTTGCTTCAAGTTGTCTCCAAAATGCTTTCGTTGATACTATTTTTTGTTAGATGGCACTAAAATCCTGTTCACAGGACCTGCATAAGGAAACCAACGATCAGAGATGTTAAGTGATACTCTCCTAAACTACACAGGATGTAACGCCCTGAGGCAGAAAGAATACACAGGCTTCTTGACTGTGTTAAACAGCACTGAATATTCAAGATATATCTTGTAAACCAAATATGTCATTTTAAATTTCTAGGAGTGACTTTAAAAGAAACCGGTGAGGGGCGCCTGGGTGGCACAGTCGGTTGAGCGTCCGACTTCAGCCAGGTCACGATCTCGCGGTCCGTGAGTTCGAGCCCCGCGTCGGGCTCTGGGCTGATGGCTCGGAGCCTGGAGCCTGTTTCCGATTCTGTGTCTCCCTCTCTCTGCCCCTCCCCCGTTCATGCTCTGTCTCTCTCTGTCCCAAAAATAAATAAACGTTGAAAAAAAAAATTAAAAAAAAAAATAAAAGAAACCAGTGAAACGGATTTAGTAGTGTATCTTATTTTAACCTGACATATGCAAAATATGATACCCCAAGTACGTAGCTCTATATGTGATTAGTAGGTCCTGTATCATACAGAATAGCTTGAGCAGGCTTGTTGGGAGACTCAGGTCAGGGAGGTTATTGCTCAAGGTCAAGATTGTAAGGGTGAGCGGCAGGTCTCGTTTCTTTAAAAATGTCCATGACTATTATGGTCTGTGGAGTATGTTTCTAACTCCCTTGTCAGATGGCCCGTGGTCTAGAGCTGGACTCTCCTGTACGTGCGACAGCTTGAATTCAAGTTAACTAAAATTAAATAAAATTAAAAATGCGTGTCTTCGGGGCACCTGGATGGCTCATTCAGTTAGTGTTCACCTTCAGCTCAGGTCATGATCTCACAGTTTGTGAGTTCAAGCCCCGCGTCGGGCTCTGTGCTGACAGCTCGGAGCCTGGAGCCTGCTTCGGATTCTGCGTGTGTCTCTCTCTCTGCCACTCCCTTGCTCATACTCTGTATCTCTCTCTCTGTCTTGCAAAAATAAATAAAATGTCAATTTCTTTTTAAGGAAGTGTTTCTTCAATCACACTAGCCACTTTGCATGAGCTGCATAGCTCCGCATAGCTAGGGCCTACACACTGGACAGCCCAACTGTGGACTTCATCTCACTGTTCTCTTTGAACATTCAAACAATTTGGAGATACATGGTTTTTCTTCCACTGACAGTCTCCATTTACAGCCCCGGTTCAGTCTTCCCTCTACTTTCTATAGAGAAGCCCTATCAACAATTTGATATATATTCTTCCAGTTTTTGTCTGTGTACTTTGTACATATGAATATTCATACATACTACTCTCTGGCTGTTTTTATGGATGGCATCATTCTTTCGTATTTAGAAATTTGCTTTTATTCACGTGATATTTCCTGAGAGATTTCATCTTTATACATATATGCCTCTACCTGTTATTTTAATTGTGTCACGGTACTCTGTTATGCTTACAGTATACGTATTTTTAAGACATCTCCCTTTGTGTGTATAGTCTGTTGTGGGTATTCTGCTGTTGCAAACAAGGAAACAATGAATCACATTTTGCAAATCTTTTTTGTGCATTTGTATAAATTTTCTTTTGAACAATTTTCTACAGGTACATTCATTTCATCCAAGTATATCCGTGTTTTAAATTCTTGTAGATATGTCCAGTCTGCCTTTCCAACACCCCCCCCCCCCACCATTTGAAATGCCACCTTTATCTCAAACCACATTTCCAGTATAAAGGATGAGTTTCTTATGTGTTTTTCAATGGTCAATTTTTCTGTGCCTGCGTAAATATTTTCTTGGTTACCAGGCATCGTGGTATGTTTTAATACCTGCTAGAGAAGTCTGATTATATTTTTCATTCGTTCATCCAATGGCTTTGTTACTCCTGAACGTTCTCTCTTTCATATGAACTTGAGGATCAGTAACTTCGTCAGCCGAGACTCCAAGGCCAAGTCCACCTGAAATACGATAATATATTTAGAAGCATTTGGATATACTTCTTTTGAATTTGTCATAACTCAAAAGTACAATCTGCATTGGGCAGTACGTGTATTTACTAGATATAACAGACCCGTTTCACCTAGAAATGACAAGTTATTACCCAGTAATACACTTGCATATTTTAGGCAGTTGTAAAGTCTTTATTGAATGTGTAAGATCAGACCTTACTGTTAGCTTTTAAATCATGTAAGAACAAATGGCCTCCTGGGAATTAGCAGTAGCATTAGAATTTTGATTTATTATGTTTCTGTGCTGATTCACCTGCAAAATCATTTAACGTCAAAGTTCTTTAACACAACTAAATCTATGTTTTAGGAGTTCCTTTCTGAAATAAGGGAAAGTGCATATTTTAATCATGTTTTTATGTCGTGGTTGCCTTCCGCTCAGAATTCATGTAAAAATGACAATTCTATTTAAAAACCTCTAGGAATGTCAGTGCCCTGAAATGTTTATGAAAATCAGCTTGTGTTACATATCTATTCATTTCAAATTAAGGGAGAAAGGGGATGAAAAAAAGCTTTCAAACCTTCTAGCTGTTTCCCTAATAACACCTTTTAAGTTTGAAACATTTTGAGGAAAACTTTTGCAGTTCTAAGAAAAAGCTGTGAAATGCAAGCCTTCCAAATGAAAATCCAAAGTAAGAGAAAGAAAAGCTTCTTTCTTTTTTAATAAATCATATTCAAGGGAGGTACTTTTTTTTTTTTTCCCTAAATTCCCTTCTGTTTACTGTGTGCCTAGAGAAAATTTGGCAGGTAGAGAAGTGTTGGTAAGCACACGTCAGGGCTATTTGAAACTAAAACCAAAATGGGGAAAAAGTCCTAGGCATTGATGCGGACTGCCAAAGTAGACATGTCTCCCCATGTGTAGTTTTACAGATTTAAAGATATTTCTTGAAGTTCTATAAAAAGCAAATAAATGAGAAAATTACATGAGGGTGAATAAATGTCTAAGCTGATGTAGCAGTATGTATTTCATTTAATCCTCAGTATTTTTAGGGTATTTTTGTGACGTTGTGCTGAAGAACATTTTTGCAATTCAGTCATCTGTGTGATGAATTCAAAGTTACAAATTCTTGCAATTGGAACGTGCTGTGTAAATTTGTTTCAGTTTCACACCACGGAGATACAGGATGTGACACTTCTAGACAAGTCAAAATAGCAACAGAAACCCAGAGAATGTGAAAGTCTGCTGAGGAGTTTCATATTCTAGAACAATCAGATGTGTTTGATTTCGTTTGTTTCCATTCCCTACCAAAAAACAAGCACTTGTAGAACAGTTTGAGAAGTGGAATAATTTCGTTTGTGCTAAATGTATGTTTCATAAAAATCCTGGTGTTTGTGAAAACAGCAGGTCCCAGTGGTAACGCAGAGAGTATTTCCAAAGGCCTTGCCGTGAACCATGAAGCCCCCGTCAGTCACGGCTTCCCGCTGTGTGACCTTCGTGGTGGTCACAGACGTGGATCTCCACAAGTGGAAACGGTGGAGCCTTCACGCAGGTGACTTGTTCAACCGTCACTTGACAAGTGGAAATCACACGTGAAAGGACGGCACTTCCTGCGTGATCCGAGTCTGGTTCTCCCCAAGCCACGGAGTTAGCTCAGAGAAACCTGTGGATCCTTCAGAAGCAGGAAGGGAGTAGAAAAAAGTGATTTAAAATCTGGTGAATTCAATCACATTTCCAAGGAAATACAATCAAGTTGAAGGTTGTGCTGCAGGAGGGGAGGGGGAGGGGATGGTTGGCCACTGTCTTGCTCTGTCTTGTTAACGTACTCCAAGTACATGTCTTAACTTCACTGGCGATATGTCTGGACCAGAGTTTCTGAACGTTGGCACTCCTGATGTGTGGAGCTGGTCATTCTTCCTGTGTGGAGCTGTCTGTATGTTGTAGGGTGTTTAGCACATCCCTGGCCTCTACCCACTAGATGCCAAGATAGCACCGCCCACCCCACACACATTTGCACACCGTTGTGCCAACCCAACATGTCTCCAGTCCTTGCCACATGTCCCCTGGGATGCAAAATGTCCTAGCCTGTGTCTTTGCTTGTTTTCCAAGTGAAAGATAGTTTGCTGATGAGTTTTGTTAAATTGTTGGTTAAATTAAATGAGTTGTTTTGGTTGAGGGAAGTCATAAAACTCTTTTCCCTTATGAAATCAGAAGGATATAATGCCCTGAACACACCATCAAGTAGGGTAAATAGGTATTTTTGTGGAGAGAGAAAGTGTTTGGCAGGTTCAGCTGGGGTAAAATGATTGAATCGGTAAGTGCCTTGAGCCAGCAAATAAATGTTACCATGATTTGAAGGTGTATAGGCAAAGAATGGTGTCGGTATTCCTACAGAAATACTAGGATTCTATAGAATTGTTGCTTCTTTTGGATGGCCTTACATAGGGGAGAATGGGAGGGGGAGAGAAAGCTGTCTGCATTAATAGCTGATAAATAGAGCTGACGTTTGTGGTGTGCACGTCGCGTGCCAGACGCGGTACTCCGCGCTTAGCATATGTGACTCTACCCATTAGGAAGGTACCACTACTATTCTCATTATACAAAAGCAGAAAATGATGTTTAATGAGAGTAAATGGTGCCCCCAGTTCCACATCCGGAAGGAACTGTGACTGGGTTGGAACCAGACTCACTCAGCTCCTAGACTGTGGCAACATGACGGACTATTTTGGCTTACTTTAAGTTACTTCATTGTTCATTGAAAATGTTTATCTCCCAGACCTTTTAAAGATACTCATTGACCCCTCAATTTCATCAGTGTATATTCAAGTAAATAGCAACTTATTTTATTACTAATGAATCCAAACATCTTTATTTTTTTTAACGTTTATTCATTTTTGAGAGAGAGAGAGACAGACAGACAGACAGATGACAGAACATGAGTTGGGGAGGGGCGTAGAGAGAGGGAGACACAGAATCTGAAGCAGGCTCCATGCTCTGAGCCATCAGCACCGAGCCCAGCGCGGGCTCACGAAGCATGAGATCATGACATGATGACCTGAGCTGAAGTTGGATGCTTAACTGACTTAGCTGCCCAGGTGCCCCCAAACATCTTTCGATCAGTTACTATGACATCTGAGGGTCCATGTGAGGGGGAAAATAACATAATGCCTTCCAAAGCAAAATACAAATATTTCCTTTAATGACCATTGAGATCTTTTTGTGTTATAATTGCCATTGCTTTGTAAAAGTAAATCTTCAGGGGGGCGCCTGGGTGGCGCAGTCGGTTAAGCGTCCGACTTCAGCCAGGTCACGATCTCGCGGTCCGTGAGTTCGAGCCCCGCGTCGGGCTCTGGGCTGATGGCTCAGAGCCTGGAGCCTGTTTCCGATTCTGTGTCTCCCTCTCTCTCTGCCCCTCCCCCGTTCATGCTCTGTCTCTCTCTGTCCCAAAAATAAATAAACGTTGAAAAAAAAAAAAAAAAAGTAAATCTTCAGGGACCAACAGCTACAGAACCCCCCGGGGCGTTTTGTGTCGCGTAACATAAAGCAAGTACATCTTATTTTGTCAATTAGATGCATGCCTAGGGGTTTCCGGCCCGTCACATTTACGGAGGTTGTAAGCGGTGGTGATTAAGACCATAGGTGTTCGTGTTGGAAATCCTTAAGTTCAAATTCCATTTTTACTGCATACTCTCTGTAACGTTAAGCTTCAGCTTTTTTTTTTTTCTAATCTATCAAAGGAACAAAAATAGTACTCCTAAGTTTGTGTGCATATTAGATGGTCATATAGGTAGAACGTCCATAAAGCAAGAGCGCCTTCCCCTTTGCAGTAAATTCTAACTAAATGGGAGTGTATCTCTATCCCTGTTGTGTGTGTGCTTAGGTCCAGTGACTTGTTGTGAGGCGAGCATGAAGTCCAGTCCTATTTCTAGAGGTGGGTTATGCTCCTGGTGCTGGTTGCCTTAGGTGGAGTCCCTTGAGAACTCTTTCTCTTATGGCCATAACCCAATCATTGGCAACACCAGGAAAGCTGTGGCCGTGTGTGTGACCCTGGAGGCTCATGGAACTCCTAAAGACGGTGCCGGTGACAGTTACAAGGGGACAAGTGGTTAGTGGGGGCGAGTGGCCCCGTAGCAGGGACGGAAGAGACTGGCTTCATATCCTCAATCATAGACGCCTCTTCCCTTGCAGTCAACACCCCTGTTGGGCAGGGTCTCTAGGGACCCCCCTCCCTCCAGCCACTCTCTGCGTGGCTTCCTGCTGTGAAGACATTACCATTGCCTGTCCAGCGCCCATCTTCCCCCCTTTGGATGACACAACCCTGATTTCTTCGGGAAGCCACCTCTGTATCCTCAGCCATTTGTTTTGGTTTCCCAAACCCAAGGGCTGGGCCCTGATCAGCCTAACGCAATTAAAATACCAGAACTACTGGTCCAAATTATTGGTTTGGGATTGGGCACTGAAGGCAGTCCAGGGGATGGAAGGAGATCCTGCTGGAGGGGTCCGTGAAACAGAATCTTCTTCTTTTCTAGATTGTGGGGTAAGTACGTGTGAGCCGTGGAACATTTATAGCCACGTTGCTACTGTAAGGCAGGATCATGGGGATTCGGGGTAGCCACTGGGGGAAAACATTTCAGTTGTTGCAAGAAGCCTGGCTTACAACTAGATCTGCATTTGAACTCTGTGGTTAAGGAAGTCAGTAAATACTCCTTTCCCTCTCTCCTCCTCTTCCTCCTCCTTACTCTTTGTGTGAGTCGGTTTTCATTTATAACTAAAGATCTCCTGATTCACCGACATTTTATTTTCATAACATTTTCATATTTTCTTATAGAACGTATACTATGCTGTGCATTATGGGTATTTATGGACACATGCCTGTGTCTTGCACGATGCTCAGGGTAGGGTCTGGTGGGAAGGATAATCTAGGTGACTTTCTTCTTTCTCTCCCCTTGGGACATGGTGATATTTTTGCATGCAGTCAGTCCTCAAGAGGGATAATTGTTGAATGAATGATAATAGCTGTAATAATTACGTATTTCTCAGGCTTGGCAAGGTGATATTATTTGCAATTTACTTTCTAAATCCCAACAACTAATGAGTTAGTTATTATTTAAGTGATTTCTATTTAAAAAAAAAAAAGGCAGGTAAAGCAAAGATAAAGGGTTCTGAACCGTTGCTCTGATCCGGGGTCACAATTGTGTGGACTCAGGCTGGAGACTGGAAGCCAGCCCATCCGTTACTTAGAGTCCTTTTTTCTTCTAAGAAAGTAGTGTGTGATGAAGGTAATAGGTGTCTGTAGATAGTGGCCTCATTTTTAGATACACTGGTAGCAGGTGCCCTCATCTGGTGAATCCACTGGAAAGGCAAGAATGACAGTCCACGGGGTGCCTGGGTGGCTCAGTCGGTTGAGCGTCCGACTTTGGCTCAGGTCATGATCTCGCAATTTGTGAGTTTGAGCCCCGCGTCGGGCTCTGTGCTGACAGCTTGGAGCCTGGACCCTGCTTTGGATTCTGTGTCTCCTTCTCTCTCTGCCCCTCCCCACTTGTGCTCTGTCCCTATCAAAAATAAATAAAATAAAATAAATTAAAAAAAAAAGAATGACAGTCTAGCAGCCACGGATCCACAGGTGGATGTCTCCAAGGGTGTGGGGGTAGTGAATTCTGAGCCAGCCTGCAGAAGGTATTGGTCCTCCATGGTTTGTTTGTTTTTAATTTTTATTTATTTTTTAATTTTAATTCTTTTAAAAAATTTACATCCAAGTTAGCATATGGTGCAACAGGGATTTCAGGAATAGAGGCCTTAGTGCCCCTTACCCATTTATCCCATCCCCCTCCCACAACCCCTCCCGTAACCCTCAGTTTGTTCTCCGTGTTTATGAGTCTCTTCTGTTTTTTTCCCCCCTCCCTGTTTTTATATGATTTTTGTTTCCCTTCCCTAATGTTCATCTGTTTTGTCTTTTAAAGTCCTCATAGCAGTGAAGTCATATGATATTTGTCTTTCTCTGACTAATTTCACTTAGCATAATACCCTCCAGTTCCATCCATGTAGTGCAAATGGCAAGATTTCATTCTTTTTTGATTGCTGAGTAATACTCCACTGTGTGTGTGTGTGTGTGTGTGTGTGTGTGTGTGTGTGTGTGTATATGGCACATCTTCTTTGTCCATTCATCCATTGATGAACATTTGGGCTCTTCCCATACTTTGGCTATTGTGGATAGTGCTGCTATAGACATGGGGGTGCACGTGTCCCTTCGAAACAGCACACCTGTATCCCATGGATAAATGCCTAGTCGTGCAATTGCTGGGTCGTAGGGTCGTTCTATTTTTTCGTTTTTTGAGGAACCTCCATACTGCTTTCCAGAGTGGCTGCACCAGCTTGCATTCCCATCCGCGGTTTTTATTTCTTTCAGTTTCTCCGTGTCCCGATTCCTTCCCTGGAAATGAGACAAAAACAGCACCTCCTTCACTAGGTCAGACAGATTAAGCGATGGGCCGGGACACGCGTAGCCTGGCACTGTCCTGGCACGCGGGAGGAGCACAGAACATGCTCACACTGTGCGCTCGCCGCACCGAATCCGTAAAGACAGGAGGACAGAAAGCAGGATACGTCAGAGCTCAGGTTTATGGGTGGAAGTTCCTTTGAGGTGCAATTGAATTTCTGCCTCACGTATCGACCACCTAGGACTCTCACTGCTGCTGTCTAGATAAAAACCACCACCAAGCCCCCCTCGTGAAGTGTTGGGCCGGTGGGTGGGCACACACACAGGTCCTCCGTGAAATAGTAAGAACAGAAGTTGCCGGGAGGGACGCCCAGATCCTCACTTGAGCCCTTTGCAGGCAGTGGGGCTCTGTGTGTGCTGATACTGGTCCAGGGGACCCTCACAGGGGGCTGTTTTATTCTCGCCGAACCTTTCTCTGTTGCTTTTCGTATAAACAAGGGGAACTTTTTTTTTTTAATTAAAAAAATCTGAGGTCAGTTAGGAATGTCCTTGTGACTGTTGTGTGGTGTAAAATAGACCCTCTGGGGAAATGAATCATGCTAGTATCTGCTTCGCTGCTCATGCTGGGAACGATCCAGTAACATCCCGACTTTCAAGTGCTCCCCCACACCCTCCTCGCGCTCCTTCCCTCTCCTCCCCACCAGGCTGCCAGAGCCTGTAGTCGCTTGCTCCCCCACTGTTGGTCCTCCCTGCCAAGCGACCAGTTCCAGGAGGACAGGGATGGTCTCCCTTCCCTCCACATTGTACCCTCAGAGACTAGTATGGTTCCTGACTCGTAGTACTCTACCGAGGAGATATTTGGTAAATTAGTAAACGGATATCCAAATGCTAGCTAGAAAAATAAAGCCTGTTGAATACCAGCATCAGCTGACTTGGAAGTGTGGCTCAGCCATTGCCAGAGAGCGACACAAACACGCTCCCTGAGGAACCTATTGGTGAACCTTTGTGGCTTCTTTAAATGTGTGTTGACCGATGAATGACAGTTAATAAGCGGTATTTTGGTGGTAGCAGATTACATCTATTTTAAATTAGAATTTATATAGGGGCGCCTGGGTGGCTCAGTCACGTAAGCGTCCGACTTCGGCTCAGGTCACGATCTCGCCGTCCGTGGGTTCGAGCCCCACGTCAGGCTCTGTGCTGACAGCTCGGAGCCTGGAGCCTGCTTTGGATTTTGTGTCTCCCTCTCTCTCTCTGCCCCTCCCTTGCTCACACTCTCTCTCTCTCTCAAAAATAAACATTAAAAAAATTTAAATGAGGGTTTATACAGATGTAACGGATAACTTCAATTTGCTTCTTATTATGCATGTAATAATACCCACTGATTGTGAAATGCTGATAAATGCAAATACTTTCTTCCCAAAGGGGAAGAAGTACTTTCTGTTTATTTTCAACCAGAGATAACTCAGACTAATCACTGATTAACAATTGAGAAAATATCCTATTTTAAATGTATATAAATTTGCTAAATTTATTTTATTGAAATTAACATTACTTTTTCTATCTTCTCTTTATTTTTTTAATTTTTTCCCTTAAAAAAATTTTTTTTATGTTTATTTAGAGAGACAGAGAGACAGAGAGAGAGAGAGAGAGCGAGTGTACAAGCAGGGGAGGGGCAGAAAGAGAGATTCCTAAGCAGGGTCCACACTGTCAGTGTGGAGCTCGATGTGAGACTCGAACCCACAAACTGTGAGACCATGACTGGAGCTGAAGTCAAGAGTCAGATGCTTAACCAACTGAGCCACCCAGGTGCCCCACCTTTTTTTAATTTTTAATTTAAATTTTATTAAATTTTTTTTTTCTTAACGTGTATTTATTTTTGAGACAGAGAGAGACAGAGCATGAATGGGGGAGGGTCAGAGAGAGGGAGACACAGAATCTGAAATAGGCTCCAGGCTCTGAGCTTGTCAACACCGAGCCTGACGCGGGTCCCAAACCCACGGACCGCGAGATCATGACCTGAGCTGAGGTTGGACGCTTAACCAACTGAGCCACCCAGGCGCCCCTACTATCTTCTCTTTATTATAAAAACAAATACTGCATTGAACATCACACCATATGAAATATTAAGAAAATGAAAGTTTCATGTAATCTCATACTCCAGAGCCATTCTACTCAAGATGTGAATGTGGTCTCTAGCCTGCAGCGTTCTGCCTCAGACTGTTACTGGTCTGCTAGGAAGGAAGCAAGGAAAATACACAGTTAAAAAACTTGAGCAGGAATTTCAATATTAATTATATGATATAAAACTTCTGTTTCCCAAAGGATTAGAAAAAAATAACAGTAGCAAGTTTTCAAAATCTGGTTCTTAACTACTATAGACGGAGAAGCAGTGGAGTAGAGAGAGTTTGCCTCATGTTAGCTCATCGTTTTCAGTACCCTTGCTACTCTGTGTCTCTTTGTATGTATAGCTACCTGTCGATGTATGCAGACATGCCCACCCGTACATGTATTTATTGACCAGGTCTGTGTGTAGAGATAAACGCCCATACAAAGACATACAGACATATATAACAAAACTGAAATTTTGACAAATATGAAATTCCAGGAATAGAATACAAATAAGTTTTCCTGTTTAATCTTTAAAATGGCAACAGGAATTTGCTACCAGGATTGTCCCTGCTTCCCAAAGATATGTCTGTTCTGTACACTCAGTAGTAAATTTTCAGCAGAAGTAAGCTGCTCAACGAAATGTCTTCTTTTAATGTTTATTGGAGAGAGAGAGAGAGAGAGAGAGAGAGAGAGAGAACGCAGGGGCAGAGAGAGAGGGAAAGAGAGAATCCCAAGCAGGCTCTGCACTGTCAGCACAGAGCCCAACACGGGGTTCGATCTCACAAACCATGAGATCATGACCTGAGCCGAAATCAGGAGTCGGAAGCTTAACAAACTGAGACACTCAGGTGCCCTAGGGAAATTTCAAACTGATGTATGCATCTGGAACTTTTGAAAAGAGAACAAAAAAAACCCCACAATGTTTTGAAATAACTCAGAATTAGAGCCAAGCATCCAGAGAGTGAACTCAACCAACAAAATCTGGCCACTGTATTTGGCAGGTGAGATCTATGGTAAGTAATGATGTTATGTTGTCATTGTAGGACATGCTTACGTGTCGACGTTGTTCGGTCCATGACTAGATCCCAAGTCTCTGGGGTCCTCTATTCTACTGGCTGATGGTGGAGCATCTCTTAACTGCGTGTGTTGCCGCCTCGCCCCTCCTTCTGCGACAGTAGGTGTTGGTTGGCAGATGGACTTCAGGGATGGAGTCAAGGGTAGGTCGTCTTTAGAGGCCATCACGAGCCATCCTCTGCGCCAACTGGTCTGCTTGGGCAGGTGCACGCAGCAAAAAGTCCCAGGAAATTCTCAGGAAACCTGAGCAAAGTCACATGGCCAAATAAGATAACGCAAGCATGGGAGAACATCTTGCCAATACTTTATTTGGCACTTCTTTAGCTTTATGTAAACACATTTTAATTTCTGCATTTGAGCAAAGATCTGGGTCACTCTGGGCTTATTCTGTAGAGGAAAAAAGCTTTACCTCATCAAAAGCCCACTTGCAAGCTTCTCTCTCTCCGTTTTTTTCCTAGGTGTAGGTTCATGACACTTTATCCTTTTTTCTCTCTTTTCCCTTTCCTCTGAAAGAAAACCTAACATCCACTTTATATATAATTGATGACAATTCTCGTACAGGAGTTTGACATATGTTCCTGCTGAAAGGGTCATGGCTTTACTTTATTTTCAGTCTGCAATAAGCACTCAAATCATTCGTCAAGGATTTGTTTTTGTTTTTGTTTTTCTCTATGAGGCAGTGAGTCCTAAGGATGAGACCAAGCCAGTTTGTTTCCGTTCTGAGGGGCTTCTAGCATCATCCTGTCTGAAATACTTCACATTAAGTCTGACTGTAGTAGGGTCAGCTATCTGATATACATAATTAATCTCAGAGTTCAAAAGAAGTGAGAATTTCGGTGGGAAGTTTTCACATCTGGCGTTCTCCTTGCTGATTTTTGCAATCCAAATCCTGATAGTTGATTGCCAAACCTCTATCATCATAAACTGGGCCCAGCACAAGGAAAATAAAGGTTTTATTAGGGGGCGGGTGGATCACTTTGTCACAGGATAGATAGTACTGATTATATTTCCTTAAAAAAAGCAACATATAACTATTCATGTAAAAAGTCAGAAGGATATATAAACTAAGTAACAAAAGGGAATTATTTATGAAAGAGAAGATTATGGTTTTTATTTTCTTTTTTTGGTTTGGTTCTTATTTTTTTCTGCAATACCTGTTATTGTTTAATTAAAAGTAAGTTTTTAAAAGTAGAGTGTTATACATAATTTCAGTTAGTTAAAGGTAGACATTTTAATGAGAAGATTATTTTCATTTAAGGAGAAAATTATTGTGCTTGATTATCTTTAAGCATGTGTTAATTACAATAAGGAAGGAATGAAATGCGCTTGACCTTCGTGTCCAACAAACCTGAGTTTCAAAGCCTGGAGGTATGTCACTGATGGCGACTGCCAGAGAAAATACAGCGCATCAAGTGAAATTTGAACTTCCGATCCCAGTGGATTTTTTTTTAATATAAATATGTTCCAGGTATCTTTTGGAACACATAAAAAAATCATTGGTTATCCATCTGAAATTCAGAGTTAATTTGAATTTTTTTATGTTTATTTACAGAAACTAGAAACCCCGATAACTGGGTAGGTTAATCTCTGTCTGGGTCTTAGTGTCCTCATATGTCACATGAATGGAGTCACCTACATCATTGGCTCTGCTCTGAGGATTACAGGGAAAAAAACATCAGGGAGAGATTTTCTGTGACGTTAATGAAGCTTAGGCTCCGCCTTCCTGGAGCTGACTGTGTGCACGATCCTGTGCCTGATTTTATATTCATAATTTTCTTAAAGCCCCCCCCCCCGCCCCAATTATATAAGCCGTGGGGCGCTGTGCGTTTTCATCTTCCCTTGGCGAAATATTCATGTCTACGCAGCAGCTTGCACAGAGTGGGCATTCAGTGAGAGGCAGTCTCTGTTCCTCATGACAGGCAGGCTATGAAGCGGAGTCCTCTGTTGTAAATAGGACAGGTGACCACCAACGACTGAGCTCAAATTGCCCTTCTGTGCCTCCGAGTTGCAAAGGGCCATCCTCTGGAAGTCAAGGACAAACCTCCTCGTCTCCCCACATCCCTGACCCCTTCTCATATCGCTCCGAATGAGGAAGCGTGGAAGTTTCCAGAAATCCAGGAACTCGGGGCTCCTATTGGCTGGCAGCTCTGGAAGGCTTGTGGACAGTAAGCGGTGAGCCGACTGGTTGGTGCAGGCGGGATTCCTCTGAAGGGCGTGCAGCCCGGGTGGGCCGGGGCCCCTGGCGGAAAACGCTGCTCCCTGCCGCGCACGGACCGCCGGTCTCCATCCAGCTCACGGGACCCGAGCGCACGCACTCAGAGCTGGCACCTCAGGGTCGCGAATCGCCCCAAGTGCACATCAAATACCATAAAGACATTCCCCCCCCCCCGCCTTCAACGCTGTCATTCGTCTCACCTGCTCAGAAGTCCCCATCCCCACTCGCAGACCACCAAGCACTCGGTGTCCGCGTGGCTCATCCCGTGCCCTCCGTGGCCCGAGCGTGCTTTTGAGCTGTGCTTGCCGGGATTGTAAGGATGATCTGTTTGCGACTTGCTACCCACACGTGGCATGTCTGGGAAGACCCCAGGACCAGCGTCGCGGGCACCAGCCTCACCTCACCTGACTGTTCCTTCCCCGGCTTATCTGTCTCTCCCCTTGCTTGAGTTTCCACAGATTGGTCTGTTTTTCTTCCGTTGATGTGTATATAGTTCTGGAAACCACCTCAAGTTCTGTCTTCAAAGGAGAAGTGTTACATAAATGCATCACTGGACAAACATTTATTTAGTGGCACTGAGGGAACGTTCTGGTTAAACCTTTGGTCAGGACTCATGTGAATCAAGAGCGTTAAAGGCCTGACTTTCTTAATGTTTTTTATTCCCTCCTATTCTGCGGGATCGCAGATGGTCAGTGACATATTTGGACGAACTCTCATGTAAGAAGACTATGGTTTGCAGCTGTGTAGGAGGTAAACAAGAAGGCAAAATTTGGCTGGATTCAGTTTGGCACTCGTGAACAAGATGGAATTTGAGTGTTATTTGAAGGGATGAATTTTGGTTTATGAGGTATGAAGTAGGTAAAGAAAATGTTTTCTTTTCGGCTCTCGGCACCCGCAGGCCCAGGCCAGCCCCGAAGTGGGGTGTGCAGGGACACAGCGGACGGCTCCCTGCGCGTGCCCACGGGGGGAGAATTATATGGATTCTGGGAGCCTCGTGACCCTCCTCGGTTGGCAGCCGGTAAGTCAATAGAGACTCCGGGGAGAGCCCACTCCTGGTTTGGGCAAGAACTTAGACCAAGAAATGAATCACAGTAAGGAGAGACTGGAGAGGGACTTCTTTGCCTCGCCCTCCCCCAAAAGAAGGAGTTTTCAGTACCCTGCTGGAAAAACATGGGATCCTCTGGGCCCATATGCGCCTTTTCTCCTCCCTTCCTCAGTTACTCCAGAGATCTCTCACAGAACACTCAAAAGCACAATTGCTGCAGATTTTATTTAATAATGACCCCTCAAGGGGTGCCTGGGTGGCTCAGTCGGTTGAGCGTCTGACTCCTGATTTCGGCTCAGATAGTGGTCCCAGGGTGGTGGGATCGAGCCCCGCCCTGGGCTCTGCACCACTCATGGAACCTGCATGAGGTCTTCTCCCTCTACCGCTTGCTTGCTCTGTCTCCAAAAAAAAAAAAAAAAAAAAAAAACAACACAGATCTCTCAATACTTAACCAAAATTGACCAAGACCAAAATTTCCTACTATTTCTACCGTAAAATAAATTTTAAGCTTTATGAAGTTTTAAAAAAAGGTGCATTTTGGAATTATTTTTTCAACACAGTTAAGGAACAACGCAAATTATGACCCTGTTCATATTATGTTGACAATTATCTAAAGTTGCGGTAGAGGGACAGAGTGGATCATCATTAGCCTCGAGGCAGTTAGCTGAAAATAAGTCTTGCCGGAAAAAAGAAAAGAAATGGGCATCTTTGAAGCTGAGCATGTAACCACGCAGTATTGCATCATTTTTCTCATGAAAAGGATTATTTTTAATGGATTAGTTTTTGAAACTACATTGAGAGGAAAGGTAATTCACAAGAAAACATTCTTAAAAGTAAGCCAGGAGACTATTGATCTGTGAAGGATATTTGCTCAAGAGGGTGACGAAAATCAACATGAGTTTTGTAGCCGGGCCCTGTTTCCAGCTTTCCACAACAGGTGCCTCGAGGGTCCCAGCAGAGGCCGAGCCGCAGACCCAGGCTGACGGCCCTGCATTCAGGTGCTGGTGTAGGTGACCCATTCGTGCGGGAGCGGCCCAGCCCGTTCAGTCGTGAACTGCCATCCCAGGTTGTACCTTCCTCCTTTTCCACTGTTACTTGCAAGTTAGACGTGGACGTTGCCATATGCCTCGCCAGAATTTATGTGCTACCGTGTTTTGTGTTGCGGAGACCGAACAGAGACGTAATAGGAAAGTGCAGGACCTTACTGTCCTTTCCTAGCAGTCTTGAGAAGCAGAGGACAGTGGAGATTCTGTTGTTGCTAAGTCGAGGCTGAAGGTTAAGGTCCCGGAAGTGCCATCAGACCGCCTGAAGTCTGAATAGCGCGGTGATGTTGCAGATTAACATCTGTGACTCACCACGGTCTCTGCCCTGGGACGCGCATCGGTGCTTTCAGTGCGTGTCTCCGCGGACCCCCTTCTCCAGTTTCCAAGCCAGAACTTGAGGATTTCTGGCGCATATCACAATCTCGGTTTCGGGGCAAGTGAGAATGAGCGCCCATGTGAAGGAAAAACCTCCCCTCCGGTGCCAGAATTGTGTTCCTTAATATATGGGTCAATACAGCATGCTTCCTTCTTCTTCTTCTTCTTTTTTTTTTTTTTTTTGTTAAGTAGGCTTCACGTCTAGCACTGAGCCCAACACAGGGTTTGAACTCCCGACCCACCCTGAGATTAAGACCCGGCACTTAACCAACTGGGCCACCCAGGTGCCTCAAGCGTGCTTCTTGTTTTGATTGTTCAGACTCATTAGTGTAATTCCGCTGCTGACAGGAGGTCTCGGAGGCTCTGGTGACATCACATAGCCACATCTCCCAAGACAGAGTAGATTTATCGGCAGAGAGCTGTCTGCGAATCTGTTTCACTGAGGTAGATCCTCACAACCTCTCTGTAACGTCGAATGATGGCCTGAAGCGACAGGTTACATCAGATGGCGGCACGGTGAGTCTCTGATCGTTTCCATGACTTGCGTGGGTCACGCGCCCTGCTGGGCGCTCCGCCTTCAAACACCGCGCACCTTCATCTGTACCAGGAAACCTCGTCTTCCTTCAAAGACAGGACAGTCCAAATGGTTAATAGCTAGTTGCTTCGGTTTTGCCAATTCTGCATTTTGGCCACAAGTTCATGTTTCTCGAGTAACGAAACCGAAGTTTGAGCGCTGTCTGTTAAAAGTGTTCGTGCTGATACATATCCTCGGAGCGGTCACTTAGCCATCTGATTACCCTGAGCTACTTTAACTTTTCTACCTTTTCCTCATGTTGTGCTTCAACATCAGGAGCTCACAGGGATAGCAAGAGGCCAAATCTAATCGAATATTGAAGCATGTTTCAAGGGCTACTGAAGAAGTCTCCTTGTTTTATGACAATTGTCCGAGTTCTCCTGGAGTCTCGGTGGTGGTCCCATGGCCGGTGTTTGTGAGTCGGAGTCAGCTGCGTTCCTGAAATACAGCGATTCGAGCATCCTGGGAGGTCTGGGGGGAGGGGTTCTTATTCTAACTTTGGCTGCTCCCAAGGACGCCGGATTGTTTTCCTAAGGATAGTGGCTTTAGGAAAATGAGACAAAGCGTATTAAAAATCTCCCTTAGTGCACGGTTATTTTCACAAACCCCTTGGCATTAGGAGTGTATTTAATGCTCCTTTGAAAATCTTGGATGTTATGAATAACCGAAGGAAAATACGTATCTGAAAAAAAGATGCCCAAGTTTATGATTCTAGGGAAAATAGTCTGTCTTTTTTTGTTTTTGTTTTTATTTCTTTATTTTAGAGAGATAGCGAGCAGGAGTGGGGGAATGGGGCCGAGGGAGAGGTAGAGACAGAATCCCAAGTAGGCTCCACGCTGGGCACAGAGCCTATCACGGGGCTCAATCCCATGACCCTGGGATCATGACCTGAGCCGAAATCAAGAGTCGGAAGCTCAACCAACTGAGCACCCCCCAGGCGCCTGAGAATCATCCATTTTAATTTATTTAACCGTAGGACTCAAGACTTTGACTAAGATTGGTCATCGTACCCTTAGAATTTGAAAGCATATTTTCTTCATTTACATAAAAGATAAAGCCTGCCACCAAGAATCTTGTCTTTTTTTATAAATAAGCTAGTCTTTTGCTAAACCATACAGTTTGTCCATTTGATTTCTTGTTTTGGGGTTGTATGGCTTATATGAAAGACGTGATTCCTAAGCAGTATAAAGTCAGTGATGTTCTGTACATAATTTCTATTCTCTCATCTCTCAGTGTCTCCAAAAAACATCTTTTTGGACACAGGCTAATAGAATATGTGTCAAGGCAAGGAAATTTACTTCATGAACAAATGGAATGATGCATTTTTTAAAAATTTTTATTTAGAGAGAGTTAATGGTGCACGTGTCTATTTAAGACACACCAAGAATGAAATTAGATTTGTAGTCTAAATTTTCAGTCCTTCAGAAAATACTAATTTTCCCACATGGGAAGATGCGTTTTGCTCGAAGCTGTAGGTACTACGGTGTCATTTAAATTTAAAATCATTTTTGCCTTTGTAATTTAAACTTTAATAGGATCTCAAGACTGGCTGTTAAGGGTGAACATAGCTCCATCCACTGGTTTTTGAAACGAGAGTTGTAATGGGGAAAGGATAGCTGTGAGTAACATAAAAAAAATTAAACTGCAGAGTCCCCTTGCTCTCCTATGGCCCAATAAAGTAAAAGTCTCTTATTCTCAACCACCCCCTTCTGAAAAAAAGTGTATAATTCTACCATTTGTTCTCCAAAGAAAGGTTTGTGCTGGAGAGAGACAGCTTGAACAGTCTCATTTGCTTGCTCAGCTTCTCAAGCAGGTAATTGCAGAGAGAAAAGACAATTCTTTGATCTCAGTGAGGTGCTAATTTGTAAGATTTTGGAGCTGTTTGGGCCTTAGGAAGCAGGGATCAGTGCGTAAACAATGGCATTTATCTGGCAGCCTATTACTGACACATTACTATCTCAGTGCTTATTCATTTACACTGGTGTTTGAAGACAGGACCGTGTGTCAATAAAGGAATTAGAGCAGACACCTCTGTCCATCAGCTTTATCTCAGTTTGCCGACAGGAACAGTAGGTGACGGTAAGCAGCAGAAAACACTTCAAAGTTTCCTCGACTTGGGTTTGCAGCTAAGACCAACAACATTTACTGCCTTAGCAGCAGCAAACAATGGGCGTAAGACAGCAGAGGAACATGAAAGTGTGGGCCAGGCCATCAAACGTGGAGCCTGCCCACACCCCACGCCTAGTCCTTCCCTCAACTTCATTAGGGAGATTTTCCAGAAGAGATTTCTCCGATAAGTGGACCTCCCAAAAGGAAACCCTCTTGAGAAGGACGCTGGGAAAAGAGTGGATGAGAACGTTCTCCTTGACCATTCACCAGCTACTCTTCATTCCAGAGTTCAACATTAGCTCGCTCAGTCAGTAAACAACCAAAGCGCCTTCCCTGTGCTGGGACTCGTGTGAAGACAGTGCCATTGCTGTTACAGACGCCCGGAACTTTGAAAAATAGCACAGGGCCCTCGTACAGCACGGTTCTTAGGTGGATGGAAGGCCATATTGGAGGGCATGCACAAGTGCAGTCTTCCTCATGGTGAACCATGCCTTGGATGGGTGGAGGAACGTTTCTATTTTTGGCACCATTGCAATTGAAAATAACTTGAAAAACTCCTTCATCATACTATCGCATGAAAGTGTATCCCAGCTTTCTTCCTCTGTACTTCTAGGCTGGGATTGCTTATCAGAGTATTGTATCCCAATTTTGTTAATCTACTGAAATACAGATGAATTAGTTTATTTAGCAACTTTTTATTGAACACCTACTGCATCAGTCCATGTTCTAGTCTGGGATAAAACAGAACAAGACAGGGGTGCCTGGGTGGCTTATTGGTTGAGCGTCTGACTCTTGATTTTGGTTCAAGTCATGATCATGGGGTCGTAGGATGGAGTCCCATGTCGGGGTCCACACTTAGCACGGAGCCTGTTTAAGATTGTCTCTCTCTGTCTCTCCCTCCCTCCCTCCCTCCCTCTCTCTCCCTCTCTCTCCCTCTCTTTCCCTCTCTTTCTCCCTCTCTCTCTCCCTCTCTTTCTCCCTCTCTCTCTCCCTCTCTCTCTCGCCCCACCCCGACTCGTGCATGCTTGCTCTCTCTCTCTCTCTTGAAAATTAAAAAAACTAAAAAGAAACCACAAGGCAGACTAGATCTTTGCTCTCATGTGAGGAAATCAATAAAAAGCTGGTAATTTTGGAGTGTCAAAAAATCCTATACAGTGAGGGGAATAAAGTAGTGAGATACAGAGTAAATGGGGAGATCTGGAGAGAATATTGGCAATGTTGGGATCTTAGAGTGCACGGTCGTGAAAACAGACTGTATTGGTAAAAAGTCATAAAGAGGAGAAAGCATTCTGTGCAGGGAACCCAGTGTCGAGATGCTGCGGCCACAGAGAGCAGAGCAGCCGGGGATGAGGGAGAGTGCTAGAGGGTGAGACGGGCGAGCAGAACCAGGCAGGTGGACGGGGGCTCCGTCCTGCTGAAGGAGGGATGGTCCCAGATGAAGTCAGAGTCGATGGCGATCGTGCCGTGTGGGTGCGTTCCCGTCTTGGGAAGACCTCCCGAGTCTACTCGACGCCCATGCAGCATTTGGCCCAGTTAATCGGTCCTTCCTCATGGGAGCCCGTCTCCCCTCAGCTTCTCCGACAGGACCCCCTCCTGTTTACCTCCACCTCTGCTGACTGCTCCTCCCCAGCCAGCTGGTCCTGTTCTGTGCAAGAATGGCCAACAAACACGTATCTCTTGCCTCTTCCTCTCTGCCCACCCAGCTGCCTGCTTGACATCGCTGATGGGATGTCTTCTGTGCATCTCAGAGGCATCCCGAGCAAAACCAAGCTCCTAATAAGTACCCCAAATCCCTCTTCCCCGCAGACTTCCCATCCTGGGTGATGGTAGCTCTGATCTTCAGTTGATCACACTGGAAACTAGGCAGTCACTCTGGGTTCTTCGCTGTCCCGCCTCACAGAAGCTGAGCATCTTTTGGCTCCACCCTAACATCGCCCCACAAGTGCTGCGGTAGAGTTCTCGCTGGTCCCAAGGGGGCCCTTGCTCCCCTGCAGAAGGTCCCCGTCACCCACGGCAGCCCCTGTCCTCTCCAGCCGAAGAGCCCTGGTCTTTCCTGCCACGCGCCTCGTCCAGGGTCTGCAAGGGTGCCATAACCCTGCCTGTCATCTCTCTGAGCCCTCTGATTTCTCTCTCCCTCCCTCACGGTTTCCTCTCTGCTCCTTGGCACCTGGTCTTTCCTCTCCCTGCGAGGCTGTTCCCAGCAGACTCCACCTGCTTGCCGCCTCCTCTCTTTCCGGTCCTTACTCAAAGGGCACCTTCACAGTGGGGACCTATCCCTGACCATCCTATTTAAAGTCGCCACTCTTTCTTCCAAACTCCTTTACACCTCTGTGATTTATTTTTTTTCCAGAGCATTTCTCGTTTATCGTAACATGCTACATAATTTCCTTTTCTTCCCCCTGCTTTGCTTATTATCGATTTCCCCTCTTTAGAATGTGGCTTACGTTCGGCAGGGCTTTTTGTCCATCTAGGTTGCTGCCAAGTTCCCAGCAATGTGAACAGTACCAGAAACATGATGAGCAGATCATAAGAGGTGCCAAATTAATAGGTGGGAAGCTATGGAAAAGCTTAAGCAAGGAATGACAGAACCTAGTTTGTGTTTCAGATGATCATTTTGCCTCTGGAGAGAGTGGGTTGGAGGGGTGAAGCTAGGGTTGAAACACCAGCTAGGAAGCAAGAGTAGTTCAGGTAAGACACGGGCGTGGCTTGGACCAAGGTGACAGTGATGGAGGTGGAAGGAGGTGGCTGTGTTTGGGTGGGCTCCTTTGTAACACTTATAATCGCTTGTATAACGAGAACGCTTTTGATTACTTCTGTGTCTAATACAGCTCTAAAGATTCTCAACCTCCTTGAATGCTCTCTTATTTGCTGTACGAGAGGTATTCAAACTGATGCTGATGGCTTGATGGTGTGGAGGAGGCTTACGGGAATGATCTAGGATAGCTCCTAGATTTCTGGCTTGAATGCATGGGTGAGTGAAGGTGTCATTTACCGAGAAGACGATGATCAGGATGGGTGACAATTTTAGGAATTGTTTCATTGGAGGTACCTCTTAGACATCAAAGGGTAAATGATGAGGACAAAGCTGAGATTGATATAAAAATATATCCGAGAGCGGAGAGAAAAAGTTGGAAGTTATCATGTGTAGATGGTTTTTAAAACCATTCGGCTAGATAAGCTGATGCTTAAATTGAGCAGAGGAATTGACTTCCAGCAAAAGAGATTAGAAGGTACATTCCAGAAGCATGACACTTAAGGTGGGTAAAAAAGACTTTTGGGATTCCTAGATCCTAGAACATTGCTGCAGCCAGTGCAGAAAAGCTGCCCTCTTGCTGGATTTAGTATTGCCCATGAGCTAAAAATGGTTTTCACAAAAGATATCTGCAGTTGAATTGATAAGGAACACTGACTTTGAACTCCAGGAAAGGAAAATGTTTTCCCAAAAAGGGGATTCCCTTCTTCTCATTAGTAAGCCTGTGTTACCAATTTATATATATTTATAGATATGCAATTATTTTATCATATTTTGCATTTGGCCACTTAAAAAACATTTGTGGAAATTTGTTTCCTCTTGGTTTTACCTTTTGTTCCACAAAGGGTAAGAGCCTAAAATATTTACTCTTTGGCCCTTCTTGAAAAAATGTGCCCTATTTTCGATGAATTCTTTCATAGTGAGGAAAGATAAGCTGGGACCTGGATATTTTAGGTTATTCTTCAGGGTTACCCTGAGGAAGAGCAGGACTCCCACCCACGCCTGAACTTCTGGTTGCATTGCTGTCCCAAAGTACCGTGCTACTCCTCTGTGTAGGCTAGCAGATATTTACATCACAGAATAGGAAGGAAACTCAATCATGTCACGGACATGTTTTGTGACTTAAAAAATGAAATCAATGCAACCAATTACCAATAGCTGAATACATCCAACTAGAAGGACTTTACTGTGTTAATTCAAAGGAAATCATTGTACCTTTTGAAATGAAACCTGTGTGAGAGAAAGCTATTTAGGTGATGGACTTTTCCATTCTTTAAGATAGTGTGAAGGGTTATGGCCATTACCCAAATAATTTGTGTCAAATAATGGTATGAAATGCCAAATGTTTCTGTAAGCATTTTTCTTGCTTGTTTCCCTGAACAGAGATGTAAGAACACGTGCTTAGATGAGGTTCTTCCCCTCATCCTCATTTTGGGCTTGGGTTGGTACCACTGTTTTCTGTTAGTCTGTATTCTTCAAACATCTTTCACTTCTCACACACTGAAATCTTAGAAATTTAGCAGAACTACATTTCTCATACATTTACCATTGCTTTTTAAAAAACATGGTAAGACGCACATAATATGACGTTTACCGTCTTAACCATTTCTAAATGCACAGTTCAGTGGTGTTATGTATGTTCACAGGGTTGTGCAGCTAATCTCCAGAATTTTTCATCTTGTAAAACTCAAGCTCTACACCCCTTAACAACTCCCTGTTTTCCTGTCCCTGCAGCCCCTCGTGGCAACATTCTGCTTTCTATTTCTAGGAATGTGACTACTCTCATTACTCACAGAAAGGCAATCAGTATTTGTCTTTTTGTGACTGGTTTACGTCATGCGCACCATGTCGTCAAGGCTTACCTGTGATGCAGCCCGCGTCAAAATCCCCTTCCTTACCAGTGTATGTATAATCCACAGTTTATCTGTTCATCTGTTGATGGATGGTTGGATTACTTCCACTCCTTTGGTATTGTGAATAATGCTGTTAGGAACATGGGTGTTCAGCCATTGCTTTTATAACCCAAGTAGCATGTCCAAACTCCAACTGCTTTTCTCCTCACGCAGGGACTATTTTTTATGAGATGGGTGACACATGACAGGGATCTTGGAACAGATGAAGAGAAGATATCTCTTCCTGAGCAAGTGTAGGAAACCCTCCTGGAAAATGTCTTCTCTCCCCTTGTTGATTCAGATTGGGTGTCCATCCGTAGACCAAGCATCCTGACCATACGATATTATTGGAAAAAAAGATGGGGGAAGAGAAAGGGCCTGGGGTCAGGAGACCAGTGTTTAAGCTAATAGGGCAGATTTACATCCAGGCTCCCAGGAGAGGACCCATGAGGAGCCTCTGATAAATATTCCCTGTGTAGGGTGGTTAGCCAGAGGAAGGCACCGTCCTGAGCCCATGGCAGGGTGTCAAAAGTTGGACTCAAGTACACAGAGAAGAACAAAACTTTAAACCTTTATTTAGTTTTGTTAATGTTTATTTATTTTTGAGAGAGAAGGAAAGACAGAGCATGAGCCGGGGAAGGGCAGAGAGAGTGAGACACAGAATCCCAACCAGGCTCCAGGATCTGAGCTGTCAGCACAGAGCCCGACCCGGGGTTTGAACCCACAAACTGTGAGATCATGACCTGAGCTAAAGTCGGACGCTTAACTGATCTGAGCCACCCAGGCGCCCCGGGACACTCTTCTTTTTCACATGGGACCACAAAAATTATCAATGGGAAGGAACTTCAGTATTTTAGCAAAAATGGAAGTGTTTATAACTTAACATACATGTATGTGGAACCCATATATTTGACAAAATGTGTCCACTGTGGATGTCCTTTCCTTAGAAACTTGAGATGCTAAACATAGGTACTCCCTAAAAAATACACATATTCCAGGTTGATGAGTAATTCAGTATTTATAAAGCTGGTGTTTAGACATGAGTGCCATTTGGAGAAATCGTAGGTTTCATTCTGTCTGTGCCTGGATTAATGTTACACATCAGAGTCTAAGAATCCCCTAAATAAATACCATATGTCTCTGAATGTTGACTTTTTGATTCTGTAGCCAGTCCTTTTAATACATTTCAATGCACAACCTAGAGTCAGCATCCTCCTCCCTTAAAGGCACATAGTCAAGTGGTGGACAGAGAGGTGCCCCAAAGTGTTGAGTGTCATCGGTTGGCACATACACACTCTAATATTTCCTCCGTTCATTAATTCCTCATCTCTCCTGCTCAAGAATGCAGATCACTCAAAAAGCATTTTCATTTTTTTGAGACAGAGGAAGAAAGAGAAGAGATTGCAAGTGGGGGAGAGAGAGAGAGAGAGAGAATGAGAATGAGAGAGAGTATCTTAAGGAGACTCCACACTCAGTGCAGAGAGCAACACAGGGCTGGATCGATCCCACAATCTTGAGATCATGACCTGAGGCGAAATCAAGAGTTGGGCACTTAACTGATGGAGCCCCCCAGTCACCCCAGAGTATGATTAAAATAATTGTAAATACAAGGGTACCTGGGTGGCTCAGTCGGTTGAGTGGCCGACTCTTGATCTCAGCTCAGATCATGATCTCACAGTTTGTGAGTTTGAACCCCACATCAGGCTCTTCACTGATGGCATAGAACCTGCTTGGGATTCTGTCTCTGCTTCTCTCTGCCGCTCCCCTGCTTGTGCGCCCGCTCTCTCTCTCTCTCCCCCTCTCTCCCTCTCTCTCTCTCTCTCCCCCCAAAATAAATACATTTAAAAAAATAAAAAGAAGATTAAATACAGCCATGAGATGACGTTCCCTGGACCCACTGCCCATGTCTCGCCCACTGTGTTTCTTGCCACCAAAGCTCTAATGTGAGGAGACACAGTATGAGCACGAATAACCACTCCCATTCTCATCAAGAGCGGAGGTATTCTTTTTCTTTTAAATTTTTAAATGTTTTTATTTATTTTTGAGACAGAGACAGAGCATGAGCAGGGGAGGGGCAGAGAGAGAGGGAGACACAGAATCTGAAGCAGGCTCCAGGCTCTGAGCTGTCAGCACAGAGCCCGACATGGGGCTCGAACTCATGGACCATGAGATCATGACCTGAGCCGAAGTTGGACGCTTAACCGACTGAGTCCCCCGGGCGCCCCAAGAGCAGAGGTATTCTTGTAGGGGACACTGTGTTACACACTTCAGGTTCCATTAGTCTTTCCATCCACATCGTGAAGCAAGGTGGGGAAGGTGCTGAGATCATCAGTAAATGATGGTCTTTCACAGCATTCTGCAAAGATGCTGGAAAGCGCACGGGGGGACTTATCCCCCCCCCCCCCCATCACAGGGTTTACTCCACACAGATGTGTCCACCATACGCATGTGTTCCCTGCTGTGTTGAGACATTGACAGAGTCCCTTCCTGAGGCCCGGCCACACTAGGGAGGGGACGGTGTGCGCAATACAGGCCTCCCCTCACCCTGAGCACTTACGTGTATTCACCCATCTGCTTCCCAGAAACCTTGTGGGGTTGCTACTGCCCGTCCTCCCTTCCCCATAATACCGGGACACCAAAGATTAGTCCCTGCCCCCCGTCACATAAATAGCCCAGAGTCGAGTCTCAGGAGGTTTGACCCTGAGAACATAGTTTTCTATACAGACACACGCACTCCCTCACACATGCATGGGGGTACAAGGTGATGGGCGTCAGGACACGAGCAGATGTCGTGCAGTGCGGTTTCAGGAAAGGCTTCGGGACAGCCAGCGTCCACGCAGAGCTCCAAGAATCGGATAGGGTTTGGATGTGAGAGGAGGAACGCAGGGCACCTGAGGAAGACCGGTGATCGGGGTCTGCGCTGATCTGTTCTGCATGTGCGATTGTTGGTGGCCCGGGGCAAATCAACACAAGATGACATCATCATCACTTTATGTGGCAGGCAATAAGCAGCCCGTGAAAAGTTCTAAGCAGAAAAAGGACGTGCTCCTAACAGTTCTGTAGGACGTTGAGCAGTACGTGTTCTCAGAGGGATGGATGGGCACTGAGCGGAGGAGGGGTAAGTTTGTGTGCTATTGCTACAGTCTGTGCAGCATCCCGGGGTCTCTCTGAAGGGCAATAAAGGCTCAGGTGGCACATCGTCAGGGGAGGCAGAAAAGACGTGGGTTTGAGACAAGGTGGACATGGAATCAACGGGATGGAGCAAAGGGGTAGATTTCCGAGGAAGGAGACAGCGGTTCTGAAACGAGCCTGGGAAGGCACATGGAGTGTTTGTGAGGTAGGACAGAGAGAAGAAACGTTCTGAGTGGGGACCTGATGTCTGCTTCTGCCACGTCAATCTTGACCCGCCCGAGAGAGAACCGGATAGATGGTGTGTGACCATGAAATTCTTGAGGATTTTCACATGAAGGGAAGACACGGGAATGATTGGAGAGGATACATGCCTGTCTCCTCCCTCACTGGGAATGGTTTCCAAGGCTGAATCGATGTTTTTATCCTACATTTTCTTTCTTTCTTTTTTGTTTATTAAAATCAGAAAAGTCTTTCAGAATGACTACCGATTCAGGAGCTTGAAGGCATTAAAAAATGTTTCGTTTTCTCTCCTGTTAACACCATTCTACTGTTCGAAGTTAAAATAAGTCATGTAATTGTGGATGATATTTATCCTACACAGATTGCCGTTATGAAAGCATCTTTGTATACACAAAAATGCTCGGAATTGGGAAAACACACGGTAGCCAACCTGGTCAGAGTCCAGAATGTGTATGCATATAAAAACGATTTTATGTATTTTCCTTTTTTTTTTTTATAGCATCTATTACTTGTGGTTAGTGATCTTCCATTGCCTCTAATTTGTGGACACTTTCTAACCACCCCCTTGTGGGTCCTCAGGGAGCAAACTCCTTCACAGAAACATTTATTTGCTACCACAAAGGCCGTGAGGATGGAGAGACAATTCAATATTTATTCTGTGTTTAACAGCATCCTTTGAGAGTTGGAGCAAGGCTTTCAAAGTGTAAAACCGAAGAAAAACTAATCCCCCAATCCAGCCACCCCCCTGGAGTTCTGTGGAGAAGGGCACACGTAGAGCTGTTTCTAGTCCGTGTAGTCTGGGAGGTACTTCGCAGTATGTTTGGCCAAATAACGGCACGGGAAAAGTGTCACACAAGGAAAATGGAGCAAAGCTCCAAAGCGCACTCTAAAGACCATTGCGGCCTTCGCTTCTGTGATCGAGAGTTGTTCGCCGCGTCTTTGGTGGCTCCCCAGTGCAAAGCCACGGACGAGCTGGCAAAGCTGGCTCTTTGATGTGTTCAGTGCAGAACACAGGCAGCCCCTCCACTTTTCTGATTCTGGTCCCCGCGTTTGTACATTGAAGAAAATGACACCTGACTGACTCGCGTACGTCGGAGGGTGCGGCGAAGGTCGGAACCAAAAAATGATTGATGCGGAAGTGTTTATAAACTGATACGTATTATGCGTTGGTATCTTCAGAGACGGGATTCCCCTTCCTTTTCTACTTGGATAGGATGTTGTAGAGAGAAATAACGGAATCAAGCAGTGAGGGCTTGGAAAGAAATATATGTAAATAAAGGGTATTAATATCTTATAATTAATTATATGAACTTAAAATTTTTTTATGTTTATTTTTGACAGAGAGGCAGTGCAAGCGAGGGAGAGGCAGAGAGAGAGAGAGAGAGAGAGAGAGAGGAACACAGAATCTGAAGCAGGGTCCAGGCTCTGAGCTGTCAGCACAGAGCCTGATATGGGGCTCGAACCCACGAGCTGTGAGATCATGACCAGAGCTGAAGTCGGGTGCTTAACTGACTGAGCCACCTAAGTGCCCCTAATTATATGAAGTTTTAATGATAACCTAGAAAACACATGTGTTTGGGCTCTGAATCTGGGGGGGAGGATACAAAAATAAGAGTACTGGATTGATTTTCTTTTGACTCAAATAGTTGGCTAAAATAAAAAAAATACCTTAGCAAGTTGAGGGTCAACCTGAATTATTGCCAGGATGTATGTACAAAAAGGGGTGTTTATTCGTATATTCTTTGGGTATCTTTCTGACTTAAAAAATCTGAAGACATCTGAAGAAAATCTTCTTCAAATGGAAAGCCAGAAATTAGACCTCCCTTCCTGAACTTGTTAAAGACAAGCTTCTGCTAACTGTAGTGCTTTGATGAATATGAAGAATATTCAAATATTTAATAATGAAGGCAGAGTTTGTTCTTATGATCTGCGCTTTAAAATTCTGCCCTACTTCCTGAAGAAACAGGTTCAGTGCCAAGTAAGAGATTCAGACAGAGCAAAGCAATTTTAAATCCGAGGAGGGGGGAAATAATTACGTTTTTCATATTTTTAGTTATTCTCATATTAAAAGAAATTAGCTGGATTGGATGCTGTCAAATTTGGCAACTCCTCGAATTTTCAGACCAAGGCAAAGCTCCGTGTTTCAGGCAGAAATATTGTCTGTTTTTCCTTTACCTTCTCAGTTGAGTTAACTCAAAAAAAAAAAAAAAATGGCATCATGTAAGTGTTCAAAGGCTCCTGGGATTCCTAAGGGATATAAAATGGGCTCAAAACACAGATAATGCACTGTCTCTAACATATAGGGGCAACGCAAACCATTCTGTTGACCCACTAATAAAGTCAGACTATCAGAAGAGACAGAGGAAGTTAATTGCACACATATTTTTGAGTTATAAAAGAGTGTCACTAAAACATTGTGGCCAAAGAAAGCACTGTTACTGAATCTTTGGCCAAAGAAAGCGCTATTACCCTCTCTAATTTTCTAAAATATTAAGCGTGTAATAATAAAACATTGGCTGTTGGATTGTGATGAGATATCGCAAAGTCTTCCCCAATACCATAAATTAATAATAATTAATTATTATTATACCCCTTCCCCCCCCCCCCCCAAATCAAGGCAGAGGCTAGTTTCCCGGAAACTCACGAAAGAATTCAGATAGAACTCAAATTCCAACCTTGAATCTAAGGCCCAGCCATGGCTGTAAGACAAAAGACTGAAAAGAAGGCCAGAGAGCCTGGGGGGGACTCTGTTGCCTCTAGGAAGAAGGGCCCAGTTGCCCCCCCCCCCCCAGAGGTCCCTGCACGTAGGCTTGAGGTCAAAGTAGTAGAATGCTTCCACGAGGCCAAGAGCAACAGGGAACGTGAAGTGTCTTAGAGGCAGCCTCAGCTCCGAGTGAAGGAGAAGTAGCAGAAAGCCCAGTACCACTGAGGCCTGGTGGACTCGAATAGGTCTTTGTATTCAGAACAGGGTAGGGCACCCCCCACCCCCCTCTCAGAATCCTTCCGTGCTGAGCTGGCCTTCCAGCTCTGAGCGCACCTGCCGAGTGGGGTAGGGATGGAGGGAGATCGCCTGGAAGGGTAGAGGCTTGCAGTGCTGTGGAAACTAGAGTTTGTGGAGCTGGTCCTCACTCCGGATGTACACAGAAAATTCGATTTCTCAGAGTGACTAGAGAATGTGCAAGCCCTATGCCTTTCTGGAACCGCTCCTCAGGCCTCCTTCGTAAGTCTGTGTTCTCCTTGGGTCGGGTTCTCTGCCAGATCGCCCTCCCTTTTCTGCCATCGGAAGTCTGTGTAGCTCAAGCGAGGGCATCTCCAGTACCGACCCCTTTCCCCTGCGTGCTGGCTTCCGTTCTAGCTTCCCTTTGGCCCCACCCACTCAGGAACAACTTGCACTGTTGTTTAATAGTCCAGTGCTTTTTCCAAGGCACCGTATTACCTTTATCGCATGGAGGGATCCGATCCGTGGATGGAGACTGTCATCATTTGTCAGCATATTTAAATAATTTGCACTCCCTGCCCTCCGCCCTTTCTCTACGTTGGTTAGCTGGGTTCGTGCCCAACCGTGTCAAGTGGCCCTCCACACTCCAGCGTGTCTCGAAGGGACGTGTTTCCTTGCCTCTTCCTCCTTGCTCGACCCACAAACCCGAGCCTGTTACCGCCCACCCAGCCCGGCAACACACCAGCACTTCAGCTTGCCTTCTTCGGAAATGAGCCTTCCTTATTCAGCTGCTGTGTGAGAAGACCTTAGGTCTCTTTGTTGATCAACACAATGTTGATTTTTGTAACTGTTCATCACAGCTGTCCCGCTTGGAAGAATCCTCTTAGAAAAGGTCTTATGGCAAAAATAAAGCCTCAGTCCCATAGGATGAGAGCTACAGTGTTCCCTTGAGCCCCCGGATCGTGCCCGTTAACCAAAAGTGTCCTCGCCGGCGTTTAAGTGGTCAGTTTAAACCACACCCTGGGAAAGGGAGCGCGCTGTGAAGCTTGACTCAACTTCGAGAGCGGCGTCTATAATTAGAACACTGTACTGACACAGCTTGCTGGCATCTTGTCATGTGTGCATACTGAATACATTCCCGTAAAATCGTTCCAGTTAGTCCTCCTTTGGGGTCCGTCGTGGGGGGTCCGCAAGTCACTGCTCCTTGCGTTTCTTCCTAGCACGGGGCCTCTGTGAGCACAAGCGTGTGACTGTGCTCTTAGGAGATACTGAGCGGTCTGCCCAAGCTTTTCCCCCTGTGTGTGCGGAGGAGATACCCAAAAAAGCAAGAAGGAAATCTAGACGTTATTTTAAGTATTAGAGCTGAGCTCCAGACACAGCTCTTCCTCGGTGCGGTAGGATTTACAGCCAAGGATGCTGGGGCATTTAAAAAGGCAGCTCGGGGTGGCGGGTGGGGCGTGGGGGGAAGCACGTCCTCATTGTTAAAGTTTTCCACTCGTTACTTCACATTTGCCCCAGCCCTTGGCGACCCTGGCCACTGCTTCAGCACAGGGGTTGAAAAACTGCCTGGAAGCAGTACACAGTTCAGGCTTTGCAGGCCTCACGGCCTCTGCTCGACTGTGCGTTTGCAGCCTGAAACCAGCCAGGGGCCGTAAGCGGACGGGTGTGGCCGGGTTCCAATAACACTTTATTCGTGGGCATTGAAGTTGGAATTTCGTATCATGTTCGTGGGTCACAAAATATTTTGGTCTTTTTTTTTTTTTCCTCAACTGTTTAAAAATAGAGAAAAACCCTCCTGAGCCTGCGGGGTGCACAGAACTGGGTGGCAGCCAGGCTGGGCTCACAGGTCCTAATGTACGCACCTGTTTTATCACCATCCAGATAGAGTCGCTTCCTGAGCTCGGGACCAGAAAACGACTGTTTGTTGTAGAACTTCAACTTGACTGCGCCTCCTTCTGGCCGCAGCCAAACTGTCACGTAGGAGCAGGAGTTTCCATTCAGTCCCTCCAGTGTTTCCGCTTGTGAAGCCGCCAGCTTCTATGCACAGCAGGGAAAGTATGAAGCTCCTTGCAGGCCACACATGTGTCTCTGGGGTGTCCCAGACGCCAGATCCGATCGCCACCACACGCTGTAATGTCACGCGTGCCGGCCAGTTCGCTGTGGCCATCTAAAGAAAGCCTCCTGCGCCTGTCGCTGTGGCTCAGTTCGGTAGCAGAAACAGGCAGGCCTTTGCTCCCGGGAAACGAGCCCAGAGGGCACTTTGGCCACCGGCTCTTGCTCAGGGTGCCAAGCCACAGCCGCGGGAGGGGTCCCGGCTGTCAGCCCCGGAGACAGCCCAGCTGGAGAAGGAGGTCAGGACACGAGGCGGCTTCGGACCCGCCCTGGCCTCCGAGGAGCAAACGGGAGCGGTCGGCCGTTGTTCCCACGTCCGGCGTCACCTGAGATGCCGTGGTTCCGCAGCTTCCCCCGAGCCCACTTTCCTTCCTCGGGGGGCTGTTGCACCGTTCGCCCCCCTAGCACTCTCCGGTTCCCCCAGGGAAATGCGGGGCGCCAGGCCACAGCGCTCTCCCCCTCGTGGTCCTGGAGAAGGGAGCACTCGGCCTGTGAGACGAGAAGGGTCTTGAATCTGACATGCTGTGAGCATCGGCAGCCTTCCACATCACTTCACCCCAGAAACCTTCTCCTCCTGCTTCCCTCTCCCTGCACCCGCGGGCGCTGTATCTCTTCAGCCTTTGCATTCAAAGACTATGGGGTGAGAACAGTGATCTATAATCCTTGTATCATATAGTTCCCCGCACACGGCGAGTCCGCCGTTAACACACGTTGTCGATTAAATGTGGAGGGAAGCATCTTAGAAGGTGCCTGTGCCGGGCGGCCGTGGCTTTCGCTCACGTCCCCTTTCGTCTTGTACCTTTCCCGATGCAGTGCCGTTCATTGCCGGAAGGCTGGGCCCTGGCTACGCCCATCAACCCACGGATCTCCAGGCATCCATTTAATGGACGTGGCTGCATTGTGCCTTTTTCATTCACCCACTGTCTCTATCTACAATGCATTAGACACACGCACCTATAGACACATAGGGACATGCATGCTCTATTCATGTAAATCTCCAATTCCCGTTATAGAACCATAACAAGTAAAATTGTCCATAATTGCACCACAAGAAATGATCACTGCTAACATTCTGACACCAAATTCTTTATCCTAAGGCAGCCATTATTTTTATTTTTTTTTCCCTCAAGGTATTTATTACTGTGCTTTTTGGGAAGAGATTAATAGATTCACATTCAGATAGGAAGTCAGCTACTCCAGAATTCGTACTGGTGATACATGAAATGATTTTAGGTGGAACACGGATGGATTTGTCTTCTTGTCAGTGCTTTTATTTTACTTATAGCAAGGAATACTGGCTTTCCATCAATATTAGTGCTATAAAATTTCCTTACTAAAGATATTAACTTGGGGCACCTGGGTGGCTCCGTCGGTTGAGCATGTGACTCTTGATTTTCTGCTCAGGTCATGATCTCGTGGTTCATGGGTTTGAGCCCCACATCAGGCTCTGTGCTGACAGTGCAGAGCCTGCTTGGGATTCTCTGTCTCCCTCTCTCTCTCTCTCTTTCTCTCTTTCCTAAATAAACACCGAGAAAAAAGATATTAACTTAAGTAAAAGAAGGGTGTTGACGTCCGTGGACTTTTGGGTCTGTAACTGACTTTGACGAGCGTCAAAGCTGAGAGGGCGCGGACCCACCTAGTAAAGCGCTCATGAAATTCCTCAGTAAGATGTTGGAGAACAGGGCACACTGTGCCTTCTGTGGGATCAGGTTTCCTCTCTGCCACGAAACAGCAGGACGTGAGCCAGACGTCACAACAGTAATCAGCGCGGCGTAAAGGGAGTAAGTGGGCCAGGTCTCTGAGGCTGGTCTCGTGGGCCGACGGAGCAGCTTACGTGTGGTTCCTGAGCGATTCCGTCTGCCGTTCGGAGGACGCCGTTCTGGCGGGCGGTGGTGGTGGTCCAGACGCTGCGCTTCCCCAAGACCTGCGGTGTCCGTGATGGTGTGGCTCACCCGCGTCGGGGAGGCGGGGAGGCCCGGGACTGGGTTGGGTTGAGGGGACAAATGACAGAGACGGCCATCCCGTGAGGAACAGCCTCCAGCCCCCACGGGTGCTCGGCCTTTGTGAGGAAGTGGCGGAAAGGTAGAGAAATGAAACTCGTTAGCTGGCTTTCAAAGCGATTTCCCGGAAAATGCTGCGGCCTCGACAGAAAACAGTACGGTGTTTTTCTCCAAAAACCAAAACCAAACAAGTCCAGTCCGACGGAGCAGCGGCACGTCTGGGTGGACCCCCCGGCTGCCGGGGAGAGCGGCTTGAACAGGCAGCGGGACGTCCGCGTGCAGGGCAGGGGACGCACGGCCGCTAACAGTGGCCGCGACGCAGGCGCCCACCCTCGGGTGGGTGGGTGGGACGCGGAGCATCAGTCCGGGCGTCGGGCCCGAGGACACGGACGGTGGGAGGGGGGCCGCCGGGGCTGCGGGAAGGGAGGGAGGAGCACGCGGGATTCTGGGGACGCCCCTGGCGATGCCACACGGCGGCGTGAGATGGGCCCGATGCCACCGCCCCGCACGCGAGCACCGGTTAAGACCATCGCTCCAGGTGGCACGTTTCTCCACGAGTTTTCAAAAGGATAAAACAACCGACTTTGTGTCTCCTCCTTTCTATGCTTTGAGGAGGCCTCTCCCCTGACAGCGGCCCACCCTGGGGGCCCGCCCGGGCAACACGCGTGTGCGACTGAATCCAGGGCTCTGTTTCTGTTTGTTTTTACTTTTTATTTTTCTTAGTTTACAGCAACCTAATCACCAGCCCCGGGCCTCCAGGCAGCCTCAGTCCTGCTGGAACGCTCTTCCTTCGGGTGGAAAGTTCCACCCAGCACAGAGGCACATTTTGTGTTTGCTCCCTGAAGCGTCTGGGCCGGTTGTAACAGCAGACGGTGGTGAGGTTCAATGACATAATCCTTGGACGGAGGGTGGGCCTCAGTTTCCCTGTCCGTGAAATGGGCCGAGCCCCCCCAGAAGTTCAGGGTAGAAATCGGTTCGTCCAGACCGGACCCCAAGGATCAGGAAGTGTATGGGCAGGCCGGTTGGTCGGGAAGACGATGACGACGGTCCCTCCACCCCTGCGTGTTGTCTGTAGTTCGCCCTGAGGCTAACCTAGCCCCGAAGGATTCTGGCCCGCGCCTGCTGACATAACCCGCGAGGGTACGTTGGCTCACTGCTCAACGTGGTGGCGAGGCACGCGCACTCTGAAGCCAGTCTGCCCGTGTCCCCGTGTTTCCACCGTGAGGCCTCGGGCCAAGTGACGCGACCTCAGTTGTCTTATCGGTCAACTGGGATGATGATAATGGTGTTTATTTCATAAGCTTGCTGCAGAATGGATGAGTTAGTATTTGCGAAACACACATCTAGTGTGGACTAGATGAATATTCACTGACTTAGGGTAGAATGGCATCCCCTGGAGGGCCAGCCAGTCACACAGGAAGCTGCCTCTGTCAGTCTCTTGATCGTCTACCTGTAAGCTTGATGTCATCATGAACTTGTAAGGGCTGTAATGTTTTTACCATGACTATTATTAAAGCTTCTGTCTTCTCTCCTTTGACCTCTGAATCTGAATTAAGGCAGGAAGAAATCTTTCCATTAAAAAGTAATGGTTATTTTATTTTTTAGTCAATTAAAAAACATTTTAAACATTTTTTTTCATTTTTGAGAGACAGAGACAGAGTGTGGGTGGGGGAGAGGCGGAGGGAGAGGGAGACACAGAATCCGAAGGAGCCTCCACGTCCTGAGCTGTCGGCACAGAGCCCGACGCGGGGCTCGAACTCACAGACTGTGAGATCATGACCTGAGCTGAAGTCGGATGCTTAACTGACTGAGCCGCCCAGGCACCCCAATAGTGGCTATTTTAAATGATAAAAGTGGTATATGTTTCATGTAGAAAATATGAGACATAAAATTATTTTAAGATTCATCGTTGTATGTACCCCCTTAGAGAAAGCCACTACTAACATTATACTCTTTCTTAGTTACTATCAAATATCTTAATGCTTACAGTTTCTCTGTAGCTTTTTTTCTCTTTTCCTGGGCAAGATCCCAGCTGGGAAGACCTATGCATTGAAAACATTAAATAACCTTCAGGCTTTTATGCTTGATTTTGTATAAGAAAACTGAACTTTCTAAATGTTTAGATTTTATTGCCACGTGAAAGAATTATAATTTGGCTATGTTTAGAAGGTCATTTGAAAAGAACATTCAAATAGGCATATTTCCTAATATGCCACAGTATTAAAAATGGCTTTCATTCGATGTATTACGGTAAATTAGATTCACTACTGCTGTGTAAAGGAGGGCAAGGTGGATAACAAATTATAAGTTCCAAAAGTGTTTCAATGAAAGACGCTCACAACTGTAGACAGCACGGGAGTTTTGCCAGCAGAGAGTTAGGGTATTTCTGTACATGAAAGCAGTCGTTCACAGTCAGTTTTTAGTTCTGAGGAAGTAATGTGCTCATGTGAGGAGTGGGTTTGGGTAGCGACTGTGCGTGCGACACCCTCAGGGCCCAGGGCTCAGCCTCAGCCCCGTGGGCGAGAAGGCCTTCCGGAAAGCAGAAAGGCTGGAAGGTGCCGGGTGACTTTTTCTCCCGTTCACGTGTTGTCTCTTCTTGGAAACCTTGGTAATTCACGCCTGCTGCCTTTGGTTGCCCCTCAGCCCTTCAGCCCTCTTTCCGTCCATCGTCCCTTCCCTCATCCCGTCCCCCATTTGCCAGAAGCCACGCAAGTTTCATGCTATGCATTGTGGCTCTCCGCAGTAGAGAGAAGTAGTAAGCACGTTTATGAAAGAGCCATTAATCTCCGGTGTTCTTTTTATCGGAAATTAAAAGCATTCCCGACAGTGGGAAATGAGGATGTGATTCCAAGTAAGCGGTGAGTTGCGTGGCCTTCCCTGTCTTCTGCAGAATGGCCTGACTGATGGCGGTTAAGCGCAACGTCTCGTTGGCCTGTCCAGCGGTAGTGTTCCTTTACTGAGCTGCAGCGGTGGGGAAGGGAGAGGCAGGCAGGCCACCCATGGGCCTCACGGGATGCGCGTACCCCGAACACCTCCCTTCTCTGGCCAGCAGTATTCCAAGGGCTGTGGAAGGAGGGCTCTGCTGACATAAATGCTACACGTTTCATGGAGGCAGTGGGTTGACCCGACATAGGTCTCCGAGAACCTTCCCAGCAGCGAACCAACGAAGAGACCTGCTCTGCCCGTCCCCAACCATCCCTCTCCTGGAAACCCTCGCTCAGTTCAGCTGGAGCACTCGGGTCAAACAAACACAAGTAAGAAAATATTCAAAGAAATGGGAGGAGGCAGGGCAGTTGGAAGGACTGGAAGGGAGCTCGGTATTTGCTTTATTTCCTCTGAGCTCCTTACTTGCTCTGAGCAGGTTAGCCAGGAAGGGAAGGTAAACACTGTCTGGTTAATCATTCCCGTAAGAGCCCCACGGGACGTCTTTCCTGATTTGCCATCATGTGGTTGGAGAAAGCTCAGCGTCCTCATTGCGTGTGTCCCCCCCCCCCATCAGGTTGGAAGTCATGGGCGAACTCGGCGTGTGGGTGAACAGTGACCGCTTGTGTTTTCACATCTTTCTCAGCTTAAGGATGTGGAATGTGTGCGAGACACATTTGGGGAAAGAGAATATTACCTGGGCCTCGTCTCTTAATGAAATTTTGGATCAGATGGAAATGTTTCCTGACTCGGTATTTGCTGCCTCACCCTGATTTTCTTATTTCCAGCTCGGGCAGTTAAAGAGCAGGAAGGAAGGTGTCTATATTTTTTGGTACCACGGTGCCCTCGATTGACTTTCGTGATTCATTCACCAGCTTTGGTTCCTACCAGACAAATAAAATCTAAGAGCTGGTTGAATGCAGGACTCGGACTGGCAGATTCTCCTCCTGTGGCTGAGCAGTGGGGCGTCCTTTGTTTATGTGCCTAGATGCAGACCTTCTGATTGAATTATTCTTAAAACATACATGCGGCCATGGAGGTGGGTGAGGAGGGGAGGGACAGGGGAAAAAGAAGGGAGATCGAGGAAGAAGATACTGGTAGGGTTTTCATTTAAAATTAATAAATGAGGGGCGCCTGGGTGGCGCAGTCGGTTAAGCGTCCGACTTCAGCCAGGTCACGATCTCGCGGCCCGTGAGTTCGAGTCCCGCGTCGGGCTCTGGGCTGATGGCTCAGAGCCTGGAGCCTGTTTCCGATTCTGTGTCTCCCTCTCTCTCTGCCCCTCCCCCGTTCATGCTCTGTCTCTCTCTGTCCCAAAAATAAATAAACGTTGAAAAAAAAATTAAAAAAAAAATAAAATTAATAAACGAAAATTTAAAGTAACCGTCCCAGGGGAATAAACAGTAAACCATAAGTCACGAGTCTAAAATAAGTTTTATGCAGTGTGGAGGTTCCTCAAAAAATTAAAAATAGATCTACCCTATGGCCCAGCAATAGCACTGCTAGGAATTGACCCATGGGATACAGGAGTGCTGATGCATAGGGGCACTTGTACCCCAATGTCTATAGCAGCACTTTCAACAATAGCCAAATTATGGAAAGAGCCTAAATGTCCATCAACTGATGAATGGATAAAGAAATTGTGGTTTATATATACAATGGAACACTACTTGGCAGTGAGAAAGAATGAAATCTGGCCTTTTGTAGCAACATGGATGGAACTGGAGAGTGTTATGCTGAGTGAAATAAGTCAGAGAAGGACAGATATCATATGTTTTCACTCCTGTGTGGATCTTGAGAAACTTAACAGAAGTCCATGGGGGAGGGGAAGGGGGAAAAATAGTTACAAACAGAGAGGGAGGGAGGCAAACCATAAGAGACTCTTCAATACAGAGAACAAACTGAGGGTTGATGGGGGGTGGGAGGGAGGGGAGGGGGGGTGATGGGCATTGAGGAGGGCACCTGTTGGGATGAGCACTGGGTGTTTTATGTAAGCCGGTTTGACAATAAATTAGGTTAAAAAATAATCAATAAGGAAATAAAGTGAGTTTTATGTTATATCACAAAGAGGGAATTACCGTGCACATTGTCTGTGAGGCGTTATAAAAGGCACACTGAAAGCTGTCTGTCCGAGACATGTGGACCCCCCTGCTCGGGTCCCCACGTGGACCATACGTATGGGAAGAACGGATGGTAAAGCTTAAAGGCAATAAAGTGAAATTATCTCTATGTGGAAGTGTCCTATCCATATGAAGCCTATTTCTGTGTGAGCACAATTGAAAATAAGTGAAATTTTAAAATACGAGCCTCGGCCTAAGAATTCTATTGTCTGAGATACTGCTGGTGAGTGACTAATGGATGTACTGTCTCCACAATAGGACAAAGTCACCAGTGATTGTAGTCGACGCTAAGGAAATGTTTACGTGTCGGTACGATTTTGTCATGAGTGCCTGTTTTACCAATTAGAGGGCCGGTATTAAAACCCTGTACCTTTGGAAAGTATTGAACTTTGGGATATCAGACGAAAGTATACAGAGGTTGGAAAGAAACATGGCATTTCTTGTTGATTTTTTCCCCCCAGTTCATTGTACCTCTCAAGTGCGCAACATGGTTAATGGGGCAGCCCTGTGGCAAATATTACACTGGAGGAACAAGAGTTCCCCAAAGAGTGGGGAAGGTTAGGGGAAGTGAGAATCAACCGTTTTGCTGTTATTTCAGGCATAAAGTAAAGTTTTATAGAAAGGTTTGTTTATGTTAATAGGAAGTGTCATGGTGCCATGTTTCTGCCTAATGGCTTACTGGTAGGGTTTTCATTTAAACTCAGATCCCAAAAAGCTAACAAAGAAGCAAAGCTCATTTAAAAACACACGGAATGCTTATGTTAGGGAGCAGTTATAGCATAAAGGAAATGTAAGTTATTCTTGGAAGGCCAGTTACCAGCAGGTGCACGTGGGAAACATTGTTGCCAAAGCTTTGGTGCTTAAGAAGAACCTGAAGCTGTTGTCAATGTTTCGGCAACATCCTGTGAACGGTCTTGTGAACATCTGCAAATAATAGTAGGGGTGCTGATGCAGTGAGGTGAAATGCACCAGCCAGCCTGTGAGGGCAGTCACGCGGACACAGGAAAAGCGAGAAGGGAGCTGCAGAAAAAAAACTTTTCTTAAATATTATTTTTTAATTTTTTTTTTAACATTTATTTGTTTTTGAGACAGAGAGAGACAGAGCATGAATGCGGGAGGGTCAGAGAGAGAGGGAGACACAGAATCCGAAACAGGTTCCAGGCTCTGAGCTGTCAGCACAGAGCCCGACGCGGGGCTCGAACTCACGGACCACGAGATCACGACCTGAGCCGAAGTTGGCCGCTTAACCGACTGAGCCACCCAGGCGCCCTTTAAATATATTTTTTTAAATGTTTATTTATTTTTGAGAGAGAGAGAGAAAGGGTGGGTGAAAAAGGAGCACAGAACATCCGAAGCAGGCTCCACGTTGACAGCAGGTAGCCCAACGTGGGGTTCGAACTCACGAACTGTGAAATCATGACCTGAGCCGAAGTCGGACACTCAACTGACTGAGCCACCCAGGTGCCCCAGACACCTGCCTTTTCATCACATCTGAGTAGTCTGTAAATTTTCTTGCAAAGATAAAGTTCAAAACTCATATCAACACCTAATACATATTGTAATTTGCTATACACAGACATTAGGTAATTGCACAATAATTAGGTGAATAGCACACCCTTGATGCTCATGTGGAATCTGTGCCCAAACCTTCAACAATATCCACATTTTTAAGTAGAAAAATATCTGTAGAAGCTCCTGGCTTCTACAGAAGCCAAAATTATGTGACATTGTATTAAAGAATTATGTGACATTGTATCCTGTGCAAATTATAGTTTCCATTTTCAGTGTACTTGTAGCGTTCATTTTGTCACACCGTGGGATTTTTGTGAATGGACCAATAGGTAATAAACCACAAAACCAATTCGAAGAGTAGGTGTTGGGACCCTTGACTGAGTCTCGCATTCGTTCTTTGCAGGGTGTGCTGTTCAGATCATACCCCAGCAAAATCAGATGGCCACGTCATGAAAACTCACACTGCTAGTCGTAAATGATTCCAAAATGCCAGAGACTCCCGGTGCTTTGGAGATGACAGTGTGAGGGCAGTCCTCAGAAAATCATTGTTGTCTTTGTAATGTTCTACTTTGAAGAATGTGGATTTTAAAAAGAAAAACAAAAAAGAATGAATGTAGATGTTATTGCCTCTAGATGTCAATTTGGCAATAATCTCCAAACTCTAAGATTTTTCATATCATTGAACCTGAGAATTTATCCTCATGGATACAGTCAATATTTAACTCTAAGTATGCTTATAATATTGTTAAAAGTCATACAGAAAAATCAGAGGGCAACAAATACCTGTCTCACATGGTCATGGGATCATGCTAACGTTTGTTAATGGAATAGATACAATCTTCCATATGTGAATTTTTAAATAAAACTTAGCAGACTGGAAAATGTTCATGAATGGTATGGTCATCTTTGAGCGTTGGGTTTATTGGAGATAATTACTTATTGCCTACGTGATTTTCCACACGATGCATGATAAACATGTATCAGTTTGCAGGTAAAAGATGAAAGAGACTAACAGAAATTCTAGTTTTGCAGAATGTGCAGACCAGCAGAGACAGAATCTGTCTCCACAGGGCATCATCTCCTCTGCGTGTAACACGCGCTGCTCGTGCATCCCGCGGTGTGGAATACAGATTCCCAGGCGCCCTGAATCAGCACCTCCAGAGGCAGGGCCTGGGCCCCAGAGCGTTAGCACTCGCCGACCAGTAGAATCAGCTCAGGCAAAGAGCTCATGCAATGCAACACAGGCTCGGTGACCCTGGGATTGCTGTATGAGGAAGGTCGTGTGTGAAGTAAATTACGAGGAATTTGAAAAGAAAGATGAAGGAAGCTTCTAAGAGACCAGCATGTAAGCAAAACTGGGCAATCATCTGCCGTCCGTTTCTTTCCACGTTCTGTGCGTTCTTTCAAATCCCAGTGTCATGGAATCCTTCTCTGCTGTGTTTGCGTCTGATATCAGCAACTTATAACTTACTGTAAATGTAATTCTAGCTTTTACTCCTATCAGGAAGATTTGTATGTTAAACCTCCTCCCTACTCAGGAAATGCAAGCATTTTTCTCCTTCTAGAAGACTGCGGGATTGGCTGAGGAGTGGGGGCAGAAGGCTCTATCAGAGAATCATGGCCTACGCGACCTGCCAGCGAGGAAGTCAGCTAGAGAACTTCTAGCTTTCTTGGCAATTCCAGCTTTAAATGGACAGATAACGAGGATCAGTTCAGTGATGGAATGTTTGGGGGCATTCGGGTCTTTAAACACTTGTATATTTGGCTGTTTTGAAGCTGTCCAGAAGGCCGGTGAGGTGTAGAAATTTGTATCTGTGTGGAGGCACTCATCTGAACATTGAGCTGTAAGACTGTTTCACGGGAGCAATCCCTTGGCGTAGACTCGCTCATCAGCCAGAATGCACGTTTCACTGCGACCTTGTATTTTCTTGTCATCCTTAAACATGCAGCACTCCTCAGGAAATTGTGTTCCTTGGGGGAATTGCCACCAACTGGAAGGTTTAAGAAGCATAATTTAAAACTTTGCAGGATATTCCTTTCTGGATTGCGTAAACTACCCCTCCACGCCCCGCTTTGCCCTGAGTTCCCTCTACTGGTTCCTAACAGAGAATTTCTGTTTCATGAACATTTATGTAGCACTCACTGTGTGTCACTCCCTGTCCTCAAAGTTCGCCAACAGCCACGTGTGTAATCCTCACGACAATGCTCTGCGTTGAGTGCGGGATCATCCCGTGGGACACCGAGGCAGAGATGTTGGGCACGTTTTCCAAGGCAGGTTTTCTAGTAAATGGGAGAGATGGGCTTTGAGTTCATGCGATCTGGCTGCAGAGGCTTTGCTGTATTCTTCTTCTTCTTCTTTATTTTTATCATTATATTATTATTATGGGGCCGCTCACACCATTACATGTTTATTTATTTATTTTTATGTGAAAGCGAAGTCACTGAATCATCAGCGTCAGGAAAAATGTGCTGTGGTAACTAGTGACCGCACGAATCTCGGTGGCTTCCAACCTCACAAGTGACTTCAGCCTCTTGTTCCTCTGACGCTGCAGGGTGACAGCAAGTGAGCTCCATGCCTTCTCCACCTTGGGAGCTAGGCTGACACAGCGACTTTTTCTCTCTAGGAAATAAAGTGCGGGTCGTTGTGGCAGAAAGGAAAGACACACAGAAAACCATGTTGGCTGGTGCTTAGAGTTCTTCTGGGACATAATTTACGCTACTGTCTCCCACAGTTGGCTGGCCATAATGTCCCAGGACAAAACTGACCATGAATGGGACTGGGAGTGAAGTCTTCTTCCTAAGGAAGGGTGTCAACATTTGTGAGAAATCTAGTGTCAATTACTTACGATAATTTTCGTGATCTATTTATTGTTATGCCTGAATTCTGGTTTAAGCCCCACAACGTCGTACTCAGTGCCCTCATGTAGTATTTGGCACCTGCGAGGGCCCCACATGTGTGTTCACTGGATGAATAAATGCACATCCTTACCGATAACCAGGACTGAGGTTGGCAAAAGTCAAACTTCGGTATCGAACAGTGCACTCCGGTCCCCGTTGTGCCCTTAAATTAGTGTGGAGTCTGGCAAATCAGCCTTAATATACCTCAGCCTTCTCATCTTTAAAATAGGGGCAATAGAGTACTTATATTCTAGGGCTATCACAAGGAGTAAGTGAGATCATGTTTGCCAACAGTGACCAAGGTAACCGCTCTTTGCATATTACCTCATCTAATACTCCATCAAATACAAGGTGTGCTAGTATTTTGTGGACCACAAAGAAGAGAGTGCCAATTAAAAATGTACATAACACCGTTAAGGTGGACTCAATTTTGGAGATGCTAACACGCCCCCAAATGTGCATTTTTAGAATTAGTGACGTTTTTGTGTTAGAAATTAAGAAGCTTACACCAATATTTTGTTTCAATGAAGTTGATGATTCATGAATGTCCAGATTATACTAGCGATAGGGATTTTTCTCTCCCTCTGATGCGTCAGACCCTGTGAGTTTCTTACGCAATAGCCATGCGCCTACCCTCAACACCACCCCCCCTTTCCGGAATAATCCTGATTATGTTTTGGGGTTTACACTTCACCCAGGGAAAGAGATAAACTGTAGCCTCAGGGAGTTAATCATAAATTTCATTCAATTATGGTCTCATTCCCTTTATTAGTGGTTGGTTTCAAAACAGTTTTGCGACCTAATTCTAGCAAATCGGACCTCAGAGAAAGTCTCCCTTACACCCTCTGGGAAAATTTTTCTTCCAAATTAAAGACCCTCGTCTGAGGAAAGACCTGCTTGCTTTTCCGGCACAGCCACATGCATCAGTGGTGTCAGCAACCACGGCAGCCGTGTGGCCACCCGGACCTACAGGTCAAAGCTTCCAACTCAAAATCCCATCCCTCCCCTCGTGTTTGCCCATCAGTGTATAACATTATTACCGTTTCTTGTCCGAATCGTTACCCTCGTGGTTGCCAAATGGCGATTTTCTACTGTCATCATTTCTTCTGCATTTATTATTAGTTGGCCTTCTATGAGAAGGAAGAGCTTCCTCATTTGTCCATTTAGTCGTTTGTGTATCGGTCTGTTTCTTGACTTACGCACGTCCCTGTGGACTCGGGTTCCTATTATTATTCAGTGCGTCATAATCTACTACTATCGTGATTTATTTCGATGATCACAATTATTCTGCATGTGACCAGTTAGATCCCCTTCAAGCTAGTTGTCTCTTCTTTTCAGAAGTCTCCCATCGTTCTTGGAGTGTTTCCTTACCTTCTGGCGCAAGACAAAGTTCTAGGCTCGTTCTATTCATTTCCTAACTCGGCCTCAGAATCACTCATTTCTCTAAGGAGCCCTGGTTCTTTACCACGGAGAACGCTGTGTGGACACCGACATCTGGACAGTAGATGTGCTCCTTGCTACTGTGACGTTGCTTTCCCGGGCTCCTTCAGGGCACTGAGCTGGGAAATCTATCCATACACGTAGATGCGCTGAGTGTTTGGGCTGTTATGGCAAAATACCGTGGACTGGGTGGCTTATAAACAGCAGAATGTTCTTCCTCACAGGCTGGAGGCTGGAAGTCTGAGACCAGGGTGCCAGCGTGGCCACGTGAGGGCCCTCGTCCCGATCACAGACCCTCATCGTGTCCTCACCTGGTGGAGGGACGTGGGAGCTCTGTGGGTTCTCTTATATAAGGGCAAGAATCCCGTTCGTGGGGGCTCTACCCTTATGAGCTCATCACCTCCCAAAGGCCCACCTCCTAACACCGTCACGTTGGGGATCAGGTTTCAGTGTACGAAACCTGTGTATATAGGAATACGTCCGTGTATGTGTGTGTGTCTCTATCTGTGGGTACCGCGTTCAGAAGGCTGAGCGTCTGCTGGTACTTCCAGCTCCGTCGGAGTGCCACGCGGTTCTTCTGGCTTCCCCGCTTGCACATTTGCACCTCCCTCCTCCGCCAGTGGGGGACCCAGCCAATTTCCTGCTACCACCCGCCTGCCACTCCCTGTGCACACTGGCTCCAACCGCCCTGAGGCTGACAGCTCCGGGCCACCCACTCTATTTGGGCTTTTCTAGGAAAGAGAAAAGGCAATAAATCTTTATCTGAAGAAGTTAAGAGAAAGGGAGGAACGGGGGGGGGGGGGGGGGGGGGCGGGTGGGGAAGACGAGTTCAGGAGAAATCTTGACATACATTATGCCATGTAAGCCTTCCTGTAGTCTTATGAGAAAAGCACAGTTATTATCTCCCATTTCATGGAGGTCGAGATCTTGATCGGGTCCCGCAGCTAGTAATTGATGAATCTGGGATTAAACCCAGGGAGTTGACCCCTGGTCTGCAGACCCCAACACAATAGTCTGCAGCCTTTTATCTGCCTGTCCCTGCCATTATCTGCATCCTGCATTCAATGCGTTTATTAGTCTATGTGCCTCCCCTGGTTGAAATCGCTTAGCACCTAACGCAAGAAGAGTTTGCTCCAAGTGCTAGAACTAATGTAAACAGGGCATTACATGATTACAGCTACATGTGGCGCTATAATTACATCAGAATGCAGGTCAGTCACTGGCGCGTCCCATGCGCCACACTGTCGCCATATGCACAGATGTTCAGGCTTACTTTTATTAAGCATGACAATGCCCAGCAGGATCCATTTTGTCTGATTATCCTCAAATGGAGAAGAATATTAAAAGGCAGGATAATTAAAAATATATGCCCAAACAAAGGATGTGTCTACAATTCCTTTCCTAGCGCTTTGAAATAGTTCACATTTCTCAGCTGGCTCTCGTGCACAGAACGCTAAAAGGATGTCTTAAATTTAGACATATGTCTTCATTCTGTTTAATGTGCCAGAACAAAAACATAGCTGGAGACCACCATGAATCGATGTGTAAGTGCTGGAACACTAGGACCCTCATATTTCCACAGGGCTAATGTCATCGTAGAGTTTGTGATTGCACTTTCCCCTGTGAGAACACAGCCTCCTATTTTTAAGACTGGCTTCTTCCAATTCTCTGCCCATATTCTTCCTTGAGTCCACATAATGGTTTTCTTTTACTTGATGCAACTTCAGAGAATTCAAATCATACTCCCATTAGTCGTGATGCTTTTACTGAGGGCAAGGAAAAACTCCCAACACTTCCATACAAGGCAGTGGTCCTAGTAGACATGTTTAAAGGATGAAAAAGTTAGGTGAATTTACTAGAATGTTTTCCGGTTTCTGTGTACTTGGGAAGCCTTTAAAGAAAGTGAGCCCATGAGTTTGTATTGGACAAATATGTGGTTTTCTACATATGGCACGCTAAATTGTTCTAGTGGATTGGTGGTTAGTACAGTGATGAAATCGTGTGGTGGCAAGAATATTAGTGAGGAAATCCCACCGCTCAGTCTTAGCGGCTTGAGGTGATACTAATCACCAGGTCCCTGATGGACTATGAGATTCTCAAAACTTAGGAAGGTTTCTTTTGGGGGTGGAGTCAGACTGGAATGTCTTCAGGGGAGAATAAACTTGGAATTATGTGATATGCTGAAGTAGTTAAGTGGATATACCTATTTTAAAATAGAAGAAAAAATATGGGACCTTGATATTTATTAACATATTTGAAAGAATGTCATGTAACCAAAAGATTAAATGTTGGGCTGACCCAAGCAGTTCTAAGTAGGAACTTGGACCCACAAGTTAAGTTCACAGAGACATAAAATTAATTTCAATGTAATGGAGACATAAAATTAAATTTCAGTATAAGGAAGGTCTTTTCTTTAATGTTTCCTTATTTTGAGAGGGGGGGAGGGGCAGAGAGAGGGGCAGACACAGAATCTGAAGCAGGCTCCAGGCTCTGAGCTGTCAGCACAGAGCTCGACGCAGGGCTCGAACCCACGGACTGTGAGTTCATGAGCCAAAGCCAGATGGTTAACTGATTGAGCCACCTAGGTGCCCTGGAAGGTCTTTTTTATGATGGAAGCCGCCCCAAAATGAAATAATCACTAAAGGTATTCAAGAAGATATTACCATTATCAGTGACATCATAGAGTAGTGCTTCTCAAAAGGTAACGTGCATATACATCACCTCCGGTTTTATTAACCTGTGGATTCTGCTTCTGTAGGAAGCAGCCAGGGCCTGGATTCTTCTCCCAGGTGATGCATACACCACTGAATCACAGTTCTCTGGGTAGCAAGGTCATAGAGGAAATTAAAAGAAAGAAAAATTTATTCCGAACGTGCCATGGATCTAAGGCTTAGCACATCATCGTAGAATGGTTGTAAACTTGACCTGATAGGAATAGGAGGGAAATTAAAAGAAAAAGAAGAAAGCCTAGAAATCATCAAGTTGCTACAGTTGAGAGTTCCAGAATAAACCTGGGCAACAATGAAAAGAAATCTTCCTAGGACCGAAACACGCTAAAGCCAGGTGGAAGCCATCCCAAAGCGGGAGATGTTTGGCGAGAGCAAGGGAACCGTGCAGCACAGAGAGCCACGCACGATTTAGGGAGAGCTGATGGGCTAGTCCGCGCGCTCGCTCATGTGCCAGAAAGGCGGCTGAGACGGTCCAGTGGAGTGGATGCAAAAATAAGGGGGTGAGGTTCGAAAGCGGGTTTCTCCAGGGAGCGTTCTGTCCTCCATGAGGATGAATGGACATGATGTGGAGTTCTGAAAACCCCGACATGAGGCTGCAGAAATCCTGGCCACATCATCATCCCTTGGCCACTTGGTGGCATTCGGTGCTGGTCCGAGAGGCATAGGTGCGAAGTATCCACCCCGAGAACAACTGCAGATTGCTGGGGAACCTTCCAGCGGTGCGTTAGAACCGAGAAGCCTTAGGAACGCACATGCCTTTGATTAGCCGGAGAATCCTCAGTTGCTCATAATTAGTGAGTCTACCAAAAATCCAATCCGGACATTTATAGATGATGATCCTGTAACAGGTGCTTTCCAGAAGCTAATGCTCTTTCCAGAACTCAGCTTTTATCCAAACTGGGGATTCCTGTGTTTGTGTATATGCTCTTCTGTATTTATTTTTCCAATTTCACATTTCAGTATGAGCTTCCACAAAAATGTGTGTTAACTTTAAAAGGATGACTGAGGAACTCATTACATTAGGGGTTTTCACAGATCCCCAGTGCCTCATTGAGGTTGAACTTGGCCATCTGTTCTGTCCACAGCGGAGCCTCAATCTCTTGGCATTAACACAAACCTCCTTCCTTTCTTTCTCTTTTCCTTTAAAGCGGTGTTTGAAATTTACAAGTTCAAAGCAAAATCATCAGGCTTTTCATTACAAATAAGTGATAATAAGAAGTAGAGGAAAATTATGTAGCTTCCTTACACCATCATCTTTTCAGAGAAGCAACATATTGATAGATTTGATGTAATTCTTTTTTTTTTTTTTTTTTTTTTAAGATTTCCTTTAAAGTAATCTCCACACCAGCCTGGGGCTCAAACTCACAACCTGGAGATCCAGAGTGTCGTGCCTCACCCGCCGAGCCAGCCAGGTGCCCGGTGCCACCCCTGACGACTAGACTAAAGTCAGCAGCAATGCTGGCTATTTTCTCTCAAACAGCGGACTTGTTACAGAGATGTCAACTCATACTGGATTATGTTTCAAAAGTATAGTCAAGAGGTGTGGAAAGGTGTGTGTTAAGTTTGGAGAGGGTTCAAAAAATAGTAGTGATGATGAATAAGGTTGGACACTGAGTCTGATAAGAAAGACTTGAGGTTGAGGGGCGCCTCAACCCTGGGTCCGTGGAGTGCCCAGGTCTTCCTCTCTGGGTTGTAGGTTCGAGCCCCACGTTGGGTGTAGAGGTTACTTAAAAAATAAAATCTCAAAAAAAAAAAAAAAATTAGGGCAGAATCAACTTGCAGAAAAAGCATGAGAACAATTTAAAATATTTAAGATATTTTCTATATTGCTATATGACTATTGTAGAAAATTTGAAAGATCCTGAAAAGTATAAATGTAAAAAATTCTACTCACAAGCCAACTAAATCAAGGAAATCAAGGAAGTTTTTTAAAGGAGCTGGTGTGTGTGTGTGTGTGTGTGTGTGTGTGTGTGTGTGTATAATGCTGTGAAAGAACAAAATGGTGTGAGCTGACTACTCAGCAGGGTGATACAAGTTAGTTACAAGAAACATATCTCCTATGATAAATATCTTTGGTTGTTTGATTTTTGTTGTTTGACATTGAGGGCTAAAGTGTATGAAGTTATTCTTTTATTTTTTATTGTTTATTTATTTATTTTTGAGAGAGAGAGAGAGACAGAGCACGATCAGGGGAGGGGCAGAGAGAGAGGGAGACACAGAATCTGAAGCAGGCTCCAGGCTCTGAGCTGTCAGCACAGAGCCCAATGCGGGGCTCAAACTCACGGACCGTGAGATCGTGACCTTAGCCAAAGTCAGATGCTTAACTGACTGAGCCACCCAGGGGCCCCTGAATGAAATTATCTTTAAAAGAAGATAATAAGTAGGATGATGTTTTACCTGAAACCTACAGAGACCTGATTAATTAAAATTTATATATATATATATATATATATATATATATATACACAAACACACACACACACACACACACACACACACACACATACATATATGGGAATCCCCATTATCAGCAATCTGGTCCTAGTTCACTTACCAGTATATCTATAGAAAGACCATGTGCCTGAGTTAGTTTGGCTTTTTTCCACCAAATCTTGCTATTTCAATCTGCTTTGGGGTGGGGAGGGGTGATAAAGTTACAATTCTTTATTTTTTTGAGGTGTGATCCCAAAGTTCCCCGGCTTACTTGCTTCTGGCAAAGTTTGAAAGGACTTTACAGAGGTTTTCCCTCTCTATGCTCTGCAACTGTATCGACTTTAGCAAGTGACTCTAATAAACAGAATGCAGTGTTCTGGCACTCAGCAGATCTGACGCCAAGGGAAGAGGGCAAGAATGTGTTAATAATTAAGCTGGCAAATGCATGCATTTTCTAGCAAGCCTGTTGTAAAAATACTCACTTTCAGAGGTGATAGATTATACCGAAGTTCAAAAAAGGTGATATGCTTCGTGTGCGTAATCCATCGCCCTGTAGGATGGATTTTTTTTGAATTGTGTACGTTATCTGTAGTTCCAGAATATATGTCAGTTTTAGACATTTTTATCAGCTACAGCATTCGTCTGAAATGAGGAGGATAGCACGGATTCACACATTAAACTTAAACCTCAGACGTGTTTGGGTAACGTGTAGATGTGTACCAATGTATGCTAGTCACTTCTTTGAGAAATGATTTTAGAGTCAGCTGGCAGGAATAAAAATACAAAATGTTCAGTGGTTCAGTTAAAACTGAGCTAATTATGGTGACCTGATGTCTAAAAAAATATGTTTTTATTTGTACAAGGTTAAAGTATGTATAGATCATCATTTACAATAGCTTTCTTGGACAATTTTTTTTCACCTGAATCCAGTTTAGAGTCCTATAACAGTCCTATAAGAGACTGACAGATCGTGGGGCTTCAAGGGCCTTATAACATAGCCAGGGAAGCAGAACAGCCAGAGAAAACGTAATTAATACTGTCAACCAGTGGATAGGGAGTGATGGAATGGAGACGGGATCAGTACATTCTAAGGACTTACTATTTGGGGCACCAAGTTATGTTTTAAGAGGACAATGAGCGGGGAAAAATAGACCTTTGCGGGGGGCAGAAGGATGATACTGATGGTTTTTTTTTTATTTTTATTTTTTTTTTTGAGACAGAGACAGAGCATGAGCAGGGGAGGGGCAGAGAGAGGGGGAGACACAGAATCTGAAGCAGGCTCCAGGCTCTGAACTGTCAGCACACAGCCCGACGTGGGGCTTGAACCCACGGACTGGGAGATCATGACCTGAGCTGAAATCGGACGCTTGACCGACAGCCACCCAGGTGCCCCGATACTGATGTTTTGAGAAGAAACTAATTCTGTGTAACTTAGGAAAACAGAAGCATAGAAAGACTGAAGTAAATATAGGTAGGATTTCTTCCCAGCAGGGCCTCCTTAGCTGGGAAATTATTGTGTCCAGTTTTTTCCTGAAGGATAGTCAGGGGTATATGTTTCTATCATGGGATGCCCACTCTGCAAACTATAGCTGATTGGATGATGGGTCAGCAGCTTGGAATCTACCAGGTTAGGAACAAAGTGTGTTCCCCAGACTTAGGTGCAGGTTACTCATTTCCAAGAGCCAGGATCCAATTTGCTGTCTCCTTTTTCTTGCGTGGCTTTGCTGCTAAGCAGACCTGGGGGCTGGTGTGCCTGGCGAGCCCTATGCCCCCAGGTCCCATGTCCCCGCCCTATGCCCCAGCTACTCTAGCATTTCTTACCTTCTCCCCGTAATTAGAACAGAGATTCTGTTTGCTTCCAGTTTCCCAGGCTGTTTGGTCTTCTACAGAAACGTTAGTATGCATCAGAAAAACCAGAGGGCTTGTTTAAAACACGAGTTCTGGGCTCCAGCTTCAGTTCTGATTCAGCGGGTCTGCAGTGGGGCTGGAAAGTTTGGGGCTCCCAGTGGGGCCGACGCTGCTGACGCAGGGAATACACTTCGAAACCATGGCAATCTGTCCGGACTATCTTCTACAATTCTCCCAATGGCCCTGTGAGAGAGGAATAATTACGTCCTCCATTTTCTAGATGAGGAAACAGGTACTCAGATGTTGAAAGAAATGTGCTTCAAAACGCATGGGTTGGAGGGGGCAGAGCTGAGGTCAGTTCACAGTAATCTGATTCCAGAAACAGTGTTCCTGACACAGCAGAGAACCTGCCTCGCAGCCCGGCCCACGCTCTCGGAACCCTCCAGAATGAGGCAGCACCGTGCACCAATAGACTTTTGGATCTTGCCTGGCTCTTTGTAACCAGGTTTTGCGACTCCTATCATAAATCCTCGTTTTACGGTTCTGGTACCTGAGCCACGTTTAATTCTGCTGCAGTTCCTGAGACGCTTTGCTAGGCGCCTTCCAGCTGCCTTCACCAAGCCTGCTTAGCGTCGTCCACATTTTCCTGGCCCTGCGTTTGCTCTGCCTGCTGCGTAGTTGCTGAGGTACTGACAACCCCGAGGTGTCTCGATTGCACGTCATGCATTGTGTTGGTTTGATTTGTTTGGAAAATGGAACAAACCCCTTCATCATCTGCAGCCTGTCACAGATGGGTCTGTGATTATGAAATGAAAACAATGAGTGAGAGCCCAAAAATATTAGTGTTCTTTGGCCGTATCCAGGAAGAGGGGGCTGGGCTGATGGACAGAGCTATTTCGGTCTATAAAACCAACCCTTTTAACAAAGACAGATGCCTCAGACCATCATACATAGGTTGGCACCATTGTCCCTGAAGATTATTTATTTATTGTCCTTCCTTGGGTTTCTAGATGCAACAAATTACCTGAGTTTACATCTGGATTTGGTTTTCTCAGTGTTTTTGTTGCTTCTGAGTTGTGAATGACTGAATGGCTATCTACTTTGGGAAGGTCTGTTTGGCTAATAGAATTAGCCCAGATGGTGGCCCATATAGGACTTTCATTCCTCAAAGTAAGTTACTGTATTGACTTTCTATTTTAATTTTTTTTTTTTGATATTTATTTACTTTTGAGAGAGAGAGAAAGAGAGTATGAGCAGGGGAGGGGCAGAGAGAAGGGGGACACAGAACCCAAAGCAGGCTCCAGGCTCTGAGCTGTCAGCAGAGAGCCATGCGGGGCTCAAACTCACCAAGTGTGAGATCATGACCTGAGCCGAAGCCAGACACTCAACTGACTGATCCCCCCAGGTGCCCCTTGACTTTCTACTTTCTAAGTGCTAATCTTATGACTGTGTCATCATAAATCAGTTCTCTAGAACCTGATTTGTTATTGCAAACCTACTACATTGAGAACCAGATGCAATTCTCCGTGATAACCCCATCCAGAAATCTGCAACCCCCGTTGAGAAACACCTCTCTGTCTCTGGCTGCACGCCTCAACCCTGCTTGTACGTGAGAGTTATCTGGGAAGTTGGTTTGTTGTTTTTGTTTAAATATGGATGCCTCGGCCTCAGCCTAGGAAATTCTGGGGTGCGATCTGGACATTGCTAAAGCTCTCAAGGTTTCTAATGTGTAGACAGGGTTGGAGAAACACGCATGTAGAAGATCACGACTGCCTTGTCTGAAAATGGTCGTGGTGCTTAGTAATGGTTCTGGTAAAATTTTGGTTAGAAAACTTGTAAGCAGATTTTATGTTTACTGTTTCTTTTTTTTTTTTTTTCCTGGAGAGGGCCTTGATTGATGCATTTGTGTGTGTGTGTGTGTGTGTGTGAGAGAGAGAGAGAGAGAGAGAGAGAGAGAGAGAGAGAGAACAACTCAATAGTTTTGTGATACTGTAGTTTAAAAAAATGTACTTTTAGTTTGAACCCTAGATCCTAGAAAAATGGGCAGCACTCATGACTCTCTATCGCCACCTGGTGTCAGAAACTAATAGTCTACAGAAAATAAAGTAATAGGAAGAGACAATTTTAAATCTCAACAAAGTAGCAATGTCGGCCACAGAGCTGACAAGTGTTTACACGTGTCCTGTCTGGCTGGGGTTAACAGAAATCCACAAGCCAGGCCGAGTATTGATCATCCCCTTTTCTGATCTTGTTCCAAGACTAATTTTTATTTTACTTTTGAGCTTAAAGCTGTCAACTCGGTAAAATAGGAAATGGTCTTCTCTTCCCCATTGTAAGTTTTCCTTTCTGCACGAAGCATTTTTGAAGTTTGGCTAAAGTCAGTTGGCATTGATCTGGAGGGATTTGGATTAGGTAAGAGTAACTGTCCTTTTCAGTTATTAAAAAGTGATTGCAATAACCAGATGCTAAAACATGCATTAAATATTATTAACTTCAAAATTATCTGTTTCCAGTGATCGCTTACCTGTTACCAGTTACCAGGTTACTTAACAGTAATGATACCACCAGTCGTGGTTACTTACTAATTATCCACCAGGGGAGACAGTATTGGAAAGGCAGAAATGGCCATATTTGAATGCTTATGTATTCAGTTCACAGGCTGTGTGACTTTAATTTTTTTTTTTTTAACGTTTATTTATTTTTGAGACAGAGAGAGACAGAGCATGAACGGGGGAGGAGCAGAGAGAGAGGGAGACACAGAATCTAAAGCAGGCTCCAGGCTCTGAGCTGTCAGCCCAGAGCCGGATGCGGGGCTCGAACTCACCAACTGCGAGGTCATGACCTGAGCCGAAGTCGGACGCCCAACCGACTGAGCCACCCAGGTGCCCCTGTGTGACTTTAATTGAATAATTTAAACATCCTGAGTTGCTCTGAATGTCAAATGGGGAGACTGCTTATATGAACTACATAGCCAGTGCCTAGCCCGTGGTAAATGGTGAATGAATCCGTTACTACTGATATAAGTAATGGAAGTTGCCCACATTTGGGATGTGAATTTGACAGGCAACATGAGCATCTAAACAATTTATATTTTGCTTGGGTTCTATTGTTATATATGATTACCTAAGAGCATAGGCTTTGAAGCTAGGCCGCTGTGTCCAGATCCCGGCTGCTCTGTGCCTCAGTGGTTTTTTATTTCATCTGTAAAATGGGTATACTAATTATACTTGCCTCACTGTGTAATTATGGCTATTAAATGAGCTATTATACATCAGATTGCTTAAACAGGGCCTAGTACATGGAACATTTTCAGTACATGTTAGCTGTTGTGGTCGTTTTTCCTACAGTTCTTACTACTTACAAGGTAGTGTGTTAGGTTCCAAGACACTGACATTATTTCAACTTGTAAATAGTTTAGTAATATAGTACAGAGGGAACATACTGGAAACATTAAATTGAATTTAAGTGTACGAACAAAAGTAAGCAAGACAATTTAACTGCATTCCAATTTAACTTTATTTTGACGAGAGTTTGGGCAGTCTTGCATTAGTTTATGGTGCCCTGCTTTTAGATATGACACATGGGGAGGGGGCGTGCCTGGGTGGCTCAATATGTTAGGCATCTGACTTCGGCTCAGGTCATGATCTCGTGGTTCATCAGTTCAAGCCCCGCATTGGGCTCTGTGCTGACAGCTCAGAGCCTGGAGCCTGCTTTGGATTCTGTGTCTCCCTCTCTCTCTGCCCCTCCCCGACTTGAGCTCGCTTGTGCGTTCTCTCTCTCTCTCTCGACACAGGGGTCTCACACTGAGGCCACTTTTTGGGGGTCTGCCTCTGCCACCATTTCTTTCTGTCGCTCCCTGCCCCACATTATCTGCTGATGAATGGTTTTACGCATAGTGGAGGGAGAATAAGACTGATAGCTTTCTGGAGAAAGGGATATTTAGGCCATGAGAAACTCATAATTATGCATCAGTAGTCTCCTTCTCATGGTTGACATTTAATACACAGTGACTAACAATCTAGAAAACCATTTAATATTTAATTAATCTCTATTAGTTTTCAAATTCTCTTAAGATCAATCTCAATCATTGTTGCATGTTGTTGATACACTCAGAAAACATTTCCTTGCCTAATGGGACCTCCTTCAAATATGTGACCTTTAAATTTGTATATTCACCTAATTAAAACAAAGCATGCATAAAATTGTCTGCTCACAGGTTCCAATTTAAAAATCTGTGCGAAGTGAATAAAGGCAGGAATTTCACTTAAGATCGTGGGCACAATGTTTTGTAATAGTCTCCACTTGTTCTCGAACACAGGAATAGCATAATCAAAGAACTGGTGAGTGGAAAGGAAATGTTCTTGTTGAATGCATTCCACTACCTTTGATCAAAACAGCACTCAGTTTCCAGAGTCCGCTCACTGTCCTCAGGGAGGATTTTCGTGGATCATCCCAGAAGCGTGGTCAGTTCAGGACCTTGAGGATTCAGCCACCAAATAAGAATTTGTGCTTTTTTTTTAAAAAAAAATTTTTAACGTTTATTTATTTTTGAGACGGAGAGAGACAGAGCATGAACGGGGGAGGGGCAGAGAGAGAGGGAGACACAGAACCGGAAACAGGCTCCAGGCTCTGAGCCATCCATCAGCCCAGAGCCCGACGCGGGGCTCGAACTCACGGACCGCGCGATCGTGACCTGAGCCGAAGTCGGATGCTCAACCGACTGAGCCACCCAGGCGCCCCAGAGTTTGTGCTTATTAACTCTTCCTCTTCTTGGCATCCAGTAGCTCATTGTCACTATGCCTAGTCCGAGGGAAGACACACGTAGAGGTTCATGAGTGCAGAAAATAACCTTTTCTTTCCTTGCCTTGGACACAAAAATATTAAAATACGAAAAGCTACGTACTCCCATCATGAGCTAAAGCCTGGAACTCATATTTTTTACATGACTGAAATAGATGAAAAAGTAAACTGGGTATTCTATTCGAATGGTAAAATAGCTGCTGTTATTCTCAAAGTACCTTCATATCTCTATGACTTCGTCCTCCGAAGCGTATGGTAGCAAAGAGCTCTTTAATTTTTTTTTTTTTTAATGTTTATCTACTTCTTGAGAGAGACAGAGACAGAATGCGAGTGGGTTAGGGGCAGAGAGAGAGGGAGACACAGATCCCGAGTAGGATCCAGGCTCCGAGCTGTCAGCACAGAGCCCAACGTGGGGCTTGAGCTCATGAGCCGTGAGATCATGACCTGAGCTGAAGTTGGACGCCTAACCAACTGAACCACTCAGGTGCCCCAGCAAAGAGCTCTTTAAACCCCAATGCTATATTTTTGTCCTCTAAAGCAGTCAAAGAACGTTGTGACAGTTATTCATGCGTGCACTGTAAGAAATAGTAACGTACACAATGCATTCGTTAAAAGTTGATTGTTAATGATATTTTAAAGGTGATAGTGTATTACGTTGTACAAATGTCTCGTGCAAAATGACCCGGGGGTGGGTTGCTTACTTCTTACCACTTGACTAATGGGTATATTTTTTTTATATCAGATGTTTGCTTCTTATTTCATCCAGATAAGTAGATGTTCAGAGCTAAATATAACGCTCACAGTGCTTACGTTAGCCTAGATATTTGCTTCTGGTTGATTTAAGAACATGTTAAGTTTTGGAGCACCTGGGTGGTTCAGTCGGTTAAACGTCTGCCTCTTGATTTCAGCTCAGGTCATGACCCCAGGGTCATGGGATCGAGCCCCGCATCTCACTCTTGCCCCGACAGTGTGCAGTCAGCTTGGGATTCTCTCTCTTTCTCTCTCTCTGACCCTCCCCCACTCTCTCAAGATAAGTAAACATTTTAAGTTTTGATTTCTATTTTAGCAGTTCTACTCTATGGGTTTTAGAAAGTGGAGGAGGGGAGGAGGAGGGGACAAACCATCACCTCTAATTCTCCTGGAAGCAGAGGTAAATAATAGAATGGGACTGTTGCTTAGAACGGCCGCAGTGGTCCTATGTGTAGGACAGCAAACATCTTGGGGAGGTTTATGTAATGCAAGCTGACACACACAATAACTTCTTGCCAAGAGACTGAATTATATTAGAAAAACATGTGTTTTCACCCATCTTTCCCACTCCACCCAGGAAAATAAATTAATTTGTGACCAATCAAAAGAGCTGAAATAAATAGGGGTTCTCAATTCTCATTTTTCCATTGGTCTCCAGACCGACTGGCATATAGTGTGAGACCTTAATTATCTTCCCTTTGAAGTGAATCATTTATAATGAGCGTAAGAGTCAGTTGTCCTGTGAAGAAATAATCTAAAAAGTGGGTTAGATCTTCAGCACATTCCACAGAGTCTCGCCCTTCTTGACTCTGCTGTATTAAGTAGATATTCATTAATTATAGAAATATTCAAATATATCGACCCTAGTTATCACGAATTCTGGATTCTTAGGTTTTAGAAATGGAAAATATTTTAGCAGTATTCTTGTCTGGCAGATACTTAGAAAAACGAGGAGACTTACCTGTCGTTCTTCACGTTTGTGACTCAGACCCTCTTGAACTTCTAGTCCAGCACCCTGGGATAGCACAGTGGTTGAATGTGGGCTCCAGGGCAAACTGTCCTGTCCTTGAGCTTTAGTTTCCTCATCTGTGAAATGGAGGCATCATATCTATGTTATGGGGCTATAATGAGATAACGTATGGAAACTGCTTTGGACATAACTGGCATAGGGTAAGCACAAAATAAGTTTCTTAATATTTAAAAAAAACACATTTCAGATATCTTGTCCTAAAGTCAGAAATTACAGCAGGCCGTTCGCTCTCTGCGGTCAGATGTGCGCAGGTCCCTGGAGCACAGATTTCTCGTTCTGGATTAATAATTTGATATCTTGAAGGCAACAAGGACAGGTACTTCCGTATTATTTATGAACTATTTTGAGAAAAGCAAAGATGAAATACCTCCATTACGCTACCTTCATTTCTCACACTCCAGGTGGATAAGCCAAAACAGGTTCAAAATCCACCCTGATATTTTGACACGAAAAATAAAGAATTATTACGACTGTCCTGGATACTGTTTTACCTGGCAGGTGTAATGCTGCTGGGTCTCCCGTTTCTTCAGCTATAAAATAAAGAAGCTGGTCAGCCAAGGTCCTCCTGTTCAGTTCTCAGACCGAGGTGTTCTAGTCAGATGGTTGGGTGGGAGTGGTTTCTCCCAGGAATCTGGCCTCACACCTCCTGGCATGCTCCCATCTACTGTTTCAAGTCAACAGCGATAATACCTTTTACAGCTCAGCAGTGGCCTGGGACGCCCTTTCCACGTCACGCAGCCGGGGTAGGATTTGAACTTCAGCCCTAAGGAGGGAGTGAGACAGTCGCTGCATTGCACACTCAGTGTGCAAAAGGTATCAGGGACTCACGAGAGCCGGGAACAGCTGTAGTTGTTGGGATTCTTGACACTCGCCTGACTATTGGGGTGAAGAAGCCAGTCACCCCCCTCCGTCTCTCTTTTCCTGTCTCTCCTCTGCCCAGCCTCCAGCCTATAAGCCTGGTCAGATAGTCCACACTTCTAGGACGTCAGCCCCTTGTATACCAGAACTACACAGAGCGTAGTTACCCTGAGAGTTACGTTTACCGAGGACATGTTGTGTCGCAGATGCCCTGTGAACACTTTACACACATTATAGGGCAGTCTCATGTTCCCTGCGGTAAATGAGCATGTGACCCAGCTTGTCACAGGCACCTCTGTTTAACCCTACTGTCCTAAAATCATCAATGATTGTGCCCCCCTTTTATTCTCCAAAATGATCCAGTTAGAATAACAGTGTTATGGCCAGTGTGCATATATATCGTATCGGTTTCCTAGGCGTGTCCTAACAGACGAGCACAGACCTGGGACTTAAAACAGCAGACGCCTTTTCTCTCACGGTTCTGGAAGCCGGAAGTCTGAAATCAAGGTGTCAGGGTGAAGCGGGACCATGCTTACCAGACGTGCAGAGGGAAGGACTGTTCCTCACCTCTTCCAGCTTCTGGCGGTGCCTGGATTTGTGGTAGCGTCACTCTGTCTTCACACGGTCTTCGTCTCTGTGTCTCTGCCCTTGTCTTTGTCTCTTCTAAGGACACTTGCCTTGGACTTAGGGCCCACCCGAGTCCAAAATGATCTTATTTCAAGATCCTTACCTTAATTATATTGCAAAGACCCTTATTCCAAATTAAGTCACCTTCTGAGGTTTTGGGCGGACATATCTTTTGCGGACTAAAATTCAACCCTCTACATAGACACACACAGTATATATACATACATGTATACATATATATACGTATGTACATATGTATGTATGTATACATATAGACGTACATATGTATACGTATATATATGTATATATACGTATAGAATTATAATAACATCATATAAACATATAATATATGATATATATTGTATCATAATATATATTTTATAAGTGAATTAAAAACCTGTTGCATACCTATACATTCATAATAGATTTTTAGTTAGCATATAAAAAGAAAATAATGTCCCTAAATTACCCATAAAGCATAGCATGCATAACATTATGTGTACATCTCGCTAGCGTAATGTTTAGTCACATTAAGGTTTCAAATTGCCTCGTGAAACTAAAAGATAATAAAGAAAAGTGCTAGAAACGTAGAAAATTTAAATAATTTATTTTGCCTGTAAGGGAACGATCAAATTCGAGGTGCTGAATGGGGGAAGTTTGGAGAATTAAAATGACTCTTTCTTGTCTCCAGGGTATACTGTTATCATAAGCCTTTTTAAGCTTAATACACATTAATAAATTCTTGTTAGGAGAATTAAGTAAAACAGATCATTCTTTCTCAGTTGGGTCTCGTTTAAGCCTCATTCTGCTTCATCAGCTCTCCTTATGCCACAGAAAAGACATGTTTGGCTCAGAGATGTTAAGTGTTCAGTCAGAGTCCACATCTAGAAAGCTGCAGACGATCCTGGTCCTCTTGGCAAAACAGATCTTCTGAAATAGAATGTCGTGGATAATAATAATTAGATCATCATATTAGATACAATAATTATATATAACACAGATACAATATAGCAATATAGGTATAATGATAGGAGATATATATATATATATATATAAAATTAGATTAGACTTTCAATAACAAAAGCAGTGACTTTAAAATTAGTTTACATGTTTAAAAAGTAATGTACATTCATGGTTTTGAAAAAGTGGAACTATCTCTAAAGTTGTAAAGGAGAAAGTAATTCTTCTAGGTTCCCAGTTTGTCTAAAAAAAGCACAATGATTCTTACACACGTTAGACTTTTTCTGTGCATATATAAACACATCATGTAAAATACAAATACCCTTTTAATTTTACACAAATGAGATCAAACTTGGCATAATGTTCTGTAATTGATTGTACTTGATAATGACATGGCCTGCCTGATCTCCCTTATTCTTAGCAGCTGTCACCTACCATGCCTGTGTATGGATTTCTGAAAGTAACGGATTTTGATGGCTTTTATAAACAGTGCTTCAAACTGTATATTGGTGCACATGTCTTTGAAAATGTGTGTCGGGGTGCCTGGGTGGCCCTGTCAGTTAAGCCTCCGACTCTTGATTTCAGTTCAGGTCATGACCTCACCGTTCGTGGGATTGAGCCCCACGTCAGGCGGAGCCTGCTGATAGCGTGGAGCCTGCTTGGGATTCTCTCTCTCTCTGTCTCTGCCTCTCCCCAACTCGTGTGCTGTCTCTGTAAATAAATAAATAAACTTTTAAAAATTAAAAAAAAAAAAAAAAAGAAAATGTGTGTGTTAAAGCTTGAGCATGAATTCTCTGAGGTAGAAATCCTTTGTTGGGGCGCCTGGGTGGCTCAGTCGGTTGAGCGACCGACTTCAGCTCAGGTCATGATCTCACGGTTTGTGAGCTCGAGCCCCGCGTCGGGCTCTGTGCTGACAGCTCGGAGCCTGGAGCCCACTTCGGATTCTGTCTCCCTCTCTCTCTGCCCCTCCCCCTGTCATGCTCTGTCTCTCTCTGTCTCAGAAATAAATAAACATTAAAAAAAATTTTTTAAAGAAATCCTTTGTGAAAGGCATGCTTATTTTGAACACTGAAATGTTGAAACACTGTCAAAGGATATAATTTTGAAGCAAAAAAAAAAATCAATTGTTGAATATTTACAATTGGTATAAATTCTTTCTCATATCGGACCTGAATCAGTGCTATTGTAAATTCCAACTACTGGTCCTGTTTATGCCCTTTGGAAGAGCAAAACATAAGCATTTTCCTTCATCAATGTAACATACGTTCAAATAGTTTTTAAAAGCTCCATCTAAATATTTTCCTTTGCATGTAAAACATTTTCAGTTATTACAGCTAGTCGTCTTTGAAATAGTTTCCAGAACCTTTCCCTTCCTGCCCATAATCCTCTTCAGTTTATTATTGTCTTTGCTTTAACTTTTTTTTTTTTTTACTTTAACTTTTATACTAAACCTTGCCTTTCTTTTAAGTGTGAGGCTTTCTCCAAGTACAGTCTTGTGGAAAACAGCTAGAGACCCCACTTAGGATTCATGTGGTACAAGAAACAGCCCCCCTGTGTCCTCACCTCATCTGTCAACAAGATGCTGTTTCATTTGATGGATTTGTTATTTGTTGAATTGGAATGAATTGAAGATACTTTCTGTCATGGCCCAGACACATCTTTGTCTTACTTAGTATGAGATGAAACTGAGATAATTTTAGACAGAAATTGTTAATGAGTATATGCTACATTTTAATAACATTTTTTCTAAAATGGTCATAGACCCCATTTAGCAGTTGGTTCCAGTATTTCTGGGGTAAAAACGTTGTTCTTGCTTCTCCATAGTTTCCATAATTTATCTGTTCCCTTTTCAGGAGATTAGAAAATTTTCCTCCATTTTTCTCCACTGTTTCTCAAAGATTTCTCCAAGATTACCAAGATCTCCAAGACCGTATCAAGCAAGTACCCTGAGATGAACTAATTTGGACTCTACCCTCAATGTTTTGGGGTGACTAGGCATTCTATCATTTTTTTCTGCTAACGTGGCTTTCAGTGACCTCTGCGTGATGTTTTCTAAAGCCTTTTGGATTTGAGGATCCTTCTCTTGAGTAGTCAGAAAGTTCTGTCGTTCACTCCCCCCCCTCACCCCCAGCCTCTTTTGTATACTAATATATACCACCTTCTGGAGGGGAGTTGGCTCCTATGGTTACAGTATGAGTTTATTTGAATTTTTTAAATTCTGCTTTTATAAAATCTAGGACTTCATAGAATCATGGTAGTGTTCCCATCAAGAAGGTTACACATTCTTCCTATGAAACATCTGACTAAAATCAGAAATTCCTGATGAATCCCTATGTTCCTGATTATTCAGCTGGATCAGGAGGGCTCATTATGGCCTCCACAGTGTCAGCTGAGTATTTCAAGAGTTTCCTCACATTTGACCTGTGATTCTTTAGGGAAAAAAAAAAATATTGGGGACAAAAATATAGTTATCTCTCCCCCATGTGCAAAGATTGTACAGCTCTTGTAGCATGAGGGAGATTCCCTCTGCTTACTCCGTGGATTATAAATGACTAGCACTCCTAAGTAGAAATAGACAAGATGTCCATGATGTGAGAAGATGCACCGGTTGAACTAAAACCACAGGACACAGGGAGGCAGTGGTATGTTAGAGGTGTTGGGGACTTTCTACATCTGTTCTATGACCTTGTGAACCCCTTGGAAGCACTGTTTCAGACTTTACCACCAGACTCTGCAAACTTCAGAGAAGAGTGAAAATAACCAGATTCTGGGGTATCTGAAGGGGTTAGCTAGACCTAGCCCCCCGTAAGCGTTCAATTTTGACATCTCGTTTTCATCTTGAGAAGGGATGCAGTTTTACTTTATATATTATGGTATTTTTGTTGTTTTCATATTTTTAAAAAGTCTAATCTGGGGCGCCTGGGTGGCGCAGTCGGTTAAGCGCCCGACTTCAGCCAGGTCACGATCTCGCGGTCCGTGAGTTCGAGCCCCGCATCGGGCTCTGGGCTGATGGCTCAGAACCTGGAGCCTGCTTCGGATTCTGTGTCTCCCCCTCTCTCTGCCCCTCCCCTGCTCATGCTCTGCCTCTCTCTGTTTCTAAAAAATAAATGTTAAAAAAAAAATTTTAAAGTCATACTCCGGGAAGCTGTTCCATCCTTTTAGAACAGATTTATTAATGTATAATCAACAGAAAACACCCGTTTTAAGTGTAGAGTTTGATGGTTTGACTTATGTACGTATTTGCGAAACCATCCTCACAATCAATAGAGTCGATTTGTCCATCACTCAGCAATGTCCCTGTGCCCTTCGTAATCCCTCCCTTCCGCCCTTGGGCACCTCTCCCCACAAGCAACCTCTGTTCCACTTTCCGTCACCTTGGATTGGTCAGTATTTCTAGAGTTGCATATAAGTAAGAGCAAACGGTGTGTGCTCTTTTCTTCTTTTTCACCCTACGTGATGATTTTGAGATTCACCCATGTTACAGCATGAATAGTTCATTCCTTTTTGTTGCTGAGTATTATTCCATTGTATGGATATACCAAATCGTAGAGTGATACACATTCTAAGGATAGACCTTTGGGTTACAGTTTGGGGATATTATAAATAAAGCTTCTGTGAACACGCATGTGCAAGTCTTTATATGAACATGTTTCATATTTATACTGTGACTTTGTGGCAACCAGCATACACATGCCCTTGATGAGAATCATGGCCTTAAGATACTCCCTAGGATATACTTCCCCCCTAGGATGGGCTTTGCACATGGGCTGGGCTCAGTCGTATATTGTTTAAACGGATAAATATATGAATGAGGACTTTGGGAAAAAACAGAAATGTGCATCATGCAATGAAAAGGACCCTTGATGAAGTCAGGACATTTTAACACTAACTTTGATCTCACCATGTAATAGTAAGCAAGTTACTCAATGTCTTACACCTTAGCTCACTCGCCTGTAGAAACGAGATAATATGATCCTTTTGGCACAGTACTAAAGTCCTCAAATCTCTGAAAAGTAAAAGGTTTTTGATACTCATTTGGTGGTGGAACTTGGCCAAATCTGTACTGATTTATGTGCAAAATCAGTCATGAAGTGATGAGAATCTATTATAGTTTTATTTATCCCAGTCAGCATAAGTGTTCTGATATGTTGCTGAAAACATATGAATGAAGTTGATTATGGAAACCTGCGTCGGGCGCCATTGGTGTGTCACATAATGTACATCTTCTGCATTATATTTTTCCTGTGTAGGGGTTGTGAACTCTCCACCCATCTGTATTGGAATTATATTTGGTTTCGGTTGACAGAAAACCCACACAAAAATGGGTCAAATGAGAAGTTTATGTCTCTCTCCTGCAAAAGGCCAGAAAGTAAGCAGTTCTGAGCTTTTATGGTGGCTGCATGATGTCAGGAGTCAAGGCTGCTTCTATCTCATGACTCTGTCTTACATGATGTATTTTTAATTTTTTTTTAATGTTTATTTTTTTTTTTTAATTTTTTTTTTCAGCATTTATTTATTTTTGGGACAGAGAGAGACAGAGCATGAACGGGGGAGGGGCAGAGAGAGAGGGAGACACAGAATCGGAAACAGGCTCCAGGCTCTGAGCCATCAGCCCAGAGCCTGACGCGGGGCTCGAACTCCCGGACCGCGAGATCGTGACCTGGCTGAAGTCGGACGCTTAACCGACTGCGCCACCCAGGCGCCCCAATGTTTATGTATTTTTGAGAGAGACAGAGACAGAATGCGAGTGGGTTAGGGGTAGAGAGAGAGGGAGACACAGAATCCAAAGCAGGCTCCTGGCTCCGAGCTATCAGCGCAGAGCCCAACACGGGGCTCAAACTCACGAGCTGTGAGATCATGACCTGAGCCCAAGTTGGTCGCTCAACCCAGCCTGAGCCACCCAGCCGCCCCTGTCTTATGAGATTTCTGATCCCAAGGTCATGATGGATCAAAGATAAGATGGCTGCTTGAGCACTAGCCATTCCATTTGCTGTTCAGTTAGCAAGAAGAAAGGGGAGGAGATAACTAGATCGTGGCATGCAAGGACACTTCCCAGAAAGCGTACACACTACATTGGTCAGGCCTTGGGTGCCTGGGCATATCTGACTCCAAGGAATACAGGAAATGGGGTCTTCATTTTAGACTGCAGTGAGTCCAGCTAAAAATGGAAGGTCCTGTTATGACAGGAGAAGAGAATAAATATGGCGGATAGGGTAGTCTTTGCACCACTGCCCTTCTACCTTGTTGGGCAGCTGTGGTCATAGTGAGAGATAATGGACATGAAAACACCTTGAATCAAAAACTGCAAAACTATAGGTTTGATAACAAGGATCTTAAATAGGGGATTTTTAAATTTTTAGAGGATTGGGGCGCCTGGGTGGCTCAGTCGGTTAAGCATCTGACTTCGGCTCAGGTCATGATCTTGCGGTCCATGAGTTTGAGTCCTGCGTTGGGCTCTGTGCTGGCAGCTCGGAGCCTGGAGCCTGCTTCCGATTCTGTGTCTCCCTCTCTCTCTCTGCCCCTCCCCCACTCATGCCCTGTCTCTCTCTGTCTCAAAAATAAATAAATGTTATAAAAAATTTTTTTAAATTCTTACAGGGTTTTGATATGCCACTTTGGTGGCTTCTCAGCATATTATTGGAAATATGTTGTAAATGATGGGTGAATGCCAATTTCTACTATTACTCAAAGACTTTCTCAATTATTATTTTCATCTACCAGGAAATCTAGTAGTTTCCTTTTTTTTTTTTTTTAATGACACTTGAACTTTTTGCCTGTTTCCAGAAAGCTATAACACAAAGTTGAAACAGCTGTAACTTCAAACATAGTTTTGTTCCTTTTTTTTTCCCCCTCTACATTTTTCTGGATCTTTTTTTCGAACTGTGAGCCTGGTTACAACTCTGTGGCTAGTAAATCTCATTCTCGCCTACTTGTGCAAATTCTATTATTATTTTCTAAATATCTCTTATATTTTCACAGGATGACTCTTCAGTTCTTGTGGCTGAATTGAAACAATGAAAGGCACGAGGCAATGTAATCTAGGAAGAATAGAAGAGGAAGGACTAAATCCAGTCTTAGGTAGGTAATTGGTGGGAGGTCCATTTCTGCAAGGTGGATATGATTGTGATAAATGGATAAGCATCCTGGACACATTTCCATCCCTCCCCACGCAGTGAAGAGCTGGCATTCTGCTCCTCTGCCTCTACCTGATTACGTGAGTTTAATTTCAGGGGCAGGGATTAAGGTATCTAACTTGTTGTGTTCAAGCCACATTTTTCAGTTCTATCTTGACTCCAGTAAAGGTGATATCACATTTTACTCCCCATTGAGTGCTGTACCTCTTAACAAACTAGCTTAGAATTTGAAGAGGGGGGATGGGGTGACTTAGGCCCAAATCCCTAGCAATAAGTCAACAGCAATTATCTGATAAATGGATGAATGAAATTTAAATGTGAAATTGAAATCGGTTGACTGAATAAGTAAACCAGAGTGATAGGAAATGATGGGAAAGTTAAACTGTAGATGTGTGATGAGTGTTTGTAGGTTCCAAAAAATGATGTCTGAGCTGTGTGTCAGAAAAGTAAGGGTATTTCTGCTCCACTGAGGAAAGAGCAGTTGGCTTTGTGTAAATATTGGCATGCAGTGTCCTGATGAGTCTCTTTTAGGAGAGAGTGAGCTGGTGGCTGGTATGTTAGGAGAAGCTCTGTAATTCGATGCACAGGAGTATTCCCAGGACTTCAGCATCTCTAGGATAGCACACACTTAGCAGCCTTCTAGGCTCCACGATAAATCTGAATCTTCTTTTATACTAATACTGGTAAATGTTTATCTTGGTTTAAAAAATTTAAGAGACAAATGCAAGCTGGGGTTGATTCCACACAACAAACATGCCATTAGCAGAGCCCCAACGGGGATAAACTCTGGACGGTTCTTAGGAAGCATCATTGCTGTGGGATCGTGTCCAAGGGCTATCAGTGACCGTATGTGTGTTTTCAGCACGATTTACCCCTCGACGTCACTTTCTTCCACTGAGAGCTCGTCACTCGGGACAAAATGAGCATTTTGCTAATGGGTTTGGGGAACTCAGCCTTGGTGGCTCCACAATGTCCGCACAGCTGCTCTGCTTAGAAAAGAAGAAAGGCTCTGGGTTGGTGCCTTTATTTTATTCTCTATATTACTACTTTCTACCCACTGAAAGGGAAATATAACATTTCAGTTTTCCCTTTGGTTTTCATCATGAACAGACACATTCAGAACTTTTACCAAGGCCAGTCCTTGACAGTGTGGTGCTCCAGCTGGTTTCTATTCTAGCTCCTAGGTGGCCCTGTTGAAATACAAGTTTTCTCTTCAGACGCATAGATATTTGGTCGGAAAGTGGAAGTAAATCCAAGGGCTTCTAGTTTGCCTGAGTAAATCGGTATTAATTTAAAACATTAGAAACTTACAACTCTATCCATCAGACTACAGAAGGAAAATAAGCTTAACGTATTTTCGACCCAAAATTTCCTAAATTTTCTCTTAGAGACTTTAGAGATAATCTAATGAATGTCTTTATCCTCCAGGCAAGGAAACTAGGTTGCAGGGATGTTAAACCATATGCTTAATATCATAGGGTTCTCTAGCATCAGAACTAAGATTCAAACCCAGCTCTCTGACAGTCCAGCCCAAGACTCCTTCCTTCATGCTGTGCTCTTGTCTTTAAAAACAAGTAGTGTGATTGCTCCTTGAAAGTCAACTGGCCGATGCAAATAAGGATGTCTGTTATGCTAAATGTCTCTCCAGGTTGTGCTGTTAGAGGGTAAGGGGCATCTCTCAGATTGTGACTGTTCCTGGAGTCCAGGAAGCAAGCTTTTTCACTGTCTTTCTAAATACCCTTCCTATGCAGTGGGTCCCCAGCTTCTTTCCAGGGAAGCCTCCTTTTCGCCACAGAAGAGATGGTCATAAAGATGTTAGTAAAAATGAATAAGCCAGTCAAGTCGCTGAATGTTTGTGAACCTTGCTTTTATCAGCAACAACAACAGTAAAGTTTGTCTTGTAGAAGGGACCTACCTCATCTTCTCTGATCTCAGAGCTGATACAGGCTCAAGTTGCCCGTGCAAACCTGTGTCCTTTATTCCAAAGATAATGAGTAACAGACCCTCGCAGTGTCTGCTGGAAGGAGGAGAAAAGCGGCTGTCTGCCTTTGTGTTCCCCGGGGAGGGGGAGTTATTGTGAGTAAGCAGACAGGCTGTGTGCGGCCGCCCCGCTCACAATGGCACATGCTAGTGACAAGAGACACAGCATCGGGGCTGTGGCTCCTGAGTGGCTGCAACTATCGATACAAGTTGTGTTGTTATTAGGACTTCAGTCAGGTCACCGCATTCCAAATGGTAATGAGTCCCATACAAGCGTGGCCGGCTTGCACCCCTCGCCCCAACTGCACAGGATGTGAGAGCAAGGCACGCGTTGGAAAGCAAGTCCCTGTCCTTTTGATGGCTTCTATGGTCTTCTTTCTTAGGTTAGCCTGACACTGGACTAGAGTCATTGGAAGGAAAAGCAACCTTTAGTCTTAATTGCCGATGGGCAGTGAGCATCGTAACATCCACAGATGAGGTTGACGGGGAGTGTCTTTCATTCCGTGTGCAGAGCTTTGCAGTCTAGTGTGTTTAAATTCTGTGCATGTGTGGGTGTGCCTGTGTGTGCGCGGGCGTGTGCGCACGTGCGTGTGAGTGTGTGCGGGTGTGTGTGTGTGTGCACGTGAGCACACGCGTGTGTGTGTGTACACACGTGTGTGCGTGTGTGTCTTCGGGGGTGTGCGTGCGTGTGTGGGTGTGTGTCCATGTGCGTGTGTGTGTGTGCGCATCTGTGTGCAGGCATGTGTGCATGTGCACGTGTGTGCACGTGTGTACAGGTGTGTCGGTGCATGTGTGGGCATGTGTGTGTGTGTGTATACACTTGCACCTGTACAAAACAGAAAGGCAGTGAGATTAAAGTTAAACTAGCAGGAAATTTAAATGCACCCTAACCAACAATTCCATTTTACAGTTATAGAAATTGAGACATAGTATTAAGGGTTCGTGTGTTGGTGTCAGAAAAGAACAAAAGTCCAAATTCTGTTGGTTTTTCATTCCCGTGTGTTGGTCTAGATTTCAAATTATGTGAAAGTTTACGAAACAAATTTTTTAAATGCAATGATAATGGGAAAACTTGTTCATATGCATAAAATAGCTTGAATTATACTCTGAATCATCAAGACATGTATTGGATTTTAATACAGTGTTAATGTGAAATGTATTTTGTGGGATTTAAAATTGTGATCTTTTAAAAATTTCTCTCAACTGATGAGAATTTTAATCAACTAGAATACCTTCAGTGAGTTCGTGGTTAACAGAAAACTCTGAAATTTAGTTCTGTTTTAACTCCATTTATACAGGGAAACCAGAGTGAGGTACTATGCCATAACCTGCTTAACTTAGTCATTTTTACTCTTCATCTGAGGAAGAAGAAAGCAAGTTTGTTTATCAAACAAATCAGTCCAGATTTTTTGAATGGATAAAATCCTTTAGATGATTCATCTCTCCCTTTACTGGTATGGACATAAATGGTGCTGTTTTCCACGAGCAGGAAAGTTTCTCTGTAACGTTTCTAGCAAATTCTATCTGTAGAAGACTTCGTATTACCAGTGAAGTATTAACCGCAAGCTGGAGATGGACAAACGTAAAGAAGGATGTCTTGCCAGAGGCTAATATGAAAGTGCAGGGTCCCAGGTAGCCTGTGAAAAGCAGAGTCAGGTAAAAGGAAGAGACTTCCTATCAGCCTCCGAGTACTTAAAAGTTTATTATACGGGTGATGACAACTGTTAAGAAGAAGAAGACTTAAATCTTCAGTTCTCCAACTTCAACATGATAATTGGGCACTAGCTTAAAGTAGATTCTTGGGCTCTATCTCAGAGACTCTTGCATTCTGGGTGAGGGACAAAAATCCACAGTTTTAACAAGGAGCTATGGGATGCTGATACAGGTAATCTGGGGCCACACTCAACAAACTTCAAGTGATAGCATGAGGAATTCAGGTTATTTAGAAGAAAAAAATTGCAGTCCAACTTGTACCGTAACGAATTCCCATGTGAAAAGTGGAGTTCTAAAATTCGAGCAGTATTTTATAATAATTGTAATAAGCTGCTTCTCATACAGATGCTGTCCTACACAAATAATCTGAGGAAATCTGTAAACTCTAATGAAAATTTAGGTATCCATGGCATATGTTTAGCTATGAGAGGTGCTGCACTACAAAAGCCTCTCTCGCTCTTTTTTAAGCCGTTTCCTAAACTTAATCACACCATCTGTTTTTGCTTCAGCAGAGCTCTTATTTATATGTCATTGAGTCTATGGTCAGCACCACCACTTAAAGAAACAATAGAGTAATAGAAAAGTTTTAGCTGTTTGGGTTGATGTGCAAGGGCCATTATCAAATGCCCAGAATGCCTACCAAGAAATCCCTTTACCTGTGAAGGAGGATGGCCAGGCCTTTGGGGGATTTCTACCGGGATATTTTACCATTATCATTGCCGTCGCTTTGACTATTATTGCTTGAAAAGTCTCCTCCATGACTAGGAAGACCTATTTGTATTTGATTAGTTTATCTCCTCTATGATTACAAGTCCTCTTAATTACAGAAGCTGGTGGAGAGGTATCCAACTTAACTATTTCGTGCCTGTTTATATAATTATTTACAATCATTTGATTACCACTTTTGGACAAGGACAAAGTGACAATAGATAGAACAAAGAGTTTTCTGAGTAATTCCAAAGGAAATTTAATGTTTTCTCATTATGCTGTGGGGTTCCATTCCCACCCTGGGATGAACAAACCATCTTCTGTCTCCGTATCTGCTTCTGATAAGCAGTTGGCTTCTGCTGGACAAAGTCACAGAAATGGAGATGGTTTCCACCACGAATTCGTGATCGCCAGCCTCAAAAAGCCCTTCGTCATGACCAGCGTATTGTACCGTATATCTCTTACACACCCACCGATGACCATTGCAAACATCGTCTCCTTCTAACCAACTCCCTCTCTTTCCCCTCACTGAGGTCCGAGCCCCAATGTCATGACTCACTTAATGAAAAAACAGAAGCCATGTATTGGAAACTTAACAAAGCATAGAAATATTCCTACATCTGCCCCCATACTGTCATGTTCCTTTTTATTACAATATAAAAGCTTTCCTTCTTCCTCTAAAGGTTAATCTTTCCACATACACATTGAATTCCTTCCTATCCCAGCTCTTAAGGTATCTTACACAGTCATGCCTTACTCTGTTTATTTTGTATCTACTCTGCGAACAAGACAATATTTTAGGTTCTAGAGATAGATCTGTAGGCAGATTAGACAAAGATCCCTGCCTTTTAAAAAGTCACTATTCTAGTGAAATAATTTTGTTTACATTATAGATAATCCCTTCTTTTATTTATGCATGCACTCTCTCCTCTCATGTGGCTTTGTCCGTTGTTTTTGCTCATTAAGAAAAGCAAAACCAGGGGCGCCTGGGTGGCTCAGTCGGTTGAGCGTCCAACTTCAGCTGAGGTCATGGTCTCAGTTTGAGCCCCACATCGGGCTCTGTGCTGACAGCTCAGAGCCTGGAGCCTGCTTCGGATTCTGTGTCTCCTTCTCTCTCTGCCCCTCCCCGACTCGTGTGCATGCTCTCTTTCCAAAATAAACATTAAAAAAAAAAAAAAAGAGAAAACCCAAACCAAATAAAAATCTCACCTGTGCAGATACAGCCCTGCCTCACTCCTCCTTCCACAGCCACATTTCCTGAACGAACTGCTTCTACCCTCTTTCATCGACTCGTCCTCCTTCTATTGGCTCCCTATTCACTAAACTCCCATTTCCGCCCCCATCATTTCACATGACCGGGTTTTGTTTTTTTTTAATTTATTCATGTGTTTTGAGAGGGAGGGTGAAGGAGAGGGAGAGAGAATCCCAAGCAGGTTCCGTGCTTTCAGCATAGAGGCCAGTGCAGGGCTCCATGTCATCAACCGTGAGGTCATGACCCAAGCTGAAATCAAGAGTCGGATGCTCAACCACCTGCCCCCCTCCCCCCACCTCCAGGTCCCGCATGAGTGGTTTTTCTTGAAGGCAGTAATGGCTCTAATGTTGTTGGGTTCCACGGACACCTTCCAGTCTTCGTTTTCCTTACTTCTCAGTAGCACTTGCCTCTGTCAGCTACTCCCTGAAACACTCATTATCCATTGGCTTCTCTGATCATCGTCTCCGGGTTTCCTTTCTAGGCACTTACGTTCTTTCTCTTTTTTGGGGCACATGCCCTTCTGCCCGGTCATTATGTTGGAATCCTTTGTGGTTCACTTGGGCCTCAGGGCTCTTCTCCTTTGACTTGATCACCGCTTCTAGGAGTCTCATTCAGATCATTAGTTTGAAACGCCACCTTTACACCGCTGCCTTGCACACTTCTGTCTAGTTCCTTCTGAGCTCTGTCTATATTTATATATCTCTATCAACCCATCCACGTATAGATATTGATAGGTATATATGTATGTCTTCTCCAACTGAACATGTCTCAGTCTGAAACTCAGAACTCTTAGGACGTCCTTAATCGTGTTTTTCCTCCATTGTTCTCTGCCTTCCCCAAGTCAGCACACTGGCATCACCCAGCACACCTCCCTCTGCCTCAACCCCACATGGAATGCATCGCCAGGCCCTGTTATTTGACCTCCTAAATATTTCTAGATCCATCTACCCGGCCTCTTCTCCACCATCGCCCCGGTCAAGGTATCCTTTCTCACCTGGGACTTTATAATAGCCTTCGGAATGGATCACCAGTCTCTCCCCCTCGTCTCCCTCCACTCTGTTCTTGCTCCGAAGCAAGAATGCTCCCTTGAAAGGAAAAGCTGGTCGCACCACCTTCTTATTAAAAATCATCCGTTACTGGGGTGCCTGGGTGGCGCAGTCGGTTAAGCGTCCGACTTCAGCCAGGTCACGATCTCGCGGTCCGTGGGTTCGAGCCCCGCGTCAGGCTCTGGGCTGATGGCTCAGAGCCTGGAGCCTGTTTCCGATTCTGTGTCTCCCTCTCTCTCTGCCCCTCCCCCGTTCATGCTCTGTCTCTCTCTGTCCCAAAAATAAATAAACGTTGAAAAAAAAAATCATCCGTTACTTTTCGTGTTCTTAGGACAAGAGTAAAACGAAACCCTCTCCTGGCCTGCAAGGCTGCCCCTCGGCCTCGGGTGGGCTCCACTCCCTTGTTCTCCCCTCCAGCTGGGCCGCCTCCTTCTCCTCCCTCTGTCCCTCACCAGTCCTTGCTTCTTCCTGCCCTGGGCCTTTGCCGATGCTATTTCCACACCACCTGGAATCCCCGTCTCTCCCCGCTTGGCGTGATGAGCTCCTCTTGGTTTCCCACATATTAGCTCAATGTTCACTTCCTCAGGGAAGCTTTCCGCATGCCTGAGTTAGGTCAGATCCCTTTTTCTTGTCGCATGTGTTTTTCTTCCGTGAGTCCTTGTCATGGTAGGTCTAGTCACGTGATTGTGGGGTTCATGTCTCTCACTAAGTCATAAGCTCTGTAAAGTCAAGAACTATGCCTGTTTTGCTCGCCAGTTGTCAGCAGTGGCTCGTACACACTTGACACTTTGAATATATATAAAATAATTGTCATGCTCGTGAAGTGCGCAAGATGCTTGGCCAGCAAAGTAGGATACCAAAATATGCCCAGTGTTCTAGGAGCTCAAAGTTCAGTGGCTTGAACACGTGCCAGAGGATTGCTATGGTTTGTGTTAGGAGATGACTCAGGACAATCCTGTAACCTCCACATACATCCCCTGCCCGACACAGACCATTTGAAAATTTCTATTTTCCATTCTTTGAATTATAGCCTACATTTAGATATATAAGTGTAATATATAAAAATGTAAAAGTCTATAGCTATATGTGTTTCTATAAATATAGATTATAGCCTATGTTTATAGTCTATAGTATTTTCAAAAACATTGTGCGGTTTACAGGTATCAAATACATTTTTCAACATGAATCTTAGTGGGGGTACCTGGGTGGCTCAGTTGGTTGAGTGACCGCCTTCAGCTCAGGTCATGATCTCATGGTTTGTGAGTTCAAGTCCTGTGTCGGGCTCTGTGCTGACAGCTCAGAGCCTGGAGCCTGCTTCGAATTCTGTCTCCCTCTCTCTCCGCCTCTCCCCCACTTATACTCTGTCTCTCTCAAAAATAAACTAAAAAATTTAATAAAAACAAAAGATGATTCTTAGGGGAAGTCTATGACATTTCCCAAGGTAAACGTGGAGTTGTTGGGGAAAGTGCCCCCAGGGCTCCGAAGGGTCCAGATATACGATAATTGCTCTACTCCGTTCGTTTCTTTAGATCCTCATCATTTAAAATTTTCCCTCCATATTGTTGGAACGATAAATTCTTCCTGGACTAAAGGGCTGCCTTGATAAGTCTTGCCACACCCCAATATGGTATGTGATATACTTATAAATGTCTGACGTATGTGTATCTATTTAATAATTATGTGGGAGAACTATGTGATAGGGTCTGGTAAATGCCTGAGGTTAACCAGGAAGTAGGAAACCCTGAGCTACAATTTCTAGCTGAAATTTCAATACTGTGTTTGCTTTTGGGGATAAGAACAGCATGTACAAGACATTCTTACTATTTTGTAGAGTTAAGCGTGTATACATAGTAATCACAAAACGAGCCACTTGCCATAGCAGAGGCGCTGTGTGCCATGGGGGCTTGGGTTAGAGAGTGATCACAGCTACTTGTCAAAGATCCAGTAAAAGCAGAGGAATTGATTTTAATATTGAATATTTGCCATGATTTGTAAAAAAGTAGAACTTTTTTTTCTGCCACTGAACCCACATAAACTCCTTGCAGGCAAAAACAAACACGCATGTGCACTTCTCCTAGATCAAAGTAACCAATGATGACATTTTTGTATATTTCTTTACCAAAAGGGGTAATAGAGAATATATTATTACCTGAAAGCATAGAGTGAAATGTTGTCCAGGTCAGTTCTTCTAGAATACGCTCTTCAGTGGCTATATCCCTTTGGCAGATGAGCCGTGCGTTATTTAAATAATCATATAACGATGGGCACTGGGTGCTATTGTCAATGATAACTGATAAACTACGAGTCAGAAATTTGGGGGACCACGGCAGGGGGGAAAGGCAGGGATGTTCATAATGTTTGCGCCGTGCTGCAAAGCACGAGCTGAGCTGGGAAACATAGGCAACTATATCTTGGCCCACTTTGCAAAGGAAAATGAAACCCCATGGCGCAGAGCAAAAGCCAGGTGAGTCAGACTGGATTCAACATGGGTTGACTACCGTGTGTCAGCAGATGCCCCAGCTACAAGGAGGCTGTGCGGGAGTAGTAATTAACAACGGTAGTTGTACATTCAGACTCTGCGGATACAACCTCTAACTTTGTCACTCTGTCACTTGATCCAGGGCAAATCATTTCATTCTTGTGAGTGTCAGCTTCCTCGGATACAAAATGGGAATGATTAGACCTGTAGCTAGGAAGGTTGTCGCAAACATGGGGATGCTGTCTCTTAGCACGGTGCGTCAAACATAGTAAATGCTCAGCAAATACTGTCTCTTGGTATTGTAATTTTGAGAGCCTTTGAAAGAATGTAAGACCAAAGTTTCGAAGTGCAAATGCAAAAATCCTGGTAAACGTGGGTCTGTACAGCCTCCCAGGAAGAGGGTAGCTTTTGTATGTTTGGACACTTAAGATGACTATTTTTTTTTTTTCCCATTTACTGTGGCTCCTTTCCTCCAAGGGCTGTGAAAGTCCTCTCTACTGTCTTTGCTTATCCACACACTCAGAGGCTGTGAATTGTTAGGCAGCGCCCACTCCACCCTCCACAAGCATTTAATGAAAATCGAAAACACATAGCACTTGGCTGGCCATCCCGCATTTCTTCCAAGGACAAACAAATGAAGAGAGATTTGGCCAAACGGCAACACTTTAAAAAAAAAAAAATAAATTATCCACGTTTTTTTTTTGAGGTTTTTTTTTTCCCCTCGTGAGAAAGGTATATATGCTTTGTGAATATATGAATATATGTTGGACATTTGCGTGTGTGTGTGATTGAGAGATAAGTGACATTGTACATTAGTTTTAGGTGCATAGCATTTATGACTTGACAAATGTACGTATTGCAAAATGATCACCACAATAAGTCTAGTTAACATCCGTCACCACACATCATTACAGGTTTTTTCTTGTGACGAAAACTTTTAGGATCTGCCCTCTCAGCAACTTTCAAATATGCAATTCAGTGCTATCACCTATAGTCACCATGCTGTACATTACGTCTCCAGGACTTAGTCATATATAATTGGAAGTGTCACCAAAAGGTGCAAAAGGCAATGTGTGTACTTGACCCCAAATCTATCTTTGGAAATACCTGCACTTCAATTAAAAACGGACTTTTAGGGGCGCCTGGGTGGCGCAGTCGGTTAGGCGTCCGACTTCAGCCAGGTCACGATCTCGCGGTCCGTGAGTTCGAGCCCCGCATCAGGCTCTGGGCTGATGGCTCAGAGCCTGGAGCCTGTTTCCGATTCTGTGTCTCCCTCTCTCTCTGCCCCTCCCCCGTTCATGCTCTGTCTCTCTCTGTCCCAAAAATGAATAAACGTTGAAAAAAAAAAATTAAAAAAAAAACAAAAAACGGACTTTTACTCTTCTAAAGTTAACACCATAAGGGATAAGTCTACATGAAGAGCAGAACAATGAAATGTTCAAAGTCCTGCTGTATTTTCTTTAGTTTTTTTTTTTTAAATCTTTCTTTATTTTTGAGAGAGAGAGGAAGAGAGAGACAGAGCAGGAGCTGGGGAAGGGCAGAGAGAGAGGGAGGCACAGAATCCAAAATAGGTTCTAGGCTCTGAGCTGTCAGCACAGAGCCCAGCACAGGGCTGAAACTCACGAATTGCAAGATCATGACCCAAGCCAAGGTCGGATGCTTAACCAACTGAGTCACCCAGGCACCCTCAGAGTCCTGCTGTATTGAAGGCACATTCAATCTAGTGAAAGATACCCACACACACACGCCTAATTATTGCATAAGGAATTTCTACAAGAACTTACAGTTCAGAGGCGACTCAAGGTATAAATCACGGTGTGTGTTAGCATAGCCCTACTTCTGACCTAATACAAATTCCTGCTAAGGAATATTGACAATGTAATTGGAAATAGAAGCAGACCCTTTTAGTGCAAAAAGCACTGGCTGTTTCTGTCCCTAGTAGCTTGGATATTCCTTAGCGTCTCTGAACTTCAACGTTCTCATCTGTAGAAAGGAAATAATATAAGTAGATTTCGAGGTTTTGTTTTGTTTGAGAATTAAACAATGTGAATGGAACCCCTGGAAAGGTTCCCTACATACTACTAATACTACATTCTTATCCATTGCTGCTTAATCACACCATCAAGGCTAATCCTAGGGCTAGTATTTATAGCAGTAATTTGCTTGCCTTGCCCCTTTTGGGGCCCTTGGCTTAAGGTGAGCCCGTGAGACCAATGCGTAATTGGAACACAGACACGCTTCAGTGTCTCGTGTGGGGCCCTTCACCTGGGGGAGCACAGATCATGCAGGGTGAGGTTACACCATGTTCAAGTACAGGAAGTTGGCCTGTGGAAGGGAAAGAGGGAAGGGTTGTCCCGGGAGAAGCTGAGATGAGGAGAAACCATGAGGCTCTTGACAGCCTGAGGAGCAGACAGGTTCCTCAAGTTACCGTTCATGCCATGGCCGCTGGTGAACTTGAGCTCTGTGCTTATGGGGTGTTGCTCGTGTTTCCATGCAGGTGTTACTGTATCACCCCCACTCAGCAAAGAGTGATGAATAAGGCAGATGTGGTCCGCATGGAACCTACGGAGATAACCTGTGTTTTATTTTAGTAACATCTCTTTCATGATGACATCTTACATGTTTCTTAAACCAAAAAGCTTATTTTATTTTTGAGAGAGAGAGAGAGAGAGAGAGAGAGAGAGAGAGAGAGCGCTTGCCCACGCAGGGGAGGAGCAGAGAGAGAGAGAGAATCTGAAGCAGGGTCCATGCCCAGTGCAGAGCCCACTGTGGGGCTCGATCCCAAGACCCTATCATGACTGGAGCCAAAACCAAGAGTTAGAAGCTTAACTGACTGAGCCACTGACTCCTTAAACAAAAATGATTAAAACCCAGGTTAACTTTACAAAGTTGGTGATATCTGTCTCATCCTCATAGAAGTTCATACTGAGGGCCTCATCATTTAGCATCTAAATGTGGACTTCTCAGTGTTTCTTTTCAGTGACACACCTCTAGGAAATCTTTCTGGGTCTTTCTGGACACTGGCATTTCCTGTCCTTGGTGGTCCCTTACGTTTCCCTACCAGCTCTCCCCCTGACCCCTCACGGTCCTTTGTGGTACATTCATGGGTCAGAGTCGAGATAGAATTCGTATAAAAATACATACATTACTTCTCTGGTCAGCCCTATAAGTCACTATGAATATTCCCTGTGGTTCAAAGAGGGAATGAAAAGGCTGGAGAGTTCAAGAAAAGCATTGGGATCTAGAGTTTGTTGTCTGATATTACAGCCACTGGCCACAGATGGCTGTTCAATATTAAATTTAATTAAAAGTAAATACAGTTATGGGGCCCCTGGGTAGCTCACTAGGTTATCTTGATTTTGGCTCAGGCCATGATCTCACAGTTCATGAGATCGAGCCCCACATCAGGCTCTTTGCTGGTGGCGTGGAGCCTGCTTGGGATTCTCTCTCTCCCTATCTCTCTGCCCCTCCCTCACTCGAGCTTTCTTTCTCTCTAAAAAATAAATAAACATTAAAAAAAAAGTAAATATAGTCAGCAAATAATTTCTTCAGTCACACCAATTGCACTTTATGTGCTTAGTACCACATATGGCCAATGGCTACCATATAGGACAGTGTAGAGTAGAGAACATTTCTCTCACTATAACATATTCTATCAGAGAGTGCTGCTACGGAGCAAATATTATAAACACATCCTTCTTTTGCACTTGTGTTCTGATTCATTTGAAGAATATTACAACACTGTCAGAAAATGGAGTATCAAAATATCATTATAATTACAGATAAAGGTGGAACTGGAGGACATGGGTTAGGTCCATGGTTAAGCACGCTCATCTATCCAGAGTTATCCATACACATATGGCTGAGCCAGACTGAGGTGGCTTTCCCTGTGTGGTGGAGAGATCCTACCATGCAAGAACAGCTGAGACCTGACAAAAGGCAAATCCAATAAGGAAGAAAGGTCAGTGGAATTCATCGATGGCTAGTTCACTCCCCTTCGCTAGAGTAGTTTAGTTTTTGGCCTTCTTTTTGTGGAAGAAAATAGGTATATAGACATTATTTCCCTTAAGTAGAAAATAAAAAGAATGTCTCTAGGCTTTCCTAATCTACTATGAAGTGTAAGGTCCCATGGGGTGCCTGGGTGGCTCAGTCGGTTGAGCGTCCAACTTCAGCTCAGGTCGTGATCTCATGGTTTGTGGGTTCGAGCCCCACATCGGGCTCTGTGCTGACAGCTCAGAGCCTGGAGCCTGCTTCGGATTCTGTCTGTCTGTCTGCCTCTCTCTCTCTCTCTCTCTCTCTCTCAGCTCCTCCCTTGCTCACGCTGTGTCTCTTTCTGTCTCTCAAAAATAAATAAGTGTAAAAACAACAACAACAACAACAACAACTGAATTGTAAGGTCCCTGGGTCTCTAGGACCAGAGTTTCCCATGCTGTGTGTCTTGAGATCATTATCCCCTTAGTTATCAGAGTAGAACATGAAGAATCCACGCCTCCTTGCTGATTGTTAATTGCTATTTCTATGTAAGCTATCTCTCTCTCTCTCTGCCTCTCTCTCTCTCTCTGCCTCTCTCTCTCTCTCTGTCTCTCTCTCTCCCATCCATCCATCCATCCATCCATCCATCCATCCATTCATCCATCCTATCCTAAAATAGGTTCTTTCCCTAAAAGGGATTCTGCCTTTCTCCTAAAACAACTGGCTCAAATTTGCTTCCTTCCAAGAACAATTTCTCTCACTTTTCTACATTATCATTGTTATTAACTGAATGCTACTAATGCACTAAATATTTAATCACTCTATGAGATAGGTGCCCATGTTACTGATGAAAAACATAATTTCTCTCCCCCAAATCCAATCATTTTTAACTACTTCGCCCAAGATCATGTAGCTAGTTAGGGGCAGTGTTTACTATGTGAAAATCTGTGCTCTTGACTACTTAGGTGTATGCTCTACCATGAGACTCTATACTAGGGGGAAGCAAACTGTGTTGTGTTTATTTGCATCTCTGTTATCCTACATAGGATTTGGGACATAGTAACTGCTCTATAAATATTTGTTGCTAAGTTATGAAAAACTCCTAGCGTTGTAAACATGTCTGTAATGTATTGAAAACAAGTGATAAAATGAAGAAATAACTCTACTAATCAGTAAGACACAATGCTTTAGCCAGATAAGAGAAGTTAAACACATGTCACACAGATATGTGAAATCTATTCATGGTTTCTTATTTTCCAAGTCATTTTACAGGCAGAGTAACTTTGGAAAAAGAACATTCAAATTGAAACGGCCCACTTAGTTTTAGTTTACATTATGGAAAGTGAATCAGATGAAATCAGCAATTGTCTGTTTTCACTGAGTAATAAGAAAGAGCAGTCCTTCTTCTAAGTCGTAAACAATGAAAAGTTGCTAATTAAAAGTGTTAAAAAAATCCCCAACTCTCCTCATTTAGCAGTTGGACATGTTTTCTACACCTTGTTTCATTACGTGGAACGCGGCAGCATTATGTCCTTCGAGCCAGTATGTCAAGATGCCTCTGACTGAGATGCCAGCTGCCCTTTTAACACTGTCCCCTAGTGTGTTCATTCATTTGAAAGATCAGACATATTTTTCTAGCAGAGATAAAGAATGAAAGAAAGAGAAAGAAAGAAATAAAAAAGAAAATCATTAGCACATTATGATAAAGACAAACTCAAGACTAAAAACAATATTTTTTTAAACTTGACCATAAAACACATTTTTCCAAGGAGGAAAAATCCCCAACTAAGGAGATAAATGTTTTAAAAGTCATTTCTTTTAGATGAGAATTCAGGGAGATTGTTATAATTGTTTTTGTGTATTTTTCTCATGTTTTCATTCTTAGTGTTTTTTAAAAAAATGCTGATCTCTGTATGTATTCATCCATTCAACCAAGAGTGATCGAATATCTTCTGTATATCCATCACTGACTATGAAAAAGAAAAAGGTGCAGCATTAAACAAGGAAGACAAAGCTTCTTCCTAAGGGAGCTCACATCTGATGGGGTGAAGTAGACAGTAATAATAGAAATACATTACATATCTAGATAGGTAGGTAGGTAGGTAGGTAGATAGATAGAATGATAGATATGTAAGAAGAGCCAGGAAAAAGATCAAACAGAATTTTGAGTTAGCAATGCTTTAGATAGAACGGTCACAAACTTCGCTCTCAAATGGTGAAACTTGGGTTGAGATGTAAAGTATAAGAAGGGCCCAGTCTTACAATAGCTGGTAGAAGAACACTGTAGGCAGAGGGAGTAGCGAGTTCAAAGGACTTGATGTAGGGAAGACCTGGGTGTGTGGGGAATGGATAAGGCCCATGTGTGGTTAAGGAGAAAGTTCAGAGTTTCTATCAAGTGGCAGCCAGATCTTGCAGGATTTTATAGGCTATGGTGAAGTGTTTTGATTTAAGAGTTTTGAGAAGCCCCTGGGGGATTTCAGTAGAGGAGTGACATGACAGACTATACATTCTTTAAAAAAAAAAACAACACAAAAGCATGATATCAATTTGGTAGCAGTAGAGAGAACAGGTTTTTCGGGGAGACTATGTCATCGTCCAGGCCACCAGCGATGATGGCGTGGACCAGTGAGGAGGGTGGCAAAGCCAGTGAGTGGATTCAAGAAAATCTTAGAAGAACTGGCCGTGTTTGCCAATGGACTGGACACGGTCCCAGGAGAGAGCTGCACGTGGGAAGGGACTGGGGCTGGCATGGCATTTACCCGGACGGGGGAGCCGGAGGAGGTGCCTCTCCTTTCACAGGTGTTTGAGCAACCCCTACCGTTTTCTTTCATGACGGATGAGGTCACAGGTCTTGGCTTTGTCTTCATTCTGCTTCTGAAGAAACTTTGACTTTGGCAAAACAATTAATTTGATTCCTAGTGTCCCTACCTGTAAATTATAATACGTGGCCAGAGTGATTATTAACAGCCTACATTTAATAATTTCATTGTTTTGCCTTGTCTTCCTATGTCTTCCTCACCTCCGTAATGTCTGGATCTTCCTTGTATTTCTCGCTTCACGTTCTCACCCTCTCTGCCTCCTGGCAGCGAGACTTCTCCCGGCCCCTCGTTCTCACCAACCTCCTTCTGCTGGGTGCGTGCACCTGCTGCTTTTCCTTCTCGGAAAGCTGAACTTGCCCTCCTTGGACTCGTGGACTTTCATCCAATTCCAGACTGTGGATTGAATGGTCACCTCCTCAGGGAAACATTGTTGCCTTGCCTAGATCAAACGGGCCTTTTTTCTGTTCTCGTAGCCCTGTGTGTACTTCGACCCCAGCGTTGCAAACTTCACGTTTGTTTGTATGATTGTTTTACTAACTCGGTTTCCTCCATGAGGACAGGAGTTCTGCCTTTCTTCCTCAGTATTATATCCTCTGCACTTAGGTAGGTCCCAACCTTGTGATAGTGTTATTAGGTGAACGAATTGTTGAATGAAAAGTTGAGTGAGGGGGCTACATCACATTACCGTTCACGGTGTTCTGAGCACTGAAAACATTCACTTCCAAGCAACAAAGCGATTCTTTTAAATGCATGTGATTTGGGTCGCTGTGCCATTTTTCAGATGCAGTTCCTCTGACCTGGAATGCTCTGTGCTGGTAAAAGTTCTCTCCCTGGCTTCTTTAAAGTGGGCATCTTCACCACTAGCAGCGTTCAGAGCCTTTTTCAGGGATTTGAATGACGTCATTTTTCTGGGATGAATTGTGTTTCCCCAGAAAATCATGTGTTGAAGTCCTAACACTGGTATCTGTGAATGTGGCCTTATTAGGAAATAAATTCGTACAGATTTTTTTATTAACTTGTTTTATTTTTTATTTTTTTAAATTCACATCCAAATTAGTTAGCATCTAGTGCAACAATGATTTCAGGAGGAGATTCCTTAGTGCCCCTTCCCCATTTAGCCCATCCCCCCTCCCACAAGCCCTCCCGTAACCCTCAGTTTTTTCTCCATATTTATGAGTCTCTTCTGTTTTGTCCCCCTCCCTGTTTTTATATTATTTCTGTTTCCCTTCCCTTGTGTTCATCTGTTTTGTCTCTCAAAGTCCTCATAGGAGTGAAGTCATATGATTTTTGTCTTTCTCTGACTAATTTCACTTAGCATAATACCCTCCAGTTCCATCCACGTAGTTGCAAATGGCAAGATTTCATTCTTTTTGATTGCCGAGTGATACTCCATTGTAGATATATGTATACCACATCTTCTTTATCCATTCATCCATCAAGGGACATTTGGGCTCTTTCCATATTTTGGCTATTGTTGATAGTGCTGCTATAAACATGGAGGTGCATGTGTCCCTTCAAAACAACACACCTGTATCCCGTGGAGAAATGCCTAGTAGTGCAATTTCTGGGTCATAGGGTAGTTCTGTTTTTAGTTTTTTGAGGAACCTCCATACTGTTTTCCAGAGTGGCTGCACCAGTTTGTATTCCAATAAATTCTTACAGATTTGATCAAGCTAAGATGAGATCAGCAGATTGGCTTTAATCCAATATGACTGGTACCTTTGTAAAATGAGAGAGATTTGGACACCGACAAAGACATGTGAAGGTGGAAGCAGAGACTGGGGTAGCGTAATCATCTTCAGGAAGGGCCAGCCCGCCCCCTGAAGTTGGGGAGGGAGGCCCGGAACAGAGTCTCCTTTGGAGCGTTCAGAAGGAACCAGCTCTGATCTTGGACTTCGAACATACATTTGCATTGTTTTGAGCTACTCTGTGGTGCTTTTTTACGGCATCCTAGGAGACAAATGCAGTCATCATGCAATTGCTTTTGGTCTCTGCTTGCATATCTTCTGTCCCCAGCGAAAGTCTTCATCCACTCTGTGTCATACTTAACGCAGTGTACGTACCTATACGATACTGACATAGATGATTGCTCTGTATTGGATGTTCAGTATAATGAACGACGCTTATATTTTCTTAAGGCTTAAACAAGTCTCTACTTTGGTTAATCCCTTTTCTCCAACCTGGTAAGATGTGATTTCTTCATTTAAACAGAGTAATTGAAGTTTTGTTTATTGTGGAATCTGGCATGAATTTGAGGTATTTAAAGAGCAAATTAATGAAATGACTCAAGAAGTTAGCAAAACATCAGCAATTGTATTCTCCTGAGTTATTTAAAGAGGTCTTATTTAAATACGTAAGAATTGGTCTGAGCTAACAACTGTGTGAGTGATGGTGACAGTTGGAATCTGTTCAGTTTGTGGTCTAATGGTCCAAAATTCTCTCCTAAATGTTTTCTTTAGAATTTTCAAATACATATATTATATTGTCACATATTATGCAACTGGCTTTTTTCAATAAATATTTTTTGAGGTCTAATCACTTTGAGATAGAGAAATCTAGTTCACTTCTATAATCATAATGTGCTATTACTTAGAAAATTTTATTTATGCTCTTCCCCTCCTGATGATATTTAGGTTATTTCCAGTATTTTACTATTAAAAACATTGCTGCAGTAAATGCTTTCCATAGGTTACAAACTAAGAAGCAGAACTTCTGGCCCAGAGGGAATATATATTTTCAGTCATACTAGATTCTAATTGTCCACATTTTTCTAACAAATTGCATTCCCACCCACCTAAGTCCCCTTCGCCCATATTCTCCTCTACCTTTGCTATTAATCAGACTTACTAATTGTAATAGTCTTAGGAGTGTGTGAAGTGATATCTCACTGTGCATGTGTATGAGTACATGCTTTAAGCATATTTTGGGAATTCATCTTTGTCTTCTGCATATCTGGTAAATGTGGGCTCCTGACCAAGAGCTTACCTCTTACACTTTATCTTTAAATATGTCTTTCAAGGGGCGCCTGGGTGGTGCAGTCGGTTAAGCGTCCGACTTCAGCCAGGTCACGATCTCGTGGTCCGGGAGTTCGAGCCCCGCGTCAGGCTCTGGGCTGATGGCTCGGAGCCTGGAGCCTGTTTCTGATTCTGTGTCTCCCTCTCTCTCTGCCCCTCCCCCGTTCATGCTCTGTCTCTCTCTGTCCCAAAAATAAATAAACGTTGAAAAAAAAATTTTTTTTAAATATGTCTTTCAAGTTAAATGAACATGAAATTACCTACCTTTTCTTAAAGGTTGGGAGTTTCGCATCTTGTTTCGGAAATTCTTTCTCATTTAAGGTGATACGGTTATTTTCTATGTTTTCCCCTAACTTCCTGGAGTTCACATTCTTGTCATTGAAGAAAGAGTAGCCGTAAACATAGGATTTTTTTTTTCTCACTAAGTCTCAGCCCATTTTTTACATTTCTTCTCAAAATTTTGTCTACAATCTAAATCTTATAAATACACTTAATTTGTTTCAGTCAAAAAATGGACAAATGTTGAGGAGAGAGGAAGATGGTGGACCCTAGCCTCATCTTGTCCCATTAACACAAGTAGATAACTATCAAATTATCCTAAATACCCCAGAAATTGACCCCAAAAGTGGCAGAACAAACCCCACAAGTAAAGGGAGAGAAGAGGTGACATTGGAGAATGTAGGAAATGTGGAGACATGATTCAGGGGAGAAAGGATCACAGATGTTGCAGAGGGGAGAGAGAAGGGCATGGGGGAGAGAGGAGCACACAGGGGGATGTACACGGAGTACATTTCCCCATAGCCATTGGCTTGGAAAGCAAGAGGGGATGAATTTCATGAGTTCTTGCAACCGGTAGAGAGTAAAGCCTGGAGTTATATTATTTTTTAATTATTATTTTTTTAAAGCCTGGAGTTTTGAAGGTCAGTGGGCTTGGCTGGTGTAACACCCAGAGGGCAGTGCACTGCTCCTGGAGAGAAGGCAGGCAAACAACCTGGGGCACACGGGGGAGAGAGGATTCTCTCTTCTCAGAAGGCATCCCTGTGAGGCAGTATTCATGGAGACATCTCTCCAGAACAAAGGAGCTGGCTAGCAGCATTTCCCTCCCCCACTCCTCAGCAGAAACACAGGGCCACCTATAGGAAGCAACGCAGTGCCAACACGGGTGGCCCAACTTGCTTACACCAAGCCCCAGCCCCCTGTGCTCTGGTGGAACTGCACTTCTCAATTAAACTTGCCTCAGGTCTAGTGCCACAGGCCCTCCTGGGGAAGACCAGCACAAACCCCTGCCCACACCATGTCCCCCAAACAGAGAGTTCTGCAGGGCCTCACTTCTGGTGGAGGTGGTGTCAGGTCTCATTTCATGAGCAGACTAGAGCACACCTAGTTAAAACTTGCCACACTCAGGCCGGGGACCAAACACTGCCCACAGCAGGCAAGGAGAGCCTCTGCAGACCACCTGCCTGGAGGACAGAGCAGCCAAAACACAAGAGCAGAGTTCTTGCAGCACACATTGGAGAGCACCAGTCCTGGGGACTACATCACCTTTTTTTTCATAAGGCCATTATTTTTAGGATCAGGAGACATAACTGGCTTTTCTAACACACAGAAGGCAGAGACTTAGACAATGCAGAAACAGAGGAATTTATCCCAAATAAAAGAACAGGATAAGGCCATGACCAGAGGTGTAAGTGGAACAGATATAAGTAACATGCCTGATGGAGACTTTAAAGCAACAATCATAAAGATACTCACTGAGCATTGGAAAAGAATGGAAGACATCAGGGAGACCCTTGCCACAAAGATAAAAGGGTTAAAAAATAATCAGAGATGAAGAATGCAATAAACAACTTTGGAAACAGGCTTGATGCAATGAACAGTGGACTGGAAGAAGCAGGGGTATGAATTAGTGACCTAGAAGACAAAACAATGGAAAATAATAATGCTAAACAAAAGAGAGAAAGAATTATGCAGCACAAGAATAGACTTAGGGAACTCAGTGACACCATCAAATGGAAAACATTTGTATTATAGGAGTCCAAGAAGAAGAAGAAGAAAGAGAAGGAGGAGGAGGAGAAGGGGGGGAGGAGGAGGGAGAAAAAGGGGCAGAAAATTTATTTGAAGAAATAACAGCCAAAAACTTCCCTAATCTGAGGAAAGAAACAGACATCCAGATCCAGGAGGCACAGAGAGCTCCCATAAAAATCAACAAAAGCAGGCCAACACCAAGACATGTTGTAATTAAATTTGCAAAATAAAGTGATAAAGAAAACATTTTTTAAAGAAACAAGACAAAAGAAGTCATTAACTTGCAAGGGAAAACCCATAAGGCTAGCTGGATATTTTTCATAAGAAACTTGGCAAGCCAGAAGGGATTGGCAGGATCTATTCAATGTGTTGAATGGGAAAAATCTGCCACCAAGAATATTCTGTCCAGCAAGGCTGTCATTCAGAATAGGAGAGATGAAGAGCTTCCCAGACAAGCAAAAACCAAACAAATTCATGACCACTAAACCAGCCCTGCAGGAAAGATTAAAGGGGACACGTTAAGTGGAAAGGAGAGACCAATAATGACAGAAAAGGCAGGACACAAAAGCAGTAACAATGAATATTTCTGCAAAAATCAGTCAAGGAATTCACACACAAAAAAGGATATGAAATATAAAAGCATATACCAAAAACATGGGGAGGAGAGGAGAAAACAATGGGTTCAAATTTGAATGATGATCAACTTAAATAGACTATTTGCAGAAGATGTTATATACAAACCTATTGGTAACCATATATTGAAAAAAACATTAATAAATATGCAAAGAATAAAGGGAAAGAAACCCAAATATGTCACTAAAGCAAATCAGCAAAACATGAAAGAAAGACAAGAAAGGATCAGAGACAATCTCCAGAAACAATGACGAAACAAGTAATAAAGTGGCAATAAATACATGTCTTATCTAATTATTTTGAATTTAAATAGATTAAGCACTCCAATCAAAAGACACAGGGTGTCAGAAAACAAGGCCTACTTATGCTACCTTCAAGAGACTCATTTTAGACCTGAAGACACCTGCAGATTGAAAGTGAGGGGGTGGAGAACATCTATCATGCAAATGGATTTCAGAAGAAAGCCAGTATAGCAATACTTGTATCAGAAAATAGACTTTAATGAAGATTGCAACAAGAGACAAAGAAGGGAACTATATAATAATAAAGGGGACAATCCAACAAGAAGATATAACAATTATAAATATTTCTATACCCCAAATGGGGGCATCAAAATAAATAAAAAATTAATAACAAACATAAAGAAACTCATTGATAATAACACAATATGTAGAGGACTTTAACACTCAATTTACATCAATGGAAAGATCATCTAAACAGAAAAGCAACAAGGAAACGATGACTGTGGATGACACACTGGACCAGATGGACTTTACAGATATATTCAGAACATTCCATCCTAAAACAGAAAAATACACATTCCTCTCAAGTGGACATGGAACATTCTCTAGTATAGATCACACATTAGGTCACAAAACAGGCTTCAACAATATAAAAACACTGAAGTCATATCATGAACCTTTTCTGACTGCAACACTATGAAACTAAAAGGCAAACACATTAAAAAGTCTAGAAAGACCACACATACTTGGAGGTTAAACAACATGCTACTAAATGATGAATGGATCAACCATGAAACCAAAGAAGAAATTTTAAAAAGTGCATGGAAACAAATGAAAATGAAAACACAAAAGTCCAAAGCTTTTGGGATGCAGCAAAAGTGGTCCTGGAGGAAAGTATACAGCAATACAGGTGTACCTCAAGAAGCAAGAAAAATCCCAAATAACCTAACCTTACACCTAAAGGAGCTAGAAAAAGAACAAATAAAACCCCAAACCAACAGAAGGAGTGAAAGATAAAAGCAGAAATAAATGATATAGAAACCAAAATAATAATAGAACAGATCAATGAAACCGGAAGCTGGTTCTTTGAAAAAAATTAATAAAATTCACGTACCTAGGCCAGACTTACCAAAAAGAGAAAGGACTCAAATAAATAAAATCATAAATGAGAGAAGAGAAATAACAAGCAACATAACAGGAATACAAAGAATTATAAGAGATTATTATGAAAACCTATATAGCAACTCACTGGACAACCAGGTAAAAATGGATAAATTCCTAGAAACACATAAACTGCCAACGTTGAAACAGGAAGAAATAGAAAACTTGAACAGACCAAAAACCAGCAATGAAGTAGAATCAGTAATTAAAAAACTTCCAAAAAACAAAAGTCCAGGACCAGACTGCTTAACAGGTGAATTCTATACAACATTTATTTTTTCAAGTTTATTTATTAATTTTTAGAGAGAGAGAGAGAAGGTGAGAGTGCATGAGGGGCAGAAAGAGAGGAGAGTAAGAATCCCAAGCAAGCTGCACACTGCCAGTGAAGAGCCTGGTGCAGGGCTTGAACTCACTAGCTGTGAGATCATGACTTGAGCTGAAATCAGATGTTTAACTCACTGAGTCACCCAGGCGCCCCTACCCAACATTTAAAGAAGAGTTAATACCTATTCTTGTCAAACTATTCCAAAAAATAGAAAAGGAAGGAAAGTTTCCAAATTTATTCTGTGAGGCCAGCATTACCCTGATAGCAAAACCAGATAAAGACTCCACTAAAAAAGAGAACTACAGGCCAATATCCGTGATAAACACTGATGAAAAAATCCCCAATGAAATATTAGCAAAACAAATCCAACAATACATTAAAAAAATAATTCACCATGATCAAGTGGGATTTATGCCTGGGTTGAAATATGATTCAGTATTCACAAATAGGTCAGTGTGATACACCATATTAATAAAAGAAAGGATAAGAACCATATGATCATTTCAAGAGATGGAGAAAATGCCTTCGACAAAGCACAACATCCATTCATGATAAACACCCTCAAAAAAGAAGGTTTAGATGGAACATACCTCAACATAATAAAGGCCATATGTGAAAAATCCACAGCTAATATCATTCTGAGGAAAAACTGACAGCTTCTCCACAGTCAGGAATGAGACAGCGATGTCCCCTCTCACCACTTTTGGTCAACACAGTGCTGGAAGTCCTAGCTACAGCAATTAGACAACAAAAGAAATAAAAGGGATCCAAATCAGCAAGAAAGAAGTAAAATGATCACTATTTGCAGATGGCATGATACTTATGTACAGAAAGCCCTAAAGACTCCCCCCAAAACCTGCTAGAACTGATCAGTGAATTCAGTAAAGTCACAGGATACAAAAATCAACGTAGAGAAATCTGTTGCATTGTAATACACCAGTAAGGAAGCAGCAGAAAGAGGAATTAAGGAATCAATCCCATTTACAACACCAAGAACACTAAGATACCTAGGAATAAACCCAGCCAAAGAGGTGAAAACCTGTATGCTGAAAACTATAAAACGCTGATGAAAGAAATTGAAGACGCTAACAAATGGAAACTCATTCCATGCTCATGGAATGGAAGAACAAATATTGCCGAAATATCTACACTACCCAAAGCAATCTACGGATTCGATGCAATCCCTATCAAAATACCAACAGCATTTTTTTCACAGAGCTAGAATAAACAATCCTAAAATTCATATGGAACCACAAAATAGTCAAAGTACCCTGAATAGTCAAAGTAATCTTGAAGAAGAAAAGCAAAGCTGGAGGCACTGCGGTTCCAGACTTCATACTGCAAAGCTGTAATCATCAAAACAGTACGGTGCTGGCACAAAACAGACACATAGATCAACAGAACAGAACAGAAAACCCGGAAATGAACCCACAAATATGTGGCCAATTAATCTTCAACTAAGCAGTACAGAATATCTAATGAGGAAAAGAATGTCCCCTCAACAAAGGGTGTTGGAAAAACTGGACAGCAATATGCAAAAAAAAAAAAGAAAAAAAATGAAACTGGACCGCTTTCTTACACCATACACAAAAAAGAAATTCAAAATGGATTAAAGACCTAAACGTGAGACCTGAAACCATAAAAATCCTAGAAGAGAACACAGGCGGTAACTTCTTTCACATTAGCTATAGCAACTTCTTCTAGATACATCTCCTGAGGCAAGGGAAGCAAAAGCAAAAGTGAACTATTGGGACTTCATCAAAATGAAAAGCTTTTGCACACTGAAGGAACCAACAAAACTAAAAGGCAACGTAAGTAATGGGAGAAGGTATTTACAAATGACATATCGGATGAAGGGTTAGCGTCCAAAGTGTTTAAAGAACTTACACAACTCAATACCCAAAAAATGAATAGTCCAATTAAAAAGTGGGCAGGAGGCAGACAGACATTTTTCCAAAGGAGACATACTGATGGCTCCCGGACACGTGAAAATATGGTCAACATCACTTATCATCAGGGAAAACAAAGAAAAATCTACAATGAGATATCATCTCACACCTGTCAGAATGGCTAAAATCAACAACACAAAAGACAACAGGTGTTGGTGAGGTTGAGGAGAAAGGAGAACCCTTGTGCACTGTTGGTGGGAATGCAAACTGGAAAACGGTACGGAGGTTCCTCAAAAAGTTAAAAATAGAACTACAGTATGGTCCATCCATTGCCCTAATAGGTATTTACCCAAAGAAAACAAAAAATACTAATGGAAAGGGATACATGCACCCTGATGTTTAAAGCAGCATTATCTACAATAGCCAAATTATGGAAACCGACCGTGTTCATCGAGTCATGAATGGATAGAGAAGATGTGGTGTATATATGAAATGGAATATTACTCAGCAATAATAAACAGAATGAAATCTTGCCATTTGCAACAACACGGATGGAGCTAGAGAGTATTATGCTAAGCAAAATAAGTCAGAGAAAGACACATATGATTTCACTCATGTGGGATTTAAGAAATAAACAGGGCACCTGGGTGGTTCAGTCGGTTAAGCGTCTGGCTTCGGCACAGGTCATGATCTCACAGTTTGTGAGTTTGAGCCCTGCCTCGGGCTCTGTGCTGACAGCCTGCTTTGGCTTCTCTCTCTCTCTCTCTCTCTCTCTCTTTCTTTCTCTTTCTCTCTCTGTCCCTCCCCACTTGTGTGCGTGTGCACTCTCTCTTTCTCTCTCAATAAATATTTAAAAAAAAGAAAACAATCAAGCAGTGGGGAAAAAAGAGAGAGAGGCAAACAATAAACAGACTCTTAACTATAGAGAACAAACTTCTGGTCACCAGAGGGGAGGTGGAGGGGGGGTGGTGGGGATGGGGGAAATAGGTGATGGGGATGAAGGAGGGCGCTCGTTGTGATGAGCACCATGTGATGCATGGGAGTGTTGAATCACTCTTTTGTACAGCTGAAACTAATATTACACAGTATGTTAACTAACTGGAATTTAAATCAAAAACTTTTAAAAATGGTTGTTTGTTCCCACTTGAAAATGGTAGGAGAAATTTCTAAACAGTGTGCTAAGTCTGCTTTTCCTAGTACATCTTGTCACTGTTTCAAAAAGCCTGAGAGAGAGGATATTTCGTCTTTTTCTTTCATTGTGTTAGAATTTTAAGTGGCTCAGTACGACTCTACACACAGCAGGCTGCCTCACCTCGCACCCTGTGCCCCGCTCTCTCCTCTGCTGTGGGGTAGCACACGCCTACTTCACGGCTGCAGATGCGCGTGCCTCCAAGCCAGAATACCTTCCCTTGGCTGATTTGTCCCAGGTTTTCTCAGGCTGCAGTGATACGGCGGACAGCTGTTTGATGGCGTCATGAGTCAGATTGGCCAACACCAGGAGCTAGGCTTACCTTTAAGAAGCATACGGGGGGCGCCTGGGTGGCGCAGTCGGTTAAGCGTCCGACTTCAGCCAGGTCACGATCTCGCGGTCTGTGAGTTCGAGCCCCGCGTCGGGCTCTGGGCTGATGGCTCAGAGCCTGGAGCCTGTTTCCGATTCTGTGTCTCCCTCTCTCTCTGCCCCTCCCCCGTTCATGCTCTGTCTCTCTCTGTCCCAAAAATAAATAAACGTTGAAAAAAAAATTAAAAAAAAAAGAAGCAAAAGGCATTAGGCGGCCCCTGGGGGGGCTCAGTCGGTTAAGCGTCTCTTTGTTTCCGCTCAGGTCGTGGTCTCAGGGTTTGGGGGTTCGAGCCCCGGGTCGGGCTCTGCACCGACATCACAGAGCCTGCTTGGGATGGTCTCTCTCTTCCTCTCTTTCTGCCCTTCCCCTGTTTGTGCTGTCTCTCTCTCAAAATAAAGAAACTTTAAACAAAAAAGAAGCAAAAGGCACTAGGTGTCCATCTACCTTGATGAGGGCTCTACAGATTTCGGGAGTCACACATTTCTCTTGGCTGACCTTGCCATTTTGATTCTCTAAAACACTTCATATTTCTGTGACAGCTATTTCTTTCTTCTCTCCAATATTGTACATACCTCCCTCCATTTCGCATATGGTACTCTTCTCTTCAAAGGCTTTTGAAATACTTTCATAATGATTATAAATGTGGGTCCTCAACCTTGAGTATACAGTCTGCCTTTCTGTATCACAACCCAACTCTGATACCAAAACTCTGCAGGAATGCTCAGAAGTTGTTTGGAGGCTTATGGGGCACCCGGATATTGTGGCGATCGGGCCCTGGGGTCCTCTGCCTCAGCGGGGATGCTCAGAGACCTCCTGTGCCCTATTTAGTCCCTGCCATTCGGCCATAAAGATCCCTCCTGAGATAACCCGTGTTCCTGTCCTCAAGGCCCCTTCAAGTCTGTCGGCATCCGGTTCCACGCCACAGCCAAACTGGAGACATGGGCGTCGTCCCATGGCTTCCGCCCCGTGAGGTGGCAGTGGAAACTCTCCGTGTCCAGGGCTCTGTCTGGCTGGATCCATTTCACAGATGTCCCTTACTTTCACTGGTCGTTTGCCGCCCTCCCCGAGCCCACTCTGAGCATCGTGTTCCGGCATCAGGGCACAGGACCCCTGTCGCAGAGACTCGACGGTTTCTCTTCCTTATTATTTCCTTACGGTCTCGTGTCTTCTCTTCTCCCCCCAGCAGATTGTTTTTCCAGTCTGAGTGGGAGTTGGCACGAAACACTCCTCTTTGCCCTTTGCTTTTCCCTTTGCTTTTCCCATACATTTCATTCTAAATCCTTACAGTTCTCCCAAGGAATTGACTCTTTGGGAGTACGAAAGGCAGAGACCGAGCGGCTCCTTCTGCTTTGTGCCTGGTTGCATCCCTTTGCTGAAGTGATGAATGCGGACCAGAATTTGCCCACATGGGCATCAAATAGGGAAGATGCCTGGACAAAAATTGTTTGGAAGGAAAACAGTAGTTAACTTCATTAAAACATTATCCTGCTATGCTTACACTTTATAGCGTTAGTTGAGTTTAGATTTCTGTGCTCTTCAGTTACTGTTGTAATTTGCTGTATGTACGATTGCCTCCGGTGATCCCTTTCAGGAGAGGTAATACTGTGATTCCTCAGTTCTTTTCAGTCTGTCTGGGGGCTTGCTGGCTGCTGGCTGCCAGACCTGTGCCTGTTAAAGTCCACGTTTATTAATGCTCACGGCTCACGGTTCGCTTTGAGCCCTTCTAATCACACTGTCCTTCCTGTCTTAGTTTTCTTTTAAATCACTTTAAATCATGTCTCCATTTCCTACCATCAATTATCGGTTAAGCCTTGATTTGTTAAAACCTCCATCGAAAGCGTTACGTCGGCAGAATGATTGGACCTCAGGTCCGTGTCTCCTGTCATTAGCTGGATTTCTGCCTCTGATCCCCCCGGTGATCCTAGTGAAGCATTGTCTTCCTTGAGCTGTCGTGGGGAAGGTCGTTGTGACAGAAGAGTCTCGCCTGATTTATATAGTGAGGCACGCTCACTAATTCTGGCGTCAGAGCTCTGAGCACTTACCAATTGATTCCTATCGGTGTTGTGTGAGATGATAAATTCTAATCAGAGCCTTTTGGTCTGTGTTAGTCTGGCTTTCTTTTTGATAATGGATTTCTCTCATTCATGCTTTCCCTAGTCTGCATTTTTATGACTGTGATGTGCTTTGATTTACTTCATTCAGCGCACCACGCTCTGGCTTCAATTACTCCATTTAACTTTAAATAGACATTGTAGGAGCCTCACCAATACAAAGAACATCTGGTGTCAATAAAGTGCAGCGGGAGGTGCCGTGTGGGAAGGAACCCAAGAACTGAACACATCTCTGGGCACATCCGTCAGGACATGAGCGTACGTATCGTGGCGCCCCGCCGCTTAAATGCTCTCGGAGTGGAGCTCGCTCTGGGTGTTCAAGTCAGGAGGGCACCATTTTGATCTGCCTTGTGGCAACGCTTGACTCACTGACCTAAATAAAGCTCCAGACACAAAACATTCCGTTCAGTTGATAACATCTTTGAGGATGACTTTTGCCAAACAGGAAAGGCACAGACAGCGAGGGGACAGTTTTTTCTAGGTCGTGTACAGAGTGTTTGATGAAGGATGTTGTAAAGAAGTCAGAGTAAGGAACTTTGTTCTTCACACCCCTCCCCAGCAAGCACACCAGAGCACAAAGTCCGGAAGTTTTCACGGGGAGGTACAGTTCCTCAGTGCTACTGAGGTGATCCCAACGAGAAATTTTAACAATTTCCTAAGACCAAATCCAGATAGTAGGATGTCAAGTGGTTAAATAAAGAGAAGCTCTTGCCTGCTCTTAGGCCCCGAAGGAAATAAACTATCTTTAACTGCCAAAGTAAGGACCAAACCAAAATAATTTACCAGATAAAACATTTACATTCAGATTTTATTCCGTCCGCAAAATCTCTGAATCACTCAGGCACTGACAGTCTGACCCTTGTGAACAAGGATGTTCCTAATCACAGGTTTTATTTAAACGTTCTCAAATAAAATTATTTATGGGTTACGTACCGGGAAGCATACTTCCGCTTCTCACAGTATCAAAGTATTCTGAGACTCCGGTCCTCACGCCTGAGGATCGGGAACCCCTCCCCACCTCGCCAGACTCTCTTCGTCTCCACTGCGTGTTTTCCTCTGCAGCACAGGCCGTCTTTCTGTGCCAAACAAGCAGGTGAGCAGGACCAACAGACACCGTGCCCTCCCAGCTTAACAGAAGGAGAGTGTGGCTCCTCCCCGTGGCCCCAGGAAGACCCTCACTGGCCCTGTTTTGTGATGTGCTCATGCTCAGTTCCATCACAGCTTCCGGGAAGGAAGAAGACAGGACGTGCCGAGAACTGAAACTGTGGGGAGAACAGGTTGTGTTCCCAGAAGGAAGGTGAGGAAACTCACGGTGCAAAAAACCCAAAAAGGCAAAGCAAATTGATAGTAGTGACTACCCTCCGTGTTGCTTCACAGTCCAGCTCTGGTCAGGGGCTTGGAGGATGAGTCTGGGGACGGCATGCATTTCGGGTTCCGACAGGAGACGCTTTCTGTTTCCTGTCCACCCAGAGCCATAGGGCCTCCTAAGACGACTCGCCACCAGGTGGGAACACACAGACGCCTTGTCTACATTTTGGAAGAATAGTAGTAAAGAGAGAACATTCTCTGTGGTGCAGCTGTCGGAGAAGGGTTAGATTAGTTCAGCACTCCTCCCAGCGTGACCTCACGGGATGGTTAAAGATGGGATGTGTCAAGTGAGCAGACAGGAGGAGATTCGGGAACCAAGTCGGAAGGCTTTCTTTATTGAAACATTTCACGAAAACCATAGCATTCCAGAATACTTGGGAGAACTTGGGGCTGCTATGGCATGCAGAATTTCCGAAACAAATTTATTCAGAGAAATCTATTTTTATTCATTAGGGAAGGTCAAAGATAAGGTGATTTCTTAATAACTCGCTTATCCTGATGTTCTCCCAATTTTATTATTTTAAGAGAGCAGTGTAACACCGGGATTCCAAATCCAGACCTTCTGTTAAGACATTGGATGTCTCTGGGGTCAGAAAGCCCAGTCACAAGTTCAGGAAACTTTCTGTGCCCTGTGCTAGTCTTCGTGCGATCACCGCCAGATCCCATAAGGAGGGTCATTGGAGTCATGTCACGTGTGTAAATCCAATATGGTGCAACCAGCCTGATGAAATAGGAAGACAGCCCTACCACGAAAAATACTGCAGCATCTGCTGTGTAACAAAACATCCCTTAATAAGTCATTAAACTTTGGGGTTCAAATTCTAGTACATAAAACATCTACGTCGCTTCTCAGGAGCAGATTCTTATCATCTGTACTACATGTTATCTGACATAGAAGCTGAAGGAAACGAGAACTAGATGCCTGCTTCACTCGTTTCTGCATTCCCCGATTCTGCCGCAGCTCCATCTCGTGCCAGAATTTCTTGGAGTCTTCTACACCGATGCCGAAGAAATGGTGTACGTAGCGAAGCTCTGTAGGTTAAGGGAAAGAATTGCTCAGAACAGATGAAGATCTACCTTTCTGTACCAGCGTTTCTGTGCAGAAAGCAGCCATTTGACTCTCGCAGACTAATGAATATCACCTCATTTTAAATCCTGAGACATTACCTGGGCAGAGTATTTTTTCAGTATTTTTGTTTACTTAGTTCTGTGATTTTTAAAGCAACTGTGTTTGTAATGTTGGTTAGACGATGAGATGGGAGAATTTGGGAGAAGACATGTTTGGTGAGGCACACTGAGGGAGGACAACACATGCCCCCTGCAAAAGCTGAGGTCAAGTGCAGTGGGTGTTTTAATAGCCAGGGAAAGGCAGAGAGTCCCCCTGTTAGAATTTTGCATCCCCTCACCGATCAGATTTCATAGACGCAACACCTAAGTTTTATCTCCTCTGGGATGACAGTTAAGCAGCCTTGGTAGAATGAGCATGCTTTCAGTTTGGGGTTGCCACGACTTCGGTAACGTGCCGCTGCTCGTATGTGCATGTCCTTGCATCCTAGTTCATTTCTGATTCCACCGGTAAGTTGGCAGGAATTGGGGCACGTTGTCCCATTCGCCCCCTGTGCCCTGAAGGCTCCCGTTGCCGCAGCGCAATTACCTTAGAGCTTGTATCTCACCCGCGTGAAAAGAGTGTATATCATTTATAACGGGAAGATCTAGAATCAGACTCCTGTTACCATTGTTTAACCTGTCTCTTCGCAGGCTACTTATTTCGCCTCCCTGGGTCTCAGGCTCCTCGTTTGCAAACCGAGGCACCAAGGGTCACGCTTATTCTGCCCGTTGGTAAAAACGTTGTGATCAAGTGTCCGTTTTGAAATCCGTCGGGAAGTTTGGGGCTGGGGACTAAGGCTGCAGTGATGAGTGGGTGACCCCTGATCACAGGGTCCTTGCAGATGAGCATTTTAGGGGATGTGCACCTGAGAGAGCCTCAGAGACCCCCCCGGGGCGGGGGGAGGTGACAACTGGACCAGTTGAATGACAACCAGGTAAATGAAGAGGCGAGATTTTTCGGAGGGAGAATATGCACAGATCAGGAAAAAAAAAGAGCTTGGCGTATTTTGTAAATAAAAATGAGTTCGCTTTTGTTTTGGAGAACAAATTTGGGGAACTGGGCCAGAGAATGGAAAGATAAGGAGAGAAGTAAGTGGAGGCCAGATGATTTTAAACCACATGCAGGAGTCTGGACTTTCACATGGCTGCAGGGGACAGTCCAAATAAATAGTATTTGAAAAGCTTTATACAGGGGATGGCATAAGCCATTTTGCAAATATTGGTTATTATTGGCTTTTTGTTAATTATTTGAGTAATATGCAGACAGCAACTCTTACCTAGCTTAATCTGCGAACATTTGAGGTAACACTTTGCGATCGTGTCTTAAGAATGCTACTTAGCAATCCACATGGCCTCTGCCCCTCTAGATGGGTCTGGTCTTTCTTATTTAAGCATGAAAACACATTTCTTTTTTTAATATTTATTTATATTGAGAGAGAGAGAGAGAGAACCAGGGAGGGGCAGAGAGAGGGGGAGAGAAAGAATCCCAGGCAGGCTCCATACTCAGCAAGGAGCCCAGTGTAGGGCTTGGTCTCACTAACCATGAGATCATGACCCGAGCTGAGATCAAGAGTCGGAGGCTCAACCGACTGACTGAGCCGCCCAGGCCCCCGTGAACACACATTTCTGATAGACTTAGTCATTAAAGAAAGTTGGAAAAATAATGGCAAAGCGGAAAATAATTTGGAAATATAGAAGAAATAACGGGCATTTCTAGAATTTCAGTTGAACCGTTTGGCAATGGTAACATTTCCCCTAAAAGGTTAGTTCTCTTGACATTAATGAGTGTATAATACATCACAATGAGCGTGAATTGCAAACCAACTGAAGCGCCATCAGACAAAGACAAATCATTCTCCCAGACATGACCGTCCGGCTGATTGCTTTTAAACTTCACAACCTAACTGAGGGATCCAGGACTAGAACTATATCATCTACCTTGTTTTCGTTTTGTGTGCCCTTGGCCTGCACGGACTTACGGCGTTGCCTTAAGGACGTTGCTTGCCTTGCTGCTGGAACTCTCCTCACTTGTCGATGATGTTCTTTAGACCGAAGAAGTTGTCCCTGTCAACTTGAGGAAAGAGCCTGTCCCCGTTAGCATCGCTCCCTGAGCACAGATGGAAACGCTTCTCCGGCAGACCGCCCCCATTGCCCCTTCGTGACCTTGCAGCACTCAGCTGTGTGAGGTGATTCCATTCGTGATGTCGTGACATAAAGCGAGGGCCAGGACCCGGTGTTCTGAAATAGATGTCCTCGTTAGGCTCTCCTTTTGAGACAGAGACACCATTTATCCATAATTCGCGTTCCCTATTAGCTTTAACCGACTCACTTAAATCCACACAGAGGTGAAATGGACATACCTGCATCCAATATATGTGGCTATCTAACTGGGGAGAGACGTCGTTCGGGAGATTTCTGAGCAAACACCCCCGTGGAAATGGAAAGAGTGGGGGGAATAAGGGAATGTTTGTATGTTAATGAAATGATCCAGGAAAGGGTGAGGAGGAAAGAGAGAGAGAGAGAGAATTACTGATGCAGGAGAGAAGGCTGTGGATTGGCGTCTGTAGGACAGGAGACGGGTCTCATGCACGACTGGTGATGTCGGCAGTTTAGGTGACTAGGGCCAGTTCTGTGGGGGAGTAACAGGCGAGAAGGCAGAGTACGTGTGTCCTAATGCTGGCAGACAGGTAGCTGCAGGTGTGGGGATTTGTAGAAATCTCTTTCTGAGTGCTTCTACTTTTTTTTTTTTTTTTAATGTGTATTAAAAGAGAGCAAGCAGGGGAGGGCAGAGAGAGAGGGAGAGAGAAAATCCCAGGCAGGTTCCTCACTGTCAGCTCAGAGCCCGATGCGGGGCTCGAACACACCAACTGTGAGATCATGACCTGAGCCGAAGTCGAGAGTCAGACACTCATTCAACTGAGTCAGCCAGGCGCCCCCTGAATGCTTCTACTTTATGAGGAAAATGAGTCACGAGCTGAGACTGAGCGTGGGAGAGAAGGTGTTGCAGGTTGGAGGAGACAGCAGGCTCTCGTTACCGAGGAGTCTGGCAAGGCAAATGGGACCGGGAAATAAAACATGGCTGCCGGTGTTCTTAAAAGCTCTCCTGGGATTTGCAGTCATTGAAATTCAAGTGTTTGGCAAGTCCGTGTTTTTCTGCAGCTGGGCAGAGTAGTGAGGTCATTGGATTGAGCTACAGACTGGGTTTTGGCAAATGAATCTTTAAGAGATGGAGAAGGAGTTAGGCTGCGTGCAAAGAAGCGGTAAGAAGGATCCACCGTGAAATTTAATGGATGGATGTGGTATCAGTAGGTCTTAGGGGCCAGTGTGGCAAAAGGGTCATTGGACTTTGGGTGCCAAGTAAAGGCAGGACGCTGGACGGGTAGAAAGTGGTGGTCGGAGAATAAGACAGTCGAAATTGAGATTGTGGAGAATTTGTAGTGATTGATAAAGACAGGGCAGGGGGTGGCCATGAGGCATCACTGGAGGAGAGGCAGTGAAGAAGCTCATGGACCAGGTCTCCAGTCATCTAAGTATACATGGAAGTCGGCCAGTATTAACGACAGTAATGTCTGGGGGAGACACCAGTAAGGAGCTAAGGTCTTCGAGGCATAAGGGGTGTTTCCCAGAAGTCAGTAAAAAGTCGGATCGTAGGGGCGCCTGGGTGGCTCAGTCGGTTAAGCGTCCGACTTCAGCCAGGTCACGATCTCGCGGTCCGGGAGTTCGAGCCCCGCGTCAGGCTCTGGGCTGATGGCTCAGAGCCTGGAGCCTGCTTCCGATTCTGTGTCTCCCTCTCTCTCTGCCCCTCCCCCATTCATGCTCTGTCTCTCTCTGTCTCAAAAATAAATAAACGTTAAGAAAAAAACATTAAAAAAAAAAGTTGGATCGTAATGAGGGGGGAATAACAAGGTTCGTTTGCCATTTCCAAGTAAGTGTGGGTGCCTTAAGAAAAACTATTGTGATTTTTTGTTTTTAATTTTGTCAGGGAGTTATTATGAGGGGCTACAGTGTAGGCAGAAGAAATGAAAATGTGTAGAAAGCTATGTTTCTGAATAGTGATTTGATGAGGATTTTTTTTATGGGGGGACTGAAAATAATTGTCTCAAAAGCACTGAAAATATTGTGTTATGAACAGGCTCATCTTTCATTTATCACTAAAAAATGAAAACTGTGGATTATCTAGTCAAGTGCACTTTTCACAGTGTCTGGTATATATCTTGTTTTGTTTCCCGATTGTCGTTTATGCATTTAGTAGAATATGGCAGAATTGAACTTACAGATTGGAGGTTTTGGCAAAAAAAACCTTTTTTAATGTTCACTTATTTATTTTTGAAAGAAAGAAAGAGATAGTTGGGGAGGAGCAGAGAGAGAGAGGGAGAGGGAGAATCCCAAGCAGGCTTTGCACTGCCAGCATGGAGCCCTGATGCAGGGCTCAAACCCACGAACCGTGAGATCATGACCTGAGCCGAAGTCAAGAGTTGGACACTCAACTGACTGAGCCACCCGGGCACCCCTACACTTGCAAAAAATTTCAAATCTCACAGGTTCTTATTTCTTTCACATTTGAGATCTCTTCAATTCAAAAGCGAAATTCAAGCTAACATACAGAAATTAAACATTTATATTAAATTCTGTTTTCTGTTTCAGGTAAGTCTGTGCTCTTGATTTATTAGTTGAATAATTTCCTCATGGCAGTATTTTATTAACCGATATGTACAGATAAGCCTTCTCCATTTTATATTTTGTTCTAAATGGACCACTTTTACTAACAAGAGAGCTAAAAGAAATACATGTTCTGTTCAACTGATGATCTGTTGATTATTAAATAATCAGCATTTTCTAAATGTCTTCAGAAAATCATGGCAAATTGAATTATTAGTGTTAAATATTCAGCAGAAACTTTATGAAAAGAAAAATAAATCCAGCATGCTATTGAAAGCTAAAGTAAAAAAAAAAAAAAAAAATCAAGCAGTCTTTTTAAAAACAACGAGTTTACTGTGAAGAGGGACATTTACTCATGATACCCAGAGAGAGGCTGACGAGTACGGTGTTGACGAGCCCGGTCCTGGAATCGGGAATCCTGGCTTTGAGTCCTGGCCCCGGGCCTTGTTGGATTTATCCTGGGCACGTGGCTCCAATTCTCTAGGCCTAAGCTTCTGCTGCAACACAGCAGTCATAAAATAACCATTTTGTAGAGGCTTCGATTACAATTAAGTCACCTATACCAAGCACTTAGGACAATTCCGGGCATTAATAATTGTATTTTATCTTACCCTCTGTCAACTTTAAGACTTCTCTCAAGCCATATCCCACACCTAGGACATACTTTTCCCTACTCTGTATACCAAACCACTCTCTAACTCAGAAGGAGCTCCCAGAAAGATTAAATTAACCTCTTCGAAACAGAGTGATTCCCCTAGCGATTATAGAAAGTATACATTCGTGTCCATTTAATCCCCTGTCCCTCTTCCGGTGCACAGCCACCAGGGAAAAGGCTTATGAGGACAACCAGGCAGGGGGCCCTCACCGAGGAGCCGACCGTGCCGGCACGGGATTCCCAGCCTTCAGAGAAATAAATGTTTGTTGTTTAAGCCACCTGGTCTGTGGAGGTTCGTGACAGCAGCCCACACTCTACACTAAGATAGTCACTCAGTGGTATTCTGTACCCAGTGATTGTGGTGACACACCCATTTTGATGGCGATGTCAGAAATCAGTATGGTGCTAGGTCCCCTTGAAGATGCCTGAATTCCTACACGAGACGAGTATTCACACTTAAGACAGGCCACGTGCGCCTCAGACGTTCATTGCCGAAGTGTTTGCAATGGGAGGTGTAAATTCGGCATGAGAGTCGGGGACGTCTGTGGTCATCCAGGAGACCATGACTTAGAAGGCTTCGGGAGTAAACGTTCTCTAGAAGTTTTTACCCAGTGGAAGCTGCCGTTTACTAGAAGGTTAAAAGTTGTGATCTCTTAGAAGAAGAGAGAGTTATTGATATTGCAGCCAAGTCTGACTAGTTAATAACTGCTTAATGACACATGGTGCCATTTACACACACCTGTATTCAATCTGAGACAGTACGGCTGCTGGAAAGGACAGTGGCCCGGGAGTGCGACCCGGGCGGGTGGCCCCTTCCCTTGGCTCCTGGATGCGTGCTCCGCGGTCTCCCCCCACCCCCTGCCCTCCCGGACGCATTGGCTCATCTGCCAAATGAAGCGGTGGGAGCCCTGGAACCCTTCCTGCCTCAGTGTTGGGTGATTCTCCTTTGGTAACCGTGGACTTTGAAGCCTCTGCGGCATTTGTTTTTCTCCGATTGCCTGTTCTTCGGCTGAGGGAGGTATTTGAGTATCTCGTGGGTTTTGTGGCCCAAACTGCTCGACCTGGTGCGGGGCCTTTGAGCATCTGCATCAGATTTGCAGTCAAATTGTATTCAGTTTACCCCTCCCGCAAACTTCATTTCCCACCTCTTTCCATGACTTCGTAGTCTGTCCTAGTTTTACAAGATTGTTACACACACACACACACACACACACTGTGGAGGATTTAAAGGAAATGATGAGATCGTCGGTTGCTGGGCAACTGCTCTTTAACTGTGATTCAGTGTTTAGTAAGATTGTTTTATCTGGTTCCAGGGTCTTCCCAGAATTTCGCTGTTGCTGATTTTGTGTTCTTTTAGGGAAAAGGGGGGAAAAAAACCAGTAAGCTTAGAAGTGTGTTTTTTTTTTCTCTGATGTTTCCAAAATTTGTACTTTTGATTTTAAATCGGTACTTTTTTTTATCAAAGAATATCACAGCCTGATCGGGTCCTATCCTCTGTTCTCTCGATAGAAAGGTGTTTTCAAGACAAACACTTCAAATAATATATATTCGTTCTCTCAGAGCAGTTCCAAAAACCAAATGTAAAAAAAAAAAAATAACGGACTCCCTAGAGTCTATTTAAATAGGTTTCAAAGCTCAGAAACAAACCTTTTAACGCAGCCGCACCATTCCTCAATTCTTGATTCATAGATTGTTTCTTAAGTGGCTAGAATTTATTGTTGAGCAGTGTTTTAAGAGGGATCATGAGTGCTGTGTTTCCCGAGTTCTTTGAGTTTTATGAGTACCTGCCTGCTGCCTTTATAATAATGTGGTGGCTGGATGTAATCCTTGGGGCACAACCTCTTTACCTTGAAAATCCCGTGACAATTGCTCAGTTTTCTTCTCTGTTAAAATTTGCTCTGGACAAGGCTGAAACCAGACTGAGTTTTTCCCTCTGGTAGAAAAACATCTTTCTGCTGCCTCGATGCCTGTAAAAATTGTCTATAGCTTTAGATTAGACAAGGGAATATCTTGGTGTTAATTGACGTGTATGAAATATTCTGCTAGATGGCATTATATAGTCATCTCAAGATGCAGAATTTATCAATCTTAACAATTTCTTGAATCATATCAATGAATACTTTTGGGGTATCTATTGAGTTTTTCATATTTTAGTGGTTCTAATGATCTCTGCCCTCTTGCTCACTCATATTAAGATTGTCCTATTTCTAGGGGTGCCTAGGGGAGCTTAAGTGTCCGACTTAAGCTCAGGTCATGATCTCACAGTTCATGAGTTCGAGCCCCACGTCAGGCTCTGTGCTGACGGCTCAGAGCTTGGGCCCTGCTTCGGATTCTGTATCTCCCTCTCTCTGCCCCTCCCAACTCATGCTCTGGCTCTCTCGCAAAAATAAACAAACATTAAAAAAAAAAAAAAAAGGTTGTCCTATTTACAAAAGGGCCGAAGACAAGTCCTAAGCACTGAAATTAAATGGTGCTCCCTCAATCTCCTGTCCTCTGATGTGGTCCCAGTACCCTCATTTCCACTGCAAGGGTCAGAGGGCGCCCAACCTTCACGTCACCCTCACCTCCCAACTGTCACGACTGTGAATCCACCAGGGCAAATACCGTAGCTTTTTATCCCTGTCTATGAAGCCATCAAAACGCAGTCTCCCAGATATTCCTGTGTCTACCTCATTTTGACTTCACTAAGGTTCCACACGAGCCCGTTTCTGCCCTGTGTCTCACCTGCTCCCATCTACTGGATAATTGCATGGCGCTGCCCTCAAATTCATCATCAGCAAAACCTCTTCCAACCTCAAACTCGCCTCTGCACATCTGCTTCACGTTAACGCGCTCACGTAAACCTGGCTTTCCCTTGATGATCTTTCTCCTACCGCAGCTCTCTGAAGTGGTGGGTTTTTATTTCTTTGTCTGTTTGCTCATAGCCTCTGAACCACAAATTTACTTAAATCATCCTTTTGGGGATATGTGTTCCGAGTGGATCCAGCGCCATTCCTAACTCCTTGTGGGTGGAACTCTCTTTTTTGGCATTAGCTGACACCTTTCAAGATTTACATTTTTGTTGTCCCTTGGGTGTCCCATGCTTGCTGTTTACAGGTTTGTGCACTCTGTTCCCTCTGGGCCAACATTGGGCATTGAGGACACTGAAGCCATACCTCTCTGGGGGGCTTTGTACGTAAGTGGGCAGGACCCCAAGGCCCTCACACTCTTACGTCCATCAAAAATAGAAGCATATATGTTTTTCCAGTCTTGGGAAAGCCACGCAGTATCGCTGTAATATTTTGAGTTTTGCCTTTTGCCCCTCTGTTCCATGTTCTTCAAGGTCCATATCCTCTTCCAACAATCCCATTATAGAGCCATTTTTAGCTTAGGTCAGGGAGCAAACTCAAGTGCGTGAAGAGTCTAGACAGGTGAAGTCCACAGTGGATGTCGTCCAGGTGTGAACTTGAAGCCAGAATACATAGCACTAATGTGTTCCTCAGACACCTAACATTCCGTGAGTTTTCAGGCAGCCCTGGGCTGGAAGTGTTCTTTACAGCGGCACACACGGATCCTCTGAAGGAGCACCTGTTTGTCCCAACCAACAAAGGGTCCATGCACATCAAGTCACAAGAAATATGCGCTCACGTTTTTAAATCACCAAACTTCTAAAGAAGCAATCTCATATGAGTAGGACATACAAAACAGCATAAGCAGTCCCTGGGGGGACGGGAGATACCGGATGTGAATTTTTAAAGAAGTGTATTTAATGACTACCAAGCAATAAAAGTAGGAAAAATTCTGACTACGTAAGAGCGTATAACAAAATCTAACAGACAGGTTTGTGAAAGAGCCAAATATGATTTCCAGATACAAGATGTATCACTGAAATTAGAATTCAATACAAGATAAAAGAGTAAATTTAAAGATTCATCTGAGAAACAATTACCTTATGAAGCGTGGAGAAAGTGATAGAAAATATCAAAGAGCTTATAAAAGATACATAGAATGAGAGTCTAATCGTGATTTCAGAAGGAGAACACAGAGACAGGAAAAAATTGAAGAGATATTCCAACAAAACTGGTATAAATATATAATATCAGGCAAAATAGATTTGAAAGCAAAAAAGCATTAACGTAAACATTGTTAATACATACTGATAAAAAGTTTTATTTACCAGAAAGATTTAGTCATTCCAAATTTGGTTGAACATGCTTCAAATATCTTCTGATAAAAGTGTAAGCAGGAATCAAGAAGGCCATCATTGTAATGGGAGATTTTTATACACCTCCATCAGTCATTAATAGATAAATCAGATTAAAAAACAAACAATAATCCCTAAGATTCAAACAACAAAACTCACAAGAGTAACCTAATGATACTGTTAATACTATACCCAATAGAGTAACACATGGGAAACATTATTTCACAACACAGAGCAAACATTTAAAAAATGATATTTGAAATAAAACTTTTACATGGCAAATAGAAAAAGCAAAGACCTTGTTAAAAGATTTTTTGAAGTTTTTTACAAAGTGTCAGAAGATATTTTACATTCTATGTAAATAAACAAAGGGGTAATGTCTATTTAAAGTGCTCGTAGGGGGGGCGCCTGGGTGGCGCAGTCGGTTAAGCGTCCGACTTCAGCCAGGTCACGATCTCGTGCTCCGTGAGTTCGAGCCCCACGTCGGGCTCTGGGCTGATGGCTCAGTGCCTGGAGCCTGTTTCCGATTCTGTGTCTCCCTCTCTCTCTGCCCCTCCCCTGTTCATGCTCTGTCTCTCTCTGTCCCCCAAAAAATGAATAAACGTTGAAAAAAAATTAAAAAAAAATAATAAAGTGCTTGTAGGGGCACCTGGGTGGCTCAGTTGGTTGAGCATCTGACTCTTGATTTCGGCTCAGGTCATGAGTTCCAGCCCCACATCGGGCTCTGCTCTGACAGCAAGGAACCTGCTTGGGATTCTCTGTCTGCCTCTCTCTCTGCCCCTTCCCTGCTAACACATGCACGCTCTCTCTCAAAAAACAGAAAGTAGAGGAAAACGCTGCCGTTTCTCTGGCGTGCTGTGGGAAAAGACAAAGCCTGCCTGTGTCTGCCACCCCGGGGGCTCGCAGCAAGGGCAGTGGCCAGTCCGCAGTAGGAGAAGGCGGTCCTCCCCGAAGTGCAAGGGCACGGACAAAGCCAGCCGGGACCACACATCTCCACACTGAGAGGCGACTCCCCAGCGCCTGAGTGCACGGAGCGGGACTTTGAATCCTAGCCAAGCGCAGGGTCAGGGGAGTTGCTGGAGCGAGAAGGACCACCCTGTCTGCGCCCGGGGCACAGTGAGGACGACTCCAACTGAGTCTACCTTTCCGGCTCCGTGGAGAAGAGACTGAGGGATCACCATCCCCTTCCCCCCCCCCCCCCCACCAAGGCAGGACCTCAGGGATCGCTCCTGGGGCCCACAGTGGAGGTGGGTCCAGATTACCCCAAAGCTCACCCCTTGCACTGGGTAACTGCGTATGCACCGGATCGGCACAGACCCTGCAAAGAGCTACTCCCAACCGGCGATGCATCATTGCCTAGATTAACTCTAGGTCAACTCTGGATATATAGATATATTCTCTCCCAACCCCCGTTTCTCCTCCTTATCTCTTCCCGCCCCTAGGCTGGTTACTCTGGTTATTGGTCTGTCTAAACAGACGTATTTCATCCACTGTCCTGACACATGTTCTACACCTCCTTTACACTCTTTTCTGTCCCTCTGGAATAATCAAGCCATATAGTTTCTCTGTCTGGGTAACTGTACCTTCGTTTCGTTTTCCCCGCCTCCTTCTTCATTTTCCGTTCTCTCTGGATTAAGCCTTTTAGTCTCTCTGCCTAGTCAGTGTTTATTTTTTCTCCCCGCCCCCCCCGCCCCACCCCCGCTCCTGTCATTCTCTCTTTGTTTGTGCTTTTCCTTCACCACCACCTCCACCCTCTTCCTTACATAGTTGGTGTTTTGGGTATTTTTGTTTTTAGTTTTTAGTTTTTTGCTTTTGTTTGTTTCTTTGTTGTGTTATTTGCGTGTTTGTGTGTTTTTGTCTCCTGTTTGTCTATCTGTTTTCCTTTCCAGGGCTACTCCAAGGAACAAATCAAAGCACACCTGGGGGAGGGTCCAAAATACCACTAGGAGTAGGGTAATAAAGTAACCAAAGTCACAACCACAGAGAGCAACTAACAATCAACGAAAGAACACTTCCTGAAGGGCCAGGCCCTGGACAATGTATGACCCCTCTTCAATATAGCAGTGCTCACAGGGGCAGAGCACACAACAAGCTTTTAAAATGCATAAGGGACAAAAACCTAGCCAAAATGACGAAACAGAAGAATTCTCCTCAAAAGAAATTCCAGGAAGTAGCAACAGCTAATGAATTGATCAAAACTGATTTAAGCAACATAATGGAACAAGAATTTAGAATAATAGTCATAAAATTAATTGCTGGGCTTGAGAAAGCATAGAGGACAGCAGAGAATCTATTGCTACAGAGAACAAGGGACTAAGACATGAGGAGCTAAAAAGTGCTCTAAATGAGGTGCAAAATAAAATGGAGGTAACCACAGCTCGGACTGAAGAGGCAGAGAAAAGAATAGGTGACTTAGAAGATAAAATTATGGAAAAAGAGGAAGCTGAGAAAAAGAGACATAAAAAAAATCCAGGGGTATGAGGGGAGAATTAGAGAACTAAGTGATGCAATCAAACAGAAAAATATCTGTATCATAGGAGTTCTAGAAGAAAGAGAGAGAGAGAAAGGGGGTGAAGATGTACTTGAACAAACCATAGCTGAGAACTTCCCCGATCTGGGGAAGGAAAAAGGCACTGAAATCAAAGAGGCACAGAGAACTCCCTTCAGATGTGATTTGAATTGATCTTCTGCATGACATATCATAGTGAAACTGGCAAAATACAAGGATAAAGAGAGAATTCTGAAAGTAACTAGGGATAAACAGGCCTTAACATACAAAGGTAGACACATATGAGTAGTAGCAGACCTATCTACTGAAACTTAGCAGGCCAGAAAGGAATGGCAGGAAATCTTCAATGTGATGGACAGGAAAAATATGCAGCCAAGAATCCTTTACCCAGCAAGTGTTTCATTCAGAATAGAAGGAGAGATAAAGGTTTTCCGAAACAAAAAAAAAATGAAGGAATTCATCACCACTAAACCAGCCCTACAAGAGATCCTAAGGGGGATTCTGTGAGTGAAATGTTTCAAGGACCACAAAGGACCAGAGACATCACTATAAGCATGAAACCTACAGACATCACAATGACTCTAAAGCCATATCTTTCAATAATAACACTGAATATAAATGGACTAAATGCTTCAACAAGACGTAGGGTATCAGAATGGATTTAAAAAAAAAAAAACAAAAAAACAAGACCCATACATTTGCTCTCTACCAGACATTCATTTTAGACCTGAGGACACCTTCAAATTGAAAGTGAGGGGATGGAGAACTATCTATCATGCTACTGGAAGTCAAAAGAAAGCTGGAGTAGCCATACTTTTATCAGACAAACTAGACTTTAAATGAAAGGCTGTAACAAGAGATGAAGAAGGGCATTATATAATAATTACAGGGTCTATCCATCAGGAAGAGCTAACAATTATAATTGTCTGTGTGCCAAATATGGGAGACCACAAATACATAAAACAATCACAAACATAAGCAACCTTATTGATAAGAATGTGGTAATTGCAGGGGACTTGAATATCCCACTTACAACAATGGATAGATCATCTGGACACAGGATCAATAAAGAAACAAGGGCCCTGAGTGATACATTGGATCAGATGGACTTGACAGATATATTTAGAACTCTGCATCCCAAAGTAACAGAATATGCTTTCTTCTCGAGTGCACATGGAACATTCTCCAACATAGATCACATACTGGGTCACAAAACAGCCCTTCATAAGTATAAAAGAAATGAGATCATACCAGGCACACTTTCAGATCACAATGCTATGAAACTTGAAATCAACCACAGGAAAAAGTCTGGAAAACCTCCAAAAGCATGGAGGTTAAAGAACACCCTACTAAAGAATGAATGGGTCTGGGGCCCCTGGGTGGCTCAGTTGGTTGGGCCAATGACTTCGGCTCAGGTCATGATCTTGCAGTTTGTGAGTTCGAGCCCCGCATGGTGCTATGTGCTGACAGCTCGGACCCTGGAGCCTACTTCGGATTCTATGTCTCCCCCTCTCTCTACCCCTACCCTGCTTACGCTCTGTGTCTCTCTGTCTCTCAATGATAAATAAATGTTTTAAAAAAATTAAAAAAAAAAAAGAATGAATGGGTCAAGCAGGCAATTAGAGAAGAAACTTAAAAATATATGGAAACAAATGACAATGAAAAGACAATAATCCAAAAACTTTGGGATGCAGCAAAGGCAGTCCTGAGAGGAAAATACATTGCAATCCAGGCCTATCTCAAGAAACAAGAAAAATCCTAAAGACAAAATCTAACAGCACACCTAAAGGAAATAGAAGCAGAATAGCAAAGGCACCCCAAACCCAGCAGAAGAAGAGAAATAATAAAGATCAGAAATAAACAGTATAGAACCAAAAAAAAAAAAAAAAAACAAAACAAAACAGTAGAGCAGATCAATGAAACCAAGAGTTAGGTTTTTGAAAAAATAAACAAAATTGATAAACCTCTAGCCAGACTTCTCAAAAAGAAAGGGATATGACCCAAATAGATAAAATCACAAATGGAAATGGAATTATTATAACCGATCCATCAGAAATATAAGCAATCATCGGGGAATACTATGAAAAATTATATGCCAACAAACTGGACAACCTGGAAGAAATGGACAAATTCCTAAGCACCCACACACTTCCAAAACTCCAGCAGGAAGAAATAGAAAATCTGAACATACCTATAACTAGTGAAGAAATTGAATCAGTTAGCAAAAATCTTCCAACAAATAAGAGTCCAGGACCAGATGGCTTCCCTGGGAATTCTACCAGACATTTAAAGCAGAGATAATACCTATCCTTCTCAAGCTGTTCCAAAAAATACAAAGGGAAGGAAAACTTCCAGACTCATTCTATGAAGCCAGCATTACTCTGATTCCCAAACCAGACAGAGACCCAGAAAGAAAAGAGAACTACAGGCCAATATCCCTGATGAATATGGATGCAAACATTCTCAACAAGATACTAGTAAATCGAATTCAACAGCATATAAAAAGAATTATTCACCATGATCAAGTGGGATTCATTCCTGGGCTGCAGGGCTGGTTCAGCATCGACAAATCAATCAATGTGATACATCACATTAAAAAAGAAAAGAACTATATGATCCTGTCAATAGGTGCAGAAAAAGCATTTGACAAAATTCAGCATCCTTTCTTAACAAAAACCCTCAAGAAAGTTGTAATAGAAGGAACATACTTAAACATCATAAGAGCCATTCATGAAAAGCCCACAGCTAATATCATCCTCAACGGGGAAAAACTGAGAGCTTTCCCCCTGAGCTCAGGAACACGACAGGGATGCCCACTCTCACCGCTGTTGTTTAACATAGTGTTGGAAGTGTTAGCATCAGCAATCAGACAACAAAAGGAAATCAAAGGCATCAAAATTGGCAAAGATGAAGTCAATCTTTCACTTTTTGCAAAGATGACATGATACTTTACATGGAAAATCCCATAGACTCCACCAAAAGTCTGCTAGAACTGATCCATGAATTCAGGAAAGTTGAAGGGTACAAAATTAATGTACAGAAATGAGTTGCCTTTTTATACACCAATAATGAAGCAACAGAAAGAGAAATAAACTGATCCCATTCATAATTGCACCAAGAATCAAAATACCTAGAAATAAACCTAACCAAAGATCTGTATGCTGAAAACTATAGAAAGTTTATGAAGGAAATTGAAGAAAATACAAAGAAATGGAAAAACATTCCATGCTCATGGATCAAAAGAATACATACTGTTAAAATGTCAATACTACCCAAAGCTATCTACACATTCAATGCAATCCCAATCAAAATTGCACCGGCATTCTTCTCAAAGCTAGAACATGCAATCCTAAAATTTATATGGAACCACAAAAGACCCCGAATAGCCAAAGCAATTTTGAAGAAGAAGAGCAAAGCGGGAGGCATCACAATTCCAGACTTTAGCTTCTAAAACAAAGCTGTAATCATCAAGACAGCATGGTATTGGCACAAAAACAGACACATAGACCAATGGAATAGAATAGAGACTCCAGAATTGGACCCACAAAAGTATGGCCAACTAATCTCTGGCAAAGCAGAAAAGAATATCTAGTGGAAAAAAAGACAGTCTCTTTAACAAATGGTGCTGGGAGAACTGGACAGCAACACGCAGAAGGTTGGAACTAGACCACTTTCTCACACCATTCACAAAAATAAACTCAAAATGGATAAAGGACCTGAATGTGAGACAGGAAACCATCAAAACCCTAGAGGAGAAAGCAGGAAAAGACCTCTCTGACCTCAGCCGTAGCAATCTCTTACTCGACACATCCCCAAAGGCAAGGGAATTAAAAGCAAAAGTGAATTACTGGGACCTTATGAAGATAAAAAGCTTCTGCACAGCAAAGGAAACAACCAACAAAACTAAAAGGCAACCAACGGAATGGGAAAAGATATTTGCAAATGACATATCGGACAAAGGGCTAGTATCCAAAATCTATAAAGAGCTCACCAAACTCCACACCCGAGAAACAAATAATCCAGTCAAGAAATGGGCAGAAAACATGAATAGACACTTCTCTACAGAAGACATCCAGATGGCCAACAGGCACATGAAAAGATGCTCAGCGTCACTTCTCATCAGGGAAATTCAAATCAAAACCACACTGAGATATCACCTCATGCCAGTCAGAGTGGCTAAAATGAGCAAATCAGGAGACTATAGATGCTGGTGAGAATGTGGAGACACGGGAACCCTCTTGCACTGCTGGTGGGAATGCAAATTGGTGCAGCCACTCTGGAAAACAGTGTGGAGGTTCCTCAAAAAATTAAAAATAGACCTACCCTATGACCCAGCAATAGCACTTCTAGAAATTTACCCAAGGGGTATAGGAGTACTGATGCATAGGGGCACTTGTACCCCAATGTTCATAGCAGCACTCTCAACAATAGCCAAATTATGGAAAGAGCCTAAATGTCCATCAACTGACGAATGGATAAAGAAGATGTGGTTTATATATACAATGGAATACTACTTGGTAATGAGAAAGAATGAAATCTGGCCATTTGTAGCAATGTGGTTGGAACTGGAGAGTATTATGCTAAGTGAAATAAGTGAGGCAGGCAGAGAAAGATAACATATGTTTTCACTCTTATGTGGATCCTGAGAAACTTAACAGAAGACCAGGGGGGAGGGGAAGGGGGGGGGAAGTTACAGAGAGGGAAGGAGGCAAACCATAAGAGACTCTTAAATACTGAGAACAAACTGAGGGTGGATGGGGGGTGGGGCAGAGGGGAAAGTGGGTGATGGGCATAGAGGAGGGCACCTCTTTGGATGAGCACTGGGTGTTGTATGGAAACCAATTTGACAATAAATTATATATATATATATATATATATATATATATATATATAAATTATATATATATATATATATAAATAAATTATATATATATATAAACAAAGTAAAATGCTTTTATATATTAATAAAAAGAACCCAACAGAAAGTGGGCAAAGACTATGAGCATGTAAATGACAAGAGATAAACACCAGTGACCAATACACATAGGGAAAGATGCTCAGCCTAACTGGCAATAAGGAAAATACAAACCCAAAGAAGGAGGTACTCTGTCATATCCATCCCATCATCCATCACATCAGTGCATCTAGTAATGGCAAGTGGTGGAGAGAACATGGAGAAGAGGTGGGACAGAACTGGTGGGAGTGTAAACTGGGGCATTCGCTTAAGGGAACAACTTGATAACTAATAAAACTTAAGACACACATGCTCTTTGAGTTAGAGATTCTACTCCTCAGGTTCTACCCTGGAGAAATTCTTATACACAGAGACATGTACAAAGATTATGATTTCAGGACTGTGTGTTGTTGCAAAAAAAGAGGGAAAAAACGAATTTTCACGGGGTAGAAAAATGAATAAATCTTGATGTATACAGCGGATACAAGGAATAGAGTTCAGTTATGTGTATAAACGTGGCTAATTTTAAAACCCATAATATCATTAAAAAGCATGTTGCAGAAAGAGGTGCAGAATTTGGTAAGATTCATGCAAATATTAAGACATAGTGTATATTGTTTATGAATACACATGCAGTAAATGTACAAAACTATGCATGGAAATGATGCACACCTTCCTTTGGGGAAGTGAGCGAGGGGGAAAAGCTCCTGGTTAGGGCTCTGGCTGTTTGTGAATCATTTTCTTCTTATTCTGTTAGGTGAATTTTGAAGTTAATATGACAAAATGTTAACATCTGTTTTAGTGCTGAGTCCATGAGAGATCTGTTATATTATTTTCTATCTCTGTTAAGTATGTTGCATAATATAAAATTTTCAAAATGAAAGGAGACTGAGAAAATGTCTTTAAAAACTTGCCATTTTCTGGAAATCCAATGAGGGCAAAGTTGTTAGAACAGGCTCATTTTAAAAATGAGGACTGGGAAAAGTATTAGATTTTGTAATAACTTTCAAGAGAGCGGCTTCATTAAATGTTGAGTTGGAAGTGAGGTAGCCAGAGGCTCTTCAGAAAGTTGGAAGAAGGTAAAAAGTGGATGGATGGCATACCACAAAGCATCAGAGAGCCAACAGAAGAAGCTTTAGAATAAGAGATCACTGAATATTTACCAATATGACATTATGGGAGAAAGAGTAGGTAAATACCTAAATTACATAAGATGGGCTGATTAAGCACTGTTAGATCAATTTTAGAGGCTTTCCATTTATAGGAAATCGATCGTTGTCTCTGAGAATTCCTTAACATTACCAAATTATGTAAAGATAGATACATATGCAAACAGATTTAGTAATTGATAGACATATTGAGTATTTATGAAGCAGTTTTAAAGAATAGTTTCCATTTCTTATATTAAGGATGGCATCCAAAATATTCATCTCATCATGCACAAATGCATTGAATTATTAATTGGAAATGCATTTCCTCTTTAGCCTAAAGAAAAGGACTAAATTAGGATCATGTGTGAAAACTTGTGGGCCCACTATTGCTAAACTTAATGCTCATTTCTTGGCAACATCAAAACAACATTTTCTGAGTATTTTTTTAAAAATCATACATATATGACATACGTGTTTTTGAAGCAATAACTACTTAATTTTTAAACTTATGCTTGTGATTTTTAAGATAGTACCATAAAGAGGGGTGACCCTTAAAAGCAGGTGAAATTCATTAAAAAAAATTAATGTTCATTTATTTTTGAGAGAGAGAGAGAGCATGAGCGGAGTCAGAGCAGAGAGGGAGACACAATCTGAAGCAGGCTCCAGGCTCTGGGCTGTTAGCACAGAGCCCTACGTGGGGCTCGAACAGTGAGATCTCAGGAACAGTGAAATCACGACCTGAGATGAAGTCGGATGCTTAACTGACTGAGCCACCCAGGTGCCCCAGAGGCAGATGTATTGTTATCTAATAATCAATGATAATTGAGAAGTATTACAACTACTTGCTAGCTTCATACACATGACCTACACTTAGGACTCGGTGCGGTATAGGCTAGAGTTTGACACTGTGACTTTTGTCCGTAGGACAGGTGAGTATGTTGGAGACACTCAGGAGCAGTTCTCCTCCTAACAGACGGAGTCAGGTGCCACACTGCCCTCCTCAATCCCAGGGCACAGAAGTGTGGAGGGAAAGGTTAACTGCATTGCGGAGATGGTTCAAGTGCATGCCATGAGAACTCTTTGGAATCTCAGCATCCTATTTCTTCCAATCTTTACCAAACCAAACAACAACAACAACAGCAACAAAAAACCCACAACTTTCAATAGTCCAAGTAATAAAAGTATACTTTTGATAGATCATTAAGATACTTCGAGTTTATTCCAACAGGAGTTCAGCCCTCTCGCTGGAGAGATTCTTGATGATCCCCTTCGAAACTAGTACTTTACTCCCGATTGTAACCTCTCTTAATTTTCTACCCTCGGTTACATTCTTACATCCTTGCCTTTCACTTCCTAACCTCAGTGTCCACCATGTCAGTCCCTTTGGAGTATGTTCTACGAAGGACGTCCCAAGCATTGAGAGCATAGAATTACCGGGCTGTTTGTTAGGAATTCAGATTCTGGAGCAGCATCCTAAAAGATTCTGATTTGGAATACACTTTAGTATAGGATTTTCCGTCAATTTGGACTCCCTTTTGTTCTTCAGCCCCACCATTAGCAGTTCCCCAAACTGGTTATTTCCATGATCTGCTTTCTCTTTTCCCTTAGCTGAGCCCGCATGTTTCCACTACAAATATATGTGGTTAAGCCTATGTGTTTTATAGTCAGACACATAGGCTGATCCTGTTACATGTTCGGTATGTATTGGAGAAATCAGCAAACTACCTTCAGTTATAATATCCTTATCTGTAACATAGGAATTCATGTATCATTCACTCACCCATGAATTTAGTTTATTAACATATTAATTTGTGTTTATATTTATAATACTTGTTGAGTAGATGCTGTTCTAAGTACTGGAGATATAATGAACAATATCTAAAGGTTCCACAGACCTTACAATTTCATTAAATATTAGCATTTAAAGCGTATAGTTGAGAAGATTTAATGAAAGCATTATAGTAGCTAATGCATATACCAGTGTTTAAGTGCCAGACAAGGTTTTAAGCTCTCTATGTAACACACTTATTTATTCCTTATAACAATAGTATGTGGCAGGTACTATTATTATTATTGTTTTATATATGATGAAATCGGGCCACAGAAAGTTTAAGTATTTATTTCAAAGTCACTTAGCTAATAAATGGTAATGCTGGGATTTTTAACCCAGGTCAGTGGGGTCTGGAACCCATCCTCTTAATCTCTGATGTGACACTACCTCTGTTTGAGACATTTAACCTATCAAAATCTTGACGTACGTATCAGATTTCTGAAGAAGTCAACCTAAACTACGGAATGTCTTCAAGACCAAGTCTGTAACTTGATCGGACACTAAGGTTTTTCAAGAAAGAGTGTGTCAACAAGCAGGAATAGTCTCAATGAGTATTGGGAAAAGAGCGCCTTCCCAACAGCAAAAATTGGCAAGGTCTGTGAAGCATTTACAGAGAAGAAACCTAATGTGACGACAGATATTGAATACTTAGCACTTCGTCATTGTGCTAATTGCTTTTCACAGATTACCCTGATTCGTCTTGATGATCATTTACGAAGCATGTGATACATCTATTCTACAAGATGAAGAACTGATGTTAGTACAAGTTGAATCACTAGTCCAGGGTCTTGCAGTCAGCAAGCATCTCCAATTTGATGGTTTGACCCCAGAACACGCCTTCCTCATGGCTTCCAAGTGTCGTTTTTAAAAATACCGGCTGTCACACTCAATCTGCAGGATACAAAACTTCTGGCACTTAGACTCTTATTTTTCTCCCAAGTAGCATCAGGGCTGGGAGAGTGTACTTTGAGACCATGTAGCAAAAGGTGAGTTACAATGTGATTTTCTCAGAGGAGCTTCCACTGGCCACACCAGCTGAATCAATTCCTCTATTGTTTTGCAGAATTCCATTTTTATAATTATTGTTTTAATGTTACTGTCCTCTGCTAGGCTCTAAGATATGAAGTTTACAGTGTACCTCCTTCATTTTTCAGTGCGTGTCCAGTGCTTGGTGTAGTTCCTGGTATGTGAAGGCTTGCTTCTGTGTTCACTTAATGTACATTTTTTTATATAAGTTGATTTATTCACTTAGGGAGAGAGAGAGCGAGCACAAGTGGGGGAGGGGCAGAAAGAGAGAGGGAGGGAGAGAGAATCCCAAGCAGGAGCCCAGTGCAGGGCTAGAACTTATAACATGTGAGATCATGACCTGAGCGGAATCCAAGAGTCAGATGCTTAACCGGCTGAACCACTCAGGTGCCCCTATGTACATTTCTAATCCTGTGCCTGGTTTCTGAGGTTCTCTGATAAAGGCAAAAATGCAGACAGATGACTATTAAGCCCTGGAGAAGGATATCCCTAGCGTGAATTAAACAGCACAGGGAGAAGGTGGGCTAGAAATTAGAATATCGGGGTTGTTTGTAACATTCTCACTTCATTAATGCATTTGCTTTTTCACTTACATTCACAGAATCTTGGGAGCCTGTTTACTCCGATTCATCCCCGGGAGACTGAGCAAACAACCCATCGCTGTGTGCATTCACTGAGGTGATGCGTCCCACACGCATGGCCTGAGCAAGCCGCCAGCAACAGACTGGACGTGAATTTCGGGCACCAGCAAAACAGAAGCACTGAACGTCATTTCTTTTTAAAGCAAGGCAACAAAAGTTGTTCTTAAGGGAGTATCAGGACTTCGTTGAACTTCATTACAGGTAATTTTTTTTTGTAAATTTTTTTAACGTTTTTATTTATTTTTGAGAGAGAGCAGGACAAAGTGTGAGCAGGGGAGGGGCAGAGAGAGAGGGAGACACAGAATCCGAAGCAGGCTCTAGGCTCTGAGCCGTCAGCACAGAGCCCAATGCGGGGCTCAAACCTACGAACGGTGAGATCATGACCTGAGCCACCCTCAGGCGCTCAACAGACTGAGCCACCCAGGCACCCCTCAGGTAATTTGTTTTTAATATTATTTTGATTTTGACTGACGCCTAGGGGTGGGGTGGAGGGCATAATCGATTCAGTGTTCGCTGTCGCCCAAGTTCTCCCACCCTGATCTCCTGGAGCACAACGGCCATCCTCGTACATCACATGGCACTGCCTGCCTTCTCGCACATTACTAATATTAGCGTATTTCGTTTGGGTCATTTGTATTTTGTGTCTGAGAGAGAGGTAGCCAAGCTCTTTGACAAGGTGAACCCTTCCTCCTGGATGCTGCCTTCCGTACTTGGATGATTTTGATTCGCCGCTGTTGTGCATTTGAATTCCAATCATAGATTCTCTCTACTCTGCTTCCTCCCCCTCGACTGGTTTTATTTCCAGACTTCCCGACAGGCCGTGCTTACTGCTTCCTCTGCGCTTAGTGGAACTCTGGCTCTTCCAGCCAAGCTTTCAAGCAGCCCCAGCATCCCTTTTTGTTGCGTGTGGGCTCAGCCTTGCTTAAAGCCTCTGTCTTATTGTGTGTTTTTTCCTCCATTAATTCAGTCAGCAGCTTACTCATCTTCCCAGTCACCGTTTCAACAGCTAACGTTGTTTTCCATGCTTAGGAGGTGTTGTTCGTCTTCAGTGAGTGGAATTAAATCATTTCACCAATTTTTACGTTTCGGATTGTGTGAATTACTATATGACATTTCAAAGTATCTTATTGGAAGTTGTTCTAAAGTACCTTAAAATGAGAATGCTTATGCCCCAAACCTATTTGATTAAATGAAAAGATTAAAAAAACCCCTCATATCCAAGTTTTGAGGATTGAAGAATTACTGTGTCCTTCAGTTTTTAAAGTTGTATCTCTATATTTTGTATATTCCAAGTTTATTGTATTTTCATGTCTCAGAGGATATATATATATATTTACCAACTTTTGAGTATAATGACAATCATATAATTCAGAAATTCCTCAGAGTGATTTTGGTGAGTTTTAATTCCCTCCTGCCTTTTTTTTCCCTATACCAAGAGGTTCAGAAAATAATTAAAAAAAATTTTTTTTACATTTATTTATTTTTGAGAGAGACAGAATGCGAGTGGGGGAGGGGCAGAGAGAGAGAGAGAGGGAGACACAGAATCCAAAGCAGGCTCTAGGCTCTGAGCCATCAGCACAGAGCCCATTGCGGGGCTCAACAAACCGTGAAGTCATGACCTGAGCCGAAGTTGGACGCTTAATTGACTGAGCCACTCAGGCGCCCCAGGAAATAATTTCTTAAATGAATAAACTTTTACATTTTATTTTCATTTTCACACCCTCCCCCCCCCCCCATTTACTGTTACTAATAGTAAAATCCACCTTTCTAAATGTACACTTTTATGAATATTGACAAATTTATACAGTCATGTAACTGCCATCACCAATCAAGACAATATTTTCATCAGCCAAAAAAGCTCCCTTATACCCCATTTGTTCCTGACTTTCTTCTCCCGCCAGCCAGCCGCAGCCCTGGTGTGAAAATATGAATGCCTTTTTCTTCCTGAAGTACATTTGGGAATATTTTCACTTAAGATATAAGTATCCCTGGTAACTCAGGTGTTGAGTTGACATAATTTTAATACCCTTAAAATATACTTGCTAGCCTTCTGCTGTGATAAAGATACTTTGGGGAATAGTTTAAATAAGTAATAGAAAATACAGTTGCCTCTGTAATTATGTAATATAACATTCAGTCTGTGGATGAGAAAGTGCCTTTTTTATGGCATCAAGCTTTGTGACTCACAGGATAGGGAAGGAAAAAATCTTTTTAATGCCTGGATGTTTTTCTGTCCTTCTCCTTCTCTTCCTCCTTCTTCTTTTGGGCAGGGCTGGGGTGCAATCAGTTGGTTTACGATCAGATGGTTTTTTTTTTTTAAATCTAAATAAAGTTTTTACTTGGTTTGAAGTGATATAGTGGCTATTATTATATATTATACATATCAATAAATTAATGTGTCTGACCAGTGAAAATCATAGGACAGCCAAATTATACCAAAGATTGAAGAGCCATCTCTAAGTTGAATGTAAACTGAAATCCGACTAAGGGCATCGTTTGTTCTTTTGGGGATGGGTATGTGATAAAGGGGCTGTCAGCTGGAGTGGTCAGAGGATCAAATTAATTGCTGGAGAAGACTCACTTTGGGGTGCCATGCGTCCTCCATGCTTCCCTCCTTGGAAAGTGTCTGACATAGGCCATGTGGACGAGAAGACATCACTGTGTTTATAGCATAAGGTCTGTCTCATTCTTGCCCGGGCTAACGGGATTGGGGGCAGACATAAGCCAGTTTTATCAGTGACAAATCCATTCTGTGTTATCAAAATTAGTACTAGGAGACATCAAGGCTGCAGTCAGACAATGGCAGGAACTAGTAAATCAGAGTTCATATCATACTTGCTTCAACTATAGTAGACACCTCTGAATATGCTCCTTTTTAAATAGTTTCCTATTGATTTGTGTGGACAGATTTGTCTTGTTCTCCGTCTCTACCTGACAGGGCTCAGTCACCCCTCTTTGCTGCATATCTCACTCTTGTACCTATATTTTGCCTTCCTTCTTTCTCTGTAGTCTCGCCTTAGCTTAGACAACTTTTTATATTCCAATTTCTATATAAATAAGTCTGCATCTCCTGCCAGCTCGTTAAATAATTCTAGATCTTCTCTCATTTACCTTCTTTATCAATTTCTACATGTAGATCTTTGCAAGTACTTCTAACTCAACATCCTCCTCAAAAATCTTCTACTGTCACACCCATTAGGTACTTAGTGCACAAATGTTTAATTGAATTGAACTGTCATTGTTCATGGCAAGAAGAAAAACAGAGTGTAGGTTTTGAATTGGGGCTTGGGGAGAAATTAAAAAGGAAAAGATCGTCCACATATCGAGATCACCACGAAGTACAAAACCAGGTTTAAACATTCTATTCCTTGGGGGTGAGACTAGCCTGTCTCCTAGAAAGATCTTAGTAGGAAATAAAGTTGAGGAGTAAGGGGCGAGACAAAACTGTGGCCGAATTTGAAAGCAGAGACATTGGAACTTGAGAATTTCATTCTGGGTACCTGTTGACCTCTCCTTGATAGATTCCGTATGTTTCACCAGAAGAGAATTCACCCTTAGCTTCGAGGGTGAGGATGTGGCCTGAATATCTCCAATCAGAATGAATCTCAGGAATCTCGTTCGGAAACATTCCCTTGTGGTGAGTAGAACCGCCGTGATGTAACTGTGCGGGGAGCTGGCCGGGAAACAAAGCTCAGACGAGCTAGAATGATCTTCATGTCGCAGCTAGAGGAAATTTCTGAAATTTGTAAAGGTCTCCTAAAAACTGAAAGAAAAGTTTTGGAAAATACGAATGTAAAAAATCCCTTACATTAGTGATTAGTAATGTAAATCACTTTGTGTTGGAGAAACACAAGAATATAGATGCATTATGTCATATTTGGAGGAAATACAAAAGTACTACTAGGTATGACGATGTGTTCAGAAAATTGATATATTGACTCATCAACGAATTCAATTGTTTTCTGAAACTGTTATAACTATTAGTACTAATGGAACTAAAAGGAATAAAGTTTAACTGCATTTCTATTTTCGTGCGTTTGGCACTGAACTTTTTAAAGACCCTCTTTTGTCGGGGGTGGGGAGTTTGAGGTTCATAACAAAATTGAGAGGAAGGTGCAGGAATTTCCTGTGGACACCCTGCTCCCACTCATGCATGGCATTCCCCATTTTCAGCATTGCTTAGCAGAATAGTACATTTGTTACCAAGAATGAACCTACATGACTCATGAGAATCACCCAAACTCAGTAGTTTACCTTAGAGCTCATGCTTGATAGTGTATCTTCTACAGGTTTGGACAAATATATAATGACATATATTCATCATTAAAATACCACACAGAGTGATTTCACTGCCCTAAAAACTCTCAGTGTTCCACTTACTCATCCTTGCATCCCGTCCGGACCCCTAGTAATCACTGATCTTTTTACTGTCTCCATAGTCTTGTCTTTCCCAGAATATCATGTAGTTGGAATCATATGGTATATAGCTTTTTCAGATTGGGTTATTTTACTTAGAAATATGCGTTCAAGTTTCCTCCTTTTTTCCAAGGCTTAAGCTCTTTTCTTTTCTTCTTCTTCTTTTTTTTTTTTTTTTTTTTAGCACTGAATAATACGCCATCATCCAGATGGACCACAGTTTATTTATCCATCACCTACTGAGGGGTATCTTGGCTGCTTCCACGTTTTGGCAGTTATGAATAAAGTTGCCATAACATCCACGAGCAGGCATTCGTGGACATAAGTTTTTCAACTTTCTGGGTCAATATCAAGAAGTGCAATTCCTGGACCATAGGGTCAGAGCATATTTAGTTTTAGAAGAAACTCCCAGATTGTCTTCCACAATAGCCGCACCATTTTGCATTCCCCCCACGGTGTATGAGAGTTCCTGTCACTCCACATCCTCACAAACATTTGGTGATGTCATTGTTCCAGATTTGGGCCATTCTGATGGATGTGTAGTGTTGTCTCGTTGTTTTAATTTGCATTTCCCTGATGACATATGGCGTGGGGCATCTTCTCATATGCTTATTTACCAACTGTAGATCTTTGGTGAGGGTCTTTTAGGGTCTTTGGCTCATTTTTTTTAAATCACATTATTTGTTGTCTTGTTGAGTTTTAGAAATTCTTTGTGTATTTTGGTTAGTCCTTTATCAGATGTATCTTGCAAATATTTTCTCTCAGTCTGTGGTTGTTCTTTCATTTTCTTCATGTTGTCTTTTACAGAGTTTTTAATTTTAATGAAATCCAGCTTATCAATTGTTTCTTCATGGATCATGTATATTTGGTATTCTATCTAAAAATTCGTCACTACACCCAACATCATCTAGATTTTCTTGGGGCACCTGGGTGGCCCAGTAGGCTAAGCGTCCGACTTCCGCTCGGGTCGTGATCTTGTGGTTCACGAGTTCAAGCCCTGTGTCGGGCTCTGTGCTGACAGCTCAGAGCCTGGAGCCTGCTTCTGATTCTGTGTCTTCCTCTCGCTCTGCCCCTCCCCCCTCATATTCTGTCTCTCTGTCTCAAAAATAAAACATTAAAAGATTAGATTTTGTCCTATGTTATCTTCTATATCTTCTAGGAATTTTATAGTTTTATACTTTACATTTAGGTGCATCATCCATGTTGAGTTAAATCTTGTCAAGTGTGGGGGCGCCTGGGTGGCGCAGTCGGTTAAGCGTCCGACTTCAGCCAGGTCACGATCTCGCGGTCCGAGGGTTCGAGCCCCGCGTCGGGCTCTGGGCTGATGGCTCAGAGCCTGGAGCCTGTTTCCGATTCTGTGTCTCCCTCTCTCTCTGCCCCTCCCCCGTTCATGCTCTGTCTCTCTCTGTCCCAAAAATAAATAAACGTTGAAAAAAAAAAAAAAATCTTGTCAAGTGTGTAAAGTTGTGTCTTTTTTTTTTCCTTTTTTTTTTTTTTGCATGTGGATGTCTGTTTCTAGCACCACTTGTTGAAAACCTATCTTGGCTCCACTGTATTGCCTTTTCTCCTTTGTTAAAGACAGACTGACTATATTTTGAAGGTCTGTTCTTGACCCCTTCCTTATTCTATTCCATTGTTCTATTTGAGTGTTCTTTTCCCAATCTCATCCTGCTCTGATTACTGCAGCTTTATAGTAAGTCTTAAAGTCAAGTAGCATTAGTCTTTCAATTTAATAGTCTTGTCCTTTAATAGTCTGTCAGCTATACTGGGTATTTTTGCCTCTCCAAATAAACTTTAGAATCAATTTGTTGATATCCTAAAAAAAAAAAAACGTTTTGGGATTTTTGTTGAGATTAAATGGAATTTATAGATCAAAATGAGAAACAGTGACATCTTGACAATATATTGTTTTCCTACCCTTGAACATGGAATATCTTAATTTATTTAGGTCTTTAATTTTATTCATCGCAGTTTTATAGGTTTCCTTATATAGATAATGTACATACTTTGTTAGATTTATACCTAAGTATTTAATATTTCGGGGTGCTGATATAAATGATGTTGCATTTTTAATTTCAAATTCTATTTGTTCATTGTTGGTATATAGAAAAGCAGTTAACTTTTGTATATTCACCTTATGTCCTGCAACTTTTCCATAATCACTTATAGTTTTAGAAGTTTTTTGTCATTGTTGTTGTTGATGCTTTTGGATTTTCTGCGTAGACTATCATACCGTCTGCAAACAAAGATAGGTTTTTGTCTTCCTTCCAAATCTGTGTACCTTTCACTTTGTTTTCTTGCCTTATTACATCAGCAAGGACTTCCAGTACAATGTTAAAAACCACTGGTAAGATGGGGCACCTGGGTGGCTCAGTTGGTTGGGTGACCAACTTCGGCTCAGGTCATGATCTCACAGTTTGTGAGTCCAAGCCCCGCGTTGGGTTCTGTGCTGACAGCTCAGAGCCTGGAGCCTACTTTGGATTCTGTGTCTCGCCCTCTCTCTACCCCTCCCCTGCTCACGCTCTGTGTCTCTCTGTCTCTCAATAATAAATAAACGTTTAAACAATTAAAAAATAAAACAACCAATGGTAAGAGGGGACATCCTAAGCTTGTACCGAAAGTTTCAGAGGTTTATACCATGTAGTATGATGTTAGCTACGAGGCCTTGTAATTTGTCTAAAGAGAAAGAGCGAAAGCTGGTAGAGGGGCAGAGGGAGCAAGAGAAAGAGTCTCAAGCAGGCTCCACGCTCAGTGCAGAGTGTGATCTTGTGATCTCACAACCCTGGGATCGTGACCTGAGCTGAAGTCAAGAGTCGGACGCTCAGCCTACTTAGCCGCCCCGGGCACCCAGGCTTCTTAAAAAAAGGTAGCATTTATCAAGTTGAGAAAGTTCCCTTTGAATCCTAGTTTCCTGAAAATTTTCATCGGGAATGGGTGTCGGGTTTTATCAACTGCATCTATTGATATGATCACGTAGCTTTTCTTTTTTAGTCTGTTGACGTGATGGATTGCATTAGGTTTTCGAATGTTGAACCAGACTTGCTAGGGTAAGTCCCACTTGGTCATGGTATGTAAAACGGAGTACAAGCTTCATAAACCTAATGGGAGAAATGACACCAATCTCTTATCCTGAGATATGAGATAAATATTAATTCTTGTAATAATACACGTGATGCTGTTCTATGAAAATCACATAGATTTCTCTTTTTCTCTTTTTTGGATTTAAAACTTTAATTTTTTTTTTTCAACGTTTATTTATTTTTTTGGGACAGAGAGAGACAGAGCATGAACGGGGGAGGGGCAGAGAGAGAGGGAGACACAGAATCGGAAACAGGCTCCAGGCTCTGAGCCATCAGCCCAGAGCCCGACGCGGGGCTCGAACTCATGGACCGCGAGATCGTGACCTGGCTGAAGTCGGACGCTTAACCGACTGCGCCACCCAGGCGCCCCGGATTTAAAACTTTATAATAAGCTGATGTTTACACGCACACAGATATACTTTTTTCTCCCTCTAGAGGATGGGTTGTTAAGCATTCACCAGCACACCACTAGCTACAACTTTCTCATGTACTTCTTACTTGATTCAGTGAAGGCTTATTTAGAAAGAACATAATTTTCAACAAAGTTCAGATGTTAAGTCAGAATGAGAAGTTAAGCATACAAGCTTAGAGGGCTTTGGGTCACTCTCCTGAATGAAAATGCTCAGCTAGCTTCTCTGTTTTTTTAGAGCCTCAACTATTCTCCTTGACTTTTAAGAGCAGTAAGAAATTGCTATCATGGAGCGCTGTATGAGATCAATCTTTGTACTGAGCAGCAGCTAGGAGAAATTGCCTTTGGTGGTAAAGGCTAGGCTATGGCGGGCTAAATATTTCATGAAGAGTTTTTGTTAATCTTAGCAATTGGTAATGTATTTTCCAACTTGGAAAAAGTCCAACAGATACAAACTTTCTTTTACTTTTCTGCTTTATTTTGTTTTTTGTTTCCTCATACTTTATACCATCTGTTTCCTCCGGGGTAATTCTGCCACCTGCAGGAAATGAGTAGATGACAAGTTCCCACTATGAATTCAAGCTATTAAATATTGTATGAAAAAAAGTCATGTATTTATTTTTTTTAAAGAGACACAAGTTCTTAGTAGTGCCCTGAGGTCAATGTGATTTTCATAGAACAGTATCACGTGTATTATTATAAGAATTAACATTTATCTCATATCTCAGGATAAGAGATTGGTGTCATTTCTCCCATTAGGTTTATGAAGCTTGTACTCCATTTCTCCCCCAGCAAACTAATACAATGCTGTGCACATTTTAGTGCTTATATGTGCTACAAAAGGAAAGCTCTTGATTGTACTTCTTTTCCATTTCTAAACATCTCTATTTTTTTTATTTTAGAGGGTGGGGGAGAAGGGTAGAGAGAGAGAAATACAGATAGGAAGAAAGAGAGAGAGAGAGAGAGAGAGAGAGAGAGAGAGAATCTCCAGCAGGCTCTATGCTCAGAATAGAGCCTGACATGGGGCTCAATGTGGGGCTAGATCCCACAACCCTGGGATCATGACCTGAGCTGAAATCAAGAGTTGGACATTCAATTGACTGAGCCCCCAGGTGCCGCCTAAACATCTCTACTTTCTAGAGAAAGGCTTTGAATTATTTAATTAAATAAGTGTCCTGCATCTGTTCTTGTAGAAAAATATAGTGTGAAAATCTCCCCCTTTTAATCATTCATTCTTCCATTCTGTTTCAGTTTGGATGAATCGATCCAGTCTATGTATATCAATTTTGTTCCAAATGCTCCTGTGGCAGTACTTAGAAAATGTGGTGCAGGGGCGCCTGGGTGGCGCAGTCAGCTAAGCGTCTGACTCTTGGTCTCAGCTCACTTCATGATCTCATAGTTTGTGAGTTTGAGCCCCACGTCGGGCTCTATGCTGACGGTGTGGAGCCTGCTTGGGATTCTGTCTCTCCTTCTCTCTGCCCCTCCCCAGCTTGTACTCTCTCTCTCTTTCTCTCTCAAATAAACTTAAAGTTTTTTTAAAAAGTGAAATGAAATAGAATCCATTTTCACTTTGGTGCCTGCTCTGGCAGCAAAAGGTCATTGGAAGAGGATTTCACGGAGCCCATGGATGCAGGGCCTTAGTTGGGCACTGGTCTCTGCTCTCCTTTCCAGGGCGGAGATGGAAAACAGCTGGTCCCCAGCTTCCCTGCTCTGCTTACTAGCTTGACAGAGCAGGACGTCAGACACCATTTGTTGGTTTTCATGGTAGAGGCAAGGTGATTAAAACAAGATAAACATGCCAGAAGAAGAAAGAAGGAAAATACCTCAGAATAATTTGGGTGTGAACAAAAAATCCCCTTTGAACTTCCTAAAGAAAGACCCAGGGGACTGTGTATAATGGGGATGAGTATATGTGGTTAATATTAGGAAGAAGGTCATGTTACAAGGGAGGAAATATAAGGAGAACACGCGTCTCTGAGGAATTATAAAAGAATATGGAGAATTTCATCTTTACGCAAAATTACAGCACGTTGTTTTTCACATTCATTGTGTTCCAGAGAATTTTTGTTTTTTTTGCCATGGCTTGTATGCCTTGTTTATTTTCTTAGCAAACTTCTGCTTACTTAGAAAATTCTCTTCCTCTTGCCACTGATTTTCCCTGTTAAATTTAAAGATGTCATTCTTTATCCAAAGTGAATAGATCACAAGCCTATTTAATAATAGATGTCTCAAGAATATTTCTTTTAGCTTTTCATTTTTAATGAGTTTTACACTGAAATAAATGTTCAAAGATAACACAGAGTTCCTGGATACCATTTCCCCAGCTTTGCCTTTGTTAATATCTTTAAAAATTCTTTTTAAATGTTTATTTATTTATTTAAAAAAAATTTTTTTAACCTTTATTTATTTTTGAGACAGAGAGAGACAGAGCATGAACGGGGGAGGGTCAGAGAGAGGGAGACACAGAATCTGAAACAGGCTCCAGGCTCTGAGCCGTCAGCACAGGGCCAATGCGGGGCTCTAACTCATGGACCGCGAGATCACGACCTGAGCTGAAGTCAGGCGCTTAACTGACTGAGCCACCCAGGCGCCCCATAATGTTTATTTATTTTTGAGAGAGAGAGAGAGAGAGAGAGAGAGAGAGCGAGAGCGCAAGCAGGGGAGGAGCAGAGAGACAGGGAGGGAGACACAGATTCCGAAGCAGGCTCCAGGCTCTGAGCTGTAAGGACAGAGCCCGACACAGGGCTCGGACTCACGAATCGTGAGATCATGACCTGAGCCGAAGTCGGATGCCCAACCGACTGAGCCACCCAGGTGGCCCTGCTTTTGTTAATATCTTATGACCCATAGTACATTTGCCAGACTAAGAGACTGACACTGATATATTATTTTTAACTACACTTCAGACATTATTGGGGTTTCATCAGCCTCTCCACCAACAACCTCTTTCTGCTGCAGGATCTAATGTAGGCTACTGTATTCCATTTAGTCCCTTCTAGTCTGTGACAATTTCTCAGTCGTTTTGTGGTTTTCTTGTGGAGTACTGACCGGGTGTCCTGAAGAATGCCCTCGTTCCTGTTTTATCCGAAGCTGAACCTAATCTCATGGTTAGGCTGGGGCTAAAGAATCTATAGAAGAACATCGCAGGCGGTATGCCTTCTCACATCATGTCAGGGGTAGATGATCTTCATACGACATCAGTGGGGATGTTTGACTTCGTCATTTGGTCACGCCAGCGTTTGCCAGATTTCCCCGCTATTTTTTTCCTCCTTTCCATGCTCTGTTTTTGGAAAGGGAGTCACTGAGTCTAGCCTATCCTCAAGTGAGATGGGAGGGGAGGAAGCTCTACCTCTCGGAGGGGTAAAGAGTCTCACTTGTTCTATGACTGTATTCGAAGTCAATAAAATAGACACCATCAGACCAGTTTCATCGACAGGTTGGGCAGTTCAACGAGTTCTTTGTTCACATTCGCACATTTCGAAAGTATAAAGATTTGCATCAACTTTCCTAAAACTGTTGAAATGCAGTTTCTCGGCTCTGTCTAAAATCAGTTCCCTGGGGGGATGGTGAAGGATTCCAGGGCAGTTTCACGTGGTAAGCCCACGGTGTCGTCTAAAGAAGTGAGTCATGTGTCAGATGATGCCAGTTGGAAGGCATGTTCCCAACTATTCAAGTTTTCCCACATTGTTCCCTCCAGATTTTAAGCTCAGATATGACCAGTTTCACTCTCTAATAGTACAGGCCTCCCTAAATTTCCGTATGAGCTAATTCCAGCGTGTGGTGCGAGAAGCCGCCTTGGGCATAGGGTTCACCTCCACGCTGGAGTGTCAGCAGACATCTGTGCCTTCAGTCTGTCTGTGCCAAATTTGCTACAAGTAAAAAAGAACGGTGTTTTTTTAAAAGGCATTTTGACTGTTGTTTCTGATTGCTTCAAAATATGGGTGATCTGAAATGGTAATTGAAGTTTGTAGTCACAGATTCAGTCATGTATAAACCAGTGAGACTGGGTCACTATCTACTATTTATCGAGCACTGTGGCAAGAGCTCAGAATTTTTTTCGACCATGAGGATCCTTCTGATTTTCCTCTCATTCCTTCCAGATAATTATGACCGATGAACACTGTGACGCATCAGATATACCTAACCCATCAGGTGTCCCCTTCTCCTTTCCCTGTTATCAAGCCAGACAAATGTTATGTGTCTTTGTAACACCATGTGATATGCATTTTTGAGTCCGCCTCATTCCTAACTTTATTGAATATGCCAGCACTCTTGTTTTTCTTCTTTTTTACACACTTCTGATTTCTATTAATTTTAAGGATTTTACGTATCACTATAAATCCTTTGGAAAGAAGAGGGAGCAAAAATACACACGTGACATTAAAGTGTTGGGGGTACTCAAGAGAGGACCAGGTATTCACACGGAGCTTGTGGGGTACTTAGAGATCTGTTATTCGTAACCCGACGCGCTCGGGCCCATAAGCTCACAGCTTCTTGGTCCCTTTTTGCTGGAAGCCTGATACTACACAGAGTAGAGGTCAACCGCTGACTTAGACCAGAAGTCCCAAGCTGGGAGGGCTTTTATTTTCTTTTCTTTAAGTGAATGTCTTCCATACAGCACTGTCCTACCTGTCCGCGCAGAGCTAGAACACAAACAAGCAAAATGCCTGTCTCAAGGTTACCTGGTAGAGAGGGACTCGGCATAATCTGATTCACCGTTTGGCTATGAAGCTCACTGTGTTCGGCTCTCCACCCTGGAACGAGGACAGACTCTTACCCCAGGGCCAGGATGAATTTCGTTCTCTTGAAGGGTCCAGCTTAATCACGTTCCCTTGGTCGGTCAGAGAAGCTGCAGACGGTGCCCGTGGAACGATTCCTCCTCTGTCTCTGGGGATACAGTTTTCTGAGCTGCAGATCCACCAAGGGCATGAAAAGGGGAAGAAAGCCAAAAAAGAAATCGTCTCTGCTAATTCAATTGTGGGTTTCCTTGGATCAAAGACAGACTACTATAGCATACCAAGTTCAAGATTTTACTCCTAGGATGCTGGAGGCCCTCTCCTCATGATTTACATTAAGGCCTGTGTATGGTACACATGTGGCCTCTAGAAGTGTATTTAAAAGATTCTTTTTTATCACTGGCAAACTGAGGAATAACATACAAGGAGGTCCCAATCTGATGATGTTGTTCAAAAACTAGAAGGTTGGAGGAAGTGAGGACTTGAGTAGACAAAAGAAGAAAGATTCATACATTAAACACCAATGAGGACTGAATCCCAAAGGAGCAAATAAAAATTTCTAGCAAATGCAGCCATCCCATTTGGATATATAGCCAAATAATTAAACTGCAGGAAACTTGATTCCCAGGGCTTCCAGACACAGGGAGAAAATAATAACACACACGCACACGCGTGCACACACATGTGCACACATACATTGGTAGGCTTGGGGATCATTTTTTTTACATAACTATTTTCAACCTCTGTGTTAGAAAACATACTTCACTGGGGAAAAATAAGGGAAAAATAATGGGCATCATTTTCTCAATTTTACTGTTGGACACAAGGAATAATTAACAAGGTTTTGCATACAAACATACCGTTCAAGAAACAATTTTCTGTGTATGGTATAACTTTATTTCCATTTCGAGCCGATGTTCCGCCAGTGGAAGAACCTTAATCGTAATCAGTTTTAAATAATCTCATTATAGAGTGTCCTCAGTCCATGGAAGCCCCCCCCCCCCATGTCCTCCTCCCCCTCTTTCCTCCTCACTCTTTCTCTTAGGGTTGGTTCCTAGCTCTTTATTCTTTTCTCCTCGTGGTTAGAAAGAGACAAGAAAGGCGAAAAATTCGTCCGTTAAATTTTCTCCTTTAGCAACTGGTGTGCTTTGAATGAGAATGAACACAAACAAGGTGATTTTCTGGTGTTTTCTATGTAAACTATTGTCTTTGTATCGTTCTGCAGTTTACCAAGATCATTGTGTTGTACGTGAGTTACTGGAGTTAAGGACTTGGTTTCTCTCTCTCTCTCTCTCTCTCTTTATTTTTGAGAGAGATTGAGAGAGAGAGACAGAGAATGAATGGGGGAGGGGCAGAGAGAGAGGGGGACACAGATTCTGAAGCGGGCTCCAGGCTCTGAGCTGTCAGCACAGAGCCTGAAGCAGGGCTTGAACCTAGGAACCGTGAGATCACGACGGTCACTGAGCAGAAGTTGGATGCTTAACTGACTGAACCACCCAGGCGCCCCAAGCACTTGGCTTCTTTTGCCTTTTAGAATCTGCAGACAATGTACCACCTTTATAATCACTATTGGAAAATAATTGAGTCTCAAGTTCCCTTTCAGCCAAGTAAGTAGAAATCAGTTAAAAACTTTAAATAGCAGGATCAGGGCTGTGGATATCTATTGTTTTGACTTGCTAGAATCCTCTTATGTTGGAAATTGCCCTTCCCCCAATCCACACGTATTACTGTCTTTCTTCCACGAGTTGGTGGCTGACCAGATCTGAGCCAACGCCAGTCCTTTCTCTGGTGACAACTGAGTGGACCAGGGGTAAGCCACTGATGCAAGGTGAGCTTCTCAGTGTCCCTGGGATTTTGAATACAGGACTAAGAATACAGATATGCTGGAGAGGAAGGTATAAATTTGGGCATTGGTAGTGTTTTCTTCTGTTGTGCAGACAGATGGCAGAAAATACTGCTCAGCAGTAAGGAAATAAAGCAAAAAGCTGAAACAGAACAAATACCCTAACGGTACGTAAGCCCTCGGGTTCAGTTGTCCCTGAGGCTCAGTTTAAAATCTGCCTTTCACGTTCCTGAGGAACACTCTGATCCCTTCCCCTTCTGGCTTATGTTTGAGTTTATGTTGTTTGCAGCCAAGCAAGTTGTAACCACTACTGTCCAGTGCCTGTTATGGCAGGCTGATTCAGACGGGCTCTGTTTCCGTACTGCAGGGAGAGTGGATGAGTCGGTATTCCTCACTGGCCACATGACTATGTCTCTGTCCATGTGGATTTGTTTAGGAGTCGAGGCACAAGGAAACCACGTGTTTACAACTTCAGAACTCCAAATGGAAAAACTCATTCTCTGAGCCTTTCTAATAATCAGATATTACAAATGATATAGGCTCATACTCACTGACTTTAATTTTAGAGTTTGACTAATAAATAGTTTAAGCCATAATGAGATTTTGGGGGGCTCAGTTTAGTTAGGAAAAGTCCACGGAAGGCTTGAGGCTTGAGGATGAAATGTGTGCACTTTCTTTTTTATATAAAGGTTTTCTAGAATATATAGTTTAGGCCCTAAGAAGAAGACAGTGTTTGTCTACAGGTATCGCTTGTTCTGTTTAATTAATTCTCATTTTCTGGAAACAAACAACAACAACAACAAAAACTCCAGCTTGGGGGGAAAAAAAAACAAGAAGGAAAACCATAAGTCTATGTAAACTGTTGGATGCTGTAACTTAATCAAGGTAGTTAAGAGTCGTTCAAATCCCAACTTGGTTGTGTCACTTGGGTCATTTGCTTAATCTTTCACTGACTCAGTTTTATTCTCTATAATATCAGGACAACAACTGCTACCTCATTGGATGGTTGTGAGTCATAAAGGAGGTAATATATCTACATCACGTAGACTACACTTAATGTACGCATAGTAAAGGCTCAATTAATGTTAGCTATTCCTTTCTCAGAAATTCTTGAAGATGTTGCAGTTCTCATATAGAGCATTGGTTGTTTTTGAAATTGGAGTATAATTAGCCCCTAAACAAATGGATCTTTCACAATACTCCACTTCTGTTTCTCTCAAGGTATTTCAAAACAAAAATAAAATTTTAATTGAAGGGGCAAAAGGTATTCTACGCAACTTTTAGGAAGAGAAGGGGCTGCCACAGAGTCTAACGGCGAGAATGTAGACGTCCTAGCATATTTGAGGATTTATCCATATGGTAATAGACTTATATTGTTTTTCCCTATCCTTTCTTTTCCTTCCTTTTGGTAACAGACCCCCTATTTCATCTGAGTAGCGTTCCGCACTACTCAATTGGGAGTGAAAGTGAGTCCTTGTCTACCAAGCTACATGATGGGCATATGACCCAGGCCTCGCTAATCAGAATGTCTGGTCCAAAACTATCAAGAGAGTCACTGTCTGTGGTAGCGGGTTACTACTTGGTTGCTGGCCCTCCTCTAGCCATGTGAAGAGAGCCATTGGATAAAGAGATGGTTTACAACCCTGAATCCCAGCCATACTTGAGGAAATGTCTCCTTGGACTTTTAACGACATGGCACTCAAAGATTCTCAAATGTTTTTTTTTTTCTTATTTTTTTTTTCCTTATGCTATTTTGAGTATGGTTTTTATCACTTCCAGCTGAAAGGGTTCCAGCGATTACACCTATTTCTGTATTGCCTTTTAGAGGCTGAAGGGATCTGTTCTCTGCTTCCCTGAGAATGGGATCCATTTTGACCCACTTCCCCCCACTCAATAGAAAAAAGCTAAGAAAAGCATGTAGGTATGTTCTTACCTAGTCCAATTATTCAACTTAGAGACTGAAGAATTAGGTTAACCAGAAAAGAGTAGAGAATGTCAAGAAATAGATGTTAATTTCAAAAATCTTTAATAAATCGGTGTCAATTTTAAATTCACTATTGTCAAAAAATGGGACCATCCTTGAAAGATACACTTAAGAATATGATTTCCAAATTCATATAGCAAGAGATCATGTAGACATTTTCTGCCTTGAGCTCAGATCATAAAGCATTCTCAGGATTAGCTTTTAGGTCAAGCAGGAACACATTCTGATATGTCATTGAAAAGTGCATTGGAATTTAGCTGTGGCCTTAAAAAATTCTTGAGGATTAGACACAGGAATATGCAGAATAAACAATTTTTAACTGAGCAAGAGTAATGAGAAATAAAGAATATACTTGTCCACTCTTCACCCCACCCCCAACCCCATCCCCATCAGAGACTGAAGAATTAGGTTAACCAGAAAAGAGTAGAGAATGTCAAGAAATAGATGTTAATTTCAAAAATCTTTAATAAATCGGTGTCAATTTTAAATTCACTATTGTCAAAAAATGGGACCATCCTTGAAAGATACACTTAAGAATATGATTTCCAAATTCATATAGCAAGAGATCATGTAGACATTTTCTGCCTTGAGCTCAGATCATAAAGCATTCTCAGGATTAGCTTTTAGGTCAAGCAGGAACACATTCTGATATGTCATTGAAAAGTGCATTGGAATTTAGCTGTGGCCTTAAAAAATTCTTGAGGATTAGACACAGGAATATGCAGAATAAACAATTTTTAACTGAGCAAGAGTAATGAGAAATAAAGAATATACTTGTCCACTCTTCACCCCACCCCCAACCCCATCCCCATCTGTATATCTTTAAAATAAGTAATTCTCATCAAGTTGTATGTGCCGGGCATAGCAAAGGCAGGAGAATGGGCTTGGTGACTTAAAAGCTCTTTACAGGGGTGCCCAAGTGGCTCAGTTGGGTAAGTGTCTAACTCTTGGTTTCGGGTCAGGTCATGATCTCCTTTTTTGTGAGTTTGAGCCCGGTATCCAGCTTCATGCTGACAGCGTGGAGCCTGCTTGGGATTCTCTCTCTCCCTCTCTCTCTCTGTCTGCCCCTTCCCTTCTCATGCTCTCTCTCTCTCTCTCTCTCTCTCTCTCTATCAAAAATAAATAAATAAAAACTTAAAAAAATTTTTTTTTCAACGTTTTTTATTTATTTTTTTGGGACAGAGAGAGACAGAGCATGAACGGGGGAGGGGCTGAGAGAGAGGGAGACACAGAATCGGAAACAGGCTCCAGGCTCTGAGCCATCAGCCCAGAGCCTGACGCGGGGCTCGAACTCCCGGACCGCGAGATCATGACCTGGCTGAAGTCGGACGCTTAACCGACTGCGCCACCCAGGCGCCCCTAAAAACTTTTTTAAAAAGGTGCTCTTTACAATGTCAATTAAGAGTCTCTTCTGTAGGAATGATTAGAAAGCTTCCCTCTGGCAGACATATCTTGGGATACCTGTCCCCACACTGTGAACCATTGTGTTGTCCACTTATCCATCCTCTACAACTCACTGGTACTAACGTAATCATTATCCTTAAGAAACTGAGGCAGAGATTACTTTAAATGCCTCTCAAAAAACCCACAGTGAGATTATAGCAGAGATGAAATTAATATCCCTATAATGATAGGCATAGAGTGCCTATCATACCACTTCCTATACAACTTCATTGTTTCTCAAACTTTGTGGGCTCAGAGAGTCAAAGGATATGGGAAAATATGGTTACCTGGGAAGACGGAAGTCTGGCTCTGTCTAATGTCACTTCTGGTCAGTCCCCTGTGACAGGAGCCATGCATGGTATGCAAGGTCTTAGTACCCAAACTGTACTTCAGACTCGTGTGAAGTCCTGCATTTTCACCAACGGTTCCCAGTTCTCCCAGTTTATGACAGTTTTGCATTCCCCTGAACCACTGGCGGGTTAGATTGTAAATGGTCGTATAGCAGTCTCTATTTGACTGTGTGTGTAAGACTTTGCAACATGGAGAGCTAAGAGGGAGGTATAGGACTGCCTTCTACGTAATTCATTTTTCCACAGCACATCACAGTTCTCCGAGTTGAACGTGGATGTGTGTGGAAGGACTCACCAGTGGTCTCGTATGTACCAGGGAATGGTGGTTCTTCATTTAATACCGGTTAGCTTTGCATAACAGCACAAACACACTATTTACAGGCTCGGAGCCGGCTGCACTCTCCTGACTAGCCACATGCCTAATACAGCGAATTAGGAACATAAAGAAAACCGGCACTTAACAAAACCACTTTTGTGGCACAACCATTCCATTGAGATGAGTGGTTATTTGCTAAATTACTCGGGCAACTACCTGGGTTCTGAGTCTTGAGAGAGGAGAAAAGGTGAGGGGGTCGAGACGGAGAAAGGAGGTGACAAGTTTCTACAGGAGTTACTTCAAAAGTAAAAGTAGAGTCACAAAAAAAATTTTTTTGAAAACAGGAAAAGCAAAGCAAAAGGGGAAGATAAAAGGGAAATCACTGATGTGTGTAAAAATACGCATATGTTACTTTCCTGTGTGTCCGTGTGCAAACATAAGAGAGAAACGTGAAGAAATCTGTTTCTTTTTATGGCTGACTCGTGTGTGTGTGTAGTGGGATTTGCTGGCTACATCTGAGCTAAATATTATGGCAAATAGCAGAACACAGTAGTTACTGCATGGGATTGTCTGTGAACTGGGTGGGCAGGAATTTTTCATTTCAGCTTGCTGCTCTAAGGCCACAATGCTAAGAGACTAAAAAAAGCCCCAGAAAGAAAAACGTGCTTCACTTTTTCTTTTTTCCACCGCTTTCCAGTTTTGATAGATGTTTAGTGCTAATGATGTGTGTGTGTGTGTGTGTGTGTGTGTGTGTGTGTGTGTGTGTGTAAGGACACTTCAAAATATCTTTACTGCTCTTCTTTTAAAGCAAATTATTATGTTTTCTTATTTTATTTTCTTCCTTGCCAGGGACATTTAGCACCAAAACAATGAAGTACACTCTGCTTCCTTCCTCCATGTCTGCTTATTTATAGCACGGTCTCTATCAATGAAATAATGCTATATTATTTTCTTGCTGATTGCTTAATGTTCATAGTTCAAAATTCCAGCCAAGGTCCTGAAGTGGTTTTGCCCTTATTTAAGATTTCCTGCTAAAGACATTCTATTACAGCTTTGCAAATAAGTACCTCCCTGCCCCAAGTCACTGTAAAGGTAATTTAGTAATTTAAATAAACGCTCTCTGCCAATCTGATTCCTCCCCTCTAGGAGACTGGGTTTCTCCTCATTTTCCTTAAATGGTCCTTCAGCCCTCAACCAAGAGGTAACTTTAGGTAAGTTGTCTGTAATGTGTTGCCAGGCAAACATGGGAAGTACTTGGGACAAAATAAAGCAAGTCAAAAAAAAAAAAAAAAGTGTTTTGCTTAACAGCTGGTGTCAGTGACTGTAGTTGTATAATTTCCTTACTGCTGGGATGAGAAATTTAAATCAGCTCTTGAGACTGTGCAGTCAACGTGATTAATTACAGTCCAGAGCTATGGTCTCCCGTGCAGCCGGAGCGACCCAGTCCCCAGTGCCACCTTCTCTGCCCGCCAGTCCCCAGTTAAAAAGCAGTTCCCTTCGGTTTTTTCCCCGTATACCAATCCTGTCTTCCCCCCTGCATTTTAGTAAGTCCTTCAGAATCGTTACTAATCTCATACTTAGAATTGGTTGACACAAATTAATGCTCAACTGTCAACGAAAAGAAGGCACCTTTTATACTTAAAACCTTCTCATTTGTCTTGGTAATAACTAAGATGAACAGAATCACAGCTGGGTTCTCTTAACAATGCAAACAGCTTCTTATGCTAAGTAAGTTTTTGTTGGTTTTAGTCAATAGGTTTCTGAGTGGATTTTCGTAAAAAATTTTAATTTCTTTAATTTCTTCCAAAACCATGCAAACCACACTGTATACAGTTAACCTCTGTGACTTGATTTCAAGAAATTATGTAAAAACACATTTATTATTACAGGATTGGCTGAGTTTAGTGTGGCTCTTCCTATGTATCTTGATTTAAGGAAAAAAAAAGTTTGGAAAGTAAAGCAATGTAAGAACTAGTCCCTAGGTCAGAACTAGGAGTCACAGAAATGGGTGCAAATAAGAAGTTATGTTTCTGAGATACTTGATTTAATTCAATGTAAACGGTTTGTGTAAGCATGGATTTGCATAATTAAAGTGGAAATTCTTGATTTAATTATTACACCTCCAGAGGAGACTGAAGAACGAAGATGAATGTAGTTCATCTGCACTGCAGTCAGTTCTCAGGAGATTGACCTGATGAATTACAAAACAGAAGTGAATGGGGGCTCGGCTTCGCTTCGGTTAGGCTTACTCAGAATTCCTTCCTAGGATGTTTGAACATAACGCAAAGCATCTCTCAGCCTCTCTGCAGCGGCAAGGCTGTGACATGGGGCAGGAGATCTTGCAGTTAGGTAGCAGGAAACCAGACTGAGAGAGAAGATGGGGAGCCTCTGTGGGTTGTCTGTTAACGCTTTACCTAAGCTACTTTGATTTGGATTTCTGTCCCTTCCAAGAAATGGGTTCTAATATAAACAACCATAATGTGTATGTTTGCAGACTTTGTAGGAAGAAAGAAATACATAGTTAGGCTGAGCATGTACTTTTTTATCTTTTCCTATTGAATTGGGTTCTGGGTCCTTCTGGAATATGGTCCCATTAACAGGAAATTTAGTTAAAGGAAAATATTTCTTTTCACAAATAATACAACTTACGGGGAGCGTCTTTCCACGTTCTTCTTTTCTCTCCCAACTGCTTCTTTTCTCTTTTATTATTAGACATTATCAGACCTGTTTCCAACACCCTTCACACCAAGGCAAGCACAGCACTGTATTTACAGTGGCCTAAAGACAAGCTCTTTTACGAAAAGGACAGAGTAGAGCAGGTTTGAAAAAATGTAAGAGAAGAAGAGGGAGGAGGAGGAGGAGGAAAAAGGCAGAATAGAAGTGATGAGAGAAGGCAGGTAGGAGACAGATATCCCAGAAACTATTTTTTCGTCTCAAGTGCTACAAGGTATAATCAGTCATATGCTGCTCATTTGGGGTTTCCTCTGCTGCCTACCCCGGCTCTGGCCAATTTGTATGTGTACATCTGTGTAAGTGCATCAGGGCACAAGCAGCGGGTTAGGGAGAAGGGTGAAATAGGATAGGAACCCGAGCCCCCAGCTGTACTGATTTAAACGCCGGAGAAAATGCTCTGCAGTTGTTTTGAATGGACGGTGCTCTCTATAAGGCTTTTCACCGCATGGTAACATTGACATTCTCTGCCCTGAGGACACCGGACAAAAGACACAGAGAGCTGCTCCGTAGTATTAGGTGATTTTAAGCCTTGCGAGTTGCATTTTTTCCAGTGTCCGCCCGAGCCGAACGGAATAACAATGAAAGAAAATTGTGCTTTGAGGTATTTTGATTTAGTGATAATTCGACTGCAAGTTCTTTGAGATTAAGGAGGGCGTAATTGTTCATAAAGACGGTCGTGGGAGTGGTGGTACAGCGGGTGGTCACAGTTATACGTGGGAACAGTAGTGGTGGTAACATCGAATGAGCACCTATGTGCTAGGCACCAGGCAAGGGGTCTTAGGTAAGTTATTTCGTGGGAACTCTGAGATAAGGTGTGTCCTATGCCTGTCGTTGACACACGAGGAAACAGACCGAGGGGTTGGTAGCCGTAGCCACCGTGGTTACGGGTGCGCTGCTGGTGGTAGTCACGGCAGCCAACTCTCCCTTGGCAGGCTGTGCTTGACCATAACAGTTGAAGCGTTCTCTCTGAAATCCTTACAAGAGTACAATGAGTTAGGACCATTTTGTCCGTTTCTGTACTCTGAGGATTGTAAACTTCTTCCCTTCCCTCTCATTAAGGAAAATAAGAGTCGTACATTAAACTTAATTATAGAACTCATTCAAGATTTGGAAACATCCAAATGTAAAACTCAATGTATCATCGGGCCAAAGAATAAGGTGCTATCGTTGCCATGTTACAGATGGAGAGACCGAGCCTTCGTGATTTTAAAAACATGTCCAAATTCACACACGCTGCACTAGTGGCGAAGCTGGGATTTAACCCCAGGTCTGCCTGTTTGGGAATCCCCCTGCATCTGGATGGGTCTTGAGCCATCAGAAGGAATGTCTCACATTTACACTGGCTCTTTCCAGTGCAAAGCGTCAGCCAAAAAGATGTGAGGGAAAGGGTCAGAGGCTCTATCTTCACAATTTCGTGTATCTGTAAACTTGTGGATCAAATGGATATCCAGGATCAAAATGAACAGTGAATTGTGGGCCGCCTCCGTGGCCCATCGCTCCGGAATCTTTAAACACAAATCCTCTCAGTAGCAAGATTATTGCCTGAATAATTGACTCCGCTCTCCACTTCCCCTTGCCTTGAAAGTCAACAATTAACTAGATGTCTTGGCTCTCTGCCTAACGGAGCAATGATATGTCTACGACATGATCTCCATTGATTTACGCGTACATAACGCCACAAACAAAGACGGTTTGAGAAGTTACATAAAAGTGTCTGGCTGCGGTCTTAGTTATGCCATAGCACTTTGTTATATGACCCAATTCGGGCTAACATTTTCTCAGGCAGTTGTTTCCTGTGCATTTCCTGAGGTTTCCACAACTAGCCATTTTTTTTTTTTAAAGAATGGTACTTAAAATAATAGAGCTTTTAAGGAATCTGAAGTTTAGTGATTAGGATTGTGGCCAGGGGGTCTATTTCCTGCTATCTGCGAGAATATAGAAGGTAGAATTCCTTCCTAATTGTTGCAAACACAAACATCCTTACAATTTTTTTTTTCCTCTAGCAGATTGATAAGAGAAAGACTCAGCAGAACATAGCGCCCCAGGGACAACTGGATGCCATTTTGCTTTAAGAGAAACAAAATAGGAAACCAACCAACAAAACCAATCTAGATTTCCTCATACCAAAGAGACGGGAGAAACATGTTTGGATAGTGTGATGCAGTCAGAGGTTTCCTATATCACAACAAAGAGGCCTGCATATGAACAAACTTTTGAACACTGTCTTACAAAAGATACTTGGAACTAGTATTATTTATTTTCCTATAGATCTTGAGTGAAAAAGCGGAGACCTTTAGAAGGAGCTGATTCATACGAACGGTTTTGAGCGCACAAAAGATGAAACGGTTCGACATTTCAAACTAACAGAGCTCAAGTTTTGCGCCTGAAAAAGCAATGAGATTTTTTGAAAGTGAACATGAAAACACTGACAAGGTCTTTATGTCTCTGGGAATACTACGACAGCCTCTCTTTCCTCAGGGACACCGACTCTTTTTACGTATAAAGAAATGCCAGCTTAATAAGATTTGTAGCCAGTTCATTCAAGCTTCATACCACGATGCTGCCCTGAACCTTCTCCAGCTCTATCCCCCCCTTTCAGAATCCTTTGCCGATAACTTCTACCACCTTTGTGCCGGGTCCGGGGGACTTGGATGGTCTTTCCTTAAGCATGGGACAGGCACAGTGTAGCACTTCTGAGACGGAGCTTGGATATGCACAAAGACTTCTGAAGTTTAGGTGGTCGTTAAGAAGTAATAAGCATAGATAATGTCAGCATCATACCTTAGGAAATGTAAAAGCTTGCCCATCATGTACGTTAGGTGGAATCCGGGAGCTGAAAGATTGTGCTGGCATAGTGGACCCTTTGTTTCCTGGCCACCTGGCTCTCGAGCCCTCTTCTCCTGGTGACCACGTATCCAGTTGCCGCCTGAGGAACCACCTCCTCCTCCATGGGCACAGGTGGTTGGAGTAAGACTTTGACCAGCTGAGAATCAGGGTAGGAGCGCATGACTCTGGCCTGCATCAACGTTTTAGTTTATTTGCAGAGTTTCAGTGATTGCCGCTGTGTCCGGCACCTAAGAGGAATGTGATATTGTTCTGTGGATTTTAGGTAGAGAGGAAGATGCATGTTGTGCTCTGGGAAAATTCTAGTAAAGAAAAAATATATAAAGGAGAACCACGTGAACTTATTAAGACTAGGTGGGGGAACTGGAATCATAAGGTGCCGTATTCATGCCTGTCTTACACTGAGGCCCTTAAGCGACCCTGTGCCCGTACCTGTGTCTCCCTTCATATCAGGAACCTTTGCTCTGCTTCCTTTGCCACCGTACGGTGTCCTCCAGCCCTGAAGCGTCCCCTTTCCGGGCTGGATGGCACCTGCTGGCATTGGGCTCCATGGTGCCTTCCCGCAGGTCATTGGGGGCGTACCCCAGGAAAATGCTGTTTCCCGTGATCGATGAAACAAGGGGAGTGCGATCATAAGGAATGTTTCATTGCCCCTTAGTCTCCTAAAACCAACGGAAGTTTTCTACTGTGAATTTTTTTTTTTTTTTTAACATTTATTTATTTTTGAGACAGAGAGAGACAGAGCATGTACAGGGGAGGGGCAGAGAGAGAGGGAGACACAGAATCGGAAACAGGCTCCAGGCTCTGAGCGGTCAGCACAGAGCCCGACGCGGGGCTAGAACTCACAGACCGCGAGATCATGACCTGAGCCGAAGTTGGACGCTCAACCGACCAAGCCACCCAGGCGCCCCTCTACTGTGAATCTTAAATTGACTTGAGGAATGCACGTTCACCGGATGTAGGAATCCCTTCTCTGAACAGGGTCTAGGGGAAATACTATGCAAATCAAATTAATTGTTTATTGAGTGTTTCCTATGGCTATGCTTATTGATTTGGGGACTTAAATGTGGCTGTCTTTCCTGCCTTAATATTTTACCCTTCAACACCAGAACACATGAACCAAAAGCAAGTCAACAGATGATAAAGTATGTTGGTCATCTTTAATATTTATTCATGGGACTGATCGCAGCAACTTAAAAAATTAATTGAACATAAAAGAAACGATGCCTTTTAATTTTTGTTTATCTGTTAGAACTTTTACAAGTAATAGACTTTTGTCTATTATAAACAATGGTTTTATCTCTTATCTGTTATAAATAACTATTTATAAATTATAGCCATTTTATTTGTGACAGTTAAAAAATATTTCTGAAATGTGAATGTTATGTTTTTAAAGGAAACTTCATAAAGAAGTAAGAGATCATATTTTATCTAATTTCACTGAGTAGTATGTGATCCAAGGTTACAACCACAGAGTGGCAGGAAATAGATGGTTAATCCTGCCATTGCCTGAAATTATTCACGGTGAATCAAAAACATAAGAACTTGAGGGGCGCCTGGGTGGCTCAGTCTGTTAAACGTCTGATTTGGGCTCTGGTCATGATCTCGCGGTTTGTGAGTTTGAGCCCCATGTCGGGCTCTGTGCTGACAGCTCGGAGCCTGGAGCCTGCTTCAGATTCTGTGTCTCCCTGCTCTCTCTCTCTCTGCCCCTCCCTGCGCGCACTCTCTCTCTCTCTCTCTCTCTCTAAAAATAAATAACTTAAAAGAATAGGGGATACTCCTGAGACTGTCTTCACTGGCAACTATCTAACTTCACAGGTGTCTTTATATTAGACCTCAGGAAAAGTCATATTTACTTAAAGACTTTGATTTTCTCTCTTCAACACACTATATCCCTTCAGTTAGTAAATGCTCTAGGCAAGTTTGGTGTATACCAACAACACCATGAAACAGGGTTGTGGCTACTAAGAAATGGAACCAGAAATGACAGGTGTTTTCAGGGTGGGATCTACATTCTTTTTGAGGAGGATCACACCTAGATGGGGAAATCTAATGAAGTAAAAAACCCTCATATTTATTGGTGCTAATTTCCTGACATGTATCATCATATCTAGTTCCCTCAAACATGTTCTGCGATACCCTGTCTCTGTGATTTACTATTTGCATTTCTAAGGCATGAAATATGAAGCTTAGGGAAGTTGGGTGGTTTTCCCCAAGTCCTTGAGTTAGAAAAAAAAATGGGCAAGAATAGAATAATTAGTGTTTGGGGGAGCCTGGGTGGCTCAGTCGGTTGAGCATTTGACTTCAGCTCATGATGTCAGAGTTCGTGGGTTCAATCCCCACGTCAGGCTCCATGCTGATGGCTCAGAGCCTGGAACCTGCTTCGGATTCTGTATTTCCCTCTCTCTCTGCCCCTCCCCTGCTCACTCTCTGTCTCTCTGTCTCTGTCTTTCTCTCTCTCTCAAAAATAAACATTAAAAGAATTAAAAAATAATAATAATTAGTGTTTGTTGGGTCCCAGGCCCTGTTCTTTCCTAACACTGTGATTATGTTTTAGATTGGGAAGAGATTTGCAAATTACATTTATAGTTATTTTATATTGTTCTATGCTTCCTATATAGCTGTAGATCTTGCATAAGTTACATTAGTGACCTTTTAATCCAGATAGCGTACAGAAATAGATAGGTTAATCCTTATACAAGTTCAAAATAAAGTAGATAAAAATTAATTTGATTTTTAAATTATTTACTCCCTCTACTGGTGGCTTTTTGAAGTGATAGAAGTGCACTAAGGGTTGAGTGTGTGACTTCCTAACATACATCAAACTCTCAAAATAGAATGAATATTCAGTTCATTAAAAATCTGTCTTATGAGTTAGCATACCGTTACCTCACCTCTTTGTGACCGTTGCTACAGAAATTCTTGAAAGATTTGTTGATTTTTTAAGATAAGCATACTTCTATTTGTCACAAAGTATATTTCTTCCAGAGTATAGTTAGCCACACATGAATTATGTTTGTGAAATTTCAAAGGTTTTGTCTTTTGATACGTGTGTGTGTCAGTTTTTGCTTCCAAATTCTGTACAATGAGTTTCGGATTGAAAAGACCGTGAAATAAAGGTTCAATTAAATGCTATAGGCTCATGAGAGGTTTAGAGGTAGCAATGAGAACTTGGCGTTCCGAGGAGAAGAAGCTAAACCAAGTTTTTAGAAAAGGGACATGAATAGCATCTGGCAACATGGCTGAGACAGAAGCTTTAGGACTTGCCCAAGTTAATAGCTTAATATCCGTCCGCATCAGAGGGACACAGAGGAGACATCATAATGGCAGGAAGAATGTGCAAATCTCCTCAACTGAGTTGACTTCTCAGTGGTGTGGGCGCAGTGACCAGGAACATTTTATAGTTTTACTCTGTGTGTGTGTGTGTGTATGTGTGTGTTAGTGGGGTATATGGTCACGTGTGTGTGTGTGTGTGGTCTGTACGGTGTGCTGTGGTGTCCGTGTGTGTGTGTGTGTGGTGTGCATGCGTGTGTTGGTGGGAGGAAGAGGAAGGCTCTGTGAAGATAAACGGTGCGTTGTCACTTGGTTTTCGTCTCGAATGGCTACAGAGGCTGCGTCGTGACATCTGTGTGTCATTTAGGTGGCTCAACAGACTTCTAGTGGAATGAATTTGGATGTAAAGATCGATCACCCTGTGGGCAACCTGACGCCCCAGAAAGTTTATAGAAGCTTTTTCCTGCGGCTTCCTGTGCTCCCAATAGAGGAATAACGTCTGTCTTGGCGCCGTGCTGAATATCCCTCAGCAGCATCGTGGAGGCATTCTGCAAGTGTAGTGCTGTCTCGAGCTAATACAAGCTCACGGCCACTGGCTTTCTGATTTTCCCTTTATTGTGGCACATCTGAACCTACGACTTTCATAACTTTTACCTGACCTTCCTGGCTTTGTAAGCACTGTTCACACCAACTACAGGGAGATGGTTAAGTAACTAACACTCGTAGACTTTGCTTTCAGCTGTGACAAACGAGCCTGGAGCAGACTAATCTGGAGGAAACATTAACCAAAAAAATGGAGCGTTACCAAAGCCACATGGATTTGAGAGGCCAGGATATAGGCATGAGAGTAGAGCTACAAACTATTTTCTTCTTACCCACCTTCAAGCATGAATAATGCGAGGTTACAGAAGGAGCTCTACTTTAGTGCCCAGCCACTGAAGGGCTCAGGGATCCGAATGTGCTGGCGACTGTGGCTCTCCCCTGGAGTTTCTGGTTTTTATTTAGAAAAGTGCAATTCTATAGTCATATTCAACATTGATGACTTTTTTCCATTTTCAATGTTGGTTGCAGAAATTAGACTTCCTCATAGTGCATCTTAGTAAATGTTTCAACCAATTCAAGTAGGACACACAAATAGTCACTATGCATAACACAGGAAGTAGCTTTGCATGACTGTTGAAAGCTAAGAATTGATTCAGGAGGACATGGGGTGGAATCCTGGCTGGCCATCCACTTCCTAGTCATGTGCTTTTGAGAAGTTAATTAGTTATATATGTTTTATAAGGCTTAAATGATCTGATGTGTATAAAATGCCCAGACCAGTGATTGGCCTAGGAATAGTAATGATCTATTACTATTATCAGTTATTATTAGAGAACAAGATCAACCCCATTCATAAATTAAAGAAATTGAATAAAAAATAACCATGAGGTGCAACATTGCACTAGACAAATTAGCAAACGCTTGTAAATGACGATGCTGGCAAGGGTGTGATACGCTGGGGAGCCTCGCATCTGAGACACCTGGTTCTTCTGAAAAGCAACATAACCAAGAAAAATACTCTGCTCCTTGGCCTAACAGCTACCTTTGTTAAAACCAAAGGCAGCCAAGAGTTTGTAAAAAGGAATATTTTCCCAGCATAACGTGTGCTAGGGAAAAACAGGAAACAGACTGAATGTCTAGCAAGGGAAGAATGTTAAATAATATGTTGGCATTAGAGTAAAATGAGATGGCATATGGACATTACAAGGACATTTGGGAACATGCTTTTAATGTGGTAGTAAAAAGTTTACGAAAGTGTCCTCTCGCCCACGCAGCCTGGGTGGGTCTGCACCTGGGCCCTGAATTAAGTCTATCACAGCAACGTGTTCCCTTATCCTGGTAACAGCTTCAAGGACGTGCACCTTCAAGGACGTTAAAGCAGGTCCAATCAGAGTGCACTTGAGCGCTTTGGCTGGAAATGTTGGAACAAAAAGCTTTTCCTAGACCTTAGGAAAAGAGCCTCTGTCATCGGCTACTGCGGTCAGAGGGTGTAAATTGATGCTGATCGATTTGGTGCTTTTCCGAGGGGAGTTTAGCATGAGGATAAAGCTGACAGAGGAGGCAAGTCTGGGACAAATACAGGCACATGGAACCAGTGTCCCCACCGCACCTCTGGTTTCTGCTCAGGACTTTGCAGTTCGACCGCTGATCATTTCCTGGATTTGTGTCAGCCAGTTGAAGTTGGGCTTGCTGATCCTTGAAACATACTAAATTCTAAATGAGACACGGTGTGCTAGAATACTAAGTGGGGGAAAAGCATGAATCAAAATTATATGGTGCAGTGTGCTCTCAATAATGGAAAATGTATAGTCACAGAAACCACTGGAAAAGATGTAAAATATATCTCTACTTGACACGACCAACTATTTTTACCTTTTCAAGCATTTTTCAAGATTTCATAATGGTCATATGTCATAGATGACTTTCATTACCTAAGATAAAATGTTTACTAGATTTGGAAGTAGTAGACCACGTGATAATATTTAAAACCCTTTTCTTACTTCTGGAGCATTATAATGTATATACATTTAGAAGTAAAGAATTCACCTCTGGTCACAAATAAGATGTTTAAGATAATTACTCTGGGAGCTAATCTCCTCTTTCCTTCAAGCTGTTATATAGACATAGGGTTCTATTGGAAAGAACATGTTATTTGATTAAAATTTGAATGGTGTACATATTTATATGGTATTAGGGAGACAGAAATGCCCCCTTTAAATTGTGCAGTGGGCCCATCAGCCCGCATATTCCAGCGAGCCCCTGTAAGTCCTTACTACGAGCCCGATTCCTGGTCCTGAATCCAAAATTAACATTTGGAGAGCATTTCAGTATATGTTTTCAAAGATGGTTTTATGACTCATCAGCAGTTGAACGTTCTGATATCCTCGAAGCTTCTTTCACATAGGAAAACTAAATCCAAAATTCTAAAAGCAAAAACAAAAACAAATCCCTTTTTACAGGGTTAGATTTTCGAACAATAGCAATGGTATTTTTGTTTGCTAAATTCTTCTTTGCCTGGGTATGATAGGAATTGTTTTTGTGTCTACATATTTTCCCTTTGACCTTACCGGATTCCATGTAAATAATCTTACACTGAAAACCAGCCTTAAAGAAAGACGTTTGGTTGATTAGAAAAGCGTATTACCAAAGGGCAGAAAAACAAGGGAAAGCAGCCTGCAGAAGCAGGGTAGCCCCTAAGTGTTCAATCAGTGTGTGAAGAGCGATTTAAGTGCCCTTTCTGGACGTGACACGACACGGTGGGAAATGCGAATGGACTGGCAGTGCACTGCTCAGGCACACACTGGAAGGGGTCCTAAGCCTTCTAAAGTCTAGGTCAAGCTCCCAAACACGGAAACCACAGAGAGTTAATGATAATTGAGATCATATGTTTCTTATCAAAGCTTCCTCAAGAAAAGCAGCTTAAGGGAAAATTCATAAATACGTGTCTTGACCACAGTCTACCAATCCCCTTCCGCATCGGAGCCTTCAGCTAATTTGTTGACTTAATTACCCAAGGCACAGGAAGGTTAAACAGAGTGATAATCTGATTTTCTCTGATTGCTGATCACTGCAAAAAGTGGCCCATAGGATGCAAAAATAAACCTAGAACCTTAGGCTATGTAGAATGGAGAGGCGAGGCAATTATCTAGATAATTCAGGCTAAGTTGACTGTTTACAGTAATCAGGTTATCTGGATAAGTACTCAGCCTACACCCTGTCTACCGGAACAGCAGTTTTAATCACATCATGGGGTCTGATTAAATGGGTTATTTGTTAGATCTAAATTTAGTGTGAACTATTTATGTTTTAATAGTCAAATTCATAAGGAAAAACCTAATACACTATCCTGTGAAAACATCATCCCGAATGATGGGGATAACAACATTGTGTCCAAATAAAGAATGAGTACTTGTCTTTAAATAATTGGAAAACATGAGACCACAGAAAGAAAATCACATGTGGGGAAAATATATTTACTGTGGTTGAGTCTACTACGAAGGGCTACATAAAAAGTGAGGTAAGAAAAGTTAAAGCCGGTATGAGAAATGGGAGATCATCCCACACCGTAGCCATTGGAAATCTATATTCTGATGACCTCTGTTTGTCAAGAGGCATCAAAAAAAAAAAAAAAAAATCTTTCAATAGAAGAACGTTAGCTAACTTTTTTTTGTTGTTATAAAATACTTGCTCATCTTAGAAATTGTAGACAATACAGAAAATTATAAGGAAGAAAACCAAAATCATGTCCAGATAACACCACTCTTAATGTTATTGTGCATTTTTTTCTGTACTCCATAATAATATATGTAATAATAATATGCTATGGGGCAATTAAAAAATGGAATTCTACTGGACATACTGTTTTGAAGCATGCATTTTTTGCTAGGTGATATTTTAGATGTCTTTCAGTGTCAATAAATATGTAGATACAGCCTAATTTTTTATTATTTTACATGACTGCAACATCAACCACTATTTTTGGACACTTAGGTTGTTTTTAATTGTCTTATAAACAACCCACTGTTTGATAACTTCATCTTCACGTACTTACTTGATTTTTTTTTCCACCTGTAAATTCCTTGAAATGGAATTGCTGGGTAAAAGGGCAACACACATTTTTATGACCTTTGATATATATTGGTCAACTGAATGCCACATGCTTTTGTCTTATTAATGGCACAAGCTGGGTCCAAGAGGGCCTGTTTTTCACAGTCTGTCCTCCCTAAATAAACATCTTTATTTAAAATTTTTTTAGTTTTGCAATTTGATACATAAAAATTAAAATTTTGGCTATTTATTTTTTTAATGAATATTATTTCATAATTTAGTTCCCTATATTTTATGCCAGCCCATTTTATTGTTATTTTAAAATTTAAATGTTTAACCCATTTGGAAGAAAGAGTTCATCATCAAGAAATAAAACTACAGTTAGGGTAATTATGATTATACCGGTTGTGATTTTCCTATTCTGGTTCTTCCAAAATTGATGATTTGATACGTATAAGCGAGGCATGCCAGTGCACACAGGCACTTCCTGAAGTGACTCTGAGAGTGCTTTGGGATCCCAGAGAATGCTTAGCTGAAAGAATGAAATTCAGAACACCTAGCATAAAAGCAAAATCACAAAAGAGTTCCAACAGCAAACATCAAGTGCTGTGCAAAGAAATGAAAATCAAACTGGTGTGCTTCCATTAATACGGCACGTTAGAAGACAATGGGGCAAAACATCCTGACTTCTGAGGTAAAATAATTTCAACCCAGATTCTTCACTCAAACTAGCCATTCAAGTCTGAGCACAGAATAAAGATTTTTTTTTTTCATATGGGGAGGGACTCAGATTTTTTTTTTTTTTTTTAACATTTATTTATTTTTGAGACAGAGCATGAACAGGGGAGGAGCAGAGAGAGAGGGAGACACAGAATCCGAAACAGGCTCCAGGCTCTGAGCTGTCAGCACAGAGCCCGACGCGGGGCTCGAACCCACAGACCGCGAGATCGTGACCTGGCTGAAGTCGGACGCTTAACCGACCGAGCCACCCAGGCGCCCCAAGATTTTTTTTTACATTTCATGCACATTTTCTTGGAAAGTTGTGTGAAAATGTTTCAGCAAAATGAGAGCAAAATGTAGAATTAATTTGATCCAAGAGGCAAAGGTTTCAACCCAGGAAAGCAGTGATCGTAAGATCCAGTTTACAACTAGCAACGGGGCAAGGACAACCAGCTGACTAGAGCACAGGGAGGGAGGTTTTGGGGGAAGGACTGCAAGGAAATCAGTGTATGTGAAAGAGCCGATAGAAAAATAGAAAAAAGATGATAGTATAGAGAATTAGAAAAAAAAAATAGTTCATGATACAGAAATACTGACATAAATTAGAGGGCATTAGAAATTTCAAGAACAAGAAATTTTTGTTTCAACTGAGCAACAAACTCAAACGATGGACAATTTTAAGTAATTGATGAGACATGAGAGAAAAGTTCATTTGGTACTAATGCTAGCAATAATCTCCTTTGATTTGCCCAATAGTTGTGACAATGAATGTGTAAACACGAAAATTAATTCTAGCATACGACTTGACCCAACTTACCTTGCTGTTTACATAGTAATAATGTAAGTCCTATAATCAATCTCAAACTTTTAGAGCCAACTTACAGGAAAGACGTGTAGTTGCCAGGCAGAATGAAATTGCTCACAATTTTGATAGTGTATAAATAAAAAGGTAGTTGATAGAAAAATGGGAAATAAAGGAAAGGGGGATAAAACAGTGGGGGTGCTAATAATTTTATTGTACAAAGCAGAAATCAAATACTCTGAAAATCAATGGAATAAGAACCACAGGTGTAAGTATATCAAAGGTTATAAAGGTAACCAATGAAAGAATAACAATGGGGCACCTGGGTGGCTCAGCCAGTTAAGTGTCTGACTTTGGCTCAGGTCATGATCTCATGGTTTGTGGGTTCGAGCCCCTCTGACAGCTGACAGCTCAGAGCCTGGAGCCTGCTTCAGATTCTGTCTCCCTCTCTCTCTGCCACTCCCTCTCTTTCTCTCTCAAAAATAAAAAAAAAATTTGGGGTGCCTGTGTGGCTCAGTCAGCTGAGTGTCCAACTTCCGCTCAGGTCATGATCTCGCGGTTCGTGGGTTCAAGCCCCGCATCGGGCTCTGTGCTGACAGCTCGGAGCCTGGAGCCTGCTTTGGATTCTGTGTCTCCCTCTCTCTGCCCCTCCCTGGCTCGTGCTTTCTCTCTCTCTCTCTCTCAAAAATAAACATTAAAAAAAGAGTAAAGTGAAAAAAATATCAATAAAGCAAATATTAAACATTGATATGAGTAAACGGTGAGTGGGATATAGCAGGTGTGTATAATCTTTATCATCCATGTCAGAGAATTAATAGGTATTGTCCAAAGTAGGTAAAACAGGAAACGGAAGTCCAAACATATATAGATATGAAAGTAACAGTCATGAGCATCAAACACAGAAACAGATCGCAAGCTCTGGGCAGAGGGAGTGGCTGTGGTTTTTTATTATAAACTTTTCTGTAGTATTTGATTTATTATCAAGTACTTACGGTTTTTTGATCAAACTCGAATCTAAAAATAAAGACAGACAATGCATTGGGAATGTCTGAGGATATTGTTTGCGTGGTCTGAGAAAGTGTGGCAATCGCAGCAAGCGTGTCATTAAAAACATGCGAAAACCCTTCTGATTGGAGAGAGACACAAAGTGGCCGTGCAAATACAAGTGAAGGGTTAGTGGGACTTCACTGAGGACTTTGATAGCAGAATGGCAGTGCTATCTCACTTGTAGCAGATAATGCCTCCAAATTGTAGCTGAGAGCAAGGATGCCCAGAAGTAAGACTGTTTCCAGCTCCCTTTCAGCTAGTGACGGTCTTGTAACCACGCTCTGGGTAACTGTGAGGGGCAATGATGTGTGCAATACTCAAGATTGAGTCCACGTGGAAGGCATGTGCTTAACCACCTCCCTTCTCCTCCCTCCCAACTGCCGGGAACATGGACTTACAATCAAATTACACAGAAGAAAGGCAAGACTGGAAAGATAAAGTGCCTTGTTCAAGATCATCAGCAGTGGACAGCAGTAAGTATTCGGACCCAAATTCTCCACGAAGCATGTAAGTCGAATATTCTATGGCAGTCTCTACTCCTACAATAATCTAGTATTCTAAAACATTAATTTGACAAATGTTTATTGGCCGGTGGATGAATTAGGAATTTACTAAAAAAAAAAAATTCTTTCATTACTAGAGTGGTTTATAAAGTGAGATGTTCTGGTTATTTCAAACTATTTGTTTTATGATAAGATCTTTTTCAAAAATGTTTTTAAAAGCCAGTTGTGTTTCCAGGTTTTCTCAGGCCAAAAATTTCTGTTGTCATTTTGATTATAATAATAATTAAAGACGAACACACATACTTGAGACAATCTTGAAGGAGAGGATTTACACCTCTCAGTTTCAAAACTTCCTGCAAAGCTACAGGAACAAAGACTATGTAGTATTGGCAAAAGGCAGACACATAGATTGATGGCATAGAACTGAGAGAAATAAAGCCATACACGGTCGATTAATTTTTGACAAGGATGCCATGGCCATCCAGTAAGAAAGAATGGTCTTTTCAGCAAATTCTGGTTGGATAACGGGATATTTCCAGGCAAAAGAAGTAAGTTGGGTCTTATCTCACAGCATATTCAAAAATTAACTCAAAATGGAAATAAAGACCTACATGTCAAGACTAAATCTATAAAACCCTTAGAAGAAAACATAAGAGTAAATCCTTGAAATCTAGGAATAGGCAATGTTTTTTTAGATGAGACACCAAAACACCAGCACCTAAAGAAAAAATAAACACTCTCGAGAATGTGAAAAGACAACCCACAGATTGGGAGAAAATATTTGTGAATTATATATCTGATAATGGTAGGTGTCCAGAATATGAAAAATAAAAAAAAAATTATAGCTTAACAATAAAGGACAAATGACCCAATTAAAAACTGAACAAAGGGCATGGATAGACTTTTTTTTCAAAGAAAATTTACAAATAGCCAACAAACTCAACAAAAGATGCTAATGTCATTAGCCATTAGGGGAAATGCGTAGCAAAACCATGAGATACCAATTCATATCCACGAGGATGACTCTAATCAAAATGATAGGCAGTTACAAGTGTCGACGAGAATGTGTAAAAATTGGATTATAGACTACAGGTGGGGATGTAAAATGGTGCAGCCAGTTTGGAAAACTGTCTAGAAGTTCCTCAAAAACTAAAACAGTGTCCATATGCCCCAACAATTCTGCTCCTAGGCATATGCCAAAGAGAATCAAAAATGTATGTTCACATAAAAATTTGTATATGAATGCTCATAGCAGCCTTATTCAGAAGAGCCAAAAAGTATCCTCAAGCCACATGTCCACCAGGTGATGAATGAATACACAAAATGCAGTCAGTCCATACGCTGAAATACTGTCCAGTCACAGAAAGAATCAAGTGCTCACTGAGGCTACAACATGGATGAACCTAGAAGACAAGCAGAGCGAAAGAAGCTAATCACAGAAGGCCACATACCGTGTGATTCCACTTCTATGAAATGTCGAGATCAGGCAAACTCATAGAGACAGAAAGTAGAACAGGGGGTCCCTGAGATGGTGGGGGAAGGGGCAGATGGGGGGTGACTATTAATGGGTGTGGAGTTTCATGTTGGGGTGATGAAAATGATGAATTAGGGATCATGACTATACAACCTATGTATGTACTGGAAACCACTCAATTGTCCACTTTAAAAGGTGAATTTTATGGCATGAGAATTATATCTTTAAAAACACACACACTAGCTGCACCTGGGTGGCTCAGTCAGGCATCTGACTTCGGCTCAGGTCATGATCTCATGGGTTTTGTGGGTTCGAGCCCCGCGTCGGGCTCTGTGCTGACAGCTTGGAGCCTGGAGCCTGCTTTGGATTCTGTGTCTCCCTCTCTTTCTCTGCCCCAACCCTGCTTGCGCTCTGTTTCTGTGTCTCTCAAAAATAAATAAACGTGAAAAAAAATTTAAAGAAAAACACACACACTAAATACACACATATCAGGAAAGAACGCATCTAGTACTTTGGTGGTCATTTTATTCTTCCAGTCGTCTTGAAGAAATTATTACAGGGGATTCAGGTAAATCAAACATTTATACTTACTTGTATCCAGTTCAAACTCATTTTGTTTCTTTCAGTGATTTTTTTCCCTGTTACCATACACTTCACCTTTCTTTCAAAGCTATAGCATTGTTTTCCTTTCTAAACATGAATGTAATTTGAGAATAAAAGGTTCGCATTAGCTTTAGCTGCCAGTGGTGTAGACGTGCTGGCACCATGAACAAAAGCACAGGATCCTGACACTCGGGGAAGATGCTCTTATTTCCCTGCTGCACAAAAAGCCAAAAGTAAGCCCTATTATCAGAGCGAGTGAGAGCGGATTCACCATGTGATTAATCAGGAAAATGGAGGCAAAAATTCGGCTGGGATCGCACCTAGTGTGTGGGGCAGAGAGCTCTTCCTGAGCTTGTTAATTCTAGCTTGTAATTTTCTCCGTCTACAGTCAACTTCCTTCCAGTGTGCAGTAAAAATATGCAGTTCAGGTGCTGCTTCCTGTGGGAAGTAAGGTGATCATCAAAATATCAGGCCAGTGAAATGGCAAAAATACATGGTTTTATTCTTCAAGGACACCCCGTTCTTCAAATTCCTCAAATGAGATAATGAAGGATAACCCTACGTTTTATCCTTTTGATCTTTGCTGTGTTACAATTCTTCTGTCTTCTTCTTTCTTTAGAGACAGAGAGAGGGAGGGAGGGAGGGAGGGAGAAAAGTAATGTGGTATTGCAAGGTCATAGTTTAAAAATATCTTGCCTTTTCTCAAAGTCTAAAAATATCTGTGATCGACTAAGCAACCAATTACTGTACATCCCAAATGCATGTTTTCGCAGTTATTTTTAGGGGCAAGATTTAGTCACTACACATCCTGTCCACTCCAAACAACAGACAGACAGAGAGGGCAGCTAATGAGTAGGTAAGCAAATGACAATGTCTCCTTACTTTCGACTTGGCTTCCAGGACCCAAGAGGCTGCCTGGCCGTCTCCACTCTGGCGTCAAACAGTCCCCCGTGCAGTACGCCGACAATTTAAATTATTACAAGGCAATGTTACAAGTATGAACCCTGGCGCAAAATAAAGTAATTACATTCAATTAGCAGTCCCCAAAGTGATGGCCCAATACCGAGGGCTTTAGATGTTGCCTTTTGTTGACACACAGAAGCCAGGTAATGAGCCGAGCTTCAAAGGGTAAGGGGCTAGCTTTGCTGCTTAATTAGTGGGAACTAGATCAGAAAACATGGCAAAAAGGAAAAAAAAACATGCTCACAATTTTCTCTTATTGTAGGGATTCAGATAATATGTCACATTTCCCAAACAACAACAACTGAATAACCGAATACAAAAATGATCTCCTGAGGAGAATTCCACAGGAGTGAGGATGTGATTACATGTGTGGGTTTTTTTGGGGGGGTTGGGCAGGGAGGATTTGTATAATTTGATGTCATGTCTGCACCCCTAGTGATTTATCGTCTCCTTTTAATAAAAGCTTTTCTTGTTTGAATTTTTAAAATAATTTAAACAGAATTATATTATATTAAATAAATAGTCTCTAAACCCTACTACCCTTCCCACGAATATCCTTTCACAGAACACACTATGTTTGTTGCTCTGAAGAACATCCCCAAACTGAAACATAGCCAGAAAAGTTCCAAAAAATTAAGAAATATTGGGAAGACTAGCCTGGTTGATTACTAAAACATCGTATTTTGGTTTTATACATGTGAATTTTTTCTTTACGTAATTTATTATATGAAATAAATTCTATGAAACACAGTGGCCTTGCCTTTGTGTTTCTTCAGATGTTAGTCAATAAATGGGTTGAGGAAAACAATTAAAAACGTGGCCAACGCCTCAAAAGAAGAAAAAAAATTAGCAAAGGATATAAACAGCAGGAAAGAATAAAGTTCTCAAAATACATGAGATGATTCTCAACCTTATTTATATTTCTACAAAATGGAAGTTAGATAGTGTTTTTTAAAATCAGGTTTGCAATCAAAAGATTTAAAATGTTTTATGGCTTGCAGACAACCCACACACGATTAGTGGAACGGTTCCCTCTCAATACAGGCTATTTTGCAATACTGTCAAAATGTAAAATTGAGAAAGCCTTTGACATCTAGGGATTTTCCCACATATGCATAAGACATGTGCAAAGATATTTCTTGCAGAATTATTTATAAAAATAAAAAAACAATGTAGATATATAACAAGAGAATGGTTAAATAGAGTGTATGCAGCTTATTTAAAAGCACTATGCTCAATTATTCCAAAAAATGTAAGTGGAAGGAAAATTTCCCAGTTTTATGAGGCCAGCATTACCCTGATGCCAAAACCAGATAAAGACACCACAAAACAAACAAACAAACAAACAAAAAAAATGAGAGAGAGGGAGAGAGAGGGAGAGAACTACAGGCCAGTATCTTTGATGAACATAGATTCAACAAAATACTAGCAAACAGAATCCAACAATATGTGAATTAAAAATTAAAAAATTAAAAAAAAAAAAAAAAAACATCCACCACGATCAAGTGGGATTTACTCTTGGGCTGCAAGGGTGGTTCAATATTTGCAAATCAACTGATGTGATATATCACATCAATAAAGAGAAAGGATAAAAACCATATGATCACTTCAGTAGACTCAGAAAAAACATTTGATGGAGCACAACATCCACTCATGATAAAAACCCTCAATAAACTAGGTTCAGAGGGAATATACCTCAACAGAATAAAGACCATATATGAAAAGCCCACAGTTAACATCATACTCAATGAAGAAAAACTGAGAGCTTTCTCTCTAAGGTCAGGAAAATGACAGGGATGTCTACTCTCAGCACTTTTATTCAACATAGTACTGGAAGTCTTAGCCACAGCAAGCAGACAATAAAAAGAAGTTAAAGCCATCCAAACTGGTAAGGAAGAAATAAAACTCTATTTGCAGATGACATGACACTCTATATAGGAAACTCTAAAGACTCCACCAAAATCTAGAATGGATAAATAAATTTGGTAAAGTTTCAGGATGCCAAACCAATGTGCAGAAATCTCTTGCACTTCTATACACTAATAATAAAGCAGCAGAAGTGGAAATTCAGAAAACAATCCCATTTACAATTGCACCAAAACAATACAATACCTAGGAATAAACCTAACCAAAGAGGTTAAAGACCTGTATTCTGACAACTATAAAACACTGTTGAAAGAAACTGAAGATGACATAAAGAAATGGAAAGACATTCCATGCTCATGGACTGGAAGAACAAATATTGTTAAAATGTCAATACTACCCAAAGCAATCTACACAATTAATGTAATCCCTATCAAAATAGCATTTTTCACAGAGCTGGAACAACCCTCAAATTTGTATGGAAGCACAAAAGATTAGCTAAGCAATCTTGAAAAAGAAGATCAAAGCTGGAGTTATCGTAATTCTGGACTTGAAGTTATATTACAAAGCTGTAGTGATCAAGACAGTATGGTCCTGGCACCAAACAGACACATAGATCAATGGAACAGCATAGAAAACCCAGAAATAAACCCATGATTATATGGTCAATTAGTCTTTGACAAAGCAGGAAGAATATCCAATAGGAAAAAGACAGTCTCTTCAACAAAACTGAAAATAAAAAATAGGAAAACTGGTCAACTACCTGCAAAAGAATGAATCTGGACCACTTTATCACATCATATACAAAAATAAATTCAAAATGGATTAAGGACCTAAATGTGAGACCTGAAACCATAAAAATCCCAGAAGAGAGCACAGGCTGTAATGTTTCCAAAACTGGCCATAGCAGCGTTTTCCTAGTTCTGTCTCCTGAGGCAAGGGAAATGGAAGCAAAAATAAACTATTGGGACTTCATCCAAATAAAACCTTCAGCACAGGGAAGGAAACATTCACCAAAACTAAAAGACAACCTACTGAGTGGGAGAAGATACTTGCAAAGGACATACCCAACAAAGGGTTAATATCCAAATGTATAAAGAACTTATACAACCCAACACCCCCCAAAAATGAATAACTCGATTTCAAATGGGCTGAAGACATGAACAGGCATTTTTCCAAAGACGACATCCAGATGGCCAACACACATGAAAAGATGCTCAATATCACTGATGATTGGGGAAGTGCAAATCAAACTACAATGAGGTACCACCTCACATCTGTCAGAATAGCTAAAGTCAAAAACATAAGAAACAACAAGTATTGGTGAGGATGTGTTCAAAAAGGAACCCCTGCACTGTTGGTAGGAAAATGCAAACTGGTATGTGCCGCCACTCTGGAAAACAGTATGGAGTTTCCTCAAAAAATTAAAAATAGAATTGCCTATTGATCTAGTAATTCCACTACTGGGCATTTACCCAAAGAATATGAAAATACTAATTCACACCGGTATATACTTTCTTGTGTTTCTTTGCGCATAATTTACAAAAGCCAAATATGGAAGCAACCCAAGTGTCCATCCATAGATGAATGGATAGAGAAGAGGTATGTATACACAGTGGAATATTACTCATCCATAAGAAAGAGTGAAATCTTGCCATTTGCAACTACATGGATGGACCTAGAGGGCATCATGCTAAGTGAAACATGTCATCAGAGAAAGACAAGTACCACATAATTTCACTCATACGTGAAGTTGAAGAAATAAAACAGATGAGCAAATGAAAGAGTGAGAGAGAGGAAAGCCAAAAAACAAACTCTTAACTGTTAAGAACACACTGATGGTCACCAGAAGGGAGGTGAGTGGGGGGATGGGTGAAATAGGTGATGGGATGAAGGAGTGCACCTGTTGTGATGAGCACCGTGTGATGCACGGAAGTGTTGAATCACTCTATTGTCCACCTGAAACCAGTATAACACTGTATGTTAACTATACTGGAATTAAAATTTTAAGAGCTACTAAGATAAATAAATATAGAGCATATGTACATACAGATTGGAACTGTATTAGAACTCTATGACACAGTGTTAAGCATGAGAGAGCATGATGCTTTCGGCAGTAGACTATCATTTGTGAAAAAAGCAATAATACATATTCTTGTCTGTCTCTGAAAGAACATGTAACGAAGGTGGTGGTTTTGGGAAAGAGGAAATGGTAGAGAGACATTCCACTGTTTATATTTTTAATATCCTATCCAGTTTACATAATTCACATGTATATAAGCAGTTGTAAGCACAAAACATTTAATATTTAATATGCAGAAATATTCTAGCATAAAATTATCCTTTCAAAGGCATGGGCCAGTTTTAATAACTGCACTGTGTTAGATGTGGAATCAAAAATTAGATACAAAGAGCAGAGAGGTAAGGGGTGGGAATGGGCTACATGGGTGGAGCTGGTCAAGTTATAACCCTCTAGTGATAAAACAAATAAGTCCTGGGGATGTAATATATAGCATGGAGACTATAGTTAATAATACTGTATTGTGTTCTTAAGGTGCATTGTCTACACTGCATACTTAAAAGGTATATTATGTACTTAAAAGACAACAGTTCTTAAAAGCCCTCCTCATCAGGAGAGAAAAACGGTAACTATACGGTGATAAAGGTATTAAAGTACGGTGATAAAGTACATTTATTGCAATGATCATTTTGCAATATATAAACATATTAAATCATTATGTTGTACACACGGAACGAATATTATATGTCAATGATCCCTCAATTTTTAAAGAAAGGCTACTTAAGATAATAATTGCCCTGTGTGTTTATATTCCCCAAAATCTATAGACTGGAAACTCTGAAGAGTGTGAACTCTGTGAGCAATGAATGAATTGGTGATTGGGTGAACCACTTAAACCCTTTAATTAGAAAATAAGGAAAGAAATTGGTGAGTGTTTATTATAGGTATAACCTCTCTTTCCACTTTCTTCTGCCTGCTTTCTACAAACTTTACTCTGTACTGAAGAGGCAAAAAAAGGGATTAGAGAGAGATATAAAACCATTTCTTTTAGGGGCACCTGGGTGGTTCTGTTGGTTAAGCATCTGACTTTGGCTCAGGTCATGATCTTGTGGTTTGTGAGTTTAAGCCCTGTGTCGGGCTCTCTGCTGTCAGTGCAGAGCCAGCTTCGGACTGTGTCTCCCTCTCTCTCTGCCCCTCCCCTGCTCCCACTCTCTTGCTCTCTCTCAAAAATAAATAAACATTAAAAAATAAAAACCATTTCCTTTATAAAGTGGACATTGCTATAAAATCCAGGACACAGTATTTTTTTTTTTTTTTGCATGAATACTAATAGGACAACAATCTAATATTCAGTTCATGACTTTCTTCCACTCATTTATGTATGGTTATTTGGGTTGACAATGCCAGAATCTTAAAAGAAATTAGTTTTGTGCCTTGAATGAGGCACTATTAAACTTACATCTTCTTATATGTCTCATAATTAAGGAAAACAGTTTTCAAGAGTTTAATCTTTTACATACTTCTTGATTTGTAAAATCACGTTTCTAGATGCTGAAAAAATGCCCATTGTCATTTTATTTTATTTATTTATTTTTTATTTTTTTATTTTAGAGAGAGAGTGCAAGTGGGGGAGAGGGGCAGAGGGGGAGACAGAGAATCTTAAGCAGGCTCCACGCTCAACTCAGAGTCCAACACAGGGCTCGATCCCACGACCCTGGGATCATAACCTGAGTCAAAATCGAGTCACATGCTCAACCAACTGAGCCACCCAGGTGCCCCCAAAAATGTCCTTTATAATTTTAAATAAAATGTGATATGTATCTAATTAATTGAGTGAGTAGTTTACATTTCATATAGATACTGATCAATTGTGTGATTTCTTCAACATGCCAAGGGAGAGAAAAAAACATTCCCAAAATGAAGGGGCTGTATCCGTCTTTGGTCCCCATCCACATTCTCTTCCCAAAACATCAGGGCAAATTGGGGGTGGCAATTAAAGAGATCCCAAACCTCTTTCCTTCCTCAACTTTACCCTCAAAGGGAAGAAGTATACTAATTTTAGCTCACTGCTTCTTCTGGTATGTCTTGGGGGTCTTTATTACATACCTTCTCCATCTTAAAGGGTTTCCAGGGGCGCCTGGGTGGCGCAGTCGGTTAAGCATCCAACTTCAGCCAGGTCACGATCTCGCGGTCCGTGAGTTCGAGCCCCGCGTCGGGCTCTGGGCTGATGGCTCAGAGCCTGGAGCCTGTTTCCGATTCTGTGTCTCCCTCTCTCTCTGCCCCTCCCCCGTTCATGCTCTGTCTCTCTCTGTCCCAAAAATAAATAAACGTTGAAAAAAAAAATTTTAAAGGGTTTCCATTACCTATAAGAATAATAATCCTCATATACCCTTTGATCACAGAGCCCCAGATGCAGGAATCTCTTTTATCATAATAAAAGCAACAGTGCAAAGAATATGTAAATAAAATCCTCATTTAAATATTATTAAAAGTGGCAAAATCTGGAAATAACCTATATGACCAAGAACAGGGGAAAAAATGGTGGTACATTTCTATCATGAAATATTATGGAACTGTGAAAAAGGTGTCAGATATGTATCTACAGACTCAGAGGGTTCTTGCTCCATAATGTATTAAATTATTTTTTGTAATATACGTATAGTAATTCCCTTCTTACAAAAACAAACTGCAACCCCAAACCTATCATGTGAAACATGTCAGTGCATGTTTACATGACCATGGAGAATGGTGGAAGGATCCACACCAAACTTCCATCCCCTCTCACATAGGTGGAAACACGTAGTTAGGTTGTCTTCAGCTGCAAGTGCTAGAGATCTCAATTCAAATTTACCCTGAACCCGAGAAAAGAGAATGGAATAGAAATCTATTCTAGAAACCTGGTAGTGCTGGGGTGATTTGGAGGTCAGTATCTCTCCGGCTCTGTTCTCTGATTTCTTTGGCTGTTCTCTTTGAAAGTTTTGGGCACTGCTTTCGTAATTCTTTGTCTCCTGTCCACATGCCTATGTGACTGTCTAACTTCATCACTTAAACAGGGGAAGTTTGGAGAGTGAAAGATGTTGCTATGAATACTCATTGCCGGACAACAGGATGCTCCCAGGGAGACTGGGGTCTATGGCCAGCTTCATATGTCACAACACACAAGGGAGGAGAGAGATGGCATTTCCTGCTGACTTTACCTGAAAGGAAAAACCAGTTTCTCAGAAGCCCTAAATGAAGCCCTTCCCGAGATTCACTGGCTTGAGTTGGGTAATGTCGCCATAATGATCCAAATCCTCTGGGAATGCCAAATGCTGATTGTGTTTTTGAGCTCTTCAGTCAGTACATAGATAAATTACCTTAGACCAGCGATTTTCAAAGTGCAGTTAGGGGACCTCTAGGGGCCCCTGAGACCCATTTTTCATAAAAATGAATTATTTTTGTTAACATATAATGGGTTTATCATTGCTCTTTTATTTTTTTTTTTTAATTTTTTTTTTCAACGTTTATTTATTTTTTGGGGGACAGAGAGAGACAGAGCATGAACGGGGGAGGGGCAGAGAGAGAGGGAGACACAGAATCAGAAGCAGGCTCCAGGCTCTGAGCCATCAGCCCAGAGCCCGACGCGGGGCTCGAACTCCCGGACCGCGAGATCGTGACCTGGCTGAAGTCGGACGCTTAACCGACTGCGCCACCCAGGCGCCCCTATCATTGCTCTTTTAAAAGGGTTAACAAATATGTATTTCTTCATTTCTGTTTTAGTTTCTAAAATGGTAATTATCAACAGATATGACCCAGATGAACAAAAACTCTTTGGAAATGCATTAATTTGAGGCATGTACAGAGGATCCTGAGACTGCATGTTTGGAACCCCTTCCATAGACTCCAGGGGCTGGTTTTCTCTTGGGCAGGTAGACTACATGAAGGGGCAGTGTGGAGCCACATGAAATCAGTGTCCCGTCGGAGACGGGTCAGCGGGAATGCACGTGGGGTAGGCAGTCGGCACGGAGAATGGCCGTAAGGCAGAAACAGAGGGTGAAATCAGGGCAGTTTATCAACATTTCCTTTCTTGTTAAATTGTTCCAAGGGATCATGTGCTACTTCTGTAGTTTGGGAAAATGTACTTCATTAAAATAGTTAAAAATAATAACGCTGAGTGATTTTCAGTTGTCACAGCAAAATTAAGTTGAACTTAATCTTCAACCATTACTAAGACCTCTTCCATAGCAAGGATGAAGCAAAAAAAAAAAAAAACCCAAGAGAATTAACTGGATTATTATATTGCACCCCAAATCCTTATCCTAGGCATTTCAATATAATTTGGGTCAAAACTACCGACATTCCTACACGGTAATGATAGTATTTACTATAGATTTAAAGTGAATTTTGCTTTCAAGTCTAAGTTGGAAAACCCAGAAATTTGGCTAGGTTCTTTCATCAAGATAAATAGGACAGTTTATTTCTAGTATTGTGTAATAGTGCTAGTTGAATATTGCTTATTTAAAATGAACAGAAATATTATTTTATTTTTATCATGTTAAATGAAGGTTTCCATCTGACACTTCCCTATTTCTAGCCTGGTTTTGAGAATAAAGTGTGGCATATGTGCCAGGAAATCTGGAAGAAAAGGTAATTAGAAACTGTTGAATGTTTTTTTCCCCATCGTTTAAGGTTGGAAATCGAGTTTTGTCAAATGCGCCTCTCATCGTTGATTAAGATATTTTTTCTCCTATATTCCATACTATTGAATCATTCTTGCTTTCCCGGTTTGAATCCTACTTCACTACTGTGTAACGTACCTTAAATACACTGCTAAACTCTTTGTTAATATTTTATCTGTGATTTTTACACATATTTTCAAAAGTGCAGTTATTCTATAGTTTGATCTTCAGTATGTATTTTTGTCAGATTTAGTTTCAATGTTATACTTTAAAAAAGCATTCAGGAAGTTTACTTTCTCTCTGTTCTCAAATGTATGTGTGTGTGTGTGTGTGTGTGTGTGTGTGTGTGTGTATACACACACACACACATACATTTATACATATTATATTGTATATATTATTCCATATGTACTTATATGGAATAAGAGGGTTTATTTGTTTGCAAACCTATCATATAGAACTTAAACACATGTCAGACACCATTCCGGGCATTATACAAATTCCAGGTCATTTAATACTCGTAGCAACATTATGAGGCAGGCTGCTACTATTATTCTTATTTTATAGATGAGAAATGGAGGCACAGGGGTAGTTAAGTGACTTGCCCAAGAGAACACGGTTTATGGCAGCATTAGGCAGGCTTTGACTCCAGACGGTCTGATCCCAGAGTCCAGGCTCTGACATAATTTGAACCTTTGCCTCCTTTTTGTGGTTAGATTTTAAATGTCTCCTATGATCGCCATGATTCCCTTCCCTGGGTGGAAAGAATCCATTCGTCTAGCGTGCCAAATGAATGGCTGTGAGTTTCACCAAGCAAGCTGACTGAAGACCGTCAGCAAGTATCTACTGAGCATCTCTGTGGCTCAGACCCCAATTTGGATGAGGAAGGTATAGTAGAGAACACTGCAAAAAAAGGGGGGGGGGATCACATCTCTACTTTCAGTAACGTTCAAAGGGGGACGTAAACAGTATCATAGGTAAGGTGGTAGCAAGTGCCAAGAAAACATAAAATAGGATAAAGGGACACTGGGTGCTAGGGGAAGGAGGTGGGCTACCTCCCATGGGGTGTCCGGGAAAATCAGAAGGAAACAATGGAAACGGCCACGAGGCTGGGTATCTGGGTAGAGTGTTGCACCACCAGCAAGGGAAAGTACTTGAAAGGGAGAGTGCTTGGAGAGTTCTAGAAAGGGTAAAGAAGACAACGTGCTGGCAGAGTGACAGGGGAGTGCGTGCTGAAGGGTGGGATTCTGGAGCCGTGTCACACAGGGTCTGGTAAGCCATGGTGGAGACTGCTCCACTTCATTAAGGCGGAAAGCCAGGGGAAAAATCTGCTGAGCAGCCCACGGTGACTTACATGCACGAAGAGATCATTCTGACTGGACTGCAGCACAAGGAACGATGGGGCAGGGCTGGGGGCAGGGAGACCAGAAAGCGTTCTTGCAGTCTGCGCGGAAACCATGGTTCTAACAAATGCAGAAGAGTTGGAAAAGGTGAAGTGTTTCAATTGTGGATAGTTTTAGAAGGTCGATGGGACCAGAATTCCTGCAGAGGGGATGTGAGAAGAAGGAAGAACGCAAGGGTGGCTCCAAGATTCACAGCTTTGGCGGCTGGAGGACTGACTGCAGGAGCACTTGTAAGTGACCGAGGCCAGAAGAGCAGCAGGTGTGAAAGGTCCCAGATGTGATTTTAGCTTCGTTAATTCTGAGATGCTGCGTTAGTTTTCTATTACTGCTGTAACAGGTTACCACAAACCTAGCAGCTTAACACACACATATGTGTTATCTTACAGCTCTGTAGGTTAAAAGGCGACACGGGTCTCACTGGGCTAAAAGCAGGGGTGTGGGCAGGACCACGTTCCTTCTGGGCGCTCCAGAGGAATCTGTTTCCTTGACTTTTCCAGCCTCTAGAGGTTGCCCACGTTCCTTGGCTCGGGGCCCCTTCCTCCCACCCCAGAGCCAGCCGACAGGGGCAAAGTCCTTCTTGTAGGGCACCTCCCTGACTTTTCTGTCTCTTCTGCTTGGAAGGACCCTTGTGATTACATTGGACCCTCTGCCTCCCGACGATCCAGGGGGATCTGCCTGTGTAAGTTTGGCTGATTAGCAACTTAGTTCCATATACAATCTTCATTCCCTTTGCCATGTAAGGTAACACAGGCACTTATTCTGGAAATTAGGGTGTGGACATTTGGTGGTGAGCATTATTCTTCCTACCATAGATGCCTATTTGAAAACTGAATGGAGCTACAATACAGTCATAGATGCCTTTTATCTTATATATCTTTATATTCTAAAAGAAATATTTTAACAAGCAAGATTGGAGTTGATTCTTTTAATAAAAATGCAGAATTACCAAATTAGCTCTTTTTATATAAATTTCAATTGTAAAGCATTTAGAATTAAAACAACTTGCTTAATAACTATTATACTCTTACAGATGTTTACACTAATGGATACAAGTGTATTGGTCATCAGTTTTGGGCTCATTGTTCACTTAATTAAGCTTTTTTAAAAAGGCACTTTTGAGGAAAAAATTATTTTGAAGCCTCTAAATAAAGCCTTTAATTCTTTGGAGTCATAAAATTGAAAGAAGTACCATGTTATTTTTTTTAATTGCTGTTTACCAACAAATATATATAAGTTAATCATGAAAAGGACACCAGAGAATGGCTTTATCCTTATTAAATATCAACTAGTAATATTTTGATTGCATTCTTTGTTATATATGTTTGTATATAACATATACAATATGTATATATATAATATTTATATACATGTATGTACAATATGTATACATAACATATACAAACATATAATGTATATAATATATATACACATATATAAAGACGTGGATATTTATAAACATTGACACATTCACATGTATGCATTTACCGAATGTACAGTTTTTTTTTTTAATTTTTTTTTCAACGTTTATTTATTTTTGGGACAGAGAGAGACAGAGCATGAACGGGGGAGGGGCAGAGAGAGAGGGAGACACAGAATCGGAAACAGGCTCCAGGCTCTGAGCCATCAGCCCAGAGCCCGACGCGGGGCTCGAACTCCCGGACCACGAGATCGTGACCTGGCTGAAGTCGGACGCTTAACCGACTGCACCACCCAGGCACCCCCCGAATGTACAGTTTTAAGCCTGCTTGATTAATATATTAAGCACCATTTCATGTCACATTCTTGATGCCATCATTTTTAACGGTATTATAGTAACCACTTCTCATTATTGGATATTTAGATTGCTAATTTTACTTTGAATATCATTGACATAAGCAAACTTGTATTGAAATCATTGCATATATCCATCCTGTGATTGATTCTCGGGATAAACCTCTCAAAGAAAAATTGTCAGGACAAAGGATGTTCACATTTTTTAAGGTTTCCAATATGAAATGAAAATCATGTTAGTCTTTGAAACCAGTGCTCTGTCAATTGTTTGTTACCATCAACTTATACAGAAGTTTTGATTAAGGACATAGACTTTGAATCTCAAATTGTGAAAATTATTGGCATATCAGGACTTACTATTCGCATTCTAAGGGAGGGTTCGGGGATTCCTTTTCCCTTACTGTCAACAAACGTGAAGCACTATTATCATATTTACATTGAGAAGAAATATTGCCACTTGTTTTCCTTTGCTTTTGTTCTAAGTAACAAAAAACAAAATACAGGAAACAGTAATATTAATAAAAATCGTACTTATGTTACTGCGATTACTATTAGTAGGCAGTGTGCTAAGTGACTGTGTTTATTTAATCCTCACAATAAAGCTATGGTTTACATGGCTCTCATTTTACAAGGCATAGAAAAACCAAGGCACAGAAAAGCCGTACCTTAGGCCACCTGGTGAGGAAGCAGCGAAGCCAGGATTCAAATTAGGTCTGTGCAATACCAGAGTCCCATCTCCTAAGCAAAATCCTATACTCCCTTGATCTCCCCCAGCTAGGAGCAAGGGTAGCAGTGGTGGTAATCGTATTATCATTCATTCATTCATTCATTCATTCAAAAGATTACTGAGTGCCTAATATGTGCCAGTCTCTGCCAGCTACTTGGAGATTGCAGTGAACGTAGCAAACAGAGCCACTAACCTCGCCCTGCTTGCGGTCTGTTAGGGAGGGCAATTATTTAGGTGGTAGTTACCCTACCCTAGAGTACACAGAGTGTTATATTGGGGGGATTCCAGGCTGCCACACAACTGTGTGTTCTCTGCCCTTCTAGTACTTTCTATTCACCTTTATTGACCTCGATACATTGAAAGGCAAATATTTGTGTATGTGCTGGCTTCGCCCCTTAGACATCGGGCTCCTTGAGAACTGGCATGTTATTTACTTTTATGTCCCTAGAAATGAACGTATTTCCAGAGAACATAGTAGGTGCCTAATAAATGTTTTTTGAATGATTGATTATTATAGCTTGTCTCTAGTTAAGGTAAGCAATTTCTGTGTCACTCTTCTGTTACTCTCAATGATATATTATTTTAAAATGAGAATGTTAATTATGTGATTTATGCTAATCAACCTAATTTCTCAGAATTAAGAATAATGTAGTTCATTCACTATCTCATTCAACAAATGCTTTCTTCACTTACCACATACAAAAATATTACTTTGTATATTGCAGGAAGGACGGAAATAAATTAGGTGCTGAGCTCACATTCAGGATTTTGAATCTAATAGAAAAGGTAAGGTAATGTCATAAACAATACTGCAGTGACCGTTCAGGAACTTTGTGTGTGTGTGTGTGTGTGTGTGTGTGTGTGTGTGTGTGTGTGTGTGTGTCTGCATGTTGTTACTGCTGCAAGAAGTTCTACAGCCACCCTTGGAAAGAATGACTTTATTGGAAGGAATGGGGCAGTGACTCATTCTCCTAGAAGAAGGCTGGGCTGTCTTTCAGTCCTTCCTAATGACCATCGAGCTTTGCAAATGAATCATTGGAGTGTGGAAGGAACCCTCTGTGTCGGATGATCTTTCAGGGCAAGGGAGACATAGTTTGCAGTGTGGGGGTAGGTATTGGACCCCACTTGAATTCAGAGGCTCTGATGCAGAAAGGCCTCAGAGGAAGATGGCTGTGTGGGTACCCGGATGGACTGACATTAGGGCTCAGGCCTCAGGAATCTGAACAGAAGGTGAGTCATAACCAAGCTGGTAATGGGGCAATGAAGTCATGCTCAGAGCCGCCCTCCTTCCAAAGACCAGGCTGGCCAAGGCAGGGATTCACCGTGAAGCAATAGTGATGGGCAGAGGCGGGAAGACCCCAACAGCTCAGCAGTGATGCTGGACCGGCAGCTGGGGTCAGGGGCAGACTATGATGCCAGAGTTCTTCCCAGTCAGGCCTTCAGGGGTCCGGAGCTCTGCAAAGTTTAGGAAACCCCCGCCTACTTCCCCTATATGTAAATCAAAGTCAACATAACACTAAGCCGTAAAATGTAAAACTTTGTGTGTGCTAAAATCAAATGCCCTCTTTCTATATTTTCAGATGAAAAAAGAAAGAAAAATATGAACCTTCTTCGTCTTGCTGATGCCCCGGTTTTGCTGGTGGGTGAGCCTTTGCTTACTTAACTCTGTGTAAAGGGTAAGCATTCACTCGTCCCCTCTTGAGGAGGGAACACTTGGGACCTATTTTCTGGGCTCATTTTCCTGGATGTTCTAGGTTGGCAAGTAAGCTGCATCAACAGCAGGGTTCTGGACTTCTTGCTGGTCTAGACCTGTTCTGTGTTTCTAGAACACAGTTGTCATTTAATGCGAGAAGTGAACAGTATGGTCTTATTCATACCCTGAGCCGTGTGAAACAATCCATATTTATTACACCAAAAACATAAGAAAGGGCTAAGAACAATTTGAGAAGTTTAAATAAATTGCTAATGGAAACTTAGAGAATAGAGGTAATACCATTCATTAGGAGCCTGAAAGGATTTCTGGAGGAGGTTGTCTTTAGGCTTTAAGGGTGAAGGCAGGGCAGGAACCACAGGAGGAGGAGGCAGGCAGGAGCTGTGAAGAAGGACCCGCCCTGGAGGGCCCACCAGACAGGCTGGAAAGACACCCATGGCTGTGACGGACGCACCGTTTGGAAAAGCGTGCACTCGGGAGCCCTGTCACACCGATGGCAGGGGAGCCGCCTGCCCTCCTGCCTTCTGGCCTCTTGCTGCTGAGCTGTTCGAGTCAGAGATCCAGCATCGGCCTGGAAAGAGTCTCCCCTTCCTCCTGCAGTGTGCCCCACACCCAGGGGCTCCCCACAGGGCACTGCGCCAGCTGGCCAAGGAGAGGGGGATTACAGGGCAAAGAAGGGTGGGTTTGGAGAAAAGCAGCAACAGATTGATCACTGGCACAATGGCTGAGGCTGTGTATATATCTCAGAATGATGGGAAAAGTACCTTATGTTCTAGTTCAGGTGGTAAAGTATCAGAATAAAAGTTATCTGAGGAAAATGGAGAATCTTCTTTCCAATGACCTCCTCAAGGTGTAGCCTGTCTGTACCTAAAGCCCCTTGTGTGGCAGCCTCTAGGGTTTCCCCATAGGGCTTCCACCATTATAGTGTATGTTACTTAGTTATATTCTAGACTGCTTAGTTGTAGTCTAAGTTATAGCTTATATTGCTTACATTTATATTGCTTAGCAATATTTTATGTTACTTATATGTTAGTTATATTCTAGATTACTTAGTTATATCTTATATTACTTAGTTATGTCTTATATTACTTATATTCTATATTGCTTAGTTATATTCTATATTGCTTAGTTGTGTTTTACATTGCTTAGTTATATTTTATATTACTTGGTTATATTTCATGTTACTTGGTTATATTTCATGTTCCATAGTTATATTTTGTTAGTTATGTTAGTTATATCCTAGATGACTTAGTTATACCTTATATTGCTTAGTTGTATCTTATATTACTTAGTTATGTCTTATATTACTTAATTATATATTATATTACTTAGTTATAGTCTATATTGTTTAGTTATATTCTATATTGCTTAGTTATATTTTGTGTTGCTTGGTTACATTTTATAATGCTTGGTTATATTTCATGTTACTTGGTTGTATTTCATGTTACATAGTTATATTTTATGTTACTTAGTTATATTATATGTTAGTTATATCCTAGATTGCCTAGTTATATCTTATATTGCTTAGTTATATTCTATCTTACTTAGTTATATTTTATATTATTGTTATATTTTACTGGCTTGGCAAACTGCCCTTCACTTTTACCAGTTAAACCCTGTTTCCGCAGACGAATATACCTGAAACATTGCACCCACCAACCTGCATCTGCTCTGTTCTCACTCTGAAATCCGCACAGTATTTGGCTTATGGTCCTCATGACTTTTTATTTTAAGTGAATTGGATCCAAGTGAAAAGTAGTCGATGAAAACCACAGTCTTTGCCGTCAGACTGGAGGGCAGATGCCAGAGGTGTCACTTAAGTTTGCTGTGACCCTGAGCACATTACATAACCTTTCTTAGGCAGTGTTCTGGTCCCTGGAACGAGGATTTAAAAACCAAAGAACCTATCTGGTATGGTTTCTGTGAGGATTAAACGAGACTGCACAGGAAACATTTAGGTTGGCACCTAGTAATTCTTCAACAAATGGAGCTCTTATTAATAGAGGGCATTTCAAGTTTCACTGAGTCTTAAAATGAATGGAAAGAAAACAGATTTTTGGTGTGGTCTTCAAGCCCTGCTTTCCTAAATAAGATTTCAGAAAACGAAAGAGCAAAAAACACAAGGGCCTCACAGCGAGAACTGAGTTCTTGACGAGTGACTAGTAAAACTAGGAAGTTCATTCCACAGGGGTAATAACAACAGGGAGTTTGAAAAGGAATAATCTGATCGAGTTTGCATTTCATCAGACTGTGTTAGAGGCCGAATCTGTTTTACTGTCTCATTTATGTGACAGATGGTGTGACAACTTATTGAGCTGATAAATAGTTTTCAGGTATTTAATCAGAGGGCAATCATCTTACTGTATTTCCCCTCGCCTAATTCGAAACAGATCCAGCCCTTTGTCCGGAATGTTTCCTGTATGCGTCCTGCCAGTCAGCGGGCCGGGCTGTCGCTGTCAGACTGTGTGTCTACAGCAGACTCCTGGAGAAACAGCATGCTTATGTCACGAGCCACGTCTGTCATGGCAGGATTCATGTTTCTCCTCAGGCTAATCATATCTGATGCAGGCACCAGGCCTTCCCCCCTTAAAAGCGAGGATACCAGCTTGGGAAGAGGTGCCTTCAAGATCAAAACCGGGTCTGCGGCAGTGACATGCGGGTTTGTGAATCGGGAATGGCAGCGTCAAATCTCTCCTGAAGCGAGGAGACAGCCGTTGGCCGGCAGAAATGGAGCACGGGGCGTTGCTGGCTCCAATTAGGGAGACACGATTTGCAAAGCGGCCATGTTCACGGGCGGTGTTCCGTGAAGTCCTGTACAGAACGCTAGAAAAACCACCTAGGAAGGAACAGGTGACGTGTGAGATACAAGCAGGTCTGTGAGTTCGGAGACGAGAGCAGAAAAGAGTTGCCTCTTCCCACCTTTCACTTTGAGGAGAGATGGTTTTGCTCTGGACGGGCTGGGTGGTTTTTGTTTCTATTAGGGATAACAAGGGAGCAGGAGCTAAGAACTGAGATTCAAACCTGGTAAGATGATGATGGTGATGATAATAATAATAATAATAATAATAATAATAATAATCACTATGTTCACTTAGGGACCTTAAAATAATTATTGTTTAGAGGCTCAAATACTAATAACAAAATAGTAACATATTACTTAACATTTATTGGTACTTATTATGTGCTAGTCAGTCTCTCTTAATCCATTTAATCCTCATTAAAAACCATGCGAGAACTTTTCACTACTCAGTTATTCCTTGACATATTGGACGCTGGTTTAGCCCGCACTCTGTCTGTGACACATGGTTCTAGCTATTTCTCACAACACCAAGAGGCAGGTGCGGTCATCCTCTTGCAGACACTCAGAGAGGGTAAGTGGCTTCCCGAAGCCATCCGGCTAGTGGCTGGCAGGAGCTTCGAATTCATATCCAGCTCATAATTTTTCCTTCATCCCAGACTACCTCTCAACCCACGCCCCCCACCCCCAACCCGATGTTTCAGTGTATTTACTTTCAGTACAGGAGCCCTTGGGGAAGTCCCCAAGCTCACTGTCCCCTCATTTGTGTCATTATCCTTTGTGCTGAGAAGTTAAATGGGAGATGACATCAAATTCCTCAGATGACACATCAGTACATTCCAGTTGAATCGTGCCCAGCGTGTTTCTCTTTATACTGGAACCTCAATAATATAGTAATCCAGTCATTCGTTTTCATCAGGATTTCAGTAACATATAGTCCACAACTACGTGTGTGGTGAACATAGTATAGTGTTGTCAGATCAGAATGTTGTACACTTGAAACTAGCGTAACACTGTATGTCTGTACTTCACTTTTATAGACATACATATATACATACATCTATATACACACACACACACAGATACACACACGCACAGCTAGATATAAAAATAGCACTAAGAATCATGGCTTTGGATCTGTTCGTGTTTCCCTAAAGCACAAGCTTTCCCTGCCTGTGGTGTCAACAAACATCTTCCTGTCTAAGGGCTGAGGAATGGAAGGTACAGATAACCTAACAGGAACCATACTTAGGGAGTCCTGAACAGCGCCTATGTTACAGTCATTTCCTTTATGTCACTGGGGAAATTCAAAATAGAAGTTCATTGTGATTTCAGATATTCATCACGGATGTGCTTATAGAAAAACCTATCTGGTGTAGTAAAATTAGGATGATACAATCTTTCTGATCATTTCATGCCTGTCACTGAAATGTATTTTGTGGAAAGTCTGATGAAATCAGCCACAACTTTTTTAAAGAAACAGTCCCATCTACGGTTTAGACTATGTATGTTTAGACATGTGTAACAGTGAAAGTGAATTAGAAAGTACTTGGTAGACTTTATTGTTTTCTCCCATAACTATGTCTATAAGCAAACTAAATTCAACGACCTCTTTTACTAAACTCTTCCAGAATTCTATTGGTTTCGTATTTACATCCATTCTTCTTTCATTAAATAAATGAATGTATAATCACGATTTATGATTATACTCTGTTTTGCCTTCAGAAGGAAAATGAGGCATGTATACATTCTGATGGGAAGTGAAAAAAGAAAAATAAACCGATGAGGTGATATGTATAATGAAGAGCAAAAATGTGTGAAAAAAATTAAGGTGAAACCAAAATTAAGATTAACATACCAGTCGCATGCCATGAGGTCCTAAGTGGATGATAAAGATGGGCCATAAATTTAGTTTTGAACTTCCTGGTGGCCAAAGCAAAAAAGACATATTATCATTAGTTTATTCATTCAAGGAAAATAAACTAATCTGCTAGTATTTGCTAGGTGCCCTTGAGGGCATTAGAATCTTCCAAAGATTATCATGCATTATTCAAGAGATGCACATCTTTTCCTAATGTTAAGAGCTGAGGGAAAGTCCTCTTGTGGATCCTTATAAAACAAGTCTAGTTGATGTTTCTATTGTGCAATGACAAATAATTGCAGTGAGTCGATGAGGTGGTGGTAATGATGTGTACAAAGTACAGAGGGAATGCAGGAGAAGGACATGTGAGTCAGCCTGAAGAAATGAGAGTCCTGATGACTAGTTAGCATGTAGGTCATTCTTGAGAACTGATGAATTACCCAGCAGAGCTTTCTGGTATTCCAAGCTTGCAAAGAGGACAAGTACACAGGAATGTGTACATGCCAATGAATGTTCAGGGCTTCCTAGTAGTTCAGGTTTGCATTTGTGTAAATTTTGAGCAACAGATAATGATGGATGGGGAAGCAGGAAGTCAGATCATTAAGTGCCTTGAGTGTCACCCAAAATAAGTAAAACTTGGTTTGCTGCAAATGAGAGCTATTGAAGAGTGACAATCAGATCTGTAAGTTAGAGAGGATAGAGGGGGAAAAAATGCTGAGAAAGTTGGGGAAAGATTGCCTCCTGAAAGGAAGAAAAAGGAAGTAGTGTTAACAGCCGGGGTCAGAGGCGATTATGTAGGCCTTGGCCTGTGGAGGTCAATCATAGAACGAGAATGATAAGAGTAGATCCAGGAAATATTTAGGAGCACGGATATTCATGCACGGATTGGGCTGAGAAGTCTCCACTCACACTGATGTAAACATGGGACAGTTTCATCTTTCCCAAACAGCTTCTAATTATCGACTTTCTTTTTCTCCTGAGAAGCAGACTCTGCATGACATCTTAGTATAATTTCATAATATTTTGGTCACTTGGGCTCTTAAAAAAGCTTTTTCTGCTCTTCAGAATTCTCCTCCCTCAGCACAGACAAGACTTGTGGGAAGGGGCTCCTGGTTGGTTCTTTTCATTACCACCCCTCCGTTTTCCCTCCCGTCATACCCCTCAAGCCCCGACCTGCCAATGGCAGAGTGTGAGGGAGGAGGGACACTGGCTTCCCTGAACTGCACAAATTGCTCCTGACAGGCACACCATCCCCCTTCTCTTGGCTACTTCGTCTCAGGGCAAAGCTGTCCGCAGACAGACTTCCACCTGTCGGTCCTCTTTTGTGGGTACATTTGTTTTGTGGGTGCATCCCTTGCAGTCCTCTGACCTGGGAGATCTGGCTTGGCCATGAGCCAATTCCTCCCTCCCTAAGGCTCTCCCATACCTCCCAGACGCCCAGCAGGAGATCTGTTCACCCCCCAGTTTTCCTGCTGAGGAGGACCCCTGAACCACGGAATGCCCCTGGCCCATGGTGGGGTGGGGTGCTGGAGCCAGAAGTGTGACGTGAGCCTCAGTCCCCGGTTGAAGAAGGGAAACGTAGAGTCACACATCCTTGCATGGGAACGCGGACTGCATCTTCAGGCTCCCTGTCTTGGCTGCCCCTTTCTTCACACCCAACGCCATTGGAGGTTCTACCATTTTGATGGCTCAACAACTTCCAGACAAGCATTTTTCACCAGTCCCCACTCAGTGTGACATGGAAAGGGAAGGTTTTGACACCTGTCATCTTGTAGGAGAGGGACGGAAAAGGTGAATATTCTTTATAGAGAGAAGTGAGACCTGAATGGGAGGGCTACCATTCTCCAAACTCTGCCTGTCCCCAGAAGGTGAGGACCCCTTCCTCCTGGTCATGCTTGTGCCTCTGGCTGATAAAGACCACCGAAGCAGCTTCTCTTGTACTGGGGGAAAACTGAGGGTCTCACCGGCAGAAAGGAGACGTGGTCCTCACCGTAATGCCTCGCCCTACTGATTACTTCCAGACACGGGAAGCAACGTCAATCCCTATCTCACACAGCATTTTGTTATATAACTTCTGGAAAGACTGAATGTGAATAGTAAAGAGCCATATAAAACGTCTCCAAAATTTTTTGCCCTGGGAGACTGAAGGGGTAGTGGCATAATCCACCCGGGCAAGTGACACGAAGAGATGAAGTTGAGGGCAGATGACAACGTCCTCCATTTTAGACGTGTTTAGTCTGAGCTGTTTTTGGCAGAACCAGGTGGAGGTGTTCAGACGCAAGTTGGTTCTATGTATTTGTGCCTCCAAAGGGAGAAACTCGGGCTGTAGGTACAGATTAGTGGCTAACTGGCTCGGAGTTGAAGCTACAGATACTGATTTCAAAACCACAAGCTTCTCCTAAACTGGAACGAAAACTCCGTTTCTCTCCCAAATTTGAAAATTTTCATAGGATTGTAGAACTTCACGAGGGAAACACCTCAGATGTCATCTCTCTGGTCCCGCTGATTATCTTTAGGTAAACAGTGCCTATCAACACTACTGTAGTTAAATATTAGCTTGGGCATTTAATTATCTGAACAAACCCCAAACAATGTAATTGTTTTGTATTATGTTTAAAAAAAAAAGCCATTCCTCATAGAGATGCATTTGTGTGGCAGTAAAGATTCTATAATGTTTGTTTCGTGTGATCAAAGCAGCAATCTTACCCTCTGATCCTAGTATCATTCCTTATGGTTTGGGAACTTAGCAATTAAGACCACAGATTATTTTCTTGGTACCCATCACTTTGATAAATCTTAGGCAGCTACATGAGTTCTTTAAAGGAAATAATAAACCTAACAAATATACCTGAGTGACCATTTCAGACTATATTTATCCCCTGAAATCTAAAGCCTTCATTAGCTTTCTCCAAAGAGTTCTCATAGAGAGTTAGAGCATAACTTCAATTGATATTTTCCAAATTTTATGAGATCCCTTACTGGGAAAGAGTCACAGACATGTTTTTTTACTGAATGAGATTAAATTACACCAACTCTTAGAAAGAGAATGCTGCATTCCTATCGGATTATTCCCCCCCCCCCCTTATATCTTTAAAACTCCCTGGGCAATTTGTCCAGATTGTTAGAAGCCTGCCCAAGTTAAGTGGAATCAAAATTTCCCCAATTTTGTTATGATCTTAATCCATAGGAAAATATTTGTCACCTAATTAAAGCAATTCCTTTAAAAATAAAATTTTCCTTTTTTTCTAGTACCTCTCTCTCTCTTTTTTTTTTTTTTTTTTTTTCATTCAAGTAGGCTCCACACCCAACATGGGGATTGAACTCACAACCCTGAGATCAGAAGTTGCCTGCTTTACCAACTGAACCAGCCAGGTGCCCCTAAAATTAATTTTCTGTACCAGTTTAAGACAAGAAGCTTTTGGCTCAAATTTATAATTTTTAGTATTTGATGCATTGGTATAGGAACTTTCTGTAGTGCTGTGTTAAAAAATGTGAATGACCCTATAGTCAATTTTATACAACTGATCAGATTAGCATCATAATAAATTACTGAACAACCTATAGGTTTTAGAAAGGACTAAACTGAGCTGGCTCCCAGTGTAATTGCTAGCTGCCTACCATATGATTGCCAAGCCACAATTTTAGTTACAAAGTAACTGAGTTTGAGGAACTACTTAGACATTGGCTATATTTGTAAGAATGGCCTGATCACCAAATAGCGGTGCCACTGGAAGAGATTATTATAGCCATCCAGGAATTTAAAGATTGATGGATGCTATAGAACATGGGATACCGGTAAAAAGCACAAATCCCAGAATTTTGTGGGAACCATTATGTAACGTAAATCAACTTGGGGGAAATTATAATGTCGAGTGCCATACTTTTGACTTTTGATCACAGCATATAAAGAATTCAAATCAGATAACCTATGTTCCAGTTACTTGACATTTCACAGTAGTGCCAGATTTCAACAAGTTGTACCTTCTGCCGTGTTGACATGAAAATATTATGTTCCTAAGACATGTCAGAAACACACTTTCGGAGCGCTAGGTAAGCATGCATACAGATAGCCTTTAAATGTACCCCCACGGATGGGGTCTCCACTACATTCAAAATGGCTATGCCATGCTTCCTTACATAGTTCATTCCTTTTTAAATGCTGAAAGTTTCACTTGAACTTTCCTAGATGCTAGGCTTTCTTCCAGTTTTCACAAATTATACTGATCCTGCCTTCCAAAAACAATGCAGCTACGTGTCATCAGGAAACACTAGTTGAAATAGAAAAAGCCCAGTTTTTCAAAATATCTTCAGCTTCTCTTTCTCTTGACATTTTCTGTCTCTTCCCCTACCTAGTGTCCTCTCCCAGGAAACTCTCATCATCTGATTAACAATGACCCTATGTATTCACAGAGTTTAGTTATAGTTCTTACTTGTTACTACTGACAAGCCATATCATGGATAAATGCAAAAATAATGTAAAGCAAACTGCATGAACCTAAAAGCATAATTTTCCCCGATAGAGGATTATGGTGACATACGTGTTTCTGTGTGTGATGTATAGATATTTTCATTACCATGCGTTTGCCCTCATGAATCAAATGAAAATATTACAAACATCAGGAAGTCTTTCATCCACTTAGAAAAATAAATAACATTTTCTCTTTAAAAAATTTTGTCTTTCCCTGTTTTTAGAGAGAGAAACAGCGAGCACAAGTCAGGGAGATGGGCAGAGAGACAGACAAAGGGAGAGAATCGCAAGCAGGCTCCATGCTCGGCATGGAGTTTGACACGTGGCTCGATTCCATGACCCCGGGATTGTGACCTAAGCCGAAATCAAGAGTCGATGCTCAACTGACTGAGCCACCCAGGCGCCCCAACACTATTCACTTTTCGAGGTTCTGATATTTCGTTGTGCCTTGGGAAAAAAATGTGAGAGTCACAGTGGTTAATACAGTAGCTGCTGTATTTAGCACTTGGAACGTGGCCAGTGCTAGTTGATACAGATACTGTAAGTATAAAATACACTCTGGGCTTCAAAGATGTAGCATGAAAAAAAAAGAAAAAGAATGTAAAACACGACCTGAGCTGAAACCAAGAGTCAGACACTTGACTGATTGAGCCACCCAGGCACCCCTATTTGCGAGTTTTAGAAGCCTAAGAGCATGAACAAGATTTGGGAGAATAAGCAGTCCGAGTGATCTTGTCTTATCTCCAAAATCAGATGAAACTTTCCCAGGTTAGGGGGCGGGAGGGGGGGGAGGAAGAAACGCAAGAGAGTGTAGACAGGATAATATCCCTGAGAAAGGACCTGTGCCCTGCATTTCATCTAGGCCATCAGCCTGGGAGTGGAGACGGGAAGTGAAAGAAGTCACACACAGGGGGACTAAATCTTACACAAATAAGGTGGCAAGAGCCCAGCGTTGTGGCTTTAAGCAGCATGACCCTGGGCTGTAAGACAGAAATGGTCAGATGGGTCACTGGGGAACACGGCCTCAGTTAGCTCCACTGTACATCCAGAGGCCCCATGGAGTCATGAGACAGAGCACCGTCACGTTTCCTGTGCCCTTGGGAGGAGTGGGGAAATAACTGAAAGACAGCTGGACGTGGAAAGGCTTATGGACACGGGGCAGGGATGCCCAAGTAACACTAATGTGGACAGAGAACCAGGGCCAGACAGATGAGGTGCATCTCATCAGAGGATGGACGAGCCAAGGCCAGGGTTTTCTGAGAGCTGACTGCGGTTTCAAGAGTTCCTAAGGAGCACGTGGAGGGCTCAGTAGGTTAAGTGACTGACTTCCTCTCAGGTCAAGATCTCAGGGTTCGTGGGTTTGAGCCCCACGTCAGGCTCTGTGCTGACAGCTCAGGGCCTGGAGCCTGCTTCGGATTCGGTGTCTCCCTCTCTCTCTCTGCCCCTCCCCCGCTCATGCTCTGTCTCTTTCTCTCTCTCAAAAATAAATAGAACATTAAAAAAAAAAAGTCCTAGAATATATATGCAACGTGGAGAGAAAAAGATAAAAAGGGAAACAAATAGAAATTAGGCTGTTTGAGCAATAGAAAGGAATGTAGATTTCTTGTATTCTTGCAATGGAATTTAATCTCATGAGCTTCCTATCCTCTGTATGATCGAAAGAGTAGCAAGGGTCTTGAACCTGCTTACAGTTCTGGATGATTTCAGAAAGTTTTGTTTGGTTGATCTTATAAGCATGTATCTTACCCAGTAACAAAAAAATAAGTCAATACGTGTCACTTTGGTGTGTCTCTAGTGGCCAGTCTAGTGCCTGATGGCCAATCCTAGCGAGACCTGAGTAATCTCTCCCTCTCCCTCTCCCTCTCTCTCTCTCTCTCTCTCTCTCTCTCAACCACTGCCCCTCCATTTGCACCAGCGTCTGCTCTCTTTGTGCCTGTTCCACATCCAGTGCTGGTGCGTTTCTTTTAATGGCCTCAACTTTTTTAAAGGATTGTTTCAAACAATCAAAAAGTTTGGAATGCTAGGACAGTGCACACTGTATTCACAGATCTAACAATTCACATTCTGCTATATTTGTTTTACATCTTTCTCTACATGAACACACTTTTTTTTTCTGAAATGTTTGAAAATAGACTTCAGACAGCATAATTACTTTCACCCTTAAGTTCTTCAAAATGAAAGCCTTCTGTTACATCAGTGTAATAGCATTAACGTTCCTAAGAATATTAACAAAATCCTGGCTATATCTAATATTCAGCCCATATTCAGATTTCCCCACATATGCCAAGGATATATGTTTGAGCTCTTTTTTTCTCTAAAGAAGAATTCAATCTAGTCTCATACATTGTATGTGCTGTTACATCTTTTCAGTTTCTTTTAGAGAACAGTTCCCTCTACACACCCATCTTTTTTTTTTTAACTTTTGTTTTTAGTTTTTAAAAAGTCCAAACCATTTTATCCATAAAATGTTCCACATTCCAAATCTGCTTAATTGCTTCCTCATTGTATTGTGTAATATGTTCTTCTACCTCTTGTATTTCCTATGAATTGAAATTTAGGTCTACAGGCTTGATTAGATTGAGCGTAAACCTTGTGGCAAGAATAGGTCATCAGTGACATTGTATATTTCATGTTGTTTCTCATGAGGATTGACACAATGTCACATTGGCCCTCATTTGAGCCCTTGGTTGTTAAGGTGGTTACAATCAGATCTCTACTCTACAGACCGTTTTCCCCTCTGCAGTAAGTCAGTCATCTGGGAGGTTATTTTTCACCTTTCCTAACTCCGTTCGTCTTTCTTTCTTTCACTGTTTGGTTCCTAACCTGTTGCTCACCTCAAGGAAGTTCTATTATCTCCCTGAAACTTTCCCCCCGTCCATTAACTAAACACAAACATAAAGTTATTGTAAGCGTTCAGGGAGGCGCAAAGGGTGTGAAACAGTTTTGTAAACTGCAAAGTATTTTGCAATTGTGAGTTATTCTTATTCCAGTAAAGAAATGGTTTCAGATGGTGCTGTGAGTCGCCCACTCATTCAGGGAAAGCAGTGGTGTTCTGGTATCTGCTCACCAGCCAGCTCTTCAAATAGAAAAGCCCTGATGTTTAAATTTTGCCACTTTCTGCGGTGTTAATACTCCAATCCTGTCCGATTTCAAGCTACCAACTTGATGTCAACCAGGCTGCAAAATTCCAGAATATTGAACAATTGGCTCTTTCGAGCTTGAACAGCCCAGTTCCACACACCACTGAGGGGATGACAGAGGGAGGGTTGCCAGATTCAGAAAATGAAAATACAGCCAATATTTGGGACGTATGTATACTAAACAAGTTTCTGTTGTATCTGAATTCAAATTTCGCCAGGTGTCCTGTATTTTATCCGGCACACCCTATGTGGTGTGTGTGCGTGTTTGTGTATGCGTGTGCACACGTGTGAAGTATAAGTGAGGTACCTTAAAGACAGATTTCCATATTCACCCTCTCCCAACAATCTCAACCACAGAGGCTCTTCATGTATTTGGTTTATTTGCATTTTTTCCTTCCCTTCTTTTCTTTGGTTTTGTCAGAGAAATGCTACACCAGAATTTCCCCAATTTATGCTCTGCCTTAGTACGGAGTCTTCAAGGCAAAAAGGAGGTTTTAAGACGAACAATTAAGAAGTTTCTCTAAGTAATAAAATGAACAGTATTTTAAGATTCTAAATCATTTCAAGAAGACTTTACTTGGACCAAACTCAATTCCAACACTTTCCAAAACATAGGTAACTAAACACAAATCAATCATCATTACTAAAAAAAATCTAGAAATTAGAATTTGCTTTAGAGCACGTGTAAGAAAATGGTTAATAAACCTGTTAGTTACAACGGCCCCCTTACAGATAATAAGCTTTAGTGGCAATTTAGGTGAAGCAGTTCCTTTCGAGATTATGCATGTGTAAACTAAGCTGAACACCTGAGTGCGTCTCCACCTGCCACACTGGGGTAGGATATCCTCTGCCCAGATATTTATGTTAAAGAATATATATGAAATTGGGGCACGTGGGTGGCTCAGTCGGTTAAGTGCCTGACTTTATTTAGCTCAGGTCATGATCTCCCGGTCTGTGGGTTCAAGCCCCTCATTGGGCTCTGTGCTGACAGCTCAGAGTCTGTGTCTCCCTCTCTCTCTCTCTCTCTCTCTCTCCCCCCCCTCCTCCACTAATACTCGGTCTCTCTCTCTCTCTCAAAAATAAACATTAAAAAACATTAAAAAATATATATGAAATATATATCATATATATAAATATTATTCATCTTCATGGGGGGGAGAATAGGAAGAAAAGGTATGTTTGTTGTTGTTTTGTGGTCTGACTGGGCTCACTCCCCCCAGGAAAACACGCACTTGATCGTATGATTTACTAAGGCATTTGTATCCGTTTACTAGGGCCTCCTTTACAAGATACCGCAGACTGGGGGGGCTTAAACGGTGGAGATAAATTTTCTCACGGCTCTGGAGGCTAGACAGCCAGGATGAGGGTGTCAGCAGGTCGGGTTTCTTGTCCTCAGCGTGTGCATGGCCTGTGTCCTGTGTGAGCTCCCATCTGGTGTCTCTTTGTGTGTCTCCCCCTCCTCCTCCTCCCCCTCCCCCCTCCTCCTCCTCCTCTTCTTCTTTTTCTTCTTCTTCTCTTCCTCCCCCTCCTCCTCCTCCTCCCCCCCCTCCTCCTCCCCCCTCCCCCTTCTCCCCCTCCTCCTCCGCCTCCCCCCTCCTCCTCTTCTTCTTCTTCTCTTCCTCCCCCTCTCCGCTCCTCCCCCCTCCTCCTCCCCCTCCCCCCTCCCCCTCCTCCTCCTCCTCCCCCCTCCTCCTCCTCTTCTTCTTCTTCTTCTCCTCCTCCCCCTCCTCCTCCTCCCCCCCTCCTCTTCTTCTTCTTCTTCTCTTCCTCCCCCTCTCCCCTCCTCCCCCCTCCTCCTTCCCCTCCCCCCTCCTCCTCCCCCCTCCTCCTCCTCTTCTTCTTCTCCTCCTCCTCCTCCCCCCCCTCCTCCTCCCCCTCCTCTCCCTCCCCCTCCCCTCCTCCCCCCTCCCCCTCTCCCCTCCTCCTCCCCCTCCTCTTCTTCTTCTTCTTCTTCTTCTCTTCCTCCGCCTCCCCCCTCCCCTCCCCCCTCCTCCTCCCCCTCCTCCTCCCCCCCCTCCTCCTCCTCTTCTCCTTCTCCTCCTTCTTTTAATGATTTATTTTTGAGAGGCAGAGTGAGACAGACCATGATGGGGAAGGGGCAGAAAGAGTGAGGGAGACAACATCGGAAGCAGGCTCCAGACTCTGAGCTGTCCGCACAGAGCCCGATGTGGGGCTCAAACTCACAAACCGTGAGATCATGACCTAAAGTCAGACGCTTAACGTACTGAGCCACCCAGGCGCCCCCCTAATCTCTTCTTCTTACAAGGACACCAGTCATAGTGTATTGGGGCCCACTCTGCTGGCCTCATTTTAACTTCATCACTTGTGCAGAGGTCCCATCTCCAAACACAGTCACATTCTGAGCTTCTGGGGGTTAGGACTTCCACGTATGAATTTTGGGGCGGGGGGTGGAGTGGGCACACAATTCAGTCCATAACAACATGCCTCCCTATAGTTATTCTAAGGAGATTCGAGTTGTATGTTTTTAATTCTTTCTTCCCAGGGAAAGAGTCCACCATTCAACGATTTGAGTCAACACACACACAGCCCAGATGCACAAAGCCCTCCAGCCACTCCCTGCCTCGCTCAACACACAGTCTTCGTCATCTCCTATAAGGCTGCGCTGCACCTGCTCTCCCCAGCCTCCCCTACGCTCTCCCGTGATCTCCCTGCTCCAGTGCCGGGGCCCCTGCGCGGGCCTCCCACCTGAGGGGCTGCGCACTCGCACCCCCGCTTTGTGCAGTGCTCCTTCCGCACTCCCTCCCGCCTTCGGTTCTTCCTCCTTGAAACGTCACCTTCTCCCGAGAAGGTCCCCGACCAACCTTCTCACTGATAGTCCTCTGTCCTGATCTTCCCTAGTTTTTTTTTTTTTTTTTTTTTTTTTTTTCTGTAGCGTTTACCAATACACTTAATATTTTATTGGTTGATCCTATTTGGAAGAATACAATCAGTGGTCAGGAGCACAGGCCTTGGAGGCAGCGGGCGTTCGTCAGGGACGGCTGCCCTACCCTCCCAGGGTTGGTCTTGGGCAACGCTCTTACCCACGTTGAGCCTCAGGGGACCGTGAGAAACTGAAATTCATTACCTTCTGAAAGGGGTGGCCAGGCGACAGCAGGGGGATTCAGATTTTGCAGTCCGGGGTTCAAATCCGGGCTGAGACAAGGTGTTGCAACTGACTGACCAGGTCTGCTCTGGAAAGAACGGTGGCGGGCCGTCACAACTGCGGGCGGAGGCCCGGGTGCCAGGAGTCGGCCTCTTGAGGGTCCTGGGTCACGTCATGCTTCTCTGTTTTGTCTTCCCTGCCGCTGCACGCAGATCATCTTTGAAACCAGTGGTCACAGAAAACGGTCACGACTTAGGTCGCCTCTGCGAATGTTAGCGCTGAAAAGAAAAAAGAAATTAAAAATAAAACAACTACAACCGGAAGCAAGTTGGAAAATCAAGAATGAATCGCCGCTGGCTTGAATACCTAATTGGCCATCTACTTTGTTTTGTAATTTCACTGTCCGTTTTCGCCCTGCGTTTTCAGAAGCTTCTTAGAAAAGCGTCGGAAGGGGGCGTGACATGATCTGGCAAGGCGGTGGCCCCCTCATCCCCGGGCGATCCGGGTCAAGCCCCCGGGGGTCGCCCGCCCCGCCGACGGTGTACCTTCCCCGACGGCCCACCCGGGACGGGACGGAGTCCCGCCGGCAGTGAGGCGCGGCCACCGACTCACCACAGGGACTCCTCACAGAACCGGGAGGACGACAGGCTGTGGTGGAAGCGCCGGCCTCGCCGCCCGGGGCTCACGCCGTCGGTGACTGCGGGAGACGACACAGCGCCCCCGCGAGGAGACGCCCGAGCTGGGCGCGTGCGCACCACGAGGAAGCCAGGGGCCCGACGGGAGGAGAAGCCGGCGGCTGACCTCTGACCCGAGGAGGGTGACGTGACGTGGCGTCGGGACGCCGGATAGACCGCGTCCACGTCGGACGCGAGGGGAGCTGCCCGCGTTGAGGCTGGTGGTAGCTGCGTGGGCGGTGCCCCCTGACGGATGCCGCTGACCTGAGCCGCGTGACTCAAGGTAGGCTGTGGTGACGGGCGCCCGGGACGTGTGACGTGATGGAGGGAGACCCAGCAGCCCACCCCGGCTGTGGGAGACCGGGGCGGGGGTGGGCGGGGGGGGGATCTGACGCGCACCTGGGGGACGGGGCGCCCTTCCGCTCGGAGAGGGAGGCTGGGCGGAGGTGATGTCAGAGGGCGGGACGTGCCGCCTTCCGGTCCAGTCCCTCCCGGCCTCCTGCGGCGAGCGTCCCCTGCCTGCTCGGAGGTTGATGGGCTGTGTCCCTGGCGGTGGTCCCTGTCCCCTGCTGCCCAGCGCCCCTCAGCGCGCCGGGAGTGGGGCCTACACCGCGCTCTGGGAGACCTGGGCGAGGCCACGCCTGAGTTTATAACCCAGAAAACCGCCGCCATCTGACTTGGAGGAGCACGGCTGACCGGGCCCACCCTCTGGGCGCAGGGCCTGCAGACAGCCTCCTCCCGAGGCTGTCACCGCCGCCATCTGACTTGGAGGAGCACGGCTGACCTCTGGGCGCAGGGCCTGCAGACAGCCTCCTCCCGAGGCCGTCACCGCCGCCGTCTGACTTGGAGGGGCACGGCTGACCTCTGGGCGCAGGGCCTGCAGACAGCCTCCTCCCGAGGCCGTCACCGCCGCCGTCTGACTTGGAGGGGCACGGCTGACCTCTGGGCGCAGGGCCTGCAGACAGCCTCCTCCCGAGGCCGTCACCGCCGCCGTCTGACTTGGAGGGGCACGGCTGACCTCTGGGCGCAGGGCCTGCAGACAGCCTCCTCCCGAGGCCGTCACTGCCGCCGTCTGACTTGGAGGGGCACGGCTGACCTCTGGGCGCAGGGCCTGCAGACAGCCTCCTCCCGAGGCTGTTACCCTTCTGGAGACAGGCTTTCTTCCTCCCGCCTCCTCCCAGCGAGGAAGTGCCTACAGTCTCACCTCTTAAATGACCTTTTAAGGCCTCGCCAACCTGAGCCAAGGAAGGGACGGAGTCAGCACTGATTTCCTAAACTGTTACTCCAAGGGGAGTAATTGCAACCTGCCTTATTTTTCTTCTAGAAAGAAGTAGTAAAGGAATCCCATAAATTGGCAAGGAGGAATACCTTCTGTCTCAAAAGGGGTGAGAACTGTAGTAAAACAGTTAAAATAGCACAAATTAAAGTTGACTGGAATCTCCTGTAAAATCAAAGCAAGACAAAGGGTAGTAAATATCACTCTGAAGAAAACAACACCACCACCACCACCACTGTCTTTCCAGCAATAACACCGATTAATAAAAATTATATCTATCAAGCAAACAGTATTTGGGTTGAATTTAGTATGTTTTCTTAACTTCACTCTCAAAAGGAAAACGATATTTTTTTTTTCTAAACACGCTGATGCATCCTGAAAAATACAGTTAAGGTGCTACCTCAAAAGTAGGGTCACCCCAACTTGAGACCACACGAAATAGAAAGCATAGTTATTTCTTAATGTTTTTACTGTCAGAATGTGAATAGTGTCATATAAGTACACGGTGTCATTTCCCAACTTTCCACATGAGACTTCCCTCTGTCCCATTTTTTTCTCTCAGCTGCTCAGGTTGTGTCTCCTTTCTACATGGTCACTCAGTAGTCGAAAAGAAAGTCACTTTGATTTTACCCAAGGACAAGTACCATGTTCAGGCCTCCGTTGCCAAGACATGCGTCCTCCTTACGGCAGATTCCCGCAAGTCTCCTTGTCAGTTGAAAACCTTCAGAAAGTTGAATCTGCGCAGGGGATGCTCACAGTGACATCTTCCATCCAACGACTGCTTTGAGATCGGTTGTTTTGTGAGTATGCAGGGCGGTCTTTCCTCTGCATTTTGTGGACACTTATGGTTCGATTAAATCTCCATGAAACTTTAACCTAATCGTCGCTATAACAGGGATGTTGGGAGCATGCTTTGGAATCAGAAACCTGAATGTGAGCCTTACCTCTGCCACGAATTAGCATCTTAGTCATTTGCTCTGCATCTCAGTGTGTCCATCTGTCACATGGGGACGTATGAAGCATTTGCGTTTGCAGCAGTAGTGAAAAACAATAAAGTGCCAATCAGTATTTACTGAGACAGTGGTTATGAATACTATTTTTAATATGCCGATAACTGATTTGGAGAAGTCAGAAATATTTTCAGGCCTCAGCACTTTCACCTAACGAGGTGTAGGGGTTGGGCTAAGTTGTCAGTAATGCCCTTTAAAAGCTAATAATTCTATGATTCTAAGGCAGGGGATACAGGGTCTGAAAGGTCTGTTACATAGTTTCTATTCAGATATTAGGATAGGAAAAGACAGGATAAAATAGGCAGAGAGGGAAAGATTAGGACCTGAGGTCCCTGGGTGGGGAAAGACATATTTTGGAACAGTTCTGGGAGTGTCTGACCACAGCACACTCCCTTGGTTGCAAGGTTCCTCTTAAGAATGCAACAGACCCCACCTACCCACACTCAGGTTCCCGTGAGGAATTTGACAAAAGACCTGACTAAAAATAAGTAGACCGTAAGATGTTGACCCACAGGGAATGGTATGGCCATAGACCACCCCTCATACAATGGAAACGAGCCAATCAGGAATGGACAACCCAACACCTACAACCATCCAGCCAGTGAGGGTAGGACCTGAGAACGAACCGGGGGAAGGGGAGGAGGGGGTGCTGACCAGAGCCTTTTGAGACAAGGACCCTTGCCTATAGTCACGGGCATTCACTTTCTAATGCCCCCTCTCTATAAAGAGTGCTTTCCTAGTACTCTTACTCTCTGACCTTATACTCTAATAAACTTTCACTTGCTGCTCATTTTGTGTCCACCTCTTTGTTCTTCGAAACGGCAAGACAACGAATCCTGGGTATTGAGGTCAAAAGTCCTGCAACAATATCTACGCAGAGTTCCCAACTCCCACCCTTAAAAATAGTGCATGATAGAAGTGATGTAAAATGGTGGAACGTGCGTGCAGAGGATTTCGGGAGACATGTCCTTAGCTTACACTCAAGCCAGATAGTGGCCAGCTTTGCCCTTTTGTCAAGTCACACACATGGCGTATGATCTCCATTACAGGTGCACTGGAAGCTGTGCCAGCTTACCGTCTTGTGCCAGACAAAAAGTGAACAATATGATGATTTTAGCAGCTTTCGCAGACCTGTCACGGAGTTCCAAGACTCCCCGTATGCTCCAGACTTGGATATACGCTCTAGCACAGTGAGACTGCGGTCAGCACACCAAATGTTACCCATCAGGCTTAATGTACAAGACCCAATGCCAATGATCAACTTTACCCCATTCCTCCCGGGAAACCTCTGATTTCCCTCAAACTTAATAAAAGAGACGTCCCGGAGAGTCTTTCAGCACTTGGTAGACAAAAATAACAAGGCACAAGTTATGTAACCTTCAGCAAGCTCTTAGGCTAAGTTTACAGCATTTGGTAATCTCTAATTTGCATGTGCTTTCTTTGGATTTTTAAGTCTGTCCGGTTTTGTCTGGCTTTGGAGCATCATCTTTGGAAGGACGGCAAACAATTCTTTTGAAATTGTGACAAGTGTCACCGACCCACTCGGATGGGTTGGAGCCGCACTTTTACACCTACCTTCGTTTTTCAAACAAAATGCCGGAGTGAAACCTGTAGGGATTTATGAGGAGTGAACTAAAGATTTTCTTTGTCTGTTTCCTTTGACCCAGCGTTTGAGAGCACTAAGTGATGTGGTTAGCTGTGAGTGTGGCTTGGCATCCAGAAAAATGTTTTATACTCTAAAGTGGGCAAAGTCTCTGACTCTGGTATGATAGAACCCTCAGTGAAATGTATTTTGGCAACATTGTTATTTTTGCAGTGTTTAGTATTGTTTATTGTAGCCTGCTTTTTGGTGGATCTTTTATATTTATGTCTCTGTGTCCTGTGATGGCTTAAACATGTATACCTTTCTTCCTTTGAGATGGCCAAGCAGTTGTCCACTGAAGAGGTACTTCCTGGTGATTCATTCATTAATAAAATACAAAATTCTTTTGTAAACTCTTCTTGGACAAATTGATGAAACTTAAAAAACTGTTTTCTTCTGAATAAAACAACTTTTGTTCGTGTTTAGATATATAGTAAAAAAAACCCTCAGTATTTCATTCCATTTTAAACCAGTTTCCTTGTCCTACTCATTTTATGTGGAGCAATTGAATACTCAGAGAAGTGAAATAAACTTATAGGCTTTATAGATCATTTAGTCCATTATAACTTTTTATAAAATCTTAGAATTACTTCGATCATATGAGTTTATCTGGATAAACATATATCTTTAAGAGCTAAAAGTATTCTTAGAGATAGATATCATAAGACTAATTTTTCCAGACCTGTGCGTTGTTCCTTTGAAATCTAAAAGTACGTCGGATGTATTGTCAACAGTATTCACAGCATCAATGTAAGTGCATTCTTGAATAAGATCTTACTTGGTGTCGATACATCACATGGACCAGTACAAAATAAGAGCAATTTATATCCAAAAGGTGTGCTGCTTTGGGAGTGACAAAATAATATTTTATAAATATATTCCACATATAATTTTTTTAAATAAACACAGATCATCTCAATAAGCTCAATATGTTTTTATTGATTCTTGTCCCATCCAAATGTTTTCGGGGAGCTTCCTGTTTCTCTGTGGGACCTCAGTGTATGGCAGATCTGTCCTGGAGGTTCTGGAAAGTTCATCATCCTCTAGATCCTCGTTTCCATGTGTCAGAACAAAATTAACCTGTCCTCTGTCTTTTTCCCTCAGTCCCTCATCCTGCTAAAGTCATTATGGGTGACATGTTATACTTTTAAATAGCACATTTTTACATATTTCTGAAGTTAATGCTTTCATGTAAGAAGTGGGCAGAAGTCTCAGACTTTTTTCAGGCCAGTTGAAAAGAGAGCTTTGAGCAGGTAAGCTGGTTTATTATTTTTTGAATCATACTCTATTATGCTGCTACTTGCCATTTACTGTGCATTGATCTACTTTGGAGAGAACTGACGTAAGTATGTGTAGAGGGTCAGATAATTTTCCAGGACTTCTTGGCCACTGTACCCAACGAATGGATGTTCGAATAAGAGAAGACACATATCACATGGAGTTTGGACTTGGCCCACATTTGTACAAGGGTGTCTCTGTTTCAGGGAGGAAAAGAATGATGTATACATGGCTGGCACTTTAAAGAAACACCAGCCTGTCTAGCCAGCCATTAGTGAGGTATGCTGTTGACTCAGTGGAGGACTTCCAGGTAAGCACTGGTCTGTCCTTGAGTTAGCGGTGAATTAAGCCCTAACCTAGGCCGGGCAGTGCCCAGACGGCAAGAAGGTACTGAATGTTGTCTCTCCATAGGGTCTGGTTTGTACCCAAAGTTAAAAAGAAGTGTGCAGAGGTGATTTCAGTACTTCTGAGATTTTAAGAGGATAAGGGTATAGTATTATTATTTTTTTTAAATTCAACTTAGTTAACATACAGCGTAGTCTTGGCTTTAGGAGTAGAACCCAGTGATTCGTCACTTACGTATAACACCCAGTGCTCATCCCACCAAGTCCCCTTCTAATGCCCATTGCCCATTTACCCCACCCCCACCCACCTCCCCTCCAGCAACCCTCAGTTTGTTCTCTATATTTAAGTCTTTTATGCTTGTCTCCCTCTCTGTTTTTATCTTATTTTTCATTCTTTTACCCTATGTTCATCTGTTTTGTTTCTTAAATTCCATGTATGAGTGAAATCATATGATACCTATCTTTTTCTGACTAATTTCGCTTAGCATAATACCTTCCAGTTCTATCCACGTTGTTGCAAATGGCAAGATTTCAAAGATCTCGTTCTTTTTCATCGCCAAGTAGTATAGTAGTATTCCGGTGTGTGTGTGTGTGTGTGTGTGTGTGTGTGTGTGTGTGTGTACCACATCTTTATCCATTCATCAGTTGATGGACATTTGGACTCTTTCCACTAATTGGCTATTGTTGATAATGCGGCTATAAACATGCTTCGAATCAGCATTTTTGTATCCTTTGGGTAAATACCTAGTAGTGCAATTGCTGGGTCGTAGGGTAGTTCTATTTTTAAACTTTTTGAGGAACCTCCATACTGTTCTCCACAGTGGCTCACAAGTTTGGATTCCCACCAACAGTACAAAAGGGTTCCTCAGGATAAGGGTGTATTCTTTTCAAAAAGCACTGAATTTGGAAACAAGTGAAACATTAAGAATGAAGAAAGCCCTACAAAGTTAGTTATTACAGATCTCACATTCTGTTTTAGGCTCCACCGCTGTGATGGTGCAAATGCATCCATGAATATTCGGGACCCTACTTTGTCTGTAGTTCACCCCCTCCCACCTCAGAGGAGCCCTTCCCTCTTCCTGTCCTTTTCAGGCCAGTGTTCTCAGAAAGCTCATGTTCTCTTAAAATAGTTCTCATCTTAGCAGGCTGGTTGTTGAGATAAGTTGACTGTTGTCCCAGGCAAAGACCATCAAAATCTGTAGGAATGATCTCTGATTCCAGGATTGAGTCTCCAGGCCATGAACTCCTTTAAACACAATAGGCTCTCCTTAAAACACAATTTTAAACACAATAGGCTCTCCGTAAAAAGGAAAGGCCTTTCTGAAGAGTTTCTCAGTTTATATTAAAAATTCAAAAACTACACTGGCAAGTACAAAAAATTCAACACGTTCCACTTTCTGCCTTCACTTTATATAATCCCACATGGCACAGCTTATCACATCATCCTTTCTTCCTTGGCCAATGGGTCTTACTGGTTCCTGATGATAAGCCACCTTCTACTTTTGTTCTTAATTTCCTCTGTCCTAAGCCCTTCTTGCTTCATTTAAAGCCCAGCCCAAAGGCCATAAAAGCTTTGTTGACAATCACTGCACTCAAGAAGACTTCGATTTCCAAATGTCTATGCTCCCAGGGTCTAGCCCATGAAGTTCAGTACTTGCCAATGGACGTGCTTTGTAATAATGTAATAGTACTTAACAATATGCTTTTCATATTGAAGGCACTGTTTAGGTGCTAAACAAATGTTACTTAATCCCCCCAGCAATCATATGAGGCAGACTTTCTCTTTTTTAGAAAAGGAGGGGCAGAGACTGGGACCCTCCCTAGCAGTCAAAGAGCTGCCTATGGTCTTGACCGCCATGTTCCTCTGTGAAGACCGTCATCTTTCTAAGTATTATATCTTCCATAGTACTCAGCAGAGAGTTGCATGTGTGTGTGTGTGCGTGTGTATTATCACTAAATAGCGACCGATTTAATGTCAAAATTTAAGAGACCAATTATATTATACTCGGATGTACATAGTCTTACATTATTTTACAATGATGTTGATATCTGGAAGGAAATAGGAAAGAGTGACCACAGAAGTGTACTTAAATTCTTTATATCATAACATTACGTGATATCCAAGAGTTCCAGAAGAGCTGATTGGTGAATGTTTGGATTTTGGGCACTGCTGCTTCAGCTTATGGTGATGATACAACTTTTACATTAATTTAAAATTTTTCCTGTCACCTTGGCAAGATCCCAGAACGGTGCAGAAAGGGAGACAAAAACAGAAATGATGAGAAGATAATTACATGCTCAACCACACCAGAACAATTGCTCTAAGACCTAATATAGTGAGAAGGGTGCCATGAATCGTGAATCATGAGGTAAAAGACAGCCTCCACGTTAAGTGGCTAACCACAGAAAGCTGCATGTAAACCAGTTAGCCCTTGAGAGAGACTCAGGATCTACAAATGCACAGCATGCATTTTTTTTAACCACTTACCTGGGAACAAGAGATAGTAATTGCAAAAATGAGATCACGAAAGTACTTACCCCGTGACCACATCGGGAGATGCTGGCCAAGTGCTAACTGTGCCAAGAATAAAAAATAAAAATAAACAAAGTGGGTGATTTCATATCCCAGATGAATGTCCAATTTACTGACTAACCCAAACATAATTTTCTTGACCACTGTAAGTGCAGTGGTATTTTCAGTGCTACATTAGTAGAAAAACAAATTGACACAAAACAATATTTCTTGTTTTCTTTCATCCTTTCCTCTCTCCCACCCTACTTGTGCTCAACCTTCTGATGCTGGAAGATGTGCCTGTAGTGTAGATGTGGCCCTTTGTACGTGAGAAGGTTTTCTCCAAATCTGTTCTATATAAATAGTTTTCAGGTTGATGGTCAAAGACTTTTGTGAAATGAAAGGGACCCAAACCTTTGACTGTCCTGTATATTTTGAATGCAGTATTGAGTTTATTAGAAAGCTAAAGAATAGTGAAGTACTGATATGTTAATAAGAAAAAGAACCCAATTTACTATCATTATTGGCAAACGTAGCAATTGCTACTATAAAATCTCCTTCCCTGCCTCCATCTTAAAAACCTCGTACAATTTATTTTATTTTATTTTATTTTATTTTATTTTATTAAAAAAATTTTTTTTAATGTTTATTTATTTTTGAGACAGGGAGAGACAGAGCATGAACGGGGGAGGGTCAGAGAGAGAGGGAGACACAGAATCTGAAACAGGCTCCAGGCTCTGAGCTGTCAGCCCAGAGCCCGATGTGGGGCTCGAACTCACGGACCGCGAGATCATGACCTGAGCTGAAGTCTGACACTTAACTGACTGGGCCACCCATGAACCCCAAAACCTCATACAATTTAAAGGGTCAGTCACTTGATTCATACTTCCCTTTTCTTTAAAAAATATTTAAAAGTATAGTTGAATTAAATTTTTTTAATGTTTATTTTAGAGAGAGAGAGAGAGAGAGAGACAGCGCGAGTGGGGGAGGGGCAGAGAGCGAGAGGGAGACACAGAATCTGAAGCAGGCTCCAGGCTCCAAGCTGTCAGTACAGAGCCCAACGTGGGGCTCGAACTCAGAAACCACAAGATCATGACCTGAGCCGAAGTCGGACGTCTAACCTACTGAGCCACCCAGGCACCCCGAATTAAATTTTCTAAAGCCAAATTTTCTAAATTTTTGGTTTGACAAATGTTTACACTTGGAGTAGGCAGTTATATGTCATTTACAAATACTGATTTTAAAGGAAAGTTCCGAAGTGTTGGAAAGCTATCAATACTTGTTCTATACATTGTGAATAAAAAAGTGGGAATTATTTCAGGCAAAAGAAAAATGGGTCCATGATAAACACAGTACTGTAGTGGGCTTTATACGTAGTGGGCTTTTATATGCCAAAATAAACACAGTATTGTAGTGAGCTTTCTAGGTTGTTTAAAACTTAACATAATTTGCCTCTTAGTATTTGTCTATAATAATGAGTTTTCTTCAGCTACTTGCTCTGTACGTACCACTGAGCGCAGGAAGTAGGAATTAAATATATATTCTAATTGGTTCATAAACTGTAATACAGCTTCACTCCTAATTCCACTTTCATTTAGACAAAGCAGTCATTTGATTTCAAATAACTCTGCGTGGGAAAACTCCTTAGATACAATTTACCACAGGGGACAATGACAAAACACCTTATATAAATTTTTGTGTAGAAAGATCAAATTATATTTTAAGGCACTCACAAAATATTTAAAATATGATTGTGTACTTTAAGGGAATTTTTTGGGTTATTTTGGAACCATACCACAAGAGAAGTTGTTGTTGTTGTTTTTGTTTGTTTTATTTAAATTTTAGTTAGCTAGTATACAGCGCAGTATTGGCTTCAGGAGTGGAATTCAGTGATTCATCACTTACATACGACACCCAATGCTCATCCCAGCAGGTGCCTTTCCACAAGAGAGGTTTTAAAGGCAATTAGTTTTTTGAGGGAATAAGTAAGAATAGCTAGGTTTAAAAAAATTCCATAAATACAGGTCAGCTCTTTATTAGTAGATTATTTTGATAAGGTTCATTTGTAAGTTAATAGTTTGCAAGTTAGTGCACATGTTTAGAGATAGCAAAGTTGAAGGAAATTGCTAAATTTACCACATTAGAACTAAAAAATAGTTAAAAAAAAAAAAAAGACATTCTTAACCACTAGAGTACTTACTTCCTAATTCATGAACTCCTTATTCTATGTAATAATGCTCCATAAATATTTTCAAATTTATGTCAAGAAGGTTGTTAAGTTAAAAAGTCTAAAAAATAATATCTACACAGTGATGATATTTGTGTGAAAAACTGGTAAGACAAAACCATATATATATATTTATGTGCATAAATCTAGGTGTGACAGATTAACATGTCAACACATTTCTCTCTATTTCTCTTTCTCTCACTTGAACCTTAAGAGCACTCTCAGTCCACAGGGATGCAGAAGTTTAAAGAAACTGCTGACTTAAGTCTAAGATGGGAAGATTTTTGCTTCCTGCTCCCAAATGTCAAGAGACCATGTTTCTGCTCACAAGACTAGGAAAACGGGTCCAGAGAGAAAAGAGCTAGAAGACTAGAGTTTACATTGAAGAGGAGAAAGCCTCTTGATGGGACCAGGGAATAAGGTAGAGGGGCCTGGGGCAGCACATCTGCTGGCTTAGACAACAGCTCCCTGCCATCCATCCCCTGGGGACCTTCGTAAGCCCCCTAGCCCAGGGTTAGCGAATTGTATACGACGTGTGGGGATGAGCAGCGTGGAAGTGTCCAGAGTCAGTTAGGAATTTTCCAAATATTTGAGGGAGGTGATGAAAAAATGCTTGGTGGGGGGCACCTCGGTGGCTCAGTCGGTTAACTGTCTGACTCTTGATTTGGGCTCAGGTCATGATCTCACGGTTTGTGGGTTAGAGCCCCATGTCAGGCTCTGCCCGGACAGTGCGGTGCCTGCTTGGGATTCTCTGTCCTTCTCTCTTTGCCCCTCTCCCACTCACTGTCTTTCTCTCTCAAAATAAACATTTAAGAAATGCTTGGGAAAGACCTAAAGGAAATACACGAAAGGGATAATCTTTGTGTCTAAGGCCACTTGTAGAATTGGGGTGGGTGGAGCCAAGGAGAATTTTTGCTTCCTCTCTGGATTGAAGGTTGTAGAGCAAGAAAGTGTTCATTTAATGTTTCACATACTTCAAATAATTTTAAATCATTGATTTGATTAAAAAGAAAAAGCAACAGGGGCGCCTGGGTGGCTCAGTCAGTTGTGCGTCCAACTTCGGCTCAGGTCATAATCTCACGGCTCATGAGTTTGAGCCCTGGGTCGGGCTCTGTGCTGACCGCTGGGAGCCTGGAGCCTGCTTCAGATTCTGTGTCTCCCGTTCTCTCTGCCCCTCCCCTGCTCATACTCTATCTCTCTCTCTCTCAAAATAAGTAAATGTTAAATAAAGTAAAAAAAAAAAAACACCCTACAAATTCTAATAAAATATTTAAAATTTTTGGGGTGCCTGAGTGTCTCAGTTGATTAGCGTCCAGTTCTTGGTTTCAGCTCGGGTCATGATCTCGCGATTCATCAGATCGAGCCCCACATCGGGCTCTATGCAGACAGTGCGGAGCCTGCTTGGGATTCTCTCTCTTTCTATCTCTCTGCCCATCCTCTCTCTCTCCCTCTCTCTCTCTCAAAAATAAATAAGCTTAAAAATATACTTGAAAATTCTTTCTTGACAGATGATGATTTTTAAAAAGAGGAAGTTTAAAAAGTGTTATGGGTTGAATGTATCCCCCCCAAATTCATATGTTGAAATCCTAACCCCCACCGTGATTTTACACAGAAGTGGAGCCTTGGGGGATGATGAGGTCATGAGAGTGGGGCCCCCATGAGTGGTATTGGTGCCCCTATAAAGACCCCACAGAGTTCTTTCATCCCTGTAACCAGTGAGCGTATTGCAGGAGGAGAGCAGTGCGTGAACCAGGACGTGGGGCTCTCCCCTGACACCGGATGTCCCAGCTCCTTGGTCTGGGACTGTGAGAAATAAACTTCTCTTGTTTCTACCCCACCAGTTAGTGGTGGTTTGTTATGGTAGCTTGAACAGAGTAGAACAGGAAGCCAATGAAGATTTTACCAGAGACTCTGAATGGGTCTTCACAGTATTGCCAAGAGGTTTGTAAGTTGTGTTAGTTACACCCAACTTCATGTCAAAGTACATTCTTACATGGCAATATCTCTAATTATTTATTATAACAGCATGTTAGATGTGATTTAGGTTGATTTGAGAGAAATGGAAAAAGAGCCAAAGCGAGAAGAAAAAGGGGAAGTACAAAGGGACGAAAAAGGATATGTGTATATAGCATCTGCTATTTATTGGCATTTTAGAGCATTTTCTCTATGCCGGCTCCTAATTTTAGCACTTTACATAAACTGTATAATTAACTCTTCAAAACAACTTCAAGAGATAGGTGTTAATATTACTCCATTTTACAAATGTGGGTATTGAGAGACAAAAACACAGGCAACTTGCCCAAGGCCACAGAGCTGGGGAGGGTGAGGAGGTGAACCTTGAAAGTGTAGCTCTAGAAGTGGACCCCCAGCCACCATATCAGATTCCATTCAGTGTATGTAATAAAAATCAGCATGGAGGACATTCACTGAAGTCAGATATGGAAACAGAATTAATACAAGAAAAGGTTACAGGAGGCAATCGCTTCTGATCAACCCATTTTTTAATTACCACTAGGTGGCAGTGGTGGCTCAGGGCGTCTGAATTATTTTCGGGAGCAAGAGGGTTAAACAATAGGCCTTGGGGTGATTGTGGAATGAGAAACCATACAACCTCAGTCATCAGTATGAGATGATTAGAGATCAAATGTGACCCTTCACGGGACCTTTCGGACTCTGGCTTAAGACAAGCCATGGAATATTATTAATTAACATCTTCATCAGTTCTTTCTATAAACCTCACAATTTGTCAATTTCTCACTACAATTAGTAAAAATCATTGTCTTAATAAAGACATAATCCTGTGCCAAGTATCATGTATATATAAGTTAATAAAGGGACTCCATCTTTTTTCTCCAGGGTCATTATCACAAAGATGACAGTACAACTCAAGGTTAAAGTAAAATGGCAGTTATTAGAAATATGCATGGTGTTGGGCTACAATCAACTGATATTTAGCTAGGAAATCTAGGATTTACTGAGTCTAATCACTCTGACTCCATGAAGTTCCTGAGAAGGAGATACTCACAAGAGGCAAACAGATGATAAACTAATTCCCACCCCTTTGTTAGGGTTGACTCCTACTAACTGCCCCCATTTGGAACTTGCTGGAAGACTGGACATTCACAGATGATCTGAACTCAAGCACCAAGTGGACCTTCTGCCTTCTTTTAGGGCCCTCTTGTTACTGCCAAGTGGTTTGCAAAATGGAATAAATGAGTTTATCTATAAGTCTAAATTATTCTTCCTGGGCTAGCTGAGAGCTCAGGATGGCAGGTCTGCATTAAGGGGCTGGATTCTGGGTCACTTTCCCTGTGGAAGCAGGAGAAGAGCAGGAAGTGTAGGGGCAAAGTCCAAGAGAGAGAGCCACACCAATCATGGGGACTCTTGGCAGTGAGCGGTCAAAGATTAGCAGACGTGGTCTAACGAACTGTTCTGGAAGCCTGTCCCATCAACTCCACGCTGAGGGAGGCAGTCAGTAGTAGGTGGGGAGAGAATTGAGAATCACGCCCTTCTCCACCATACAAACAAATAAAACAATGTGCACTTTCTCTTTTCCAGGGCCGTGCTACTCACTGAGAGCCATCAGCCATCAGCAGCTAGCGAGCACTTGAAAATGTGACTGAGAAACCGGTAAGACTAAGAATTTGATTTGATTTTAATTCATTTCCACTTCAACACTGAAACAATATAAAGTATTTTTCTGTTAAACACAGCTTTGTAGTTTTGGTAAGACTCATTGCACATTAACCATGGGACTGCATAAGATACGGCTGCATCCTCATGGAGGTGTTGATAGCACATCTTTCTGGTGCTACGAACACATGGACCGTCAGTTGAATCAGTGTCGATTGACTCAGTTGCGATGATTTTTGGAATGTATTTATGTGAGCTTTTTATTTAGGCAGTGCGAGTTACAGTAATACCTATGTAAATTGTAACTGGTAATTAGATTAAAATATTTTAATCAAACTACACTTAATTTATTTTTAGCGCTTTTCAAATTTAAAATAAAGGCATATATCTGATGCAAAGTCCGTTGGAAAGAAAGAACTAGCGTTTTGATGGGAACGGTAAACAAACAAACAAACTTGAATATATGTGCAGATGTAACAATAGGAGGCAATTACATTTTGTTGGGCAAATCCAAAAAACCAATGTTCAGAGATGTTTTTAGCAAATGTATAGTAAGTCTGATAATTAAATGTCTAAAAAACACATTTTAAATGATTTTTAATAGGAGCTGAGCTTGTAACCTTGACAAGTTATAAAATGGATACTTGCACACAAAAAATCATGTTTAGATGGTAAAAGAAGTCATTATTTCTGTTACAGCAATTTTGTTAGATAGTTATAAGAAAAAGGTTAAAAAATATATTTTATAAAAAAGATCTTCAATGAAACCGTCAAACAATTACCAGTAAAACACAAATTCTTAAAAATATGAAAGATCAATTGGTTGAAAATCTGAGAAATGGAAATATTTTCTTTAGGTTTAGATGAGTCATGCAATATGAGATATTACTCACAATACCTTAGTTACAGTTTGTTTCAAAAGGCCTTCCAAGTTCACACACACACACACACAAACTATTAGCAACTCATGACCTAGAAAATTAAGCTGTGTTGTACATAGTTTGGATTCTACTTCTGTCAAGAAGAATTTTAAATAGGTTTCAAAAAATCAATTTCTGTCTTAATAGATTCTAGTTATATTAGGTCAAAAATTTAAATACATTGGAATTTTTAAAGCAGGAGACTGATGCTTTCCTTATAGCTTCATTAGACTGTGAGGTGCACATTGGAGATATTTGCATTCTGTGTTCTGAGGGTCTTAAAAGTGTCATGAATGCAATTGTTGAAGTCACTCAAATTTAAACTTAAAGACCATCGATATACTTATATTCGAAGATCATGAACTATTTTATGGAACTATTGAAAGCAAAGACGATGGATTCATTAAATTTTGTGTTCTTTGCTACTGCTCATTACGTGAGTCATGGGGGAATTGTACAAAGATTTCTCGTATTGTTACCTCCATATAAAGATATTTTGAAACAAAAAGAAATAGAGATGAAAAACAGCAGTGGAACTTATGTTTTCTCACTTATATCACACTGCAGAAAAATAGGCAAAATTTGAAGTTCTAAGAAAAGGAAGTGTTTGCAACCTAGCTAGGCAGGTACAAGAATTTATGTCAAAACTGAAACTGTTCAGGGGCGCCTGGGTGGCGCAGTCAGTTAAAGCATCCGACTTCAGCCAGGTCACGATCTCGCGGTCCGTGAGTTCGAGCCCCGCGTCGGGCTCTGGGCTGATGGCTCGGAGCCTGGAGCCTGTTTCCGATTCTGTGTCTCCCTCTCTCTCTGCCCCTCCCCCGTTCATGCCCTGTCTCTCTCTGTCCCCAAAATAAATAAACGTTGAAAAAAAAATTAAAAAAAAAACAAACAACTGAAACTGTTCATAGTATAAATCAATAATAATTACACCGTTTTAGGGGCGCCTGGGTGGCGCAGTCGGTTAAGCGTCCGACTTCAGCCAGGTCACGATCTCGCGGTCCGTGAGTTCGAGCCCTGCGTCGGGCTCTGGGCTGATGGCTCAGAGCCTGGAGCCTGTTTCCGATTCTGTGTCTCCCTCTCTCTCTGCCCCTCCACCATTCATGCTCTGTCTCTCTCTGTCCCAAAAATAAATAAACATTGAAAAAAAAATTAAAAAAAAAATAATTACACCGTTTTAATCTGGATCAGTATACAGGAGAGTTTTCATTGTAATTACCAACATTATGTAAATTGTCTGCAAGAAGTAGGAGAAAAATTTGAGGAACACTCTTGATATTGAGAAAGTTTTACAATTGCTTTTCAACCTATGAAATTCTTTGAATTTGATGTTGATAATATTGAGCTGACACAAGAGTTAACAACTTTACTTAATGTGGTAGATGTAGTTAGAAACTGATCTACTTTTGCTTCAAAGACAGAGCAGTTATTCTAAGGAACGATGAATCAGTCTTGTCAATGTGGATGTGAATATTAACAGAAATGATTTTTTGTTACTTGCCTCCGTTATTGGAAAACATTTAAGGATGTTTGGAAATTAGGTATGTGAATCTGTTTTTTCGACTATAAATTTTATGAAATCTCAGTACAGATCATACGTTCCCAGTAAAAATTTAGCTCCCATGGAATACGTGCTGTAGCCTGTAAGTTTAATTTGCATACCAGGATTTCAAACACTTAGTACCAGGAGAAGAATGTAAAGTAGATCATTCATACTCTAAAATATTGGTTATTTGTTGAAGTGATAATATATTTTAGGCATTGGGTTAAAGTATAATACTAGAATTAATCTCTCCTGTTTCCTTTTTCTTGTTTTGTAGTTACTCTAAAATCTTAAATTGCCCCATGGCTCTCATTATCCTTGTATTGAGCCGTGCTGGCCTGGGCTGTGCTCAGAATTTGGGGGGAGCTGGGCTGAGCCCTGAAAAATTTTGTAGCCACATTTTGATCTAACATCCTTACAGTGTTTGATTCCAGAGTACAGTCTCAGAATGAAAGACGTCGTGATATCAGAGGCTTTCCTGGTTTCTCATACCTCTTAGGCATAAACTCCTGACAGACACCTGGGTGTGTAGTATCCCCATTATTTCCATACCCAGCAGCAATCCCTCAAATCTGGGACTGCCCTTCCGCATTCCCCCCTCCACCACCCCAGTGCTGCGCCGTGTCCTTTGACTTTCTAAACAAAGCCTAGCCCCTGCGTCCCCCTTCTCCAGCGGTCTTATCTTTTTTCCAGCCACGTCTCCCGAAAAGCTACTACTGCCTTCTTTTCCTTCCTCTTCCCCACGGCACACACATCTGCTGATGCTAATTGGCTTCCTTTAGGGTCTCTTAGAAGGAATCAGACATTCTAATCAACAGGGAGGTTATCATTTCGTCCATCTGGTTCCAAAAACTTTAAGGAGTTACTATCTACTTAATGAGAGACATGTCTCCTCACCTTCATGTAAACTTACAAAGAGGAAAGAAAAGCCAGTGGGTTCATTCTTCCCGTGCCTCCAATTTATGGCTCAGAAAAAAAAAATCAGAATTATTATGGAACATGAGTCAAAAAACTAAAGCAAATGGACATATTTATCAGGCAAGGACTGATTTAGAAAGTGTTTTTGAAGATTAGCATGCACAGAGGGACAAAGTCTAATGTTAAAAACATGCTCTGCAAAACTGAAATGTTATGTTATATCAAATTAAGTCTGAAATTGTTTTAATTGGTGTATACATGTGGAAACAATAGAAATCCATCGAGTAGAAAATACACCTATTCAATTCTGAATGCTCTCAGGAATTTCATGAATTATTTTATATTAGAATTCTAAGCAAGAGAATAATACAGGTCTTTTTCTTTTCTAGCGGAAGTATTTTTGCAACGGTTTTCATGTAAATATTCATATTATGCTATTGAGGGTAATCGCCCCATTTTCTGATTTTTTTTAGGTCAGAATATGTACAGTTCTAAGATTACTGTCCTTTAAAGAGAACATATTTTGCCTCTTGTCTAGGCTGATCACTTAATGCCAAAGAAGATACGCATCTCTCTGAATATTACCTCTAGGTTTTCTTCAAATCGAGATAATAATACGTTATCTCCTGGGGTTATTGGGGGGGTTAATGTGATGGCGTGCCTAGCACAGAGATAAGCAAATATTGTTATCTGTTCTCATCTCACACCTGATCACTGATGGCGTATTCATACCCCGGATCATTGTCAAATAGCAACATTTATCAGGACCTGTCCTTTCAACCAGTGGAGTCACATCATAATCCCATTTAACCGAGGCAGTTTAAACTCTGCATCCTGTGGGAAAGGGCAGAGAAGTACCAGTTTTCTTGACCCGTGATGTGACCATCACTGACTAGGATTACACAGTTTAAAGATCTTTTTCATACAACATACCTTATTTCCGGAGTAAGACCGGTTATCGGGCTAACCCAAAGATAGTATTTTTTGACAGCTGTTGAGAGTGTAATGTATTTGTGGGTAACTTAAGGAATGTTCAAAGATAACTTTTATAAATGTAGAATTTACCTCAAGTGCTAATTTCAGAACCTGATTCTGACATTACATGGGACTCTACTAGATTGGGCAAAATCCACCTTTTGGCAATTTCTCTTCATTATTGTGAGTCTTTTACCTTAGAATCATTAAGTCTCTTCCTGTCTCACACAGACATGAGAGGGAAGCCTGGAAGGGTTTTGTAAATGCTTTTAGTGCCTTGTACCTTTGTGTGGGTTCAAAAAGCATTGGCAGTTACTGAGAGTTTGTGTGGGTTTTTTTTTAAATCTTTATTTATTTATTTTGAGGTGGGAGGGAGGGGGAGAGAGAGAGAGAGAGACGGAGGGAGGGAGAGGGGGGGGCCCAAGCAGCCTCCACACTGTCAGCGTAGAGCCCAATTTGGGGTCTTGATCTCATGAACCATGAGATCATGACCTGAGCCAAAACCAAAAGTCAGACACTCAACCAACTGAGCCATCCAGGTGCCCCTGAGAGTCTTTGAACAAGAAATGTAACTGAAATGATATTTTTTAAAGACATTAAGCTGCTTTTTAAAAATATTTTCCCCAAATTTTGTTGCCTTATAACTCTCAAAGCAAGAATCGATCGCTTGTATTGCTTCAATGGGTACAATAGAGAATGAAGTCATGCTCAATTTGGAGTTTCAAATTCAAGGTTTTTTGTTTGTTTTGTTTTTGTTTTGGTTCAGAGCAAAACAGTATCTACGAAGTCAAGATTTTGTGAGGGGAAAAAACAGATTCTTAAATCCTAAAACTTCCTTCTTGTATCAAGAATGGAACTTGAGATCAAGGCAGAGAACTTTGCTCTCCAATTCTATGAAAAAAGTATGTTAAAGCACGTTTCTTTTCAGGTAGAGATGGGAGTAGAGAGCTCTTCCACCTCTGAGATTAGGAAATGAGAGGCTGTAAAAACCAAGCGACCTAGGTGAGTGAGGATGAGCCCAGGGGCCCTTGGGGGGAGGGTTGGGAAAAAGGAAAGGCAGCAGGATAGAAACTCTCATTGGGATTCCAGATCGAGCGAGGGGAACCAAGTTTCTGCTCTGCTTCCCTTTGCTTCATGCAACATGACATCAGCGTGTTGGGTCGGTACAGGCAGAGGTAGGGTCTAGATGTGTAGACTTGGGGCAGCGAGCACCCAATCTGCAGCCCCTACATGACATGGAAAAGGTCCCCATGTCCCAGAATGACTGTGTGAAGGAAGAAGGTGGCTGAGAATTGAAAGGAAGCAGAACTAAATGAAATTATGCTTAACTGCCAGAAAGTCACCACGGCTCAGGGCGAGAAAACCCGTGCAAAGTCAGAGATCCCCAAGAAAAGGCCACCAACTGTCAGAGAATCTACACAGCCAGACAGACTCTAAGTGTGGAGCCTAACTAGCACACGGAGTCTGTTGAGCTCCCTGGGCGCGGTCACGCTGTCTACCTTGACAGGCCAGACCTCAGCACCATGATGCATAGACACGCCGGCAAGTGTGTGGGCAAAGGAGAGACCCGTGGATGCCAAGACCCATCGGTTATTCCTCGGTCAGAGTCGGCAGGGCTAGCAGAGCGTGACACGTGGATCCAAGTTCACTTTCCGTGTCCTCACGAGATTGCATGTCCTTAGATAGGTTAAGGATTTAAGAGACTGAATTAACCCGAGAGCCTTTTTAACCTAACAACAGACAAAGTTACCATTCATCATCAGATTTCATCATCAAACTTAGGGTTTTTGATAATAAATAAAATGTGTTTTTAATCAGAGAAATAGAGGATCGAAGGCAAAATGAGGCCCATCGTAGAACATAATAAATTACTCTTTTTGCGCATCTAAACTGTAGTGTGCCAATTTTAAACTTGCTCTGGGAGTACCTGAGTACTGTTTAAACCTCCTCTTTCCTGCCTTATGCAAACCCAACATGGTCTGCGTATGTATAATGTAATCTTTATACCATCTCTGCTGGCAGTAAAGATTAGAATGTTAGAAATTCAACGGATGCAGTCAAACATCAAAATGTTACTTCGAATATAGAATGAGACATTGGACATCTTTACATGTGAATCAGATAAGAGTAGAAAAGAAAAGCTATTTGTTCAGAAGAACTGTCATTACTGGATGCTGGTGTATTGACGTGGTTATTTTAACTGCCGTCCTACAGTATGAATGAGGCAAACCCCATAGCTTGTTACAAGGGCAACTTAGCAGTTAGACACGCCCCTGCCCCCGCAAAACAATGCCCCTGCTTGAGAAGGTAATTGACAGCCCCACACGCTGTGATCGTTTATGACCTGGGGGGAGTCTCCTGCAAGTTAGTTTTAGTTATTTGATGACACATTTCTCCTGATCCACAGCATCTTTCTCTTTTCCTCCTCCATTCACATTAGACCGAACCTCAAAATGAATGTTCAGTAAATCATTTCATATTCTTGTCTTACAATCTCGTCTACTTTTTAAAAAATCTCCACTCATTTGCTGTTCAGTCATGCCTTTTATTTTAAGAAGCTAAGGAGGCAAATGGTTTTTAATTGCCTTCCAAATATTTACATCCTATACATCCTGTGATTCAGCAATTACACTTATCAGTTTTCCACCCCCTGCTAACGTAACCACAACATTGTCACAAGGAAATCATGGGGGAAAATGCTCTGGCACACTCACTCAGCTTTGGATGTAGTAGAGGAAGAAATGCCATCCCTCCCTAACTTGCACTGCAAAATTATTTTCCACCCTTAGGGGCAAATGGTCTCTTCCCACCACTGATGGGCCACCACTGTGGCAGGATTGAACGGTTCCCTCGGAAATGCCAAAAAGATTGTTCTCTTACAATGCTGTGTCCAGTAAATACTTGAGTTGTGCCTGTAATTGCCCTAAAATGCACTTCCTGCTGTGTTTGCTTATGTCCGAGAGCAGTTTAGAAGGTCAGCCTGAGAGCTTTAATAGCCTGGATTACTTGTTATTTGGTAATGGAGTAGCCAGGACAAGAGGCGATAGTTAATATTTGCGCCTCATTTATTGAAGAAATGCTTCTGGAACTCTTTCACAGGATGATGATGTCATTCATTCTGATTCAGGTGTATCTTTAGGGTATTAAGTTATTGGTGTTGTTTTCAGGAAATACACAGCAAGCACAGAATTTCTTGCTCACAAATAGACCTTTCTAGTAATCTGAGTGGAGGGTAAATCTATGTACGTTCTGTGCCTCCGAGGTTCCCTGGCCTTTTCCCTGGACTGTTGCTCCTGGGATGGACTAGATTTGGAATCTGAAAGTAGCAACACCAGTGCAGGCTGCCTGAGGAGTGTCATGTGGTTCTGCCTGAAGACGTGATGAACCCTTGCCTGAGTTTCCGGGCCATTCTGAAAATCACCAAGGAAGAGGCACAGCAGTGTTGGGTTTGCATGGGACAACAGTGACCTCCAGTGCTAATACACTTCACAGGGACAGCCCGGAATGGCGACATCGCATCATTTCTTGGTAAATGAACAGACGTGATGACAAGGGAAATGTGGTTAGGAAGAGTGTCCTCGTGAGTCGCTGCTAACAACAGGGGCAAGTGGCAGTCCAGGTTAGAGAGAACATTCCCTCGTGGCACCGCCCAGCAGGAAGGACCTGCTTTCCCAGCCTCACTTCCGAGAAACAAAGGCAGGACGCCAGGCTGCCTGCACTCTTTCCCAGGCTTATCTCCTGGGACATGTAAATGGAGATGGTGGTGCCAGCCGACATTGGAGCCTCAGGCTGGGCCTTGATGGTTGTGGAGTTCTCTCTTCCCTGGGTGTAGGAGACAGTTTGAGACACCACTAAAGATACAGAAAAGACCAAGCGGCTTGTAACTAGGATTATTTAAGATTGCACTCATTGCAGGCCGTCTTCTCTCCAGAGGAAGATTCACTGCTTGATGCTCTTTTGGTCCCAGCCAACAAGCATTGAGAAAGCCATGCGCCATCTACCTTGTTCTTCACACCATGTGACAGCATCGTCATTGCCCTATGTTGGAGAAGAACTACTTTCTGATGCTACCTCATGAAGCTTTGTTGACTTTAATTTAGCAATAACTACTCCCTCAAAAACTATCCCCAGATCCATCCAGAATGTGTTAGGTGCCGGTTACAAGTAGGCACCGTGGTAGTCCCTGCTCAGACATTATCTTCAATGTTTGCATCATCCACATGACGTAGGTTTTGTCTCCATTTTATGGATGAGGAAAATGAAGCTGACGGAGGGCTCAAAAATTTGCCAACAGTGGGAATCGCAGGATTTGAACCCAGACTCTCTGGCACTATCATCCATGCCCTTTCTGTACAAATGGAACGCAGAATCCTCAGCCACACGGGTCACATTTCGAGGACTCGTAAAGGCCATATAGGGGGGCCTCCCTCTTGGGAAGAGTCTGTGGAGGTTAATTTTGTAGGTCAAGTTGACTAGGCATTAAGGTCTCCAGACGGTTGATTAAATACTCTTTCTCTGTGTGTGTGTAAGGGTGTTCTGGGAAGAGATTAGCATTTGAGGAGGTAGAGTGTCCCCAGCATAGATGGATGCCACCCAATTGGTTTGGGGCCTAAATGCGATAAAAAGGCCGAAGAAGGTTGAATCTGCTCTCTGCTTGACTGTTGAGCTAGGACATGGGTCTTCTCTTGTCCTCAGAGCTGGTTCTCAGGTCTTTGCACTTAGACTGGACCTATACCCCAGCTCTCCTGGATCTCTACCTTGCAGGTTGAGGATCAGGGAACTTCTCAGTCTCCACAATTACATGAACCAATACCTTAAGACAAATCTATTTGTGTGTTTGTGTGTGTGTGTGTGTGTGTGTGTGTGTGTGTGTGTATTCTCTTTGTATATGTATATTCTCTGTGTGTGTATATATATGTATATATTCTCTTTATATATATATATATATATATATATATATATATATATATATATATTCTCTTTATACACACACACACACACACACACACACACACACACAGAGGGAGAGAATATATATATTCTATTGGTTCTTATTCTCTAGAGAACCCTGAGTACTAGTTACAGTTTTTATTTAATACTTTTATATCCATAAGACACACAAACTACATGTAAACCTAAGTAAGTTTTAATCTTCTAATCTCCTTTAAATGACTGTAGTTTTACCATCTTTGCTGTGGGGCTGGGCATAGTTTTAGAGACATGTCAGGTCCTTCCTTCATATTTGTCTTAAATGGAAAGATGAACACAAAATTGCCCTGCCCCCGAGTTTTGTTCCCTTTCACTTCCTTTGAAATGCTGTAAGAGGACTGCTGGAATTACATTTTCTAGGAAAGCAGACGCACGTGGCGACTTCCCCTGGATTCTACACAAATGGGGTTCTGTGGAAGGTCAGGACCAAGTCTTTCGGATCTTTGGTCACCCCAAATACCTAGTACAACGATCTAGACATAATGAAGGGCCAAAAGAAACTGAATTTGAAGATATATAGGGTTTTCTTCTGTGCCTTTTAGCTAGTAGGAAAGTTCTTTTATTTCCCAATGGCAGAGAGAAGTGTCTTTGCCCTTTATGTCCAGTCCCCTTTTTCTCAGATGAGCAAGGCCTTGTGCTCTGAAGAATCAGGCAATCCCTGTCATCTCAGAAAGAGAAATTCAGATAGGAGAACACTTACCCTTCACTGTAATGAATGGATCTTGGAAGATTCAAGCACCCAGTAGAGAAAAAGGGACCGTGGATGAGAGCTGATGCAATTGAATACACTTCTAAACACATAATTTCAGCACAGCACACAGCGAGTGACCTGATGTACCGGAGCCCATCTTTTCAGTCTTGGTGGCCTTTTGTGACACAAATCACAGGACATGCAGTTTGGAGCAAGAAAATAAAATTTCTGCTGAACTGTATGTCTTGTGAGAACAGGGGCCACGGCCGTCTTGTTGGCTCCTGGGTTGATAGATCTCAGTACCAAGACTGGCATACGATGCATGCTTGGTAAAATTCATAGAGGCGAATGAATAAGCGAGCAGGTAAATGTTGTGTAGGGACTTTAACCTGGAAGAGCTGGAAGGGTCCAAAGTGGAATCCAGAACAGGAAACGTCCGCCAGCTCTTCCTGACCACGTGAGTGTTGCACCGTCGGCCACAGCAGCCTCCAGCCGCGCATGGCTACGCACATTTCATTAATAAAACCCAAGTGACGGGGACACTCAGTTTCTCAGTCTCACTAGCCACATTTCAGACCTGCAGGGACAGAGCAATCTGGCGGTGAGCATAGGTACGGCGCAAATACGGAACGTCTCCGTTAATGTTCAGAGTCGATTGGGCAGTGCTTCCCTAGGCTCAGAGGTTTAAGGAAGGAAAGTCCAAGGATGTCCTTGTGGGTTTTTTTCATTATAGGATCCATCCCAGCTCACAGGTAAGAAGGTGTGCAGGGCCCAGGGCTTTACGAGAGTTCTAGAATATGATACACGTCTGGCTGGGGAACATGACATGCTGCGTTTCACAACAGCAAAATGGCAAACAAAACGTGGGGAAGGAAACGCTGTAAGGTGGGCCGTGGCCTTCAACACATGCCCTGTTCCGTCCTGTCTCTGCTTGTCAGCATTAGGCCTCGGGGACACTGACCTCGTCCTTCTGGGACTCCCAGGACTGGAAACAAATTTTTAAATTAAAAAAAAAAAGGAAAAGGAAATAAACTTTTTCTATTATTGCAAAAGTTCACGGACACAAATGTAAAAAATGAAAATAAATAAAGGTGTAAAAATGAAAATCTGTTACCTCTTAAGTTTTACAATATCTTCTTTGTCCTTTTTCTGTGCACTTGTATGTGATAAATGCAACACATTAAGAACCATTTCCATGAGGTTGTTCCTTTAAAATTTTTTTTTAATGTTTCTGTATTTTTGAGAAGGAGGGAGACAGAGTGCAAGTGGGGGAGGAGCAGCAAGAGAGAGGGAGACACAGAATCCGAAGCAGGCTCCAGGCTCTGAGCTGTCAGCACAGAGCCCAACCTGGGGCTTGAACCCAGAGACTGCAAGATCATGACCTGAGCCAAAGTCGGACGCTTAACCGACCGAGCCACCTAGGCACCCCTCTATGACATTGCTCTTAAACTTTCCTCTGCAACATCTTATTAATGAGGGCATTTTATTACATTTGGTGGATATATTATAGATTACTTAACTGTCTCTTGTCATTGGATATTTAATTTTTGATGTCATGATTTTTTTCTTCATGAACACTCATATGATAAACGTCATTGCACAAAATGTATATATCCTTACAATTGTTATGAGAGCTAGGGATTCTGGATCAAATTGTAAGCAAAAATTTAAGTCTTTTTGACAAACATTGCCAAATCTTACCTTCTGTATTCAAATTTATACTTGCGTCTGCCCACTGGATTTTTACTAGAAGAATGCTCTTCTCGCAAAACTGTACATAGAGGAGTTGAACTTGACTGTTACTCTTGGGGCTCAACTCGTGGAGCATGATAAAGGTAGATTTTGTAATGGAACCAACATGAGTCTGCTCCTTGGTAAGACACAGATAGAACAGGTGTGGATGTCACACCAAGTAAAATTTATATGCAACAAGTAAGGAGATCACGGGGAATGACTTCCAAAGCCTTGGCTCTCTGGGCAGGGAATGGGTTCCTTTGTTTAGGGTTAGGAGGGATATTTAGATAGGGGAGCCTCGTCATCATCTGTAGACACAGACATAGGGTCGTGGGTATGTCCTAGGGAAACCTGCCTGCACACACGCTGTGTGTTATGTAATGAGACTTGTGTTCCTCCTTGGGCGGAGATTTTAGTATTGCAGTGAGTAGAGGTAGTTGTCAGTCTTTCTAGAGGTCACACCGTGGTCCATTGGCTCAGGTGTGAGTAAGGGGTTGAGCTCAAACTGGTCAACATGGTCTGGGCTGGTTGGAGGTCTTGTCAGGACAGTCGCTCGCTTGCTCACTTGAGGGAAGGTTTTGCTTTCCATTTGCCTGAGTTAAGAGATAAGCTGGAGAGAGGAGCTCCAGGGAAAATGTGAGATAAAGGTTGGTGAGTACAAGCAGGTGGGCAATCAAGGTCAGGTACTGAAGTCTGGCAGGTGACAATTTGAGTGGTTGAGATCTTACCATGATAGCTAGTGAATAAATCATTATGCCCCAGGAATCTATTATGGTGAAGACTTCATGAAGCTGTAAAATGTTGATAAGAAAGTTTAGAGGAAAAGTGGTTACATTTTGCATTGTTGTCGTTTTTGTTTGTTTCAGTAGATAGTCAAGGTCAAGTTGTGCGTAGCAGGGATGAAGACCTCACACTGGAACATATTTAGGATTTGATGTTGTGTGTTGGAGCAGGTGAGAGGCAGGGTGTTTCTTGCTGTCAACAACTGGGAAACTCCACTCCATCGTTGCCCCAGAATGGAGGCAGGGTGTGCTTTTTGTCCAAAATGACATGTTCGGTTACCATCTTTGAGTGTGTGCCGACTCTGGCATACTTGGATTCCTGGGCCAAAGTGGCATCTGTGGAGGAAATACAATCTTACTGCCTTTTCTCCTTCAGGCCCTTATCACTTGATTTACATCTCCAATTAACTTCGTACATTTACTTCGTGTTTTACTGGTAGGATGATACACTTTTGTCATTCCCCAGGGTGGAATTATTGAAGCCGTGTATACTGGGTTCTTGGCCTGCCCTTAACTCCGTGTCTGTACCTTTCCCAAAGACAGTGACTGATACAAGGATTCAGCGTTGCCTTTTTCCTAAGTCCCCCTTCCAGTAATGCTTCTCACTGGTCTTTTCGAGAACACCTTTTTAACATGTATGGAAGAGAAGCTACTTTGAATAGTAAAATGAGTACATGCATAGACTCCGGAGCATTTTTCTGGCTTCATGTCTTTGCTGTGCTCCTGGCTGGTTGTGGGACTTGGGATGCGTTACTTGTTTGGCCCCTCTGTCCTTATCTGTAAACTTGGGACACAAATAGTACCTGCCTGACAAGATTATTAGGGCCCTCTACATGAATATCTGGGAAGTGCTCACAACGGTGCCTGGCCCTCAGTGAGTGTCGGCCGTTGGTCCTTCAGTCTTTCCTCTCACCTGCCAGTACTTTCGGGGCGTGTTTGTGTCTTTTCCTGCCCACCGATTCATATTTTATTGCTTTTGTTCTTTTGTAAGAGATTTCAGATGACCCTTTTAAATCCTATTTCCCCCGCTTATAATGGATCAGACATTTAGGGTTCCCTTGTGAGGATGGTCCTTCATTGAGACTGAATAATAACATGCCATAATGTTAATAATTGCTGACACTATTTGAGCACTTAATTACGAACCACAAATGACACTAAGGACTGCACCTGAAGTCTCCTTTAAGCCTCACAAAAGTCCTGTAAAGTAAATACACCTGTTACTCTCACGTTAAATAAGAGATTTGAAAGATGAAGCCCCTTTCCCAGGCTCTACAAGTAATGACAGAGCCAGCCTAGGAGCTGGGTCTGTCCGAAGCTTTTTGAAACCACCCTCCTCCCGCTTTTCACCCTGTTTCATGCTCCCGGTAGATCTGAAATTCAGTTTACCATTTAATTAGTCATCTTCCATCAAGACGCTGCTGCCATTGATGATGACACTGTCGCTAGCAAAGCAACGGTAAACACAGCCGCTCTTGACCGAGCACCTGCTATCGCCAGGTGGCTGCTGGCCCTTACGCCCATCAGACTAGACGCACCAGGAGGCCCTCAGACTGAGCGGGCTCTAACCACGGCAGCCCCTGGGCAGACCCCACTCCAAGCCTGTAAATGCTTTAGGCTACAACAGAGAAATACTAAGGACAACCAATCACTAAAAGACAACTAAGCTTTAAGCCCTAGCCAAACAATTTTCTTTCTTTGCTTCTGCACTTTCTCCCTGTACACCTTTTCCCTGCACATCTAGCCCCTGCGGGTCTTGCTTCAGTCAACTCTTAAAATTTTCATATGCCCAAGTTTATCTTCTAACAGGTGTGGAAATAATTTTCCAGGCCTGAGATGGGGCCGCTGTCACCCCGAGTGCCGCGTCAGCAAACCGAAAGAAAACTTAGATGATTTTTGAGTCCCTGTAGAGACCCCACGTTTAGCCAGTAAGTCTGTGGTGTAATCAGTCAGTCCCCAAATTCCAGGCCACTTCTGGATCTTCTGACCCAAACACGGTTGGGTATGTGGCCCCGGCCAGCCAGATATTCTCTATTGTCTCTTTCATGCCTTTATCTTATAAAGGCTTCTTGTTTTAGCATCCTGTTGGTGTTCTCTAGACCCTTGAGAATGGAGACTGCTCACTTCCTGCAGTCTTAAATAAAGTTTGTTTGCATCAACTAAAGTGTCTTCTTTATTCCTTTTTAGCAGTTTCTGGCAATGAAGAAGGAGATCTGATGCTGACTGCTAACAGACTATGGGACAAGGAGACGAACCTGCTAAAACCCTCAAGCTCACTGTTCCTCATTGCTAGAGGCCAAGGGTAAGTCACTCTCAGATTTGAGCTCCGCTCCCGTGTGTGCAGCTCTCTGATCCAAACTAACTTTATTTAAAACATCCATGTATATGTGCATAACTATAACTATGACTATAACTATAATTATAACTAAACCATAACTATAACTATAACTATATATATATATATATATATATATATATAGAGAGAGAGAGAGAGAGAGAGAGAGAGAGAGAAAGCTATATATTGTCCCCAGAAAGGTTCTGGGACCCCTTTATGGGGTTTGTTAAAGTTTCCAGAAAGTTTCTAGAGACCCCAGAAAGGTTCTGAGGTGTGTTAAGATTCCCAGAAAATTCTGGGGTCCTGGAAAGGGTCCTGGGTAGTTAATATCAGGGGTCCATGGCAGATAGCAGTGGTTAAAACACTAAAAACCGGGAGGTCCAATCCTGTAACGGGGGGCGGGGGGGGGGACTCGACTCGCCCAGTTTCAACTTGGGGACACGGAGAAATAATTAAGACAAGAAATTGGACTGTTTAGACCCTCAAATCAAAATCTAAATCTAATGAGGCATGAGTCAGACTATTAAAAGCCATCAGGGAGCCCACTGCTGTAGAGACATCTTCTCATGAAACAATCATAGGTCTGTCGCTCATGGGAATGTAAGAAGCCCAAGCTACAGAATTGCCAGGCGCACGTAGAGCTGTTAGATGCCTGCTGCCTAACTCTCAGAGTCCTGTGCTAGGGCACATTGGTCACAGAACACGTTAGATTGATTTTCGGTCACCTGCCAACCTCAAGAAGATGCCTGTGCAGTGAGGTGCACCATCAAAGACCTCCCAGCCTGAGGCGGGGTCCAGGGAAAATGGGCAGGAGCCGGCCAAAGGTGAGAGTTCTTGCCAGAGTCTGCTCTCTCTCACATCTCTGTAGTGCCCTGACGAGAGAGGAAGTTGACGCGTCACATCATCCCTTCCTTTCCAAATCCAGACTCCTGTTAAGTTGGTTTTGGGATACCCATAGGTTGTAGATCCTTTTCTCCCAGAGACAGTGAATTCCTTCTTACTTACTCATTTTGTGCTCTGAGAACTTGGCGTGGCTTTCTGCCTGCCTGGGACATGCAGGTTATGTGTTTTTACACATGCAGGTAGCTCAGCCATCAGATGGGGGAACCCCAAAATATGACCGGACAGATATACATTGCACTCCATTTGTGGCTAAGGTTCTACTGATGCTACCTCTCAGAGGATTGTCTAAGTCTTTTTTTTTTTTCCTTCTTTCTTTCTTAGGTTTATTTATTTTAGAGAGAGAGAGAGTGTGTGTGTGTGTGCATGAGCAGGGGAGGGGCAGAGAGAGAGAGATGGAGAGAGAGAGAGAGAGACAGACAGAGAGAGAGAATGAATCCCAAGCAGGCTCCGTGCTCAATGCAGAACCCACCCTGGGGCTCAATCCCACGAGCCATGAGTTCATGACCTGAGCTGAAATCGAGTCGGATGCTTAACGGACTGAACTACTTAGGCGCCCCTTCCTTTCTTTGGCTGCCTTTGGGGTGGCTCTGGATATTGGGAGGATGATATCTTTTGTACCCTCTTTGAGGATGCCTTTTTCATCCGTAGGGTTGTTCAGTACTTGCAGGAATGTTTACTCTTTGTCCTGGCTAAAATCTGAGAAGACAGTTGAAAGGACTTTTTAAGTAGCTCTAGAATCAGAAGTTGAACAATTTTGAAGCTGATCTGTTCAGAACCTGTCAGGAACTTTTTTTAAAGGCCTTCTCCCCTAAACTAAAATGAAACTATGTACCCAGAGGCAAAGAGAAACATTCCAGAGACAAACAGCTTTCAATCTAGACACAGGAAGCTTAGGTTTCCATCTTAGTTGAGGATCTTCTCCATGATATGAGGAAGCAATCTGAAGATAATGTAGTTGGACGGGTGGGTCAGCTCCTGATTTCATGCATGTTGCAACTGAAATTTTTGAGGAATTAAAAACAGCTGAACAGGTAAAAAAGGTATAGGATATATATACTCAGCCTTAAAAGGTGAAATCCTGCCATTTGCAACGATGTGGATGGAGCTAGAGAGTTTTATGTGAAGTGAAGTAAGTCAGACAAAGAAGGACAGATTCTGTATGATTTACTCATATGTAGAATTTAAGAAAGAAAACAGATGAACAAAGAAAAGAGAGACAAAAAAACCAGACTTAAATATAGAGAACAAATTGGTGGTTGGCACAGGGGAGGTGGGTGGGGGCATGGGTGAACTAGATAAAAGGGATTAAGAGTACACTTATCACGAGGAGCAGTGAGAAATGTATAGAAATGTTGAATTATACTGTAACGAGTGTTCTGTGACACTGCATGTTAGTTATATTTCAATAACGCAAACAAACCACTGTCCTACAAAGCAGGCCAGAATTTCTTACAGAGATCTGTCTTCAGGCCGTGCCGTGTTACCTCACGTGGGGTTCCTCCTTTCCATAGCATTTTGAAAAAATAAATTTTCCTATTGAACGTACCTTATGTACGTATGTTTATATGTCTGGATTTGGAGGGATCCAGAAGATGATGTTCTTGAATGGAGCAGTATATCAGTAGAATGATAAGTCTTGCTAACAAGGGTTATGTGATTGTGCCTTTTCCACTTAAGAGTGTAAAAATCAAAAAGACAAAACATCCAGTGCAGGAGGTCTGCCTTTGTTCTTCCAGTGGGGGCTGGGGAGGTGAAGGACTACAGATCCAGATCTAGTTTATTGTTTTCTTCAAGCATTAATATTCATCCTTTACTGCCAGGAATGCTTGTGAAGCTCTGTCACTTGAATTTAAAAAGGCTTTTGAGGAGGGCTCCACACTGTCTGCTCTGAACGGGACCTCGCTATTCTTATTTGTAAACTGTCAGCATGAGGCAGGAACTAACCATCAGGAAGATTGGCTTTCACAAAAATATAAAGTGATTAGAAAACTCCAAACATCTATAAGCCTAACTTCTTTCATGCCTTATAGTTTTCTTTTTCTTGTGCTTTATGAAAAGAGCAGAACATCCTCTGGGGATTTTCATTCATTGTTTTGTTGACTCTTAATTCACAGATGATTTATGCCATGGCTGCATTTGCAGAATCGGTTCATGAATATAGACTCTAAGAGAGCCAAATAACATTACACAAAGTTTTTCTTTCTCCGCTCTTAAAACTTTCCATGATATTCAAAGTGAGTGCCTTCTGGATTCCCCCCCCCCCATTTCAATACACCAGAGAGCCAGAAGATGGAATCAATGTTCTATTAAGCAAGGCTCTATCTTACGAATTATTGGTTGTCTCTATTTCATGTGTGTGGTCTCCTCAGTATTTACAAATGCCAGATAACTTTCCCAGTCACACATGCCGCTCTCCCAAAAGTGCTCATTTGGAGACACTGAGCCCTCAGAGTGGGGAAAAAAACACCAAGCAGTGAGTTTTAGAAATGAAAAACGTGGTAGCTCAATCTCAGTAATTACAGGGTACCACTGAAACTTGGGTCCACCAAGGCTTACCTGATTTTTTTAAGGCTTATCTTGACTTACGTCAAATTTCTATCAGGCCAGAAGTGTGGTGTTTGTAGGGAAACGCACGTTTCAGGAAGAGCCTTTAAACTGGCTCTGTGCCCCCTGCTCACACCTTTCTCTGTCACAGAGAAAGAGAGCTCACAAACAGAGCCCAGAAAGATGGGCATGTACCATTCTTTCCCTGTTGGAATCACATACCAACAGCCCCTGGCAAATGACCAACATTTAATGGGAGTTCAGTCTGCCGTTAGAATTGCTGTTTCCTAGAATAAAGGTGCACAGTTGCCTGTCGTCCATGATGCCTTTACGATCTTCCCATCATCTTCCGTGTCCTTGGCCACCATAGTATGATGCATATTCTTCTTGCAGGTCAACCGTCCATTGTCCTAAATTTCCTGGTTTCCTGGTGTATTTACCAGCGTGAGCTCTTAGGGACCAGAAATTCTGTCTTTTGTCTAATGGAAGAGCTAGCAAATGCAGGAATTCAGGAAGTGTTTGTTTAATAAATGAATAACCAAGCAATGAATATAAATGAATAGAACCAATGCTTCATTTACTCTTTCAATATACCACTTAACTTGCATAGATAGGCACTAAAAACCATTAAAAAAAATAAGACATTATTTTTTAGGAAGTTCAAGTCCCCAAGTTGAGAAAAAAGTCTACGGCCGTACCACCCTGAACGCGCCCGATCTCGTCTGATCCCAAGTTGAGAAAAAAAAAATAGTTTCTTGCCAAATTTTTGAAGAGGAAAAAGAGAAATGTCTTAGTCAAGAAAAAAAGGTGATTGAGACATTCTGAGTTTTGCAAAATTATCTACATTTAATTCACTTTGTATATATTTTCTGATTGACTTTTATCAATTGTTTGTAGTAGAGTTGGGTGTGAGAAGAAATACAAGATGCAGCTCCTTTTTTTGAAGAAAACTTAAGATTTAGTGTATGTAGGGCCATTATGTAGAACCTTCAGAAATACTTTGGGAAGCGTTGTAGGACTCATGAAACCTGAGGGAATCGTAGAGTCTCCACAGAGGGCTCTAGAGCACAGCGCACTGGCTGGGAGCTTGCACTCTGTAAAGGTTTCCTGCTATAACTCTACTCTTTCCAGCTTCGCGTCTTTGTTAGTTAGGAGTCTCTGTTCTCATTGAGAAGACATAATGAGATGAGATGAGATGTCCTCATCTATAAAATGGGGGCTCAGGTGTCATGGCACCCTGCATCCGAGGACTGGAGTGAGAATTGGGTGAACTGATGTAGGCAGAATGCTTGAAATGCTATCTGGGGGTAGGAAGCACGATGGGCGATTCTTTGTGAGCAGAGCAAGTAAATGGTACAAAGGGAAGGAGAGGGATGAGCCAGAGGCACAGCATTCGCAGGTTCAGGAATTTAAGTCGTGGGGTGATTGAGGAGTTGAAGAATTCAAGGGGGCTGGAGCACGCGAATCCCGTGTCCAGCGTGAATGTGGCTCTAACGGGAAGGCAGACAGCTTGTGGGTCCCAGCCTATGAGCCCAGGGCTGTGAAGTTTTCCCCGTGAAGCGACTGCACAGACAGCATTTGCTCACTTTTCTTGTAGTATATACTCTCGCTTGACTCGGTAACCTTTTATTTTACATGGGAGCTGGTTTTTAAAACTAATCTACCCTAGCTCTTAGTGTACTTATTCAGTTACATTTCCTTTCATTAGTTGTTGTTACTTATTTTAGAACTCTATTTATGATCTTTTAAATGAGGAGAATACAAAGGGTAAAAGGGAGGACTTAGGGGATGTTTGAGCCTAGGGAGGCTATGTGTATCCTTTTCTCCTGGTTGGTTCACAAGGACACCCTAAACCCTTCCAGGTTCCTGTGGTTCCTTAGGCAAAAAAAAAAAAAAAAAATCACGACTCTGGAAAAGACCAATAGTCTTTGTGTAGAAACAGGTAAACCGACATTTTTCTGAAGAGAACAACTTGCCCATTTCTTGGTGGATCTGTTGTAATTTCATGCGTTTCTCAGGCCCCTCTACGAGGAAACCTGTTAAATAAAACCCACGGTCGCCAGCTCCCTCAGCTCGCGGCAGGAACAGTGACCGTGCTGTGCGGACACTGCTGAGTGGGTTTCATTTTAAAGCAGTGATTCCTCACCCCCAGAAAGCACATTGTTTTCTCTGGTTTGGGAAAGTGAGAAAATATGACAATGTGGGAAATTTTTCACAAAACTATCTTTTTTTTTTTTAGTTTAAAGGATAATAATGTGGTCTGAAGTGATGATGTTTCATTTTTTTTGTTATTAAAATATTCCTTTAATGAACTCATGGTAACAAAAGATGATGATAATCTAACATGTTCTTATGTCTCAAGACACGATGCTGATATTCTTATGATGCTGTCTGTTCTTCAAATCTGTTACTACTTAGTAACTTCTAAATGTCTGGGGTCTTCTGTTCTAGAGAATAACCAATAGTCCTAAAGCAATTATGAGAGTTTTTGAGGAAAGACAATAAAGGGTACCAAAGGAACTACTGGATTATTTTTCTAAGTTCTTCTAGAAGAAGGTGTTTTTTTTTTAAATTGTTTTCATGTTTATTTTTGAGAGGGAGAGAGTGAGAGTGGAGGAAGGGCAGAGAGAACAAGACACAGAATCCCAAGCAGGCTCCAGGCTCTGAGCTGTCAGCACAGAGCCCGATGCAGGGCTCAAACTCACAAACTGCGAGGTCATGACCTGAGCCAAAGTCAGATACTCAACCGACTGAGCCCCCCAGGTGCCCCTAGAAGAAATTTAATTAAACTGAGCTGTTGAAAGTGATATTCTTAGAATCCGCTGTACACATCTACTACATAAAGCCAGGACACAACCTCTTTGTTCTTTTCCACATGATCTACGTGTTCCTGCCTTCACACTTCTGCTTCCAATCTTCATAGAGGCAGAAATGCCATCCCACATCTTTGCCCGAGGAAAGCGACATCAACTATAATGCCCAGCTCAATGTCTCCTTTCTCATGAGAAAGTCCCTGGTTGTTTCCACCTCTTCTTCCAAAATCTTGGGATGTTTTATGTAAACCTTCCTTATATTTGTTTCTTTTGAAGACAAGTATGATACTCTTGGCTGATGTGTTGATTGCCTGCGGTGGCCATGGCAAAGTACCGAAACCTGGGTGGATTAAGACAGCAGAGGTGTGTTGTGTCACTGGTCTTGAGGCTGGAAGTGTGAAATGACAATGTCGGTGGGGCACACTGTCTCTGGAGGCACTGGGGAAGGCACTGCTCCATGCGTCCTTCTCCCCTGCTTCCTGTAACCTCAGGCATTGCCTGATGTGTGGAGGCATCTGTCCAGTACTCCGTCGTCTGGGGACGTTCTCCCCAAGTGTCCTCACACAGTCTGCCCTGTCCACGTTTCCCTGTTTCATGATGACACCAGTCATATGGGATGAGGGCCCACCCTAATGACTTCATTTCACCTTGATTACCTTTGTAAAGACCCAGTTTCCAAATAAGGTCCCATTTTGATGTGCTAGGCATTGGGACTTCAATGTAGCTATTTAAGGGGACACAGTTCAAACCATAAGTAGTTAAGGTGATTAGTGCTGGGGATTCTGGGGGCCACTGAGAGATGAGGTGGGGGAGAGAAACTGGGAACAGACCATAAAGACACTTTCTACCAAGTTGGGAGTTTCGGGATTTAGGAAATGTATTGCTCGTCTTCACATCCTTGTATCAGTAGCACAAGATCCAAAGTCCCAGAGGACTTGAAGTTTTAAGTGTTATCCCCTGGCTACTTAGGGTAGAGGAGGGACTTAGCCCTTTGGCTTCCCTTTCCCCAAGACTTGTTACTGGTGGATTTCCCAAAAGAAAGTGTGGGTTGCACTTAGAAAGAGAGGCTGCAGGTAAAATAAAAGCAAAAACAGTGAAATTTCTTGACCCAAAATGATTCAAATAGAGTTTCATACTACAATAAAATTCAGTCAACTTGACAAGACTGTATGTGACAATACAACAAGACATGTGTTACAGTTATTTCTTCTGCTCACAAAGAATCCACATTCTTTAGCAGCTGTGACATAATAATAAATATATATTTGGTCTCTGTCCTTGATTCCTGACACAGACCTCCTCAAACCCTTGTAATTTTCTGAGTAGCTGTTATAATAGAAGTGTCTTATACAGACAGCTTTGTCTGGTGATAGGAGAATCTTTTGTTCTTTTTTTAATTAATGTTTATTTATTTTGAGAGTGAGAGTGCATGAGCAGGGGAGGAGCAGAGAGGGAGAGGGAGAATCCCCAGCAGGCTCCATGCTGTCAGTGCAGAGCCCAATGCAAGGCTTGGCCTCATGGACTGTGAGATCATGACCTGAGTCGAAGTCGAGAGTCAGATGCTTAAGCAACTGAGCCCTCCAGGCATCCCAGAGCGTCTTTTGTTCTAATGAGACAACTCTTGGTGGGGTCCTGGATGGGGACTGGACCAAGCCATCCACCAGGGAGGTCGAGTTCGTAATGGATCATGCCTACATGACGAACCTTCATTAAAATCCCTAAGCTATGCTGTTCAGAGACCTTCCAGGTTGGTGAACACATCCACCTACCTGGAAGGTGGTGCCCACCCCAACCCCAGGGGGACAGAAGCTCCTGCACTCAGGACCCTTCCAGACCTTGCCCATGCACCTCTGCATCTGGCTATTTGTGTGTATTCTTTATAATATCCTTTAAAATAAACTGGTGAATGTAAGTATTTCCTTGAGCTCTGTGAGCCTTTATAGAAAATTAGTGACTCTGAGGAGAAAGTGGTGAGAACCTCCAATTTAAAGCCATTGAGTCAGAAGTGCAGGAGGCCCAGGACTTGTGGTTCGCATCAAAAGTGAGAGGCGGTCTTATACCGCTAATCTGTGGGGTCCATGTTAACTCTGGATAGGTAGTGTCAGAATTTAATTGTAGGACACTATGTTGGTGTCTGGAGAGTTGGAGAACTAGTTGGTGTGGTAAAAACAATAAATAAAATACATATTTGGTATCAGAAGTGTTTTGAGTGGAGACAGTTTCCCTTTAGCAGCTTAAGACAACCCCCATTCTATTCTATCTCACAATTGTGGGTCGGGGATTTGGACAGGGCTCAGCTGGATGTTTCTTCTGTTCTGTGTGTTATCAACGAAGGTTCTTGGGGGTACCCAGATGGTACTTAAGCTGGTCTGGCCTCTCCAGAACTTAAGGAGAATGAATGAGAGGTTAGAACCGGCTGGATTGTCGACAAGACATGTACAGTGGTCTGGCCAGCACATGGTCTCAAACTAGCCAGATTTCTTAAATGGTAGCTCAGGGACACAGAGAGACTTTCAAGAAGCCTGAGAATGTCACAGCGCTTCTTGCTGTCAGCCTCAGAGGCCCAGGAGGTAACACCATATCCACTAAGTAAGTTCCCAAGTCCACGCTGCATTCAAGGGGAAGAGAATCAGACCCTACCTTTCAGTGGGAGGAGCGGTGAAGATTGTAGAGCCATCCACCACAGCAAAACTTAACATGAGGATGACTGTTACTCAAAGTCCTGCAGATATTTTGGGAGATGCTGATAAAATTTCCGACTTTATTTACCGTACACTCAAGCAAGTAAACATTTAAAAGTTAACCCAGTGCTTAGCTGTAGCATTATAGTACTGTGTACCCATCCTGGGTATAAATAAAGCTAAATCTACTTCCTGGAAAACATTACAACTAAAAATATTTTAGCAGTTTAGAATTGAGAGTGCTTACTTAGTTAAGCCATCTGCTTAATTTCTAAAACATCCCATATAACCGTTTCCCCGGTATCAGGTAGACTATTGTACTAGAGTGACTTGAGAGTCATCGAAAGAATGCCATCCGTTTGACGAGTAATTGAAGTTTTAGATATGCACAGACAGATTCCTATCAGGATTTCATCGTATTTCTCTTCGGAAATACAGCACAGCTTAAAAAAGAAAATGGCTTTGGGGGTGTTGCCATAATGAGTGGGGACAAAGATTAGCACCACTGGGAGTATTTACAATCCCAACCCTTGGATACTCTGCTGTTTTCTTGGTTTTACACGGTTCCATAAAACACAAATAGCAGCTTTATTGTCTCTCTTCTGTTGTTTTACAAGCTTCATGTTGGCAGCCAGGCTTATGATGCAGTCAGCACTTTCAGACTGGGATGCACAAAAAACATTAGATCCGAGAAGAGAGGCTCGGCCACGCTGATACCCTGTAGTGTTGTTTCGGGAAATGCCATGCTGGTGATTACAAAGGCTGAGGTCATATATTTCTACCACCACATCCTACCATTATGGTAGTTCTAATTGTAGTGAGTTGTGGAATCAATGGATGAGAGAAAAATAACTTTTCTCCAGAAAACTAAGGAACACACAAAATTAAGACTTTAAATGTTTGGCGATCTTTTGTTTAATAACATAACATTACAAAGTACGGTACATTGTGATTCTGGAAGGACAAGGAATAGTGTAAGCATATGTTTAATTGAGGATCTTGGTGTATAGAAAGCTATTATTAGTGTTATCAACATCATCATGTTGTATGAAGTTATGGTCTCGAGGACTCACTGACTGAGGTTAAAAGCAACCTCAACAATGAGTTAAGACAACAATTAGTCTGTGACCAATCAGGCTGCCGTTCGCTAATTACAGTACCATTAACTACTTCTCTACCAACATGTACTCTTGTGCTGTGGACAAACTATTATTTTCTGGTTTTTTTCTTACCACCAAAACCACAAAATTAGAATTGAAAGGTAAAGCTGTGACCTCTCTGACATGCATTCCCACCTAGTAGAGTCAGTATTTGCCCAATGCAAAAGAGTACCTTCCCATGGTAGGATTTTTAATTTTGGTCCATTTTGCAATATTAAGTTTATAAACAAAGAGAAGGGACCTTCTCTCAGGTCCACGATAAAGAGAATGTGTCACATTTGTTCATTCAGCACTGTTTCCGGTCCAGTGGTATATGTAAGACATTATGTTGGTAGAGGGGTTCAAAAGATGGGTGAAAAGTGTCTGTGACACAGGGCTTTACAGTAAAATCGAAGAGAAATATATGTCATACAGATATATAAGTGGCGATTTTATTCTTCGGATTTTCTCAAGTGAGGCTTTATAAGATTTTTCATCTTAAGTTTTAAGAATGATCACTTGACCTATTCTTTTTTTACTATGTTGTTATAGAATAAATTTAAACTTTGGCTCATCATGTTGGGATTCCCATACATTCTCAATTTCACGTCTCTGAATTTAGTCATAGACTCCCATAGGGTAATTTTCCTTTTCACTTTAAAATTGCATTGTATCTCTCTCAAGGATAAAAGTATTTGTAATGCAAGTTATAGGGCACCTATGATAAGAATATATATTTTATCCATATTGGATTTCAAACCTTATGTTATGCTGGGATTAAACACATAAGCTGTTATAAATAAAGGGAACCTATATGACTAGGAGTTTTAAATGGTTAGATAGTAATACATCTGAAAACCCACCATCCAGAGATGCTTAGTGGTGTCATGAAGAAAGTTATTAGTGCCACATTGGGAAGAGTCTATTTTTGGAACAAATGCAATGTTCCCCTTTGCGACAGCATAGGAGGGACTCCACATCACGGCACAGACTACAGTCAAATAAAAGAGCTGGGGTGTAGACAGACAGACAAAACCTTTCCTTTGGTAACAAGCATAAACAGCTGTCAGCATTTTGTTCAACCTCCTGCAGCAGAACCTTACAGAATCATTTCCTAATATGGAACATAAAGTGAATTTTGAGAAATTTATTCAGAGGGGGACAATCTTCATGTGGTCAGGAGGCCCTGATACAAGGACCAAGTTAAGCACAGATTCCCTTGAAGAGAACAGTGTGGATCGTAGAAGATTGGAGCCTGAATGCAGAGAAATGTCGATCTTACTACAATTACATTTTCTTGGTCGTAACTTTCATGGTTTCTTTAGTGTGGAGACAATAGAAATTGTCTTCAGACCCTAGGGCAAATAACACAGACTCACACTAACTGCGTTTTATTCAACGGTATTCAGGGGATAAATGCAGTGCATTTCCCAGGAGACTTTCCTTTGGTCCCAGGGTCACATGTTGAGAGGGTTTTGGGGGAGGCACTGGGGCATGACAGCAGAGTCACAAAAATGGGAGAGATACTTTGATTGATGTGATGTGTCTCCTCCCAAGAGAACCAAGCGAATCTTCAGCAGAGTGAATTAACAAGATCCTTCTCTCCAGCAGATGTGTTTTATGGAAATCAGAACAGTGGAAATGAGGCAGCAGATGCAGGAGTGGAAGTGGAAGATTGTAATGGAGACAAACACAGGCATTTAGAGAAAGTATGGGGGAGGCTTTGAATTTAAGGGTAGAAGACACATGCATGGATGTTCTGGTCCTGCCATTCCCAGCAAATCCCTAAGTGTCTACTAAATATATGAATTAAAGAACCTAGTAATGGGCACCTGGGTGGCTTAGTCGGTTGGGCGTCTGACTTTGGCTCAGGTCATGATCTCATGGTCGTGGGTTCGAGCCCCACATCAGGGTCTATGCTGACAGCTCGGAGCCTGGAGCCTGTTTCAGATTCTGTGTCTCCCTCCCTCCCTCTCTCTCTCTCTGTGTCTCTCTCAAAAATAAACATTAAAAAAGTTAAAAAAAAAAATGAACCTACCAGATTAGGTGGGTTCAGCCAATTAGAATTTCAAGATTCTGGTACTCAGAGCAAGTCATATCAACTAAGTAATGACCTCTCCAGTTTTCTCTTTTAAAAATATCTGATTCTGCTACATTTTACATTATCATTTTAAATTGTGAGACACCTACATGCATGCCTAGACTTGCAAAGAATATAATTATGTAGAGAGACTTAGCATTTATTCCAAACCTTGGGGTGTCTTACCTTGTACTATTTTGGTTGTATTGCCTTGCAGAGCTGAACTCTGGTTTTGCAGTCTTTTCTCCTCATTCTTGCACCTAAACCTATCTTACAGGATATTTCTACCCAGCTTTCTCTTACTTTCTTGTGCAGAGGTACACAGGAAAACTAGCAGAACTGTGTATGGGTAAATTAAAGAATTATTTCAGTAAACATGTGTTCATAGCCTGCTAATGGCGGGCACTAAGTGTGTCCAAACACTCGGGGATATTCTTCAGGGCACCAGGAATATTAAACAGTGCCCATCTTCTGCTGCCACGAGTCTTCCAGACCTAGTGTTGCCTGTCATATGAAGGGGGTGCTCGGTACATATGCAGCACGGATTTGTGTTGGATTCTGTGGGACGCTCCCTAATTATTATCTAGAAGGATGACCCATTGCGAGTTTGAAGATGGGTGATTTAACATAAAGACATGACTTCCATATCAATTATTCTGAACACTAAAAGTTCAAGTTCCTTCTCCTGTGTTGGGGCCCATGCTAAACCAGGGTGCACAAGATGCGTGCTCAGGACTTAGCGTTGCAAGGGCCTGCTTCATTGAACGTGAGAAGCATTCTTCAACATGGAAAACACAAGGGGCGCCTGAGGCTCAGTCAGTTAAGCATTTGACTCTTGATTTCAGCTCAGGTCACAATCTCACTGTTTGTGAGTTGGAGCCCCACGTCGTGCTCTGTGCCGATAGCGCAGAGCCTGGAGCTGCTTCAGATTCTGTGTCTCCCTCTCTCTCTGCCCTTCCCCCCGCTCTGTCTCTCAAAGATAAATAAAAAAATTTTAAAAATGGAAAAAAGAGTTTGTTTCCCATTGTCTGAAGTTAATATGGTTTGTAGAAACTGTTGTGCATAAGCATTTCTAGTTTGTTCGTTTTCTCAATAGGAAGTGTTGTTCAGCGAGTATTTTATGTATAAAAACTATTGAACCAGATAGTATCAGGTATTTACCACAAAGAAACTAAATTCTGATGTGTTTTGAAAAAGGCAATAATTTATGCAGATTTCACCGGAACTGGGGAAAAGAGCCTTCCTGACTGACAGAGGGACCAATCAGATGACAGGCACATTGTCATCTGATTCCTTGGGCCGTGGTAACCCACGGAGGCAGTAGTTATCGTGGGGTGTCATAAACAGGAGAGTGTGACCCAGCTGTGCTTAGGAACTAATAATAAAATACTTAGATTCTATCCATTACAGAGATGTTTTTGAGTGAAATGGAACCTGCTGATGACCAAAAATTTGAACAAGGCTATAGGAAAGATAAAAGTAAGGAATTTTGGAAGAATGTAACTGCCTTATAACTTTTACCTACTTCCAGAGACACCTCTAGATACTCTGAATTTTGCCTCAGAAGATTTGGTTAGAAGTTGAGCCTGTGCATAGTCAGATCCAGAATTGTGCTTTGGAAGATGCCACCCTCGCAGAATGCAGCGTATTTTAGAATTCATAGAATACCACGTGGTGCTCTGGTTTGGCAACACAAGGGCTCTGTGCGGATGGTCCTGCCAGAGGCCCTGCCACGTACTAATATAGCAGTGGTGGGTGCTATACGATATACCATTGTTTTTTTGTGCTTGCTTTCAGTGAGAGCTGATAGGATAAGATAAATCTGCGCTGTCCCGTAGAGTAGCCATTGACCACATGTAGCTGTTGAGCACTTGAAATGTGTCTAAGCCAACTAAGATACAGAATTTGAAGATTTCGATGAAACAAAGAATGTAAAATATCTCATTAATAATGTTATTGCGTGTGGAAATGATAATATTTTGATTATATTGAGTTAAATAAAATATACCATTAGGATTAATCTCGTCTGTGTTTTTTCTTCTACTCTTGGAAAATCGAAAATTGCATATGTGGTTCACATTTGTGGCTCACGTATTTCTATCAGATAAAGCTTCTATAGACAGTTGTGGTAGAATAATGAGAAGATAAAAGTGAGATGGGAGTATAGCACTAATAATTTTGGTTGTCAGACTTTCCATTTATAAGGGTTAAGGATATTGAAGACATGAGTAAGTACAGGTAATGAGAAAAGTAAACTATAATTGAAAGAGGGCTGGAAGAGTCCAAATTCTACCATATTGATTTGTATGTGGCTAACAAAGTGTTGCTATTGTGAATACATTTTTTTTTTTTGCTAGACCAGGAGGAAATGTAAGTTTTTAGTAAGAATAAATAAGAACTAAATCAAGGAAAGTAAAACGTATATGATTTAGGTATACACGCAATTCATGTATACCTGAATACGTGTCGGAGGAAGTTAAGGTTTGCATTTGTCCCACTTCTGAGACATGTCAGCCTTTTAAAAATATCAGTGATTGATTCACATAAAACTATGATGTCATTCCTTGGAATAAGTTATCTTCTCTTTGTCAAAAACCAAATTCTGTCCACCAAGTAAAATAAAGCAGAAAGACGAGTTTACTGCAAGAGTTTCAGTCTGTAAGATGAGAAGGTCAAGGCTCCACAAGCAGTGAGTTCTGAGTTGCTCACAAAGTAAGGAGTTTTACGGGGTAAATATGGAAGTCATTTGGCTTTTCTAGCTGATTGGTTGCCCACGAGTCTTCCTTATTTGGATCAGTGTAGATTTGTGAGGGGAAAAAGGAAGTCCAGAGACTGCAAGAACGGGCTTGGTATTTGGGGATGGGCTGGCATTCTCTGATGATCTATGAGAAAAGCTGTAAATTCCTATAGCTAAGGTGACATAAGGTTAAATTTCATTTTCTTTAATGCACCTGCACTGGCCAGTTCCATGATATCCCCAACATACGTGCCTCCATTATGCTTGGTTCTGTCTCTGAAACGACTCTTCTAATTTAAAGCTATATAGTGTATCTATGTGGTAGAAAGAATAATATCCCTACCAAAGATGTTCGTGTAACTAATCCTCTGAATCTGTGAATACTTTACTTTAAAGGACAAAGGAAACTTGGCAGATGAGGTTCAATTAAGGACCTTGAGATAGTAAAAGAATCCCGAATTATCCAGTTGGTTTCACTGTTTTCCTACGAGAGGAAGGTGGGAGGGTCAAAGAGAGAAATGTGACAACAGATACAGAATTGAAGTTATGCACTTTGAAGATGGAGGAAGGGACCACAAGGCAAGGAATGTAAGTGACTTCTAGAAGTTGCAAAAGGCAAGGAAATGGATTCTTTTCTAGAGTCTTTAGAAGGAAGACAGCTCCGCTGATAACCTTGATTTTGGCTAGTGACACTTGTTGAATCTCTGACCTCCATAACTTTAAGAAAATAAATGTGTGGTGTTTCAGAGCACTGCATTTGTGGTAATTTGCCACAGTAGCCATGGGAACCAATACAGTAAATTGCTATGGCTACCTGTTTTGAAAATTCTAATTTTTCGACATTTTATATACCTTTGTCAAATTGGGGAAATATTCTGTTTGCTTCACAAAGTTGGCATAAATACCTCATGAGATAAAACACAGGGTATGTTTTTAAAAGTATATTATACTGCATAAATTCATATTACTATTGTTTTAAATATAGCATTTATCTTTCGCTAAACTATTAATATATATTTTTTACTGTTGGGGTTGTTTAGATCTTATTCTGTTGAATGAGAATACATAAACTCATGTTTTGGTTTGGGTTCCCTGAAACAAGGATTTGAGTGCAAGTAAGTTGATTTGGAATTTGGCCCCAGGAAATGTGCAAGGAGCAGGAAGTGAGACAGGCAATCAAAAGTTGACCTTGTTGTCTAGCAGTTTACTAGGGTGCATAACTAAAGCTTGATCCCTTTGTGCAAATCTGAGAGCCAGGACAGAGCCCCTTTCTCCAAGGCGTACTCCTGTGGGGTGAGGGAGCCCAGGTGTTTGTACCCCTCAGTCTTTGTTCAGGCTGCTCCTGGTGACCATTAATTCTCTGGCCTGTTCTTGGAGAGGTGACAAGCACTCCTTTGACCAAACTTTAGTCAGGCTCCTCTGAACCTTCTTCTCAACTAGGACTTGTTCTTGGTACACTAAGCCCAGTTGTAGCAAGAATCTTTTTGAGGTGATTTAGTGGGATACTCCCTAATCCTTGATAACTAATCAAGCTCCCCTTCCCCACTCTTGATACGTAAGTTCCTCTTAGAAGTTTTCCACCCATTGGCTGCTTCACCCTGTTCATTGATTGTAAATCCCCAGCTGTCCCTATTGTTGAGTTCAGTCTCTCTCTAATGTGACAGGCTTGAATAACTTGTCTATTTAACTTCCTCTGGGGCAACTTTTCTTTGGCATGGACCTAGCCATCTCAGGCTACCAGCAAAAGCCTGCAAGCAAAGAATTGCAGGTGTTAGCAACTGGAAGTCGGGCCATTGTGCTTTAAATTGGTAAGGGTAAGAGGATATGGGCAAGGAGCCCATACACAATCCTTCTCGGAGACTTAATGGCTTTAAACATAGTGATTGTTCTTCCTATATAGCCAATGTCTCTAAATTTCAGTTTCCTTTTCTATAAAATGGGATAATGTCTACATTAAAGGTTGTTGTAAAGACTACATGAGATAACACCCGTGAATTCCAAACATCTGAAAGTATTCTAGAATTCTTTCTGCCCTTTAGTAGATACAGTCCTAACTTTGGTTTCAATTTGAGTGACAACAGAGTGTTGGAGAGTCAAATTGGGCTCACACCAGTCAGAGATTTGGCCAGTATTCTGTTTTACTAATAGTTTCCAGGAAATGTGCAGTTGTGAAACACAAGAGAAAGGGAACAAGTCTGGGACACCTGCGTAACTCCTCACATTCTCTTTCACCAGATGCATGCTTTTTGGCCCTGGATAATACAGGAGGTCTGTAAGAAGTCCATGTGTTGCTCGTTTTTTGAGGAGTATATAGATTAGGTGATTTTCTCTTGGGAGCCATGCTTCATACTGTAAGCAATCCTGAACTAGGGACATACTGTCAAGAGTATTCCAAATATGTGGATATTCCTCCTAGCATGAATCATCAGGATGTTGCTCAGACACCTACTTACCATGCTTCCAAGAAGATAAGACTGGGTCACCTGCATTCTTTCTTACTTCGGCGATATTACCATGGCAACCAGGAGAGGAACAGGTCACAGGCCAGCTGCTTTAACTGCTTCTTACTTCAACTGAGAGAGCTCTTCCTTTACAGTGCTTTATCTTGGTATACTTCATTTATGGGTATGGTTATGTATGGTTATAATCGACAATGTTTATTGAGTGCTTACTATATGCTGGGCACCATTCTAAAGCTTGACCTGTTTGTTGTCTTTGTCAGCTTGGGCTACCGTTACAAATTACCACAGACAAGTGGCTTAAATAATAGACATGTATTTCTCATAGCTCTTGAGGCTGGAAGTCCAAGATCATAGTGCTGGTAGATTTGATTCCTGTTGAAGGCTCTTGTCCTTGCTTGCAGATGACTGGATTATTGCTGTGTCTTCACAGGGACTTTCCTAGGTGCGTGCACAGAGTGAGAGTGAGGGAGTGAGACAGAGACCTCTTCCTCTTCTTATTAGCCACTAACACCTCATGACCTTATCTAATTCTAATTACCTTCTAAAGGCCCATCTTCAAATATCATCATATTGAGGGTTAGGGCTTCAACATTCAAATTTGAAGGGTATACAATAATCAGTCCATAACACCTGTATTACTTCTTTTAATCTCCACACAACTTATGAGATAAACATCCTTTTGATTTATTTCACAGATGGGGAAACTCAAGCACAGAGAGGTTATGTAATATATGTAAGGCCATACAACTAATAAGTGGCAGAACCTGAATTCAAATCCAGACAGTTTGGACTTAGAGCCTGTGCTCTTAGCCACTATCTTTTGCCACCTCACTATATTGAGAAGCAATCATGGATAAACCAACATAATGTGTTCCATAATCCATAATTCTGACGTGTGTCTATCTTCTCAGAAAGATCCCCAGAGTAAACTCATAACCCATAACTTGCTGCATATCCCCCATTCAACCCAAGATGTGGTGAAGAAGCAACATTTTAAACTATACAAGCAAAAAATTAAACTATATTTTTCTCAATCACCCAAATGTTACAGTATTAATTGGGAACTACATATAGATTAGATGAGACATGGAGATTCCTCCCATAGGAAAATCTGCAAAAGCCCGATTAAAATTGTTTTTTCCATGTGTCTGACACCTATCTGTCTTTCATTTTGAGACACCTTATTGCTTTTGGTCTTGCTCTGAGTTCTCTTCTTCTCATTATTCTGGCATTGATGTCATCAGAGTGAAGGATAATTGAGGAAATGAAAATATGGAATGTTGGTTTATATAGTGAAATATGCTGAAGTATTTTCAGTAGTATAAATTATAGAACCTGCACGAGATAAATGTAGAGATTTCCACTTAGAGTGTTTTATATCTCTTAGGAGGAGGTTTGGTACACGACACATTGATGTGGCAAATGTTTCCTGAGCTCTGACTACGTGCTAGGCATTATATATGTGCCAGGGGTTGCTTAGCGGACACAAAAGTTCATATTTGGTGGAAGTGCGGTAGGTGATCGACACAACTCACAAGTCAAGGAGGAAATAGACACGAAAAAGTATGCTAGTCCTACGTCCTGCACAAAGAGTTGGGCTAGGTCGTGATAGGGAATTACTGGCGGCTGCCGTAGAGTAGGTGGTTAGGGGACGTCTCTGAAGTAATGACAAGAAGCTAAGATCTGCCTGACCAGAAGGGTCGGTCAGGCAGAGAAGCAGAAACCATAGAGTATCCTGAGTGGCAGGTGTGAAGGCCCTGAAGAGCCTGCTTGGCACATTCTAGGAGCAGAAAGAAGGCCACCTGTGTTGGTTTCTGGAGGCAGAGAAGAGACAGGTTGGGATGAGCCCAGAGAAGCAGGCAGGAAGCAGTTCACAGTGGGCTTTGTAAACAAGCAAAGAGATGGATTTCTGATCCTGTGCGGTGTGGACACACTGCAGAAGGGGGTGATATGACCCGGTGTGCGCCTCAGCAGAGGTGGGCTGTCTGACGCTGCGCCATTTTACCATCTCTGTGGTCTTTCTCTTCATGGTCACTATGAACCCCTTTGTCCGATCTCAGCGGAAGGAACAAAGAATTCCAAAGGACAGAAGGGCATCCGCCAGCTGAAGCATGCACTACTTAAGGAGTTTCATTCGGAAACACCACCTAAAAACTTTTTGCAGCTCATTGGCTAATGCTGTGTATGTGGCCAATACTACTTACAAAGAAGACGATTTTTGAGTTTTGAGCTAAACACACCACTGCCTCCCTCGAACTTCTGGTCAGTTGCTCATCCCTCCAAGTCCTGTCTTCTTGTCTACAAAATAGTAAGAAGAACAATAAAGGCAGTAATAATAAATAGTCGCTTCCTTATGGTGACCTTAAAGGCTTAAAGGAGAAGACGGAAGTAGAACATTTAACACAACAAACGCATGGAACATAGTTCAGTGAACGCCGTTTATTAGAACTTAAGCTCCATGAAGGTAGGAGTCAAGCGTGTCTCAGGCTGGCGCTCAGTAAATACTTGTTGAATGCTCAATAAATAAATGCAGGTGATAAACTCTCATGGAGTTTAGAGGCTATGACCATGGTTGCACTGCCGTCAGCGGAGTGTATATGTTTGTGTTAAAAATAAATATGTGAGGGAAAAAAACACCCCGCAGAGTGCTTTACAAACATATAATTAACTGAGCCCAGATTAGTCTCTCACTGCATTCTCTGGATTTTTGGAAGAAATTTCATTGCTGGTAATGTTGTCCCCGGAGTATTGCCAAGATTCAAAAATATCAATTTGTTTCAAATGATGTTCAGTGAAGACAGGGTCTGTAAAAGAGGAAGGAATTTAACTGTTAAAATTCAAGGTTTCTTAGTGGGGGAAAAAAAAAAACCTACGTACAATTTTAGATTTTTTACTCTAGGGGAATAATTTACAATTAACTGAGGGGAAAAAAAGCCTGACTGTTGTCCTTTTTAACCTAAATTATATTGCAAAGAAGTAGATTTATTTTTCCCATTTACTTATTTATTTTTGAAAATATAACTCATTTATAATAAGTATCATTTTGATAAAAATATTCCTGAAGGAAACAAAATATTCCAGCCTAAATCTACAGCTACTAAATTTAAGTAATAGTTTAAATTTTTTTTGTTTCAAGTTTTTATTTAAATTCTAGTTGGTTAATATACAGTGTAGTATTAGTTTTAGAAGTAGAATTTACTGATTCATCACTTATATATAACACCCAGTTCTTGTCCCAACAAATGCCTTCCTCAGTACCTGTCACCCATTTAGACCATCACTTGCCCACCAAACACGCCTCCAGCAACCTCCAGTTTGTTCTCTGTTGTTAAGAGTCTGTTATATGGTTTGTCTCTCTCTCTTTTTGTTCCCCTCTATTCATCCGTTTTGTTTCTTAAATTCCACATCTGAGTGAAATCATATATTTGTCTTTCTCTGCCTGACTTATTTCGCTTAGCATAATACACTCTAGTTCCATCCACGTTGTTGCAAATGGCAAGGCTTCATTCTTTTTGTTTGCCATGTAATACTTCATTGTGTGTGTTTGTGTGTGTGTGTGTTTGTGTGTGTGTGTGTACACACATATACGTCACATCTTCTTTATCCATTCATCAGTCTCTGGACGTTTGGGCTCTTTCAATTATTTGACAACTATTGAGAATGCTGCTATAAATGTAGGGGTGCATGTGTCTTTTCAAATCAGTATTTTTGTATCCTTTGGGTAAATACTTAGTAGTGTAATAGAAATAGGGTGCTTCTATTTTTCACTTTTTGATGAACCTCCATATTGCTTTCCAGAGTGGCTGCACCAATTTGCTTTCCCACCAACGGTGTAAGAGTGTTCCTCTTCCTCCTCATCCTTGCCAACATCTGTTGTTTCCTGTGTTAATTTTAGCCATTCTGACAGGTGTGAGGTGGTATCTCATTGTAGTTTTGATTTGAATTTCCCTGATGATCAGTGATGCTGAGCATCTTTTCGTGTGTCTGTTTGCCATCTGGATGTCTTCTCTAGAAAAGTGTCTGTTCATGTCTTCTTCCCATTTCTTAACTGGATTATTTCCTTTTTGGGTGTTGAGTTTGATAAGTTCTTTATAGATTTTGGATTCTAACCCTTTATCAGATATGTCATTTGCAAATATCTCCTCCCATCCTGAAGGTCGCCATTTAGTTTTGTAGATTTTTTCCTTCACTGTGCAGAAGTTTTTATTTTGACGAGGTCCCAATAGTTCACTTTTGCTTTTGTTTTCCTTGCCTCCGAAGATGTGTCTAGTAAGAAGGTGCGATAACCAACGTCAGAGAGGTTCCTGCCTGTGTTCTCCTCTAGGATTTTGATGGTTTCCTCTCTCACATTCAAATCTTCCATCCATTTTAAATTTACTTTTGTGTATGGTATAAGAAAGTGGTCCAGTTTTCATTCTTCTGCATGTCGCTGTCCAGTTTTCCCAACACTATTTGTTGAAGAGACTGCCTTTTTTTCCATTGGATACTCTTTCTTGCTTTGTTGAAGATGAGTTGACCATATAGTTGTGGGGTCCATTTCTGGGCTTTTTTTTCTTTAATTAATAAATATAACAATAGCTCTCTAATTATCAAGCTACTTTTATAAGGCCTTTTTTTTTTTTTCTGTTTTAAGTAACTACACAGAAAGGGCTGCTAGCCATTTGTTACCTTTTTTTCATAAAAGTCGAAATGTAAACATGTAAAGCCCTATTCTTTTCTGTTACCACTTATTTAAATGTTTATTTATTTATTTTGAGAGAGAGAGAGCGAGGCTCTGTCAGTGCAGAGCCCAATGCAGGTTTGATTTTACAAACAGTGAAATCATGATCTGAGCCAAAATCAAGAGTTAGGCACTCAAGCCACTGAGCCACCCAGGCGACCCTCACTTTTTTATGTTTTATTTGGTTTCATGATACTATACATTCGTTTTCAGAAACGAGAATGATAACCCTTGGTCAAGTTTGAAGCCATTCACTTTCTAAGGCCCGGTTAACACATAGGGGTTTCGGACGCAGAGGAGCAAATGTGTACCATCTCTGTGGCAGAAGTCATGACATAAATCAAAGAACTCATGGAGAAGCTTGTGAAGGTCGTGCAGGTGAACTTAGATTCCCATGGTTGATCACAGGGACCTGTTGAAGGGTTTTGAGCAGAGGTATAATGTTCAAGTGTTTAGTTTATAAATGCAATTCAGTCTGCAGGATATTGGGTAATGGCTTGAGGAAGTCACGTGGTAATAGAGGTGGAGGCAACGAAACGGGATATTGAGCTGGTTGAGAATGGTGCACTTCCGACTTAGTTCCCACTTACAGTGTAGACGCTTGCGAGTGAATCCGTTTAAATTATATTTGATAGTAGAATCAACTGTACTGAATAGAAAATGGATATGCGGAAAATAAGAAAGAGCAGACACAAGGGAGGGCTCTGGTTTTCTGCAGAGGACAGTTAGGTGGTGCCAGTCACCTACATAGCAAAGATAGTAGTAGCACATTTGGGGAGAAAGATGACGACGTTTTAGACACACAAAATGCCACTGTAGAGTCTCAAGAAATGGCCAGTGATGCCGAGTGCTCTTAGTGGTCAAGTAAATGAAGAACTAAGAATTTTCTCTCTGATTTAATGAAGACTGATGTCCAATGAGAAGTTGAATACAGTGTTATAATATTCAGAAGAGAGGTCTGAGCTGTAGATATAAAAGCTACGGGAGCAGATGATTATGGTGCAGAGTAGGCTGAAAAGAGTGCAGAAGAACCAGCTTCGCAGATTAGTGGTGCAGGAAGGAGACTTGGCAGTTTACAGAGGAAAGGGAAAGACTTTAGAGAGGGAAATGTAGTATGCCGGCTGTCCCAAAGGGCTCGGGCTTTATCTTGCAATTAATGGGAAACCACGGAGAGGTTGTTAGTGGGGAGTGATGGGGTACCGTCATGCTGGTGGCAGCTCTGAAGGATGGAATGTGGGGGGTCTGGCTGGAAAGCAGGAGACTAGTTAGGAACCTCTTAGAATCACTTGCTGAGAGATAATGAGAGTGTTTAGTAAGATAGCAGCAGTGGGAAAGGATATGGGGACAGGGTGGAGATATATTTGGAATTAGTTGACTATGAGGGCAGAAGGGAGGTCAGCAGTCCAGGGTGATGCCCAGTGTTCTTCCTCAGGTGACTGGATGAAAAAATCCTAACATTAACAACAGGGAAAGATAATGGAGTAAGGAAGAGAAAAAGAGGGTAAGGTGGGGCCAAATAATCAGGAAGAAATTTTGAAAGAATGTAATGTGGGGAACAACCAAGACTGTAGAGTTTCAAGAAGTGGGCAGTGGTGCTAAATGTTCTTAGTGGTCAAGTAAATTAAGAACTAAGAATTTTCCCTCTGATTTAGCGCCCAGAACAATTTCTGGGTGAGTGCGGTTTTGGTGGGGTGGTGCGGACAGAAACCAGACAGCTGTAGGTGGACAAAAGGAGGAAGGGGTCATAGTCTAGACGCCTTCTTGAAGAAGCTCACAGAATAATAGAAGTGAGAGAGAGAGAGAGAGAGAGAGAGAGAAAATGAAGCCATAGAATAAATCCAGGTTGTTGTTTATTTTTAAATTTTCTTGCCTGGGTGATGGGTCATATATATATGTGTCAATCTCTCTTCTGTACCTCAAATTAAATCATTTTATATACAATGTGAACAATTTTGTATAATTAAAAGTGGGGCAAAAAATAATATTAACTACCATGATTTCATATACAGGGAATACTTCTAAATGATAAAAAGTAGGTTATGAACACAATCATATTAATACCAAACAATAATTATATTATTGCTTTACTTTTTAGACTACATCAGTCAAATATTATTTTGTCAAAAAATTTTTTAAGAATAAAATTCTGCTTAAAAAGAGGAAGTCCTCCCCCACTGCTTATATTTTCCATATGTTATTTATTTTTTAGCAATAGGATAATTATTTCCAGATTCCTATTTAACCTCTGAAGGCCTCTGGAATGTTTACTTTACTCGGGCCTTTGTCTTATTGTTGTGGTGCTAAGTATTTCTTTAGAGTGGCATTTTGGATACCGAGGATTAACATTCATGAAACAGAAGAGTTCTCTCATCAAGGAAGCCAAATCCCTAACAACTTCATGGCTTAATAAAACAAAAATGTGTTTCCCCCTGTTTAAAAGCAGGGAAAATCAGCTAACGCTAGAATTAATAATGTTTTCACATTTGTGTTCCGAACTGTCTTGCAGATGCCCTGCTTATTCACTCATTCATTCATCACATAATTCTCATTCTGGATCAACACATCCTCATTTGGGATCGACACATCCTGTGTTCGATATTAAAGGATGCGTCAGCACAACATTTGTAAAAATCCCTTACCTTCGCAGCTTCCGGGATTTCTCGATCACAGATGAGGTCGCGAACTCTGGGTCCTACACGGATGCCCCCTCTGCCCCTGTGCTCGGATGCCGCACACGTGCTGCCCCTCTTGTGGGTGTCTTCCCATCCCCTCGTCTCCGCCGCTGCACGCTGGACCATGGGTCCCTCTGTACATGGGTGCTGTCAAGGAACAACAGTAGTTTCTCGACCAAGCAGTGGTGAAAGGCTTTATGACTCTGTGCACATCAAGGCAATGCCCAGATGGGAGCACGGCTGGGCTTTCTCAGGCGGGGAGGCAAGGAGAGGTGTCTGTGTGTTTGTGGTCGGGCCCACCTTGAAGTTTTCTTCGTCTTCTCTTCATCTGCTACAAAAACTTCAATGGAAAAGAATGGGGATTATTCTGATTTTCATGCCTCTTGCTGGGATCATTGGTTCCATTCCTTCGTGGCAACGGGCAGAATGGTACTTTCAAAAGATGCTTCTGCACTTCCTGCAGTTTTTCAAGGTTTAGATGGAGGAGGAATTGCAAAAAGTCAACTAAAAATAGGGGAGGGCTGGAGAAAGAGAAGAGAAAAACACCAAGTGAGGCAAAGATTGAAACAGGAGACATGGGGCTCAGTCTTAATCCTTTGACCACACCGAGAGGGTAGCCCTGGTCTGCTCTGACTGCTCATGGGGGGGCCATGTCCCCGCGATGTCTCCTTCACCCAGTCTCCTCCTTCCTTGTCACCCACCCTGCCCAAGGTGCACATGGGCATTAGGACCAAATTGCTCTGAAGGGGAAGAGAAAGGAAGGCAGGAAAAAAGAAAGGACGAGAAAGGGGTAAGAAGGAGGAAAAGCAGAAGCCCAACTACTTTTTTATAATTTTTAAAAATTTAAGGTTTATTTATTTTGAGAGAGAGACAGACAGAGACAGAGCATGAGCAGGGGGTGGAGAGAGAGAGAGAGACAGAGAGACAGAGAGAGAGAGAGAGAGAGAATCAAAAGCAGGCTCCAAGCTGTCAGCACAGAGCTGGATGCGGGGCTTGAACTCACAAACTGCAAGATCATGACCTGAGCCGAAGTCAGATGCTTAACCGACTGAGCCACCCAGGCGCCCCATACTTTTTAAAAAAATCTCCTAAAACTTCAATGGTAGGGTGCCTAGGGGGCTTAGTCGGTTAAGTGCCAGACTCTTGATTTCTGCTCAGGTGTTGATCTCAGATTCATGAGTTCGGCTCTGTGTTGGGCTCCATGCTGGGTGTTGGAGCCTACTTGAAAAAAAAAAAAATCCTCAATGGTGCCCTTGAAATTTCACAAAATAGATTTATTTGTTGAGATCAAAGACTATGCAGTCAGAAAGATCCAGAAATCTAGTTCACTTTTTGCCACTTACAACATTTATGCCCTTGAGGAAGACAGCTTATTTTTCTAGCCTCATCCTCAGTTAAATATTTTTGTAATTGTAATAGTTCAGATTTTTTGGATGAAATTGACAGGAAGGCAGATCTAACTGGTTTACTTAGGAAAGATGCATTTATTGGCTTCTAGAACTGGGACACAGGAAAGAAAAGTTAGTGTCAGAAATGACGTGGTCCAAGGATTGGATCCTCCTCAGGTTTTTTGGTTGCTGTGTGTGTGTGTGTGTGTGTCTGTATGTGTATTGACTTCCTTCTCTCCAACTGTGGCTAGTCTTTCCCCATGTGGAAGGGAATAGGGAGGGCACTGACCTCCTTAGGCTTGCAAGCCATCAGCCCCAACACGAGAGGCTCTTATGCCTATTAGGTACAGTCAGGAAAATGGTGCAGAGGTGAATGCCCTCCCCTGGGCCACTTACTCCTTCCGAAGTTAATTCCTGTGGCCAAGAGTATGCACGTTATTATGTTTACATTGTACATCCTCTCCTGTGGCCAGAGTGAGATTGCCACTGACGGAGGCTTGCCAGGCAAACTGAGACGATGGTAACTACCTGCCTCAGTTTGTTCCTGTGAGGATTAAGGGCGATTATAAAGGCGCAGCCAGGGAATTTTTAAAAACAGGACTCATCAGAGAGCAATTATGAAGCACCTCTGTTCCTTTTCCCACTGCCCTTGAAATTCCTCTTGGTCTAGTGTTTCTATTTTCTCTGTACATGGATTAAATTTAGGTAGGCTGGACAATTTCTCCAGTTCATTTCAGTCACTAGAGAAATCCCACTTTAGTAATTAAAACGCACATTCTAGCGTCATGTTGTATGCAAGTCCAAACGTAAGGCAAACCTAAAGCTTCTCTTCACCAATCCCTCAAGATATACAGATGGTTTGTTTTCTCTTTCTCAGATCTCTTCTGCCCTCCTGGCTGTGTTAGTCCGTTCAAAGCTGTTGTAACAAAACTATCATAGTCTGCATGGTGGCTTCAACCACAAACCTTTGTTGCTTGTGGTTCTGAGCTCGGTGAATCCGAGACGAAGTTACTGGCAGATTCGGTGTCTGCTTTCTGGTTCACGGACGTTGTTTTCTTGCTGTGTCCTCATGTGTCAGAAGGGACCAGAGAGCCTCCTGGGGTCTCTTTTGAGAGAGGGTGACTCTCATGATCTGATCACTTCCAAGGGCCCCATCAGCTAGGAGCATCATCACACGGGGGTTAGGATTTCAACATGTGGATTTGCGGGCTCACAGATGTTCAGGTTGCCTGGTTTCTAATCTCTGAATTGTGCCCAAGGGGAGAGAGGAGTGCGTCTGCAAAGGCAAAGGACTGAGGCTGTGTGGCCGGCGCTGTTGTCATGTGGCAGGTCACGTCCCCTGTGCAGGGGACTCTCACCGGCTTGCAAGGTGTCAAAACCCACCTTCTCCTAAGATGTTTCGCACATTCCTTAGACATCGTCTGCAGGAAACTTCCAAGTGCAATATTGTTGATTCGGGGAGTGCCTTCCGTGGCTGGTCACGTTCACGTTTCGTTCGAGGAGTTGCCCTTCTGATGAAACGCCCGACCCCTGCCGCCAGCCGTCTGCAGTGAGGTTCCTTAGGGATGGGACGGTGGAACTGCATTTCCCTCATGGCAGCCTGTGTTTCCCTGTGTTCCGCAGCCTTGGGAAATCTAGCCAGTGTCCATGCCCCGACCTCCAGGGGCACGGGTGCTAAGCGACATATTAGACCTTGTCAAAATGGGGAAAAGCTCCCGTGGGTCCTGAGGGGGCACAGAGTGCCTGAGCAGACAGAAGTGGCCCGAGCTCCCCTAGGTTGGCCCCTGTGGGAAAGAGGGGGATGAGTGATCCCGATGGGGTCAAAGCTGTCACCCTCTCTTCCTGTGCACTGAGAACATCTTGCTCCAGAGTGGGGGAGTCCTTGCTCTGTTGTATTGTTCCAACCGTTACGGCTTCTGGCTAAACGACCTTACATGTGAAGTGCCCAGAGGCCAGCGCCTCCTTAAATCCTGTGCCCATGGCCTCTGGGGCCTGATCCGCTTTCTCCTCTTCTCAGTGAACTACCTGGTGTTTCGTGAATGCTGCATAAATGATCATCCTCCGAATGCTGTCACTGTTACTGTTGTAACATTTTTTATCCTGGCACACAGGGCCACTTGTGGGGGGCTGATCTGCTTTCAGGCTCAGTGATGGTTTTCCACCCATCCTGTCCCAGGCGCGAGGGCCGAGCCAGGGCGGTCCTTACACGGGCACGATGAGTAGGAGCCATTTGTGGTCAGTTGAATCTGAGTCCAAGCACACAGATTGTCCCTTGGGACCTTAGATGACTTACTCAACCCCTGGGGGTCTCAGTTTCCTTATACCTAAAATGAGGAGAGTAGAGAACTCTCTCACTGGCTGTTACGAGACTGAAGGAGATACAGGATGTGAAATGCTTGGTGTAGTACGTGGTCCATAAATGATGGCCTTACTTTTTATGACCGAATCCTTGCGCTCTTTTTTGTACCTTCCTGCCCTGTGGACCCTGCTGCCTCTGATCAAAGTGGTTTACTCGTCTTCTCCATGCACGAGCACTTGAACAGTCTTGCAAGCCCGCCTCCCATGTGGTCTCACTGGCCTTTTCTGGACGTCAGTGGGGCTTTTTACGTCCCTCTGTTGTGGCATTTATTTCACATAGTGCAAGTTGTTCTCACATTTGGAAGCTTCCTTAGCAGAAGAACGGACTTCTTTATTTTTTGTACTGTCAGACAATAACACACGGGCATTTAATAAGGTTTGTGGATGAAAGAAAGGCAGACTATATAATATTGATATATATATGTGCATATATATATATACTTTATGTATATATATATACTTTATATATATGTATATATACTTTATATATGTATATATACTTTATATATATATAAAGTATGTGTATATATATATGAAGTATTTCTAAATCTCTAAATCTTAAATTATACCTTATATATAAGCGATGAAATGTGCCTTCTTTCCACCCCTGCTCACTGGTAACTCTCACAGCACCATTTTCATGTGTCTTCAGAAACTTTATAGTCAGTCTTTTGTTAATATATTTTTACATATCTTTCTGCTTTTAAATTCTTATACTGTATTTCGAGGATAGCTTCTCTGTTTTATTCATATTTAGCCATTCTTTAATGGACTACAGTATGTCCATAAAAGTCCATAGTATAGATATTCATAAATATCTTTCTAATATAGATGTGTATAAAATATAGCTTTGCATGCGATTTATTTCCAAGTCTTTTGCAAATTATTAATGATTCGTAATAGATGCCTTTCACATAATTGTTCCTTTAACATACATATAATGGACATCAGCTTACAAGTTTTCTTTTTTTACAAAACCAGACATATTGGATATGGAAAATTACTCATATACTGTTCTCCCTTGAAAAATGTGCACAATAAGGAGTGAAAAGGTTAACTGAGTTGCTCAAAATAAATTAGCCAGGTCATCAGTACATAGCAAGGAACCAACTGACTATTTTTTCTCTTAATCAATTTAAGTATAAGGATGAGATTTAAGAATACACCACTTACATTTTTTTGTGTGATGCTTTACAAAATTTACCTCTTTCATCATTTTTATGTCATTCACCTTCACTGATCATTTTTATTTTTATGACACGGTTATTTATGCATCAAGATTCAATTTTGCATCTGTGTAAGTAAATCTCTGTGTCTTAGGTTGTCATCTGTACAAACAAGACAGTGTTTTCAAATACTCTGGCAGTGTATCCTCTAGAAGTTTAGTTCTTTGGAGGGTCGATATGTGTTGGAAGATGGCAAGTGGCACGGTCCATCCAATAAGTCTGGGAAGCACTGGGCTAACTCAACGACACATGCCAACATATAAAATCCAGAGGGATAAGAATTAAATGGAAAAAAATAGAATAGTCCAACATATCAAAACAGAATTGATGCCACCCCTCTTTAGGTAACACTGCATAATTAAACACAATTAATTAATACAATAAATACTGACGAAATGTCTGTTTGCCAGGCATCCTGCTAAGGCATTGTGGGTTTAAGGATGAGCAATGGAGAACCAGTCTCTGCTGAAAGGGATGGACATTAACCCAAAGAGAAATTAATTCAATATTGGCTTTAAGACTATAGAACTACTACTCAGTTACTCTGCAGAGTGTTGACCACAATACCTGATGTAGACCACATCCCTGAGGAAGGAATGTTGGAGTGAGCTATAAAGATAGGAAGGGGGTGCAGGAGGTAACCAGTTTCGAAGACCAGACACGGAGATGTGAGGGAAGAACATCTGACAAGGAGACACCATATGCAAGGCCATAAAGGGACTGTACCCAGGCCTGTGGAAAGTTGTGCAAAAAGGCTCACAGGCCACAGGGCATGGTGAGGAGAGTGAGGTAAAATATTTCTGGGGTGAACTTTCTGAGTCTATAAATACAGAAGATTTTGAGCATATTAAAATATAAAGTTTCTGCCTGTTAAAATCACTTATGCCAAAGTACAAATAGCAAACTGAAGAAAACATTTGCCACAATGGTCTTATTTATAAATGGTGTGTGTAAATTACCTAAGATATGTACCCAGCTCTCCATATAAATGGACCCAGGAAATGAACACACAGCCGGCCAAAGAGGAAAAACATGAATATAATGAACCTGGAAGATATCTAATCTCACTTTTGTTCAACGGAGGGACACATCAAATTCTCAGAAACTTGGTACCGCAAGTATTAATTGGTGTAGTAACAGCAGCGAGCTGGAACGTTTCCTAGTGAGATGGAACCTGTTGTTAGGAAGCATCCCAGCTGCATGCATCATAGTCCGTAGATAACGTGGACATTATTTGACCCTGTGATTCTAATCCATTTATCAATCCATCCATCTGTCACCCATTCATCAAACTCTACCTGGGCAGCTACTCTGAGTCCAGACACTAAGGAGAAAACCTCTCTTACAGGAAGGAACGGAATGATTGGTAGGATTAGACTATGGAAGGGGCCTTTCAACAAGTACATTACTTTTCACAAGTTGACACCCAAGTGATCACATGCAGTTTACCTAGAGAGGCTGTAAATAAGGTGGACACACACACACACTCAAGGGAAATGGGGAAGTTTTTGTGGCAACTTTATCATTCTACTGACTTAGGTCAAAATAACTACTGGTAAAAATACTAGGAAAACGGTCTTCAGTTTCATCTGGTCATGGGCTCTTTTGAAAACAGAATTAAATGGTTTATTTTTTCTTTTCTCTAAAAAATATTTTGTATGTGAAGGCAAAGTCTAGCCCAGTTACTGAAAGAAGGAAGTTTCCCATTGTCTGTAGTCAATTACGTGCTTAAATAGATGCAATGACATTGGGACCAGGCGATTCGTTTCACAGTCCTTCTCACTAGACAATAATACATTTTCATCATCTGGGTTTACGGGGTGCAACAAGAGAGAGCATCAGTCTTGTTCTAAATACTTCAGGGTAGAACAGTACAAACTTTAAAAGGGGATACGTGTTCTCTGTGGAGAGCTCTAACTGAGGGACCATTTGATTTCTCGCAGTGCACCTGCATCGTTGGAACTTCACTTGACAATCTGGAATTAGGGGAAGTCTATAGAATGATCTCTATACAGGAAGAATATGAACGTGGCTTATCGTTTGCAATGTTTCCCATGTCTCAGCATCCGTTTCTGTTTAAGCTGCTGCCCAGGCCAGGCGCTCACCATCTCACACTCAGATTATTCTAAAACCTTAGCTGCTCTTTCTCCATTAAATCTCCCTCACGTGATGCCACCAGATTAATTTTGCTGAAACATAATCACTTTTATTATGTCGCTGTCCTGCCTCAATGCCCTCTATCATCTGCAGGATAAAACTTTAAAAATTCTTTTGAAAGACATTCCTAATTTCCTCCCTTCCCACCTGAACCTAGCTCCCTTGGCTTGTCTCCCACTGTTCACCTGCAGAAATCTTGAATCTATATGTTTATTTCATGCCCCACATGAATTTTGACTTTGTGCCTTTGGTATAGTTCTATTTTTTATGGTGTATTTCCTATTGCTGTTGTAATAAATCACGACAAAATTCGTGGCTTAACATAATACAAATCAATTATTTTAACAGTTCTGGAAATTAGAAGTTGACATAAGAGGGGAACCTGGGTGGCTCAGTTAGTTAAGCGTCCGACTTCAGCTCAGGTCATGATCTTGCGGTGCATGAGTTCAGGCCCCCCCATAGGGCTCTGTGCTGACAGTTCAGAGCCTGGAGCCTGCTTCAGATTCTGTGTCTCCTTCTCTCTCTGCCCCTCTCTCAGTCTCTCTCTCTCTCTCTCTCTCTCTCTCTCTCAAATAAATAAACATCAAAAAAACTCTTTTAAAAGTTGACATAAGAGTCTCACTGGTCTAAAGTCAAGGTCTCAGCAAGACTGCTCTCCTGCCGGATGCTCTAGAGGAAAATTTCTTTCTCACCTTTTCCAGTTTGAGAACCCTGCCTGCCTCTGAAGTCTCTTGGCTCCTTCCATCTTCAAAGCTAGGGATGCCTGATGGAGTCTTTCTCACACTTCATTATTCCAACTGTGACTTTTCTGCCTCCCTCTTCCTCATTTAAGGTTACAAACCACCTCCACCCCGTATAATGCCAGATAATCTCCCTCTTTGAAGGTCAGATGATTAGCAACCTCCATTTCTTCTAGTACATGAATTCCCCTTTTGCCATGGAAGGTAAGATACTCACAAATTCCTACATATGGGCTGTTTTCCTTTGTAATCTGTAGTTATTCAGTTGTTCTTCAGTGCCTGGTCCGTCCCTTCTTTGAAGCCTCCCCAGGTGACAGTCAACCACGGCAATTTTCCCCTTCTCTGAAGGGAGAGACCAGAGGAGACTCCGTGACTCTTCTTACCTGGATCACCACACATGACACGGGTGAGCCCTTCCGTAACATCCTCTGTGGTAAAACGGTGGATTCTTGTGTGCATTTGTGCAGACCTAGTGAATATACTTTTCTGTTGCTTTCTGTTGTTCATCTTCAGACCTCAGTGTTCTCATTTCCATAGGAAAGCCCTATGCAGAGTTTGGCATGTTGTGTTTCAGTCTGTTCTACAGATAGAAAATTATAGAAGTCGTGGATAACAGTCTGAGGCTGACCCTGCTAGAATGACCCTTCCATACTGTCACAGCTGCTGGATATTCATGTGTCAAGTCCTAACCGTGTTTATCTGAAGGACATAGTAGAGACATGAGTAAAGATTTTTACACAAAGAGGCTTATTGTAGTATCAGCTCAGAAACTATGTAAATAAGAGATAGTTAAATTCTGATAGATAAATGTGATAAAACAGTATGTAACTATTAAAAAGTATGTTCTTAAAGATTATATAATAATACAGGCAATGGTTATATATGTATATGGTTAAATATAAATATAAATATAAATACAAATATAAATATAAATATATATAGTTCAGGGAAAAAGAGTACTATAAAATTCTGTGTGTATGTCTATATATACATTTCTTAGGATTTATTTATATGTGTTTATATTTCATTTATATATATTTGAAATCTTAAAGTTTATGTCAATATTAAAAAAGAACTGGAAAGAAAAATGCCAAAATACTAAAAGGGGTCATGCCCAAGGATGGGATTATAAATGGCTTTTAAATATTTTTCTTTATACCTTTTCTTATTTTTCAGTTTCCTTCCAAATTAAACATAATTTTTAGCTTCTGATAAATTATTTTAATTTATAATTTTATATGTCATCAGGTATATCGTTCCCTCCAGAGTAAATACATTCAGCTAACACTTGCTGGACATTTACTAGGCTCCAGACACCGTGCTGGCCACCACATGTGAGACGCAGTGGGTGCCCTCAAGGAGCTCATCCTCAATGAGACAGACAAGGGAAATAGTCAGGTGGGGGCAGCCGTAACGAAGTACCCGAGGCCGGGTGGCTTGAACAACAGAAATTATTTTCTCACGGTTCTGGAGGCTGGACATCCAAGGTCGGGGTTAACAGGGTTGCTTTCCTCCAAGGCCTCCCTCCTTGGCTTGTAGATGGCTGCCTTCGTGCTTCCCCGCATGGCGGCCCCTCTGTGCACACACGTGTCTGTCTGTGTGTGTGTCTCTTGTGTGTCCAGATTTTCTCTTGTTATGGGACATCCGTCGCTTTGGCTCAGGGCCACCCTAACAGCCTCATTTTAACTTAATCACCTCTTTAAAGGTACTGGAGTTGGGTTTCAACCCATCAATTTGGCGAGGAGGGAAGACACAGTTTAACCCATACTAATAAGTAAATAAGAAATCTTCATGTTCTCTAATGATGACAGGACTGATGGTACGTACAGGCACAGTGCTTTTTCAGAGGAGGGAACAGTCATTCTTTTTGGACGTGGTCCAGGTTGGGTTCGTAGAGAAGGCTACATTTGGCAAGAATTTTGAGAAATGAGGCTTTGACGGTTTCTAGTTGATAGGAACATGTATGGGGAGCCTGGGTGGCTCAGTTGGTTAAACATCCAACTCTAGGTTTCGGCTCAGGTCATGATCTCGTGGTTCTGGGGATTTGAGCTCTGTTTCAGGCTCTGTGTTGACAGTGCTGAGCCTGCTTGGAATTCTCTCTCTCTCTCTCTCTCTCTCTCTCTCTCTCTTTCTCTCTCTGCCCTCCCCTGCTCATGCTCTCTCTCTCTATCCCTTCCTAAATAAATAAATAAACATTTAAGAAAAAAAAGAAATGTGTACTATAACTGATTTATACAGCATAAAATATAGGAAAGGTATAATTTTACATGAGATCAGAAAGCATGGTTTTATTGTATGACACAGAACTTCTAGATTTCATTTATTTTGATCAGGAACCTGATGTGTTTAGGAGAAATGAATGAAGGAAACCATCTCTCTTGATGGTGATGACAGTGTCTTTCACTTTTTTTTTCTGGATAAAAAATATCTGACTGATTTAGCTGAAATGAGAAAATAAGAATGTCTCAGAAGTAGCTCCTTCTACAACTTACATGGCCAGGTGTGGGCATCAGACCCCTGAGTAGTGATATGGTGGAGGTTAGGAACCCGTGGTTCTGGAAAGCTTGCAAGAACATTCTGAAGGGTGTCCAGGTTGACAAGGACAGTCAGAGTGAGTCAGCGTGCCATGGGGCTCCCAGCAGACAGCCGCGTGACTGAGGACCCAACTTCCCCATGACGGTTTCGCCCTGGAGGATATTACGTGCATTTGATAAAACCCTAAATATTTAAAGTTTAGTATCTTGAATTTTTTATATTGCTGCTTGATTTACAGGTACTTTCTTGATTAGACTCTAAGCCTCTTGAAGGTGAGAACCGAGTCTTTATGGTTTGTGTCCTACATCCTCCGGAGCCCTTTCCCCTGTGCGGCTCTGTATCCTCTCGCCCTCCAGTGGAAATCTGCACCTTGCACGAGAGCACTGTCTCTGACAAAGGCAGCGTTCTTTACAAAGACGTCCATACCAGCATCTGTAATTATCTTCGTATTCCCTCAGATGTTTTTAGAGTTACACTGCTGATTGATAACCTTTCTTTCTGCCCTGAGTCGATGCTCACACATGTACCAGGCCGGGTTTTCACATGTCTCTGCATCTCGCGTTTGCATTTATACTATCCCTTTTGCCGGTTACAGCTAGTTGCCTCTGTCCCTTATGACCTTTAGGAGATGCTTGCTGTTCCTGACAGATGCTGCTGTAACACCGTATATATTTATTGTAGGAAAAAAACCACACACACACTGATTAAAATTGGGGGCCTCACATGTAGAAGAGTTCATGGACCCCTAGAGTGCTTCTGACAAAATAGTTGAGGAGCAAAGCTAGACGGTCTGATGGGCCAGCACGTGAAAGTTCCTGTCTCCTTAATACCTTTCACCTCAACTAAGACACTTCTGTTTTTGAAGTTTTCAAAGATGGCAAAGAGATACAGCACTAAATACAATACTAATTTATCCATCGTATTTTTATATTAAATCTCACAAAGCAAGAATTCACTAGTGTGTTTTATCCTAATTTATTTTGAAATCCCAGTTGAGTGTATTTCTGTATGGAGAGGCTCACGGATGGATCCAACAAATGACCTTCCTTTTTTGCCAAGTTTCTAAAAAAGGGAGATCGTGGGAGGTTATATGTTGCTCTGATGAGTAGCTTTACGAATACTTAGAAAAATCCCCAGGAGATATTAATTGGAATAATTTCAAAATGTCAGATGGATTGTCTTCGTGTTCTCAGCCATTCTACTTCCACTTCTCCGTCTAATGAAGCTCAATCTCTCAATCTCTCTGCTCTCTCCTCTCGTTCTTTTTCTCTCTCTCAACTAGAGGATATTTAAACCTTCTCCTCTCTCCTCAAACCTTCTGGCGTCTCTTTCTTGTGCTTTTTCTCAGTCGGTGATCCTATTTCCCCTGGAACACCGACCACTGCTGCTAATGCACCTGCCTCTACACCATGTATTGTGTGTCCCTTCCTGTGACTATGGATGAATGTTTGTGTTTTGATGTAACTTCTCCCTGCGCGTAAGACCTCAGCTCTCCCTCCTCCTCGAGCGTATCGTGCCAGTATGATCTGTTTCTCTGCACCATCAATGTTTCTCCCTCTACTGGATTATAACCACCAGCTTACAGATTTTCAGTACCTTCTCCCATCTTAGCCAAGCAAACCCTCTCCTTGCTCTCACATTTACTCCAGCTGTCACCACCCTCCCGCCATGTGTCTCTTCTCTGACAGCAGAACTCAAGAATGGGTTGCCTGCATGCACTGTCTCTCTCCACCCTGGCTTCCCATCCGCACGTTGAAATGCTCGAGTCAAGTTTCAGTCTCCACCTCCCCACTGAAGCAGCTCTAACCAATGTCACCACCTGACTTCGCGCTGCTTGGGTGAGGAGCTCGTTCCCGTCACTCTCCTTAGTTGATCTACGAGCAGCTGAGAATCACCTTCCTAATGATTCACCCCTTCACTTGGTTTCCAGAATGCCAGTATCTGCTGGTTTTCATCCTACTTCAAGGCTGCTCCTTCTCAGCCTCTTTGCTGTTGTCTTATTTTATCTGGCCTCTAAAGTTGGATTTCCCCAGGGCCAGTTCTTGGACGACTTCTCCTCTCTGGATTCACTCATTCTTTGGTGAGCTCATGAGTTTCACAGTTATAAACACCAGTATGATGGTGGCTCCCAAATGTACCTCCAGCCCACACCTACTTCTGGTATTCCAGTCTTATTTTCAGCCATGAAAATGCACATCAGCTAAGGCCATTTCTCTGCTCAAATTTTTACCCATTTTTACTCGTTGCCCAGAACAAAAGCCGAAGACCGCTCCGGGGTCTGCAAAGGCCCCACCTGGATGCTTTTCCCACTGCCTCCCTGCCTTGTCCCCTTCTTCTCCTGGTCACTCCCCCAACCCCACTCTTTCTGCTCTTCCTCCTGTTCTTTAACCTTGGCCAGGCGTTCCAGCCTCGCTGCCTTTGAACTGACTGTCCCTCCAGACGTCTCTAACTCACCCTCCAGCTCTCTGAAGTCTTCGGCTGAATCTCACCTGCTGAGTAAGGCCTCTCAGACCACCCTGTTCATCACACCCCCCCCCCCCCACACTTTATCAAACATTCCGCTTCTTGTATTGTTTTCTTCACGGCATGCCATTTACTACTACCTAACATGCCGTATATTTTAATTACGTATTTATTGGATGTCTCCGTCCACTAGAACATACAGTCCCTGAGGTCAGGGCTGTTTGCCTGTTTTGCCATTTATTGCCGTCTCCCCAGCACACAGCACTCGGCAAATATTGTATGTTCAATACATCAGCATTTCTCAAAGTGTAGCGCCCAGACCAGCAGCGGTAGAATGACCTGGCAACTTTTTAGAAACATGTTAGAAATGCCAATTCTTAGACCCTACCGTATTCCCCCTGAATCTGAAACTCTGAAGGCGGGCTCCAGTAAGCTGTGCTGTGACTAGCCCTCCCTCCAGGTTAACTCTTATTTCTGCTAATTTTGAGAATCATTGTGATGAATATTTATTGAGTGAGAGGATAAATGAGAAAATGTTTATTCCTGTTACCCTTTGACAAGCAATCACAACTTCGGCTTAAAAAGTCATGCAAATAACTGAGTAAACTCACTTCATAGAATATGTTTTTTTCTAATAGGAGTCATAATAAATATAATAAGAAAAAGTTCTAGTTTATAATGTAGAAAAAATTAAAAAAACACATACACATTATGTTCAGCCATGAATCAAATGTATTGAACAGTGGGATACTTAGATAGTCGTAACTGAATCTATAAAATTAACTTATAGTTTTAATTCAGTTTTAGTGAAAACTTGTCTTAAAAATTAGTTCCAAGGACTTTGTCCTATGATTTAAAATTATAACAAAGCTCTTATGAATCAACTTACTTCCCTTGGTCTTTCCTTGTTCTTGGACTTTTGACTCTCATTTTCTTAGGTCAAAAACTACCCCATATCTGTATGTTCCCTGTATCCAAATAATCACAGCACATGTGAGCACCTGTTCCACACTTGATGTTTGGGATATACATTCTGCTGTTAATGAGATGGGGACAGAGAATGTATTTAAGTTCGCAAAACCTCACATTTTCTCTGATCGTGAAGCAAGCCGAAACTTCCTCCCTTACTGTCCTGTGCGTGAAGTTGTGATAACCCTTTCTAGGGGAAGCAAGTGTCTCTGTTAGTCCAGGAAAATCTGCGTTTATACTCCATATCCTGATGCAGTTATTATCAGCATCCTTCATCTCCAAAAGGGTGCTGGCTTGATGATAAATTATATGGCCACCCTACTTTGTTATATATATAATAAATATATCATCACCTTTAGTCTACCTTTTTACACAATGTATAAAGCATATTGGTAACCAGGGTTCTAAAAATCTCTGACATTCACTAAGAACATTAACCTTGGAATGTCACTCATAATGTCTAGATTAGTCCTTTTAATACTACAGTGAGGAAGGAGCTCTTTCATATAACACGTGTACAAATGAGTATTATATGACATTATTTATTTCACCAAGAATTTCCGCTTTATTAACATGGCATTTTCTTTGCCTTAGATTTCATTACAGTGTCTTCCAATTCTGGTCCTGAGTGCCGGTGTCAATTTCCAAACATGTCCTGTTTTCTTAGTGTGTGTTCTGAGGATGACACTGTGGTGTTACGACTGCAGACAGAAAAGTGAAGGACGCAGTTACCAACAGTTTGCTTCGCCTGATTTCTTTCCTTTAGTGAGTCAGCTGACCTTTCCATTTCTCGGACATGGTGAAGCTACCACCGCAGACGCCTCGTCTGTAAAGAGGGCCAGGAGATGTGTGCAGAATTACCACTGCGTGTGATTGGAGTTTTGGGTTAAGTTCTGTGGACTGGTGTTCCACGGGAGCTTTTAGTTGCATCACATTTTCAGGCAAAATGAAAATGTAAATAAGAGGTGCCTAGGTGGCTCAATTGGTTAAGCATCCGACTTCGGCTCAGGTCAGGATCTCGTGGTTCGTGAGTTCAAGCCCTGTGTCGGGCTCTATGCTGACAGCTCAGAGCCTGGAGCCTGCTTCGGATTCTGTGTCTCCCTCTCTCTCTCTGTCCCTCTCCCAGCTCGTGCTCTGTCTCTCTATCTCTCTCTCTCATTCAAAAATAAATACACATTAAGAGAAATTTTAAAAAGATAAATCCACTAATGGGCTTAAATGCTTTCCTTTTAAGAATTCAAATCTCTTATGTAAATTGTACATTGCTGTGAACCATATTTTGCCAGTGTGTGTGCCTACTCCTTTGGAATGATTTTTAAGGTTATCTGGATTTTTAAATGTTCAGTTGGTCTTGCATTCTAATTGATTGAGAATTTACAGTTTATTGATGGATTGATGCTTCACTATCATAGATTTTTTAAAAATTTTTTTAATGTTTATTTATTTTTGAGACAGAGAGAGACAGAGTGAGAGTGGGGGAGGGGCAGAGAGAGAGGGAGACACAGACTCCAAAGCAGGCTTCAGGCTCTGAGCCATCAGCACAGAGCCTGATGCAGGGCTTGAACCCGTGAACCGTGAGATCATGACCTGGGCTGAACGGCACACTTAACCGACTGAGCCACCCAAGCGCCCCAGTCATAGATTGTTTTAACGGAAAAATATATGTCAGCAGACAGGAATGAAGGTCCTGTCCCTAAAACGATGTCTCGTGGATGTTCCAATGGTTACTGCAATTTTGCAATCAATTGTATAGTGAGTTCGTGCAGACAGCGAGATACATGTCGGTTTGCTGGACTCATCCTCCTGTCATCAGCCTGTTTCTGGCTGGCTGTTCGTCACAGTGGTGCCAGCACCTGCTCCAGCTGCCACACCCAGAACAAGCGTGTACAGTTCCACGTGTGTATCAGTAACGGCTGGCACACACACAGCAACCCTGGCATGGCACCCTGCGTGGGCGGTTTGTATGCACAGTCGTGACCACAGTCGGCTTGGCCTCTTTCAGGTCATGTAACAAGTGTGGGTTTGGTTCTAGTCTGGGGTTGACCTTAAAATAGCCAGTCCAAACACTTTACTGTTTCTGCAATAAATGTTGTACATTTTTTAGAATACATTATTTATATGGAAAAAACTCGAGGTACTGTCTAGTGCCACTGTCCCCAATGAGTTTCTTTATAATGGAGACACGCTTATTTCTACCATCTGTTTTGTTCTGGGCTGGAAGATTTGTCAGGTCCGACACGACGGCACGGCTTCATGGCATCATTTTACACTATCACTTGGTGGAGGACATATGGAGACCAAAGTGTGTATGACAGAATAGCATCCACAGTCCATAGGGTTATGAAATATGAGTCTTTGAAAAAATTCAGTCTTGAGAGTCTGTTTCCAGACTAAACAGACACTTCAGGAGCAGAAGTTTCTTCTATTTACGGGACTAATTATGGGTATTTTAGTGAAAAAGTTTCAGAGTGGCAAATCTCAATGTCAGGGATTTTCCCATCTGATTTAGCAAGTTAGATGCTTTTGAATGTTGCATTTACTCTAACAGGAAACTGAAAAGTGTTCTGTCACTGCAATGGAGCAAATTGCAATGATCTCTAATCTATTAAAAATAGGCTTAATCAGTGATTTACAAAAATGTGTATCTTTATTACCAGCTATACTGTTTGGCTATTTATTTACTTCAGTATTTCAAACACAGAAAGCAGAATAAGCAAATAAATCTTTGTCGCATCCTTCCCTTCTCGAGGTTCCCTTTTGGACTGTCTTTATGGTGCTTATTTGCTAGGTTGTGCTGTACAGTTTTTTTTTTAGTTTTTCCTAGGAAGGCACTGTGTCACAGACACCTAGAAAAGAATTGTTCACAGCTAATGCTAGCTGACATTTTTGAGAATGGGTACATTGTGAAATAGAAGCTTGAGTCCTAATCATTAAGTCTCAGTGGATTTAATTATTCAAAATTGCTTTACTGTGGAATAGATTCAGTCCTCAGAAAATAAAGCAGGTTTGAGAACTTCAGGTGAGTTTTCACAACTGCCCCATATCTCATGGCTGGTCCCTCAGCAGACCACTCTACTTCGTGTATCAGGGAACTTATCGATGTGTTTAAGAGAAACACACATTTGGGGCGCCTGGGTGGCTCAGTCAGTTAAGTGTCCAACTTCGGCTCAGGTCACGATCTCCCAGTCTGTGGCTTCGAGCCCTGCGTCGGGCTCTGTGCTGACAGCTCAGAGCCTGGAGCCTGCTTTGGATTCTGGGTCTCCCTCTCTCTGCCCCTTCCCTGCTCACACTTTGTCTCTCTCTCAAAAGTAAATAAACATTAATTTTTTTTTTTTAAAGAGAGAAGCACACATTTCACTGTCCTTTCTCAAAATATGTAGGCAATTTTTTCCCTTGGGCTTATAAGCCCCAGCAGATACAGCTTTTTGAAACACTAAACATACTGCTTTTCTAGTATATTATTTCTTAGAGTGAACCTCAGACATGCCCACTTTCGCGTTCTGAGTAAAACAATAGGAACAGAATGTTTTTCTCCCCAAACGACTCCCCCTCTCCAAATAAACCAAAGCATTAGATAAAATTGGTAGCACCGAAACTGAGGATATCTAAAAACAGCAACCTGTAACCTTGGGAAGTTTTGAGAGCTATAAATACAATGGCCAAGAGCATTTTAACCACAGAATTCTTGCCTTAAACTTAGGGACTTGCAAGGTCGTCGAGTTGCTCTCCTGCAGCCCATATTAAAATGCTTATGTTTGGGAACAACGCACGTCACATTCCCTGACTGTGTTTGTGTGTGTGTTTGTTTGTTTGTTTTTTCAAATGCATCCATGTTTGTAACCAACTTGTAATGTCTGCTTCGGTTCCCAAGCACACAAGCAGATACACTTTCTGAGCAGTGATAGGAATCGATAACTGTTTGTTTGCAAACTGTCTGACAATGAGTCAGAAGCCTGTGATTGTTTTTAATATACAAACCTTCTTAGATTGATTTAGCAATCTGGAAGAATTTCCTGTCTGTCTCTCCATCTTTACAATCTAAGGGGGAAACAAAATGCTTTTAATGCTTTCAGCCTTTCTGCCTGATACAGAAGTAATATCGTGTATTCCACAGAGAAAATAATGCCTTCTCCATTCCATTGAATTGTACTGACTTAGCACACAACCCTGGTTTTGGGTTACACCATCCCTCAGAATGCTGCCTGCGCCTGAGGAAACATGGCTACTCTGATTAGCAGTCAAGGAAAGTTCTTTCTCTCTGATGGAACAGGACTGTGAAGTACATTGTGAGGGGTGAGCAGGAGCACCAGTGACTGGGAGGGCTGGCTGACAAGCCCATGGCGCCTACCCCAAAGGAAACCCCACCCACTGAAGGAGGCGGGTGGGGGGGGGGTGTGGGGAAGACATTCTCTGTGGTTTTACTGTTGATATCTGTTTCCTCACACAAAGTTTATTGTAATTGACACTCAGACTCTTACTACACAGGATGCTCTAATCTAAACATTTGAAGGTGCTTTTCTTTCCCCCTCTTTTTGTAATCTAATGAAGTACGATCTTTAAAATTGAATCAACAGAAACATAAGATCATCGTTACCAACAGCAACCAAAAGCACTAAAATAAATAGGGGCAGACTGTGCTCCAGCAGAGAAAGTGAGACGTTGAAGCACATTGTTCTTTTAAATGCGCACATATATTCGGCCAAAAAGGTATGATAATGAGTCTGAGTTACCTGCCTTGTCTGCCTACAGTTGCCAAATGCATGAGTTAAATGGTTCTCCCAACCGATTTTGTTTGGGGAGATAGCCCCCAAATCACAAAATAGATTTTAAAAATACTCCTTTTGCACAGCTCAATCTAGACAAACTGGTTAATTATCAGTCTAAAATTTTAGGGGTGCCAGGGTGGCTCAGTCGCTTAAGTGTCCAACTTCCATACAGGTCAAGATCTCTCGGTTTGTGAGTTCGAGCCCTGTGTTGAGCTCTGTGATGACAGCTAGGAGCCTGGAACCTGCTTCGGATTCTGTGTCTCCCTCTCTCTCTGTCCCTACCTCACTCATGCTCTATGTCTCTCTCAAAAATAAATATTAAAATTTTTAAATTACAAATTATATACATGCATATTGTGAAATGATTACCACAGTAAGATGAGTAACACACTCATCACATTACATAGTTACCATTTATGTGTGTGATGAGAACATTTAATATCTGCTATCTTAGCAGATTTCAAGTATACAATACAATATTGTTAGCTGTGGTCACCATGCTGTACATTAGATCCCTCAGAACTTATTCATCTTACAATTGAAAATTTATACACTTTGACCAACATTTCCCCATTTCCCCCACCCACCCAGCTCCTGGCCCCAAAGAAACGAAATCAGTACCTTGAAGAGATATCTACACCGCCACGTTCATTGCAACATTATTCCCAATGGCCAAGCTAAGTCTATTGATGGAGGAATGGATAAAGAAAATGTGATATATGTAACACATGTAATAGAATATTAATCAGCTGTAAGAAGAAGAGGGAAATCCTGCCCCTTGCAACAGCATGGATAAAACCTCAGGGCATGATGCTAAATGACACAAGTCAAACAGGGAAATGTATGGTCTCCCTTATAACTGGAATCTATAATGGGCACCAGTATTTTTGAAGTCCCCCAGGGACCGCCAGTCTCCATCCTGCACCTACGTCTTCTGCCTCCCTTCCTTTCACATTCCTGTGCGTCCTCTCAGCTCAAGCCACGCTTTCTTCTCTTCGTCAAAGTCCCCCAACTTATTCCAGCCTTAGAGCATGTGCACCTGCTGTCCTCTCTCTCTGGAATTCCTCTCCCCGCAGATTTTCATACAGCTGCATTCTTCTTGAGATTTAGAGTTCAGCTCAAGCATCCAACGCTTCGAAAAGAACTCCCCCGACGTGCCCACCAACTTACGCTGTGTCACAGCGTCCCATTTTATTTTCTTCATTACCTTCTTTTGAAAATTATTTTGGTATTTGTGTGTTCACTTACTATCTCTCTCAACTACTAGAAGTTCCATATTGTAGAACCTTTATTTCTTCACCATTGTACTAGCCCCTTAAACAGGGTCTAGCAGCATATTGTAGACACAAAATAAAGTCGCTCATCTTAAAAGCTATTAATTAGGCACTTACAGTGTTCCAGGCTCTGTTCTAGGAAATAAGGATAAACCGATGAACACAACAGATGAAATATGTAAATAAGGAAAATTATTACAGTACCACTGGGCAGTTTCTGGATTAACTCACTTCTTCCAGGGAATTTTCCTTTTTAATACCATTGAATTTCCACAACTAGAAGCAAACAGTCCACAGAGATGTGTTCAGAATTTATAGGCTTGCAGTCTGGCCTACCAGGAGGGATGCCTGACACCACAGAATCTGGATCTCAATTCTGGCTCTACCAATACTGGTAGCTCTGAAATATTAGACGAGACACATGCTGTGCACTTATTAGGAACACAGCTTCAGAGGGAGCTGATTTCAAAGATGGGCATTTAAAATGTATTCATCCTCTCTGGTATTTAGTGTTCTTGTGTGTAACAAGTGAGTAATGATACGCCACTGTCTCAGTGGATCAAATAAGGAAAAGAATGAGAAATTAAGGCTAGAAAATGCACAGAAAAATATGCATCTTAATAATAGCAGAGGTTACATCAATTCTCCTTCTGTTCCTCCCTGCTTTGACTTTTTTCATCGGCGAAACAATGAAGGTAAAGTAACATTTCTGCCGTCTTTTCCAAAACTCACATTTTCAAAATGTTCTTGATGATTATGCTGGGGCCCTTGACATTGAACACTTTCTGCATTCTGAATAAATATATATTCCAGAAAAATGTAATGACTCGTCCTGGACGTCCTGGATGTTTTATTTTCAGATCCTGTGAAGGATTAAGATGAACAATGGGGTGAAATTACTCTGTGATTTGCTACTCATAGTTGTGACATTTGCTTTTGCCTTGTTTTGCCTTATCAATCTGCTGGTTTTCTGGATACCATGGATTTTTGTTTTGCTTTGTTCTTGCTCTATGCGTACGCAGTTTCTGAGTCTGTTTTTCACAAGAGTTATTATTGTTTTTGAATGGATGATTTTAGCTCAGTGGAATTTGTTAGCCCACCCCTCATTACATTGCTTCGGACTTTGAAAGATGGAGGAAATTGCTCTGGGTGGGTAGCCAGCCAGTCTGACTAGTCCACCGGGCACAGGCTCCCCGGTCCCTGGGATCACTAACGCCTAATGCCTCTCTAATTATAGACATGTCTCATTCCTGGCTACTTAACGGCCTCACCGCAGGGAGTGACTCCACTTCCTGACTGGAAGCCTACCTTCATTAGCGTGAACTGTACATCATAACCATCTAGTTTTACAATAACCCAAGGGGCCCTTCCTCCCAGAACTGTGGCCATGTGACAGTCTTAGTATTTGAACGTGGAGACAGATGATAAGAATTTATGACTTCTGACTTTAAAATGCAAAAGGTAAAACTCTGCCTGGTGTGGTTTTAAAAGGAGCCATCTGTGCCACTAACGGAGAAGATGCGGAGGTTCTGTTTTACCCGTCCGTCCGTCTTCAGCGTCCCTTTTCTTCCTAAGTGAAGCAGGGTCTGTAGGAAGACTCTCAGCATGGCTGAAGTCTGAACAAGGATGGAGACTGACAGAAACACAGAAGCCTGCAGAGCCTCTTAATACCAGTTCGAGAGTTAGTATGTCTCCAAGTAAAAGAATTCTCACTTACGGTGGATCAGAACTTCGGGTCCCGATTCCAACCTTGTCCACTTATACACCCCTCCTCCTCATTATCACATTTGCTACCTTTTTATGGCAAATTCTTCGTATGCTGGGCCCTGTACTCAGCACTCTAGGTGTTAGCTTCACAGATATTGCCCTGAACACTGCAAGACAGGTTGTCTCCATTTGTACAGGAAAACACTAAGACTCAGAAAAGCTTAGGAAGTTGCCTAAGCAACTCACGAAGCCTATGGCTGGGCCGAGACGTGAACTCTGCTTTACTGGATTCTAAACTTCTCTCAGTCCACTCTGCCTTTCTTACCCAATGATAATCCGATGAGTAGATATTTAGGAAGGCAATGCTCCTACCTCTGTGCTGTGTTTTGTCTTCAACTTCTATTACAAAACTGATGTAATTTGCATAACAATACTAGCAATAACCAGTTTTAGTGAACCTTTATTACTGGCCACGCACATAGTGCTGTCATTCAGTCTTTAAAATAACCCTTCTGGGGCGCCTGGGTGGCGCAGTCGGTTGGGCGTCCGACTTCAGCCAGGTCACGATCTCGCGGTCCGTGAGTTCGAGCCCCGCGTCGGGCTCTGGGCTGATGGCTCAGAGCCTGGAGCCTGTTTCCGATTCTGTGTCTCCCTCTCTCTCTGCCCCTCCCCCGTTCATGTTCTGTCTCTCTCTGTCCCAAAAATAAATAAACGTTGAAAAAAAAAAATTAAAAAAAAAAAAAAAAACCCTTCTGTCTCTGGGGTGCCTGAGTGGCACAGTCAGTTAGGTATCTGATTCTTGATTTTGGCTCAGGTCATGATCTCAAGGTTCCTGGGATCAAGCCCCACCTCAGGCTCTGTGCTGACAGCACGGAGCCTGCTTGGGGTTTTCTCTCTACCACTCCCTGGCTCGCATGCACGCTTTCTCTCTCTCTTAAAATAAATAAACATTTAAAAACTAAATAGGGGTGCCTGGGTGGCTCAGTTGGTTAAGTGTCCAACTTCAGTTCAGGTCATGATCTCGTGGTTTGTGGGTTCAAGCCCCGCGTCGGGCTCTGTGCTGACAGCTCGGAGCCTGGAGCCTGCTTCGGATTCTGTGTCTTCCTCTTTCCCTTCCTCTCCCCTGCTCACACTCTTTCTGTGTCTCTCTTTTTCTCTCAAAAATAAATAAACATTAAAAATATAAAAATAGAATAATCGTTACATCTTTATTTTGAAGTGAAGATACTGAAGCGTGGAGAGGTCGCATGGATGGCACGTGGTCACACCAAGGTGGCAGAGTCCACTCTCGTGACATTGTCTCCCATGGTTACACTTAACCATGTACCTTATATTAAGACTTATAGTAAATTGTCTTAGTCACACGGTCAGACTCAAGAGAAGGGATCACAGCCCAGCATGGTTGCCTCACTGATTAGGACTGTGTCTGGCACGTAAAGAGGATTCAACAGATATTTGCTGAGTGACAGTCAATTGTAGTTACACTTGAGCCAGTCATTAGCTTGTTCCCATAACAGGGAAAACCAGGAGAAGTCTGTAGGCCATATGACAAAATGAATGCTTCATGCATTTTTCTAGTTACACTAAAACCTTGTTTGTTACTTAGCAGTTAAGTCTTAGTGCTGACCATAGTGTTTCAAGAAACATTTAATACTGCAAATGGAGGTCGCAAACCAGAAACATCGTAATTTTATGACAGGTGAAACATCACTGTGTATTGGAAACAGGGCAACCCTGAAGTCTCCCAATGTGGAAAGAAGGCCAACATTTTCTGTATGTTTCCTCACTTTGCTTCCACGCAGTTCGTGCGTGGCTCTCTGCTGTGCTATAGGGGAGGAGTGGGAAATCGGAGTTGCCTGACGGCATCTCCTCTGACTAAAGTGAATTCCGGTTCATTCAAAATAATCATCTGTGTTTTTTTTTTTTTTTTTTTTTTTAATTTTTTTTTTTTTTTTCTTTTTTCAACGTTTATTTTTATTTTTGGGACAGAGAGAGACAGAGCATGAACGGGGGAGGGGCAGAGAGAGAGGGAGACACAGAATCGGAAACAGGCTCCAGGCTCTGAGCCATCAGCCCAGAGCCCGACGCGGGGCTCGAACTCCCGGACCGCGAGATCGTGACCTGGCTGAAGTCGGACGCTTAACCGACTGCGCCACCCAGGCGCCCCAATCATCTGTGTTTTAACTCTGGAAGCTGAAAGGGAATTTAGGAGCCCCTTAGGGAAAACTCTCATTTAACTGATTATGCAAAATAAAGGGTAGAGACGGTAAGTTCATGCAGATAATGAGACAGAGAATAGAAATCGGTTTTGGAGGCCTTGCTCTGCATCTTGCCCGCAGCAAAATATAACCGTCCGTTTTTTTCACAGAATTCATAATTCTTTCAACTTTCCTATGTCATTACATTTGGTGTGTTTCCTGTAAACAACAACTAGTTAGGTTATTTTTTGTTTTTAAGTTTTTTTTAAGTTTTGAGGTGGGGGGAGGGGAGGAGCAGAGATGGAGGGAGAGAGAGAATCCCAAGCAGGCTCCATGCTGACAGTGCAGAGCCCGACATGGAGTTCTATCTCATGAACCATGAGATCATGACCCAAGCCAAAATAGTTAGACACTTAACCGGCTGAGCCATCCAGGCACCCCTAGTTAGGTTACATTTTTAATCCACTTTACCAAACTCTGTCTTTCAACTGGTGTCTTCAAGCCATTTACATTTAGCGTTAGGTTTTAAATCTGACATTTTCTGTTTTCTGTTCTAATTTTCATTTCTCTGTTTTGCTTTTCATGACTTCTTATGAAAAAAATTGAACAGAACATTTTTTAGAATTCCATTTTGACTTCTCTATAGTGTTTCAGGCATTACATTGTATATACATATCTTATCATGGTCTATTGGTATCAACTTTTTACCAATTTAAGTGAAATGCAGGAACCTTACTTTTACTTTCTCTTATTTGTAATCATTTAAAATATTTCCTCTTTATACAGTGAAAACCGCATCAAATATTATCATTTTGCTTTGACCATCAAACATGATTTAGAAAAATCAAGAGAAGGAAATGCATTTTTACTTTTTCTGATCTTCTCTCTTCCCTCCTTTTGTCCTAAGATTTTGATGTTAGTCATTTTCCTTTTGTTTAGGGAACTTCTGAGAGCCGTTCCTTTAGGGTAAGTGTGCTAGTGACAAATTCTTTTATCTTTGCTTCGTATGAAACTTGATTTCCCCTTCATTGTTAAAGATTATTTTCACTGGATATAGATTTCAGGGTCAACGGTTGTTTTTTCAGCACTTAAAATACTGCGACACTTCCTTCTGGCCTGCATGGTTTCGGATGAGAAATGTAATACGTGCAAATGTAAGGTATCATTTCTCTTCCACTGCTTTGAGGATTCCTGTGTTGTCTGTGGTGTTCAGAAGTTTGACTGTGATGGCCTTGGTGTGGATTTCTTTGATTTACCTTATTTGGGATTCACTCAGATTCTTTACTTTGTTGGTTTATGTCTTTTGCCGTATTTAAGACACTGTCAGCCATTATTTCTTTGAATATCTTTTCAGTTCCTCTCTTTTGCTTGTGTTCTTTCTGGACTCTGATGGAATAAACGTCACATCTTTTGTTCTATTCCTACATGACCTTGAGGTACTGTTCTTTTGGAGGGATCTATTTTGTCTTTGTTGTTTGGATTGGGTAATTTCTATTTTGTATTTATGTTCCCTGATGCTGTCCTCTATCCTCTGCATTCTGTTTCTGAGATCACCCCTTTAGGGCTTCAAAAATTCCTGATTATTGCATTTTTGCATTTAAAAAAATTTTCATTTGGTTCTTTTTATATCTTTTTTTTCCTGGGACTTTCTTATTTCTTTGCAAAATTTTCTCTTTTGTAGTTTCAGGCATGTTTGTATTACTCAATGAAACATTTTTTTAGTTGTTTTAAAATCTTTCTTAGCTAATACTAACATGTGGACCATCTTGACATGTCATCCGTTCCCTGTCTTTCTCATTCGTGTTAGAATTTTCCTGGTTCTTGGTGCGGAGTCATACTTGACCACATTCTGGGCATTTGGGGCATTATCTTATGAGGCCTGAAGTTTTATTTCAATGTTCTGTTTTAGCAGAACCACTGGAACCCTCTGGTGAAGGAAGGGTGAATGCCACCCTTTATTGCCAAGTGGGGTGGAAGTCCAAGTTCCCTCCTCAGCCTCTGTTTCCATCTGCAGGGGTGTCTCCTTGTTGCCGCCAGGTGGAGCGGGGACTTCTGGCTTCTCAGGAGGCCTCTGCTGATAGCACCTGGCAAGGAGAGTCAGGGGTGTGTCATTACTACTGCCTACGTGTCTTCCACTGACACCATAGGGTCCAGGTGGCTTGGTTCCTGCTGAGCAGTGGGGAAAATTCGACTCTTCATTGGACCCCCTCTGACACCATTCTAGCATGACAGTGGGGAGACCTTTTATGATCGCAAGGGGTGGAGTGGAAGCCCAGGCTCCCTGTGTAGCCTCCACTGACACCTTTGACGTGTGAGCTTGCGACTCCCCCACGGGGATGAACACCCTGGCTCTCTTTGGGTTTTCTGGGATGCCACCCCAACAGGGAGTTTGGGGCATTTCACTGCGGCCTGGAGAGGGTGAGGACCAGACTCCTGCTTGCCCTTGGCTGTTGGGTGGAGCCTCTGTTTCTTCTGTGGCTTTTGGCTAAAGCAGAGTGCTTGTTTGTCCAAAAGCTTTCTGTCTTGCTAGGCTGCCACTCTCCTGATCCTTTATCTCAGAACATCCAGTTTTTCCTGGAGCTTCTTCGTTTGTACCATTTGCATTTCCGGGTGTTCTCTTGTCCAGCACCCTGTCTGGAATATATGAAACTAAAAGAAAACTAGGAAACTTGGTGCTCTGTTCTTTAAGTCCTGATGTTCCTTGCCGGTTGGCCTTTAGGAGTCTTTTCTTCCTTTCTTTCTTTCTTTTTTTCTTTCTTTCTTTCTTTTTCTTTCTTTCTTTCTTTCTTTCTTTCTTTCTTTCTTTCTTTCTTTCTTTCTTTCTCTTTTCTTTTCTTTTCTTTTCTTTTCTTTTCTTTCTTTGTTTTTTGAGAGAGAGGAGAGAAAGCATGGGAGCAGGGAAGGGGCAGACAGAAAGAGGGGGAGAGAAGATCAGAAGCAGGCTCTGTGCTGACAGCAGAGAGTACGATGTGGGGCTCAAACTCACAAACCGTGAGATCATGCCCTGGGCCGAAGCCAGACACTTAATCGACTAAGCCATCCAGGCGCCCCTAGTGTCTTTTTATGTTTCTTTTATATATAACGTCCATGGTTGTTAGCTGTACTTAGCAAAAGGAATTTGAGAAAAGTACTTCTATTCCATCTTTCTTGATTTAGAAGTCTCTTAAAATTCATTTTTTAGTGGTTCAACCTTGATTTTTTAAAAGCCATCAGATTATTATAAGAGATATGACATTTATAGAATTGACCTTTGAGAAATTCTGTTAAAGTGTTTCACATACTATACCAGCAGTATATTTTAAAAGAGACACAAAATAACTAGAGAGGAAATTACTGCTAACTTTTCTTTTCAGATATTACAAATGGTTTTCTGGGATAGATTTGTACATCATGGAAGAAGAACATTAGGTGAATTTAATTCTCAGGGAGACAAAGATCCCAGAATAAATGGCAGTATTTAAATAATAAAGGTCAGCTTGTACATTTAATGAGTATTATTGATGAAAGTACATAACGATGATGGTAAATGCCAACCCAAATTTTCCCTTTAGATTAATAAGTCTTACTGAATTCGAAGTAAATGATAAGAGAAGCTTTGTTTTGTTATTAATTCAAAAACATTTAAAAGTTAGGTTTTATAGCTCTATAATAATGGCTTGCATTGTTAGGATGTCATCAGTTTCGCTGTAACAGTCAAGATACTAGAATAACATGGTGGAACATCAGTAGATCAGATTGTTGTTGTCAATGATGATGTAATTGCTGTTTTCCAAGCCATACTTGGGTAATCCAAGTTTACTTTTTGTAGCATGTAGAAAAAGGTAAGTAGCCTTTAGGTGCACAATACCGACCATGATTGACTGTTATTTTCTATCTCAAATGTTGGGTTTCTCAATTCAATGTATTTTAGATACACTTCTTAAATGATGAAAATATGTTCATTAAACCGTTGATTAATTTTCACTAATTTTCATTTATTTTAACACAAGAATAAATAACAGATTTTAGTCTATTTAATTATGACTGGCATTAAGAAATTAGTTCTGGCACATTAGATAACAAGTGAGGTGTGTTCAGACCGTAGAGTTTCCCAGTTCAGGCTCTGGAGACAGACTGGTCCTGTTTCCAGTCTGACTCTCTTACTTACTAGTTAGTATGGACTCAGGAAGTCACTTATACCCTCTAGCCTTTGCTTCCTCTTTAGCAAGTTGGGCCAATAATGTGTGATTGGTGTCCCTGCATCCAAATATCTCCTGAAGAATAAATGGAGAGTGAGTTCTGGGGCACATGGGTGTCAGGTTCCAGGTGGTATCAGGACCCAGAGGTGTCATATTCCTTCTGTTGTTTGATCATCCAGTCTTTCATTTGATTTTACGAACAAATTCCCTTTCTGTATCAACAAGTGAAGTTTATGATTTCTTTTCTTCTTCTTTTTTTTTTTTTGGTCATGAAACAATCTGATTTGTGATTACTTATGTTGATGATCTCCCCATAGTCAGCCATTTTACTACCTAGGACTGTAAACTGGGCAATTTACAAAGATGGGAGAATGAAGCAAACATCTGCAAAACCATGGTTTCCCTGAGAAGGTGAACCCCTGACAAAATCCTAACATAGCAGAAAAAAAATGGGCAATTTGACGAGCCTGTTTTGAGGACACAGTGTTGTGTACCGGTACATTGATAGTGTGTGGGAAAGAGGGGTACGCGTGCTGTTCTCCAAGATCCATCACATGGAGGGGTAATTGGGTGAGTTATTTCATCTCCGTTTCATTCCTTTTTGCTCTTTCTTACAGTCCCTTTATAGTTTAGTCTCCAGGTCCAAGTTCTTTCCCTTGGGTTGTGTAGTATCTTCAATAGGGCTTTCTTACGATAAATTAGAATGAAAAAGTTGTAACAAATTTCCACAGCTACCTTTGAGCAAGTAATTTTTCATATCGTATTTGATGAAGATATGTCCAAAGTGTGGTTTAGTTTTTATATCTATGGACCTGAAACATTTTTGCTTCTGCAGTTTGTTCTCTGTTCACGATGTGACCTGAATACCACCCTGTCCCAAATCACCTTCTCCAAGTAGTCTGCCCAGAGTCTCAAATCAGAAGATGTACTATTCCTTGAATTGATGTCTGAAGAACACTTAACAGAGAACTTTATCTGAAAAGAAAAACTTGCATTTTTTCCATGATCATGCTTGAAAATTACATACGGTAAAGAATGATTGAGATAAAAGGCAATCTCTCCTAGAAAGTCACTACAAAGAGGGGGATAAAGGAAAGAAGAGAAGGGAAAATGTAACAAATATGTGTTAGGGATCTGGAGGTAAAACACAAGGTGATGAATCTATAATCATCAGCATCAGTTTTGAGAATACTAAGGATACTGCGTGGCCTAGAATTACTTAGGACAATTTAGCTAAATATTTCAATTCAGGCGTATGTGTCCCAGGTCTCCAGTACAGTTATGTCTTCAGCCAGTAGTTCTGAAAGAATACACTGAATATTAGAGGCTTGGAACTTAGGAATTCCTATTTTAAATAAATTCCCAGATGATTATAGTGTGCAACGAAGTTTTTAAATCTCTTCCCTAAGCTGCCTAAAAATGTTCCAGGATGATTATGACCAAGTTTGACTCCAGATTGTAGACATCTATAATAGAGAAGTTTTTAAATTCAGCTTCTTCAAATTTGTTGTTTATTCTAACATTTATACCACTTGTGTCTGGAACCATGTGAGAGAGAAATAATGCTTGAGAGAAAGCAGGGTGGTATCATGTTTTAAATTATTGTATATCCTCAACTGTGGCCAATTTTACCATTCTGTGTCTTTTTTTTTTTTTTTTTCATGGACGCCCAGGATTAAAAAGTACAATAAAGATCCTCTGTTCATTTCTTTTATTTTTAATTTTTTTATAATGCTTATTTTTTAGAGAGAGAGAGAGAGAGAGAGCGGGAAGGGGCAGAGAGAGAGGGAGACACAGAATCTGAAGCAGGCTCCAGGCTCCAGGCTGTCAGCACAGAGCCCAACGTGGGGCTTGAACTCATCAACTGTGAGAATATGACCTGAGTCGGACGCTTAACCAACTGAGCCACCCAGGCGCCCCTCGTCTATTCATTTCTTAACGAAAAAAATCATACATGGGCACAACTAGTTTACCATAAGGATAGTCATCACAGATTATTTATAAAATGAAAATTCACAACCTAAATGTCCTACTGTGGGGGGAGTAGTTAAATATGAGAAGGCACAAGGATGGGATAATATTCAGCCAATTCAAGCTGTGTTTTAATTTTTTTTTTTTCAACGTTTATTTATTTTGGGGACAGAGAGAGACAGAGCATGAACGGGGGAGGGTCAGAGAGAGGGAGACACAGAATCGGAAACAGGCTCCAGGCTCTGAGCCATCAGCCCAGAGCCCGACGCGGGGCTCAAACTCACGGACCGCGAGATCGTGACCTGGCTGAAGTCGGACGCTTAACTGACTGCGCCACCCAGGCGCCCTCAAGCTGTGTTTTAAAACAACACTTAGGACATGAAGAAATGCTCACAATACGCTGATAAGCTTAAATAAAACAAAACAGAAGTTGATAGCCTGAAGTTGTCTTTCACATCCTAGTGCAGGCAGGGCAGGGATGGTCTTCCTTGGAGCTTAATCAGAGTCTGCAGTTTTCACCCAAATATAAGCAACTTCTAATGTACTTACCTGGTTTTCAGGCGTGTGAAACTAGAATACGAGCACTCTGCACCTGTGTTAGCAAACGTCTGATTCTGACTCATATAAAGGAGAGGAGCTGAGAGAAATAGTGTGAACTGTAAAAACTATTTGGACGTTGTATGGACCGTTCTCGCCATTCACTACTTTATATGCTATTATTGGTTAAATTTAGGTCCGCCATGAGCATATGGATATGCAACGGGACTATAGTTTGCTTTAGTTGAGGTTTTCTTTTGTGACATGTTCTTGGTTTTTAATAGATGAAACTATAAAAAATATGGAGTTAATTTTTGAATTTTATATTAAAATACTCTTTAAAATTAAAAAAAAATTTATTTTTGAGAGAGAGAGAGAGAGAATGAGCACGGGAGGGGCAGAGAGAGGGAGACACAGAATCTGAAGCAGGCTCCAGGCTCTGAGCCGTCAGCACAGAGCCCAATGCCAGGCTTGAACTCAGGGACGGCAAGATCATGACCTGAGCAGAAGTCGGTCACTTAACCAACTGAGCCACCCAGGCGCCCCTAATTGCAAATATTTTTTAAGTTTATTTATTTTGAGAGAGAGAGAGAGCATGAGCAGGGGAGGAGCAGAGAGAGGGAGACACAGAATCCAAAGCAGGCTCTGAGCTCCAGGCTCTGAGCTGTCAGCACACAGCCCCACGCAGGGCTCGAATCCACAAACCCTGAGATCATGACCTGAACCGAAGTCAGACGCTTAACCAAGTGAGCCACTCGAGCACCCCTAAAATACTCTTGATAGTAAACCTCCCCCCAGATATTCCGTATTATACTTCTGCCCCCATAGATGTCCTCAGTGTGTTTTCTTATCCATCAAGACCTCACCAAAATGCCTTCTTGAAAGAAAGTCCCCATTTCCCACAAAGTTAGTCTTGCCTTCTTAAGTGCGTTTGGATTATTTTTCGTATAGCAATTATCATATGTTATCTTGGTTGCCTGCCATTTCCAAAATCACCCCACAAGCTGGCGGTTAGTTTCTCAGCGCTTCTCAGGTTTCCGTGGACTGGGGAGGAGGGGGGGGGGGGGTCGGGCACTTCCCGCGCCGAGTCTGTCGTGTGGTTGCAGACAGACGCAGCCCGGCCGGGTCATCTGGGGGCCCGACTCGGTGTGACAGGTAACAAGGCGTTTTCACGCGCCACGGCGCGTGCGGAAGGCGAGGCGACGGGAACAGACGAGGGCCCGCCGGACGCTTCCGCTTCCGCTTCCGCTTCCGCTCGTGTTTGCTCCGCGAGGCCGGCTCCGGCTGGCTCCCGCCCGAGAGTCTCAGGAGAGGTGCGTTGCTCAGCCGGGGAGTCGCTTCCTCCGGAACTGGAGCTCCCCACACGCGCGGGCGGACGCTGCCACGTTCCTCAGGACCAGCCCCGCGAGTCCTGGAACCGACTTCCGCCGAGTCCTGCGGGCCCACGGACCCAAAGGGAAGGGTGTCGGACTCCAGGTCCGTGTGACGAGCGGCTCGCGGGCGGCAAGGCGCGGACGGGCCGTCGTGGAGATCCCCCTACCACGCGCGCAACAGCACAGAGTCCAAGTGCCCGCAAGGATTTGAACCGTCGTCTGATTCAACTTTCTCATTTTCATGAAGACGAATAATAATGATACTAAAAGAACTGGAAAGATGAAATGACCTCCCCCGGATTAAACATACACGTTCGCCTCTCTTCCCTTCATGACCTCACTCCCCCCACCCCAAAAGCGTGGTAGGATTGTTCACAGCCTGACACACGACCGTGCGTGAATGACACATACAAGCACTTCTTAAATGAGTAGGCTGTACGCCGGGAGACCGCTTCGGCTGGACCGCATTGCATTTTGAGGAGCCAAGAGCGGCAGGCCAGGCTTCCTACCTGGGCTGCATTGGCCCCGGAACACGTGCACTTTTGACCTGATTTAGCTGCTGTTCCCTGTTGTGAAATCAACCCAGGTAGACTTTTTGAAAAATAGGTTCTCCTGGCTTCACTTCTCAGAATACATCCTGTTTTAAGAGATTGCACTTTGGAACCCTGAAAATGATCTACATACATAAAGCAAAATTAAAGCAACGTGAAAATGAAAAGCATTCCTAAACACAGAAGACAAAATGAAATAAATAAACTTTCTGCATGGAGTTGGTGACAGAACCAAGTGGGAATTATTTCAGACTACTTTTAAAGCACAGCAATTTGGCTGTACATTTTTACTGGGATATATGCTAAGAACAAATAACTTCAAAACAAAACCATAAAACTTTTTTCAGTAATTATGTCATTGGTGATAATTTTGTCTTGTTATTCTAATACTATTTGGCATGTGTAAAATGTATGGCCAACTAATCTTTGACAAAGCAGGAAAGAGTATCTGATGGAAAAAAGACAGTCTCTCTAACAAATAGTGTAGGAGAACTGGACAGCAACATGCAGAAGATTGAAACTAGACCACTTTCTCACACCATTCGAAAAAATAAACTCAAAATGAATGAAGGACTTGAACGTGAGACAGGAAACCATCAAAGCCCTAGAGGAGAAAGCAGGAAAAAACCTCTCTGACCTCAGCCGCAGCAATTTCTTACTTGACACATCTCCAAAGGCAAGGGAATTAAAAGCAAAAAGGAACTATTGGGACCTCATCAAGATAAAAACTTCTTCAAAGGAAACAATCAAGAAAACTAAGGCAACCAACGGAATGGGAAAAGATATTTGCAAATGACATATCGGACAAAGGGCTAGTATCCAAAATCTATAAAGAGCTCACCAAACTCCACCCCCGAAAAACAAATAATCCAGTGAAGAAATGGGCAGAAAACATGAATGGACACTTTTCTAAAGAAGACATCCAGATGGCCAACAGGCGCATGAGAAGATGCTCAATGTCACCCCTCATCAGGGAAATTCAAATGAAAACCACACCGAGTTATCACCTCACACCAGTCAGAGTGGCTAAAATGAACAAATCAGGAGACTACAGATGATGGCGAGGATGTGGAGAAAGGGGAACCGTCTTGCACTGCTGGTGGGAATGCAAACTGGTGCAGCCACTCTAGAAAACAGTGTGGAGGTTCCTCAAAAAATTAAAAATAGATCTACCCTATGACCCAGCAATAGCACTGCTAGGAATTTACCCAAGGGATATAGGAGTGCTGATGCATAGGGGCACTCGTACCCCAGTTTATAGAAGCACTTTCAACAATAGCCAAAGTATGGAAAGAGCCTAAATGTCCATCAACTGACGAATGGATAAAGAAGGTGTGGTTTATATATATAATGGAATACTACTTGGCAATGAGAATGAAATCTGGCCATTTGTAGCAACGTGGATGGAACTGGAAGGTACTATGCTAAGTGAAATAAGTCAGGCAGAGAAAGACCATATGTTTTCACTCATATGTGGATCCTGAGAAACTTAACAGAAGACCATGGGGAGGGGAAGGGAAAAAAAAAGTTACAGAGAGGGAAGGAGGCAAACCATAAGAGATTCTTAAATACTGAGAACAAACTGAGGGTTGATGGGGGGTGGGGGAGAGGAGAAAGTGAGTGATGGGCATTGAGGAGGGCACCTTTTGGGATGAGCACCCGGTGTTGTATGGGAACCAATTTGACAATAAATTATATAATTAAAAACATTTTTTTTAATTTTTAAAAAATTTAAAAGATAAAATTGTAAATGATTATGTTAATATCATTAGGAATCAAGATTTTCATAATAAAAATTTTGAGAAACAAAAATCCTGTATTAACAAATTTGAATTTGAAATTATTAGTATAACTCAAGATATATACTCATATAAAAGTGCATTTCTTAGTTCTATCCTGGAAAATATCCTAGAACCAACAATGAATGATTATTCAACTGCAGTGAGTACCATTCCAATGCACAACTTCCAATCTCTAAAAACCATTTTCCCTAAATCCAGCTAAGGATCCTTAGAAAAATGGTTGATTTCAGGACTGGGACAGGGAATGTACAAGATAAGCCTGGAATATATTGTGATAACAGAGAGCAGGGAAAGGTATCAAAGAATCCTGACCTCATGGTCATGTCAGAAGAATCAGGAACCATCAAGAAGTGTATCCTAATAGCCGCAATTGGGACAAATTGAAAATCAGTAAGCATAAGGACTGAAAAATCAACAAAACAATCAACTAATCAACAAGAACCAGATTTGGTGAATTACAGCCAAATGTAATTTTTTCAAATGTCATGAATCCATAATTACACTTAAAAAAACCTCCTGGACCCCTTTGGTTCCTGACTAGGGAATGACTTATCTTTCTGAAAACTGAGCTTACATTTTCTGCACAAACTTTAGATCAAATAGATCAAGTAGATGAGAAAAATCTTTTCTCTTTTTAAAATTATCTCAGTTAATAAAAGAAGAGGTGATAAAGGTAGTGTATCATTTTGCAAACTATGAAATAATTTACTAGGCAAAAGCAATGATGATCAGTGGCTCATAATAACATAAAAAGTATTGAAGTCAGACATTATACTCCACCCAGTAAGAGTACACAAAACACCCAGGAAGTAGTTCTGCCAGGAAATTACCCTTCAGTCTGGTCAGTCCTGCAGACTTAATGACAGTGACATGGAATGTGGGGGACAGAGGAACACACTAAATGGCATCACAGAGTTGCAATCTGCAAAATACAGACGATAAGAAACTCGACAGGAGTGCTCATCCTTGAACATGCCTATAAATTGCCCGACGACCTTGTTAAAATGCAAAGTCTGACAGTAGTTTGGGGTGGGATTGAAATTCTTCATTTGTAATAAACCGTCAGAAGCTGTCAGAGTTGGTGGCCCGTGGACTGTACTTTGAGCAACAAGGCTCAAGGTAAACTTAATTTCTTAAGGGGGGACAAGAAAAAAAAAAAAAAAGGAATGACCTATGAATTCAAAGTGCCTCCAGAGACGTAGTAATCAAATGCAGTCTACTACACCTTTCTCCAGGTCCATTAAGCCAATCAATGTAAAAAATTACGAGGTAACAATAGTCTGATATTTGATAATATTAAGGAATTATTGTTCATTTTTTTAGGTGTGACAATACTGTTTGGTTATTTTTTTTAACTTTTTATCCTTCTGGGATACATAATTGATGGCAGGATTGATGTGATCATTGGAACTGGGTTCAGAATCATCCAGAGTGTATTTTTCTTGGGGGAGACGTAGTGGAGAAGGGATAGGGATTATGAGTTCATCATTTTAATTTCTCTGCTTTTTTAAAAAAATTGAATGTTTATTTTTGAGAGAGAGAGAGCACGCAGGCCCATGCAGGCATGTGAGTGGGGGAGGCAGAGAGAGAGAGAGGGAGACACAGAATCGGAAGCAGGCTCTGGGCTCTGAGCTGTCAGCACAGAGCCCAAAGTGGGGCTCGAACTGCGACATCATGACCTGAGCTGATGAAGTCAGATACTACACAGGCTGAGCCACCCAGGCGCCCCTCTCTGCTTTTTTATGTTTGAATTTTTCCATAAGAAAAGAAATTTTTAAACTGGCTTTGAAAAATTATTGGACACATTTTGGAAATATTCCAGTTATATTTTTAGTATCTCCCTAAATTCTTCACTCATTTTTTATGTACATGTGAGTGGATGACTTTTCTTGGCCGGTCTGTAGTTTTCATACATTTTCAAGGATGATTGAATGGACAGGAATACTACTAAAGGTATCCAAATTCAAGAAACAATCTCTTTGGAAAACTGATAAATTGAAGAAAGCCATTAAGATAATCATTGTATTAGAGTCCATTTCTTGCTCTTCAGTAAACATTTTGAAGCAGATTTCCTAGCGAATAAAGTAGCCTATCTTAATGGAAGAGCGCCCTCTGCTGTCTCCACAAGAAATGTCACCACAAATGAACAGATAACTGTGTCCTTGGCATTTTACCAGTTACCACTAACGGCAACTAGAACGTATAGTAATAATAATAACAATAATTATAACAAGAAAAATCAATGTATTAAATAACAATAGACTTTTAAAATAACTGTCATGGGGATTTAGGAGAAAATAAAAATAGGGTTTGTGTTTAATTTTTCCCCATCTGAGGCCGTTATGTGTGATCTACTATTTTTAAGCTCATGTGACTCTAATGTTATTTTATTTTATTTTATTTTATTTTATTTATTTTATTTTTAATGTCAGTGTAGTTAATCCTGTGATTCTTTATCCCAATTAAAAACACTCAATAAGACTCACATAGAAAATTACTTTTTCCCACTTGAGATAAATGTTATTTTTTGGCAAGAAGCGTTAAAAACAAAAAATCTGTGTGATAGAGTTTTTGTATTTTAGTTCCAGTTCTTTTTTGCTAATTCATTTATAATCTCAGGCCGTGTAAATCAACAAATATTTATTAATGTCTGTCGGTCTCCTTAGGCCTTTTCAAAACATTATACATAATTTGAAGGGATAGGACCTAGAGGCTTTTGAAGAGTTCTGTGGTGGTGAAAACCATTCTTCAAAACAGTCTCTCTTAGGGGGCACCCGCGTGGCTCATTCAGTTAAGCATCTGACCCTTGATCTTGGCTCAGGTCACGATCTCACAGTTTGTGAGATCGAGCCCTGTGTTGGGCTCGGTGCCGACAGTGTGGAGCCTGCTTGGGATTCTCTCTCTCGTTCCTTTCTGTCCCTCCCCTGCTCATGGACACATGCACACTCTCTCTCTCAAAATAAAGAAATATGACAAAATTTTTTTTAAAAACCCATCTTTCTCAGGAGTCTGATCGTAAAATAGACTAGACTTGCTCTAGTTCATCACAGGCCCACTGACCAAATCCAGCCCACTACCTGTTTTGGTAAATGAAGGCTTGTCGGTCCACAGCCACTACCATTTGTTTATAGCTGAAATCGTAAAAAAAAAATGAAGCAGTGGTTTTTAACACATTGAATAGTAAGCACCTGAGAATGATCTCTGAGAAACTAGAAAAATCTAAGCAAGCTTTAAGATACCCCCAGCTTGCTGACTTAAGAGAGTTTACAGGTCGAAATATAGGGAGAGAAAAGGAGGTGATGCCCCGATTCGGGGAGACAGACCTGGAAGATGAGGGGGTGCGGGCATCCATACCGGGAAAGAATGCCAAAGCAGAGGGCCTCTCGCCAGTGTGTGCTTGTGAGGATTCTGCCCAAGGCCAGGGAGACAACCGTGTGAAAACCTTACAATGAACCGTGCCCGACACACGAGCCTGACAGTAGTGTCTGTACCGACTAGTGAGGCTAACAGCCCCCCCCCCCCCAAATCCCACCGCTCATTATTCACGGAGCTTTGGGTACTCTTCAGGAAAGGTGAATGATGTGCTCTAGACCAAGCCCTGCCCCGGTCCCACATAAAAGCCAGACCTGAAATCACAAACTATTCCAAGTAACATAACTGGATGCTAGAATAATATATGCCACATTTCAGCCAGTAGTTTCTAGATAATCTGTAGTCATGGGAGGAATCAAAGGAGAAATTAGGTAATATTTTGAATTGGGTCATAATGAGAGTGAAACATTTAAATCTGTGGCATATGGCTAAAGCAATTCTGATAGGGAAATGCATAGCCTTAAAGGCTCATAATGGAATGGAAAAAGGTATGGCATATATTATCTATACACTAAGAAACTAGAAGTATATGATCAAATTAAGTTCAAAATAAGTAGAAGGAAGGAAATAATAAAGAGTAGAGAAATTAATAGTAAAAAAAGCTGAAAAACAAAGGAGAAAATTAACAAAGTCAAAAGTGGGCTTTTGCAAAGATTAAGAAAATTTATAAATATCTAGCAAGAAGGTTTAATATAACAATTGAGAAAATACAAATTAGCAGTATCAGGAAGGAAGGAAAGAGGGATATGATTATTGATTTCAATAGATATCAAAAGCATAAGGGATGACTATGAACAACTTCATGTCAATACGTTTTCCAAGTTAAATTCCTTCAAAAATAAAAGATAACAAAAATAATACAAGATCCAATAGGAAATTGTGAACAGCACTCTAACTACCAAAGACAGTGAATTTCCTACTAAAATTTGTCACTGAAGACAATTCCAGGCTCAGATGGTTTCACTCATGAATTCTATTAAACATTAAGGAAGAAATAAAATGACACAAACTCTTCCAGAAAAGTAGAATAAGTAACACGTCCCAGTTTATTGACGAAGCCAGGATAACTCCAACATCAAACCTGAATATACTACAAGAAAATATTCCTCATAAATATGTTTGTAAAAATTATTTAAAAAATTTTTAATGTTTATTTTTGACAGAGAGAGAGGGGAGCATGAGTAGGGGAGGGGCAGAGAGAGAGAGGGAAACACAGAATCTGAAGCAAGCTCCAGGCTCTGAGCTGTCAGCACAGAGCCCGACGTGGGGCTCGAACTCACGAACTGTGAGATCATGACCTGAGCTGAAGTCAGACGGTTCACTGACTGAGCCACCCAGGATCCCCTGTTTGTAAAAATTCTTAACAAAATATACCAAATGTTTCCAACAACCTGTGACAAACATAGCATATCATGACTAAGTCATGTTTATCCCAGAAATAATAATAAAAAAATAATAAATCTGTATTAATAAGTGGACAGTAAAAAATCAATTGGTGAAATCCACTACCGTTAACAAACTAGAGAAGAAAAGCAATATACTCATATTAATAGATTTTTAAAACTCACTTAAAAATTCATTACTCTTTGGGGTGCCTGGGTGGCTCAGTCAGTTAAGCATCAGACTCTGTATTTCTGCTCAGGTCATGATCTCATGGCTCGTGGGATTGAGCCCCACATTGGGCTGTGTGCTGACAGCACAGAGCCTGCATGGGATTCTCTCTCTCCCCCTCTCTGCCCCTCGTCAGTTCTCTCTCTCTCAAAAATATTTATTTATTTTGAGTGTGCCATCAGCACAGAGCCCGAGGCGGGGGCTCAAACTCAAGAACCATGAGATCATGACCTGAGCTGAGGCTAGTTGCTTAACCGACTGAGCCACCCAGGTGCCCCCCAAAATCCATTACTCTTTTATGGTAAAAACTGTAGCAAGCTCAGAATAAAGAAGCCATTATGCATGGAAAGCAATAAAAATCCTATAGCTGCCATCAGCCTTAATGGTGCCTCGTGTACAGTTTTACCACTTAAATGAAGAAGGAGTTAAGGATATCCCTTCATTTTGCTTTTATGGAACACTTTCCTAGTCATTGTAATATATCAAGGAAAAGAAAAACCAGGCAAAAGTATTGGAAAGAAGTAAGTACACCTTTCTCTATATCAGAGAAGACATGATTTTTTAAAAACGTTTATCTGTTGAGGGAGAAAGAGAGAGAGCAGGGGAGGGGCAGAGAGAGAGGGAGAGAATCCCAAGCAGGCTCCACACTGTCAGTGCAGAGCCCTACGCAGGCCTCAGTCCCACAAACCGTGAGATCATGACCTGTGCCAATATCAAGAGTTGGACGCTTAACCAACTGAGCCACCCAGGCGCCCCCAATTTTGTGTTTACATAAAATATACTGACATGTTTCGAGTATTATGCTAAGTGAAATAAGTCAGAATAAGACACATATCGTAAGGTTTTCTCATAGGTGGAATTTAAGAAACAAAACCAATGAGCAAAGGGAAAAATAAGAGAGAGGGAAAACCAAGAAACAAACTCTTAAGTACAGAGAATACATTGATGGTCCCCAGATGGGAGGTGGGTGAGGGATGGGTGAAGGAGGTGAGGGGCGTTAAGGAGCGCGCTGTTGTTGTGATAAGCACATGGTGATATATGCAAGTGTTGAATAACTGTATTGTACACCTGAAACTAATACTACCTGATGTTAACTAACTGGAATTAAAATAAAAACTTTAAAAATATTGACATGTTTAGAAAGTCGCTAGAAGTAAATAGGGTGAATCTTACACGACTCACCTTAATGTAAACTAGTGTTCCTCTGTAATGAGCCCTAATTGTTTTATGTATACCCATTCGAACAAATGTATGAGGTAGATAGTATTATTTTTTCTATTGTGTAGATGAGGGAACAGAGGCACAGAACAGGGCCATCCCATTTCCCTGCTGGTCGGGGGGGTGGGGGCAGTGGCTGGTAGACCAGAAGGACAGGTAGGAGGGCTGGTGGTTCTCTAGGCAGTGTGCAAGGAACAGGTGATTGGCACCAGCCTCACCTAGACTGGGAGCCAAGCCAAATCTTTTGGGTCTCAAATGCTCCTCTTGCTGGGGGAGGATTGCAAAGCATCCCCTGGGTACAGCCTCCCAGGACATAACTGCTGAGGGGTCTAGGTCCTGTCCTGCTGTGGTTCAGCCCCCACCGTCCTAACATTCCCGGCCAGCAGCACCCCAACTTGGCGTCCAGCCCTGCTCTTGCACTCTATTCCCAACAAGAGGACTGGGAGGGGACATGGATGCTGGTCCTGCTTGTTGCTTCTTGGCAAGGAAGGCCCCCAAGGCTGTCTTTGGGGGCCAGAAAGGAGTTTTACAAGCCTGAGCCTCATAACACATGGGTCATCCTCATCTTATACGTTCACACGTATCCGGATGTTCCCTGATACCGATGTGTACACACATACACACACACCCGTCTCCAAGCACTTGGACCTGACACGCACGGACACATCCTCCACTGGACGCACAGTCAGGATACACAAACACAGGCACAGAGGCGCAGCAGCAGAGACATGATGCCCCCTCCCTCTCTGCCTCCCAACACACGTCACACGGACATAGACACACTCCTGAGATGTAAGTGGGCACAATCACAGACTCTGTGACGTTGCGGTGAGAGCAAGGCCACATCTGTATTTTCACTACTTTTCTTAGAATCCGTTTACACCAAATTGGGGCTGGGTGGAGAGCAGTCCCACCGATTTGTGCAGTTTCTTTGGACGTAATTTGGTGCTGGAAAGAAGCTAACTCTAGTTCCTTCCATTAGCACTTAATAGCTGGAGACAGCCTTCCCTCAGGATTCAAAATGTGGATGTGACTTACGAGCTCTCACAGACCGTGGTGCTGTGAATTTCAATCCCCAGCAACATTGTGGGTGCCCTCTGTTATCAGTTAGGGTTCCACAGGGAAACAGAACAGTAGGGACTATATTAAGGAATCGGCTCATGGAATAGTGGGACTGGCAAATCCATAGTCTGTAGGGCAGGCAAGAGGCCAGAAACAGGCTTGAAGTAGAATTTCTTCTTCACTAGAAAACCTCAGTTACTCCTCTTAAGGCTTTCCACTGATTAGATAAGGCCCACCCACATGATTGAAGGTAATCTGTAATCTCCTTAAAGTCAACTAATTGTAGTTGTTAACCACACCCACAAAATACCTTCACAGCGACATCTAGGTTAGTGTTTGATTAAATAACTGGGTACAGTATCTTGGTCAAGCTGATGCATAAAACTAGCCATCACACCCCTTGACTCCAACATAGACAAAGAGATGTGCTACCCAAGCAAGGAAGCCACTAGCCAGGTGCACCTGCTGAGCCATTGGAATATGTTAGTCCAAATTGAGATGTTGTACATGCAAAATGCACACCTTATTTGAAGATATTATAAGGAAGGAATAACTGAGAAATGCCAAAAGAATAATGTGTTTATATGATTATGTGTTGAAATGATAATATTTTGAATACTTCGGGTTAAATATAGTCAAAGTTAACTTCACATGTTTCTTTTTACTGATTTTATGGGGATTCTAGAAAATTGTAAATCATACGTGTTTCTAACACTGTTTATAATGGACAGTGAGTATATACCTCCCTATATATATTTCACTGTATATATGGTAGATATATACACCTCACTATACATATATATAGAGCTCATTATATATATGTTATCTCACTACATATATATACATATATACAGAGTGTGTATATATATATATATATATATATATATGCACACACACACATACACCTCACTATATATATTCCTCATTATATATATGTTACCTCATACACACACACACACACACACACATATATATACATACACACACACTATACAGGTACACACAGCTTACTATATATACCTCATTATATGTTATTTCACTATATATACACATATATATACCGTGTATATATACACACCTCACTATATGTATATACAACTTATTATATATGTGTTATCTCACTATACACACACACATATACACAGTATATACACACACACACACACATATGTAGTGTATATATGAGTGCCTGGGTGGCTCAGTTGGTTAAGCATCCAACTTCGACTCAGGTCAGGATCTCACAGTTTGTGAGTTTGAGTGCTGTGTCAGGCTCTGAGCTGTCATCCTCCTTCAGATTCTGTGTCTGTCTCTCTGTCCCTCCCCTGCTCACACTGTGTCTCTCTTTCTCTTTCAAAAATAAATAAACATTTTAAAAATTTAATATATATATAGTATATGTATAGTATATAGGTATAGGTATAGATATATGTATGTATATATATACATACATATATATATATACATATATATACATACATATATATATATATATATATATACACATATATATATGTCTAGTGCCGTTATAAGTGCACATTGTAAGGGAATATAAGTACCATTATACACAGAATGATTATTTGAAGTTCCACATATGGAAATGGGAAATGAAAAAAGATTTTGAGCAAATATTGCTGAAAATGCTGGGTATATATGAAGAGAGATAATCCATATTGAACTCTGTCACACATTATCACCAAAAATTAAGATTGATATAAGACCAAAATATAAAAGCTAAGTCAATGAGGTTTTATAAGGAAACAGGAGAGTACCTTCATGAAATTGGAGTCGGCAAAAATGTCCCAAGTATAATAAATCCATAAAGAAAAAAGGGAAAAAGTGGATAAATGGATAGATGACTTGTCCTCAAGAGTGAAAACTCTGCTCACCCAAAGGCAGCAGTAAGAAATGAGGAGATAAGCCACCAATTGTTAGAATATATTTGTAAATTTACCTGAGAAAAGAGTTTTCGCTAGTATATATAAAAATTCTTACAACTCTCCAATAAAAATGCAGAGAAATAACAAAAATGGGCTAAAGACTTGAACACGCACTGAGGAAGGATTACAGATGTCGATAAACACGCGACAAAGTGGTCGGCCTCATGGTTCATTGGGGAAACACCAAGGAAGACCACCATGACCTAGGACCCACACCTCTGGGGCAAAGGCTGCAGTTGACACAGCTGGACACAACAGGGACCAGCACAGACATGAGGAAACGGGGCTGTCGTACTCTGCCGGGGATAAAGCAGATAGGTACCCTGACTTTGGAAAAGGGTAAAATCTTTTTTGGCCGTAACATCTTATTTGGCCTCTGGGGATCAGGGGCTGGAGGATGTGGCAGAGAGGGACGCCCCCGAGATTGGTGGGGTCAGCCCATCCTGACGTGTCCTGCGAGCCTCAGTGGTTTAGGGGGCAATGCCTCTCCTCTCTCTGAGCTTCCACTCCCACGTGGGTCTGCACATGGGGCTCGCTGCTCTCATGAACAGAGTAAGTCTCCTGAAAATTTCACTTGTCTCCTGAAAATTTCTGGAAGCCTGTGGCTTTTCCACCATGATTTTAAGCTTCACTTATGGGAACGACTTGCAGAGTCCACAGAGTTCACTGCGCCTCACCATGGATTGGCCAAAAATGGCCTCATGCCTGAGTCGCTCATTCTCTCGTTTATTCATCCATTACACAAACACTACCAGCTACCTCCCAGAAGGAAGGTCTATGCTTGCCTCATTGCTGCTAACAGTTTTCCTTGAAAGGGAATCCAGAAGCTGTCATTCTACCCTTTTATCATCACATTTATCAAGTTTTTCTGGATACCAAATAATACAAACAAGGCCGAACACACCATCCCTGAGCCCTCGGTTGAGAAAACCCATCTGGGTGCTGCCCCATCCGACCACCTCACCCTGTACCACCTGGAGTCCCCTCCCAACTCCAGCCCACCTGGGTGGCCTCAGTGGCAATGTCTGACTCCCCTCTCTGGGACGGGCCACACGTGTGGCCAAGTCCCGGGCGATGTGCCGTTCACCTGGGGTGGCAGGGGGGCTGGTGACAGGTGGCAGTGAGAGTGGGGAATGAGGGTCCGTGGCCCGGGAGCCGCCACTTCCTGGTCTGCCCACGTCCTGCACGGTTCTGAGGGAAGACTTGAGACTTGCTTTCTCTGTCTTTGGGTTTTCAGCTCTTCCTAGTTTTCAATTCTGTACTTCCACATTCAGTGTTTAAAACTACAGTAAGGAAAGGAAACATACTCTCCCCGTGACAAGCTCTTGGAGTTGTGCATCCGTCTTCTGATTTTCAGAGCTCTGAGACGTTCAGGGCTAGCCTTTCCTGTGCCTCTCACTCTGATTCATCTATGTTTCCTGGTGAATATCTAACGTTGTTAGAAACGCTTCAGCTGTTCGATTCACTTTCTCATTCTCCTTCCTTGTTTGAGTTCTTCAGTGTTAAATGATGTGGATTTTCCTCTTTGAATAGAATTGGCTTTGTCCTACAGACCATAATGGTTAGTGTGTTCATTGTTTGTACTTTCCACGTCTTGTGCAGAGTTTTATTTGGTGGCTCACTGGATCTACAGGCTATTTACATCTCTGAATTTCCCAGGCAGTCGTTGCTTTTACTTCAGATTTTGTTACTTCTTTCTAATTTTTTTAAAAAGGGGGATTGTAGAAAATGATCCCCAGTGCAGTATTTTATCTTTCAAAGCAATTTGAGGATCTCTTTGTAGTTCAAAATGGTGAATTCTGAGGAACGCGCCATGGTTGTCCGATATTAAAAATTTGTTCAGCCTTTGTAATAACAGTACTCTGCTAGTCTGCATCCTCAAGAATTAAACCGCCGTAATGGATTATCTGCTGCTCAGCAGAGCGCTAAGTGTGACGTAATTAACAATAGCTGTGTCCTTCCTTCATTCAAATGTGCCCTCAAAGATCGCTTCCACAAACATGCACAGGCATGAAAGATTATGGCCAGGCCCTGTTTCATGCACTGGGGCCACTTGAGGGGGAGAAAAGAGTGGTTTCAAGGTGGGTGATTGCCCCATGTGTGGGCAGTGGAAAGAGGGGCTTTCTGGACTGAGAGAACATTGTGCCTAATGGATTCAATAGGCCTCTGTGGGCCACGTATGGAGAAGCTTAAGTGAGGAAAGAAAGAGCCCAGGGCAGTCGAGCTCTTCATCGCTTTGGGACTACTTGCCTGACCCTCAGAAGGCATGGTCTGCCCCGGTGGCCTGGTGCAGGTTTGGTTCCAGATGGAACCCAGAGCAGACTTCTCCATGGGGTGGTGTGGTCCAACTGGCCGTGGTGGCCCTGGTCACCTCTGTGTCAGACTGGGCCACTGTGGGGGAGCTTCGTCCTGCTGGGGATGTGTGCCTTTGCCAAGCTCAGGAGACGCTGGAGCATTTCCTGCCAGAAGCCCCTGACAGTATGAGCTCAAGTCTCACTGTCCCTGGCTATCAGTGGGAGATGCTAGATCATGCTGCAATAGTTCAAGTATTCACAGTTCTCGAGCTTTTAGGCAGAATTGTACGGTCATTCAAAGAAAGGCTTTCTGCAGAGGGAGATGAGGGACCTGCTGGGAGCAGTTCTGCACGAGCTGTAGTAAAACGTGACACTCTTAACAAGTCTCATCCTAGGTTTGGAGGAAGATGAAAACTCAAGAGGAGCTGATGACCTGGATGTGTCCAAACCTGCAAGAAGGAACGTCGTATGCATTATGGTAAGGCACAGGGCAAGGGAAAGACCTCCATGTTCAGACCAAGAGCAGCCTATGTCTGAGACAGCAAGAGGGATTCAGCCTCCACACCAAGAATAGAAAGCTGTTGAACATGAGCACGAGAAGCTAATACATCCTCAAAACATCTTCTAGCAGCTGAAAAGAGACTCAAGGTCCCCGCCATAATCTCCATGGTCTGTAGGAAGATTGGCTTAGGATCAAAGAAATGGCAGTTTCCCTGGAAGGTGGGGACATGGATGAGAATAGGGAATTAGGGGAACCATGGAATGGAGAGCATGTTGAGGACCAGGAAATGGGATTCAGGAGGAAACCAAGGATGCTGCACCATCAAGCGTGCCTTTAAACATTCGGGTTAGAGAGAAAAAGCAGTGCCACAGCAATATTGCCAAAGAAGGGAAGAAGAGAGCCCACCTGACAGGTCATCACACAGGTGCCTGACCCAAGAAGCCTCCATGGAAAGGGAGGATCAATATTTTGAGGAAAAAGGAAATGAAGTGAATGAACTACATCACCAAAGAGAAACGGAGCATCTGGGGGTATTACCTGTCAAGGCAGACCTGACCTTAGCAGGAGGTGGGAAGTTCTGAAGCCGGCGGCCTAATAAGTCTTGCAACTGAAGAGGTGGACACCTACCGAAAGCAAGTCCAAGGTCTTGAATTACAGCTGGAAGGAAACATTTCTTCTCATCTGTGGCAGATTCTGATCCTGGAAGGAAGAGCTCCTGATGACTGGTGGAGAGCTGGGAAGGCTGAACAAAATTCATCGTCACCAGACAAGAGGCGAAGACTTGAGACAAAGTAGAAGTGGAAGAGTGATTCAACTCCAGCTTCTGGAAGTGGATTCTCGTGTAATTGGTGACCCCAGTGGAGCATTTGGCGAGAACAATTGCTTCCCTGCTCTCTGTGCATGGGATGCCACTTGCTTTGAGATGGGACTTAACTACCTCTTTCACTCCTTCTCTCCCTCCATCTCCTTCATTTTGTTCTCCTCCTCTCTTCCCCAATGAGAGGTCTTCTGTGAGTCTCCATGGGAAGTGTCCTCTTCCCCAGCCTCATTCAGGAAGGCTGCATGCACCCACATAAACCGTCTTCTCCCCAAAGCCCCGTTGTCTTCTTTTTCATCTGCAGTGGCCTTTTGTTCTTCTTTCCTGGACACTGCCACCCAGAAAATGGACATGCGTCACCTCTTGGCTTCATTCAGTCTCCATGCAACATTAGCAGTCAAAATCCTGAAACATCACAATAATCATTTCTTATTTTATCCTCAGAATATCTTTGACTTCTCCTTACACTTATTTTTAGGGTAGAAATCTCTTTTTACGCAAGTGGATTTACTTTCGTCTTGCATCTTGATAGTAGTATACATTTTGGGATAGATTTGGAAAACTGAGATTATGTTATCTCATTGTATGATCCTCTCTAGACAATATAAGTAGTGGTTTTTTTTATTTGAAGAGTTAGCCTACTGTTCTTTCAACAATGTGGTATTATCTATGAGCAGTTTAGCCCACAAAGAAATTTGAAATAGGAAGGTATTTTCTCTGTCAACGTTTCTATCATCAGCATTATAAGACACAGGTGTAAACTCCTTCATGATCTCAATAAATTATGCTCAAATTAAAGATTGACATGTGGGTAGACTGAAGAGGGAAGCCAATGAAGTAGCGAGTATGTAGGACTGGACCCGTATCTATGCTCTGTGTCTGTGTGAGCCTCTGGAAGAGGCCAGGCTAGTGTAGACATCCAGTGAAGATGGGAGTGGGTCAGTCTATAACTCCTCACCTTTGCCCCACATCTCTAGGACACCTGGGCCACTGTGGCCCTCAAAATAATCATCTAGATGATGGGTGGGTCCCAATGTCACTCTCTTCACAATGCGATCTTTAGGCTTATATGTTGGTGTCCCTGGGAGCATCTTGTGCCAAGTACTGGGGTGTCTGGGAGTAGGGTGTATGGAATAGCTCTGACCAGCAGCTAGTTTGACACAAGATCAAACATGTCTCCAGGTTTGGCAAGTAGGGAAGGTCATGAAGGGTGCAAGGGTGGAGCCTCAGGTATTTAGGCAGAGAGTTTTTGTCTGAGACAAGGCGAGTCCCACCGTGTAGAACAGGCTAGTCGCTGCTCATCTGGATCCTGGTCCAGAGACGCAACCATTTTGAGCAAAGAGTCTGTTGGTTCTCAAGGGATTCATGCCTCAGATCCTTGATATCGGTGTGATCAAGGCATGTAATGGGGATCTAGAACCTACAGGTCGTCTGACTGTCACTGTGTCTCAGGTTCTCCGCCTCACGTGGGTCCAGCATTTAGAACTTGCTACCAGTGGTCCTGAAGATTCCGCTAGGAGTCAAGGGTCCCCTGGAAACCAGCACATGTCCGGAAGTGGGCAGTAGTCCATATTGACTTCCCTAAGGATGCACCTCTGAGCCAGGCACCAGGCAAAAAAGAATGGGAAAGCACTAGGGTATTCCCAGAAAACAGAAGCAGCATGAGGGCTACACACTGTGCCTGTCAAGCCATCAACTTAGTGACACAGAAGATTTTGGTGGGGGCAGGGATTGTGGGGGCCCCAGACTTGGGGGCCCAGCATCAACTGGATCTTATACCAACACACCGCAGATACTGTGTCTCTGCCGGACAGTCCACCACTAGAGAGTGTCCCTGCAGCACAGATTCTCAGGAACAGCACCAGCTGGAGGCAGATTGTTCTGGTTCCTTCCTAACCCCATGCCTGAGGTAGTCATACTTTGTTCTGGTTCCTATATTTGTTTATATCACCTGCTCTGATCTGGTTGTTTCTTCCTCGAAGGCAGAGAGACCCATCTCTGGGCAGGTCACGGGCCTTCTGTGGCTACCTCCTTATGTAGGTGACCAGTGAGAGGAGGGGGGTAAAAGCTTAGCCAGTCACCCTAAGGCCTGGGATGTGGTCACAAGGGTCATGAGGGTTATTAGAAGCCAGGCTGTGCTGCGTGCCCTGTGGACGGGTAGATGACTGGTCTCCACATGTCCTGTTGGGGATAAGTTCTATCTCATTGCCCTTTAGCTTCAAGGAGGGGCCAGGAGAAGGTAATGGTTCAGCATCACCACCAGAGAAATCAGCGTGTAGAGCTTCATCCCTGTCTCAGCCACTGTCCAGACGCGACTGGCTTCCCAGACAATTCCCTCACTTTGAGAAGTCTCCCCTGTTGTGCGAAATCAATGACGGTTTTGTCTGAAAATGACCAGCAGAGGGCAGCATACACCAGGTGCTTCAATTTTTCTCTTTTCACTTTTTTTTCAATATATTCAAAAAACATAGGCTCTTGGCACTATGCGTACGGGCTGTGCACATGATGGGGGTCATGGCGAGCCAGGCCTCCCTGGCCTCTCTCATGGGTCTGCTCTTTCAAACTCAGCCTTCATGTCTGTCTGTCTGTCTGTCTGTGGGCTAAATCCTAGAAATGCATAAAAAGGAGGGTTCTTCTTTCTCCTAGGATGAGATCTGAGCCCCTGTTTCTTTTGGACAAGTGTGAGGACCTCCCTGGATTACCAAGGGCAAGTACGAAGGACACAAGGTTTTGTGGGATACCTCCCAGGATGGCCCCACTGGGCTCCTCACCATCTCTGTCTGCAAAGTTTGCCAACCAAGACCAGAGGTGGGGGTGGGGGGAGTGGGGGTGGAATTTAAATCCTTATGAAGGAGAAGTCGAGCCCTGTCCACTGCACCTCACTAGGGCATGAGAGTGGTGCTGGAAGGGAAGGGATCCTTTCTTTTCTGTTCCATGATGCTCTGGGGAGTTATACCTGCTGGCCGTGATTGATCAGTCTAACCTAACTGCCTATAACAGTGATTAAGTCTGGACAAATTATTCCTAAGAAAGCACTTCATGGAAGGCACTGCAGAGTCATTCAAATGAGGCAGATCCTGGAGGTGATACCTGTGGAAAGAAAGTGCTCTGAGTGTGCAGTTGTTCAGCCAATATCCCAATACTCAATAAATATTAAAATTTTCCAGTTTCCAAAATGACACATCCAATTGAAAATCTTCCCCATAAAGTCAACCTCAAGGTCATATGACTTTCCGGTGAATTCTATCAGTCTGAAGGAAGAAACAATCTTACACCAAGTCTTTCAGAACACAGAGGAAAAGGGAAGAGTTGGTGATAAATTGTGGGACACCAGTATTTCCTGATACCCAATGTCAAAGACAGTGTAAAAAGCAGAATTATAGACCAATGTGCTTCATGATCATGGACAAAAAAATTTATAAGAAAATATATTGATTTAGCAGCATATGACAAATACAGAATATCATGACCAAGTGGCATTTATAATAGCATCAATGCAAGTTAACGTTTGCATGTCACACTTTGAAATCAATATATTCACTTAATCAGGGAGAGATAGAAAAGAATCATTTCAATAGATTCTGAAAAACCAGTGACAAAATTTATGATCCGTTCATTATTTTTTAAAAAAATCTCAGCAAGTTAGGAATAGAGGACAATTTCCTCCATGTAATAAAATATGTTTGTTAAGAAACTTAGGCTAATGTTATTGGTGACACATAGAAAAATTTTGTTCCTGTGATTGATAATAAGGCTAAGAAATCAGCTCTTACCACCTCTATTCAGTGTTGGGTATGGGATCCAGTATGTGGGATATGGTAAAGGAAGGAGAAAATGAGTGAGAATGTTGGAAGGAAGAAGAAAAACTTCTATTCACCAAAGGTATGAGTTGATATGGAGAAGTCCTAAGGAATCTTTTTTTAAGAGTACTAGAACTAATCCTTATATCTAGCAAGGTCAGAGGGTACAAGGACAATGTACAACAATCAGTTTATACTTCTATATTTTAGCAAATAATAATTTAGAACACAGAAGAATCAATATGGTTCAATGTCAATTCTCAACACAATAGTCTCTAGATTCAACTCAATGTTATTTATGACCCTAGAGAAATTACCAGCTTACTCCATAATTCATATAGGATGCATTAGGGGAGGACTATACTACATGATTTCATGTGTAAAATTCATGATTTCATGTATAGAAATACAGGAATCAAGAGAATACTGAATTGGCATCGAGACATAGAAGTACATCAGTGAAAAGGAATAGAGAATCCAGACATCTACCCAGTTTCTATAAATGGGACATTGGTTCTCCAAGTCAATGAAAAAAGACCTTTAGTGGAGAAGACAAAGTCTTTTCAACAGAGATTGCTGAAACTTCTCAGTATCTCAGAAGAGATATAATCAATCCTGACCTCTGCCACACGGTCATGTAAAATTAACTCAATTTTATGACTGAATATAAAAGCTACGTCAATAAGCTTTCTACAAAAAACAGGAGCATATCCTCATGAAATTGGAGTAGGCTAAAAGTCTTGGTAGGCTATTAAAACCAAAAACAGGGGCGCCTGGGTGGCGCAGTCGGTTAAGCGTCCGACTTCAGCCAGGTCACGATCTCGCCGTCGGTGAGTTCGAGCCCCGCGTCGGGCTCTGTGCTGATAGCTCAGAGCCTGGAGCCTGTTTCGGATTCTGTGCCCCCCTCTCTCTCTGCCCCTCCCCCGTTCATGCTCTGTCTCTCTCTGTCCCAAAAATAAATAAACGTTGAAAAAAAAAATTAAAAAAAAAACAAACCAAAAAACAAAGATAAAAAGAAATGGGTGCACTACCTTTCACTGAAAATGAAAACTCTCCTCAACAGAAGGCACCAGTGGAGAAAATGAGATGAGAGAAACATTGTTAGAAAATATCCATAAAATGGGGCGCCTCCGGGGCTCAGTCAGTTGAGCATCTGACTTCAGCTCAGGCCGTGATCTCACAGTTAGTGGGTTCGAGCCCCGCCTTGGGCTCTGTGCTGACAGCTCAGAGCCCAGAGCCTGCTTCAGATTCTGTGTCTCCCTCTCTGTCTGCCCTTCCCCTGCACCCGCTCTGTCTCTCTCTGTCTCTCAGAAATAAATTAAAATTTTTAAAAAAAAATTAGAAAAAAGAAAATATTCATAAAATTCATCTGAGAAATGGCTTATCCTAAAATATATAAAATTTATTGCAGGGGCACCTGGGTGGCCCAGTTGGTTGAGCATCCGACTCTTGATTTTGGCTCAGGTCGTGATCTCACGGTTATGAGATTTAAACCGGGGTCAGGCACTGTGCTGAGAGCACAGAGCCTGCTTGGGATTCTCTCTTTTCCTCTCTCTCTGCCCCTCCCCTGCTCACTCTGTCTCCAAATAAATAAATATTAAAAATACATATCTTGCAAATAAATAAAAAAAAAGTAGGCATAAGACTTGAAAGGAAAACGTACAAAGGAAAAAATACAAAAGCTCAGTAAGACAATAAAGTAATTAGCACCATTTCTTATCAGGGAAATAGTCATGAACCACAGTGAGATGATACTCACAACCTCAGGCAAAAAGCTGCAATTAGAATGAACACAGCAGGAATTAGCCCAGACACTGGAAACCAGAACTGCCTTACTCTGCTGGGGAGAAAGCAAGGGGTACCACCACTTTGGAAAATGGTAGGATGACCCTAACATCTTCTGTGACATATGATGACCAAGGGTTGCAGGTGACACTACAGAGCAGTTGGGGTGTCTACCCTATAGACAGTGAGGTCAGCTCATCATGCCCCGTCCTGACCTGTCCTGAGAGCCACAGGAGGGCAAGGTCAGACGTTAAGGGAACAATGCCTCTCCTGTCTCTGAACTCTTTTCCACAACTGGCCCTCAGCTTGTGTGAGCACAGCTCTTCCTTGACTAGGTGGGTTTGCTTGTGTCTCCCCCAAACCTGCCAGCAGCATGTGGCTTTTCCACCATGGCTTAAAGCATCTACAGAGTCCACAGAGTTCATTGCGAGTACATAGATTCATCCAACAACTGTGTCCACATCATTCATTCACTCATGCATTCATTCATTCATTCATCCCATTAGCAGGTACAGGCACATCCCAGATTTTGCAACAATCCTCCTATAGATACCTAGCTCATTATCTGCCACTTGTCTCTTTCAGAATTGATCTTACTAACTGTTTCGTAGAAGGGAGCACAAATAAAGCCACAAGGGTGGTCCCCAGTCCTCCTGGACAGAAAACTTCTCTGAGTGGTGATGCCAGGCTGTGCTTTTCAGCCCTGCACAACCTCCACACTCCAATCTGGGCTGGAGCCCTCTGGCCAGCCTAGATGGGTGTTTTCTCAGTCTTGCCTCCATGATGAGCTGGGAGTGCGGGGGTCGGAGGGGCAGGTGGCACTGAGAGGCTGGTCTGGAGTCCAGCACGGCTGTTCCCAGCGGCTCATCCCTGCACCTCCCCACACAGATTCTAGAAGCTAGAGATTTGTTTTCCTCTATATCTTTGTTTTTCCATTCTTTCTGATTTTCAGTTTCTACCTTCTCTATGTAAGAGAGAGAAAGAGGGAGATGGCCACTCTGTTTCAGCCCTGGAAGTTGTAATTAAAGTCTTCCAACTTTCTGAAATCTAAAAGATATTGTTTTACTATGTACTATGTTTTGGTCCATTCAGGCTGCTATAACAAAATACCATAGGCTGGCGGGGGGCGGGGGGGGGGGGCTTCTGGACGACAGAAACTTATGTCTCATTGTTCTGGAGGCTGAAAGTCCAAGATCACAGATTCAGTGTTGGGTGAGGGCTTCCTGATTTATACTTCAATTTTCTCTGCTTTTTTCTAATTCTACTGAAATGTAACCACAGGAAATTGGCTCCATTGAAATATTTTATTTAAAAAAAATTGAGAGGGGCACCTGGGTGGCTAGGTCAGTTGAGCATCCAACTTCAGCTCAGGTCACAATCTCACAGTTTGCAGGTTCGAGCCACACGTCTGGCTCTGTGCTGACAGCTCAGAGCCTGGAGCCTGCTTCGGATTCTCTGTCTCCCTCTCTCTCTCCCCCACTCATGCTCTGTGTGTGTGTGTGTGTGTGTCTCTCTCAAAAATAGATAAATATTTTAAAAAATTTAATTAAATAAATTGAGGATCATTTTGTTGTCCAAACTAGTAAATTTTGATAAATGTTGCATAGCCACATGATCTTAAACATTTGTTCAACATTTTAAATCACATGTACTCCACTCTTCTACATTGCCAGGAGTTTTAAATTCTTTTTTTTTTAAAAATTTTTTTTTTTTCAACATTTATTTATTTTTGGGACAGAGAGAGACAGAGCATGAACGGGGGAGGGGCAGAGAGAGAGAGGGAGACACAGAATCGGAAACAGGCTCCAGGCTCTGAGCCATCAGCCCAGAGCCCGACGCGGGGCTCGAACTCACGGACCGCGAGATCGTGACCTGGCTGAAGTCGGACGCTCAACCGACTGCGCCACCCAGGCGCCCCTACATTGCCAGGAGTTTTAAATTCTTAAGGAAACCAGCGACTTAGATTATTTTGTAACACCCCTTAGGGATGACCAGTAGTGGCTTTGCTTCTCCTTTCTTCATTTGGGTGCTCATTCATTGATTCCTTGCATAAACATGCACAGAGCACTGAGCACCTCATCCTGGCCGGGCTTGCCATGGTCGCTGGGGAAACATGGGTGAGGAAGGACATGGTTTTGTATATGGTTGAGCTCCCCCACCGTGGGCAAGGAAAGAGGAAAGGCAGAAGAAACAGCATGCACAGAGAACGGGGTGGGCGTTGGGGAACCTAGAAGAAAAAGTTTAAGTAGAGGAGAAAAAGCCAAGAGCAAAGGAGAGGGTGTGTGAATTATTTATTATTCTGTTCCTGCCCACCCAGCCCTCCACAGGCACGGTCAGCCTTGGTTCTCTGGTGCAGGTTGGGTTCAGCGAGTAGCTCCATTGAGTGATGGCCATGATGTGTTGTGGTCCAGTCAGCCATGATAGCTGCAGGTGTCCCTCCTGCAGACTGAACCACTAGGCAGGAATCCCATCGAGCAGGGATCTGTAGGGTTGAACCATCCGGGAAATAGCGAAGAGTTTTATGGCAAAAACACATCATGATAGAAGACCAAGGCTGTCCCTGGATATTGGTGGGAGATGACAGAGTGTGGTGTGATTGTTCAGCTGGTCAAGATTATCTTGGTTTTATACAGAATTTTCAGTCAAAGAAAAGCTTTTTTTTTTTTTTTAAATAAGGAGGTAAGGAACATGCCAGTAGCAATCCAGTGCTGGACATAGCAAAATGGAATAAGACATCGTCGACGTGTCTTATTCTGTAATGGAAATGACATAAACTCCAAAATGCCAGATGACCCGGACTGTTACAAGCCTATAATTAGAGACATCATGTACATGATAGTAAAACACTGGGGAAAGAAAATCCTCAGATGTTCAGATGAAAAAGAACCTGTCTGATACCGCAGTTAAGATCCTGATGTTGCAGGAACCAGCAATCCATTAAAACACAAACAGAAGAAGCTAGAACACTTTTAGAAGTACTGTGGGCAACTGAAAGGATTCTTCATCTCCGTGCCGATGTCTCTGGCCATGCGAAGAGGCAGGTGTTGTCTCTGCAGGACCACTGGCTCAAGAAACAAGAGTTAGCAGGTTTCTGAGAGAAGAGGACGCAAGTGATAATGTGGAGCCAGAGGAGGGACAGCATGTGGATGACCAGGCAAAAGACGGTGGAGAGGAAGGACGCTGCAATGTCAAATAATGGTCTAGAGCAACATCAGTTCTACACCATCAGCACTAAGGGCAGAGCTCACCTGACCGGGTATTGTACAATGTCCAGACCACGGAAGCCTCGATCAGAAGGGCAGTTCGGCGTCTCGTGACGAAGGGAAATGAAGTGACTGAGTTTTCCGAGAGAAAGAAAGGGAGCTTGGCAGGATGGTTTCCTGGCAAGGTGGACCGTGACTTGCAACACGAGGTGAGACGTCCTGAAGCAAAGGACCCCTTGAGCTGTGAAATCTACAGACAGGGATTTCAGGATCTCAAAGGCAAGATGGAAAGAAACATTTATGCTTTGCAGAGACAGCTTCTGTCCCTGGAACCAAAAGCCCAGGATAAGAGGCTGAGTGAAATATCGTCTCCAGACAGAGGGTCACAGATCTGAGACAGAGACTGATGGAAAGAGCAGTTCAACTCTGGCCTAGTGTACCTGTTGGTCCCAGCGGAGCATTTGGCAGAGGGAGTTGCATCCCTAACGGCTGTGCATCGGGCGGTGTGTCCTTTGTGATGCAGGGCCCCTGCTCTGCTGACTGTCACATATCCTCCTGTTTCGCCTCCTCCCCGTCTCCTTTACCCCAGCCGGAGGTTTCCATGGGTCTCACTAGGGGGTAACTGCAAGAGGAAGTCTCCATCCTGCACCCCTCCCCCACAGGAAGCCCGCGCTGTGCGGCCCCAAGTGGTTCCCCATCCAGATCAGTTCATTGTCCTGATTTCCACAGGACACCTGCCTCCAGCAAGTGGAGTGCTCTATCTCCTAGACTCAGTCATCCCAGGCTACCCTGGCGGTCAAAATCTGGAAACACCCTGAAATCTTTAACTCCCTTGGCTTCTTAATTTTTCTTAAGCTGTTTTCTTTATCCTACCTATTTAATTGTTGGATAGAAAACTCTTTTCAGCAAGTGGTTTTACTTTCTCATTTTTCATCGCGATCACAGAATCGTTTTCATGGTAGATTTAGAAAATAGAAATCGTCCAACGTCCCCTCTGTGTTGCACTCTTTATTTATTTATTTTAAATTTTTTAATGTTTATTCATTTTTGAGAGAGAGAGAGAGAGTGTGAATGGGGGAGGTGCAGAGAGGGAGGGAGTCACAGAATCCGAAGCAGGCTCCAGGCTCTGAGGTGTCAGCACAGAGCCCGATGTAGGGTTTGAACTCACAGACCGTGAGGTCATGACCTGAGCCGAAGTCGGCCGCCCAACCGACTGAGCCCCCCAGGTACCCCTTGGTATGCTCTTGAGAACATACCCCCCAGGGACCCCTATGCTCTTGAGAACATAGAAGTATTATTTTATGTGATGAGTCAGTCCACTCTTCCCTAGACAATGCAGTGTTCTGTGTGAGCTTCTTTGCTCAAAGACGCATGTGGAAAACAAGGGAACATTCCCTCTGTTAATGTTTCTATTTACCAGCATTATAAGAAAGATGAAAATCCCTTGGTGGTTATCTATTTACTAGCATTATAAGAAAGAGCTGAAAACCCCTTGGCGGTCTTAATAATTTATAGCTGAGTTAAGGAATGGCCAGTCTGGGGGCGCCTGAGTGACTTAGTTGGCTAAGCATCCCAACTTCAATTCAGGTCATGATCTCATGGCTGGTGGGTTCGGACCCTGCGTCAGGCTTTGGGCTGACAGCTCCGAGTGGGCCTGGAGTCTGCTTCGGATTCTGGATCTCCCTGTCTCCTTCCATCCCTCCCCTGCACACACTCAGTCTCTCTTCTTCAAAACAAACAAACAAACAAACAAACAAGCATAGGCAGTCTGTGATGACTGAGAGGCGAAGGCCATGTTTGGGGTCTAGTAGGGCTGGGCGCATTCCGGTGTCGTGCCCGCTGGGCGGTCAGCAGCTGGGGCTGCAATATACTAGCTGCTCATTAAAAGGGAGGTGGGCTCAGGCTGTGCCTCCTCACCTGCCACCCTCCTCAGCAGCAGGTCTGAGACAGTGAGGCCCTCAGGCCCTGTCTGGATCATGGGCTCTCCCTAGTGTCCCTGCCCCTTCCCAGTCCTGGGTTTGGGCTGCACCTCAGGCCTCGGCTGGGGCCTCACTGCTGAGGGTGGAGCAGGGAAGCATCGTGGGTCACCAGCCCCGCTGACCGGGGATGTGGGTGACCCCGGCAAGAGGGAACCTCGGGGAGTGTGGTGGGGGGTCCTCCGTCCGGGGCCCAGGCCACAGGCTGAGCTCGCGTGGGGCCTATTCCGCTGCCGCCCTTATGGAGAGAGGACGGCCGGTGCTGGGAGAGAATGTGTGGCAAGCCCTGCCTGGGGTCAGCCGGAGCAGGGGGTGAGCTGGCGCTCTGGGAGCCAAAGGCAGTGTGGCACCTCGCTGGGCCTCGCGTTCCTGATACGCGTGTGGACACAGGGGAAGGTTCCACCGTGAGCGAAGGGTGCCACCGGGGCACCGTGTCGTGTGAAGGGTTAACAGCGCCCGTCTTCCTCTTGTGACGGAGTTTGCCTTGGGTCGGCGTCCCAGCCCCGTTTGCCTGGCACCCCAGCAGAGGGGGGATGTCAGCGGTGTTCCTGAGCAGCACTGCGTGGGGGAGAGATGACTCCCGCTCGTGAACTCCCTGTGACCCGGCAGGACGGCGTGGGCCACAAGTGCCAGTTTGGGAGGCAGAGCTCTGGACTTCCCAAAGTGTGATGATTCTTCCAACTTCCGTGTCCCGGGTGGAGACCTGGCCATGTGGCCTCTGGAGATGCTGTTGTTGGTTCCTAAGGGCTGGAAGATCGTGCCCTGGCCCTGCTGCTCCCAGGGTGCGTGCTGTCTTCACCCCAAAACGTTGCTTCTAACGTGCTGGCGCAGAAGCAGGAAGGGAAGTGTCATTATGTTGTGCAGGAACTTTCAACTGGACTGTGCGCCCGCCGTATTTGGCAAGGGGCATCTGTATGTGTGTGCGCGTGTGCGCGTGTGTGCGCGCGTGCGTGCGTGTGCGCGTGCGTGCGTGTGCACTCAGAATACTCGGCCAGCCCCCTCCCACAAGTCGCCTGTTTGATAACGAGCGGTGAGTATGTCCTGCTGCTCTTTTCAGGGCCGCTCCCCAGCTGGGACCCTGGCTGGAGACCACGGGGCAGACAGACCCTCCCCACGAGAACCTTTCACAAGGGGGCCGGGACTGGGGCAAAGGGCACACGCAGGTACAGGGGTTAAGAGAGCCTCGTCGTCCAGAAGGCCACAGCCCAGGCAGCTGGGAGCTGGGTGAGCAGGGAAGGAGTACAGACGAGGGTCGGGGGGCTGTGGGCTCCGGCGTGAGGGCGTCCGTGCCGACGAGCTCAGGACCGCCTCCCTCCGTGGCTCCCGGGCCAGGTGACCGCACAGATCCCGAGAGGAGGGCCTGGTAGACCCGGGGCTGGAAGAGGGATGTGTTTCTGCGCGGCCAGGGTGGAATCGGGACACGAAAAGCAGGAGCCTCAGGAGGAACTGAATCCTTCAGTCTGCAGCCACTAGGCAGGGACGGGGGTTTCGTATTCACATGCTTTGCCTTGTGAACTCCGTTCTCTGAAGGACTTAAGAAAAGTCATTAGTGTTCAGTTTGTTTGGCGTTTTGTTGTGAAGGTGGGAGTTGGATTTCTAAGCCCTTTACGTGTTGGAGCTGAAATTAGGAGCCAGAATGTATTATTTTTTGTGTAACCCAAATGCTCTCTTTCCTGTAAACGTCGTTTAAAAAGGAGGCGGCAGGCAGAGAGGACAGTCCCTACTTCAGGGTCCATCCCCGATGGCAGAGTTCTGTTTGCTGGTCGGGGTCTGACAGCATTGGGCTCCAGCCAGCTTCCCTGAGGGGCATGGGGACCAGCACTTCGGCACCTGTGGGTCCCACCAGGCTCCCTCCTACCAGGTGGGAAGGTCTGATTTACTGGGGCAGTAGCCCTGTGGCCCCTGCGGGCACATGTGTTCCCAGCCGGAGCGGGACTTGGCTTTATGGAGTCCCCGAATACATCCACATTCCTCCCAGATGAATGAGAAATGAGTAACTGACTGAGAATTTGTAGACAAAGATTCATAAAGCGCTATTCAGCTAACACTTCATCAACTTTATTGTTAGAACCCCGTTTTCTTGCTTTCCCAAATTTTCTCCCTTCCTTGCTTTTTCTTTCCTTCTCTTTCTTCCTTTCTTTCTTTTTCTCCTTCCCTCTTTCTTTTCTTCCCCTCCCTTCTCCTCCCCTCCCCTCCTTTTTTCTTTTCTTTTCTTTTATTTTTTCTTTTCTTTTCTTTTCTTTTCTTTTCTCTTCTTTCCTTTTCTTTCCTTTCTTTTCCTTTCCTCTTCTTTTCTCTCCTTTCCTTTCTTTTTCTCTTCTCTTCTCTTCTCTTCTCCTTCTCTCCTCTCCTCTCCTCTCCTTTCCTTTTCTCTTTCTCCTCTTCAGTGGCTATCAGAATGCCCTCATGGACCTGGCCAATTTCTTTTTCACTCACCATGTGAGTGCTCCACTTAGAAAAACCAAAAGCTCTTAAATTGGGCCCATCTGTTCTTTTGTAAATTCACAATTTGTGAAGATTTAGGTAATCTGAGAAGGAAGTTCTTTGCTGGTTTTGGTCATTGGTTTCTTAGGTTGTTGCTGGGCAGTGTCTCCCTCCCTTTGACAGGATTCTTGTCATTCTTGCACACTTCCCACACGCGAAAACCACCAGATGGGTGCCATCCTGTGCTGCAGGCTGGATGAGCGACTAGAGATTGCACTTGGAAAGAGCACTGGGCCTGAAAATCAGGAAACAGGCTTCTGGTTACCACTCTATCATTTTGGTGATCCTTCCAGAGACATAGCTTCCTGACCTGTGAAATTTGGGGGGTCAAGGAGATTTAGAAAGAGAATTTCTGGGGCACCTGGATGGCTCAGTTGGTTGAGTATCTGACTCTTGATTTCAACTCAGGGCATGATTTCATGGTTCATGGGATTGAGCTCCGCATCAGGCTCTGTGCTTGGGATTTTCTCTCTCTCTCTCTACCTCTCCCCCATTCATGTGCATTCTCTTTCTCTCTGTCTCTCTCTGTCTCTCTCTCAAAAAAAAAAAAAAAAAAAAAAAAAAAAGAGAGAGAGAGAGAGAGAGAGAAAACAGAGAGTTTCCAACACCCACTTAAAATTTTTTAACTATCATTAACATATCTTGCAATTTAAGATAGCATATGCCTCACAATTCTTTATGCCTTGTTTTAGAAAGATAACTTACCCAAGTTATAATAGAACATCTACTAACAGTCGAGGATGGTTATTTGTTTGTTTGTTTACTTATTTATTTATTTCAGCAAATCAAATTTCTACACAAGATGTCTAAACACACAAGACAACACTAGATAGTCACAATATAATTTCATACAATGAGAGAAAAAAAAAACCTCAACATTTCCTTTTCATCTTTTTTCTATGTTTGTGCAAAGAACATGTAAATACATCTGTCTTGTCACCTACAGTCAGGTATGGGCTTTCTTTCTGGGAAAAGAGATTTAATAAAAATCAAACAGAATTCTCTTATTAACACTCTCAAAGAAAACAAGAGGTTAGTCAAATTTCCTACCTTCATGATGTAACTAAATGTTCCCTGGAGATCTGACTCCACTTTTAGTTAAAAGGATATTGAAGGGTAGCAGAACGTTTCACCCAAAATGTGCCCCTTGGGTGTAGTGACCATTTTGAACTGAAGTTACTTAAGTGCCAGAAGGATATTCTGAGCCTCCTTCTTTCCCCCAGAAAGCAGGAAATAGATTTCCATTGAGGGTCCCCCTCCCCCCCCCCCCACCCGCTCCGCTGCCCTGAGGGTAGAAGGCGTCCATATTGTCCTTCTGGGGCCTGTCTTACCTCCTTATCAGAGATGGGGAATTCTGGGCCCAGAAGGCTGTATAAACAGATCTTCACTAAATCACTACCTCACTCCCAACTCCCTTGTCTTTTCAATTCTTCACAAATATACTGTTCTTTGTCTAAAAGGTATAAAGCCTGTCTCTTTTGTTCATTCCTTGAGTCCCATACACAACGTTCAATTTGTTTTACTCCTGTTTATGTTTCCAGCCAATTTAATTAGTAATTAAAAGCCCAGCCAAAAAACCCAGAAGGGAAGAAGGGAAAGGTTTTCCTCCTGACAGTGTTAGAGTAAACATACTTCCCACTTATGAAGCCCTCTAGCGACAAGTAATTCGCGCTGGAGTGGGAAAAGGATACATTTTTGAAGTGAGACAATAGTTTTGTGACTTGCAGAAAGAATATGGCTTTCAAATTCTTTAAATTATAGTGAAAAATAAATTTTAAAGGGCCAGCTAGGGTATTTCCAATAGATTACTACAGCAGCCACCTTCCAGCCATCTGGTAAGATCAATATTCCTTTTGGTGACACTGCATTTTCTTTTCCAATTAATCTGTATTCCCTGATCACACATATGTAAAACTGAATGATTTCCAAATGCCTGATTAAATCATTCCTTGCTTGGCATATCGTCATGCCAGAAAATTTAGAAATAACATATCTTTATTGGGAGGCATGTGAAAACTGGCAGTATAAAATCCTTTGTGATTCTAAATAAATATCATTGGTGTGTGTTTGTATGCACCTGTGCATTCCCAAATGCATTGTGGTAACCTATTTTCAAAGATTAGAAGAGGGCTAGAGAACGTATCATCACCCTTATTCAAAGGAAAAAATAAAAGAACTCTGTTACAATTCATAGCGTTATTTTTTTCAGACTTCCATAGCACACACACTGAATGCAGTTTTCAGATTTCTCATGCTCTTAATTCAGGTGATATGGGTCAGCTGAATGGAATAACCAGGGTCTAGCAGCAAAAGTGAGTAAGATAATGTGCTTTCTGGTGCGTACTTACTTCCAAAGCTGCCTGGGAGACTTTCCTCTGGGCCACTCATTTATCCTTTACGGATGAGCAGTACTGTTCATCAGGAGGTTCCTACGGGCGCGCCTGTGGGGCTCAGTCCATTAAGCGTCCAAACCTTGGCTGCGGCTCAGGTCATGATCTCAGGTTCAGGAGTTCGAACCCTGCTTGGGGCTCGGTGCTGACAGCGCCTGAGCCTGCTTGAGATTCTCGCTCTCTCTCTGCTCTTCCCGAACACGCTTTCACAATGTATAAATAAACCTTTGAAGAAAAAACAGAAGGAGCTTACCGTAAAGAATAAGACTGGCTGAGACCACAATCACTCTGTTGATGAAACATCAGGTTGTTCTACAAAATGACAGAACCTGAATATTTGTATGTAACAAATTAACAATTTTTGCCTCTCAAATAAAATGTTCATTTTTACAAAAATGTTCTAAAATGGACTTGATTTTTTTTTTACTTTTTTAAGTAAGAATTACAAAAATGTTCTAAAATGGACTTGATTTTTTTTTACTTTTTTAAGTAAGAAAAATACTTTACTTTTTAAATTAAGAAAACAATTTAATTAATTAATTAAGCTTGTCTACCCCATTGATTTTTTTCATAAACTTGCTTTTGCCCCCACAGGAAAACAGCAAAGTTCCGTACGTATTATCTACAATATGAAAGATATTTCAGGTCATTTCTCGTGTCATATTTCGTCATTACTTCCTCTCACTTATACCCCAACAAGGACTCAGAACTTCTTTATAAATTTTTTTAATGTTTATTTTTTGAGAGAGAGTGACACAGTGCGAGCGGGGGAGGGGCAGAGAAAGGGACACACAGAATCTGAAGCAGGCTCCAGGCTCTGAGCTGTCACAGCCTGACGCGGGGCTCAAACCCATGAACTGTGAGATCATGACCAGAGCTGAAGTTGGACGCTTAACTGACTGAGCCACCCAGGCGCCCCTGGAATTCTTTATAAAAACATTGTTGTACTTGAAGTTTCAACTCTGGCATGTGACAGCTTGGAAGTCATTTTCCCGTTGTTCCAACAGGAAAAACGCTGAATGCACAGAAAATCAACAACTTTTCTGGAACCTGTTAAAGAATTGAACTCATGGGACAAATGGCCACTTCAAAATCTGGGGACAAGTGAATACTGAGAAAGACAACTGACATCAGCTTAGCTGGGGCAGAAACCGTAGAAACACTTACGTGGTAACTTTGATGATGCTGGAGGCTCAGTGTGGACCACTCTGGGAAGGAGAAAGTCCTGAGAGCACAGTTTTAGGAGGGGGACTGTACATTCAGGGCCCTTGCCTCCAGGAATCTCACCAAGCACACAGCCAAGAAGAATGACTGTGTCTTTGTCAGGGAGGAGGAGAAAGGAACCTTTCGGAAATATGTGCAATCTGTTCTCTGTAACAAAGACCTACCTCCAGTGAACAGGCCTTTATCAGAGCTGTGCCTAGAAGGATCTGGGGGCCCTGCCATTTGTCTGTACCCTCTTGCTCCTCCCATATACATCCTTTCCTTTATTAAAGCCTCAGGTAGGTGGCGGGTGTGCTCTGTGCAGTTGTGAAAGTCCATTCAGTGATTGGATCTGTTGAGATGGTTATAAAAAGCAGTGTTTTTCTGGCCTGCCAGTTGGAGGCTCATAGATTCTCGAGATATTCGAACTGGTAAAAACCTTCGCACTGGTAAACGATTCTCATTTGGGGAGAAATAAATGCAATTTTCAGAGCCTAGTTGGAACCCGAACCAGAAGCTTCAGGGTAGAGCCTGGGGACTTGTATCTGGAACTCTGATCAGGTGGTTCTGATGATACTTTGGGAACCCCCTAACCTAAACCCTGAGAGATCCTCAGTCATCCTGAAGCCCCATCCAGGACCCTACATAGCAGGAATGTGTCTTGTCTGCTGGGAAGAAGTAGTCTAATCCACAGCGGGGGGAAAGCACAGTGTAAATAAATAGAAATCAAGGAAACCATTGGGTTAAGCACTTGGTACATCCTGGCTTTTAAACTTTTACAGTAAATTGCCTAATAAGCTATAACTGTTTACACATGTTGCAGTCAACCTCTAGATGTATTATTACAAGGATCATCCAAACTAGTAGAAAGTAAAAGCAGGTGTTATCCAACTGTCATGTCTGGGAACTGGGGAAAGGATTGCGGCTGGTGACAACGGTCACTACTCAGTTTTAGAGCCACCGTCACTGTCCCAGGCTTTGCTGCTGTCCGTAGTGGCCCCACAATGGTTTAGGGCTTTTTCTCCCCATCAAGACAGTGAGCCAAGCATTCAGGAACCACATCTCGGGAGCATTTATCCACCTCTGAGAAGTCAGCCATTTCTAAAATGACCTCTCCTTTTCAGAGATACATTTTGTAATAATTATTGATGTGGCCTCTCCTGCCCTCAGCCACAGCCTCTCTTGCTTCTCCCCCCTCCCCAGACTCCCTGGTCCAGAGGAACAAACTAAATTGACTTGGAATCAAAGTGCCCTACGCCAAACACAATGTATCTGAAACCAATTTCAAAGAAACCATGAAGACTGCAAAAAAGTAGCAAACCTGGCAAAGGAAAAAGATTTAGATCTCAAGGACATATTGATGGCAACATTTGTAAACATTTATAACTTACCAAGCAATCTAATGCAAAAGTTTAGAAGACAATATATGTCACATGTTTTTTTCTTTGGTTTAAATTTATTATTTATACTGTACTTTTTTTTTTTTTTTTAACCTACGTGGGTTGGACTCTTTTTTCCAGACTTTTTCTTAGGAAGTGGAAATGCAGGCATATCTCTTGTGATTGAGTGAGATGTAGAATGTCAGGATTCTAAGACAGAAAATTGTGCTAGTCTCTGTGTACAGAGACAAAGGAAGAGACTATGTTAAGGACTAGGATATTATTCTCTGGGAGAAACAGTCCCGAGGCAAGACTGAGGAACTAGTCTGTGGGGCTTGGGCAATGAATTTGGGCCATTGGGCTGTAAGAACACGAGTTATACATATTTGTGTTTCAGATTCTGGGGGTACATTGAGAGTCCTGGGAAGCGTGACAATGGCAGTTCATCGTAATTCGCTGTAATTACATGTGCCAGTCGGGGGCTGGGCAGGAAGCAGACGGCTCACCAGAAGGTTCACGCCCCTGTTTATTGAAGAGCTAGATACAGAGATGTGAGCAGACTCTGAGGGATGACAAGGCGCCATGAGGCAGGCAACCTCCGGGCCCCAGGAGACAGGAAAGGAAAAAAGCAGAACTGCCTGGTGCCAGACGGCAGGTGGGCAGGATGTGCGAGGGGGGTGACGGTGATGACCCCAGCCTGACTTGTCTCCCCTTTGGCTTTCTGATCCTTGCCAGTGTCCCCTATTAGGTGAACCCAGAAGAAGCCAGAGGGCCGGGGAGCAGCCCACATAGGACACAGAGCCAGGCCAGGGAAAAAGAGGGCAACGCCTCGTGCTGGAGAGACTTGTCAGTATAAACAGCATCGGGAAGGTCTAATCTCTGAGCCGTATTGGTCACCTTGAAATTCTTCAAGGCTGTGTTTTCCAGCAACCAGAGCCAAAGGGCTCAGAGTGCAGAAAAATGAAGGGAGTTTGGGAGGAGAGGGAGGAGCTAGGACTTTGCATGCCCTTTCGGCTCCCCATGAACACTGGGATTTTCTGGATGTTGGGAAAGTATGGGATGTGAAAAGCCACGTTGGCATCAAACAGAGCTTGAGTTCAAGTCGAGTCTATCCTTTCCTGCCTGTGCCACCTCACGTAGCTACTTAACTTCTCTGAATGTCAGTTTCCTCGTTGCTAAGTGGAAGTAATTATGCCTGTGCCTTAGGGTTACCGTATTAAATGAGACGCACAGACATGCCAAAATGCCTGGCATATAATAGGCAACCAAAGGATATTATTGTTTCTTTCGTGCCCAAGTAATGGTTGTACTGGAAGGGTCAGGTGTAGACTTCTCCCAAATTCTCATGATGACAGTGAGCCATTAGCTGTAATTACTTCGTAAAAACCTCTGACAGAGAAAAGTGCAGTACAGTTGGACGGGTCAAGAGAAATCCCTGCTTGTCACTTTAAACTTTTTCCCTCAAATGTGTTACCCGGTGAATTGTATCTATTCTCATTAACTATTCTGTGGCTCTTTCTCTAGTGGGGGAAAGCGCATCGCTTCAGCTCACAGTGCATTCGTATCTTTGAACACAAGATGTATGAGGGGCAGTAGCTATTTCTCACCGCTCCCTGGATTTTGAGGGTAAGTTCAGCCTTATCATTTTCCAGCTGAGAAGCCCAAGGTGAGAGATGAAGTGTCTTTGCCATTATCACATGGCTCAGAGATAGGAATGTTCAACCCACTGAGCCGTGAGCCAAAGGCATTTTGTAGGGACAGATAATTTTGAAGTGAATCGTATTTATGAAATATGAACTTCAGCACCAAAATACCAAAGTCCTCACTCTTAACCTCTTGTTGAACGTTAAATAAAATGGTTGTAACTGGCCAGACTCTACTATCCTCCAAATCAGAGCAAAAAAATTATCAGTTAGAAACCTCACGGGAAATCACATTCCACTGCCTTCGTAATGAGGAGCGGCTCTAAAAACATTCGGTGTCCTGGTGGCCGGATTTAGGGAGCCAGACTGACTCAGAACGTGGCCCCCACACATGCATCTAAATACTAATGATTTAATTTATTATACTCCAAGTTGGCTTTTGAGTGAGTGAGACAGGATGGGTCTGTCCAGTTATTTACAGAAATCTTAGGATTTCCCGTGACTCTCGTGCAGTGCTGAGTCGACCTTGGCTATGGAAAGCAGACTTAATTAGGCCTGACGTGGTCCTGTCCAAACACAGTCCTTCTGCAGCCTGGGAAGGCAGGGACAGAAGTGCTCCCGTTGAGGTGTGTGGCGCTGTCCGGGAGGCACCTGTAGCCGGCCAGCAGTGAGGGTCTCTCTTTCAGTCCCCCTTGCACAGGAAGCCCGCCCAGGATGTGCTGGCTGCAAGAGACATGGACCCCTCAAATGTCCACAGGGAACTGGCTTTGACCATATCGACGGCGTGGCCGGGGATGCTTTTGGTGAGTCCTGCTTACTCATTTTGGTGTCGGAGGGCAGTCGTCTTGGGCTTCCGCGGCTCCTTCATCAATGCGGACTATTCCAAGAAACGGAAAATCTGGGATCTAAACCCTGACGGAACCCCACGCGGGTTCTGGAAATCTCTGCTTATACGTCTCGGTGTCCAAGAAACTTTGACAGAAGAAGAAACAATGTACTGCGTGTTCTACTCTCACCATCGAGGAGAGAGAGATGTAATGCCAGAATGGATCTCAGTAACGATGGGGTGTCCAGAATCCAGTGCCAAGTGGCACTGAACTCCGTGCCTCCGTGTCCGCGTGGCTTTAAAAACAAATCGCGAGTTTTCGACCACTGCCTCGACCACAGCGAGTCAGAGTCCCCGCAACCTGGGTGTTTGAAGAGCTGCACACGTGGTTCTTCCTCCCTCGGTGACCTTGGTAGCCGCAACCTGAATCAGTGTGTTGACAACGGCGTGCCGTCCCAGACTCGAGAGCATCCGGGCGATCCAGACCGCAAACCCTTTCTCTCTCTCAGCCTAGCAGCGAATACAGAGGTCTCCCTGGACCTCCCCTGTGTCAGACTCGTGCTCTGAAGTGTAACCGTCCCGTGGAAGGTTAAGTCATTAGCAGACTTTAACTTTATAGATTCCGGTGGTTAGTAGACTATCACAAGCAGGCAGTGAAAGCACTCGCTTAAAGCTTTGGTCTCCGTTGGGTTGAGAAGGGTTTTGGATCTTGAATCCTCTCGAGAAATACTGGCCTGAACGTGGTGTGGCTGCAAGTCACAAGTCACCCTAGTGACCAGACAGCGTGAGAACAGGGGCAGAGGTGTTATCAGGCAGGAGCAGGGCTCTCGTTCAGGGAGGGTCCCCAGACCAGACGGTCTGTTTCTCAGCACTGCCTGGGGGCGGGCCAGGCTGTCTGCTCAGTACGCAGGAGGCTGTTGCAAGGATGTATCACATCCTTCTCCAAAAGGGCGGGGATGGAGAGGCTGAATCTTGTGCTCTTAATGGTGCGTTTAATCCTGGGAAAGTCGTAGAGGAAAAAGTCACATCTTCTCCTCCGAAGCACTCACTTGTCTCTACACACAAGTCTTCGGGTTTTATGGAGTTTAGAGACTGTCACAGGGAAAGGTCAGAACGTGGAAAGCTCTATCAGTCAGTCGAATGTGTGTGAACCCAATCTGCTTGATTTTACTTTTCCCTTTGAGTCAATCTATTTTAGTGTCACATGGGTGCTCTTTAACCTGCCGCTCGATTTAAATGAACTGTGTGTAACAACTAGTCACTTCAGTGAAAAAAAAAATGCATTGAACTTATAATTTGATAGCATGAAGTCCCAAAAACTTTTCTAATTCACTTACCTCTTACTTTTTAAGAATGTGCATTGGCAAGGTAGCCCCAGCTAGCCTCAGTTATTGAAAAATACCCAGGAAAATGACATTTTCCATTTGGGGGAAAGTATCTTATTTATGAACTCAGGATTAGCCAACCACTGCTCTCGTTTTTTATTAAATTTTACCCACATCTTTCCCCCCTGACATCTTTGGTAACACATCCATTGTTATAACCCCAAGGAAAGTAAACACTGAATTCAAGAAATACAATAAACATCAATGCCAGTGACATTTTGTATTCTGTTTAATCAGTGTCGTAAATACATGCCTCAGAAAATAGTCTCACCCGGCCAGTATTTATATAATTACATACATAATGTTTCCAGTATTTATGGTGATCTTGATCCAGTTCACATATAATGGCTGGATTTCAGAGACATTAAGAAGCAGAAGATCAACAGGAAAACTCTCTCACCAAGAAAGATATTTCTGTGTTTACAGCAGCCTGAATTTTTAAAAAAAATTTTTAATGTTTATTTATTTTTGAGAGAGAGAGAGAGAGAGAGAGAGAAAGAGAGAGAGAGAAATAGAGAAAATGAGCACGGAAGAGGCAGAGAGAGACAGAGACAGAATCTGAAGCAGGCTCCAGGCTCTGAGCTGTCAGCACAGAGCCTGACGTGGGGCTCAAACCCATGAACCGCGAGATTATGACCTCAGCTAAAGGTGGACGCTTAGCCGACTGAGCCACCCAGGCTCCTGAACAGCAGCCTGAATCTTTAAGCTTTGCAGATGACTGCTAGACAGAGAAAGGACTGGGGTGACCTGACTTCCTCTCCTTCATAAGTACTCTGACTCTAACCTTCTGCTGAACCATTAAAAAACCTACGTTTCCCAAACTATATTTTCTTATTGCAGGCATTTGTGGAGATTGCAATTACTTCCTAGGGGGAACTGTCATAAATATTGCATTGGAAGTTAGTCAAACGTTTATAGCTTTATCTCAGAGATGGAGTCACTGGTAACATGTGAATCTGTTTGCCATTGGTGTTGACTAAGCCCTCCTCAAGGTACCAGGAAGCATTGTATTTTATTTGTGCTTCTTATTCTGATCGAACGAGAACATTATAAAGAGCCTCACTGAGTCTACAGAAACGGCAACTGTGTTGCTTTAGGAAACTGCTCATAAATTTATCAGAAAGAGCTGCGTTTATTGGTTTAGGCTTGTTTATTTGTACTAAATGCAAAGATTTGCTTTATTCAAGAAGGAGCAAATTTCAGTCTTATTTTTTAATTGTCATTATGTAATTGGTTGTAGATAAACAAGATAAGGGGAACATTTCTTAGATGTTAGTGGTCAAATGGATAAGGCCTTGGCCTGAAGACTTCATCATAAAAATCCATTCCTCGATGAAAGGCACTTACAAAGACCAGCCTCCTGAAATACCACATGACAAATTGACAGAACTCTATGGTTTTGTGGTAAGTGTGAATGCCTTTATCTGATGTATCAATAGATCAATTTGTGGAATTTGTAATTAAAATGTCAGTGGAGAGCATGAAATCTATCCGAAGGTCCAGCTCATCATTCATTATCAGGTAATTGAATCACTACTTGGCCTGACTTGAGCTATGGTAATCAGGCCATTAGGCACTTTGGAACAGCAAAATCACTCGCATCATTTGCCTTGGAAGTGGGAAAGGTCAGATTCTAGGTAGTGAAGAGTTCTCTCCCTCTGTTTGGTCAGTGCTAAATCATAGCACCGTATGTCTGTAGAGCTCATTTGTGTCTAGTTTTTGTAGCAAAATGAGATGTTTCATGTCCTTTTAATTGCCTCATGGATTCCAGTTACTAGTTGCAAACTGATGTCTCAAAATTGGCCCCCAGGTAGTCTACAGGTTTCCAGGCTACAAAGTCATCATTATTTTTAAGTTATTGGTAATTCTCATCCTTAAAATTCAGATTGTTTTTCAAGAGAGAGACAGAGACAGAGCACGAGTTGGGGAGAGGCAGAGAGAGGGAGAAAGCATCCTAAGCAGGCTCCCTGCCCAGTGCAGAGCCCAATGCAGGGTTTGATCCCATGACCCTGCGATCATGCCCTGAGTCGAAATCAAGAGTTGGATGTTTAACCAACTGAGCCACCCAGGCACCCCGAAATTCAGATATTTCTAATAAAACCCATGTTTCTGGCTTCTGTAAAATAGCCCAAGCTCTGGCAACACCAGTCCTGTATTTCTACGGACAACAGTTGCTTGGTTTGAGTAGCAGATGCCACGTTTAGACAGACAAGTTCCCTATTCTGCCACATTCTACATCCTTTTCTGATTTTTACCCTAATGAGACTTAGTTGGCATTTATAATCATGTTTGCAGTAGCTTTTGTGATAGTAGGCCTAAAAGGAAAATAAAACATTGCTCAGAAAAGTTGCTCATCAAAAGTGGACAAATGAAAGCCAGAATGGGAGAGGCATATGTTTCTGGAAACGGTCATGGAATTTTCTGGAAATTTGTTTTTCTAGATTCCTTGCATCTACTCATCCATGGGGAAGAAACGTGCACATTCAAAAGCAGCTCCTGGCCACCATGCTCCATGCTCAAAACCCTGTGTGTGGCTTTTGTGGCAGTGCCACGTCATGGGCCGTCAGGGACACAGTTATTCTTCCTCACGAGGGAGTGCTGAGGACCACGGACCGCTGTGAACCCTTTTCCCAGCTAGCAGGCTTCGTTTTCCCTTTATGTGATTTTCTGTCATGATAAAGACAGAGTTTTCACCTTGTTGCAGAACAATTAGCACCATGACTTTGTTTCACAAATTACAGAACTAATAGAAATTTGGGCAGTTTTTTTTTTTCCATCTCTGCCTTGTTTCATGCTGCTTTACCTATCATCTCTGGGGCCTCAAGGAGCCATATTATGATCATAGAGATCCTGGAGCCCGTCGGACTTTGTCTTCTAGCTCAAGTGTTGCTGAAGACTCCAGTGCAGGGAAGGGAGATGGGTGCAGGTGTAATCAGAGAGACAGGCTGTTTCTGTGATTTGTGAGAACTGTCAGATATATAATTATAAATATAAGGTGCAAGAAGATGAGATTAAGATGCTATTTGGGGAAAAGAAAATCCAGTTAAGGTATCCCCAGTTTCCAAAGGGAATATATATTGCCAGAGTAAAATAATGGGCAAGAAGGCAGTTTTCATTATGCTGTGGCCTTGGCCCCAACCACAAGGCAGAACTCCGTTGCACAGAGACATGATCTGCCTGCACCAAGGGCAGGCTTAGGATCTCTTACCAGTGCAGTTTTGAGGGGAGGAAATCACTGGGATTCCCACCCCTGAGTCTCAGATCTCCCTGCTTGAATGGCAAGGGTCTGAGGCAACTATAGCACCAGCTGCAACCGCTGTGAGGCTCACTCTTCCCACTGTCTCAGTACTGCGAAACGGTTCTAAAAAGAGAGAAGGCAGCCAAATGAAACAGAGATGCCTGGGTTTTTGGCGTGTCTCTGCCTTGCCTCTCAGGATTATGGAAAAACAGCGTCAGAAGGCAGAATGGATATTTATGCATACAATCTCTAACTCTTTTGAAAGATAGGCACCCAAGGGCAGTAGTCAGATTCATAGAAAAACTCCTCCCCCGTGAAGATGAGCTGAGCACAGGGTCTGCAAAACAACGTACGTGTAGGTAAGCTCGTCACCAATTTTACTCATGTAACGTAGAGCATTCCGTTTATAAATAATAATAAAATATACAATACTTTGATTATGAATTCTGTATCAGCAATTAGCAATTGATTCTTCCAGAACTTTCATTGATTTTTGCCAGACTCATGTATCCATAGCCAAACTGTGATTGCAACTGATGAATGAGTGTAGTTCCGACATGAATGTTGATTCATATTTTCATTAACACGTAAGATGGAAATAAAACAGGGATGTATGCCAGATCTTCACTCATTTGTCAATGAAGTGAATGACTTTGCTAAATACTATCAAAATGTAATTTTTGAACACTATAAGACTAAATCATCAATTTTTGTCCTATTCACAACATAACAGCTACAGACACATTTTTGACTCTAACCTGCATTATTAACTTCTTTTCCATCACTTTCTTGGATGTAAACAATAAACACAATGATAAATCAAGCTTTGAGTTACTTCGTTTGATGATTTCCACTCTGTAAATACCATCTCCGAGGCTGATGTCAAGCTCCAAGGCAACATCATTGACAACATGCAGTTACGAAGAGGTCACAGTGGCACACTGTTTTACAGTATTTCTACCTACGGAGACAGTTAGAAGTAATTAACCACAAAAGCATAGATAATAGTACAATGTAGTCACCTAATTGTGAAGTGAACAGTTTTGAGTATTTTTTTACCTTCAGTTTCAATGAAATTAATTTGTAAGCTTATGTAATTAAAATTTTAGTAATAGCTAAATAACAACCAGCTTACAGTATTCCTGAAAATTAAGCGATCAGCTCCTGTCAGTTAGCAGAAGTTGCTTCCTGCCCGCCACTGGATGAGAGAAACCCAAGAGAGCATCACAGACCCTTGACCCCACTTTCACGGACCACTGGTTCAATTTCTATCTGTGTACCTGTTATAGGTGAGGTGGGCTGGTCAGTTCCTAAAAGCTTTCATGAATATCTTTGATCTTCTCGTGGAAGCTTTTTTAAGACGGAGCCTAAAGCCGCTCTATACTCTAAGATGCCACTCATTTTTAGGTGAGTCAAAGTAGCATTCTTGCTAAGAAAACGGGCTGGATTCAGATCTGCCGATTTCTAGTTGTGCCGATCTTTGGGAAGCTATTTGTTTTCTCTGAACTTTGGTTTCCTTATCTGCATTATTTTAGTGCCTGCAGTAGGGTTCCAGTGAGGCATAAAAGACAGCCTGGGTGATACTGCTCAGCACAGAGCCTCATACACACTCAGTACTTGGTCAATGGTAGATCTGCTTCCTCTTCTTGTCCCCCTTCTTCAAACCCAGCTCCCAAACTGCATCGTGTAATACATGCACCAAAAAACAGCATAGCCAACGTGTTAGTGGTGACAACAGAGGTTAGTTCACTTAATCCTTACCGTAACATCGTCAGGTTAGGTGCTCTCCGTATATTAATTTTACGGGTGGGGAAACTGAGGGCAGAAGTGGTAAATGACTTCTAAAACTCACAGAGCTAAAAAATAAAACGGAAGCAGAGCTCTTTTCTGATTTTGTAACCCAGTCTTAAAAACTGGTTTATCAAGATATGACATGAAATACCCTAAGTTGGGAAATTTATGAAACATGAAAGATAAATTCTCTTTTTTTTCAATTTTTTTTTATGTTTATTTATTTTTGGTAGAAAGAGAGACAGAGCATGAGTGGGGGAGGAGCAGAGAGAGAGGGAGACACAGAATCCGAAGCCGGCTCCAGGCTCCGGGCTGTCAACACAGAGCCTGAAGCGGGGCGCGAACCCACACGAATCGCAAGATCATGGCCTGAGCTGAAGTCGGACCTTTAACCGGCCGAGTCCCCCAGGCGCCCCTCTCACAGTTCCAAAGCCTGGGAACAGCAAGATCAAGATGCCGGTTGATTGGGTTCCTGGGGAGTCCTCCCTCCCTGCTTGCATTCTTGCAGTGTTCTGACATGATAGAGAGAGGGATCCTTCCGTCTCTTCTTGTAAGGGCGCCCATCCCAGTCGCGAGTGCTCCGCTCTCGTGCTTTCCTTGGTTTCCACACCAGACAGCATGGTTGTGGGAGCCACGCGTCAGTCAGGCACCTGCACTGCCGTGCACTGAACTGTTCCCCAAGCGTCTCGGCTAATGAGCACATCTCTGTTGCCCCCTTCCTCCCTAGAGAAGAGGGTACCTGCCCTGCTCTCTGAAACCAGAGGAAGTGGCTTCTATCGCGTCTTTGTCTCAGAGCATCATGCAACCTTGGCAAGCAGAGGGCTGTGGCGATTAAGAGCAAGACCGTTCAGAGTCTGGCCCTGCCACTTACTACCCTTGTGAACGTGGCCAGGCCTCCATTTCCTCAAGCTAGGGGTGATGGTCATAACAGCATCCGCCTCATAGAACTGCCACGCGAGGGAAGTGTGGCGATGTCTGGGAAGCTCCCAGGGCGGTATCTGGCCCAAAATGAGAACTGACTAAACTTCATGTATCTTCTGTTTGCCCGCTTCTTCCCCCTATGTCACGATCTCCGTCTGCACCATCATATTTATCCTCTTCACTGTGTCCTCTTCATTGTTAACATCATCACCAATCCCAGATGAGGCAAGGTTGTGAGGAGTGAGAGGGCTCAAAGGACTGTCTCACAGGGGACCAGGGAGAAGGCTCGGGAAGTGTGGGATATTTTATTGATGATGGTGATAATAAATAGCACTTACCTTTGCTCGCGATACTTACTAACTGAGGTGATGCATGCTGGTGAGTGCCTCCGGTGTACTATCAGGATGTCCTTCTCACAGGAACTCTTTGGGACCAGTATCATCGCCTGCGGTTCACACAAAACAGGAAGTAAGCTCAGAGGAGTTAGGTGAGGGTGGACATCTGTGAAATGGGGAGTGATCCGTGATGCCAAGTGTTAGTACTTCAGTACTCATCCTCTTTCTACGTTTATACTTTGGCTATCAAAAGAGTAGAAGAAGAAACGGAGAAGACAGAAAAAAAAGGACATAGGGACAAAGGCAAAGGGAAGCGCAGAGAAGGGAGAGAGAAAGCCAGCAGTGCCAGAGCCTGTACGTGTCACATAACACATTTGAACACGAGTAGGGACACGGGTCTCTCACCCCAAAGAAAGGTTCTGCGTAGGGATGTGAAGCCCAGGGGGGATATTTACCAGCCTGGGGGTCGGAGTCAGGGGACGGTTCAAGTGCGTGGAGGACCAGGGTGTGGGGGGCGTTGGAGACTTTCTCAACAACTTCACCTTCTTCCAAAGTATACCCTGCAAGTGCGTCTCAGAGAAGATCTTGCTGGGAAATGGGTGCTTGCTTCTCTGTTTTCACGAGAAGGCATCAGGCATCCAGAGGGAAGCAATCATCCGGGCAAGGAGTCAAAGTTGCTTTGTGAAGGCAGCCTTCATAGCCGTTCTGGGTAGTGCACATGGCTGTGCCTGCTGAGAATAGGACCATTTCCTTTGTTTTCCTGAATAAGTTTAGATGGGCGTGTTCCTATCAAAATAGGCTCCTTTTATGGAACCCTAGCCATACGCAGAAGGTCTCCAGAATATTCCAGATTCCTGATTATTTAACACTCCTTCCTACTTATTTTTCTGCTCTTGTATGTGTAAAATGTGTCACCAATGAAATGTGGACTCTGTTGGGTCCTAGACTGACCCTTGCAGATAACTATTAAGTCAGGACCCCGTAATTAATGAACTAAATAGTGATCAGCATGTCTCTGTAGAGTGTTGGTCTTGTTTCCTCTCTTACTGCTAATTTCTTTTCATGTGTCTCTCCTCAAATTGTGAACTGCTAACACACAGGGATATCTCTCACATTCATTCATTCATTCATTCATTCATGCATTCATAATTGCTAGTTTGCTAGTTAATAAAAAGATCAAGAAAATCAGTTGAGAAATTTATATTGCTCAACCATCTGTTTCCTTTCATCCTTATTTATTTAAGATAATTTTTATTTCAGGCATTCTTTGTTTACTCTGCAATAGATTGACTTGTCTCCTCTTTGGGAAGGATTTTCTAAAATGTTGCACTATAAATATAAAGCTAACGAAGAATCAAATCTGCTCAGTTTCCCCTTATGGCATTCAAGGTTATGTGGTCCTCCTACGTGAAATCCACCATGGTGTTTTGCAAGCTTTTATCAGCCATGACTATAAAGTAGTGGGATTGATGGGGTGCCTGGGTGGCTCAGTGTGTCCAACTTTGGCTCAGGTCATGATCTTGCGGTTTGTGAGTTCGAGCCCTGCATCGGGCTCTGTGCTGACAGCTCAGAGCCTGGAGCCAGCTTCAGATTCTGTGTCTCTCTCTCTCTCTCTCTCTGCCCCTCCCCTGCTCATGCTCTGTCCCTCTCTCTCTCTCTCTCTCTCTCAAAAATAAATAAACATTAAAAAATTTTTAAAGTAGTAGGATTGAAAGTCTCTTAAAGAGAATTGTAACAGAATTGCAGTAACCATAATAATTTCAGTAATACCATGAGAGTAATGTCATATCTTCTCCATGCAAATTTCCTGGTGTTATCCTTTTTATTAGAATGGGTTGTATTTTTGCCTTCTCTCACCCAGTCTTCCAAATTTCTTTCAATCAGAAGCAAATCTAATTTGAACGGAGATCATGACTATTTAATTGCCTTGCTATCACTGAATGTGGCTGTGATATAATATAGTTAGAAACAATGGTATAAGTTATGTCTCAGTGGAATTTTCAGCTCAACATCCCATGATTTTTATTGTCTTATCCTCTTGGTTGAACTGGTTTTGTACTTACATTAAAAAAAAAAAAAAAGGTCCATGCATTCTGTTTGATTTCAGGGAAGAATTTGTGCTTCATGAATATAATACATTTTATTGCACGACCTTCACCCAGTTATCTGATTCTCATTCTGATTATGTGCCTTTCATTGCTTTTGAGCTATTTTACAACTCCTCAAATTTTAGATAGCTATTTAAATGATTACTGTCTATAGAATAGTAAAGAATTTAGTCTATGGAATAGTAAAGAATTTGGTCCAGTAGAGGGACAAATCTAGCCTCTCCATGGAAAAGCCACTTTTGCATCCATTTGGAAATTCATGTCAATATTCCTGGTTTAGAGACATGCCTATTTTAAATTTAACTTTGAAGTGGTTTTAAAATACGCCTCGCTCTCCCATTTAATAATGAGTTAACTAAAACTCATTTGCATGTGTTTATTTTATATCTGTACAAGTGTTATGATTTTACCTTCAAAAAAAATCCTTTCGTAACAATCCCACTATCTTCTCAGTGGAGCTAGAGGGCCACCTCAGTCCTTCCACTGTGTTCCGTGTCATTCACTAACATTTAGAAACAAGTAATAGCTCTCCTTTCACTATTGTCCTGAGGACTTTGGTACCACAATGCATTTCAAGTGAATAGTACCAGTGGCTTTCTAGCTAGTCATCTAAAAATTAGTGGTGGCATACTCAGTAAATAATAGTAGCAAAGAATGTGGCCAAATAGAGATGTGGCTGTTGGTAGAGTGTAGAGCTTACATCTCAGTTATGGAACAAATACGTAGTGGTTAAGATGTCATTCATTAGAAAATGATTCTCTATGTTTAGCTTATAATTTTATGAGCCTGAAGGTAGAAGCAGCCTTTATTTAATGTAAGACTTCTTATTGCTGCTAAATGCGAAAGATCAATTGTTAATAGGATTCTCCTTTATGGTGGCACTCTATTCGTGTATTTCAAAGAGGATTAATGCAAGGATAAATCCTTCTTGTAAATGCCATTCATTTAATGCCAGCTAAGGCTACCATTACCGTGGGAAAAGATCAGAGTCTTGTAAAATGGTCAAATGTGGGTATTCAGTGGGGAAATATAGATGACTTTTACATATCTTTATTCATCCTATTTTCCAGGACACAAGTGGGAGCCTCTGGGATTTAAAACCACTCTTTGGGATTTGCTAATAAAATTGCTTATTTCTGTGTATTTGTGTGTTGTGTGTGGCAATCTTTTCCCACAGGAAACAAGAGGAGACTCTGAAAGCTCATTTATATTCAGAATGTTCATATTCCGGACCATGCTTAGAAACATTTATTTGGTTGTTGTTGTTGTGGTAGAAGTCCTTGGGAAAAGCTTTCTAAGTGTATTTTAGGGGAAAGTGTGTCCCTGGGATAGTTACTTGGATCCGCATCAATTGAGGTAAATTACTTGAATGACAAGGGCTGCTGAATATGAGTTGGTGATGTTGAACAAACAAAAAACAAATACGATTTTTAGTAGAATAAAAAGTGAGCTTGACAATATAATTCAGGTTTGACATTCTCAAAAGTTTGAGAAGGTCTTGGCATTCGGCAGATGATTTCATAATGACTAACTTCCTCTTCCTGAAGGAAATAGTTGTAGAAACAGCCTAGCAAAGAAGGTTCTGATTAGCCATGTGGGCTTTGACAAATGCAGACATGAACTAGGAAAGCAGATGCTTACCAGCAATTGATCTCCTCTCTCTTAGCCTCAGTTTCCTCTTCATAAAATAAGATACATCTTCAGGTCCTTTGAAACTCATTTATCCTACAGTTTGGAATTTGACAACTTCATTTTTATTTTTATTGTTGTTCCATCAACCCGTTACAAAAGACTAGGTTAGAAAAAAAAATAGCTAGAGGTTATAAGATCATTTAAGGACACATAAGCTCCTGAAGAGTGGAAAGAAAAATTAGTGAGTGAGTCTATGAGAAGGAAGAAATGACCTTCTTTATTGCTTTTTAAAGTCTTTTTGCGGGGTGCCTGGGTGGTCAGTTGGTTAAGTGTCTGAAGATTTTGGTTCAGGTTATGATCTCACAGTTGTGGGATCGAGTCCCCTGGTAGGGCTTTGTGCTGAGCATGGAGCCTGCTGGAGATTCTCTCTCTCTCTCTCTCTCTCTTTCTCTCTCTCTCTCTCTCTCTCCCCCCTGCTCTGCTCCTCCCCCACTCACATTCTAGCACTTGGTCTCTCTCTCTCTCTCTCTCTCTCTCTCTCTCCCTCTCTCTCTCCCCTGCTCTGCTCCTCCCCCACTCACATTCTAGCAGTTGATCTCTCTCTCTCTCTCTCTCTCTCTCTCTCTCTCTCTCTCTCTCTCAAATTTAAAAAAAAAAAAGTCTTTTTGCAACAAAAGTTTATCGCAAAACTGCTGGTAAGGAAAGTGAGTAGTAAAATTAAGATCCTCTCGGTGCCACAGCCAGTTCTTACTACTGCGACTGACAAATTATTGTTTTTTAAAAAAGGCTTTGTCATTTACTGCCCAAAGAAAACAAAATTAGACTAAACAAAGTGACAACCGAATGGAACCCCTAAATCTCCAAATTGTTTTCCCTTCAAGCGCGGGCTTTATCTTATTCGATTTTGGGGATGGAATTAATGAAAGTGAGCTTTTGCTTGCTGCTTAGAACATTAGCAGATTAGGGGCACTTGGCTGGTTTGGTTGGTGGAGCCTGCGACTCTTGATCTCAGGCGTTGTGAGTTTGAGCCCTGCATTGGGTGTAGAGATTACTTCAAAATAAAATCTTAAAAAAAAAAAAAAAAAAAAAGAACATTAACAGGTTAGTCAGTGACCGTATCAGAGATATTTCTGTATTTCTGTGTGATCCCAACTTGGCTTCAGATTATCTTAAAAAATTAAAAAAAATGTTTAATGTTTATTTATTTTTAAGAGAGAGAGCACGCACACATGCACACACATGCAAGCAGGGGAGGGGCAGAGAGAGGGACACACAAAATCTGAAGCGGGCTCCGGGCTCTGAGCTGTCAGCACAGAGCCCAATGCAGGGCTCGAGCTCACAAACTGTGAGATCGTGACCTGAGCCGAAGTCAGATGCTTAACTGACTGAGCCACCCAGGTGCCCCTTAAACATTTTTTCTAAATGTTTTTATTTATTTTTGAGAGAGAGAGAGAGACAGAGACAGAGACAGAGACAGAGTGTGAGCAGGGGAGGAGCAGAGAGAGAGGGACACACAGAATCGGAAGCGGGCTCCAGGCTCTGAGCTGTCAGCACAGAGCCCGACATGGGGCTCGAACCCACGAATTGTGAGATCATGACCTGAGCCCAAGTCGATCACTTAAACAACTGAGCCACCCAAGCGCCCCAACTTATGCTTATCTTATAAAAACCAAAGAAGCCAAAACAACTGTCAATCATGACATGTCCACGAGAACATTTAGAAATAGAGATGATCAAGAACAAGAAAATAAAAATCCCTCACTATTCTGCCATCCAAATATAAATGTTAGATGTTGTTACCCATCTAGTAAATTACTTACAGAATAAGATTTTATTGTACTTAAGCAGATATAGATGTATAACTTTTTTTCCTCCTCATTATACCATGAATCTTTTTATGTTATTAAATATTATACTCATGTATCTCTTTTGGTTTTAAGATGGTCTATTGTATGGCCTTCCAAAATTTATTGAAATAATTTCACTTATTGAATATTATGCTATTCCTTATTTTTTACATGCATCTTCCCTTGAATTCTTTTTTTTTAAATTTTTTTAATGTTTATTTCTCAGAGAGAGACACACACAGAGCACAAGTGGGGGAGGGGCAGAGGGAGGGAGACACAGAGTCCAAAGCAGGTTCCAGGCTCCGAGCTGTCAGCACAGAGCCCGTCGCGGGGCTTGAACACATGAGCTGCGAGATCGTGACCTGAGCCAAAGTAGGACGCCCAACCGACTGAGCCACCCAGGCACCCCCCCCCCTTAAATTCTTTCAGTCAGTAGACATGTATTGAACATTTACTATATCCCAGACACTGTGGTCGATGAAGATATTATGCACAATGGGATACACAAGGTCCCCCTGCTCACATGGAGCTTCAGTTGAGTGGGAGATGAGTATAAATCTCAAACTCATCATGTCTAAAACTTATCTCATTAACATCTGCCCAAAAATACTCCCCTGAAGCCCTGTGGTTCACTTAGACTTTTGTAGTCAAGCCGAATTCCTTCCTTTCCCTCGGTCCTCGTAACCGAAAATTCACTGATTATATCGATCGTCCATTCCATCTTCTAAACAAGTTCTTGAAGCCCTTTCTCTTCTATGTTTCCATTATCATCTCCCTAGCATCATCCAGTCAAGTTCTCATGGTCTCTTACAGGACTATCGCCATCACTCGTTACCTCTACAGTCTTGGGAAGTACTGGTTTATGACTAACTCTAGGTTCCCAACTCAATCTTTTCAAAGTCCATGAAATTCTGTCTGCCATCCCCATCCCGAAGTCCATGAAATGTTTTCTCTGATGCCCTCTTCTGTCCCATTTTATGAATCTTTGCTGATGTTCCCTCCTTTGCTGTTCAGTTTAGACCCAGTATTTCATACCAGCATGTTAGTCACAGCTTCCTCACAACACAACACGACTCACAATGTGCCTGACAGACATTCTTCAATTTTCTATTTAAGAATATTATTTAATAATTAGCTCTCGCCTTCACTGGTTTCTCAACTTTTGGCTGGTGAAGTCCCTTTCCCTGAAATATTGTGAACATCAGATAAGCAGAGACCGTCTCTGTCTGAGGAAGGACAGACCTTGCTTCAGCTCTGTGGCCATGCACTGCAGGCGACCCCCTGGTGTCCAGGTGACCTGCCTCCCACTGAGAAGTCAATGTAACTGAAAATGGTGACATCAAGTGGAAATATTTATTTCTCACTTGGGATATGAGCCTAGAGCCTCTTTTATGTGTGAATAAAACCTTCTAATGTGGCAAACAGGCAAAATCCACGTGATGTCCATTAGAGCTGGATATAAAGACTAAGGTGACATGTATGCTTCTATTTCCTTTCCTCGTTATAATGTACAGAAGTAGCTTGTGGGAATTGAACAGCCTAACCTTTGTGGCATCATGGCATACTACTGATATTAGATCCAGCTCATGAGTTCCTCGAGAAGGAAACAGTCACACAGCCAATGGCCTAGATGTCAGCAGGTTGAAGAAAGATTGATCGATGGCTTTTTGACATACCTGTGTATGATACTACCTTCATGATCTAATTTACCGTAGCTCAATTACAGGGCGATGTATGTGAACCCAACGCTGGCCCAGTTTCACATACAAACTTGTAGCAGTGATGCACTCTAAATTGTCAGAGGCAGGTGTTACCCAGGAGAATCATGATTCCACACGGTTGGGGAATTTACTGCCCAGGTATGTTCCAGAGGGGTGGTGGTGCTTTTAGCCTAGAGTACACAGGTGGAAAAGGACGATAGTGTCAGATGAGCAGATGTATGTCATTCCTGTGCTAGCGAGTGAAGCAAGAGGCTCACTTTTATAAGACATAGTGGGGGAAAGAAACATTGGCGTAGGGACGGTGGTGCAGGAGAACTCTACATATCCCTATTTGTGGTGTAAAGACAGAGGGCTTTCTATGAAGAGCAAAGGTGCTGAACATGCACCAAATACCACTGAAAACGAGAATTAGGAGACAGGACAGAGCAAATATTCAGAGCTGACCCACAATGAGGAGCAGCTAGAGACCGATGTCATTGTGACGATCACAATGGTAAACCATCTTTACCATTACCATCATGCTAGAGGACTGAGTACCTACCTAGTGTGAGTTAGGTTTGTGCTAACCAGTCTATTTCACATAATTTTCCTATCAAGACTATGAGGTAGGTCCTCATTATTGGCATTGTGTAGGTAAGGAAATTGGGAAGGCAAACTGCCTTGACCAAGGTCATCTTGCTAGTATGTGCTACTCAACAAATCTGTGTCTAAATTTAGCTATTTTAACCTCCACAGAACATAGCCTTACCCAGTCAATGCCAATCTACTCAATGATATCTCACCATAATTATATACATTTATGCTTAAGTTAAGGTACTTTAACTGTGTACAATTCTCATGTCGCCATTAGGTTCAGACCTTTTCAAAGTTAAAATCCAGATTTAAATGCCACTCATCCAGGTACAGTTATGAATAAGACATTCATACCGAATAGATGCCTTCTGTTTATTCTGGTCAAATGGTGGTCTATTCTAGATACCAAATGTTGGTATCTAGATTTAGCATAAACTGTACCTTGTACAGAAATATCTGTTAAGAACTGGTTTTTTTTTTTTCCTCTGGACATGCTGCTCAAATTGTAGTTGTTGTGATAATTTAAAGCCCCTCACTTGGAGAAGAAACCCTCCCAGTGTAAGCGTATAAACTCAACCACTGAGAAGACATGCCTTCTGTTAAAGCAATGTAAAAAGATTTTGAGGTGAAAACACAATGAACGTCTTCAGTTCTTTTTTTTTTTTTTTTTTTTTTTTTGCTGGTCCTTTCAAACCCATACGAATTGTCCTTTGTGCTCTGTGTTCTCTGAAAATAATTGGTTTTATTAAAGTCCTTGTGACGGCCTGGTTAGTTCCACATCAGCTGTGACTTCCAGCCAGCTGGCCGCTCTTCTTTGTAGAATGTCGCCCCTAAGTTTTTGCTCATCGTTTTCTTCTAAAGATTTTCTCTCTTGCTGAATAAGAACGATGGATTCTTACTAGTTACTTTGTTGGAAAGAAAGAAAAGTCCCAAACAGTTGTCAAGTATATCATCTAATTATGGTTTTATTTGATTGCTCATCTCCGGGCCTCTCTGTGGGACTTGGAAATGGCCGTCTGATAAACTAGGCCTTCTCTTCCTTTGTGATTTGTGTACCTTGCAGCCCAGGGTTATTAAAAAGATTTTTCTTTTAGGCAGAACATTTTTCCCCCCCTTGGAACTTGTATTCCCCTGAAATTCAGGAGCAAAATTATCCATTTTTTTCTTCTGTTGTATCAACAATACGACCTTTTTTCCTGCTCAACTTTTTTTCATAACTCTGCTAGAATTCACCTCGTGACATGAGGAAATGTGTATCCCCGTTTTCCCCTTGAGTATGGTGCAGAATATTCTTCATTACTTTGGAGAACAAGGAAGACGAAAAATGAGGGGTATGACAATCAATGGAACGGTTAATAATTCTAAGCAGTGATTTTCAATGGGTAAAATAATGCCACGGAAGCCTTTCTAGCTTTTCTGCAGCTCTCAGGGTTCTGCCCTGGTTCACTTTTGCCCTGTTCTCCTTCTCTGAGGACAGGGTTTCACTACTTATCCATCTCCGTATCCTACAGTGTGGACCTTGGGAACCCACAGAATCTCTACCTTCTGAGGATAGTTAGTCTTCATAGAAATTCTTGAGAAGGATAATATTGCCGCTGACTCGCAAATGAGTTTCCTGGTGTTGGACCGACGGCTCACTGCCGGTCCGGTTAGTCGTGACCAGGGTCGTAAGGTTGTGAGACAGTTTGAGGAGCCCGTTGTAGACCTGAGGGCAGGGTAGGTGTATTTGAATTATGACATCATTAGGAATTGTGACCGGCCAAAGAGGTATACCATTTGTCTTCGAGAAGATTCTCTTTTTGACAGCCTTTAAATGCACCTCTCATTTCATATAGTTAGCTTTCTGTATTAAGGAAAGATGTTTAAGATATTTTTACAGTCTTACTTCATCTCATCATACCTTTAAGGCACCTTGACTCATTCACATTCAGAACCTTACAGTTCCCGAGGAAACTTCTTTTCTCCTTTCTTTGGCTCTCGACTGTTTTACCCTCTGTCTGGCACTTGGCCCTACCATCCGTCTCCCACAGGCACCACCTGGCCTGCTGGCTGCTCTCACTTTCCTTGGCTGGACCAGAGATTCCGTCCCTCTGGTTTTCCTTCTTTCTGCTGCCTTGGGTAGAGCCCCTTGTTTTATCTTAGATTCTAAGACCTCAGCTTCTGTGCTGAACCACTTTGTGACTATCTAGGATCTTTTCAGGTTTCCAAACCTTGCTTCGACTATTCATGGGATTATCATGTTCAAATTATTTCTCTGGTTCCCCATTGTCCTTCTAAGGAGAGCTAATGAGAGCTCTTAATGGCAGAGGCAGAAGTTTCTTATAACTTCGTTGGCCATGTCTAAGAAATTGGAAAAAAAATATGGTTTTCATGTTTGTTTTCTGATATATAAATGAAAATCAAATCTGCATTTATTTAGGCAGGAAACAAATGGGTCTATTATGGTGAAAAATATAAAACAGGAAAACCTGGTTAGAAGGACATTTTAACTGTAATGGATATCTTTTGAGGCTAATGATATCGGTTAATTCTTATAAATTTTACATGTTTTGATTTTTGACATTTAATCTTGGCAACCTTGGAGGCTGATTTGTAACTCTAGAAAAATCAGTCATTTCAAACTTACCTTGCTCGCCTCTTGATAGATTCACCATTGGTGATTCATTCCATCCAAAGAGGAAAAAAGAGTTTTTTCCTTTAATTCAAATATAATTAACAGACAGTGCTATATTAGTTTCAGGTGTACAATATAGTGACTCAACAATTCTATGCATAACTCAGGACTTGTTACAACAAGTGCACTCCTTAATCCCCATCATCTATTTCACCCATCCCCCCCCCCCCACCACCTCCTCTCTGGTAACCATCAGCATGTTCTCTGTATTTAAAAGTCTGTTTGGGGCGCCTGGGTGGCGCAGTCGGTTAAGCGTCCGACTTCAGCCAGGTCACGATCTCGCGGTCCGTGAGTACGAGCCCCACGTCAGGCTCTGGGTTGATGGCTCAGAGCCTGGAGCCTGTTTCCGATTCTGTGTCTCCCTCTCTCTCTGACCCTCCCCTGTTCATGCTCTGTCTCTCTCTGTCCCAAAAATAAATAAACATTGAAAAAAAATTTATAAAAAAAAAAATAAATAAAAGTCTGTTTGTTTGTCTCTTTTATCCTTTGTTTGTTCATTTACTCTGTTTCTTAATTTCCACCTATGGCATTTGTCTTTCTCTGACTGAAGTATTTCACTTGGCACAATACTCTCTAGGTCCATCCATGTCGTCGCAAATGTCAAGATTTTTTTCTATTTTTATGGCTGAGTCATATTCCACTGTATACATAAATACCTCCTGTTTATCTGTTCATTCATAGATGAACACTTGAATTGCCTCCATACCTTGGCTACTGTAAATAATGCTGCAATAAACATAGAGATGCACATATCTTTGTATTAGTGTTTTCATTTTCTTTGGGCAAATACCAGTGGTACAATTACTGGATCATATGGTGATTCGATTTTTAATTTTTTGAGGAATCGCCATAGTATTTTCCACAGTGGCCGTACCACTTTGTATTCCCACCAATAGTGCAGGAAGGTTACTTTTTCTCCACAGCCTCACCAACACCTGTTGTTTCTTGTTTCTCGTATTTCTTTAGTTTAGCTGTTCTGACAGGTGTAAGGTAACATCTCGTTGTGGTTTTAATTTGCATTTCCCTGATGATCCATCCAGAGAGATTTTAATAAATACGTCTGAGACTCTTAACAGCAATATCAAAGCACTGAATGTTTTTCTGGTCCAGCCCCAGATCAGAACCCTACGTAAGATAGTGTATCACATTGTCATCCCAGTTCACTGGGATATAAGGATTTTTGAGGTTTGGTCACGCAGTAGCTGGCTTATTTGGACAATTAAAACATGAGAAAGGCTTTTTAACCTTTAACCTTAAGGTTTTTAAGAGGTAAACCAGCAGTAAACTGCCTTTCCCCTTAAATATTACCTGTCTACCTCACTGTGGATGGTCAAATATTGTACAACTTGTAGAATTATGATTTCAGGGTTGATTAAATCTTTGAAAGCTGATTTCTTTAAGTTGGGTTTGGTCTGAGACTGAAGGCATAGACAAGTCCATGCTTATAAGTAATGGAACTCCCTAAATTTCCGTTGGCTGATAATTGATCTTAATTGGGCGGACCACAGACTCCAGACTGGGAAGTTAACACGGGGTCCTGAATGGACCCATAAAAATAATAAACCCATAAAAATAAAAAGATCTATATCTGGGCTGAGAGTGTCCCAGGTGGAGGAAACGGCAGATTCAAAGCCCTCTGGTCAGATCATCTGAGGATAAGTAAAAGAAGGGGGTCGTGTCTGGAGCACAGCAGCCAGTCACAGTGGTGGGAGATGCAGTCAGAAAGATTTGGCAGGGGCACAGGTGAGATCATGTAGGGATTTGCAGGAAGAGGGAAAGATTTTGAAGTAATTCCGAGCTGATGTGAGAAGCCCCTGGAGGGTTTTGCAAAAGTTAGCTACAGTATCTGATATATTTTAAAAAGCAACACCTTGACCATTGGGAGGGAATGAGTGGAGAGGCACTACAAATGTCTAGGTGAGGTTCAAGCTCTGATAAGGTTGCAGGTGGTGAAAACCTGTCATCTTTGGGTGGTAGAGCCAGTGAAAAGTCTGCATGTGACATTTTCAGTTCCAGCACATGAGGCAGAACGTGGGTCATTTGGACACAACTGAATGCAAGGTTGCTAGAGACGCACTATTTGGGAGAGCCTTCTACCAGATACAAGTAGAGACTTCTCTTAGTCTTCGAAAACAACTAGTATGCTATGCTACAGATGATGTTTAAGTCAGGCCTGAACCAGAGGACTTAAATAGCGGATGCAGATTTACAGACATCAGCTCCTATCTGCCAAAATACACAGATACTGCTATTTCTCTAGTCCTCGGGCAAAGGTGAGAGCTGTGTCCCGCTCTGTTTCCGCTCACGATCGCCATGGAACACGTCACACCAAAGCCACGTGACTTATCGTAACACCTACTTTGCTACTACTCACGCTTCCGTGGTTGATGAGGATTCAGCCGAATGGTGTTTCTGCTGCGGGTTTCACTTGGGATCTCCTGAGGCTGCTGCAGACGTGCTAGCAAGTCCGAATCCAAGGTGGCTTCGAGACATCTCGTGCCTGTGGGGACGACTGGAAGGCTCGGCTCTGGGACGTCGGGACGGCCAAGCTCCTATCTCCCTCCATGCTGTCTCAGGGCTCCTGTGTCTCTCCACGTGGCCTCTCTAGATCACGTAGGGGACTAGTAGTGCCTCCAGAAGGATAGCAGACTCTTTACATATCATCTCAGGCCCAGAGGAACATAAAAACAGAGGCTCCCTGACTTAGAGATTAGCTCCAGGACTGGCGGCATGTCACGTCTGCCACATTCACTTGGTTAAAGTGACTCACAGGACCAGATCCGCTGGGTGAGGAGTCAAACCAAAGTGTGGATGCCAGGAGACGCGGCTCCTTAGGGGCTATCTTCGCAGACTGGCCGCTCTGTCCTTTGAGGACTAGAAAGGCTGATGGATATGGTGTGTCTGTGTCGGTGCGAAAGATATTAGAGACCGGACTGAGGTAGAGACCATGGTTTCCTTCTGAGACCCCTGCACGGTCTGTGGGAATGCCGTGATGGAGATCCATAGAAAGGCCGTGGAAGGCGACCACAGCATCTGGTGCTGCCGTGAACATCGGGGTAAGTGAACCTCTCTGCTCTCCCATGGGCCAAGGATGTTCGATAAACGTTATGACAATAGGTCCTCCTGGGAACACCATGAGGAAGTACCATCTCGTCTTCATGCCTGAGGTTGACCAGTTTGTCCCAGGTTCCCGTCTAGGAAGTGTGAGAGCTTGTGGGATTTAGTTCTTCATTCTCTCACACTTGACCGCTCCCCATGCTGACCTACTTTGCATTTCGTGCCTCCGTGGTTTTAAACACGCTGTTCCGTGTGCCAGGAATGCCTCCTTTTCCTTCTGCTACCTGGACATCTATTTTCTCAAATGTAGCTTGGGACGTCATCTTGGAGATGTTTCCTGAGAGCGTCTTTCTCCCCCTGCATCGGCTCCCGCCCTCTCTCTCCCCCTTAGGTGACTTATACATGTTTTAATCGAAACTGCAACTTGAAAATGTGTAACTCCAATCACCATTGTCTCTCTAACAGACTGTGAGCTTCTGAGGGCACCTTTAAAAAAGTCTTTTAGCCACAGGACATTGCCCAGTGCCTGGTAGTAAGTGATTTTATCGATCACGGATTAAATGAATGAAGGCATACCCCTTGCCTTTAGACATACATCATAAACTTGTGTGGCAGGGAGAGGGCATCAGCGTAGGCAGTTAGATTGAGCATGAGGGCTGGGGACCGGAGGGGTCTGGGAGAGCGCCGTGGTGATTGCAAAGGTCTCAGCTGTACCTGAAGGCACCCAGACTCCCCCTTGTAGTGAAATAAATAAGACAGCTGTGTTTTTTTTTAATGTTTATTTAGTTTGAGAGGGACAGAGTGCAAGCGGGGGAGGGGCAGAGAGAGGGAGACACAGAATCCGAAGCAGGCTCAGGCCCTGAACCATCAGCACAGAGCCTGATGCGGGGCTCGAACTCACAAACTGCAAGATCATGACCTGAGCTGAAGTCGGCCGCTTAACCTTCTGAGCCGCCCAGGCGCCCCAAAATGAGGCAGCTTTAAAACACAAATCGGTCTGCAGGCTTATGGGATACCTGCAGCTTTCCCGCCTTGCGCTGCAGAGTTTATAGTCTAACTGGGGACACGTCCTAAGGGAAACGAGAAAGGGCTGGCTTCAAGGGGACCAGGCTCTCCACCCAGCTCCCACATGCCGCAGTGCACACAGGAGACGTCGGATTAAGGATGTGCAGGGTCACAGGCCACGTGGTTAGGTGGCTTCTGTGGTCACGGCACTTTCCCTCCTGGACTCGGCTCGTCCTTCACGTAGCCCTGCCGTGGTGCCCCGGGGCAGGCGAGAGTCCACACGGCTTCCAAAGTTGTGTGCACTACTGAGTCATTGCTTGGCTGTAGGTGTAGACCGCGGTATGCTTTCCCAGCATGGTGGCAGCAGGAGGCCTCGGGGCAGAAGGGGCCCGTCTGTTAATGGGCTCTTAACTGGAGACGAGGGGGCTTTCGAGATCTCTCAAGCGTGAGAAGTGACCCCTGCTGCGTCAGGCCACACAGGCTGTCTGCGCCCGAGCCAGAATGAAAGCCCAAGTCCCCGCACGCCCATTCTGTGCTCTTTCTACATCATGACCTGGAGCAGCTGATGCCCTGGCCATGGATTCTTCACACCCGGAGAATACGGATGGAGTGTGTATCCCTCCCTCATCCCGTCTCCCTCCTTTCCTCCCCAGAAGTGACCTCTGCACTCAAGTCAGCATTTCTTATTCCTGGGCCTCTTTTATAGCCTTGTTATATATGGACGTCCCAGCATAATACAGGGTCCTTTTTTGTAGGTTTGCACAATTTTTAGGTATGGTGTCCCTCGCTTGTTTTTCCTCCCCCTGAGGTAGAGATTAATGCGTAGGACACTTACAAGGGAGAGTTGTTGGGATCAGCACCTGTGGAAGGATCAGGAAGGAAGCACAAGAGGACAGCGAGAAGTTGCAATGCGGTCCCAGCGAACGCTTGCACGGATTTGATTCTTTTCCAACCAGAGCCCTCTCCCTGGCATAGCAGACCTACTTCGTTTCAGAGTTTAACTTTCCTTTTTTATGTTTCTTTATTTTTGAGAGAAAGACAGAGACAGAGACAGAAACAGCATGTGAGCGGTGGTGGGGCAGAAAAAGAGGGAAAAAGAGAGAATCACAAGCAGGCTCCCCGCTGTCAGCACAGAGCCTGACACGGGCTCGAACTCACGAATGGTGAGATTATGACCTGAGCCGAAATCAAAGAGTCAGACGCTTACCCGACTGAGCCACCCAGAGTTTAATTTTCTTTGGAGCTTGGCCATTCTTCACATTAATTCCTGAGCCCTGCCCTTAGCGTTCTCTGTCTTCCACTGCAGGAAATGAGAGTTTTCTATATGCTATCAAGGAGGCTCCCTGACTTTCACATTCAGCTTTGTATATGTGTGTGTTCTTCCATTTTATTGATCTAACTTCAAAATTAATTTTTTAAATATGAGATTTAGTGTCAAATTGGTTTCCATACAACACCCAGTGCTCATCCCAACAGGTGCCCATCACCCACCCTCCCCTCCCTCCCATCCCCCATCAACCCTCAGTTTGTTCTCAGTTTTTAAGAGTCTCTTATGCTTTGGCTCCCTCCCTCTCTAACTTTTTTTTCCCCCTTCCCCTCCCCCTTGGTCTTCTGTTAAGTGTCTCAGGATCCACATAACAGTGAAAACATCTGGTATCTGTCTTTCTCTGTATGACTTATTTCACTTAGCATCACACTCTCCAGTTCCATCAAAATCAATTTAAACTAAAAATAAAAACCCAAAGACAGTTGACCCTTTTTTCCCACCCTCCATCCCCCAGCTCTGACAGCCACCAATCTATTTTCTGTATCTCTGAGCTTGTGTTTTACACACACACACACACACACACACACACACATATATATATATATATATATATATATATTCTACATATAAGAGAGATTATATGATATTTATCTTTCTCTGACTTACTTCACTTAGAATAATGTCCTTGAGGTCCATCCAAGTTGTGACAAATGACAAGATTCCATCCTTTTTATGGTGGAATAGTAAATAATGCTGCAATGAACAGAGGGGAACGTGTATGTGTTCAAGTCAGAGTTTTCACTTCCTTCGGATAAATGCCACAAAGTGGAATTGCTGAATCATATGGGAGCTTTTGTTTTAATTGTTAGGGAAACCTCCATACTGTTTTTCATAGCGGCTGCACCAATTTACGCTCCCACCAACGGCCTGTAGGGATTCTTTTTTGTCCGCGTCCTTGCCAATATTTGTTATTTCTTGTTTTTTTTTTTTTAAATTCTTGTCTTTTTGCTGATAGCCATTCTAACAGGTGTGAGGTGGTATCTTATGAAACTTCAGATTTGCATTTCTGTTATTACTGATGTAGAACATCTTTTCATGTACCTGTGGGCCATCTGCATATCTCCTTTGGAAAAATGTTTATTCATATCTGCTGTCCATTTTTTTAAACCACAGTAGTGTTTTCTTTTGTTATTGAAGTTTATAAATTCTTTGTATAGTTTGGATATTAGCCCCCTATCGGATGTATGATTTGCAAGTATTTTCTCCCGTTGAGTAGATTGCCTTTTCATTTTGTTGTTTCCTTGGCTGTGCAGAAGTTTTTAGTTTGATGTGGTCCCATTTCATTTTTTGTCTGTGCACAACCGGCCGCTCTGAGCTGAGCCCTGGGGTGGGTGAGTCCGAGCGTGCATGTCTTTTAAGGGTGGTTTCCCAGATCACTACATTCTTGTGGGTCTCGGGACAGGAGCCCCGTTGGTTTTCAAAGGTAGACATTTTGGGGGCTTGTCTGTCAGGTGTAGGTCTTAAAATTTGGGACGCCTCATGTGGGCTTCAACCCCTCCACTCACTCCTCAGGACTTTGAGTTCCTCCTACTTGTGGGACGCCCAGCCAGCGCAGGGGCTTCTGGTGAGATTGTGTCCCAGCCTCTCCCACCTGCTGCATGTGGTTTTTTTCCTCATTTTCCTCATGTGTAGTCATCACTTAGCCAGCCTTTAGGTTTTTTTAAAGAGGGTATTGATGTACCTGCGGCTGTAGACTCTGTGTGTCAGTGGCAAGGGGTGGGTTCAGGATGTCCCCACGGGGCCATCTTGAACTGGAACTGAGCCTGTCTACATTTCGCTTTTCCTCACAATTAATCACTCCCAGGTCTCTTTATCTCTTTGCCAATTGAGTTTAGCAAGGGTCACAGTTCCGCTGCTCTCACAGTTGCTGTTGCCTCCATATGTCTCAAATGTCTGGTAAAGCGTATGTTATCTGCTAATTCTTTTCCTTCCATTGGTATGTCATCTGAGGTCACTGCCTATAGATATTTTAATAGTTGAACTGCTCCTTTGGGCCAGGACTATCCATGCTGTCTTTACTATCAGTGACCGGGCCCTCCTTTAATTATCCCGGACTTCACTTGAGCTGTATGGAAGACTTTATTGTTTTTTATTACAAGTAGGATATATTAATGGGTCTATGGCTGCAGAGTAATTTTCCTATGGGCTAATTTATTGATTTCTTTTTTTTTTTACACTTATTTATTTATTTTTGAGAGACAGAGACAGAGCACAAGCAGGGGGTGGGCAAAGAGAGAAGGAGACACAGAATCCGAAGCAGGCTCCAGGCTCTGAGCTGTCAGCACAGAGCCCGATGTGGGGCCCGAACTCACAGACCGCGAGATCATGACCTGAGCCGAGGTCGGACACTCAACTGACTGAGCCACCCAGGCGCCCCTGGGCTAATTTATTTTTATATTTTATATCCACAAATCTCATTCCATGAATGGATTCAGCCCAGGTGCTCTGCAAGTTTTGAATCAATGAGACAGTTGGAGGCCAACTCAGAAATTAGAGTTCTAGATTTAGTCTGGTCGTGTCTATTTATTTCAAACTTACAAGAATTCAGTAAATGTTATTTTAGGACACTATCAGAAAATCCTAACATATTCCCTTAAACCACATGTCTTCAATTTTCAGGAGCCCATTTTTTTCTCAGGTGGCAAAATGTGGTGCAGGTGAGGCTGGAAGGGGGTCAGGGAGGTGGCCAATCAGTCCTGCTTCCACGCTAGTCGACGCACTCCTGCATCTTCTTCTATCACTTGTAATTGCACGTTCATTTCAATTAATTAAAGACAATGCCACCTGTCCTGGGACTTTCCTTGTTAGCTAGGATTTTGGCAGTTACCCTGTATTTGTTTCTCCTGGTTACTCTCACACTAGCGGCTCTGTAAATGTCACAAAGCTTTCTTAGCCACGCGGATTTTGAGATTCTTTTTTGGGAAAGCAAATGGTATTTTTCACGGAAGAAATTAAATTCAAGTTAAACCGGGATCTACACATGAAAATCCATGCTCAGATAGTATGGTCTGAAGGGCAAAACTCTACTTACGCTGATCTGGTAGGATTATGAGATTCATCAGCCGTTACCATTGTTTTATCAATGAAAGCATCTGTGTATATACACCGGTGACTCTAGAACATCTAAGCTTAAAGACTGCATTGCTAACAGTTTTCTAATTCTAAAAATGTATCCCAGTTTCCATCTGTGAACTGCAGACATTTCATGTCAAATAGCTGAATATAGGAAGAAGTGGTTTGAAACTTCCTCACGTGTCAGAGGAAAATGTATCCTTATTGAAATTCTTGAGAGAAAGAAAAAAATGACCACATATGGGCCAACTTTCCTTTGTATAAAGCTTAAAAAGGAATCCATAATGGCGATGCAACACCCTGGGCTTAGCTCAGGCTTGAGAAAAACCCTCCTCCTCCATAAACGTGGGGATTATACCCATAATTGTAGTAGAGTGATGAGAAATGAAGTCAGTAGAGATCTCCTTTTGTTGAACTGGTGTGTGTGTGTGTGTGTGTGTGTGTGTGACCTTAGGAGGAGAAGCAAGGGGAGATACCAGCCCTGTCGTGGAATCTTGTTTGGGACGTACTTCCACTGGGCCCGCAGGCTGGTATGCCACTGGCAAGTTTGAGCGCTGCTGGTGACTGTCGCCAAGTTGGGAAACACCGTTAATTGCACACCTGCTCATTTAACCTCAGACATCTCATCTCTATTTCAAGACACCTACTCTGGCGATCCCTGTGATTCTGTTTAGAGGACTGTTCATACCATTCCTGGTGCTTGAATCGGACGTCAACACGACCTTGTTCTCACTCCTTGGGAGAAAGAACGCAGTCACTGCTCGGGCACCCCTGAATAATGTGTTTGCCTGCCGCTCTCCAGACTTCCAGAAAGCTCATCCGTCTACCGGTGCTTATGATATCCATTCTAATTACATTCTGGCTTCATTGGTTGCTGAACTCTTCAACAACAAATAGAAAAATATGAAAATAACTCATGTAAGCTGTGAACAACTAATTGAGAGTGATAAATTTGAGTATGGGAAATTAGTTCTCAAATAGTAAACAAAAGCTATTTTGTTTTTTCCAGTTGTATTGAGATGTAACTGACATCCAGCACTGTATAACTTCGAGGTGCACAGCATCATTATTTGACCGATTTATACTGGGAAACGATCACCACAATAAGCTTAGTTAATTAACATCCATCATCTCCTGTAGGTACGTAAAAGGGAGAAACAAAAGGTTTTTTTTCCCTCTTGAGTAAAGAAAGCTGTTTTAATAAGGTGTTCTCTAGAAAGTCAGTTTTGATTTAACATCTTGATAAACAAAGGTCAGTCAGAGTTGAGTCAGGTTTCTTCTAAACTCTAATCTTATTCGTTTGAGGAGCAGTTGGCTCAGGTTGTCGGGAAGTTTTACAAGGCTCATAAAGTAACCTCGCCCTGAGCCTTTGGCGGCCGGGTAGCCAAGTGCATGCAAGTCTGTAATGTTTTCACAGCAGAATCCTGCGCTTTGAGTGATGTCGCCCTTTGCTGGAGTTCTCAGCTGTGTGTCTCTTCCACTTGGTTGCAACTAATTTCACTGATCAGTAGCTTTGGCTTAGCTTTACCCTCATAAATTTAATAATTCACTTGGCAGGTGCAGAGCAGGCAGATCTCAAAAAAAAAAAAAACAAAAAAAGTGCAGGTTCTTGGGAAAGCCGGGGAAAGGACTCCCTGATTTTTTTTATTTGCTTTTAGATCTCAACATTTCATTTGGATATGGGGATGGTTCCGTAGTTCTGGGATGTTGACATCGGAGATTTTTTGTTTGTGTGTGTGTGGTGTGTGTGTGTGTGTCTGTGTGTGTGTTTACAATTCTTTAATTTTTATTCTTCTTTCTTCTGTAAAATGACTTCAGTCTGTGGAATTCATTTAAAAGCCAAGTATATCAACAAGTTGTTAAGGGTGGCCAGTCACTGGACCATGGTGTTGGGCTAGTGAAGTGTAGAAACAGAGCATCAAATTTATGTTTGCGTTGGACATGGCCATGGGCACATCCCACCGTGCTCATATTATATGAGTGCGAGCATACCCAGAGCCAGACTGTCTGGATCCAGATCTCAGTCCTGCTACTTATGAGCGGAGTAATCTTGGGCATGATATTAACCTCTTTGTGTCTCCTCTTCCATTTGCAGAAATTGATAATCCCTCTCTTTGTTTGTGAAGACTGAATGAGTTTAGACCTGTAACGTACTTGTAAGGTGTCAGGCATCTAAGAAGCTCTCAATAAATATTGAGTCTTATTATTACAATTTGTTATCCTCACTCTCAGGCGAAGTTCATATATAATTTTTCTCTATAGCCCAAATTGCTCTTTCTGTTTTTAAATACTTTTTCTTAACAAGTAAGATGTTCACATGGTAAAAACTCACCCAAAACACAAAGTATATATAATGAGAAGTTAAGTCTTCTTTCCGTGTCTGTCACCAGGTCCCTGTCTGACTTCTCAGAGGTAACTGTTGTTCTAGAGATACCTCTATATAAATGAAGATATTTAAATCCATTATCTAGAATGTTTAAATACAATTTGAATACAAATTGAGTATTATTGCCCAAAAGGGAAAATTAAATTTGTCTCATTTGGATTGTGACCAACGAAAAGAATAGTGATCATAATTAGAACATAAGAGCAGTCTTTGTCATGTCCGGAACTTTAAGTTCTAAACCAAAGGCACCTGATCTGGCACCTACACCAGCCTCCTGAGATGTGTATTATTGCTACCCCCCTTGACACATGAAGAGGCTGTGGCCAAGAGGCTAAATTTCTGAAGGTCACTCAACAACAGGTTGCAGAGCTGAGTTTTGAAAGCAGGGCGCTTAAAACTCAAGAAAGTTTTCAGCAGAAGCTAGAAACGCTATGTTGGATTTCTTTTTCGGAAATGCTTCTTGTGCCTTCCCTTGGGTATCTCTTCCCCTCAACACGCCTTGACCTGGGAGAAAGCACCCCAACCTCGGCTTCCCGCACGGCATCTACTTCTGTTCATCCCGCACCTTGTCCATCACTCGGCTTCTGGAACATCCACCTTTACCAAGCCTACAGTTCCTGGCATGAGTTCCCTGATTGATAAAGTGTAGCCCCACCCCTCCTTCGGGATGAGAGCATTCTGAGTTCCCAGAAGATAGGGGCCGTGCCTCTTCCGTTTCCAGTACCCAAAGCTGAAGACATTTCCTGGCATGTAGTAGGCACCGAGGAAACCTTTGCTGAATGAAGGAATAGATGCTGGCAGTGTTTGTCCGTGAAGGGGACTTTGGACATCGGCTTCTTGGATCTGGGTCCACGAGGGCAACTGGAAATCCCTGATTCCAGAGAACTGTAACATGTGAAATGGGAAATTCTGGCCCATGAGACGCATTAGCAGTTCTCAGGGACGTGAAGACCTAGATGGAATTACTCGCAAGGCGTCCTGGTACAGATGAGAGCATCTTCTTGGAGTCCGCTGCCTTCTGACACGTCACGGGACAATCCGCAGAAGCAGACGTCTGAGCGGAAGGCACTAAACACGGGCACACTGCCTTCGCTGTGTCTCAGAGTTATTTTGTCTACCGCCCCTTAAAGACGGATCCCCCTTGGAAAACTGGCTCAGAACAGCTTCTGGGATGTGTCAGCCTAACTTCTTAATTGTTTTTGAGGAGGAGGCTTGGGTGTTTGGGCAGTGGAGGAAAGACAGATGGCTAGAGGTGGAAGGAGTTTACATGAAGTGCAGAAATAATTTACAGGTGAAAAATGACGGAACAGGAGGAGCTGTGTTCATCTGTAGGCCCCTGTCTCTCCTCTTCGATTGCTGTCGGTTTCAGCAAAGCCCTTTCGTCCTCGGGCAAGCAAGCTCCTTGGTACTCCTGCAGTCTGTTCCTTTATGAGAACTGTCCCTCACAGCGCTACCTGTAAAATTCTATCATGCTGAAGCATCGTAAGGGCAAATACAAATTATAAATAAGAGGCTTAGTTCTCCCTGTTGGAAATGAGGGAGGGGAATCGCTGCCCCCTCCCTTTCCCTGGAGCATTGACTTCAGGAACCTTGGCTTTGTAAGTTATTTCTACATCCCTTTAAAATGTATGCAGATATTTTTGAGAGCTAAACCTCTTGCCAGGAATGTCTCTCTCAAGGACCTGAGAACCATCTCTTCTCGAATGTATCTAACTAGGGAAGACAGCACCACTATCTCCCGGTTTCCATGGGGCAGCAGGGACCTGACTTGGGTGAGTGCCCCACCCCCAGTTGCAAAACTACCTCCTTACATGAAGATAGGAGTTTATTTTCCCTTTGGACAGAGCCAGTGAGCAAACAGATGGTCACAACAATTACCAGGTGGGGGGGGGGGTTAGCCGTGTAGGGTTATCTTGCACACTTGTATGTGACGGGTTGCATTTGCCTGGCTGTGCAGAAGGGTCAGATTTCGTTCTGTCTTTGCAATCTCTTTGCAGACCAACCTGTAATGCACATCACATTCTGGTTCAATGCTTATTGAATAATAAAGTCGTTTTCTTTCTCTTTTACCTTGTGTAGAAGTTTTCTGGGTTAGGAGAGGATTTTGTTGTAGATTTTATGTCCCCGGCATCATATACTCTCCATTCACAGACCTTGGTATTGTACCTGGAGCTACAACTTTAGACATTGAAACATGAAATAGACATTTCAAGCACCAGTGAACTGAGAGGGGGGCGTTTATCAAGAAGACTGGGAAGAGACAGGACAGAGGAGTATCTGATGTTTTACCCAACCACAGTCTCTTGGGGGTGGGGAGTGCCTTCTTGGGGGGAAACAACCACCCTCCAGCATTGACTTCTGTCTGGGGGACATCCACACTCTCTAAACATTAGAAGATAGAATCTCATGCTTACTCATGGGAATTTCTCTGTTCTGCAAGTACGACATGGCTGCCCCTTCTGAATGTAAATATTTTCATTAACTAAAGAAATACACCTTACAGATCATATTTCTTGAAGAGCTCAACTATGTCCTTTACTGGGTCCCTTTTCAGCTTCCCCTGACAATCTTTCCTGAGTTTTAGTGGCCCTCAAAGAACAGACCGTAGTTTTCCTAGCTACTGGTGATAACATCCATTAGGTTTACGTGTCCTTGAGGGCAGAGACCATATCTTAGTCATCTTAGCCCCCAAATTTTCTGGGCATATCAACAAGCTCATAGCACTTACTGATTAGATACTTGGATGAACAAATAAATACATGGAGATCTCCGGCATACAATATATGTAGAAACACAATGAGGAATACAATAGATGATTAAAAAAATCCTTGAGTTTTTCTATAATTAATTAACCTTGAAAAAGCCCCACTTGGGGCAGACAAGTATCACACAAATTTATTATGTTCCACTCCCCCCTTTTAAATCCTCTTTTCTGGGATGTGCCTTCACCTACCTGAAGTCACTGCTGGCTAGGAGTAGGGGAGACAAAGTGCTGAATTATCAGTAACATCTCTTTCTCCCCGGCTCAGGTCTGATAAAAGAGGGCCATCTTCAGTCAAGGAGGGGGCTGGTCAGCTTCTTTCTCTTACCTACTTGGAATTTTATTTGCAGGGAGCTAGAAGATGCCCTTGGACTGAGTGTACTCTGATCCGACCTAACTTAGTAAATGACAGCTCACCTTTTTGAGTAGTTCGGGTGAAAATGCTTTGGAGTCACCCTTGACACCCTGACTCCCACAACCGGCTATTTCTGGCCACCTGCAGCTGCCCCTGCCACCACCCAATGTTTGAACTGTGGACAGTAATTCCAGGGGTTACTATCGGTTCTCCCAGGGGCTGCTGCCCTGCACTGCTAGGGCTATTTTCTATTTTGCACGCAGCACTCACAGGGACCCCTTTCGTGCACCAGGGCCCGTGACAGCGTTCTCCATCCTCACGCGGGCGGATTTCCCGAGGCTCCCAGCCCTGGACGTGGAGAGCAGGTGACCTGAGGAACGCTCAGCCCTGGGAGCCAGTGCGCAAGCGCAGCCCAGCTGCAGAGATCCGGAGGACGCCGTGCAGCGTGCAGCCCCTAGATGGCGCTGTGGGTCCGCGCACCCGGCCAGGACCCCGGGTTGGGACACCTGCTGGGAGGCCGCGGGGAGGGGGGAAGGGACCCAGCTCCCCGCCCCTGCCTCCCTCAACTGCTGGCTCCACCTCCTTTTTTTTTTTTTTTTTTTTAAGTTTATTTATTTTGAGAGAGAGCGAGAGCGAGGGAGGAGTATGGGGAGTGGGGGGCTGGGGGGGGGGCTGGGCAGAGGATGTGAAGTTGGCTGCAGGCTCTGAGCTGTCAGGACAGAGCCCGATGTAGGGCTGAAACTCACAAACCGTGAGATCACGAACTGCCCTGAGATCGAGAGTGGACTTGAGCGCCCCTCGCTTCCGCCTATAAGGCACTGAATTGTACCTTGAAAGAAATGGAAAGATCTGAGGGTACTGGGCTGCAGATGGACACTGTGAACCGTGCACTGGGTAAGAACGGGGAACACCCGGGTCACAACCCGGAGGCTGCAGGGGGACCCAGGACAGCACGCGGCTCCTGTCGGGGCTCCCGTGGGTGCTGTGCGCGCAACCGAGGGCGCCTCACTCGAGGGGTGCGCGCTGCGGGAAAGGAGCCGTTTATGGGCACTGACACTGCGCACGCCGAGAGCCAAAGGACAGCCGCTCAGGTTGCGGAATCGAGGACCACGGGGCGACCTGCAGGGCCCACGCCAGGACACAGCCTCCATGATGCTTGTCCTCACAGCTCACCGCCCCTCGACGTCCCGCGTCCCCACCCCCCCATACTATGCCCCACGACGTCTCGCCCCTGCGACGCCATGCCCTAGGACGTCATGCCCCCGCGCCTCCCCGCCCCCACGGTCCACGACGTCCGCCCCCACGACGTCCTCCCCCACGCCCCCACTTCGCCCGCCCCCCGCCCCACTCCCCACGCCCCCACGTCCCACGACGCCCACCCCCACACCACTATGCCCCCACGTCCCACGACGCCACGCCCCACGACGTCCTCCCCCACGCCGCCCGCCCCCACGCCCCCACGCCCCACGCCGCCAGTCCCTACGACGCCACGCCCGGGCAGCTGTGCGGGAAGGCGGCAGGGTGGCGCTGGCCGGCGGGGACTCTAGGGGACCGTCAGGTGGGGCCACAGTGACCTGATAACGTCTGGGAAGGGAGTCGCCTGGGCTCTTGGTTGTGTTCTGGGAAATGGGGATGGGAACAGAGTCCCCAGGGGCGCCAGCTGCGGTTCCACCCGGTTCTTGCGGAGCCTGGAGGGGCTCCCGGTGTCCTCAGGGTCGGGCCGGCCGCGTGGGTTGCGGCACCCGGAGGACAGTGAGGTGGTGAGCCCCCGTTCCAGTGTAAACATTCCAGGACTGAGCGCAGAGCCGTCCTCCGGGCTGGGCCTCCCGCCTGCCGGGCCCTGCGGACCCGTCCCGGACCGCCGGACCCAGGGCCCCCCTGTCCCTGCTCGGGGCGCCTCCCCTCAGTCCCGGACTCTAGGGGACCTGAGTGTTGTTATGTCCTGGGCCTGCAGGGGGCGCTCTTGCTGACGGTACAAATTATGCTCCCGACCCCTCCTCTTACTCAGGTTAATTTAATGTCTGCCTTGATAGCTTTCAAAGGAGCCCCCTCCAAACCAGTGTTTCTGAAGCCCGGGAACAGACGCTCCGTCCGCCAGCGCTCAGAGAGGCCGCGGTTGAACTCCAATAGCAGGAGAGCGGCTTTGAGTCGGCCCGAAAGGACCCTGTTTCTGATGACACTGTGCAGGTATTTAGCGCTTTCATGCAAGGAGAAGATGTTTGGTTTCAGAAATAGTTTTGTTTTCGGGATCTCCAGTCTTCCAGTTCATTTTCCTTCTGCCTTTTGAGGGCTACTCAGCTCTCTGTCATAAATCACATCAATTGACTTACTGTTCTTTGATGACGAATGTAGAGGCATAAGTTTAATTGGTATAATCACTTTTTAGTGATCACGCCACCCTCCCCAGAGGAGACTGCATTTAGCCCTCACGGCATCCCTGGGAGGAGACCTTTCTATTGCCACTTTGCCGGGGGGGGGGGGGGATGGAGGCCTACAAACCAGGACGATGACCCAAGGTCACACAGCGAGGGATGAGGGGGATGTGAGGGTGCATCCTCAGATCCAGGCAGACTCTCTATTTCTACACCAGGCACTTTCTGGGTATCGGGATGTTAATGCCTGGTTAGAGCCTCTACTTTGTGTAGCCAGAGGTAGTTTCATGCAAGATTAAAATAAAAGTCATCTTGCATTACCTTCTTGTCGAGAACATTCAGTGAGTGCTCAAGGAATGAGATCGTGTTGGCCTTACGTTTTTTGTCATGGTAGGCTGCGTGGGGCTGAGTACGTTTGCTGTGTTTCTGGAGTCTAGATTTTGGTGAATGAAGTTCATCTCATGTGACTGTTTTGATGATTGGCAGTGACTTCCTAGGCACTGTTGTGCACTGATGCTCTCCCACCACGTAGCCCGTCGTCCTGAACACTTGAATACGTTTAAGTTGTCTACTGCTCTCCATTCTCTGTGGACTGTTTGTACTGGGATTGAGGGAAGAATGTTTCTATATATTTATTCGATCTGCCATTTCCCAGCAAGAGAAATCTGGTAGTTGTGAGCCAGATACTGGTTGAATCTTTAGATCATAGTCGCCTGTCCAGAGCTGGTGGAAATTATTGTCGCTGTCTTCCTGTCACTGGTCTAGCCGCCGCAGTCAGTCCTCTGTTCTAATGTGGATTTTGCTGGCATCTCAGTAATTCCTCCGGAGACCTTTGCTTCCTCCTGGCAGCAGACTGACAAGTGCCAGATACTTCCTCTTGGTTTCCTCCATAATTGTGGCCCAGGTCCTTCCTCATGTGATCATCTGATTCCACGTTCTGTGTACTCTTAAAAGACAGGGGTCTCGGGCACAGCAAACTTCAGAAAGACCTCCGTATAGAAAGAGTCTCATTGACTAGGGTAAGATACACGCATCAGGCAGTTACAAGTGTACGAATTGATTTGGATCACGGCTAAAATATCAAAAGGCTCTTTATGCCAGAAAAAAAAATATTTTCAAAGTTTAAATCAGAAGATCATAGGATAATGAAAATTTTAACCACAGGGCAGCCGATGGTTTTTTTATTTCAGCCCTGAAGTTCAGCTCTACAGGGCATGTTTAAGACAGCGAGGAAGTCTGTCCTTCTAAGCAAATTTAAGAGGAAACTAATTTGTGCCTGTGCATGTTTTACCCAAATTTATGGGTTTGGAATTTAAAATATTAAACAGAGAGAGCAAGCTGATTGCCTAAAGAAGAGGATGCAGGTGACTACATGTGGAGGGGGTCCTGGAGTCTGAATAATACAGCTAGCTGTGGATCATCAAGGTCAAGGGGAAGTAGGACCCTGAGGGACCAGCCCGCACAGCACAGAGCTTTCACCTCGGGTTATTTGTATTAGCAGGTTAACTTGGTCGTCCCTTGACATTATAGCATCTTCCTCCAGAGTTTCTGATTTTTATATAGTGACATGTCTTTACACTCTATTTGATCTTAAAAGCTCCCTGAAGTCTTGACTTGAGGTCAGGGAACACTTGAGATATTTCTCCGTTTCTCTGTGCAGCATTTGGGGTAGTTGATTCAGGTCTTTCAAATCGCCAATTCGCTCTTTGGAATTGTCTAACTTACCCTTTGACTGTTTTCTTACTTTTTAAATTTTATAACAGTTTCCCATTTCTAGAAGTTCCCTTGGTTCTTTTTAAAGTTTACTTGCTCTTTTTTCATAATGATCTGCCTGTCTTTGGGGTTGGTCCTTTCCTCTCCCCTCTGGTATGTTCAACCTAGTGCATGCTATCACTGTTCCTTTGGTGAGAAATCTCTCCGAGGTCCCACTGGCTGGTCAGCTGTCATTTTGGGCTAGTTTCCTCTCATGCTTTGTGTTTTTATGTGTGAGCTCATCTTCAGTGGGAGTTGTTTCCTTTCACAGTTTCTTTGGATGGCGATTTCAATGCTGACCAGTTTTTACATGAGCTTTTCCCTTAGGTTTTCATTCCAAATGCACAGGAAGAATGTGGGCCTCACACTACAAACAGGGCAGGCTAGGGGTTCGGTGTACTTCATAATCGTTGTGTTCACCTGCAGCTCACAAGGGGCGGCAGCTTTCCAATCAAGCCTTGGGGAACGTGGGTGGAGTTTTTGGTTTAAAGTTTCTGTTCTAGCTGGGACAGTCTTCCGTATTTGGCTAGTATTTTCACAGGAAATACAGGTGTAGCTTTCGACCAAACAGGGCCTCAAAACTAGCTGAAGATTGAGTGCTAATTCCAAGTCTCGCGTATCCTCTGGTACCTCCAGGTTTCTGCACCTTCTCCTCATACTCACCGCTGTGGTCTTCAGTTCCGATTTTCTGCCACTAAGTCCCCTTTCTTGCTTTTGAGTTTGACGTGGGTTTTGAAGATCTATTTTTATTTTTTTTAAGTTTATTTATTTTGAGGGAGAGAGAGCGCAAGCAGGGAAGAGACAGAGAGGGAGAAGAGAATCCCAAGCGGGCTTCTCACTGTCAGCACAGAGCCTAATGCAGGGCTCGATGTTGCAAACTGTGAGACCATGACCTGAGCCAAAATCAAGAGTCAGGCACTTAACCTACTGAGCCACCCAGGCGCCCCTGAAGATTTGTTTTTAAAATTGTTGACAATATTTCTAAATGTTTGAAGCAGGGAATTGAGGGGTCTAGTCACCCTGCCTTCTTCACTGGCAGCTTCTAAACTAATTCTTTTACGTGATTATAATGAGCTTGTTAGCAGATGGTTTACCAGTCAGAAAACTGGAACCCAGAAAGGGAAATGGTGACTAAATCAGGTACTGAATCAGGAGGACTGTGAATGTCCCCTGAATGAAGGACGATGCATCTTTGAAAGAAGTGGCACTCACAAACCAGGCTTCACGTGACGACGTGCTCACGGAATGGAACAGAATAGCATAATCTCAGTTTTCAGAGACAGATACCCACGGCTTTGTGTACCTGTTCTAACACCAGTCCTTTCGTGCTTCTCTACACGGTGGGATTGAAGACCTCAGCATTCGTGAGCAGCTCCGCAGGCGATAGTCAGGGTTCTTTTCTGAGTGCTCACCCTGTGCGTCCTTGCCGGCTGAACTCCACAGGTCGCAGCTTGGACAGGCAAGCCGCTTTACGTGGCTTGGAAGACGACGTCTGAACTGGCTGCTTGTGATACCCGGGAGCAGGTGAAAAATCTGAGAAAGTAATCCCTGAAACAAAAGTAGTGAACAAATGGTAGAAATGTAACAGACTGGGATGGGATGGGATGGTATTTTAATAAGACAAAGCTTAAGACTGCAAATCGAGAGTTACAAGGGCAGATGTTATAAGTGAACGTATGACTTGCAATCGAGATGCTTCTCTCGTGGGCGGTCTTTTGTGGTGTTCTTCAAGGTACGTTTCTAAAGGATTCTTTGTTTACTTCCTGGGAGATGATAGATCATAGTTCTTTGAATATAGTTGGATAGGTTGGCTAGTTGAGAAAACGGCTTATTTTTCTGTGAACATTCAAAATGAAAAGACTATTGAGGCGCGTGTCTTGAAATCACAATAATTTAAACGTTTTACTTTTTCTTCAAAAAGGCCAAAACTGTGTTTATATGTTTGGTTAGTTTCCTCAAGCCGGGTTTGAAGCTTTCTGTCTGTGGTCCTTGTGGATTTCGCACTCAGTCTGGCAGCAGAGGCAGCCAGGAGACAGTGAGGTGTGACGAGGCGCCTGCCTTCTGCCCCCAGAGGGGTCTTTTGTAGGTTCTTGCTATTCCAGGGTCCTGGGCGGTGCCAGGCAAGCAAGGCATTTGAAGTCAAAAATCATTTTGTCAGGCTAATAGCAATCATTCCCGCGGAAGTTTCCTCAACTGTGGCGAAGGTATGAGACGGAGGGTGTGTTTGTAAAATGAGAGAGAGAGATTTCCTCACGTGGGGAAATTGCTCAGGGAAGTTGGGTGAAGTGATCACGTATTATCATCTGCCACCTAGGATCTGATTAATGAGAAGTCCAAGGGGTTAATTGTTAGAGAGTAACAGGGGCACCTGGGCGGCTCCGTCTGTTAAGCGTCGGACTGTTGATTTTGGCCCAGGTTGTGATGTCACCTGGCCCCACATCGGGGTCTGTGCTGACAGCAGGGAACCTGCTTGGGATCCTCTTTCTCCCTCGCTCTCTGCCTCTCCCCCCCCCCCAGAAAAAAGAAAGAGTAATAATATAAAATGGTATGTTCCATCAGTGAACGATTCTTCACTTAGCCTTATTCTTACACCCCTCTCTTCCTGAAAAAGTTACGCTCTGAGCTGTTTGGTGGGTATAAAGTCCAGAAACTCCTTATGGAAAAGTATTATGTGGTTATAAATATTGAAGTAATAATAAACACATTAACACAGGCATGGAGAACATGGCTCTTCTGAAAAATAAACTGAGATCAACATTTGTTAAATGAAGTCGAAAATAAAAATATTAGAATGTATGTCAGCACATTTGCATCAATTAATTTTCAGTTTTACAAGCTGTGCATAAAGCGGTTTATGTTTGTTTATTTTATAAAAAAAACCTTCCCTGCAGTTCTGCATTTCATGAGCTGGCCCTCGGTCCTCTCTTGGTGTGCCTCATAATGCAATTATGGAAGACATGGGAAATGTCAGAGAAGGTGAACACAATAAGATGTGCCTAATTTATATTAATTGATAGGAATTAACTGTAGGCCTTTTATTGGGTATGTGCTAACCCTGTGCTTTGGGGGATAAGAATGAAATGTAAGATGTAACTCCTGTTCAGAGGTGCTGCAGCTTAGTCATGATTATGAAATTCAGTGTCCGCGAACACGGAGAATCACGGAGAACGAGTTGGCTGGTGCTGCCTGGGAGTCTTGGTGGCCTCCAAAGCCGGGAGAGTCTCTTTGAGAGACTCGTGGGTTGCTCCGTGTGTGGGTGTGTGTGGGTGTGCATGGGTTCTGTCTCCCCTCCAAAGGGAAGGGAGGCCTTTCTTTTCTAGCTAAGTCTTCCTTTCTCTTCTGCCCAAGGCAAGGATGTAGTGCTTTAGAGAAGCTTGGGAAGTCAGAGCCAAGGAGGAGGATGTTGTGGCAGGAAGTTTCTGTGCACCTATGGATGCTCTAAATTTATCAAATCTGAATTAGAGAGTGATGGGAAAAATTAAACATTGCTTCATTATCTTAGAGTAAATGTAAGACTCTAATCCGTAAACAAAGTGCTATAACCAGAGGATGCACAGGTCTTACTTCAGTCAAGACTCATTGGTTTCCCACACATGGTATATTTGATCTCCATTGTTGCTTTGATACTTAAGAAGTTGTTTCTTCAAAATATCCTCTTTGTGGGGCACCTGGGTGGCTCAGTCAGTTGAGCCTCCGACTCTTGGTTTCAGCTCAGGTCATGATCCCGGGGTTGTGGAATTGAGCCCCGTGCCGGGCTCTGTGCTGATCATGGAGCCTGCTTGGGATTCTCCCTCTCTCTCTCTCTCTCTCTCTCTCTCTCTGCCCCTCCCTCTCTTTCTCTGTCTCTGTCTCTCTCTCAAATAAACGTTAAAAAGTATCGTCTCTTTTTAAACCTGCTTCATAATACCGTGTGTATTTTTTTTTCAACAGTAAGGCAATAAGTTTTGGCCCCAGGTTGAAACAAATGGTCTGAATTTATGATGGAATATTTTTTATTTATGTGGCTTTTTACAGATGACTAATTTGTCATTTGACAAAGACTCTCTGAGCTCCTACCAGGTGCCAGACGTTAAGGCATTAGGTACGTGATGGAGAACAGAGGTGGGGGGTAAATAAGATGCAGCCTGTTTTCATGGGACGCATGTTGCGATTAATGAGAGTGAGGAGGAGGAAATAAATGAAAAGCAAAAGAAACCAAATAAATGAGGATTTAGGTGGTGGTATGTGGTATAGCTTACAACTGCGGTACAGTGACCTGTATTTCATCCTTTCCATGGACCTGCCAGTGAAATGATGGCAAAGATGCTTAAAACATTTAGACATTCTGCCGTCCCCGTCTTATTGGATAACGTGGTGGCACAAAACAGAGCTGACCTTCCTGTGGTACCTTTTTCTCTTTATTTCCACAACCCCACTGCTTGTTTTTCCCCATATCTTATTGGCTTCTCTTTCTCATTAGCCTTTGCTTGACTTCTGGATTTTATCGCCGACGAGGTCTTGGTCCCGGGCGACCTCATTTCCCTGTTTATCCTCCTTCTCTGAGTCGTCTTGTGAATTCCCCATGTTGTCAGGGCTGTAACTGCCATCTGTGAGCTTATGGCCCCCGGATGGATCTGTCCTTCCCCCTCTCCTCCTGGACTCCAGATCTGAGTGTGAAATGCCCACTGACATCTCCGTCTCTCACTGCTGCTCACCCATGTACAGTCCCTTCAAGAAGTTTCTGCGGTCAACCCTCTAAAATGTTGACTTACATCCTTCCCGCCCACCTTGGGACAGTCTGCCTCCCCTTCTCCCCCGTTCAGCTGAAAAGGCCTTCGAACCCCTCCTCTTGTTTCTAACTTTGCCCTCTTAGTCCATTCACTACAAATCAGCCAGACTTATCTCTTTTTTTAACTAATCATTTTCTAAGAGCAATTCCAGGTTCACAGTAACATTGAGAGAAATCATGGAGATTTCCCATCCGCCCACTGCCCTCACACACCTGCACAAGCTCCCCCATCACCAGCACCCCACGATGGACGGTACGTTTGTTATAATGCATGAAGCTGCACTGACACATCGTCATCACCCAGAGCCCACACTTCACCTTGGGACTCACTCTTGGTGAATATTCTGAGGGTTTGGACAAAAGACATACGTACCGTAAGCATATTAGATGCAGTGGTTTCACAGCCCTAAAAATCCACATGCTAGCCTGTGGCAACCCTGATATTTTAGTAGTGGTTTCAGCTTTCCCGGAAAGTCATATGGTTGGAATCATATGGTACATAGCCTTTTCAGGCTGGCTTCTCTCACTTAGGATTAGGCATTTAAGTTTTCTCCGTGTTTTCTTGTCCCCCAAAGTTATCTTTTATTATTTATTTATGTTCTTATTTTTGGGGGTAGGCAGAGAGAGAGAGAGGGAGACACACACACACACACACACACACACACACACACACAGAGAAAGAGAGAGAGAGAGAATCCCAAGCAGCCAGCATGCTCCGTATGGAGCCCAATGCAGGGCTCGATCCCACGACCCTGGGATCATGACCTGAGCCGACGTCAAGAGTCAGATGCTCAACCAACAGCCACCCAGGCTCCCGTGTATTTTAAGGTTATAAATCTGGTCGTGTCTTCCCCCTCACTTAATACCACCCTTCTTTGTCAGTACACGCAGCATAAAAATCAAACTTGTCCGCTCTGGGCTGTCCTCGCCTGTGTGTGTGGCTCGTCCGTTTCCTCCCTCTGCCCCCCTCGCTGTGCTCACACAGGCCACGTTCCTGCCTTTGGAACTGCACCTCCTGCTTCAATGCTGGGTTTGTCTGTGCTGCTGCTTCCAGGACTGTGAGAACCATCCTGACTTCTCACTCCAGGTCTCACCCTAAGTGCTGTCCCCGGGGGCCTTCTCCGATCGCACAAAGACAGCCCCTCCCACGCTTCCTGTCACAGGTCTGCCCCAACCGGAGCTTACCCACCTACCCACCCTAATAACCCCCCGCCATGGTGGCTGTTTGGTGGACAGAAAGACAGCAACACATCCAGGTGAAGATACAGACCCACAGTCCCTAATTCAAAACTTTTGGGGGTGGAAATATTTTAGAATGTAACTTTTTTCAGAAATTATTCCAGTTGAGTATTTTAGAAGGGTGTTATGATGCCTGCACAATATATCATCTGATGTCTCCGCCATTCGGAGACAGACTCTGGAGTTCCTGATGCCAACTGATGTGGACTCAGATGTGCAGAGGACTGCACTGCCCACGTGGGAAGTTTTCAAGTGGAAAATCCGCTTTCCACTGACAGCAAAACCGTCCCGAGACACCAGTGGGTGACTCACTGGAATTTGATTTTTTTTTTTTCTTTCAGCCACAAAGAGTCTATTAGGTAGCTCCATTCACACACACAGAAGCACCCTCATAGATTCTGAAATCTGGATTTTTGATGTTTGACCTGCCTGCCAGATCTTGTCGAAGGACTATTTTTTTTTTTTTTTTTTTTTTACCATTAGGACATTTTGACAATGTCATAAGGACAGACTTTCTTTCTGCTTTGAAGTCCTCCCCCCACCCCTCCAGAAATGAATCTCTGCAAGGAGCAAATTCTCCACCTGAAGGTTTTCCCATCGTGAAGGTTTTCCCAGGGTGATAAATCACAGTAACCTGCAGCTGTGTTAATAGCAAGAGGCATCCATTTACATTGGTAACCCTTTGTTGTGTGTCTCCTTCTAGATGGGTAAATTATCGATTTAAAATTGTGTTTGAAGAGGAATTATGCTTCCATACTTACTTTACTGGTAAAAAATTAATGAGACACATTGCTATAAAATAATCTAATTTTGCCTGATGTCCTTATGTGCATTTAATGAACAGAAGTAATAACTTGTAGTTTGAGGCTGGAGTCGATGAGGCATGTATTTTATAAAACATTACAACTGACTATCTGACTATAAAAATCACATTATAACATTAATGTAACATGTTTATTTCATTACCTCCTGGCATGAATGTAAAATTAATTTTGCTAACCATCCTTTCCACAAGGAAAGGAAAACCTCTATGCTGATACTACCGTGGAAGTCCTTAAATTTACCGTAACTGTTGTCGGATTGTGTTATAGTCACGTGCACAGATTTGCCCTTTGTATGAGTATTAGCGGATATGTTTGTCCAGACTGATCAGGATGATGAGTGTAATGATCTGTGAAGAACCACAGTCCACCTTTGGAAGCACACTTTATTTTGGGTCTTCCCTTCTAGGGACTGTATTTCCAACGTGGTACCTTGAAGAACAAACCTTTACGCAAGTTAGCGGAGCCTGTGACTCACAGCTGCAGTTTTAAGACTGTGCACTGTAGGGGGCGCCTGGGCAGCTCAGTCGGTTCAGCCTCTGACTCTTGGTTTCAGCTCAGGTCATATCTCGTGGTTCATGGGTTCGAGGCCCGCATCGGGCTCTGTGCTGACAGTGTGGAGCCTGCCTGGGATTCTCTCTCACCCTCTCTCTCTGCCCCTCCTCTGCTCTCTCACACACACACTCTCTCAAAATAAATAAATAAACATTAAAAAAAAAAGATCGAGTGTTGTAGGACTCCACAGGGTAGGTAGTGTCCTACCCATTTTACCTGTCCACTTATCCCACCACTGACTTCTCCATGTCACCCCATCATAGACCTGTAGCATATCAACTCTTAGGATCAATGGTTTGCAATGATTCCAGACTACATTTTTTAAACATATCTCACTTTTTCTGTGTTACTGAACATACCCCTGTGTACTGATCATCCACATCCCAGGAGCCCCCCTGTGTTTGGTGCCGGTACATACGTGAATAAGATGCCCCTGATTTTGCCTCTCTGCTTTCCATGTCCTATCTTGCCAAATAAGGATATGAACAAGGTGGTGCATTAGAAACTCTTGGAAAATATTAAAATCCCTTCCTTATGAAAATACTCATTGATTCACTTTGTACCTGGAGATACTGTAACGTGATTGGACACAATAAATTTTATTTTCCCTTCAAGGGCAGAATCCTTTCCCCGATACTAAGATGGAAGGCAGTCGGGTAGAAAGGCAAGTGGTGTGCTGTGTCCCTTTGTGATAGCAGTCGTCACAAACAGTGGTTTTTAGTTGGGGGAGAATTACGGGAGACCACCAAGACATGGTGGGTGGGGTCCAGATGTCGGCAGTTGAACAAAATGAACCCAGGCGATTCTGATGTAGGCGATTCGCAGACGTCTACTAGAGAAACACCGTGCCTGCACTTGTTAGTACTGGAACGAGGGAGTGATGGTGTGTTGGCTAATGTTTTCCTTTTTTCTCGTTTGCTTGCTTTCACGGCTTTGTGCTTTCATTTAGTCTGGTCGTCTGACCTCTGGTTTTGTCGGAGTCCTACTTTTTTTGAAAGCGTCTTGGTCTTCCTTAGATCCTTAGTAGTTCTTCCGCTCACCTAAATGATGTGAAGAAAGAAAATCTACTTGGTTGTAATAAGCTAAATCTGCTTCAAGCAAGACGATGTTTTATGACAAGAAGATTTGAAAAGTTTTAACCACTTTTTGGGATGGAGGGTTTGGGGAGTAACCTGTGAATTATGTATTAAGTTAGAATCTCATATCCGCAGTGCACATGCAACATCAAAATTCTGAGCTAAAGTCATTTCTTATTAACATTTAAGTACGATTTTCTAAAACCGAATCCTGTTTCAGTCAGAGGGAGAAAGCAAAGGGGTTTAATAAGCACCTTGTCATTGAAGGTCAGGCCCCTAACAGAGCCCTTAATTAGCACGTGGAACATCTTAGGGCTGAAAAATTTCTTGCCAAGTGATTCCATTTTTGGCCAGTTCACTCGTGTGGATGATAGAGACCATCAAAGAATTTATGGCTGAAACTTAATTTGTATTTGTTTCCCAAAATGTGTATGTATCTTCTGTACTCGCCGTTTCTCTGCTGACTTAATTGTATCCTGGGGGAATGGGTAAAAAAAAGGAACGGATATTTTCGGGAAGGTTACAGAAATTTCAGATTTCACCAGGGAATTGGATAACAATATAATTTACAGGCGTTTCATTAGGTTTTGGCTCATGAGCTGTGACTAACACATTGGGGATTATAAGTAATGCCTTCATGTTTTAGGGCCGTTCTGTGTCTTGTGACGGCTCACCGTGACCCTGTGGCATGAATCCCTCTTCTTTAGGGTTTGTCTCAGTTGCCGTCGGCTGGCTTTTGTGCTCCCAGTGTGATTGGGAGGGTGCCGAAGCCTGTCTGTCCTTGGCTCTTCACAAACCCCGTCCCCGAGGCCTGAAATCCAGTCGTGTCTTTAAATTATAGCACTTGCCATTAAAACCGTGGATCACTGAAGAATCGTTCATTAGGACGGGGGACGGAAGTGGGAAATGATACGTTATCTCTCCGCGTGGTGCCAAATTCACCACACTGTTAATGAATAATGAACAGGTATTTAGGGATAGAAGGTCCATTGTGGGTTTGCCAGCTCTCACACCTGTTTACCACACATCAGACCTGTTTGATATCAGGCAAGCCGTGTGACTTGCCTTTATCAAAAATTCCTTTAGAAAAAAATGGCATAAATCGAGTGAATTGACTCTAGGGTCCTCTGGGTTCTTGCATGTCAAATATTGAAGGGAGTATTGCTGCTGTTTCTAATTTTTAAAGTTTCTGCATCTCGATACAGCTAACTTTTTACGTGGAACCCAGGAGCGCTTATTTGGGGTTGCGATTTGATGAATTCAATCCAGAACAGCAGACTCATGAAGAGAACTGCTCTGGGCAGGGCCTGAGTGTCCTCGTGGGTCGGGTCAGTGTTCGGTCTTGTGAGAAGGTGGTAGGGGGCGGCATCCGTTCTTGCAGGACCCGGGAGGGGAGGGCTGCAGGGGCCGAGTGGGCGTCAGAGACCAGCCCTGGTGCGAGGAGCAGGCAAGCTGCGGGGCTGAGCCCCGCACTCCCGGGCGCTGGTGGAACCCTCGGGGCTGAGCAGGGAGCACACGGGCCAGGCCCGCTGTCCCTCTCTGGGGCTCCAGGGAACCCGCTTGCGTCTGAAGGAGCCCCTGGGGAAGGACTTGCGTATCAGTCTGGAGAGAGCCAGTCCCGAGTCCGCACCAAAAGAGAGGCCCTCGGGGTTAGGGTAACAGCACCGAGGAGCACACGTTTCCTAGCCCTTCTCAGTTCAGCGTGTCAGTGGGGCACCTGGTGTTTTCGGTTGGGTCCCCTGTGCTCGGGTAGCAAGTTCGATGCTGGCACTCACACCTGGAGAGGGTGGCCGAGGCGGTGGCAGGTGGGGGGTTTGCTCTGGGTCCCTGGGGCCGTGCCACCGAGAGCCGGAGGTATGCCCGCGGTGCCCTGAGGACACGGGCCCGGCAGGCGACAGGGGCAGAGGCCTCTTGTCCGTGGGGACTGGGTGGCCTGAGTGTGGTGCGGAGTGGTTCTTCCCTTACTCGTTACATTCTTAACCGCTGGGTTTCGGGTCCCCCTGTGGTGGCTGGGCAGCGACTTCTTGCAGGTGCAGCTGGTTCAGTAAAGAAATTAACAAGGCTGTGGGCGTGCTCCCCTCTGCCTTTGTCCCCGGGCTGTTAAATCGGCCTCTGCCTTGGCTCCTGCGAGCCATCTGAAGGAAGAAGATGATTCGCAGGAATGGCATCACTGAGCGGTTTTGATCTTCCCCGCTTGCTTCCCTTGGCGTGAGTCTGCTTGCAACACGCCATTGTCTCTGGCTGGAGCTGGGGACCTGTGTCCGCTGGTACTTGGCTGAGTGACTGAAGAGGCTGCCGTTCGTTGGACTCTCCACATGGGGCACTGGAAGGGAGGTGTCCCCTGCACCAAGGCTGCTTCCTTGTCTTCCCCCCAGAACATTTCCAGCTGAGAACATTGGAGAACAACCTTATTTTTTGTAATTGCTGGTGCCTAAAGCTGTTAATCATTAGGAGGGGGGGAAAAAGTGGGCTTTGTGAGCCCGCAGTGACCGAAATGCATTTGGGAATGTCGTGAGTCGAAGCTTCCAACCAAGTTTGTGCCAGGCCTGGAAACGGGTGTGCCAGGAAATTCACTCTTTATCAGGATCGGAAGAGGGGTGATTTTGTAAAGTGGGGTGCCTCCTTCCTTTCCCGAGGAGGACACGGGGACTGTTGTGGCTTGAAACACGGTCCCTTGTACAAACAAATGCCACTTCTCTTTGAAGAGCCAGGCAGACAGCCTGGCAGGGGGGGCTTTCTAGCTCAGAAGCCTTGTTTGAGAGGACAGCGGCTGGCCTGCCTCAGGGAAGCTTGGAGTAGGTGGCTTGTACGTCTCCATCCAAAGGATGCAATCTCAGCCCGTAATGAAATTGGTACAATTATCGCCAGACCTAGAGCCTCCTTCGAACAGTCCTGCTCAAAACAGCACCCAGAAAGAAGGTCAGCAAACTGGATCCTCCGGCTGTGTTCTCGTTTAACCCCGTGATGCCTCTCTGAACCACCTGTGACAAAACGGTAAGGAAAGTAATAATTGAAGCAAGATTATAGTGCAAAATGTAAGAGGATAAGTTTTGAATAAGATCTACAGTAAGTTGAATGATAAGATCTGAGTTGAGTTGTCGAATAAGATCTGATCTAAGGGGATAGGTTTTTGACTAAGAACTTCTCCATCTCGTGTTTACTGAATGGTTATTACCCAGCAGGGTATTGAGTAAGCCTCTGAGGGTGTTTCCAGCTGGGAGGGCCTGACGTCCACCCACGGATCTTTTCGGACCCCCTGCAGCGTACTGAGTGACAGAGGGTGCTGGTTAATCTCTCGGGATCCGGACCGAGAAAGTCTGTCTTCGGGCCCAGCCCCGCCACCTGCTAGCAGTGGGACTTTGGGAAAGTCTGTCTCGCTAAGCCTCTGGACAATGTAGATGTGACGAACCGTACGTCGGAGGGCCGTCGTAAGAGCTGGGGGACAACGCACGTCCAGTGGCCAGCTCAGTGCCCCGTGCAGAGCTAGTACTTTGTTCATCGTAGTGATTATTATTATAGTAAGTATTAGATTTCTTTTTTTTTATGGTTGGATGACACGCCGCATACAGCAGCCTGTCCGAAGGAAGTGGAGATTTGCACGACAAAATGTCGCTAATTCAGAGGAATGGAAGATGTGACTTTATTTGGAAATAGGGGTGTTGCAGATGTTATTGGTGAAGATGGGGTTATACTAGAGCGAGCCCCTGATCCAGCGTGACTGACGTCTTTGTGAAAAGGGGAGATCTGGACACAGAGCACACACGTAGAGTAATTTGCTGTGCAGCATTACAAAACGAATGAAGGTGGTCTGGCTTCTCTTCCTCACCATCTCTCTTCCACAAGAGATTCGAGATCATTTAATGACATTGTTAGCTGTTAAGTAAGAGGCGCTTATTTTGTGCTCGGGTGGCGGTGCTAACACATTCCCACTGTTTCTGTAAACCCTGTGCCCGTGATGGGGCGGGCGTTTGCGCTCGTCTCCATTCTGTGTGTGTGAGCGCCGAGACGGGGCAGGATCCCCTTCCTCAGGTGCAAATCTAAGACCGTGTGACTCCAGAGCCTGTGCTCGTAGGTCGGGATCCGAGGGTCTGCGGGCCACGGGGAGGGGGAACTCGTCTCTCCCGAGGGCTGGGTCAGAATGTTTCCCCCTCGCAACACTTAGTGTCGCCTCCAAACACGAGCGCCCTCCGTCTGTCTTTTCTTAGCCGGTCCACGTTTTAGTCACGGAATAAAATCGTGTTCTCGTTTGTTCACACGTTGATTTAATCACAGACTTTCACTTGAGTGCCGCTTGAGTGCCCAGAATTTTCCGGGCACTCGGGGTAAAGGAATCAGGCAGAAAAGGTCCTCGTGCCGAGGGGGCTCGTCTGTCAGCAGACGTGGACCCTCTCCTCCCTTACCCACACCCAGGACCAACTCCCGTCTCGCTTCCCCGCGTCTCTTGTTCGTTCCGGGCACGTCATCATTTTTGTGGGTTTTTGCCCACGCGTTCCGTGGCGCTGCAGTAAATTCACTGCCGACCTGTCTCTGAGGGACACGCAGCGCCGGTGCCGTCGGAAGGGGCCTTCCGTTCTCCCCCGCAGCTTGCAGTGTGGTGGCCACTCGCACCCAGGGAAAGGGACGTCCCGGGGCTCCTGCCAGACAAGACCCGGAGCGCGGACGGCAGGATGGTCTCCGGCGTGACTTAGTTTACCCCGGAGGCCCGAGAAGCCCATCTGGCTTCGCTTCCCAGCCGCGTCCTGGCCTGTTTCGGGGACCGACCGCTGCCAGCAGTGCCGTGCGATCCAGTGACCGCTCGTTAGCGGGTTGCCACGGAGGGCCGAGGCGTCGCCCACGGCTTGGGGTGGGCCGGTGGGTGGCTCCCAGGAACGGCGCGACTGCCCCCGTCTGGAGGGCGGCTGTGCGGGATGGTTCAGAGGAAGACGGGCTTATTCGTTTCAAGGCTCCTTTATTTCTTCCCGCTTATTACTTCTTTTGGACTCGTTGTTGTTCGGTACTGGACATGACAGTAGTCACCACGGTGACAGGCCAGTACTGACTGAATCACTGTTCAGGGGGGAATTTCTTACTCTGCGTAGGCGACTGGGACCGCCCAAATCTGTGCCACGGGTTCAGGCTCACAAGGTTTGGTCTCCAGTCTGTAGGAGCCGATTATCTAGGAGGGAAGGGGGAGGAGGGCAAGTGCGGGGCAAGTGGTAACTCCAAGAAGGCGTCATCAGTGGTCATTAGTGCGCCACTGAGGGAACTTGGGGGAAGGGCGCTGGCCCAGGGTGATTGCAGGTATGTGTGTGTGTGCGCGCGCGTGCGCGCTCGCGTGGGAAGGAGGGAGAGAGAGAGAGAGAGAGAAATAGGGAGGGAGGGAGAGGGCCCCCTGCAGGAGGAGGTCTGAGCTGAACTCTGAGGGTAAGTGGGAATTAGCACAGGAGGAAGTAGGAGGGAGAACGTTCCAGAGAAACGTTCTCCATGGGAGGGAGAATATTAGAGTGCTGAGAGATGAGGCTGGGAGGTAGGAAGTGAGGGGGGGAGCAGTGGCAAATCACCACCCGGAAAGTAACGGGAGGACAGTGAGCGATTCTCAGTAGTTTGATGTATTTTAGGAAGGTCATTCTGGGAGTCCTGGGTTAGAGAGCTGTAGGGATGCCGAAGGACAGGCTAAGGAACGGAGCAGTTAGGGGCTGCGCAGACGTGCGTGTGGTGGGGCCCGGGCAGGGCTGCAGCGCCGGGTGGGGGCGCGTCGACAGTGCTCAACGTTGCTCATCATCAGGGAAGTACAAGTCAAAACCACGATGAGATACCACCTCACACCTTCCAGAGTGGCTCACATTAACAACTCAGGCAACAACAGATGTCGGGGAGGATGCGGAGAAAGAGGATCTCTTTTGCTTCGTTGGCGGCAATGCAAGCTGGTGCGGCTACTCTGGAAAACAGTATGGAGGGTCCTCAGAAAACGAAAAACAGAACTCCCCTGTGACCCAGCAATTGCATGACTAGGCATTTCTCCACGGGATACAGGTGCACTGTTTCGAAGGGACACATGCGCCCCCTTGTTTATAGCAGCGCTATCAACAATAGCCAAAGTATGGAAAGAGCCCAAATGTCCATCGATATGTCCATGAATGGAAAAAGAAGATGTGGTATATAGATACAATGGGATACTACTTGGTGATGAAAAATAATGAAATCTTGGCATTTGCAACAATATGGGTGTAATTGGGGGGTATTATGCTAAGTGAAATGAGTCGGAGAAGGACATAGAATTTCACTCATATGTGAATTTAAGAAACATAACAGATGAGCATAAGGGGGAAGGAAAAACAAGATAAAAACATAGAGGGAGACAAACCATAGAGACTCTTAACTACAGAGAACAAACTGAAGCTTGCTGGAAGGGAGGTGGGTGGGGGATGGGCTAAACGGGGGATGGGCGTCAAGGAGGGCACTTTTCCGGAGGAGCACTGGGTGTTACGTGTAAGTGATGAATCACTGGGATCTACTCCAGAAGCCAAGACTACACTGTAACTTAACTGACTTGAGAATAAAATAAAATTAAAAACACCCACTAGATTTCCACAGGCTGTTCTTTCTGAGGGGTTTCTGAGACGCTCTTCTTTTTAAGCACAGACCTTGCTTACTTTTTATCAAACTAACTCTGGTAAGTTCTGTCAGTCACAGTGTCAGGAAAGGCAGTTCTGTGTCTTCCACAAGAATCCCCACAAAGTAGCTTACTAATGTCCAGTCAACACATGCTAGATTCAACCCTTCAGTTGACCTTAAACACAGGGCAGTTGGAGTCTACTCTTGGAGAATAGAAACCTATGCCTTATTTATCGTGGGGAGGGTGAAAGAGAGAACACGTTAACTCGAAATCTTTTCCTTGAAATATTCCAGAAGATTTGTTAATCAAAAGTGTGCATGGAGTATCTCTTGGTATAAGAAGAGGAAGACAGAACATAAGAAATAGAGTGTTTTGTTTTTTCCGGCAGACGTAATGGTAATGTTTGATGTTGCATTAGGACAGGCTGAATTAAACGTTTCCAGTGGGTGGCTCAGTTGGTTGAGTGTCTGACTTCAGCTCAAGACACGGTCTCACAATTGGTGGGTTCGAGCCCCACGTCAGGCTCTGTGCTGACAGCTCGGAGCCTGGAGCCTGCTTTGGATTCTGTGTCTTTCTCTCTCTCTCTCTCTCTCTCTCTCTCTCTCTCTCTCTCTCTGCCCCTCCCCTGCTTGGGTACTGTCTGTCTCTCTCTCTCAATAATAAATACTACCTCTCAATCATAAACATTAAAAAAATGTTTTTGGTGAGATCAGTACAAGGGTCGTTGGTTTTCCAGGCTGACCCTTGTGGGAGAACCTTACAACAACATGGTTCTCTTAGCAGCCTGAAGCCTGGTCATTCTTCCACCCCATTCCATCTTCTGTCCTATTTGCTGGGTCTGGCATTAGGTAAAAGCAGGTAAACCGTATAGCATTTCCCAAAGTGCAAGACATTGGGTGAAAAAAATGATTATTCTGGTGTTGGATTATTTGAAAAAAAAAAAAGCCTACTGGACAAAACTAAACGGATTGATTTACTGCAGAGCTTTTCAGAGCCTTAAAATGCTGACATGACAGCCATGAAAATAAGAACCAAAGTTTATCAAGTGCCTACTGTGGTCAGGCACTATTCTAAGGACTTTACCAGAATTAACTTGTTTCATACAACAGACGTACAACGTGGGTGCTGACATTACCCTCGTTGTCGACACGGGGAGACCGAGCGCAGAGAGGTCCTGCGTGTGCCGAGCTTGCGCAGCTGGAAAGCCTCTCTTTGAAGGCAGGATCCAGTATGTATAGACGTGCACAGACTTCCTTGACCACATCCTTTGCCCAACCCTTTTTCCTCTGTGATGTGCATTGAAGTTAATATCGTGTGGGATATAATTTGGGAAATGGGGCAGAGGACACGGTACAGAGGCACGCTGGGGAGGGCACCGTAGAACAGTTGGTATTTTCTCTGACATGAGAGGTGTGTGACACGGTGGTCCAAGACTGGGAGACCCTCACCTCCTCTCTGGCGTCAGCAGCAGTACCATAGGTCCGTGATCCTGTATTTAACCGCCAGCAGAAACTGGGCTTTCATCCAGAATGAACTCGTCCATCTCTGGCAAGGTGAGTCTTTGCTGGGATAGTACTTGGACATATTTCAGTGACAGAGACAATATATTCTGGCCCTTCTGTGTCAAGCACAAGCCCTACGTCCATGACCCTTTGCTTGGCTTATGGCCTTAGCCACACTGGCTAAGCCTCAAGTCTGGCTTTTATCAGATAGCAAAGTCTTTTTTTTTTAAGTTTATTTATTCATTTTGAGGGGAGAGAAAGGGAGAGAAAGAAAATCCCAAGCAGGCTCCACACTGCCAGTGCAGAGCCCAACGTGGGGCTCAAACGCATGGACCGTGAGATCGTGACCGGAGCCAAAACCAAGAGTCGGATGCTTAACCTACTGAGCCATCCAGGTGCCCCAAGACAAAAAAGAGTTTTAACAGTTTGACTCTGTTTTCTGCTTATACTAAAAACCTTATTCTTCTTAAATTGTCTCAACAGGTAGTGTGTGGATAAGTAAAAATAAATGGCAGATATACACAGAATACTCAACTTTTCTCCTACATCAAAGAAATTTAAGAATGAGGCAGTGTTTTTTTCTACCAACCAGAGTGGCAAAATTTAGCAAGTTTGATAATGCTAGCATTTGATGATACTCACATGCCCTTCCGTTGGGAAGGTCAGTGATTACAGCATTTGTATAGGGCGGTTTGGGGATATCTACCAGACTTGAAAAAAGGAAGTTCACATCCTTGGACCTAAAGTACCTGCTGTGTGTACTTTCAGGAATTTCTCCTTTGTTTTCTATAGCTCATCCTTTAACATGATGGATTATATGTAATTGCCGGGGATTGTGTGTCCCTGTCATAGGATGAGCCATCCTCACTGACAGATATTCTGCAGCACCTGTCCCTGAAGGGGAGTAACCCCTGACCGCATGGCCATCACTCTTGGCTGAACTGTTTGCTTCGGCCGGAGGAATTGAGTGGCAGTGATACATGCCATACCGGGACAGAAGCTCAAAAGCCCAGGATTGGCCCCACTATTTCTAGTTCCCCTCCGCCAAGAACTAGATGGAAGTCGCCCCTCTAGCCTCATTCCTGGAATAAAAACTTCATGGAGCCAGTCTGAAGTCCACTATCAGCTGATGTATATGTGAGCCACAGATACTGTCATTGGAAGCCATGGACACATTATTATTTTAACCACAGCATAGCCTGTCATGAGCTAATAATAAAAGATCAATATCTACTTTTCCCATAAATGTTCAATATAAATCTTAGTTCTGGTTTGTCTTCCTCTTTTTCAAACTGTACCACAGTGTTTTCAATAATTTGTAGCACATTTTGAAATCCGAAGGTATAAGGACTTCCGCTTTGTTCTTTCTCAAGATTGTTTTTTCTGTTGGAGGCCCCTTGCAATTCCATGTAAATTTAGGATTGGCTTTTCTGTTTCTGCAAAAATGGCACTAAGATTTTACAGGGATTGAGTTGAATCTGTAGATCACTGTGAGGAGTCTTGCCATCTTAACAGTGGCTTCTGACGAGAGGTTCGTGGTAATCTTACTGAGGATCTCTTGTAAGTAATGAGTTGCTTCTCTCTTGCCGCTTCTTTGTCTTTGCTTTTCAACATTTTGGTCACAATGTATCTTGGTGTATGTCTGCTTGAATGTATCCTGCTTGGAATTTGTCGAGATACTTGAATGTATAGACTTATGTTTTTTATCAGTTTGGAAAGTTTTCAACCATTTGTTCTTTAAAAAAAATTTTTTTTATTTGAGAGAGAGATAGCATGTGTGTGTGAGGCAGGGAGAGGGGCAGGGGGGATGAGAGAAGGAACCCTAAGCAGGCTCTGCACTTAGCACAGAGCCCAGTTCAAGGCTCAGTCCCATGACCCTGGGATCATGACCTGAGCTGAAATCAAGAGTCAGACGCTCAACTGACTGTGCCCTCCAGTGGCCCCTTAACCATCATTTCTGTAGATAGTCTTCAATTCCCGTTCTCTCTTGCCTCTCACTCTGGGACTTCTGTTGTGGACATGTTGGTACGCTTGGGTGGTGTCCCTTAGGCGTCTTACCATCTGCCGGTTCAGCTTCATTCTCTTTTCTCTGTGCTCCTTAGACTGGATAATTGTAACTGACTTCTCCTTAAGTTTAGTGACTGTTTCTTCTGCTTGCTCAAATCTGCTGTGGAAAGCTTTGAGTGAATTTCTCCTTTCAAATACTTGCCAGGTTCAAAATTTCTGTTTTGTTCCTTTCTAGTATTTCCATCCGTTTATTAATATTTTTAAATTGTTGAGACATCTGTTAGTTTCCTTTTGTTCTTTGTCTATAGTCTCTTCTAGCCATTTGAGCATATTTAAGACCGTTGATTTTTTTTTTTTTTTTGAAGTTTTACTTCTTTAATCTCTAACGTGGGGCTGACAGGCTCAAGCTCATCAAGAGTCGGATGTTCAAGCTACTGAGCCACCCGGTCGCCCCAAGACAGTTGATTTAAAGTCTTTTCTTTCCATTATCTGTGCTTCTTCAGGAATAGTTTACTGTCTTCTTTTCCTGTGAATGTACCGTATTTTCTTTTTTCTCTGCATGGCTGATGCTGTTGAAAAGTGGACATTTGGAAAAATATGATGCGGTGACTCTGGGTGTCAGACTTTCCTATTTTGGGGGGTTTGTTGCTGATGCTTGATATGGGGTAGAGTTGTGTGTTTCTTTAGTGACTTCCCTAAACTACTTTTGGAAATATTGTATTCCTTGTCCCATGGTCTCTGGAATTTCCGTTCCTTTAGCTTGGGGTCAGCTACTGCTTAGACCACCGTTTCCTAAAGTGCCTGCACTAAAATGAAAGAATGAAGTAAGGCATCGTTCCCCCAGCCTTGCAAACTGGTTCTGCGTTGAGTCACTTTTATGCTTAGCTGTGCCGTTTCCAACTGGCCTTGGCATCACTGTCTCTTCACCCTGAGCCCCAAGATCATCTGGGGACGCAGGAGCCTTTGGTCGTCTTCTCCTTTTTTTCTGATGTGTTGTGCTCCGTCCCCGTGTGGCTTTCCAGATTTCCCATTCTGTACAGCAGGCGTCCAAGCACTTCTTGTTGAGGCGTCTCTCCCCCAGCGTTTCCTCCCAGGCTCTGGCGTCTTCTTGGCCCAGCTGTCCCCTTTTCTCACACTTGCCAGTGACCTGTTCGTGTGTCTGTTGGTGTTGTCTAGGAATGCCCTCACCACTGCCAGCTAGTCACCTTGATGGGCCAAACAACCGAATGGGCTTTCCCTCAGTCCCTCAGGAAGCCCCACCTCGGTCAGAACAGACAACTCCTTTAGAACAGGGCTGACTCCATTCCCTCCGGGCTCAGGAGTCCACACTGGGATTGTGGGCTTTTGCCTCGAGACCGTCACACATCTCTGGAGGGGATGGGGGCCTGGGCAAGTTAAATGCTAACCATGTTCTCTTACTGTGTTTGAGTCACTTTCCTCTTGATTCCTTGTTAGTTGCATTGCTGTAAACCTTGGACTAATTTGTACAGTTTCAATGAAGTTCATTCTAAGACTTTTTGCTTCTTTTGTATTTCTGTGCATTTCTTGGAATGCCCTACTACAGCATTTTTCTGATGTCCCGTGTCATCTCCTTTTAATTTACTCTTAGTGCTGGAAATGTAAGAGTTGCTGATGGAATTTCTTTTTAATGTTTACTTATTTATTTTGAGAGAGAGTGCCTGTGAGCGGGGGAGGTGCAGAGAGAGAGGAAAGAGAGAGAGAGTCCCAAACAGGCTCCACAGTGTCTGCACAGAGCCCATCACAGGGCTCCATACCATGCACCATGAGATCATGACCTGAGCTGATGTCAGGAGTTAGAAGCTTAACTGACTGAGCCACCCAGGCGCCCCGCTGATGAAATATTCGGAAGCCAATGCCTGTATAACTATTTATTAAAATGCTTATCATTTGAAAACCACTTTTGCTTATTAATTGGTGAAAATGGTAAAGGTTTTTATTTCTGCTTACTGAGTAGCAAATAGCTGCTCTCTTTGAAGGAGGTAGCAAGTCTCCAGAAGAATTCCTTGTTGGCTGTTAGTTTCAATGACTGACTTGCCCTACGTCGTTGTCTTAGGGTTCCCAACCACAGAGAACCAAACAAATACAAACAATAAAAATCAAAACTCAAGCTTACTTCTTGGGGAGAATTCTCTTTAAGAATAGACCAATAAAAAAGTTGTGTTTACTTATTTTTAAGTGAAATTCATTTAAGTCTGTAGATGTCCATTGGAGAGTATCCTTACAAGCAGTGTTAGTACAAGGTAAGGCAAGAGGAAGAAAAATAATGATGAATTACTTCTTTCCATGTAAACAACTCACATTTTATCTGGAGGCATTACTTATTGGATTGCAGTAAGGTTTATTTAGAGCTTATAATGATTCCTTAATAAGGAATGTGTTTTGAAAAATTTGTAAAGCCACGGGATCCTGCAGTTTGTATGATGTACCTGTGCTTTTTAATGAGGCAAGACGGCATTGATTTTTTTGTCCTACCTCGAAACGGAGGCATTCTCCAATGACTGTAAAGTGCTTTTGGATACTTTAAACGGAAGACCGTCCTGGCATATTGTGTGACAAGGTGTGACCTTCGTGTCAGAAGAAAGGGGACAGTACATACTCTGTGGTTTGGTACAGAGTGCACAGTTTGGGCTCTCGATACGAAGGCAGCAGTTGTCAGGAAATCACCTCCCCCCGGCTGGCCAGGAAGCTAGGCCACAGTCAGCTGCCTAAATAAACATTAGTAATCTACTCGAGCGTACGACATCTCTGTTTTTCCCCCCGTTCTACAGTCTTAGAACACTTACTAGAATACATTTATTGAATCACTACACAGCTAACCTTGTAATATTTTGGATGTATGTACCCTCCTGCAGCAAACAGTAAAAGGAGGCCTCAGCCGATGTTAAATAGTTATTATGTGGCACGTGGGCCATTTCAATGCCTGGCAGGGAGGGGGGCTGTGTGTTTCAGAGGGAGTATGAGTATTCCGCGGTTACCGTCCTAATTCTGCATTGGATTATGTATGTGTATCAGTACAGAAAACTCCCGTCTCCTCTTCCGGCTTGAGTTTATTCAGAAAATTGGTACCATTCCATCGATGAATTTCCTTGAACCCCTTGGAAGAAAGTGTTTTGCAAACGTCAAAGTATCATGCGATTCTTGAGTTACAGGAAACTTTAAGACCATTTAGCCAATCATAGCGCCTCACCTTTTATTTTGTTTTGTTTTTTAAGAAAACAAGTCCCTGAGATGTTAGGTGTCTCACTTCACATCCTTTATGGTGATAGTTCTATGGTAAAATGGTTCATATTAAAAATGTATTTCAGGGGCACCTGGGTGGCTCAGTCGGTTGAACATCCAGCTCTTGATTTTGGTTCAGGTCATGATGTCAGGGTTCGTAGGATCGAGCCCTGCATGTCAGGCTCTGTACTTACAGAGCGGAACCTGCTTGAGATTCTCTCTCTCCTGCTCTGTCTGCCCCTCCCCCGCTTGCTTTAATGCACGTGCTCTCTTTCTCTCTCCCTAAAAATAAATAAACATTTTTTAAAAAAGTGTATTTTAGGTGTAGGAGGTTAGAAAAAGAAAATCCAGGAGAGCATCACCAGAATAGAACTCAGTGATCTTAGAACTGTCAGGGTGACTTTAGGGGATGGGACTTTTAAAGAGCTTGTTTGAAAGGAAAGAGTCACTACCAGAAGAAGGACAGAGGAAATGACACCATGTTAAGAAGGTCAAGAAAGACAATTATGAATCTGGGAGCAGATCCACAAAGAGGAAAATACCCAGAGTACGCTGTTGAATGCAGTTACATCTTCTTGGAGGGAACTGTCACCTGTGTGTTCTCTGGTTTGGTCCAGTGCTCGTGCAGATACTTTATGTGAATGTGTTGATGGCCTGCAGAAGATTCGAAGTTGGACGGGGAAGACCGATAATGTGATTTATGTTAGAATCCGTATTAAAGAGGACGTGGGTCTTGAGCCCATGAAGACAAAAGTAGAGAGTTCTGGATGTAGTCTAAAAGAGCAATAAAAACAAAAACCACTCTAAAACCATTGGGCTAAGAAAAGTCAAAGTTTGTCAGCGCTTCGAGGCATAGCTGACATATGAGGAACTGCACGTCTCGTGTACAACTTCATGGGTTTGGACAAAAGGCATTATTTTTTATTATTTTGATTGTAATGAAATTCCAAGGCACAAAAAAAAGAGAAAGAAAAGAAAAGAAAAGAAAAGAAAAAAGAAAAAGAAAGAAAGAAAGAAAGAAAGAAAGAAAGAAAGAAAGAAAGAAAGAAAGAAAGTAACCGGCCAAAATATTGCCTTGCTTACATTTATACCAAATATTGTGCCCAGCACAGAAATAATTGTCGCCCACCCTTAGCAGGCCTGCTGCATGAAGGTGGTGGTCTTCAGCTGGCTAACCTGTCCTGGGCCCCAGATCTGGCATAGCTCAGGGGACAGACCGACTGTGGGACCACAACCAGAGCTGGGCATTCGCCAGCTTTGAGCCCTCAGTCATTCCGGGAGGCGTGGGGGCCGAAGGCACTGAGGCCTTGAATTGCTTCTCTTTGGTCAGAAATTGTGCCTATGTGGCCCTAAGCCCAATCCCCATTCGGTATGTGAGACACCCAGATCTAAAAAGCACACGTGACGTCTAAACGGGCTCGAAGCGTGAGGGTTTCAGACATTCTGCCTTCCTCTCCCTCACCGTATACATGCGGTCTACACTGTGGGAAGGGGCACGTGCATCTCTGTGACCCGTTGAAAACCCTCAGGTAGAACTCTTAGTCTGGTTCTCTCATGAGGACAAAGTACTGTCACTCACTATCTGACAATCTTCTGCTTCAGGAATAGGACTTTCCCAAGGGTCCTCTACAATGATGAGGAAGAACTTTCTCATAATTACAGTTAATGAAAAATTAAATGAACCACATATCTCCTCGTGGCCAGAAATACTTAGAGAGTGATTATATGGGCAGGATCTGGTGCCAGGTGGGGGATTGGACTGCATGGCCTCTAAATTTCAGTCGGAAGCTGAGAGTCTCTGCTTGTTTCTGCCTAAACGTCTCCAGTCCCTTTTATTTTCCCAGACACTTTCTTTTTTCTTTTTTTTTTTTTTCCAACGTTTATTTATTTTTGGGACAGAGAGAGACAGAGCATGAACGGGGGAGGGGCAGAGAGAGAGGGAGACACAGAATCGGAAACAGGCTCCAGGCTCCGAGCCATCAGCCCAGAGCCGGACGCGGGGCTCGAACCCACAGACCGCGAGATCGTGACCTGGCTGAAGTCGGATGCTTAACCGACTGCGCCACCCAGGCGCCCCCCCAGGCACTTTCTATCATGAGTAATTGACAGCATGTATTTTTTATCTAATGCATATAAATTAATGTCTATGAATAGTTCTAGAAAGTGTTATTAGACACTGTTTTCTAACATAGGCTGTAAGTGTAAAAGTCTGCATTTTACAGGTAACAGCCAGATTCGCCTGTATCTGGAGTAAGTGCAGGTAGAGCCGAAGTGGATTATTCTGGAATAACGAGCAAGCTTTATTAAGGGATGGGAGTCACCATCTTTTTAAATTTGTATGTCTGGGACACTAGTCGTGTCTCTTAACATTCAGAGTCGCTCCATTTAATGACCTTCAGCGCGAAGCAGTAATTTTGTGGCTTGCCCCCCACTAACCTCAAGGACTTGCCATGATCTCCTTCCTCTGACCATTTTGTGCCTGGTTTTGTGTCTTAAATATGACTTCACGTTCTCAAGAAAATGCATCTTCCCCCGCTGAGTGGCGTTTCTAGGGAAATGAACCTCAGCATTACTGAATACTAGTTATCGTCATCATTGTGACTTTTAGGGGAGCTAATTTTTGTTTCAGGATCAAATACAATGTGCATCTTTGCTTTATGAAACAGTTTGTATTTTTTTTCTGGTAGGATAAGAATTCCTCTGAGCATGTACGTATTACGTTCAAGTAAAATAAATCCTCTTAGCTTATATGACTTTAAATTTTCTTACGTTGGGAAATGGTTACGAGGAAATCAAGATATTTGCTGTCTGCAATAAAACAATTCTTGAGAAGCAATGAGGACATATTCTGATAGCAGCTATATTAGCAGGTGAAAGATAAAAGGAGAATGTTTGCATCAGAAAGGAATGATAATAGTAATATGATAGAGGCCCAGATTGTTCCCTAAACACGGTTAACTGATATTTGCTGGATGTATGGCCTTGGATACATTTCTTGACTTTTCTCAGCCCAGATTTCTGCATTGGTAAAATGGGGATAATTGTTGCTGGCTCATGGTGTTGCACGATTCGATGAGGACATACTTACATACATGCAAAGCGTGTAACAGCCTATCTAGTATACAGTAAGTGCTGGATGAGTGATAGCCTAGCGTTACTGCTGTCATCATCACCGCGCACTCGTGTGGTGATGGGATGGTCTTCGCGCGTCGAGGGGGTGAGGCCAGCACAGGGTTGGGGAGGGGGATGGTGGTAGAGGTCACGGCAGATTGCAGGCCAGCCCCTGGCCTTCTCTGCTCGCAAACTGTGCAGTCGTCAGCAACCACTCACCTCTCTGACTCAGAGTTCAGACACCTGCCCGTATTTTGTTATGTGTGTCTGGACTAAGGAATCTCCATTTTGTTCCTCAGTCACAAACTTCTGTCATTCTATGTGAGCCAGCATCACGATCGCCAAAACATTCGAGTGCGCGGTTCTTGAATGTTGCAAGGGGCGAATCTTAGCGGTGAAGGCGCTCAGAGCTGCTGACAACTGCCAGCGGCGGCCTGTCCCCCAGATCCAGCTGTGGGAGGCGAGCGGGGGGCGTGGGCAGGCCTCGCCTGCAGGGCTGGGCGCTAGGGGGTGCAGAGTTGTGGCTCAGCTCCGTCCTGTGATCGCTCCCTGTCATTTACAAAGACGGTGTTGGTTACCGCTCTGGCAGATCCTGGCGGACAAGATGGATGCCCCTGTGCTGCCATTCACACCTGTTTGAGGGGCAGAGGGGTTCACATGCAAATGAAGGACTGTTGGTGAAGTAAATCGATGTGCCGTACATGCAACAGTAATTCGTGATACCAGGTCAAAAAAGCCCAACTGGTGGTTTTTTCTTAGTTACTTGGACAAATAAGAAGCCTGTCAGGACTAAAACTAAATAGAATTTACTGGGCTCATGCCATAGTAGGCTAAGAAATTTTTTTTTTTTAGTGGATGTCTCGTCTTTAGGATGGAAATACCCACATACTGGGCAAGGCCAGTTACCGGACCGGAACTGAACACTACAGTCGAAGGGCCCGAGCGGCTGAGGTGTCTGAAATGTCTCTCGCCCAAGGTCGGACGGCCAGTGTGAACAACTGCGGAGTTCTTATTTTCAGAAACGGTCGTCGCGTTTACTTTCTGCTGAAGACTTGTGGGCGAATTTGCCCTTGCTGTAAAGCATTTTTCACAGAACCTGTTCTCTCGGGTCCACTAGGGCCAGCGTCCTGAGGGAGAAGGGGGTGCGTGGGTACATAGCAGTGCTCTCGCGGATACGGGAGAGTCACGGGCACTTTGGCCTATGTCCCGCCTCCAAGCAGAGCTACAGTTACTACACAAGAGTATGGCCGGGCAGATTGCATGAAGTTCTGGAAACAAGTGTGGTTCAGTGAGAACTGAATGGGAGGCACCGAGCTCCCTTTTACTGGAAATGTGTGAACAAGCCAAGAGACCCTCTTTTCAGGGAACGCCAGGTTGTGTCTGCAGTGACAGATCGCCAAGCCAGACGAACACACGTGTTCACGCTGTGCGGAAGCAGTGTGGACACTTCTGCATCCATCGCGGAGAGGCGTGCTGCAGGGAGCCACGCACTGATACGCCACGTGAGCTACAGCCTGGTGGCGATGAGCGGAGTTCCCCTGGCTGTGCCTTGGGAGTCTCCGTCCCTTTCATTTCATAGACCGGTGGGCCACAGCTGTGACTTCAGGGAATGTTTACTGAGGGACCCACGTATCTCCTGTCTTCTCCTTCTCTTTCGTTAGATGTAGAATTGTTCCGTTGGCGCGCGCGACTCCATACGGTGTGAAGACACTTGAAAAAGTGAGCCTTGGCACCTGATATGTCAAGAACAAAGGAAAAAAAAAAAAACTAGCACAACATTCCTCAAATTATTTGACTTTATCCTTGGGAAAACAGTTAAGTTTTCACAAGCAGGAGGAACAGTAACGCAAGTAAAAACGGAGCAATGAACACATGTCTGGAAGCTGCAGACGCCCAGATGACAAGGTCGAGCACACTTTGGTGCATCTCGTTAAGCCGAGGAGTATAAATGAGTATCTCCGCTGAAGATGTGCAAGACAGATGAGCAGAAAAGATGGGGGAAAGTTTAAATAATATACAGCTTTGCGGTAGCAAGTCAGTAGAAACTCCTAATGTTGTAAGAAAAATTGTTGACATCAGATCACCGAATTTGGTCATAAAACAGTGCAAGAACCTCCCAATTGAAGCTGTGATTCTACACATCTCACCAGAGTTTTTCTTTTTCTTTTTCTTTTTCTTTTTTTAAAGTGAATATTTGAGATCTACCTAATGAGGTAGAATGCTGGGAACTTTTTTCTGTGTGTGTATTTTTCTTTATTGGAAGGAATAGGAATATTCCTTCCAATAGGAATAGGAATATTCCTATTGGAATATTGGAAGGAATATTCCTTCCAATAGGAAATATTGGATGTGTTGCCTAAAATAACATTTTATTGTTAATTCTTTCTTGGTTTAAGGGGAGATTCACTTAAACTGCCTTAAGATCCTCATACAGAAAATGGGACCTCTGTAAAGAGGAGTAACAAGGCAGCGTTCTGTACTAGTTGTTTAGTGATGTTTTTGTAATGACGTTCAGGACGCTGATCTGTTACAATTTTTTTTATGTTTATTCATTTTTGAGACACAGAGACAGAGTGAGTGGGGGAGGGGTAAAGAGAGAGGGAGACACAGAATCCGAAGCAGGCTCCAGGCTCTGAGCTGTCAGCCCAGAGCCCGACGCGGGGCTCGAACCCACCAACCTTGAGATCATGACCTGAGCCCAACTGGATGCTTAACCAACCAAGCCACCCAGGTACCCCTCAAGAATTCTTTCTTGACTGTGATCCTGCGTCACTAAATGGCCATTTAGAGTGCCATGCTCCATAGGTGTGAGTAAAGACACAATGCTTCTAGTTGAATAAAATATATTAAATTATCTTCAAGTTAACACATACTGAATTCGTCTACAAATGAATCAATTTGCAGATAGTTCACAGATGGTGTGACTTGTGTGATTTAGTCAAATGTTGTTTTTAACTTTTAATTTTGTCCAGTGAGAGTTGCAGCTTTTACAGATGTCATGAAATAAGAAGTCTAGCCTTGATCTCTTGCACCCTTATTTTAGAAGAAAGGCTGTTTGGAGAGTATGAGTATATAACTTCTTTCAGACGGCATAAAGAGAAAATGCCTGTCTTCTTCTGTATAAATTAAATAGATGGCAACTTTGAACTTGGTCTCATTGCTTCGTGCGGAAAGTAGTCCCCAGGTGCTGATTAGGTTATAAAACCTGCCAAGTATAAACATGTGATTAGTTCATTTAGGCTCTCCGTAGTAGCTGTGCTGGTAAAAATGGGCTAATAATGCTGCAGTGTTAAACTGCATAAAAATCTTACTCATTTAATTCATTGGAAGGTTATTTCTTACACTGTTTCTGCAACAAGGCCAGAGGGGACTCCTGTCGCTTGTTACCCAGGCTGACAGGGATTCTTAACTCCTTGTTTCATGCTCATTAGCAGAGGAGACACTACTGGATCTAGCACTGGCTGCTACTGCGGCAGCCGACATTTTTGCTGACATTTTACTGGCCAAAGAAAGGTCACGTGGCCATCACTTCAGAGATGCAGGGGTGTGAACTCTCACCAGGTGACCAGAAGGCAGAGAGCCAGGAAAGTATTTAGTGAATAGAATTAATGATAGAACATGCTGAATCTTGTCGGTAGGTCATCGTCAGATCACCCTAGATAGATCTCATTAGTGTCGGAAGCTAAAGATTATGTGTCCAGTTTTTTTGAGACTTGACAGATTAACATACATTCTGGATGAATGTCAAGTATGGTGATTTTTTAACAGCTCAGGATGCTGTCATGTTACAGAGTTCACTTAGACCCAGTGACATTATTTGGCTCCAAGTAAAATGGCTGAAATGTAAGGAGGTCATGACAGGAAGATCTTCAACATTCAGTTATTGGATGGGCTAATGAAAGAATCCAGGCAGGAGGCAAGTTAAATTGGAGTCAAGTGCTTGACTCAAATCAGGAAGAGGGATTTGGCATGGGGTAGTAAGACCGCCAGGAGATGCTACCTGGCTCAGAGGAAAAAGGATCCAGACAGCAGCCTTGATCAGGATGGACAATATAGAAGCAGGTGAGGAGAGACCTGAAGTTGGTGTGGTTCTGGATGGTTTCCGAAGGAAAGGACGTAAACCACGCCCTGTCGCAGCTGATGTGACAGTGACTCCTGTGGCCCCCGGTGGATGATTCTGGATGGTTTCTGAAGGAAAGGACGTAAACCACGCCCTGTCGCAGCTGACGTGACAGTGACTCATGGGTCCCCGGTGGGTGATTTGCTCCACATCGGTTCAAGTCTCAAATCTTTCAATTTCATTAATAGTACATTTTTTTTTCTTAGTAGTAGGCAGGAAATAATTAGATATGTTCATAGTTTTTTTTCCTGATAAGCTTTGGTTACAACTTTCTTAGGCCAATTTGAAATCCTTTGAAAATAGTGCCTTTGGTTAGTAAAATTTCAATATTTTATCTGTATCTCCTTTAAAGAAAGATTGAATCTTATCAATACATTAGGTACTTTGTAAATTATTTTATGTGCCTCATATATATACTTTTCGCATTCATCTTACATGGATTTCTAATTTATATAAAATGATTTTAAATTTCATGGAAATATCCTGAGGCATGTAAAATATGTGTGTTATTTCATTATAAAGCCTGGAACATAAATTTTTTCAATTATTACTTAAACTTGTAATAAAATGTAATAGACCTGAATGTGTGTATTAAGAGATTTTTCCCCCAAAGCCCGGCAGTATGTAAAATAATTTGCCCTTATGCTATCAGTGAGAGAAATTCCTTATTTAACTGTAGACACTGTAGAGAAGATTATTCATGATCCAGAGACTACACTGTAGGCCTATTTACTTCTTCAATTTTTTCCCACTCAGAATTATAGGAATTTTTGAATGCCTCATTAATCTTTAAGAACCTACCCAGCAGTGTTTCAAAATCATACTCCTTCATGCACAAGAAGCCCACATATTTTATGCATCATACAGTTATATTTTGTAGAGAATAATAATGCTGTGTAAAGAAGAGATGTAAATGGAGAATAAAACAAAGGTTTTTTTCTAGTTATTTTCCTTCACTGGGTAGGATTTTAATGTTTATAATAGTTGCAACAAGCATTATCCTGTTGCTGGAAATGGATGACCCGAGCAGAATGTGCAGAAAAGGAAGGTAAGACGAGGTAATGGGCCTGAAAAGTTAGGAGCAGGTGGTATATGGGATTTCTGCAAAGTTTCACCAAAGCTGTTGGTTTTGGTTTTTCTAGTCCTCTCCATCCCCCTTTATCTGCGTTACTTTGATAACTTTTTTTTTTTTTAGGAAGGTCTTCTGACTTTTCAGATTGTGTTAGCGACTTGGATCAGAACACCCTGTATTTACCCCTGATACACAAAATACATCCCACTTGTATGTGGTTGTAGTTGGCTATTTACTAAAGTCTATCTTTGTTAGGGCAGAGACTGTCTTTTGCTATCCATTCGTCTCTAAAACATGCAAAGTAATTAGTGCCTGTTTGTTGGGTGGTAACTGTTTGTTGAATGAATGAACATTAATACTCAGCCTGGTTGAATGGATTGAGTTGTGTGCGTTGGAGTTACTTGGATGTAAAATAAGGAGGGAAAGGTAAACTTCAGGGTCAGAATTATTGGATGGAATTCTTTCCTCTTGTCTACACTTGCATCTTACAGCCAGTGGGAGGACAGGTATCTGGGAAATAGGAGTTCCGAGGTGTAATGTCCCATCTTACAGCCAGTGGGAGGACGCTCATCTAGGAATAGGGGTTCCGAGGTGTAATGTGCCTCTTGCAAATAGTTACTTTTCGATGTTGGACACATTCGCAAACTACCCTCAGCTTTTGTGTCTGCATTTGTAAAAAGTTAAAGTTAACTCTGATTTACAAGATCCTCTGAGTAACAGCGTTATAAGACAATGTTACAAGTCCTTCAACACTAATGATGAGGCTGAGAAATTAACTGGGGAGGAAGGCCTCCCATTAGGTAGAGAGGGGCACTGCTCTGTTCTGTCACGTTTCAGTAACCTTGGCAGCAGGAAAACAACCGCGGGTTCTCCTGACTCTCTGGACAAAATGAGAAACGTCAATATGTTCACAAGAATTCCAGAGATCCAGGAATGGACACGAAAAGTGTGTTTGTTCCCGGAGCATGGGCCCAGCCGCAGGAGGTCACTGCGGAGATGCAGGGCTCAGGAGCTAGGCCTTGGCCTCACTCAGAAGGAGGCGTGTGAGTTCCACGGCAGGACCCAGCCAGGAAAGGTCGGTGGGGCCGCTTCTCTGCTCTCAGCCACTCAACCCCAGTTTCTCTTACGTCCCCACTTTGTCCCAGGGCGAGGCACCACCTGATCTCCTGCTGGGGATGAAGCCGAGGCAGCTGGCAGCGTGTGTGCCGTGGAGGTGGCACACATCATTCCTTCTCTCTCTGTCTTTTTGGGGAGAAATTAGAGCTTTTTCGTTTTGCTGAAAGATACCCACCCAAGGATATTCCCTGGCTGTGTGTCCAGGAAGCAAAGGAGAATCAGTTTGGGTCAGCATATAAAAGTTTACCGCTGGGTGGCTCTATTGTTCGACTGTCTTTCAGTCAAGAGAAACGATCGGATGCGTTCAGTATGTACTGTATTAACTGCAGAATCATCGTGCGCTTTTGTGAGCTGTTCCGTTACAAATCTGCACTTCTTCGGGATGTGATCATGAAACAGTAGAAACATACACTAAATGGGCATCAAAGTGATTTTGTAAAAGCACATTTAATAGACTGGAAATGAATTCACAGTGTGTTATTAATTTTAAAATGCATATTATGAAATGAAATGCTAATTTTCGTAAATTTTATGTGTGAATATCTAGACAATATGGACATATACATAAATATATTAATAGTACTTACTGCTAATATTTTTGTTTTAGGTAGTTAGGTTTTCTCATTCTCCCAATGAACATGTTTTTCTTACATAAAGAAGTAGAAATAATAAAATTTGTGCACAAAATACATTAAATATGTAGATCTGAAATGATCACAAGAGAATTTAAATTCAAGTTTATTCTACTTCAGCTACTGCTCAGCTAGAATTAGTAACTTCCTTGGTCAAAAGCTTCAGAGAGGCTTATGATACCCTAAAGGAAATTTGCCAGAAAATTCAGGGGTAAGAATGTGGCAAGGGAGGAGTTAAACGTAGCTGGCCTGAGATGTGTTTCCCCTATGATTGTCATGGGGTGTTCCACAAGGCAGTGGGGGGGGGGGGGAAGTGGGGAAAGCAAGGCATAAAACTGGCGTGTGCTTGTAAAACTTACAACTAGACCTCTGGGCAAATATACCAGTATTTGCTAGGAGGCAAATTCTTATCTATCAAGTGTGTTGAGTGGGATGTTTCTGTTTTGCATTTGCTTGTGGGAAACAAACTTACAAACTATAGCTATGAAGCATAGCTCCCTGGAGCCTGTCACATAAGCTGCACAACTTTCAGGGGTATAAAATGCAAGTGTTTCATAATTTTAACTCTCCCTGTTTTGTGAAAGACCGTGTGCAACCCTAACTTAGAGAAGTTGGCTATTGTTCTGGCCAGAGATTACATGCTTCATAAAGAAGGAGGCCCTGGGAGCCCCGTAGGATGTGGTAGACCTCTCCCTGTTTTTCCTGTACCTCTTGTTTGCTTATATTCTTAAAATTATTTAAAAAGTTTGATACTGGCTGTCTGAGTTTTCTAGGGCTACCGTAACACACTATCACAGACCACGTGGGTTGAGCATCAGATATTTATTTTCTCACAGCTTAGGAGCCCCAGATGAACTACCTGGCTTCTGGTTAGAACAATGTGGTGAGGAGTAGAGAAGATGAGGTCAGATAAGCCAAGCTAGACGGGTGGGTAGACGACAAGGAGGTAGGTGGGTAGGTAGGTAGGGAATTGCCCACTGGATTCACATCAGCCCAGAGAGTGGGGCACTTCTGAAGCCTGCAGGAACAGCCTGGACGGGGAAGGGGGGGCAGATTCACAACTTGGCTCTCACACGCAGCCCAGGGCCTGCTTTCAGAGACTGTGTTACTTGGCTAGGGTTGCCCGACAGAATTCTGCAGATGGGGTGGCTTTTAAGTAGCAGAAACTGACTTTCTCACAGTTGTGTAGGGTGGAAGTCCAAGACGAAGGCGTTGGGTGGCTTTGTCTTTTCCTGAGACCAAACAGCTCTCTGCTCGGTGTGCACGTGGCTCCTTCTCACTGAGTCTTCGTGTGCCTTTTTATCCCTTCCTCTTCGACTAAGCACGCTAGTCCTCTCGGACTGGAACCAGCAGCATGGCCCCATTTAGCCTTAGCGTTCTGGGCCTGATCTCCAAATACGGTCACGTGCTAAGGTAGGAAAAGTTCGGACGTCAGCTTGTGAATGGGGGGAGAACACAATTCGTTCCGAAACACTGGATGAGGTCTCTGATCTGCATGTACCTGATTGGAAAATCGAATCCTTTATGTGAACTCAGAACAAAATAGTGGTTGTGAGTTGTGATACTCTCTCGTTGATATAAGAGCTGTGCTATTATCAAAACAGTCGCATGTCGTAACAAATTCACATAGAAAGTTTTATCACCAAGCCCCTAACAGCATAACCATGTAAAAGTGAGTGTCTGAAATGTGTGAAACACTTAAAAACGTGTTTTCTTTGCTTTCTAAATAGTACAGTTGGTTAAATATTGCATGTTCCTTTTCTTTATATGTTCTTTAAAAAAATTTTTTTTATTTTGATACAGAGACATGGAGTGCAAGTGGCGGGGGGCAGGGAGAGAGGGAGACACAGAATCCGAAGCAGGTTCCAGGCTCCGAGCCGTCAGCGCAGAGCCCGATGCGGGGCTCAAACTCACAAACAGTGAAATCATGACCTGAGTCGAAGTTGGACGCTTAACCTACTGAGCCACCCAGGCGCCCCATCTTATGCTTATATTAATCTACGAATTATTATCTTTACTTATAATCTCCACATTTTCTATATATCCACTCCCCTCAACTAGTTATTCAATATTTTATTTTTTATTTTAGAGAGAGAGAAATATAGAGAATGAGTGTGGGAGGGAAAGAGAGAGGGAGACGCAGAATCCGAAGCAGGCTCTAGGCTCTGAGCTGTCAGCACAGAGCCCGACGTGGGGCTCGAACTCACAAACTGTGAGTTCATGACCTGAGCTGAAGCTGGACGCTTACCCGACTGAGCCACCCAGGTGCCCCAATTTATGTGTCCTGATGTTGAATATTTGCTTGTTTCCTCAGCCACATTATGCAAGGTAGCAAACATGTTACCATTTAAAATTGGATTGCTTTTGTAAGAGAATATCATAGGCTTTTAAATAAATAGGCAGATCCTCTCCCTTTTAAACCAAAATAAAAGGAGATAAAAATAAAGTTTGATGTTGGTATCAACCTTATTTCCTTTTTATACCAGCCTGTGGGCTTACGGTCATATGTGATGTGCTCAGCAGTTAGGATTTCATCAGCATCTAACCAGAGGAATCTAATTGTAATCTATTCGCTGTCCCTTTTCTTGGCCCGTTATAAAGGAAGCATTCTCTCCAGTCTGTGGTCCAGCTAGGAGGTTTTCATGCATTTAGTTTTACACCCGTACTTCAGAGTCGTGTTGCTTTTGGCTTCGTCACGGGTCCCCCTCTGGTGACGCTGATCACCCCCGGAAACTTGAGCACCTCTGTACTCCTCCTGCGGGTGCCTTCTCTCCGCTGTCGCTGAGGACAGTGGGTAGAGCATGTTCCCCTTTTCCTGTGCTGCTTTATCTTCCGTTCCCTGTGTGGCTGACATCCATGCCTGCATAGACTGGCCGCGGGAACGCATCGAATTGTGGCTTACGCTCTGGTCCGGGGCCAAGGGCGGCTACTGGCCATTAGTGTTTGGCCTTTAAAAGCTCAGTAGCTAACAATGTACTTCAGCATCATGCAAATATCATCAAGAACAGAACAAACATGGGAGGGCTATCTGTGGTCTTGGAAGCATACCATGTTTTACTCATAAATGCCAGTTTTGTGTGCAGAGTGCAGTGATAGCATGGGACACGTGACAGGATTACTCCTGGGAGCAGAGGGAAAGTGCGGTGATAGCCTGGGACACGTCACAGAGTTACTCCTGGGAGCAGAGGGAGAGTATGCAGTGTGCTTTTTTCAGCCTTCAGCTGTGGGCAATCGGCATGATAGGCGAGAAAGATTGGACGTTCTTTATCATAGACAGTATGTTTAATAATCTGTTTAAAAATCTCTTGAAAAAAAGTTTTATTTTTAATTTTCTTTGTGATAGAGAGAGGGCGCAAGTGAGCGAGGGACAGAGAGAGAGAGAGAAGCGGGGCTGACCCAAAGCAGGGCTCGTGCACACCGGAAGTGGGTCTCCAGCTCACCCCCTGAGGGACTTGAACTCACGAACCATGAGATCATGCGCAACTGACTGAGCCACCCAGGTGTCCTTGAAAAGTTGTCTTGATATTACACTTTGCTGATACAAGAACTGAAGTAGATATGTAGCAAATGGCACGTTAACACAAAAGTGGACTTACTATCCACCGGTGATTGCCGTAGAGAAAAGGGATTGTTCTCTGCGAAGCACGAGCCACTTTATCGAACTGACGCCTCCCGTACTCAGTATTTCTTACATGATGATCGTGTCCCGTACCTGGAGGAAGAATTGCTAAATCTGGTGGACGTGCAATTAAATCTGAGATGCGGCTGGAAATCCACAGGCGGTGTTGTCACAAAAATCACTTCTGTAGCTCCATAGTGACATTTTAGATCAGAGATTTAAGGACATTTTCTGCAAGTGGCTGTGGTACGGGGCACAGATGCAAACAAAAAAAAAAAAGTAAGAAGTGAAGATGAGAGTGAAAGGCAGTAAGTTGGCTTTCGTGGGTGCTCAGAAATCGTCTTCCTCCAGTTGGTGTGCCTTCGGTTTGTGGGATCGCTTGTGGGAAGTCACAACGCCAACGTCAGCCGAATCTTGCGGCCTAAAGAAGAGTTGTCTTTAACTGGTTGTCACTGACGGTAAAAGAAAGTGTAACGATGGGTGGCAGCACGCGTTGAGTGTCCCCTCATGAGGTTTCGCTGAGCCCAAGCAACCTTGCCAGCCTCCGCTCACCTCGGGTGGCAGGACAGTTCTGTTTAGTAGGGCAGATACTGATGCGGTGACTGCAGGAGGAATTGGCAAGCAGTAGTGTTTAGTGCGGAGAATTACTTTTTCTGTGAAGCCAAACTGATACCAACAACAGAAACGGTGACGTTGCTGCCCTTTACAAAATGACAGATTTCCAGCACTGTTTTACAATTTGGGGATATGCTCTAGCTTTATGTGCCTATCTCAAACATTGGTCCCATAAGCATGACGGCGTTCTGCCCCAACCCTGTTTTGGGATACATGGTAATTCCTAGCACTCAGGTATTAGCATGTAGCCGAAAGGTTCATGTGTTCCACCTTTAATATACACATTTGTTCGGGGAAAGCTCAAGGCAGTTTGTGAAGGAAATTACATAAGAAATTGAAGTTCCACTTAATTGGTCACGCCTGGGACCTCAGGAACAGAGTCCCCAGGGGTTATGTCCCCTCACTCAACGACCTGGGTTTCTTCACGTCGACGGTTGACGTGGATTTTCCAAGAAACCCGCTTGGCAAGCCCCTCAGTCTAAAACTCCTATCTTTTCCCACAATCAGGGAGCTTCTCTGGTTCTTCCCCCTTGTCCCTGTGCCAGCCTGCGCTCTGCTGGGCACAGCTCCCGGGACTCCCGGACTGCTGTGTGCCAGCCGTCAGTGTCACAGGCAGCTGGGAGGGGCAGTGGGTGCAGGACGTGTGCTGTGGTGGGCCCCCGGGACTCCCAAGGGCCCGGAGGATGGTCTCCCCTCATCCAAGTCTGCTTTCAGTACTCCTCCCCGCGGGACCTGCGGCCTGCCTCGTAGTAAGTACTGACCTATTCAGAAAGCACCTCTTTCCAAGGACAAACGTTAATATTTTAAGAGACTCTACGCCTTTATTTCGTATTTAGAAATAATATTTCCACCATTAACAATGTCTCTGCCCTGCCCTTGGAGTATATGGTTCCTCAGTGTTGCTCTGAGGGGCTTTTAATTTCTTCTCTCCTCTTTCCATGGCCCACAGGAGTCATAAAAACGTACATTAGCCTTTCACGTCCACTTTTATTGAGACCTGGGGGACGGTCTCTGTACTCCACGCCACCGTATGGGGTTCGGGCCTGCCTTTGATTTAAGGGAAGGGAAGCGGGATTACCAGTGCGTCCTACAACTGACCCCACAAATAAATAGTTAAAAGACCCGAATAGGCATATTGCCATGCTGCGGAGCAGATAGACATACTAGATGTACGCAGGAAGAAAGGCTGGAATTAAAATAATGAGAATCCGCACTTCCCGTTCACAGTGCAGATCGCTGTATCCGACTCCGTCTTCTAGAGGGTGACGAGGCCATTCTGAGAGGGTCCTCAGGGCAAGCTGAGGCTGGAGGGTTTCTTTCCAGAATTAGAACAAGACAGAATTCCGAGGACTGTGCCCACCCAACACGTGTTGAACTAACCATCCAGAAGCAACTGGTAACCACAAGAACGAAAAGCAGGACGGAGCCTGCTGAGGGCTGATGGGCTACAGAAAGGAAGGTATTTCTCGGTCCGGTGGAGAGAACTAGGAACTGGGCACGGCAGAAAGTGGTTCCACGGAAACTCAGAAACTCCATCCGATTAGTCCTGTGGTGTTCCAGGAGGATCATGGTGTAGGAGAGAGGAGTCTGTTCATTATCCATTCGTGGACTCAGCCACCTTTCACGGAGCTCTAGGCTTGGGGACTGTCCAAGCAGTGAGTGACGTCATCACAGAGCTGACGTTGCACAGAGGAAAGACAGGAGACTGAAAAAGAATAAATAATAGTAGTTTGGAATATCGTAAGATACCTTTACAAAGAGGGAGCAGGGAAAGGAGGGGTGGCCTGGCGAGGAGTGCACTGAAAGAATTTGAAGACAGTGGTCCCTGGGAAGGCCGCGTTCCAGATGAGGGAATGAGCTCTGTCAACATCTGGAAGAGAGCCTTCAGTAGAGGAACACACAACGTTGACCCTGAGCAGACTGTGGCTGGAATATTTCATGTGCAGCGGGAGGGCAGCGTGACTGCAGAGGAATGAGCACGGAGAGAGCGGGGAGACGGACGTAGCAGGGCACTAAATCACGTGCGGGTGTGTGGGCCTTTTCTCTGAGCAGCATGGCGCTATCCTTGACGATTTCAGCAGAGTGGTGATGTAACCTGATTCGTTTCTTAAAAGGTATTTCTTCAGGGGCGTCTGGGCGGCCCAGTCGGTTAAGCATCAGACTTCGGCTCAGGTCATGATCTCACGGTTCATGAATTCGAGCCCTGTGTTGGGTTGTGCTGACACCTCAGAGGCTGGAGCCTGCTTCAGATTCTGTGTCTCCCTCTCTCTGACCCTTGCCTGCTCACTCTCTCTCTCAAAAGTAAATAAACATTAGAAAAAATTAAAAGTAAAATAAAAGGTTTTTACTGTCGATTTATTTTAGAGAGAGCAAGCAGGAGGGGGCAGAGGGATGGGGGGCAGAGGATCTGAAGAGCCCGAACTGTCAGCACAGAGCCCGATGTGGGACTCAGACTCACAGCTCGTGAGATCAAGACCTCAGCCAAAATCAAGAGTCAGCCGCTCAACTGACTGAGCCACCCAGGGTGCCCTCTGATTTATTTTTTGAAGAATCACTCTGAGTGCCAGGAAGGGAAGAGTGGAAGCTTAAGGACCATTTAGAAGATACTAAAACATGATGCTGGCTGTTGTGGGTCCTCTGCCTTTCCCCATAGTCTCCAGCATCAGTTTTTCAGTATCCCTAGAATAATTGACTGGATCTTTATTGGGACTGCGCTAAATCTGCGGATCAAGTCAGGGGGATCTCTTTCATCAGCGTGCCGTAGTTTCCTCATAGGTGTCTTGTATAAGATTTATTATATTTTTACCTAAGTATTTCATTTTTCGGTGCTAATGTAAATGATGTTGAGTTTTGAATGTCAAATTTCAGTTGCTCATTGCTGGCGTCTAAAAAAGCAATTCACTTTCTATACTAATCTTGTATCCTGCAACTTTGCTGCAGTCACTTACTCTAGATTTTTTGTTGGTTATGTGGGATTTTCTACGTAAGCAATCCTGCCATGTCACTGAAAACTAAAAAAATACATGAAAAACAGGGAAAATTAATATTCATGGTTGTGAAAATGTTAACTTTAACCAAGCACTGACAAGGATGTGGATCAATGGGAACTCTCGCTCACGGCTGTTGGGAATGCAGGACGGTGCAGTCGGTCTGGAAGATAATTTAGCAGTGTCTTTTAAAACTGAACATACCCTTCTTTTTCTTTAAGTTCAAGTTAGTTAATATACAGTATAATATTGGTTTCAGGAGTAGAGTTTAGTGATTTGCAACTTACATATGACACCCAGTGCCCGTCCCCCACCCAACACCCCACCAACAACCCTCAGTTTGCTCTCTGTATTTAAGAGTGTCTTATGTTCCCCCCCGCTCTGTTTTCATCTTATGTTTCCTTCCCTTCCCCTCTGTTCTATGGGAAATTGAAGGTTGGTGGGTAAGGGGTACATGGGAATCCTCTATAATTTTCACCCATTTTTTTTCTGTAAATGTAAAACTGCTAAAAAATTGTCTATTAATTTTTTAAATCTCTGCATGTGCAAAATATAAAAGAAAAATGAAGATACTAAAACAAGCCAAGCAATGTAGTATGGTGGCTTAGTGCAGGGACATATGAGAGAGAGGTAGACAGATTCCTTTGTGTATCTAAGGAATACCCAACAGTAGTCGCTGACAACTTGGATGTGGGTTATTTGAGAAGAGAGGAGTGAATATACCCAGGTTTACAGCTAAAGCAACTGGGACGCTGGTAATGCCATTTATTAGAGTTGACTGAGTTGGAGAAAACTACAAGAGAGTTGTGTTTGCAGGTGGGGAAATTAATATTCAGGGTTGTGAAAATGTTAACTTTGAGGTACCTAATAGATACTCAAGTGGAGAGGTTAAGTAGGGTGGTCGGATATAGGTCAGGCTTTCAGGGGGTGTGGGGTGGTCTAGAAATTATTTTGGGAGTCCGCCTCAGGTATGAATTATGATACAAAGTTCTCTGGTGTTAAAGGAAATTCAGAGAGCAGTGTTAATTTGGGCATGTCTCCTTAATCAACATTTTGCATCTTGATTCACGAATACATCCGGTACTTGTGTGAGCATATGTACTGACATATGTTTTCATCAGGAGGCAGGGTGTTCTGCTTGGTAACATCAGGACTCAAAGTGAATTCCCTGAGTGTTTAATCCATCTGCTTTGTCTTGGACAAATTGCTTACTCTTTTTATGCCCCTATTTTCTCATATAAGAATCAAAATTAATAGTATTACCTATTTCTAATATTGTAATAAGAATAAAATGAATTAACATATGGTAGGTATGTGGAACAAGTTTGTATACATAGTGAATCCAATACATATTATTATTATCATCATCATAATTTTTGTTATTAGTGCTTTTATTCTGTATTAATATTATATTCAGAACAGCAAGTAATTTGAGCATATCACTGTCTTCTGTCAGTTTTGAGTGGAGAAAAATTAATTTTAGAGCATTTATTCATATTTATTCATATTTATATGTATGTGAATCCTGGTTTTTCCTACATAATAATTATTAATTATTATAATACAATCACGTTCCCCAAAGAACTGAGTTTTTGGGAAAAAAAATTTAAAAAGGACTTTCCAAAATGTTTCTTGCTGTGATTTTTACATAAAATTTACTTATTTGACCATTCACCTAATTTTGTGGTTTTATCTAATATAGTTGGATTCTGGGCTGATGTACTTATTTGATATATATTTTTTTTAGTTGAGAAATAATTTACACGTGTTTAAACCATACATAATTTAAGGTACTGTATAGTAATATGAGGTTTTTTTAAATATGAAATGTATTGTCAAATTGGTTTCCATACAACACTCAGTGCTCATCCCTCACCCCAAAAGGTGCCCTCCTCAATGCCCATCACTCACTTTCCCCTCCCTCCCACCCCCCATCAACCCTCAGTTTATTCTCAGTTTTTAAGAGTCTCTTATGGTTTGGCTCCCTCTCTCTCTATTTTTTTTTCCTTCCCCTCGCCCATGGCCGTGTGTTAAGTTTCTCAGGATCCACGTAAGAGTGAAAACATATGGTGTCTTTCTCTGTATGACTTATTTCACTTAGCATAACACTCTCCAGTTCTATCCACATTGCTACAAAAGGCCATATTTCATTCTTTCTCATTGCCAAGTAGTATTCCATTGTATATATAAGCCACAACTTCTTTATCCATTCATCATTTAATGGACATTCAGGCTCTTTCCATAATTTGACTGTTGTTGAAAGTGCTTCCATAAACATTGGGGTATGAGTGTCCCTATGCATCAGCACTCCTATATCCCTTGGGTAAATTCCTAGCAGTGCTACTCCTGGGTCATAGGGTAGGTCTATTTTTAATTTATTGAGGAAACTCCACCCTGTTTTCCAGAGCGGCTGCACCAATTTGCATTCCTGCCAACAGTGCAAGAGGGTTCCTATTTCTCCACATCCTCTCCAGGACCTATAGTCTCCTGATTTGTTCATTTTAGCCATTCTGATGGGCATGAGGTGATATCCCAGTGTGGTTTTGATTTGGATTTCCCTGATGAGTGAGGAGTGACGTTGAGCATCTTTTCATGTGCCTGTTAGCCATCTGGATGTCTTTTCTAGAGAAGTTCTATTCATGTTTTCTGCCCATTTCTTCACTGGATTATTTGTTTTTCGGGTGTGGAGTTTGGTGAGTTCTTTATAGATTTTGGATATTAGCCCTTTGTACAGTATGTCATTTGCAAATATCTTTTCCCATTCCGTCAGTTGCCTTTTAGTTTTGTTGATTGTTTCCGTTGCTGTGCAGAAGCTTTTTATTTTCATGAGGTCCCAGTAGTTCATTTTTGCTTTTAATTCCCTTGCCTTTGGGGATGTGTCAAGTAAGAAGTTGCTGCGGCTGAGGTCAGAGAGGTTTTTTTGCTGCTTTTGATTTCCTGTCTCACATTCAGGTCCTTCATCCATTTTGAGTTTATTTTTGTGAATGGTATAAGAAAGTAGTCTAGTTTCATTCTTTTGCATGTTGTTGTGCAGTTCTCGCAGCACCATTTGTTAAAAAGACCGTCTTTTTTCCATTGGATATTCTTTCCTGCTTTGTCAAAGATGAGTTGGCCATATATTTGTGGGTCCAATTCTGGAGTCTCTATTCTATTCTATTGGTCTATGTGTCTGTTTTTGTGCCAATACCATGCTGTCTTGATGATGACAGCTTTGTAGTAGAGGCTAAAGTCTGGGATTGTGATGCCTCCTGCTTTGGTTTTCTTTTTCAAGATCGCTTTGGCTATTTGAGCTCTTTTCTGGTTCCATACAAATTTGAGGATTGCTTGTTCTAGCTTCGAGAAGAATGCTGGTGCAATTTTGATTGGGATTGCATCGAATGGGTAGATAGCTTTGGGTAGTATTGACATTTTAACAATATGTATTCTTTCAATCCATGAGCACGCAATGTTTTTCCATTTCCTTGTATCTTCTTCAATTTCCTTCATAAGCTTTCTATAGTTTTCAGCATATAGATCTTTTACATCTTTGGTTAGGTTTATTCCTAGGTTATTTTATGATTCTTGGGGCAATTGTAAATGGGATCAGTTTCTTTATTTGTCTTTTTGTTGCTTAATTATTGGTGTATAAGAATGCAACTGATTTCTGTACATTTATTTTGTATCCTGTGACTTTGCTGAATTCATGCATCAGTTCTAGCAGACTTTTGGTGGAGTCTATCAGGTTTTCCATGTATAATATCATGTCATCTGCAAAGAGTGAAAGCTTGACTTCATCTTTGCCAATTTTGATGCCTTTGATTTCCTTTTGTTGTCTGATTGCTGATGCTAGCACTTCCCACACTATGTTAAACAACAGCGGTGAGAGTGGACATCCCTGTCGTGTTCCTGGTCTCAGGGGGAAAGCTGTCAGTTTTTCCCCATTGAGGATAATATTAGCAGTGGGCTTTTCATAAACGGCTTTCATGATCTTTAAGTGTGTTCCTTCTATCCTGATTTTCTCGAGGGTTTTTATTCAGAAAGATGCTGAATTTTGTCAAATGCTTGTTCTGCATCGGTTGACAGGATCATATGGTTCTTATCTTTTCTTTTATTAATGTGATGTATCACATTGATTGATTTGTGGATATTGAACCAGCTTCCAGCCCAGGAATGAATCCCACTTGATCATGGTGAATAATTCTTTTTATATGCTGTTGAATTTGATTTGCTAGTATCTTGTTGAGAATTTTTATATCCATATTCATCAGGGATATTGGCCTGTGGTTCTCTTTGTTCTCTTTGTTCTCTTTGCCTGGCTGGAGGTTTATCAGTTTTGTTTATTTTTTCAAAAAAACAACTCTTGGTTTCATTGATATGCTCTACAGTTTTTTTTTTTTTTTTTAGATTCTGTATTGTTTATTTCTCCTCTGATCTTTATTATTTCTCTCCTTCTGCTGGGTTTGGGTGTCTTTTCTGTTCTGCTTCTATTTCCTTTAGGTGTGCTGTTAGATTTTGTATTTGGGATTTTTCTTGTTTCTTGAGATAGGCCTGGATTGCAGTGTATTTTCCTCTCAGGAGTGCCTTCACTGCATCCCAAAGCGTTTGGATTGTTGTCTTTTCATTTTCTTTTGTTTCCATATATTATTTATTTTCTTCTCTAATTGCCTGGTTGACCCATTCATTCCTTAGTAGGGTGTTCTTTAGCCTCCATGCTTTTGCAGGTTTCCCAGACTTTTTCCTGTGGTTGATTTCAAGCTTCATAGCATTGTGGTCTGAAAGTGTGCATGGTATGATCTCAATTCTTGTATACTTATGAAGGGCTGTTTTTTGACCCAGTATGTGATCTATCTTGGAGAATGTTCCATGTGCACTCGAGAAGAAAGTATATTCTGTTGCTTTGGGATGCAGAGTTCTAAATATATCTGTCAAGTCCATCTGATCCAATGTATCATTTGGGGCCTGTGTTTCTTTATCGATCCTGTGTCTAGATGATCTATCCCTTGTTGTAAGTGAGGTATTAAAGTTCCCTGCAATTATTCTTATGAATATGCTTGCTTATGTTTGTGATTTTTTTATATATTTGGGGGCTACCATATTCAGCGCATAGACATTTATAATTGTTAGCTCTTCCTGATGGGTAGACCCTGTAATTGTTATATAATGCCCTTCTTCATCTCTTGTTACAGCCTTTCATTTAAAGTCTAGTTTGTCTAAGTATGGCTACTCCAGCTTTCTTTTGACTTCCAGTAGCATGATAGATAGTTCTCCATCCCCTCACTTTCAATCTGAAGGTGTCCTCAGGTCTAAAATGAGTCTCTTGTAGACAGCAAATAGACGGGTCTTGTTTTTTTATCCATTCTGATACCCTATGTCTTTTGGTTGGCGCATTTAGTCCATTTGCATCCAGTGTTATAGAAAGATGGATTTAGAATCATGGTGATGTCTGTAGGTTTCATGCTTGTAGTGATGTCTCTGGTCCTCTGTGGTCCTTGCAACATTTCACTCACAGAGTCCCCCTTAGGATCTCTTGTAAGGCTGGTTTAGTGGTGATGAATTCCTTCAGGTTTTGTTTGTTTGGGAAAACCTTTATCTCTCCTTCTATTCTGAATGACAGACTTGCTGGGTAAAGGGTTCTTGGCTGCATATTTTTTCTGTTCATCACATTGAAGATTTCCTGCCATTCCTTTCTGGCCTGCCAAGTTTCAGTAGATAGGTCTGCCACTAGTCTTATGGGTCTCCCTTTGTAAGTTAGAGCCTGTTTATCCGTAGCTGCTTTCAGAATTTTCTCTTTAACCTGTATTTTGCCATTTTCACTATGATATGTCTTGCAGAAGATCTATTCAAGTTACGTCTGAAGAGAGTTCTCTGTGCCTCTTGGATTTCAGTGCCTTTTTCCTTCCCCAGATCAGGGAAGTTCTCAGCTATGATTTATTCAAGTACACCTTCAGCCCCTTTCTCTCTCTCTTCCTCTTCTGGAATTCCTATGATACGGATATTGTTCCTTTTGATTGCATCACTTAGTTCTATAATTCTCCCCTCATACTCCTCGGTTTCTTTATCTCTCTTTTTCTCAGCTTCCTCTTTTTCCATAATTTTTTCTTCTAATTCACCTATCCTCTCCTCTGCCTCTTCAATCTGAGCTGTGTTCGCCTGCATTTTATTTTGCAGCTCATTTATAGTATTTTTTTTAGCTCCTCATGACTATTTCTTAGTCCCTTGATCTCTGTATCAATAGATTCTCTGCTGTCCTCTATGCTTTTTTCAAGCCCAGTGATTAATTTTATGATTATTATTCTAAATTCTTGTTCTGTTATATTGCTTAAATCATTTTTGATCAGTTCGTTAGCTGTTACTACTTCCTGGAGTTTCTTTTGAGAATTCTTCTGTTTCATCATTTTGGTTAGTCCCTGGGGTGGCACGGAACTGCAGGGCCCTTCCCCTGTGCTGTCCGGAGTAACTTGCGTTGGTGGGCGGGCCGCAGTCAGACTGGATGTCTGCCCCCAGCCCACCGCTGGGGCCACAGTCAGCCTGGTGTATACCTTATCTTCCCCTCTCCCAGGGGCAGGACTCACTGTGGAGTGTTGTGGCCTCTGTCTGGGCTGCTTGCACACTGCCAGGCTTGTGGTGCTGCTTTGTTGGGATCTGGCTAATGGCGTATTAGCCGAGGTGGATCTGCAAGGTGCACAGGGGCGGGAGGGGCAGGCTCAGCTTGCTTTGCTGTCGGTGGTCCCCTGCGGGAGGGGCCCTGCAGCACCGGGAGGGAGGCAGGCAGACCCGTTGGAGGGATGGATCCACAGAAGCACAGCGCTGAGCATTTGCGAAGTGCCAGCAAGTTCAGTGACGGAACTGGTTCCCTTCGGGATTTCGGCTGGGGGATGGAAGAGGGAGATGGCACTGGCCAGTGCCTTTCTTCCCCCCCGAGCTGAGCTCTGTCTTCCAGGGCTCAACACCTCTCCCTCCAGGTGTCCTCTCGTCCTCCCGCTCTCCGAGCAGAGCTGTTGACTTTTAACGTTCCAGATGTTAAGTCCCGCTGGCTGTCAGAACTCACTCCTTCCAGCTCCTCTGCTTTTGCAAGCCAGACTTTGGGGGCTCCGCCTTGCAGGGGGGCTGCCCCTCCACCGCCCCATCTCCCTCCCGCCAGTCCATGTAGCACGCACTGCCTCTCCGCCCTTCCTACCCTCTTCCGTGGGCCTCTTTTCTACGCTTAGCTCTGGAGAGTCCTAATAATAGGAGTTTTGATAAATGCATTTATTTATGTACTGTACTCTTTGAAGAGAGAGAGTATTTCTACCACCCAAAAAAAAATCTGTCTTGTTGACCTCAGGTAATCAGTTACCACTGACTGCAGTAAACATATTCTGATTTACTTCATCGTATATTAGTTTTGCCTGTTAAAGAACTTTATATAAATGGAATCATATGATATGGACTCTTTTTGTGTCTGGCTCCTTTCACTCATCAAATCAGTTTTAAGGTTGATTCATGTTTTTGAGTGGATCAGTTTCTTTCTACCGTGTAGTATTGCTTCATGGTTAGGACACACTAAAATTTATTTACTGATTTCTTTGTTGATGGACATTTTTGTAGCTTTCCAGTGTTTGGATAATGTGAATAGATTTTCTATGATCATTTTTACACAAGTCCCTTTGTTTACATGTTTTCACGTTTTATGAATACCTAGAGGTGGGATCGCCTGGTCATGGAGTCGCTGCATGTATACCTTTATGAGAAATTACTAGACTGATTTCTAAAGAGCATTTATATGTTTATACTTCCAACATTTGGTGTTGTAATTTGTTTGGCTTTGTTTTGTTTTCCAGAAGAAGTGTACTGATTTTCCCAATTACTGCTTTACTCCCCAGAGAAGGGAGTACAATGCCATGCATGTATTTTTTTTTTTAAAGATTTTGTTAATTTTTTTAAAGGGCAGTCTTAGGTTTATAGCAAACCTTCTTGAGAGAAGACTACAAGAGATTTCCCATTTACCCGCTGGCAACACACATACACAGCCACCCCCATTTTAACAGTGTTACCCATCACAGTGGTACATTTGTTATGTTATTACATTTGTTATATTGATGAACCTGCATTGACATGTTTTTATCCCTTCAAATCCATGGTTTACATTTGGGTTCACTCTTGCTGTTGTACATTCTGTAAGTTTGGACAAATATATGATGACATGTGTCCACCATTATAATATCATACAAAGTATTTTCACTGCTCTAAAAATCCCTTATGCTCTATTTGTCTCTCCCTTTTCCCTACCCTCTGGCAACCATTGTTACTGCCGCCATAGGTGTTTCTTTTCCAATGTGATGTAATTGGAATTATACATTAAATAGTCTTTCAAATCTTTCATTTAGTAATGTGCATTTAAGATTCCTCCATATTGTTAATGGCTTGATAACTCATTCTTCTTAGCATTGAATAATATTAAGTTGTCCAGATGTGCCACAGATTATCGTCATAGTTATTCCCTTGATTCTTTGTCCAAATACTAAGCTCTATGTAAACAAAGGTGAGAATCCAAGAAACCTCTCAAAACACAAAATCAGAAACACCCTAAGGAAGTACAGCTACCAGGGAAATAAGATGTGACCCTCGCACAGGGCTGGGAGTTGTGTAAGTTACAACTCTGGCAAGACGGCAGACAAATGTGTGAATAATGGAAGCAGTCAGTAGAAATCTCAGAAAACACATACTCTAGAAATAAGACTAATGTAGCATTATAGAAAAGCTTCAACAAACAAGTGTTGGCAAAACAGAAAAGCAATAACAAAACAAGTCCTAAAAGCATAAAGCACAGATGTCTCTTCTCACCACTCCTTTTCAGCATAACTGGAAGTTATAGCCAATGCAATAAGACAAGAAAAGAGCAGGAAAGGTATGCTGATGTGAAAGAAGACAGGAAACTGTCTAGAAAAGGGAACTGAAGACCATGTCATGAATAGATACAGATTTTATTTGAGATTTTATGAATTTTATGAAATTAGAGTCAAGCAAATCCACAGTATATAAAGATGATAATACATTACAACAAAGTAGTGTTTATCCCAAGCAGGGGATCAGATAGAAAGAACTCCAGCACAGTAGGATCTGAAACAAACAACAAAGGACCGGAGAATCCTCTTGGATTCTCTCTTTTCTTGTAAAATCTTTGGTTTTGGCTTCAGGGTAATGTTGACTTCATGTGATAAATAGGGACTTATTCCCTTCTTTTCAGTATTTTGATGAGTTTACATAGAATTGGTATGATTTCTTCTCTAGATGTTGGTAGAATTCACCAGTGCATCTGTCTGGTCTGGAGTTTTCTCTGTGGGGAGGTTTTAAATTACTGAGTCAGTTTATTTAGTAGATACAGGACTATTCAGGTTATTTATCTATTCCTTTATTTTTATTTATTGAGGTATAATTGACGTTCAGCACTATATCATTTTTAGGTGCACAACATGATTTGATATTTGTTTATATTGCAAAATGATCACCATAAGCCTAGTTAATATCATCACCATGCTTAGTTACAGAATTGTTTTCTTGTGATGAGAACTTTTAAGATCGTCTCTCAGCAAATTTCAAATATGTAATACACTATTATTAACTATAGATGCCATGATGTACATTGCATTTCCATGGTTTATTTATTTCATAACTGAAAGTTTGTACCTTTTTATTTATTCTTGCTTGAGTTTTGCTCCTATGTATCTTTCAAGGAATTTTTCCATTTCATAATAATTAAAACTGTGAGCATAACATTTATCCATATATCCTTATTATGTTTTTGATAACTGCAAAATCTGTAGTAATATCTCCTCATTCTTGATAACGGTAATTTGCTATCTTTTTTTTCTCAAGTGGTATGGCTAGTTTATTAAATTCTTTGGAGAATATTTGGTTTCATTGCTTTTCACTATTGCATTTTCATTGTTATTTAATTGATTTCCATTCTGATATTAATTGATTTTTACTTTTACATAAGTTGGGTTTTATTTGCTCTTATTTTTTCTTTTATTAATACGGCAGGGGAGGTTATTGACTTAAGATGTTTCTTCATTTTCAATATAGGTATTTAATCCTATAATTTCCCCCAAAAGATGGCTTTTATGGCATCTCACAAATTTTTGTTTTTGTCTTTATTCAAGTCGTAATACTTTTCCGTGTCTATTTTGATTATCTGACACACAGGTTAATTAGAGGTGCATTATTTAGTTTTAAAATATTTCTGGATTTTCCCATGACGTTTTGGTAACTGATTTATAATTTGATTCCATGATGATAAGTGAACACATTTCATACAGCTTGAATCCTTTTTGTTTTATTGAGACTTGTTTCATGGACCAAAATAAGGTATATCTTCATAAATATTTTGTGTGCATTTATTAAGAAGAATGTACATTCTGCTGCTGTGTGGCATTTTCTATATGTCAGTTTGGTTAGTTGATGGACTGTATTGGTCAAGTCTTCTACAGACTTACTGACTTTTCTATCATATATTGAAAGAAAGCTATTGAAATCTGTGACCGTAATTACTGATTTTTATATTGTTCTTTGCATTTGTCTCAGTTTTTGCTTCATGTAACTTGCAGTACTGTTGTAAGATGGTTAATTTTATGTGTATACTTGGCTAGGCCGTGGTGCCCAGATATTTGGTCAAACATCATGTATGCTTCTCTGAAGGCATTTTAGATGAAATTAACATTTAAATGAGTAGACTTTCAGTAGCAGATTGTCCTCCATCATGTGAGTTGACCCCATCCGGTCATTGGAAGACCTGAAGAAAAAGACTGACCTCCCTCATGGTGCAGGGAGTTGTGCCAGCAGACTGCCTTCAGACTTGAATGCGTGGGCCTTCAGCATGCCGGCCTACTCTGTGGATTTGGGGCTTGCCAGCTTCTCAGTCAGTGGAGACAGTTCCTTCTCCGGAGATTCTGGACTGCTGTAGGTATTCAAACTTACAGAGTTGTTATGGTCTCCCGATGAGTAGACCTTTTAACGTTATGAAATGACTTTTATTTATTTACTTCTATCCCTGTTGGTATGCTTTACTTCTAACTCTAGTTTGTCTTGTGCTGTATAGAGATTCCAGCCTCTTTTTTTATTTTTATTTTTGGAGGGGGAGGATTAGCATAACAAATGCATATCCTTTTACTTTTCATTTATTTATGTCTTTATATTTAGCTTGGGTTTCTTGTGGTCAGCATGTAGTATTGACTGTTGCTTTTTTAATGAAACTGACAATTTCTGTCTTTTAAGTGGAATGTTTAGACCACTAACGTTACTATTGTTAGGGTTAACTTTACCGTATTACTTTGTTTGTATTTGTTCTATTCTTTGCTTCTGTTTCTCACATTTGCATTAATTCAGTATTCTTCCATTTTATCTCTGTGCTGATTTATTGTCTATAACTTTATGTTGTGTGTTAATTTAGGATGCTTATTATTTAAGTACGCATTTAAATGATCCCAAAGTTCAAGTGATATTTTACCACTCACAGTGTAAGGAAGTTACGGTGGTATTGTCCACTTAGTTTCTCCTGAGTTTTGTTTTTGTGGTCATACGTAACATGTTATTTTTGTCATATGTCTTACTTAGACGTGTTATAAAGCCCCCGCTCTCTATATATTGTAATTGTTTTTACTAAACAGTCTATTAACTTTTCCATATATTTAAACAAAATACAGTTCGTATATTTATCCATATATTACCTTCATTCCTGTTGCACTTTATTCCTTTGAGTGTCTTCACTCAATGATCTGAAATCATTTTCTTGCTTTTTGAAGGAATTCCTTCAACATTTCTTTCTTTTTTTTTTTTTTTTAAGTTTCTTTATTTTGAGAGGGAGAGCACATGTGTGCATGCAAGAGTGGGGAAAGGGCAGAGAGAGAGGGACAGAGAGAATCCCAAGCAGGCTCTGCACCATCAGTGCAGGGCTCGATCCTAGGACCCTGGGATCATGAGCTGAGCTGAAACTAAAAGTCGGACACTTAACTGAGCCCCCCAGACGCCCCCCACCCTGCACCTTTAACATTTCTTCTGGTGGTTACTTCCTTTATAGGTTATGTATGTGAAAATGTCTTTGTTCACCTTTTTTTCCCCCAGAGACATTGACTGGATTGATATATCTAGGCTGCTATCTTTATTCTTTCAGTACTTTAAAAGTGTCCTATTGTTTTTTACTAGCAATGTTTTCCAGACAAAAAGTTTGCTGGCATCTGTATCTTTATTATACTATACGTAACAAGTCTTTCAATTTCTGGCTGCTTTCAACATTTTCTCTTTATCCCTGGTTTTGGAGAAATTTTGATTGTAATGTGCCTTGCTGCCGTTTTTTAGTGTTTCTTATGCTTTGATATTGTTGAGTGTATTGATGTGTTGATTTAAATAGATTTCCTGAATTTGGAGCACTTACAGACATTACTTCTTCAAGCAGTTTGTCTCTTTACCCCTTTTGTCTCCGTTAAGGGTTCCAGTGTCCAGGTATATTCATGGCTTGAAGTTATCCTATAGTGCACTGATGTTCTTTTCTTTTTTCTGTTTCTGAAAATTTATATGTTCCATTTGTACAGTTTCTATTGGTCTGCCTTGAAGTTCACTGCTCTTTTAAGCTGTAATGTCTAATCTCCCATACAGTGCATTTTTTATCTCGGATATTGTAGTTTTCAATTCTGTGTATCTGATGTGGGTCTTTTTTGATATCTTCTATCTGTCTCTTCTTAGATTTATGAAAATTTGGAATACAGCGATAGTAACAACTGTTTCAACATCCTCTTCTGCAAATTCTGATATCTTTGTCAGTTCTGATTCAGTTACAGTTGATTGATTTTTTTCCTTGATAATATGTATCTTTTTTTTTTCATGCTGGGTAATTTTTTTTCTTTTTTTTGGATCCCAGACATTATGAGTTTTACCTCTTTGGTTATTTTTGTTTTTCTGTATTACTCTTGAACTTGTAAGTTACTTGGAAGTGGCTCGATCATGTGAGGATTTTAAAATTTGTTAGAGGGGCCAGAGCTGGTGCGAACGATCCCCTGTGCTAAGGCAGGAGCCTTGTTGTACTCTGAGCGGCTCCCCCTGGACTGTGAAATGGACCAGTCTTCTGGGTAGTGGGAATAAGTACTGTATGGGCCCTCCTTTCCTGCTTTGTGCTGTCCCTTCTAATCCTCTGGGTGGCTATTCCCCGCGCGCCCCCCCCCCCCCCCGCCTCCAACTGTGGTAGTTTCCATACACAATGCCCTCTTGGGTGATTAATTGAATTCTCGAGGGAAACGCCCTGTGCATTTTGTACATTCTGCCTCCCTGCTACTTTGGACTTCGAGCTCTGTCTGCCTGGGTGACCTGTGCTCACTGCAGCGGCTCCTCAACTTGAGTCTGCTTGTCTCTGCCTGGGGCCCCTCTCCGCCATGTCAAGGTCTTGAACCCCTCAGGACAGTAAACCAGAGCAGTCATATTATCTCATTTGTTTCTTGTCCTTCAGGGACCACCTTTTAAACTTCTGCCAGAGTTCAAAAACAATGTTTCATATATTTTGTCTGGTTATTTGGCGGTTTCTGGGATGAGGGCAGAGGTAGTCTGTTACTCCTTCTTGGCTGGAAACATAGGTCTCTGGACCTACTTCACTGATTGCAGGTTCAGGCTTACAATAGCACAAACCTCCAAAGCCTTCAAGGGAATATTCTTTAAGTATTAAAAAATATTTGAGGGGCACCTGGGTGGCTCAGTCGGTTAAGCATCCAACTTCGGCTCAGGTCATGATCTCACCGTTCATGGGTTCCAGCCCTACACGTCGGGCTCTGTGCTGACAGCTCAGAGCCTGGAGCCTACTTCGGATTCTGTGTCTCCCTCTCTCTCTGCCCCGCCCCTGCTCATGCTCTGTCTGTCTCTCTCACAAGGCTGTGGGTAAAGTAAATAAAACATTAAAAAAATTAAGTTTAACAAAATATTTGAAAATCACTGGTTTAAAAATACAATCTGTGAGGGACACTTGGGTGGCTTGGTTGGTTGAGCATATGACTTTGGCCCAGGTCATGATCTCATGGTTCATGAGTTCAAGCCCTGCGTTGAGCTCTGTGCTGACAGCTTAGAGCCTGGAGCCTGCTTCAAATTCTGTGTCTCCCTCTCTCTCTGCCCCTCCCCAACTTGTGCTCATGTGCTCTCTCTCTTTCTCTCTCTCAAAAATAAACATTAAAAAATTTTTTAAAAATAAAAATACAATACTGGCCAAATATCACATTTTTGAAATTGATATGATGTAAAAATCATTGTAATTAAATACAGAATGCATTCGGAAAGATTAAAAACTTTAGGGAAATAGGTTCGTTTGGGTGGCTCAGTTGGTTAAGTGTCTGACTCTTGGTTTCTGCTCAGATCAAGATGTCACAGTTCATGAGTTCAAGCCCTGCTTTGGACTCTGTGCTGACAGCGCAGAGCCTGCTTGGGATTGTCTCTCCTTTCTTTGCCCCTCACCTACTTTCTATCTCTCTCTCAAAATAAATAAACAAACTTCAAAAACAAAAACTTTAAAAAATTTAGGGAAATAAAGATTTACTTTATAAGAAAGTATTTAGAGTGACTTAGTTTAATCAGATTTTTTTTCTTGATATCTAATTTAGATTTTTTTTGGTGGAATAAATGGTTTTTTGAAAAAGACATTAGAGGTGTAACTTTGGAGCATGTCACACTGTGAGATAGGTCGAGTTTAGGGGACCTTCAATAAGAAATCTAATAGGCAATAGTAGGAGGAAATGGCATTCTTGGGGAGTGACACAGGGTGTGGGAGAAGTTAAGAGCAATGGACTGGAAAGTATCAACATCAGAATTCTTAAAATTTCATATTTTGTTCTTAGCTACTCACCTCCTTGTCTATTGTCCTTTCTGGATGGGACAGAAGGGCTGAATGTCAGAGCTGGTGCAGGCTTTGCTGTATACAACTGCAGAGTCTGTATTTTTCAGTGTGCTGTTTCTGCGACTTGTGTTCCTATAAGAAATACACAGTTGTTTTGAGGACAAGAAGAAGAAAAAGTCTAACTGCCAAAACTTCCTGTTGTAGATAATGGTCCTAATCGTGACCTAATTTTTTTTTTTTTTTTTTTTTTTTGCTCCTACGTGGATGTGTTTTTTTGTTTGTTTGTTTTGGTTTTTGTTGTTGTTGTTGTTGTTGTTTTGCTCCTACATGGATGTGTTTTTTTTTTTAATATATGAAATTTGTTGTCAAATTGGTTTCCATACAACACCCAGTGCTCATCCCAAAAGGTGCCCTCCTCAATACCCATCACCCACCCTCTCCTCCCTCCCACCCCCCATCAACCCTCAGTTTGTTCTCAGTTTTTAAGAGTCTCTTATGCTTTGGCTCTCTCCCACTCTAACCTCTTTTTTTTTTTTTCCTTCCCCTCCCCCATGGGTTTCTGTTAAGTTTCTCAGGATCCACATAAGAGTGAAAACATACGGTATCTGTCTTTCTCTGTATGGCTTATTTCACTTAGCATCACACTCTCCAGTTCCATCCACGTTGCTACAAAAGGCCATATTTCATTCTTTCTCATGGCCACGTAGTAGTCCATTGTGTATATAAACCACAATTTCTTTATCCATTCATCAGTTGATGGACATTTAGGCTCTTTCCATAATTTGGCTATTGTTGAGAGTGCTGCTATGAACATTGGGGTACAAGTGCCCCTATGCATCAGTACTCCTGTATCCCTTGGATAAATTCCTAGCAGTGCTATTGCTAGGTCATAGGGTAGGTCTATTTTTAATTTTCTGAGGAACCTCCACACTGCTTTCCAGAGCGGCTGTACCAATTTGCATTCCCACCAACAGTGCAAGAGGGTTCCCGTTTCTCCACATCCTCTCCAGCATCTATAGTCTCCTGATTTGTTCATTTTGGCCACTCTGACTGGCGTGAGGTGTTATCTGAGTGTGGTTTTGATTTGTATTTCCCTGATGAGGAGCAACGTTGAGCATCTTTTCGTGTACCTGTTGGCCATCCAGATGTCTTGTTTAGAGAAGTGTCTATTCATGTTTTCTGCCCATTTCTTCACTGGGTTATTTGTTTTTCAGGGGTGGAGTTTGGTGAGTTCTTTACAGATTTTGGATATTAGCCCTTTGTACAGTATGTCATTTGCAAATATCTTTTCCCATTCTGTTGGTTGCCTTTTAGTTTTGTTGATTGTTTCCTTTACTGTGCAGAAGCTTTTTATCTTCATGAGGAATCGTGACCTAATTTTTATAGCAAGAACCAATGGTATTCTAACTCAAATCAAGATCCCACAAATTAATATGAATTTGACTTCTGCCTCATTTTTTCTTAAAATTTGTTAGGCTGTGCCTTCAAAATGGGAGTCTTGAGCTTTGGAGATTACATGGTGACTAGTGAATGTCAGAGGACTAGAAACGACACAAATAAATTATATTCTAGGTATTGGAATACACAGCCTCATGCAAGCTATGCTGTATCTGTGGGACCCATCCCCTCCAAAGAGGAATAATGATTCCCTATCCTTACGTAAGCATGAAGCATGCTAGAATGTTTCATATTGTGGGAAATCTCCCTTTCTCATCTAAAAGACATGTTACTCTCCTCAAGTCTGTTATTTTGCCTCATAGTCTAGTTTCTGGATTGAATAGGTTAGTTTATGCTGAGTGCATTGGCTGCTTGGTGTGAGGTAAATCACACTTTCTCATTCACCTAAGGCACCCACATAATCTCTCCTAAAATCTGACAGTTATACCCACGTGTTTACGACATGCTTACAATCCTAACTCCTGAACATTGCCCCTGGTAACAACAGGCCAGAAACTAAAGCAGCGACAAACCACGCAAGGAGAAAAAGCCTAAGAAAACGTTTTTCGAGCTCATTCACCTCCATCCAGACTGGTGAATTTAAACTGGCTCACTGGAGCAGCAAATACATTTTGTCTCCCTGCCGAGCTCACCTCTGTGGAATCTACATTTCCCTTCCCGTCTCCGGGACCTGTTTCCTCTTCCCAGGGTTCTCGATGCCACCAAAGCACTTGAGTATTTCTGCTTCACAGTCGACAGTGTTAAGTGTTAATTTGACACTTCAGATTTTGCCCGTGACTCCAGTAGAATTCTCAAAATATGTCAAGGGGGAAGGAAAGCAAGCTGGTAAGATTGAAGTACATCTCTATCACGTGAAGATGTTTAATGTTAACGTAATGGGAGACGACCGACGACCTGGACTTTTGCATTCTTCCCTTTAAAAAGAGAAAACGTGTAGTTCACCCTTACAGATTCCTCCACACATTAAAAAAAAATGAGAACAGGGGCGCCTGGGTGGCGCAGTCAGTTAAGCGTCCGACTTCAGCCAGGTCACGATCTCGCGGTCCGTGAGTTCGAGCCCCGCGTCGGGCTCTGGGCTGATGGCTCAGAGCCTGGAGCCTGTTTCCGATTCTGTGTCTCCCTCTCTCTGCCCCTCCCCCGTTCATGCTCTGTCTCTCTCTGTCCCAAAAATAAATAAACGTTGAAAAAAAAAAAAAAATTAAAAAAAAAAAAATGAGAACAGATCTGGTAGTTTAAATACAATTATCCTCTTACTTTTGTGAGAAGATTTGAAAGAAAACTTTGAAGTATTATGTCATGTGACTTGCGGTCAGATGAATGAGGCGACGTGATGCCTTTCGCTGTGCTGTCGCAGGCTGTGACTTTGAAGTTTGAGATGAAAAGTCAGTCCTGGCATAAAAACAGTAGTAGTCGGGTACTACGTGGCTTTATGTTTATTCCTCGTAATAAAGTCAAGATTTAGTTTAAGGTGTAATCTTCATCATGGAGACGGTACAATTGATGCAGAAGGAGAGTAAGTTCCTTGGTGAAGGAAGATGGTGTTTGGAACTGGGCGTCACTGGTCATCATAACTTCTGTCCTTACCTATAGAGACTGACAATTTCGTTTTATTTTTTTTAATTTTTTTTTTCAACGTTTATTTATTTTTGGGACAGAGAGAGACAGAGCATGAACGGGGGAGGGGCAGAGAGAGAGGGAGACACAGAATCGGAAACAGGCTCCAGGCTCTGAGCCATCAGCCCCAGAGCCCGACGCGGGGCTCGAACTCACGGACCGCGAGATCGTGACCTGGCTGAAGTCGGACGCTTAACCGACTGCGCCACCCAGGCGCCCCAGAGACTGACAATTTTAAAAGGGGTTTTTGACGATTGAGTTGTTAGCACACAAGCATATTAGCTGAGGAAATTTACCTTCTAAGCAGTAAAACTTAAGAAGAAAAAGTCTAACTGCTAAATATTCCATTCATTGTTAAAAGAGATACAAATACAGAGATGTAAATTAGGAAATTTCCCAGTTACGTTTTATTCCACTCTGACTGCATTTGATTTCTGATAAAGCAGACTGCACAGTCTCCATATTACTTCATATTAATTCATTTTTTACCTTTCTTATTTTTTCTGATTCTTTTGGATTTAAAACTGTTCTCATTCTTACGTTTGGAGGTGGATATTTAAATAATGTTTTCAGCCTGTTTTATTTTCTGACATATACGTTTAGTGCTATTAGGTCCCTTTTAACAGAGTCTTAGCTGCTTCCTACATAATTTTATGTGCAATATTTTGTTAAAATTTAAAAAATTTTTTTTTTCAACGTTTATTTATTTTTGGGACAGAGAGAGACAGAGCATGAACGGGGGAGGGGCAGAGAGAGAGGGAGACACAGAATCGGAAACAGGCTCCAGGCTCTGAGCCATCGGCCCAGAGCCTGACGCGGGGCTCGAACTCACGGACCGCGAGATCGTGACCTGGCTGAAGTCGGACGTTTAACCGACTGCGCCACCCAGGCGCCCCAAAAATTTTTAATGTTTTTTATTTTAATTTCATTGTACCTTTGAGTTTTATTAGAATTTAATTTCCAAACATCTGTGGATATCTAGCATATTTGCACTATGATCACAGAGCTTAAAACATTTCATATCAGTCTGTTAAAAACTTTTCGAGACTTGCCTAGAATATACCAATTGTGAAAATTGTTCCACATATATATACCTACCTGTTGGTTAGCTCTATTGATGACTAATGAAAGAGCATTGATATACATTAATTGTGGATTTGTGGTCTTTTTAGTTCTATCAGTTTTCCTTTCTATGTTTGAGGCTATGTGTATAGATATTTGATATTATTAAATCTGACTTGTGGCTTTATGAGGTGCATTGCTTTAAAAGCTCCTGTGTGTCATGTTAGTGTGGGTATACCAACTTCACATGTGTTCCGGTTCGGAGGGGAGCTTTGTCATACAGAGTCACTTCCATAAATGTTCCCAATCCAATAAAGCATTGAATCTCTTCAGTGGGTTTTATTGGAGAATAAAGGAGAAAAAGAGAGAGAGAGAGAGAGAGAGAGAGAGAGAGAGAAGACTGTGTCCTTAATACCCCACGATGTAGACTATATTAGTTTTCTGTGGTCACTGAAACAAATTAGCACGGACTTAATGGCTTAGAACCACACAAATTAATGATCTTACAGCTCTGGAGAAAACTCTCCGACGTGGTTAAAACCAAAGTTTTTGGAGGGTTGTGTTTCCTCTGGGGCTTCTGGGGGACAGGCTTCTCCTCGCATCTTCCGGTTGCTGGAGGCTGTCCTCCTTCCTTGGCTCATGGTCCGTGTTCAAGGTTCACCCTGTGAACACATCGCTCCAGACTCCGCTTGCTTCTTCACATGGCCTTCTGCATCCCCGAGACTTTCTTCTGCCTCTTTCGCCTGTAAGGTCCCTTGTGATGTGTTGGACCCGTCTGGATTTTTCTGCATAATGTCCCCGTGTGACGGCCAGCTGACTAGCAAACCGAATTCCGCTCGCCTCCTCACTTATTCTTCTGTGTAACCCAACACAGTCAAGTTTGCAGGGATAAGGATGTGACAGCTCTAGGGGGCTTCAGTCTTCCCAGAGCGTTGCCATTGGGGCCCCTGCTGAGAATCCATGGTGATTATCTGAGTCCATCATCCTCGGGGTCCATTTCAATTCCAATTTTTGTTTCCCCAGTCACACACGAAGAGATTGGTAGCAGGCCGGAGTTGACCAAAGCCTGTGCGTTCCACAGAAAGTACTGTTGTCAGGAGTGGCCCTTGGGAAATCGCCTTTGAGCTGTTGGGATGTTCTGCCTGACACGGGTGTTTCTGTATGCCTCCGTCTTTGCGCCACCCCCTACCCCCAGGACCAGATGAGATTGTCCTGGCGATGTGACTTCTAGTGGATGCCTGTGTTTGCTGTCGGGGGCTGGGGTGTGAGCAACAGGTCAGGCAGGCAGGCACTGTGTGCCTAGGAGTTTCATAAACCATGATATACATTTTCAAAAAATAATTGTAATGTTTATTTTTTTAAAAATGAGAGAGGCAGAGCGTGAGCATGGGCGGCGGGGGGGGGAGGGGCAGAGCGAGAAGGAGACACAGAATCTGAAGCAGGCTCCAGGCTCTGAGCTGTGAGCACAGAGCCTGACACGGGGCTTGAACCCACGAACGTGAGATCACGACCTGAGCCAAAGTCAGACACTTAGCTGACTGAGCCACCCAGGCACCCCAGTGATGGTATACATCTTAAGGAAAGGCATGAGACCTTTTGATCTGCAAATGAGTCAGGCAAGATAAATTAGGCAGTACTGTGAAAATGAGCAACCCCCTGTTCAGGGGCCTAAAGTAAGGAAGGTTTTATTTCTCAGCATGTCCATCCTGGGCTACCTGGGAGCTCTGCCCCGTGCCCTCCTTACATCAAGACCCAGGATGATGTCATAACCATCACCTGAGGCAGTCCAAACTGTGTCAGAGCAAGAGAAAATAGGGATGTGTGTTTATGTCTATATTTCTATAGTTTAGATGCGCTTTAGGTGTTTAGATTTTTTTTTTTTTTGATATTTATTTATTTATTTTGAGAGAGAGAGAGAGACAGACAGGGAGAGAGAGAATCCCAAGCAGGGCCCCCGCTCTCAGTGCAGAGCCTGACGAGGTGCCCCAAGTCATGAACCACGAGGTCATGACCTGAGCTGGAATCAGGAGTCAGATGCTCAACCGACTGAGCCCCCCGGGCGCCCGCAGATGAACTGGTTCTTAAAGCTTCCCTTTGGTAGTGACAGAGACCCTCCTGCTCACAGTGTCATTGGCCGGGGGGTTGCATGGCCATGTCAGAATAAGAACCGGAATATTTGTAAATAATCCAGACTCCCACCACAGAAATCAGGTACACGTGTTGGTGTACGTGTATGTTGAGAAGATGTCTTTTTGAGGAGTTTGTGACTTGGAGAATTCTTTTCTGAGTTATTAACATCCTCTCATTTTATGGAAGAATGATGTAGAATTTATCTAAAAGAGAGTATGATACACGCAGAGTATAATCAGCTTTTTTTTTTTTTGGACAAGGCTGCATCTGTTCCGTGTCCTGACAAGTGGATCTGTCCGATGTAGATGCCATTACCTCGTTACAGTTGCCCATTCGGTTAACCTGGCCTTGCCAACGGTGCTAATTCTTGAAGGAATTCTTCAGTTTGGGACGTTAAAGACCACAGAGGGTTAACTGAGAATCATGGATCACGGAGTCTGTAATGAGACCCACACGTAGCGCCCCGAGCCAGCCTGACAGAGGACTGAAACCGTAGCAAAAGTGCACTCTAGCCTGATGTAAAACCTCAGATCTTATCAGTTCTAGTTGCAAATACGTGACCTCTCGTAACGGCAGACGTTTCAGGAGTTCGATGTGTAGCTTTTCTCTGGGCGTGATGGCATTACCCGTTCTGTCTGAAATTGATGCTGTTTATTGGGAAACAAAAGCTTTTCATCCAGGGCGGTGGTTCTCCGATTTGGTTGAACGTTAGAAGATCCCAGGGGGTTTAGTAAGCGTGAGCGGCAGCTCAGGAAGTCCCGGAGGAGGGTTTAGATGGAGCCTGGCATGCGTGTCGTGTGGCGTGTGCATATGCTGTGCAGGCCGTCTCCTAAGCGCCTCAGATACTCTCGGACGCACGCTAGCTAAGCACCTACCACAGTGCCTGCACTTGTTGTCAGCGCTCACTAGTGGCAGCTGATGTTAGTTTTTTGCCTTGCCCGTCAGTGCCAGCGTTGTTCCTGGGTGTCTCCTTGGCGCGGCGCAGAGAACAAAAGGCTTCGTTCCTTTTGGATTTGCGCTTTGCCGTTTGAGCCGGCCGTAAAGGGACACCTGTCAGGCGTTCCCTGGGGCAGACGACCCCGCCACGTACTCTTACGTTCCTGGCTGCAGTCCAGTCCCACAGACTCTCCCTCCCAGAGACGTTTTAGAGGATAAACGCGACAAAACATCAAGAAGAGTTTCTCTCACAGACAAGCTTAGCATTGGATTTGGGTAACGGTTGCCACTATCCCGAACTCCCTTAGGCTGGCTAACTTAGGGCATTGAAGAGAAAATAATTATAGGCCTTTCAGCAATTATTTCCAGAAATTTGTCTGTATTGTAGACCAGGGGTTGATAGACGCTCTCCATTACAGAGACGGAATAAAGGAAGACGGTGAGGGACGGAAACTTCTAGCAGCCTCCATTGAATCCACTCATTTCTTCCTCACTAACAGATGTAAGAGGATACTGGCTTATCCCTCCTCTGATGCATGTCTACCCAGTGGGGTAATCTCTGAGAAAGCCTTCTCAGAGAGCTTTTTAGAGGACGATACTTTTGTGGAATAGGAATAGATCCTTTTTTATACTTCTGCCTCAAGTTCTTCTCTCTTGGAATAATGGCTGGGGCTCTAGCAGCCACCTTGGACCATGAGTCATATTTAAGGAGAGGATCCACGAGGCTTTGGAGGGTACAGCAGAAAGAGAGAATGACACTCGGTTTCTGGTGTGTTAGGCTTGTCAAACCTGCATCGCACTGCCTGTGTCTGGAAAAACATTACATTTCGATCTTGCTTAATTTTTCATTGATTTCCTTCTTTTTACACTCTGTCCTGTGTAACTCTTGCGGGGCACGAAACTGTTGGAAAAAGAGGAAATCAATTTAAGAAGGATACAGAAAGCTAGAGAATGAGACAGGTAGTTGGAGAAAGATGATGAGGTCTCAACAGATGGTAGAGAAGCAGAGAAAGGAGAAAGTGGGGATTGGGGGTGCCTGGGCGGCCCAGTCCATGAAGCATCCAACTCTTGGTTTTGGCTCAGGTCAAGATGTCATAGTCGAGCCCCATGGGGTCGAGCCCCATGGCATCAAGCCCTGCAAGGGGCTGGGCGTGGAGCTCTCTGTCTCTCTCTCTTTCAAAAAAAAACATGAATCCAGATAAAGGGAGGCATGGGGGCAGGTGCTGGGGGAAAGACGAGAAGACAAGAGAAGTGGGTGTGAAATGAGAAAAGAGAGGCAGACTCACCTGGTGCCCACAGACAGTGCGTTACAGGAGCCGCTGTAACTCTGGTTGGGGCTTGTTCGATGGGGGTGTCTGGCACCCAGAACCAAGGTACACTGTCTGCATGACTGTTTCACGTAATTCTTCGTTTTCTTCACATGCCTTCAGTCTTCCCTGTAGCAGCCTGGGTGCCATCTTTAAGGAGCAGTACCGCACGTCACGTTTTAACCTTTGCTTTCCTCCCATGGGTGGAACCTGGTGTAGTGATGAGCACATAACTGAAGTTCATCCAGTATTTTACGGAAAGAAGTTGCAGTGATTTTATTTGACATGTACTGCATTATGTCCTATGATATATTTTATTTAATGCAAGTATTACATACAGGAAATAGGGGTAGTGAATAAACAATTTCAGAGAGGCGTAAAGCAGTCTTCTTGGGGTATAAAAACATGTGGATTGCTCTCTAGGAAATCATGCTTATCAGTTAAATTTCTGGGAAAGTAAAATATATTTAAAAGTTAAAAAAATAACAACTTTTGGTCGGTAAGCAATTTTAGACTAAGTTCTTTAAAGTATTGTGTTTCTAATATGTTTTGGAATACAGATGTGTTCAACAGCTTAAATATCTGTAATTATTAGCAAAAATACAATCCCAGTGGGGTTTTTTTTTCATATTAAAATAGATCTTCTGTTTTTTTCTATACCAGTGAAGATTAAAAAAAAAAGCAATGTGTTCCTGAAGAAAATAGAAATCTCTACTAATTTTTTGCAGATAGAATTTTACAAGGTATTGCAGAAGAGAATAAAGTAAATGTGTGGGAACAGCTGCTGTTTTTGAAATGGTGCCTCAACAGTGGGACGGGGGGGGGTCTGTTATTTGTCACCTGCTTACAGCGGGACAACCTGGGTTCTGAGGACCAGACTTCCAACCACGGAGTCTGTCGTGATGTCTCTTCCCCATCTGAGCTGGGCGATGCTGCCTCACTTTGCTGGGCCAGGTTTGCCTCAACAGACAAGAGGGGACTGTTACAAGGGGGGCCAGCTGCCGGGCACAATTAGTCAGGTTATCCTTTATCTCCACACATTTGTAATTAACAAACATAAAAAGAACCCACTGAACACAAAGAAACACACCTTTTGAAAACAAACAAACAAGGATGGATGTTCATTATGGTCACAAGCAATAATCACAGGCAGAAGGAAAGATATTTTGAAAATATCACATTAGTTTAAACAAACATTTTAATGAAAACCTCACAGATAAGTATAGGATTAGTTTTTGAGTGTCAATTTAAGGCAGTCAGGAGAATGTGCAGTATTAATGTTTGATAAGGAGACAGCAGTTCTTCATTCAAATATTTTGTTATCTAGCCAGACCTTTTTTTCTTATTTCTCCAGCCAGCCTTTTGAGGGGAAAGCTCTGTGTTTGGTGTTGAGACCTAGGTTTGAATTTAGACTTGCCACCTTGTAGTGGTGCTAATGTGGGTGGGTTATTTAACTTTCTCACATTCAATATTTTATTTAAGCAGCTAAGCCTGAAGTTTCTTACATAGACAGTGATGAGAACGAGTGTGTGTATCTCTCAGGCTGGTATTAACATATGAGGGTCTTTATAAACAAGTATAAGGTCAACGATGGAATAAAAGGAGTTGCTTGTATACCCTCCATTGTCCACTAAGTCAATAATACATTTTTGTTTGCTCCATCAAGAATTCATATCTGAACAGTTCCTCATCATTGGCCATTAATAGAATTTTCAGGGAGTCTTGTTTTAGAATTTCAGTCAATCATTAAGAACTTTTATATGTTTGGGGCGCCTGGGTGGCGCAGTCGGTTAGGCTTCCGACTTCAGCCAGGTCACGATCTCACGGTCCGTGAGTTCGAGCCCCGCGTCAGGCTCTGGGCTGATGGCTCAGAGCCTGGAGCCTGTTTCCGATTCTGTGTCTCCCTCTCTCTCTGCCCCTCCCCCGTTCATGCTCTGTCTCTCTCTGTCCCAAAAATAAATAAACATTGAAAAAAAAATTAAAAAGAACTTTTATATGTTTTATATGCCTAGCACTTTTTATTAGACACTCATATTTTATGTTTTCATTAGGAGATTAAGAATAATAGTGATGAATACCGTGTATTTTGTGATGATACTTCTTTTGTATCATTAAAACATCTCTAACACAAACAAAGAAATATAAACCATTATTAGATCCTTCTGTTGAGAGAAAGTGAATACATGATCAAGATGGTAAATGCCTCTTGAAATTTCATGTACGTGTCATATGCTCTCACACCTGTCTTCCCTGTATTTGGTCTCAGAGGTAAATGAAAAGACATCTAAGATTTTACATCTAGTATTGATATTCTAGTCAGACTCAAATATTTGTACCTGGGTTCAGGTTGGCATAAATAAGCCCATGTATTTCCTATTATGAACTAATCATTTTGCAATATTTCTGTTTCAAAATATGTATTTTTGAAATTACCCAAACATCAGGGAATTACTATGTAGTGTTTACTCATGATGCAAAATTTCCAGATATAAAGAACCAACCATAAATCCCATATCTGCATATCTAGATAGATGTCAAACATATGTGACACACATATGGCACAAGAAATTAAATTTATAAGACTGTGAATGCTTTTTGGTTTGCTCTTATATCAATACTATGTAGACATACCCTCATGAATTCTTTAGCCATGTGAGTTACTGGGCAAAGCACTGTTTCATTTGGTAACAGGTAATCTACATGTAAATTATGGCTTCAATAAATAGTGTTAGGAAGGGGCACCTGGGTGGCTCATTTGGTTAAGTGTCTTAACTCCTGATTTTGATTCAGGTCATGATCTCATAGTTCGTGGGTTCAAGCCCTATACTGGTCTCCCACTGAGAGTGCAGAGCCTGCGTGGGATTCTCTCTCATCCTCTCTCTCTGCCTCTCCCGTGTTCATGCTCGCTTTCTCTCTCTCAAATAAATAAAACTTAAAAAATTTTTAAAAATTAAAAATATTAAAAATAATAGTGTTGGGAAAACTGAATATTCACATGCAAAAGAATGAAGGTGGACCCATATGCTATGTTATAGAACTAACAAAAATTAACTTGAAATGAATTAAAGACTTAAAAGTAAGACCCAGAACCATAAAACTCCTAGGAGAAAACACAGAGAAAGTTCCTTGACACTGGTCTTGGTATTGAGTTTTTAGATACAACACTAACAGCACAAGCAACAAAAGCTAACATTAACAAGTGGGACTACATCACACTAAAAACCTTATGTACAGCATAATAGTCAGTAGAATTAAAATGTAGCCTGTGGAATGGGAGAAAATATTTTCAAACCACATACGAGATAAAGGGTTAATAGCCAAAATAAAAAAAGAATGTATAAAACTCAATAGCAAAAACAAAAACAAAAACAAACAAAAAAACCCCAACCAAATAATTTGATGGGTAGAGAATCTGACTATACATTTTTCCAAGTAAGACATAGAAATGACCAACAGGTACCTGAAAAGATGTTCAGCTTCACTAATCAAGGAAAATTAATCCAAACCAGGTATGTGGGAGACACTGTGTTTTGAAAATACTGTCTTCTCCTCACTGAGTATTCATGAGTCACTTGTGAAATATTAGTTGACTGTGGTATTGCTTTCTTAATTTCAGTTTTGGACTGTTCATTTCCAGTATATAGAAACACAATTAGTTTTTGTGTATTGTTCTTATATCTTGAAAACATGTTAAAATTATTTATTAGTTCTTTTTTTTAATATTTATTTATTTCTAAGAGAGACAGGCAGAATGCGAGTGGGTAAGGGGCAGAGAGAGAGAGGGAGACACAGAATCCAAAGCAGACTCTAGGCTCCGAGCTGTCAGCATAGAGCCTGACGCGGGGCTCGAACTCACGGGCCATGAGATCATGACCTGAGCCGAAGTCGGACACTCAACTGACTGAGCCACCCAGGCACCCCTATTTATTAGTTCTAGTGTTAGTTTGTGGATTCCTGATATGGGATCATGTCCTTTGATAATGAAGAAAGCTTACTTCTTTATTTTTCATCTGTATGACTGTAATTTTTATTTCCTGCTTTATTGCACTGGCTAGAACCTCCATTAAAATGTTGAACAGAGTGGTGTGGATGGATATACTTACCTTCTTGTCCATTTTAGGGCAAAAGTATCCCATCTTTCATTCTGAGTGGGATTTCGGCTATAAGATTTTATAGATGCTTTTTAATATATTGGAGAAGTTTCTTCTGTTCCTGATTTATTGAGGGTGTTTATCATGAATAGATGTTGGATTTTTTCAGATGATTTCTGCACATTTATTGAGATGACATTGTGGTTTTTGTTCTTTATTATATTAATTATATTAATATGGTTCCTTAAATTAATTGATTTTCAATGTTACATCAACCTCATGTTTTTGAGATAAATAATATTTGGTCATGACTTTTTAAAAATATTGAAGCATTTAAAAACTAGTTTGTTCAGGTTGTATGTGTATATGTTTATGAAGAATATTTTTTGTGTAGTGTGTTTTTTTTTCTTGTGATTTATTTCCCCCTGTAGTTTTAGTATTAGTGTAATACTGGCCCCATAGAATGAGTTGGGAAGGGTTCCCTCTTTGTTTGTTTTTTTCCTCCTTCCACTTTATTATTTGTATATGTTCTTGTCGAAATATGTATTCAATTCCTTTGTCCATTTTTTAGTATTTATTTGTTTATTTATTTATTTATTTATTTATTTATTTTAAATGTTTATTTTTGAAAGAGAGAGCGGGGGAGGGGTAGAGAGAGAGATAGAGCATGAGCAGGTAAGGGTAGGGGCAGAGAGAGAGAGACAGGGAGACAGAATCCCAGGCAGGCTCTGCGCTATCAGCACAGAGCCTGATGCGGGGCTCAAACCCATGAACGAGATCACGACCTGATCCGAATCCAAGAGTCTGATGTTTAACCGACTGAGCCACTCAGATGCCCCTCCTTTGTCCATTTTTTGACGTTTATTTATTTATTTTGAGAGAAAGAGAGGGGGTGGGGCGTAAGTGCTTGAGCAGGGGAGGGGTGAGAGGGAGAGACAGAATCCCAAGAAGACTCCACATTCAGTGTGGAGCCCAATGTGGGGTTCAGTCCCACGATGTTGAGATCATCACCTAAGCTAAAATCAAAAGTTATATACTTAACCACCCAGGAGCCGCTTTGTCCATTTTTAATGGAGTTTTATTTTTTTTTTTTTGAGATATCTTCTATATTTTATTTCTGTTATTTCAGTTTCTATTTCAATTGTGCTATACATATTTAAAAGTTCAAGTGATTTTACTATTCTCTGACCCCACCCCCATAGTGCAATATTGTCTATATCTACAGGGGAATGAGTTACAGGTAACTAATTCATATCTAGTCTGCATATTACCTGTGTTAACTATGATTACCTTTAAAATGTTGTTTGGGTCTCTATTTACTTTCTCTCTGCTACTACTATTGGTAATTTAATAATTTAAAGTCTCCTGCTTATGTTTAAATGTAAGTTTCTAAACACACTAGTTGGAACCTATATACATCCTTGCACAACTGGCGAATTTTATTTTGGGTGATTTTCTTCTTCTGTGCCATTGGGGGGTCACTCCCCACTGCCAGCAGTATTTATCTGTCTTTTATCTTTTTTAGGGAAAATTTCCTGTAATGGAACATTCTAATGTGCTTCGGGGAGAGGCCTGTGAGGGTGCAACAGGGCTATAGACCTGGTGATGTGCCTTCTTGGGGATGAGGCATCTTACTGTTTAGAATTCAGGTTTTTCCTCAATCCCCCTATTTTGATTACTCTCAACTATGTCTGGTTTCCCCTGAGCCTAAGGTTTCTTTTCAGAAAGCAGAGCATCCTTCTTCTGCTCAGGTATGTGGGAGACAAGATCCCTGGTGCACAAGATAGTGAAAATGTCTGAAATTGTTTTATTTTATTTTTTGAATATGGAATTTAAGTGAAACCTCCAGCTTTTGGCTGAATTTGGCACACATTAGTGGTTCCTATCATTGGCTGGATATTAAAAGTATCTTGAAACTGTAAGGGAAATAAATCAAGCAGAGGAAATAGAGAGAGGAAGAAGGGAAGGAAGGAAGGAGGAAAGGAGGGAGGAAGGGAGGGAGGGAGGGAGGGAGGGAGGAAGGGAGGAAGGGAAGAAAGAGAGCAAAGAAACAAAAACGAAGGTGGTGCCCATTTATTAGCCCAGAGACTGTATTTAATTGGTTAGTGGAGGGGTTACTGATCATTGGTATTTGATAAAACTCTGAACCTGATTGCAGCCAGGGCAGGGGCCACTGCCTTCCTGTCTTCCCCTGTAGGGCCTTGTACATTCCCTTTTTTATATCCTCTCCTACCACCATCCGCTTTTATCAAGGTGCTCTAGCCACATTCCTGTGATTGCTGTTTTATTTAAGCACTCCAAATATCAGCTCTTCTTTCAGTCTCTGCTCCTTTTTCTTGCAGTCTCATTACCAACATGCTGCTTTCTGCTTCTTCACGTATTTTTTAAGAATCTACTGAAATACCCACCTTTTGCTGGTGTTTTCCTCAGTATCTGATTTTATTTTATTTTTTTTAAATTTTTTTTTTCAACGTTTTTTATTATTTATTTTTGGGACAGAGAGAGACAGAGCATGAACGGGGGAGGGGCAGAGAGAGAGGGAGACACAGAATCAGAAACAGGCTCCAGGCTCTGAGCCATCAGCCCAGAGCCCGACGCGGGGCTCGAACTCACGGACCGCGAGATCGTGACCTGGCTGAAGTCGGACGCCCAACCGACTGCGCCACCCCCTCAGTATCTGATTTTAAATAGTAGTACTCTATTTCCTAATCCCTGCTTTCATCTCTAGTTTATTTTTTTTTTTGCCCATTACATGTCACCTTATTTAAGGAGTTTGCATTTTATTTATTTATGTTTCATTGCTTTTCCTGATAGAACAGATATCCTATAAAGCAGGAATTTGTATTGGTCTATTCCAAGTTTTTTTTTGTTTTTTTGTTTTCCTCTCTTCAAAAAGAGCTAGGCACAATTTGATGTTTAATAAAGAGTTCTCGGGTGACTGGGCAGCTCAGTCGGTTGGGCCTCCGACTTCAGCTCCGGTCATGATCTCACAGTCGGTGAGTTCGAGCCCCGCGTCGGGCTCTGTGCTGACAGCTCAGAGCCTGGAGCTACTTCGGATTCTGTGTCTCCCTCTCTCTCTCTGCCCCTCCTCTGCTCAACTCTATCTCTTTCTCAAAATTAAATAAGCATTAAACATTTTTAAAAATAAATAAAACAATAAAGAGTTCTTGACTACAGCAATAAGTGCCCAAATAATACCACATAAAAATATATCAGAAAAGTAGAAAAAAATAATAATATAAACTTTAAATTTGTTTTGTCAGTTTTTCTTTTTATTTTTTAAAGCTTATTTATTTATTTTCAGGCAGAGACAGACAGAGCGACAGAGAGAGTGTGCAAGCAGAGAGGGACAGAGCAAGAGGGGGAAAGAAAAAAATCCCAAGCAGGCTCTGTGTTGTCAGCATAGAGTCCGATGCCTTGAGATCATGACCTGGGCCAAAACTAAGAGTTAGATGCTTAACCAACTGAGCCACCCAGGCGTCCCAGTTTTGTCAGCTTTTAATAGATGAAACAGACTTAAAATATTATGGATAGAGCAATTCTGAATAATATTAGTACTGAATTATTCATGTTTTCTAACAGTAGAAATTATAATCAACACCAATGTGAAAAAAAACCTTAAAAATAAGCATAAAATTAAAAATCTACAAATTCTTGGATATCAAAGGTAAAAACAGGGGCACCTGCATGGCTCAGTTGGTTAGGCATCCGTTTCTTCGTTTCAGCTTGTGTCATGATCCCTGGGTCATGGGATCGAGCCCCACATTGGGCTCTGTGCCATCAGTGCAGAGCCTGCTTGGGATTCTCTGTCTCCCTCTCTCTCTGCCCCTCCCCTGCTCATTCTCTCTCCTCTCTCTCTCTCTCTCTCTCTCTTTCTGTCTCTGTCTCAAAATGAAATAAACTTTAAAAGAAAATTTTTAAAAAGTAAAAACAAAAACCAAACTTCCGTTTTAAAACAAATTTGAGCTAATGTGATATAAATAATGATAAAATACCTTATGTAGACTCTTTAAGTAAACTATAAACAAACAGAAACCCTACATTATATCAACAGTTATAAATAAGATCGGTTTCTGGATCTGACTGAGAAAAGTTAACTCCATAAATTCAGCGCGATAAAAAATTAACTGAAATATGTATTGAAATCAGTTGTCTACCCAGAGATGCATGAGCTTCCACATGACCAAGAAGTCTCGAAACAAAGTAGGATGCATGTAAGTGGGAATATTTGGAAAAGTTTTAAACTGTTTATTTTCTTTTTTTTTTTTTTAATTTTTTTTTTTCGACGTTTATTTATTTTTGGGACAGAGAGAGACAGAGCATGAACGGGGGAGGGGCAGAGAGAGAGGGAGACACAGAATCGGAAACAGGCTCCAGGCTCTGAGCCATCAGCCCCAGAGCCTGACACGGGGCTCGAACTCACGGATCGCGAGATCGTGACCTGGCTGAAGTCGGACGATTAACCGACTGCGCCACCCAGGCGCCCTAAACTGTTTATTTTCATATGTGTTCCTATACAGTATTTCTAAATCTTCACTCACGTATTTAAATGTGCTTTCTTTTTACATTTCATATTTGCTATTTCCATAAAAGCATTTTCTGTGAGGCTAGTAATAAAACCAAGTTAATGCCTGGGCATAAGGCTCCTCCTTTTCAGGGCATGAATCTCCTCTTGTTGATGGGGACAGAGCGCCTGTGCGGTCACGGGGAGCCTCCCTCTCATTTCCAGCAGCTTGGTGCTGGACAGCGTCATCCTGTGGCTGGACCTGGTGTGCGAGCAGTAGCGCTTCCTGGTGGCCTAGCAGGGCGAGCCCGGGAGCCTGGGCGCTGGGGCCGCGGGGGCACTAACCCCCAGTGGCATCCTCTGTTACCCTGGGAATACCGGGGACTCAAACGGAGGGGGGTGTTATCTCGCCAAACACATGAAGGCCTTAAAATTTGTATTATTTTTATTTTGTTTGCAGAATTTAAGATAGTTTCCAAAAAAAAAAAAAAAATAGAGTTAGTAAGCAAGGGAGCCTACTACCGTATACCGGGACCGAGTGAGGTGTCTCGTTACCCAGATTATCAAAGGCAGGATTTGGGCTCCACTGTGGTGATGGCAGTAAGGTGAACAGCTCACTGGGCGGCAAAGCTGTTGGATCAGGAGCATTCTTTACTGTCTGGAAAATCTCAAACACGGGGGAAGGATTATGTAGGCAAATAAGGTGTTCACGCAACATGAATCAGACAGCTCATGAAATGTGCTCCAGTATAAGATTTTATGTGAAATGTATCTCAATAAGAGGAAAAAAAAATTAAAACGAAAGAAAAAACTTTACCTGGGATGCAAAATTAGTAAGTGGAAAAGTCCCGATTCTTTGTTCTTTATATAATTTTGTGCCTCTTACAAGCCAAAGGCAGGATGAAGTACAGGACAAAGGCCCAAAAAGTCATTTTTTTAAATTTAATTAAAAAAAAATTTTAACGTTTATTTACTTTTGAGAGAGAGAGAGAGAGCGAGAGAGAGAGCATGAGCAGGGGAGGAGAGAGAAAGAGGAAGACACAGAATCAGAAGCAGGCTCCAGGCACTGATCTGTCAGCACAGAGCCTGCCGCGGGCTCGAACTCACGGACTGCAAGATCATGACCTGAGCTGAAGTCGGACGCTTAACCGACGGAGCCACCCAGGCGCCCCAATAGATCTAATTTTTAACATAAATCATTCATTCTGCCCAAATGTCTTCCTAAAATCCTCTTCTAATGTTAAAACATCAGGGGATTTACAAAGTCTCTTCTTTTTGCTGTTTTAAATATTAGCTGGTTTGTAAATGTCACTTCAAAAAAGCAAATGAAAAAATTTTGCAATAATGGTGCTTAGAACTTAGGATCCTATTAAATAATTTAAAAGATTGGTTGAGGGGCCCCTGGGTCGCTTAGTCACTTAAGCGTCTGACTCTTGATTTCAGCTCAGGTCATTATCCCACAGTTTGTAAACTCAAGCCCCATATCAGGCTGCAAGCAGACAGTGTGGAACCCGCTTGGGATTCTCTCTCGCCGTCTCTCTTTGTCCCTCCTGTGCTCACACTCAATCTTTCTCTCTCAAAGCAAATAAACTTAAAAAAAAAAAAAAGATTTCTGGAAACAACATTACCAGCCACTGCTAACTATCGACATGAAAGCACTGCCCACGATAATCTTAAGAACGATTAGATGAAGGGAAGGAGCTGGAGGCCTGTGGATTCACCCCACGTGAGGGTGAGCAGGTGAGTGTGTTCACACAGGGGCGTTTTTCCTGAGTGGGGCCCCAGCCCTGGGCAGGCTCCCCGGCAGGAGCAGTTCCAGATGACCCCATGGCTCCCCCTCCGCCGGCTCCTCTGCCCTCAGGCTTGGGTGGGTTGTGGTCCTGCTGTGGATTTGTATCCAAAACCCCAGGCTCATGAAAGGAAGATCTGAAACATGTACAAATCCCAGGTCTGGATGTCTTCTTTGGAGAAATGTCTGTTCATGTCTTTTGCCTATATTTTTATTACTATTTTAAACTTTTTTTTTTTTTTGGTTTATTTATTTATTTATTTATTTTTTATTTTTATATTTTAAACTTTTTTTTAACGTTTTTAATTTATTTTTGAGAAAGAGCGGGAGTCGGGGAGGACCAGAGAGAGAGGGAGAACCTGAATCTGAAGCAGGCTGTAGGCTCTGAGCTGTCAGCACAGATCCCAATGTGGGGCTCGAACTCACAAACCCTGAGATCATGACCTGAACCGAACTTGGACGTTTAACCCACTTGGGCCACCCAGGTGCCACTTCCGCCTATTTTTAATCGGATTATTTGGGAGTTTTTTGGTGTTGTCTAAATTGTTTATATATTTTGAACACTAACCCTTTATTGGATATGTCATGTACAAATATCTTCTGCGTTCTCTAGATCATCTTTTTCTTTTGTTGATTGTTTCCTTTGCTGTGCTTTTTATATTGATGTAGTCCCAATAGTTTATTTTTGCCTTTGTTTCCCTTGTCTCAGGAGACTTATCTAGAAAAAAAATTGCTACGGCCGATGTCAGAGAAACTACTGCCACTGCTGTCCTCAAGGATTTTGATGGTTTCCTGTCTCACATTTAGGTCTTTAATCCATTTTGACTTTATTTTTGTATATGGTGTAAGAAAGTGGTCCAGTTTCATTCTTTGGCACATTGCCGTCGAGTTTTCCCAGCACCATTTTACCTTGCTCTTTTTCGCTTACATTTACATCCATTTTCACTTATTTTTACATCCCTTCGCTTTCAATCTTCATGTGTCTTTAGTTCTAAAAATAGTGCTTTACAGACAGCAAATTGATATGTCTTCTTTTTTTATCCATTCCATCACCCTATGTGTTTTGGTTGGAGTGTTTAGTCTATTTAAATTCAAACTCATTATTGATAGGTATGTATTTATTGACATATAGTTACTTGTTTTATGTTTGTTTTTGTAGTTCTTCTGTGTTCCTTTCTTTTCTCTTTCTATTTTTTTGTGATTTATTGGTTTTCTGTAGTGATACACTGGACTTCTTTTCTTTAGTTTTTGCATATCCATTACCAGGTTTAGAAAGATTTTTTTAAATGTGTATTTATTGTTGAGAGAGAGAGAGAGAGAGAGAGAGAGAGAGAGAGAGACAGAGTGCAAGCAGTGGGGAGGGGTGTGGGGAGAGGGAGAAACAGAATCCACAGCAGTCTTCAGGCTCTGAGCTGACGTGACGGCACAGAACCTGATGCAGGGCTCAGACTCACAGACTGCAAGATCATGATCTGAGCCGAAGTCAGATGCTTCACCAACGAGCTGCCCAGGTGCTCCCCATTACCAATTTTTGATTTATGCTCAACATTTAGGTTTATGTGTAATATCTTGTGCATGTAATGGTCTCTATTAAGTTGATGGTTGTTTAAGTTTGAACTACTACTAGAAAGCATTAAATTTTTATTTCTTTCCCCACCATGTTTCAAGTTATGTGTCACACTTTACATCCTTTTATTCTGTGAATCCCTTGACTAATTTTAATAGACACCCTTAATTTTACTTCTTTGGTGTTTCCCACTCTTGTTACTCCTGCTTATGGTCTTTCTTTTCACTCAGAGTCCCCTTTAACCTTTCTTGAATTGCTATTGTAGTGCTCATGACTTCTTTTAACTTTTGTTGCTCTGGGGAACTCTATCTATTTCTCCCTGTATTCTGAATGAGAGCCTTGCTGGATAGAGTATTTTTGGCTGGAGGTTTTATTTATTTATTTTTTTCCTTTCAGCCCTTTAAATATATCATGTCACTCCCTTCTGGCCTGAAAAGTTTCTGTTGAAAAAAAAAATCAGCTGAGAGCCTTATGGGGTTTCCCCTGTATGTAACTGTTCTATTTTCTCTTGCTGCTTTTAAAATTCTCTCTTTATCACTACTTTTTTGCCATTTTAATTTTCACATGTCTTGGTGTGGACCTGCTGGGGTTGATTTTCTTGGGGTCTTTCTGTGCCTCCTGGATCTGGTTTTCTGTTTCATTCCCAGATTCCAGAAGTTTTCAGATTATTCTTCGAGTAAATTTTCTGCCCCCTTTTTTTCCATTCTCCTTCTGGGATCCCTATAATGTGAATGTTTTTATGATTGATGGTGTTGCTGAGTTCCCTTAACCTATTTTCGTTTATTCTTATTTTCTTTTCTGTTCCATTTGGTTATGTTCCATTCCTCTGTACTCTAGCTTGCTGATACATTCTTCTGCTTCCTCTACTCTACCATTTATTCCCTCTCATATATTTCTAATTTCATTTATTGAGTTCTTTGTCTCTGGTTCTTTTTTTATGTTTTCTGTCTTTCCGTTGAGGGTCTCATTGAGGTCCTCCACTCTTTTTTTTTAATTGAGAGAGAGAGAGAAAAAATGAGTGGGGGGGGTGTAGAGAAGGAGGGAGAGAATCTCAAGCAGGCTCCTCACTGTCAGTGCAGAGCCTGATGTGAGGCTGGAACTCATGAACCGTGAGATCATAACCTGAGCCAAAACCAAGAGTTAGACGCTTAGCCAACTGAGTCATCCAGGCGCCCCTCCACTCTTTTTTCAGTTATTATTTTTTAAAGTTTTTATTTAAATTCCAGTTAGTTAACACACAGTGTAATATTAATTTCAGGTGTATAATATAATGATTCAATGCTTCCGTACAATACTCTGTGCATTCCTTAACCCCCATCACCTACTTCACCCATTCCCTCCTCCCCCTTCCCTCTGGTAACCATCAGTGTGTTCTGTGTAGTTAAGAGTCTGTTTCTTTTCTATTTTTATTTTTATTTAAATTCCAGTTACTTAGTTCACTCTTTTCTCATGTCCAGTGAGTATCTTTATGATCATTACTTTAAATTCTCTATCAGACATATTACTTATCTCTGTTTGTTTAGGTCTCTTGTTGTGATTTTTGTTCTGTTCTTTCATTTGGGGCATATTACTCTGTCTCCTCATTTTGTCTGACTCTGTTTCCATAAGTCACTTACATCTCCTGCTCTTGAAAGTCATGGCCTTATAAAAAAGAGGTCCTGCAGTGCCCCTGGGACAGTCTTGTAGGCCAACTTGGCTCCTGACCACGTCTCAGCCCATTTTCCATTTTCCACTTTCCCCGTGTCCTCTTCTCTACTTTTAGCTGTGGAGAGTCTGTTTGCTCTTCTTCAGGTCATTTCCTGGATTATTTACTCTGATGTGGGTGTCATGTAGTTGTTTCCATGGGATGGGGTGAGCCCAGGTTCATCTTCTCTGGAAGTTCTTGATCTCCAGTTTTTGAATTATTACTAAAATACATACTCAAAATCGAACAAGCATTGACTGCATAAGACAAAGATTAAAAATTTTCTCATTTCAGAAGAAAAAGTTAGGGGTACCTGAGTGGCTCAGTCGGTTGAGTATCCGACTTCGGCTCAGGTCATGATGTCGCGGTTCACGAGTTCAAGCTCTGAGTCAGGCTCTGTGCTAACAGCTCGGAGCCTAGAGCCTGCTTCGGATTCTATGTCCCCCTCTCTCTCTGCCCCTCCCCTGCTTGTGTGCTCTCTGTCTCTCTCTCTCTCTCTCAAAAATAAATGAACATTAAAAATTTTTTTAAAAAAAGAAAAAGTTAAAAGTGTTAGTTGTATTATTTTCCACATTTTTCTTTGCACACATAGAATTTTATTATACACATATATTACATGCCAGCATATAATGTAAATTATATATGAATAATGAATGTGAATTATTAAATATGTAAAATTCAGACATGTACTAAAATTATTTATAAAAATTTAAATTGTTTTAACTTGTGCTAATGTGAGCATTGATATTAGTATATAGCACTGACGGTTATCACTTTTGATGTTTGTACTATCATTACTTTGCGAGAAAATACCAGAGTTTAAATATTGTTTATCTGTTGTTACATATTTAGATTATTTGAATTTTTTACTCCTGTGAGTTATGTTATAATGAACAACGTTTGTACGTAACTCTATTCTTCCGTATTTGGGGTTGTATCCCTACATAAATAGATTTCCAGGAGTGGGACTCGTAAATAAAAGCGGTGTTACCATTTCGTGTAAAATGGCTTTTCAGGTGGTCTGTACTCTTGATACCATCACAGCAGTGTGTGAGAGGCATTGAAGTTTAATCCTGGGACCATTCCAACAAGTTTTGTACTATCACGAGCAATGCTATAATCTCATTCACAGCTTAGAGGAAGGGAATAGTAGGCAGGGGAATGAGTGAGGAATTGACTGCAATAAACAAGGCAAGAAATGAGGTGAATACCTGAAAACAGTTTTGCAGTAGAAGCATTTATTTGTTTTTTACTTATTTTCGATTCAAGACTGAGCCGGCGCCTACTCTGTTGTGAGAACTGTTCTGAGCACCACGCCGGGTGTTTAGTGTGCGCGGAGACCAGGGCTCGCACGCTCTTTTCTGGGTGTGTAAATAGAAAGCGGAGCGAAGTAGAGACACTGAGGACATAATGGGGACAACCTGTGGTGACGGCGACTCTCCGTCTTGAGGTTTGGTGGCACCGTGGATGACGGTATCACTTACCTGCCCCCTTTCTTGCTCTGTTCCTGCAGCACTCCTCTCTTTCCTCCACCCTCCCTGCAGCCGTCTCAACCGGATGCCCTCTGTCCATCTTTCAGAATGAGAGTAGATGTCTGTTCATCCAGGGCACCCTCCACATTGCTGCTTGCTTTCTTCTTCTTAAATTAGGAACAGACAGAGGGGTCCACACCTGCAATTTTCAGGACTGAGTTCTCCTTTAGGTGACTATAGCTCCTTCTGTTTGTCTGTTTCTTCAGGCAAGAGCCACACATCGGCAAACGTGTGAAGACCCGAGATTCTTTACGTTCGTGGCTGTCAGTCATTTCTAGAGAAATATTTTCCTTTCAAACGTCTGTTCCATGTGAAGGTCCGCTGTGGGGCCTTCGCCTCGCCCGTCCTGGTGTGTCCTTGTTCTTTGTGGGACTCTCGACCTCACGTGACAAGTTCCACTTATTGTGCCTTCCCAGCAGGTCAGAGATGATGTGATTATGTGGTTGATTTTCTTTCATATGCGGTGAGGAGATCAGCGGTGTGTAGACGCCATGTGGAATTGACTCCTTTGCCAGAGTTGACTCCGGCACGACACTGCTCTTTGACTTCATTTAAAAGAGTCTAAGTCTGCAGCGTCTTGTAGAACTGATGGTTTTTTTAAGGAACAGACTCTTCTGTTTATTTCTGAAGTACTGTGAAAATTATAAGCCAAGTCACAGTTACCAGTTTTCTCTCAAAATCTCTTTCTCTTGAAATAAAAATCTCCCTTCTATTTATCATACTTAGAAAATGAAGAAACGTTTTTATGCCACTTTTTTAGCTCACGTGAGGTCTGACAAAATGCTCCTACTGCTTTTCCCACAATCATCCTTTCTTTTTAGTGAAACTGTTTTACTTGGCCATGGCTATGTTTTGAGGTTATTAGAAATAATAAAGAACGGTATTAAATACGTCACAAAATGACTCAATTTGACAATGACATGAGCACACAGAACGTATTCACATCTTTGCCTATGTCTTATTTTGACGTTGAGGCACATCTTAATTTTCAGTCCTCACATTTTAAAGGTTAAAATATATTAATTCACACACCGCTGGGAAATGTAAAAACAAAAACATACAAATGTTGTTAAGAAAGGAACACCTCGTCTAGCTTCTGTGTCTTTCATTTTACCAATGTCATCTCTCTCCATATGTTGTTTTATAGAAATGTAATGAACAGTGTTGTTTCCTTCTTTGTGTCTAGGCAAGAGCTTTATACAGCACTTTCTAACCTTGGCAAATGAGATACATTTACATTTATTTAGCAAAATATCCTTAGAATACATTCAGCAGCTATCCTCACCAATGTATCTTTTAGATTCTTTCCCAAACTGTTTAATCTTGATCTCTCACTTTTCGTAAGTTTTCCTATCCTTATAAATATTTTTCAAGAAATTTGGTACACGATTACATGCTGTTCTACACCATTGCTAGTCATTCTTTTTGGTTTTAAGATCCATCAAATTTGGGGCGCCCAGCTTTTTCCTGGATATTGTCTATTCTATAGCAGGTGTGAACAAGCTTGCAGTAAAGGGACAGATGGTCAATGTCGCTGGGGTCATAGAGTTTTGATGGAACTCTTCGGCTGTCACGTTGTCTGTGAAAGCAGTCACAGATAATATGTAAGTGAATGAGCAGCATTGTGTTTCAATAAAACTTTATTTACAAAAAGAGGTGGTGGGCTGGATTTGGACAGCAGGCCATCGTTCACAGACATTTTATCTGTGCCAGAATCTAAGAATAATAATACTTACGGTAGCTAGACAGGTACCGTGAGTGCAGCAAGCCGGGTACATTTCTTTCACCTGAAGGCCTTTTTCTGGTTTTTTCGTTTTTGTCAAAGAGGTAGGAGTTCTATAAGAAGAATATATGGTCTTCTGTTTTTTCTTTTTTATCTCCTGGCTTATGAGAGAGTTGAGCATAAGGGAAAATTATTTTCTACTTATGTTTACTCTAAAAATAAGGAGAGCATCACAATCAATGTTATACTTTGGTGTGGACGGCAGGGGGTAACGCAGTGTGGCCGTGTGGTTAATGCCACGTGGGAAAGAGGCTGGGGTTTCCAGATGTTGCAGTAATTCTAATTACAAAAAAGATTTACACTGGAATTTCCCCAAATTTTAAGTGTTTGCCAACGGAGTACTAAATGGCAATGAGAAAGAACAAAATATGGCCCTTTGTAGCGACATGGATGGAACTGGAGAGTGTGATGCTAAGTGAAATAAGCCATACAGAGAAAGACAGATACCATATGTTTTCACTCTTATGTGGATCCTGAGAAACTTAACAGAAACCCATGGAGGAGGGGAAGGAAAAAAAAAAAAAAGGTTAGAGTGGGAGAGAGCCAAAGCATAAGAGACTCTTAAAAACTGAGAACAAACTGAGGGTTGATGGGGGGTGGGAGGGAGGAGAGGGTGGGTGATGGGTATTGAGGAGGGCACCTTTTGGGATGAGCACTGGGTGTTGTATGGAAACCAATTTGACAATAAATTTCATATATTGAAAAAAAATTTTAAGTGTTTGCAAGTAATTTAAAAATTATATAGGCCAAGAATGTATGGTTCATATAAAAATGTCTGCAGGCTACGACTTACTGAGTGTTTGCAACATTGGCCTGGTAGCACACAGCGTACAAAAGGTGACTGAGGAATAAATGCCGGTTTACTAGGCTTTCTTAGCTGATGTGGGGTGTCATGTTATTTAGAGGGCTGAAAACCTAAAGCCTGTTAATTTTGAAAGACCAGAAATAACAAGCTTCTCATCTCTTACAGACACGGAATGGTCATCAGTCGGTCCTTAGCCATAGAGATATGTCTACAGGTGTTTCTTTGACTAGAATGTATGTTATTTAATTCATGTCACAGCAACAGAAAGCTAAATGAAGGAAGCAGAGGTGAGGAAATGGCCATAGTGAGTTTGTAGGGATGTAGACTGAGAAATAAAGGTAGATACTGGATGAAGAATTTCAGGATCAAGTTGCAGATGAGCTCTGAGTGAGGACAAAACACAGAGGGGCCTCGACTGTACCAGAGTTAATACACCGAGATCTATTACCTAATGGAGGAGAGACACGGGCATAAAAATTAATGTTTAGAGACAAGGAACACTCATGGGAGGCTGATGGAGTGTGTGGCAGAGATTTGAGGATGGATGGCTCATCAGCTCCCTCAGAATTGACCCTTGAAATATCAATGGATAGAAGTAAGCCGCGCGTGAAGCCACGATTCTGGTATCTGGGTGTCAGGAGGGACTAACCAAAGCGTATCGCCCTGGGGAAAATCCTGAAACTTTCTAAGTGCTTTCATGTATTTGTAAGCAAGAAGGTAGCACCACTGTAACTGAGCCGTGACCAGATGCTAGCAGAGGCTGGGATCAAGCTGGAGTCTCCATGACCGTGTTAGAGCCTGAGTAGCTCAGGCAGTCAAGACATGACGCAGAGCTACATTACCCCTTGGATTGAATCTAAGAAAGATATTTTCTGTTCTCATATTCTCCCCCCATCCTAAGGAGTAACTATAACGGAACTTGGTCCAGGACAGATTTGGCACAACTTTTGGACGGGTTCCTTGTCTTATATTCCTGGGAGCAACATTATTGGAAGAAATCTCAACTATTGGAATGTGTGACAGTTCCAGGCTGAAGTTCGATACAGCTGTTCATAGTTTAGAAATATTTGGATGGCCTAATAATAATAATCTGTATAGGGTGAATATACAACGGAGTGATGTCCCTGAGAGTCTCCTTAAACAGTGTATTCTTACCCCTAGGCCAAGTACACCTCCCTTCCTTCCTTCCTTATCCCTCCCCACCCCACCCCACCCCACCCATCCCCTCCTCGTCCCTCCCCTCTCCTTCCTTCCTTCCTTCCTTCCTTCCTTCCTTCCTTCCTTCCTCTTTCTCAGCACCTATATCTATGATCCAAATACAGCAGGATCATTTCTTTGGTGACCCACATACATTCATAAGCACAGTTAGCGATGAATCACCAAGATGCAGGAACAGTTAATTTTTATAAATGCCTACTAAAGACAAATGATAAAATTCAAGATGATTTGTCATAGCTGTATTTTGAAAGCACCCACAGGGTTCAAAATCAGAACCTCTAAAACACTGCAGTAAGCCATTTAATATTTCACATAACTGTTAACCCCTGGATTATTTGAGGTCAAATTAAACTATAAAATGTGAATGTGAAAATGTAGAGGTAGCATAAATTCCAGCTTAGATTGAATGCAAAAGCTCTGGCTCTGAAGGCAGAGGTATGTGATAGACAAAAGGGTTTTGCCTGCAAGATTAACAAACAGGGGCAGTCGTGTTGTGGAGTCTTGAAATGGTAAGAATGAATAACTTAGAAAAGGTCTGTGCATGGCCAAAGATTATTTTTCCAGGTCTTGACTTAGATATAATTATAAAATTAATTGTGAATCCTCTTAAGTGTAATACAAAAAGAAAAAGGGTATTCATTTCTGTTTCCCCACCTACAAGGCATAATCAGAATACTAATTACTAACAATGGAAAGAAACGTAGTTTATTGTATGTTACGGGCATGAGGAGAAGATAGTATTTCATCAGTCACCCCCCTCCTTGCTCTCTTACCTTTTGCTCAGGTTGGGAATTTCTCAGGAAGGGAATTTTTTCCCCCATAGCATGGCTGTGGTAGAATTCCTAAGTCTTGAGGACGTCATTGTTTGAATTGTTCAAGTGGTCAAGGCTGAATTCTGTCTCGAAGCATCCTCTCAAAATCACGTTATTCCCCGAAGAAGCCCCAAGGAGTAACACTTCAGTGACGAAGATAAGCTTTTTCTTTATTTGTTCCTCTTCCTGATACTGGTACATTGAAAACAGACTATTTATTCAAAGGGTAGTTTCTCTTAATACTCAGAATGATTCAGTTGCTTTATTATTTGCATTTAAAAACAATGCTCCAGAGACTGTTACCAGATTTAGCAAAAAAAAAAAAAAAAAATGCAGGATGCATAGTTAAGTTTGAATTATTCCTAATTGCCTATGTGTATGCTCATTGAGATAAAATAAAAATATTGCCTGAGCCACACTTACACTAAAAAAAATGTGGTTAATGTGAAATAAATTACATCTCTCAACCACATACCTCTTTTTTTATTATATTTCTCTGATGATTTGTTCCTCCTGAACAATTCCTGGTTTTGCAAAATTTGCTGACACAGTTCCCATTCCTTTGTATCGTCTGTGCCATTTACACACAACACAGCTCCTCCAGTGGTCACGTGCAGCCCACTGGATATTTATTAATGGGAAAGCACACACTCATCAGCAGCATCGTGAGCCAGGATACAGAGCGTGTACTGGCGTGACATTAATGAGTCTGGGAATGGCTCTGTGAATTTCATTTGTTGAAGCACGTTAGACCATCTTTCATGACATAATAGTCACCCACTTCATGGTGGGACTTCATCCCTGTTAATTAGTAATGTTGTCACTTTAAGGTACAGCCTTGATACTAAAGGTACACAGTGCTACAGTTCTTTCTTTAATATGCCCAACAGATGCCTTTAAACAATGAGATACTTTATTGAGTAGCAGTGGTTGTACTTCTCAAGTTGCATAATCCTACTGTTAATGAGATTTTTGGAACTATGAACAAGAAATACATTGGCTTTGGGGCTCCTGGGTGGCTCAGTTGGCTTAGCATCTGACTCTTGATTGTGGCTCAGGTCACGATCTCACAGTCATGGGATCGAGCCCCATGTTGGGCTCTGTGCTGGGCATGGAGCCTGCTTGGGATTGTCTGTCTGTCTGTCTGTCTCTCTCTCTCTCTCTGCCCCTCCCCTGCTCATGCTCTCTCTCTCTCTCTCAAAACAAAACACAGCAGGAAATAAGTAGGCCTTAATAGACCATTTGAAAACTCAACAAGGCTTTGTTGAGTAGAAGTGAAATATATCTTCAGTGTTTCAGGTAAACTTGCTCATCTTCACCTGAGTTTGTTTTCCTGTGATTTGTGGGTTTTTTGTTTTATGGGGTTTTTTTTTGCCTTTTATTTTGTTGTTGTTGTGGAGGTATAATGGCATATAACATCATATTAGTTCCAGGTGTACAACGTCATGATTGGCTATTTGTATTTATTGCAAAATGATCACCACCGTAAATCTAGTTAACATCCATCACCACACGCAGTTACGAGATTTTTTCCTTGTGTTGAGGACTTTTAATAACTTTCAGATATGAAGTATTATTTGCTGTATTCACCATGCTGTACATTACGTCCCCACGTCTTAATTATTTTATATGTGGATGTTTTAGCCACCTTCGCCTGTTTCTTCTTCTCCCTGTCTCTAGCTTCTGCCAACCGTCAATTTGTTCTTAGTATTTATGCGCCTGGTTTCGTTGTTGTTGTTGTTTTAAAATTCCACATCTGAGATCCTATGGTACTTATCCTTGTCTCTGCCTCATTTCATGCAGCATAATGCCCTTAGGGTCCACCCGCCTGTCACAAATGGCAAGTTTTTATTCCGTTTTATGGCTGAACAATATTCCATTGCATACACGTATATACACACACCCCACCTTTTTTATCCATTCATCCCTCAGCGGACAGTTAGGTTGTTTTCATCTCTTCGCCATTGGAAATAAAGCTGCCGTAAACACTAGGGTGCGTATATTTTGGGGGGTTAGTGGTTTTGTTTTCTTTGGATAAATCCACAGAAGTAGAATTTCTGGGTCATATGATGGTTCTATTTTAAAATTTTTGAGGAACCTCCATGCTGTATTCCGTAGTGACTGCATCAGTTTACATGTTCACCAATAGTGCACAGGGGTTTTCCTTTTCTTCAACACACTCACCAACACGTTATTTCTTACCTTTCTGATGATAGCCATGATAACAGATGTGAGGTGGTGTCTCCTTGTGGTTTTGATTTGCGTTTTCCTGGTGATTAGTTGAGCATCTTTTCATGTGTCTGTTGGCCACTGAATGTCTTTTTTGGAAAAATGTCTATTCCGAACCACTGCCCATTTTTTTAAAACTTTTTTTAATGTTTATTTACTTCTGGTAGAGAGAAAGACGGGGGGAGAGAGAGGCAGACAGAGAGAGAGAGACAGAGACAGAGACAGAGAGACAGACAGCCTGAGTGGGGGGAGGGGCAGAAAGAGGGAGACACAGAATCCGAAGCAGGCTCCATGCTCTGAGCTGCCAGCACACAGCCTGACCGGGGCTCGAGCTCACGAACTGTGGGATCATGACCTGAGCCGAAGTTGGATGCTCAACCGACTGAGCCACCCAGGCACCTGCTCTGCCCATTTTTTTAATCGGATTATCTTTTGCCATTGGGGGTCTATGAGTTCTTTATATATTTTGGATATTAAACGTTTATCAGATCTATGCTTTGCAAATGCTTTTCTTCTATTCAGTAGGTTGCCTTTTCATGTTTTGATGGTTTCCTTTGCTATGCAGAAGCTTTTTAATTTGATGTAGTGCCACGTATTAATTTTTGCTTTTTGTTGCTCTTGGTTTTGGAGGAGATCCAAAAACTCATTGCCAAGACTTATGTCAAGGAGCTTTCTGTCTGTGTTTTCTTCTAGGAGTTTTCTGGTTTCGGGTCTTACATTCAAGTCTTTCATCCATTGTTAATTTTTGTGCATGGTGTAAGACAGTAGTCTAGTTTCATTCTTTTGCACGTGACTGTCAACTGCGCTTTTTTACAGAGAGCAAATTGGTTTTTGAATGCAAGAGAATTGAAAAATCCTCACTGGTAACAAAATTCTAAAACTACTTTAATTGTTCAGTTCAAACAGTATAATTACTGAAGGAAGAGAAGAGTTTTGTGACAATGACTTCAGTGTCTATAGAAAGGACATTAGGTGCCATTTGAACAACAACATGCAAAATATGAGCAGGGTAGTTAATACCATCCACAGAATCAGTCATGCTTTGCTTTTGTATAAACATGTCCACAGCTTTACCCAGACTTTCACCAAAATGTCTATCATTTTCACCAAAAACATCGCCAATTTTCTCATTAACTCCTAACTGAATATGAGAGTCTCTGCAAATGTTTCCTTCAGAAGTCTCCCGTGGTTACTGTTTTATTCACAATAGCCTTATAAGGGAGACTTTTTCTCAAGAAAAAATATTGTACTAGCAAAATAATGACTTTTGCATTATTATTATTTGCTTCCTTGGCTATGCCATAAAAAAAGAGAGATTTTGATCTTCAGTAATATCTGTAATGGTAACAAGAGCTATTATATTTTTAAAAATTGTAGGATTACTTCTTCTTGGACACTGAAAGCTTTTGGAATATGAAAATGCTTCTGGTATGGTACACTCACTTGAGCTAAAAAACCGATAATTTTATACAGTGTAGAACATTATTACAACTTCTTTTGTGATTATTTCATGTGCATCTGAATTTATTAACATTTTTATTTTGTTAAAATTTTTTATCTCATCACTTTCTTTGGTACCAGTTGAATAAATCATGCATGTGACATTCTTGGCTGTCAGTATATGCTGGTTTATAGCTGACTTCCCGCCGTTTTTGGCATTGAATGCGTAATTGCACACTGTACAAATTACTTACTTCAAAAGGGCTTTTCCTCATTTAATAAATGTTAACTATTGAGAAAATGTATCCATCTACGCTAATATACACTAACAAACATTTTGGCATTCTGGGTTTCAAACGTATACAAATAAAAAAACGATAATAGCCCTCACATCACCAGCAGAACTGAAGATTGTTCATGCTGATAGATGTGTCTGTCATTCTCCTAGCTGACTGTAAATGTGCCGGACTACTGAAAGCCTGGGGAATATGTGAATCAATAAATCTCATTCACATCTGAGATAAAAGAGAGCTTTCCATTTACCTTCCAGGGACAGATGTACTTGGAAGGCATAGTCTCGCCCATCTTGCCCAGAAAGTTTTGGGGGAACCGGTCTGTATTTGGGGACCGGTGAATTTTAAGAGGTGTTTAGGGCTTGACAGATTTGCATCTGTGTTAGTGTGATTTGGGAGTGAGGCTGTTGTTATGAACATCTGCCTTTCAGAGACATGGGCATGGGAGCAAGGCACCTTCTGCCTGGTTCTTACCCAGACAGGGGGCTGCAGTGGTTGGCTGCCTTTCAGAGAAGGGATGCTGATCTGAAGTTTTCTCTAAAGAGAAAGAGGCCCTGGGATTCTAGCCAGAGAACGGTTTTATCCTTTCTTGGATAGGAAAGCAAGTATGTTTAATTCTCATTGCCCCATTTTGGTCTTTTCCTCAGCCAAAATTGTAGGAGAAATTTAAGGATTATCCTAATTTTTATTTGTGGTGGTATGATTCTTACCTAGGGTTGCCATTTAAGATATTTAAGTACTAAAATTGTAACCTAAAAATAACTGCTGAATCTATCTATCTATCTATCTATCTATCTATCTATCTATCTATTTATTTTTAGCATTTACTTATTTTTTGAGAGAGACAGAGTGTAAGTGAGGGAGGGGCAGAGAGAGAGAGGGAGACACAGAATCCAAAGGAGGCTCCAGGCTCTGAGCTGTCAGCACAGAACCTGATGTGGGTATTGAACCCACGAACTGCGAGATCATAACCTGAGCCTGAATCCGACGCTTAACTGACTGAACCACCCAGGCACCCCAATAACTGCTGACTTAAAACAATTATTGAAGAAAGCTGCATATAAGCCATTTAATACATTTTGACTAAGTCAATATAGCAAGAGGACAAAAGTCATTAATTATAGGAGATGTCCTGAATATACAGGACGCCCTGCAACCTTGTTTACAAAACAAGTTATTTCTCCTGTTAGGTGCGTTCCCCACCCCAACCCCGCCCCCCCACTCCCTGTTTTTCTCTCTCTGTCTCTGTCTCTCTTTCTCCAAAATTATGTTTTGAATCATTGTAAAGCATTGTACCCAGAAGGGGATTTTGTTTCAAAATCCTAAACGTATGAGCATGACTTTTGCCTTCTTCCCCAGGGCAGCCCTCGTAATAGTACTCTGAACAGATAGATGCTCACACAGATTGGCACCTGCTTTATATCTTTCATCTGAGGTCACAAGGTCAGAATTTTAAGAAATGTCCTCTATTTCAGGGGTAAACATATAAGCATGAGCTTAGCTGACTTGGAAAGTGGTTAATCTTCTATCGCTTTAAATTTTTGTAATCCTGGACAAGAAAACAAAACAGAAACAAATATTACCACCAGAGGGACCACAGCAGGCTGAGGTACGGTTGGCTGCACGTTCCTGCAGTCCCTTGTGCCGCTGGAGCTGGGATTGGATTCCTGGTGTTCCGGCTGCCTTTCCCGCTCCTTGTTGCATGCTGTGGTTTAGGGAATGTTTAACTGCACGGGTTTGGTTGTTAGACATGGTTCAAGGTCTTCCTGCTACATACCGGCTGGATGAATATGGGTGAGTTATTTAACCTCCCTGATCCTTGGTTTTCCTTCAGGAAAATAGAGATAAAGATGATGCCTGCCTGGGGCGCCTGCATGGCTCAGTCGGTTAAGCGTCCGACTTCAGCTCAGGTCATGATCTCACAGTTCGTGGGTTCGAGCCCCGTGTCAGGTTCCGTGCTAACAGCTCGGAGCCTGGAGCCTGCTTCGGATTCTGTGTCTCCCTCTCTCTCTGCCCCTCCCCCGCTCATGCTCTCTCTCTCTCTCTCTCCTTCAAAAACAAATAAAAACATTTTAAAAAATTTAAAAAAAACATGATGCCCGCCTTACAGATTTAATGTGAATTTTAACTGAAATCAATCATGTGACATGCTTGACCTAGTGTTTGGCATATAACCTGCGTTCTAGAAATGTTAGTTATGATTGCTACACTATATCATGTGGCACTCTTGTGTAAGAGGTCAGGGTATCACAGTGATGTTAATGACCCTGCCCCAGTCACATCTCTGCTTGTAACCATCTCTGTTCATGGCAGTGGTTCCGTTACACACGTTTAGTTGGGGACAGCTTGGATCTGTGAAGTAGTCATTGCCCGTGCGCTAATCTCATTGGCCAACTCTTGATGTAACCGCAGCATCTCCGTCACTGGCCACGATGCGATTTAATCTCTAACACGGAGGTCTTCAGGGGGTCACCTTCCTGCAGCCACACAGGAGCCCATGAACCTCCCGTCTGGTGGCTCCCCCGTCTTCTCAGGTCTGGAATCTTCCACTGGGTTCTCTGCATCTGGGGGCTCCAGGAGGAAGGGGAAGACAGCACAGACGATCATACAGCTTTTTGAAAGACCAGGCCCGAGAGCGGCCTCTGTAACTTCTGGCAAGGTTCCCACGCAGGGAGGCTGTGAAATGCAGCCAAGCCGTGAGCCTGTGGGAGAAGTGAAGCGGGCTGGTGGAGCTTGGCCGAAATGGGCCTGCGGCGTGCCCTTGCCCTATGAACCACGGGAGCGTCCGCACGGCCCCATTAACAGCTCATTTACTTGAGCCTCGTAGATAACACAGCAGTCATCCCAGGGGAAGGGATTGGGGACGGGAGTGGATTGCGTGGGTCACTCATCTGGAGGAGGGCACAACCAAATTTGCTTTCCAGGCACCGTGAGCCCACTTCCAACGCCACTGATTTTATATCCATGCAGGTCCTTAGGCTGGAATCCTTCATTACTGTTCCATGACTGTTTCAGTGAAAAGGGGTTTAAATCAGTGACGTTAACCAACGTGCTAGTTACTGAAAGGCCTTCTTATGGTTTTAGTATTTTCAAAATTAAACTTTTATTCTATATCCTTATTTTTTGGAGGCCACAAGACATTTTCCCCATCTAGTATTTTGCAGATTATACTTAACTGGTTTTTATAGATTAATACTTTAGCTTTCTTTCCCCCCCCCCAAAAAAATTTATTTATTTTGAGAGAGACAGAGACTGTGTGACTCGGGAAAGACCAGAGAGAGAGGAGGGAGAGAATCCCAAGCAGGCTCTGAACTGTCAGCCCAGAGCCCCATGTGGGGCTCGAACTGACAAACTGTGAGATTGTGACCTGAGCCGAAACCAAGAATCAGTTGTATAACTGACAGAGCCCCCCGGGCGCCCCAGTACTTTCGCTTTCTGAATAAAATTTCAGTTTGGTAAGCAAAATGTCACATTTTTCTAAACTTCATTACTTGTGTAAATCTTCAGAGTATCTTAATAGCTCTTTTAAACTTGGGGCTTTTAAATGGTTCATTTATTTAATGTTTATTTATTTATTTTGAGAGACAGAGAGCACGCCTGGGGAAGGGGCAGAGAGTGGGGGAGAGAGAATCCCAAGCAGGCTCCACACTGTCAGTGCAGAGACTGGTGCGGAGCTTCATCCCATGAATCGTGAGATCATGACTGGAGCCCATATCAAGAGTCCAATGCTTAACCAACTAAGCCACCCAGGAGCTCCTTAATGGTTCCTTTCCTAAGGAATCTTTTCAAAGCAGTAATACTGTGTCCTGAGCTCCACCCTTAATGAGTTTTAAGCAAATGGGTTATCTATTTAAAAAAATTTACAAGTTGTTAATTAAAAATTAGATTATAAATAATGGTCATATTTACAAACAGTAATTTTTTACATGGCAATGCTGGATATCTTCATATGAATTATCTCAGTGATGCTGTTAATTAATAAACTTGGAAATTGCTGAGCAAAACCTTGTAGAAGTGATTTTGACCTTTAATTTAGTTTTGCTAACGTCGGGTAATCCCAGGAAATTTGCTTTTAGCTAATATACGTTTACTGGATTTTTATTGACGCCTTCTAGGAAAAAGCCAATAACTCAAACTGAGACCAACCCCATGCTAGAATTAACGTGTATTTCCAAAGCCAGTTGAGCGTTCACGTTGCAATCCTACAATACATGTTCAGTTTGTACCGAGTTGTTTTTGCACGCATCCATGCTGGCCGAGCCAGTGGTCCATTTACAAGTGCATCCTCCACACTCGGACCTACGATTAGGGATGAGCTTTGCAAGTAAATTTATGAAAGCTGAAGAATTTTCCCAGTGATTTCTGGGGTTTTATGCTTTCGTATAGAATAGGGAAGAAGAAATATCCAGAGGGAATGTGGAAATACTCCCTATGCTTTCTGCCCTTTAAAAATCTAAGTGCATAGGTCTCCAAAGTTAAAACAGCTCTTCACTGTTTTGAGCACATGTTTTTACTACGCTGACTTTCTAAAAGAAGAGGGAGAGTGTTTCAGGAGGGAGATCTTAGGGACCACCTTATGTTCTGCAACGAAGTAATGAACGATGGGGACCGGAGACTCTTGCGTACAGAGTGGCCATTGGTTGGGAGTCTCCTAAATACGTCCCAGTACCATCCAGAGGTGCAGGATTGCCTGGTAACATACAGGACGCTTAGTTACATTTGAATTTCACATGAACTATTTGGCAGAAATATGTGCTAACAATTATTTATTGTTTTTCTGAAATTCAAATGTGACTGAGAATCCTGTATTTTTATTTGTTATAGTTGGCAACCATAAAATGTATTGAACCTCTCATTGTTGGTCCAAGCTTTCAAATTTTGGAGTCCGGGAGTGACTGACAGAGTTGAGGTCATATGCCCCTTTTGGGTTTCCAGGTCAGTTTCCTGTGCAAGGAATTGCATTGTTTTGAACAGAGCTGGCCTGAGGGTGAGGGTGTGTGCCAGGACCGGCCGGATGAGCAGCTAGGCGGATTTGGAGTTGGGTGCACATCATGATGGTTCTGAGCTCTGTTTTCTAGCCTGTTGTGAAGACCAGGTCCCATTTGTCTTCCCGAGTTTTCCAAGATCCTTTAGCATCCTTAAATTACTGACTTAGGCTGGTTCAAGATGGACGCCTGTAATCTGCAGCCAAGAGATCTTAACAACATCGTTTTTCGTGGTAGTTTCAGATACTGCAGAAGAACTTATTGCGACATACCTGCCTGGTTACAGGATCTATTATTTTATTTTAAGCTTTTTTTTTTTAATTAAAAAAATGTTTTTATTTTGAGAGAGAGCACAGAAGGAGACAAAGAGGAGGGAGAGGGAGAATTCCACGCAGGCTCCACATTGTCAGTGCAGAGCCTGATATGGGGCTTGAACCCACGAACTGTGAGATCATGACCTGAACTGAAGTCAGATGCTTAACCGACTGAACCTCCCAATTGCCCCTCTATTATCTTATCTTCAAATACTGGAGCCTTGGAGTTTAGGAGCACTCCCAGTAGCCCCCTGCCCTGTCCAATCAGACTTGAGACTGGCCAGCACACCCTGTGAGGGGAAACGTCTTGACCCTGTGCAAGTGTGGCAGGACCAGTGGTGTAGCCTGGAAAGCTGGAAGTCCTGCTCCTCTTCTGCAGAAGATACGGCTTCCTCTTGAACCAGTACAAGAGCGTGCTTCACTTTTCTGACCAAAATTGGTGCAGTTGAAAAGAAATACATCCAGATGGAGTGAATATATTCCATACACAATATTTGGAAACCAGTATCTTATGTAATGTACCACCCCGTATGTTTTGTGGATGTGAATCATGCGGCAGCCACTCACGGACTTTGTGATATATGGAAATTGCTATACGGCATGAATTTTTTTTAAGCTTAGCCTTTTATACAGCTCATGAAATTTAAAGTCTTGGTTCTTGCCCCAGAGTAGATCATTTCCCTAGAATATCAGAAAGAGTAAGTACATTTTTCTGGGCTCTGACATAAAATGATAATTCATAGAGCTAGAGATGAGAGAGCTGGTCTTTGTAGATGCTTTACATTTAATGCTGGGTTACAAGCTCCAAAATTGCATATGTAATATGCTGTTGTGGATAATGTATGGCTCAGGCATTGGGTACATGAGCAAAATCAAGAAAACTCTCTCCATCCTGTATTAGGCATTATCCCGCTGATAACCACAGGTGAGAAGAAACAAGTAGGAGCCCAGGCATATTGTAAGAGTTTTGTAGTTGGTGCTGTTGTCATAAGTTTAAAAGCAGTGACTTCGATTTTTACTAATAAAATGGAATGTAGTAGTTGGGCTTTAACAAAAGTTCAATGCATGGAATTGTCAGTTGCCTTTAATCTGCTCTTTTACTAGGAGTGGGGACATTAGGTATGTTCACTTTGAAGTTTTTGCTAACAGGGATGATTCAGTGTAGAGTGTAAATCTGAACACTCTAAAGGAGTAATTTTAAAAAATTAACATTTATTTGTTTTTGAGAGGTAGAGAGAGTGAGGGGGGGAGGGTAAGAGAGCGAGAGAGACACAGAATCCGAAGCAGGCTCCAAGCTCTGAGCTGTCAGCACAGAGCCCCACGTGGAACTCGAACCCACCAACAGTGAAATACTAACCTGAACGGAAGTCGGGCACTCAACCGACTGAGCCACCAAGGCGCCCCCTAAACTCTAGTTTAAATTGGCGAATAAGGGGCGCCTGGGTGGCGCAGTCGGTTAAGCCTCCGACTTCAGCCAGGTCACGATCTCGCGGTCCGTGAGTTCGAGCCCCGCGTCGGGCTCTGGGCTGATGGCTCAGAGCCTGGAGCCTGTTTCCGATTCTGTGTCTCCCTCTCTCTCTGCCCCTCCCCCGTTCATGCTCTGTCTCTCTCTGTCCCAAAAATAAATAAACGTTGAAAAAAAAAAATTAAAAAAAAAAAATTGGCGAATAATGTAATTGGAAACCTAGATGGACAGCTGGGAAATTTTTCCTAAAGGTCAAAGCCACAGCTTAACATCTAGAGGATTGACAATACGGGGGGTGGAGGGGAGGATTTTGAGATAAAATAGGGAAAAAAAGTGACTGGAAACCTTGGGTTTTCGCTGCCAAGAAATGGTGCCAACCTGTGTGGCTGCATCTATTATTATTATTTTTTTTTTTTCATTTCCAGGGCTTTGGAACATGCTAGTACTTTGAACCTTTTTCTCCTTCTAGGCCATTACAAAAATTACCGTGTACTTAAAGCTCCAAAGATACTGTCATTGCTGTTTTATGCAGACAGTGTTTTGAGGAGTTTATTTAAATAAATCAGCATAACGTGTGCGGTCACTCTTCATTCTCCCGCATTTCCTCGAGGAGCACTCTTCATTATGTCTCTTGACCCGCGTCTGTAGATACCACTCTCTGGTCTCAGGACCAGAGACATCCTGACATCCTGTCGTCTTCTAGCTCCGACAATCTCTGTGGAGAAGCCAGCCCTCAGTCGGCTTGCCGCTCTTCGGGAAGTAATGTATCTGTTGTTTTGGTTGCATTTATGTTTTTCTTTCATATTCAGCAATTTTATATGATATTTATGGTGTTTCTATTCATCTTGTTTGTGATGTATAATATGTGTTGAATCTGTAAGTTAACATCTTCAAAACGTAGGAGTTTCTATCTCTTAAAATTTACCGGCTGCCTTTGTGGTTAATATCTTCCAGTAATTTTTAACAATTGTCAGAAATTTGCCTTATTCCTTTCTCATTTATCCTTACAATAGGAGAGACCATTTTTCCCACATCACTATGTCCGTGTGGCTTTTGATTTATTTTTTTTCTTTTCTTTAAAAGTCTTTATGAAAAAAAAATCCTTATCTGCCATCTACTTTATCTTGATTTTACCTTCCACTTTGCTAAGCCTCTTTTTAGTTGTGTTTCATTTTTTGGTCATCTCATCCATTAAGTATTCTGTTGGTTCTTTTATTTTTTATTTCTAGAATTTCCATGTGAGACTTTACCATAATTTCTACCTCGTGTCTTTTAAATCCTGAGGCCCTCAGTCCTACAACCTCAAGGAACTGGGTTCAGCCCACAACCCTGTGAGCTTAGCGAGGACCCTGGACCTCAGGGGAGATGGCCATCACCCGGATTACAGCCCATGAGACTCTGAGGAGGGGACCCATCCAAGTGGTACTCACGCTTCCAATCTGTGAAAACTTCAAGATCATATATGTGTGTTTGTTGAAGTGGCTGCAGTAATAATTTGTTACACAGCAGTAGACTCACAGCACCGCAGTTTGACTCACCGGGGCAAAAGTAAATAAAATTATTAAGTGCAGAAATTGCTTAACTTTTACCAAGTTCCCAATCCTATAAAGGAGTATTTGCATCTCACGAGGGTAACGACTTGCAAAAGCGTGTTCCTTCAGTGGCTACGGTGGCTTGTGGGAGACCCTTTTCGTCAGCAGCCATCCAGAGGCAGAGCTATTTCCAGCTCGCACACATTCCAGGGAGCCCACCTATCAACCAGGAGGACCATGGCTAAATATTCTACCACAAATGGAAGGGACGGCTATTGGGTTTTCTAGATAAGGAAATTCAGCATTTCGGAGCTGTTGCAAACTCCTAATTTCTTAAGAACAATGGGGAAAAGTAAATGAAGGAAAGCTTTCACTGAATAATCTGTCTCTTGAAAGGGAAATACTGAATATTCTCCCCATTCTCACTGAAGCCACCCTTAGCAAAGACCTTTTTCTTGTCTCAGCAAAGTGCTTATAATCAACAACTTTCTACCTCTAGGCTGTATCTTCTCTTTCCAGAGGCAAAAATAGCTACATCTTTTGAGTCAAATCTGTGGTTTTTGAAATGTTGTTACCTGTGCTTTCTGTGTGGTGTCCTCACTAGTAGGATTGGGCTACCCATGTAACCTTTTCCCTGGATTCCTGATGGAAACATCTGCAGGTACCTTTCCCATGTGTTATGGCAGCCTCTCTTTCACCATGTGGAACAGTGTCTTACGCTTTGAGGAAGGGGCACAAATTGAGAATGGCAGTGGTGATCAGTGCTAATCTTTTTTTTAAGATTTTATTTGGGATACCTGGGTGTCTCATTTGGTTTTGACTCGATTTCAGCTCAGGTGGCTCAGTTGGTCTGACTCTTGATTTCGGCTCAGGTAATGATCTCATGGGTTCATGGGATCAAGCCCCAAGGTGGGATCTGTGCTAACAGTGCTGAATTTGCTTGGGATTCTCTGTCTCTCCCTCTCCCTGCCCCTCTCCCCACTCCTGAGTGCATGCTTCCTCCGTCTCTCTCTCAAAATAAATAAGCATTAAAAAAATAAAGATTTTAAGGAATTTCTTCATTCAACGTGGGGCTTGAGTCTACAACCCCAAGTCACATGCTCTATGGGCCAAACCAGCCAGGCAGATCTCTCTGATCAGTGCTACTCTTGAGAACAGGTGTCACCGGAAAGACTTGAACGTCTGCACAAGAACTCCAGACCTGACACCTGTATAAGCACAGTACCGCTGCAGTCACTCAAGTCCGAAGAAATAATACCTCAAAGCTGCAAAGGATCTGAGTTCCTAGGAAGAACACCTACTATACATTTGGTCTCCTTAAAGTCTGTAATTCTCTCTGCAGCATTTTGGCAGACGGTCTGATGACATCGCTTGTTTATCTGTAAAAATAAGTTTGCAGAATCTGCCATGGCAACAAGTGAGGATTGGATCAAACCAGCTCTTCTCTGTGTAGAAGCTTTGGAGCTTCTCCGGAGGGTTGACTCAAGTTCGTGCATCAATATGAAACGATTGCATAAATACATGGAAACATTAATAGTAGAATGGCATGACTCCAGAGAATCTCCGTTTTTCCTGGCATGCTGTTGAAGAAAGATGGCTCCAACAGGTGTCTGTGCCACAATGTCATCTTCCAGTAGGTGAAAAGAATTGAATACAGACTCATTAACAGGGACATTAGAGGTATTTAATGTTAGCATTGAAATCCAAACAAGGAAATCTCTGACTGTCTGAAAGTGAAAGTGGTCAGCCTCGCGGTGAGAAGGCATGGTAGCTAATTACACCTATAATGACATGGATCACATGTCCATGTTCATCTTTGACAGTTTGGGGCATTAAAGAAGGAAATTTGAAGTAAAAAGCAGAAAAAAAAACCAAATAAAATACAACTCTATCACTTGAATTACAACTATTTCTTTTAAAAATCAGTGCTTTTTATACCCGTGGGATGTAGTTAAGCCTGGAAGTAATTGTGTGTGTGTGTGTGTGTGTGTGTGTGTGTGTGTGTGTGTGTAGGGTGCATTTAAAAAAATTTATTTTTAATTTTTGACAGGGAGAGAACACGAGCAGGGAAGGGGCAGAGAGAGATTTTTCAAGCAGGCTCCAAACTGTCAGCACAGAGCCTGACGTGGGGCTTGAACCCATGAACCGTGAGATCATGACCTGAGTCGAAGTCGGACGCTAACCAGCTGAGCCACCCTGGCTCCCCAGGATGCGTTTATTAACGGGAGTTGTATGGAGGACACTGTGTACCTCTTATTCAAGTATTGCACACAATTACAAGACGTTCACGTATGCAATTTATATGATATGAGAGTGCTCGGAATAAGTTTTAAGCTTTGTAGGAGTGTGATGAACAAGTTATTCACTTGATAGCTTATCTCAGTTGTCTGTGTGAAGATGATTTTTTCTGGCCATCTTCACCTGCAAATATTGCGCTAACTGAAGAAAACAGGTTTTCAGTACGACTATTTCCCTAAGTTGTCTCTGGAAAGAGTGGTGCCAGGAGTTCAAGCTGAAGGTGTTTCAATCCTGTGCCTGATGGGGGGTGACGTGCTGAGTTGGAGCCGTCCTGTCACAGTAGGAGGGAACGTGAGGATACACGGAGACCCCGAGGAAAGCCGTCGCGTTTCGGCTACATACGAGCCACTGTGAGCACAAGCGTGGTCTCCCCTTGTCAAGATTGAAGGGCTCGGTGGATGGCACGGATGGGTAATAATGAGGGGAGATGAGGTGTTTTCATAATCAAAGATCCTTTTTAAGTTACATGAAAATGTATTTATCTTGAGAGAGAGAGAGCAGGCAGGGGAGGAGCAGAGAGAGAGAGAGAGAGAGAGAGAGAGAGAATCCCAAGTAGGCCCCACGCCGTGACGTGGAACTCTGAGGCCATGACCTGAGCCAGAATCAAGCATCAGACTCTTAACCGACTAAGCCATCCAGGTACCTCACGACTTAGTTTATTCTTCAATACTTTTTTCCATTCACACCCACACACGTGCTTGTGCATGGATTTATTTATTATTTTTGTTGTAATTACCAAAGGTTTATAAAAATGGATCATAGATACAATGTTTACTTTTTGCTCTGGTCATTTAATGATTTGTGTTGTTAAAACCTTCAGTTTATCTATTCCTATGCAGCTGCAGGTCAGTCTTTTAAGGTATATGTATCATTAGGCTTATTACTTTTTGTCATCAGCTGGAGCTGTGTGCAGGGCATTCTTCATTTAAAAATTTTTACCTTTCAATTCTGCACATTCTAGTTAGTACTTTACATTTTTTTAATGTTTATTTATTTTTGAGAGAGAGAGAGAGAGAGAGAGAGAGGGAGAGAGGCACACAGAGAATCTGAAGCAGGTTCCAGGCTCCAAGCTGTCAGCAGAGAGCCAGACGCAGGGCTCGAACTCACTAACCGTGAGATCATGACCTGAGCGAAAGTCGGACGCTTAACCGACTGAGCCACCCAGGTGCCTTGATTTATTTGTACTTTAACTAGCATTGTATCCTTTCAAGTGGCCTTGATTTTTTTTTTTTTTTTTTTTTTTTTTGGAACAGGGGTTTAAGTTATAACTCCGAGTATCCTGTGGGTCTGCGTGCAGCTGGAGTCTTCCTCCTCAGGGAGGTGGGTGTTAGCATCTAACCCCTTAACTGTTGCTCAACGCAGAATTCTTTCATGGCTGCAGAAAACGCTGTACCTTGCATTGTACTCTAATTCTGGTACTTGAAGATTTTTGTTTGTTTCTTGTACATTCAGCTGTAACTTTTTAAAATAGAAAAAAAGCACTGTTATTTTTTTTTCAACTTATCCACGTCCCTATGAATTTTTTGAGAGAGCTTTTCAAACCGGCCTCGTTTATCAGATTATTGAGAATGGAGGACCACTTCTCATCCCTGATGACTCTGGACGTGTGTGCACAATTTATTGATTTACTCACTCATTCACTTAGTGATGCGGATGTGTTAATTTTTACAGTTTTCCGGAAGTTCCACCGAGATGCCGTCGGCATTGCTTTGCCTCGGAGCCCAGCGTCCTGCCAGGCGTGGTGCCACAGAGGTCCCGTGTGCCTTGCGGCTGGTGGCTCGTCGAGTCTGCTCCGATGTGGTAAGTCAGCACTGGCTCTGAGCTCCTGTTTCCTCGCCGTCTGTTCCTTTAACGTCAGCTGCTCTTGATTTGCATTTTGGCATCTGGTTGTGTTGTTGGTGCCCGTTCGTCTGGCATTTTTGGTGGAATCGGGCCTTCCTGTGGTATCCCTTTTGCTCTCCTTTGTGTTAGTTTTGCCTTGCACCGTTTAAACGTGCTTGTCCTCCGAAGGATACAAGGGAGGATACAGCCATGGGTCCTATTCAGATGGGTCCTGTTCAGATCGGCCTCCCCGACTGGTGAGTTTCGTGTGTTTCGAACCAGCTCCGTCTGGGCAAACTGCCGAGTCATCGATAAAACCAGACAGGTTCTCCTTCCTTCTCGAGTTTTTGTCCTGAGGTCTTGGCTTTGGTGCAGAGAGCGTTCTGTGGTTTTATGCCTGCTAAGGAAAGCACATCGTCGGGTCTGTGTTCCGAGACGGCCTTCCAGAGCCCGGGGGCCTGAGACGCAGGCGCACGAGCATTGTCTTCCTGCCTGCGGCGGCCAGCTCCTGTGGGGCCTCCGAAGGGCAAGTCCTGTCCTCTTCCGGGAAACCCGCTGCTTCTTGTATGCACAGTACCAGCCCTTGCACTTGGCTTTCTAAATGGCATGACTTCACTAAGGATGATTTGGGCCTTCGGTGGCCACGCTGGGAAACGTGTGACTTGAACACAATTGTTCACCTGAAAAGTGCCTTTGAAAAGTAAAGGAGTAAGTTTTCTCAGGACCAATTGGGCAGCGGTTTTCATTGGTTTGCAGACTCCTCCCAACGAAACCCTGAATCAGAAATTCTTTTAGTAAAAGATTCTTTGGGGCGCCTGGGTGGCGCAGTCGGTTGAGCGTCCGACTTCAGCCAGGTCACGATCTCGCGGTCCGTGAGTTCGAGAGCCCCACGTCAGGCTCTGGGCTGATGGCTCGGAGCCTGGAGCCTGTTTCCGATTCTGTGTCTCCCTCTCTCTCTGCCCCTCCCCCGTTCATGCTCTGTCTTTCTCTGTCCCAAAAATAAATAAACGTTGAAAAAAAAAAATTTAAAAAAAAAATAAATAAATAAAAGATTCTTTGCCCAAAGCTAATGAGAAGTTAGCAAACTCGACTCGTTTCCTAATGAGTCCCCCCCTCCCCCCAGCCTTGCCCTCCAGCCGCCCCGCTGTACCCAGCTCTCTCTTTCCTCCCAGCCTCTGCTCTCTGTCTTGCCCCTCAGGAGACCTTCCCCTCCCTTCCCCTGTCCAGATCCCGTGTCCCTCACCAGCAACTCTCGTAAAACCCCCACATGGCAGTGCCTTTACACAGTCTTCACTCCCAAGAGCCAGCTGTACAGGCAACTGTAGAATCGAGCCCGTGGACTTGAGCTGAATGAAGAGATGCATTTAAAGAGTTTTCTAGATGCAGAAAAGTCACAGAATTTAGCCAGACCAGGCAGTCTCACCACCTTTATCGCTTACTCTTGTACCGCATTCTGGCACTTCCAAAACGAATCACGTTTACTTTCTCGTTTTCTCCTCGTACCGCTCGTGTCGTGTAGATGGACACTTGGGTCTACATTTGACGAACGGAGTCAGAGATTCCGATTAATGCCCGACCCCACAAGCAGTTAATATTAAAACTGGTCAACAAATATTACGAATTACAGCACTGTATAATCTCTCCCTGGCCGTGCTGAACACATAATCGTATTTTCAGATCTCTTCTTTCTTTCTCAGTTGTTGACAATGCTATTTGATTGTGTATCAGAAGACACATAGAAATGTACAAATTGGTTTAGTTTTGTAGTCTTGGGATTGCCGACCTTGGCTTCTCGTCTGCTGCTTTTGGTTTAATAGTAAACAATTATTACTCTTTTATTAATATGTTCAAAATGAAATTCTTCATATGATCAGATTTTTTTCAGTTTTTTCTTCTATTTTAAGTTGTGTGTAATACAGTCATTGAGATTCAAAAAACCTTGATTATTTATACTTTGTAATTCTGCATCTTTCTTTATATATTGATTTATGTAACTGTTTCATTGAAATTACCTTCAGACTACCCTATAAATTATAAAAATGTCAAACGTCTTCAAAAGCTAAGGGGTAACTATGGGCATTCTGTGAAAGGATTTAATAAAACCAACTTGTGCTAGCTAGTTCAATATTCTCCTTTTGCAAATTTTCCCCAAATCCAATCAGTAGTCATGGATGCTTATATAACACAGGTTAATATTTGGCTCCGTTGAATTTATACTCCCCTTAAACACAGGCTAATACCATGACTAATTGTACCAGGGACAAACTGTACATGCCTATTGGGGCTGGTGTGAAGAGGCTGCATGCTCTTGATTAAAATTATGTGATATTTTGGTACATTCATACGATCTGTGCATTTTTAAAAATAAATTTGAAAACTGCTCCAAACTAAAGTTATTACATAAAAAGAGCCGGGGCCTAAAGAATAAAAAGGGTGCAGAATATTCAGGTAAACTTTCGCAGGCAAGTGCCCAAGAAAGGAGTAAGTTTAGCAAATTCAACAACAGACATAAAAATCGATTTTCCTAGAAGGGTAAAGATAACATCACTATCCCTGGAGGCGTGAATCAGGTGATTACCAAGGACTTGGAATGTTTGATCACACTGCTCAGTCCTTGTGTGGCATTGCCATTCACCCAGCATGCGTCCTAGGATCCTTTGTCATGGTGCACGGGATTCTAGATTCTCAAGTTGAGTAGACTGTAAGTTACTAGTATTCAGAAGTTTGATGCCTCAATAGCTGTATTTGTCATGCTAGAAGGAACAGAGAGCTAATGCTTCAAAAACAGGATTGTTCACTGGAATGGTATTCCTTGATGGCATAATTCAAATTTTAGTAATTTGACAAGTTAATTGAGGAATAATTCAGACTTAACTCCTTAGCAAATTAATTTGGGATCCAATTTGTTACAGCGAAGTAAATCCTGAAAGAAATGCAGAAGTGTCTGATAAAACCATAAAAATGATGATAAATGGGGCTGTGTAGCAGTTTTGCATTTCCCGGCTATGTGGCGGGGAAAATCCAGTGGTCTGTTTTTATGCCTGGGTCTCACCATAGACATATACAAGAACATTGATTAAAAATAGAGCACTACATAAATGTTTGATTTAATACCCTGTAAACAATTCTCTTCTTTGTCTGAGGAATATTAAATTTCTTGTGTAATTTTTAGCAAGTCTCGGTGGTGCCTTTGGGAAATGTGTCACAAATAGAAATTAGCATTACGTGGAACAACTTATAGTCTCTCTGGAGTGGAGACCAGACACGGGGCTATACTGTGAGTTGTAAGTTGAGGGGGATGGAGTCACGGGGGTGGAATGACCCTGGGTCTCTAATCGGAACCGGTGGAGGAGAAGTGTCCACCAGCCAAGGACACCTCTGTAGGATTTGGAGAATGAGAAATAAATTTGTGTTCTGTTAAATCACCGACTGTTCCTATTCTGCATGTTGGGGTGGCCAGGGTTGCCTTTAATTATAGAAACTCTTACATCTGACTTCACAGGACATTCCTTTCTGAGTCAGAAACTTGAGATTAGGAATTAATGAGGTCCTCATGAGCGCTCATTGTCGGTGGAGAATCTGGGATTCACAGCTGGGATTTTCTGCATACATATTTTTGATATCTTTTTTCCCCGTGCCAACTTGTCAAATATGTTACTTTTACTTTGTGTTTGGTTTAAAAGCTCCCTAGAGCCAGAGAGGCAGGATTGGAATAATGACAGGAACCCTTACCAACCCTTTACCTCCTTCAGGTTTCCGGTCCTTCCTTTGGAAGTGATAATGGCTCTCAGCATAAGTTGTGAGGATTAAGATGAGTACTTCAAGTTACAGCTTTCCTGGAGTACTTTAACACAATGCCCATACGTGGAAACATAACAGCAGTCCCTTCAGCTCTTGATATTGAGCTTTCTAAACTAAAAATCCGAAACTTAGCCTTATTCCTATCTGGGAATATTTTCTCCTTTCTTTTGTTTTTAGTACCAGCCGTTTATATAAATCATTAGTCTTGAAACTGGGCACCGAATTGCCTATGGAGTTTTCTACTAAACATATGCACACAAAGTAATGTCCAAGTGAAAATAATATGTGGAAATCCAGAGAGTTAAAAATGAAAATTTGTATTTATCATAGCCTTTTCTGCCATGGGAATTCATGTTATTATATTGCTAATTATAGGAATATGTCATTATATATATATATATATATATATATATATATACACACACACACACACACACACACACACAAAGAATATAAATATATAGTAAATTATAGTAATATATATTATATATAATATATATAATAAATATATAGTAATATATGTATACATATTATATACATAATAAATATATAGTAATATATATGTATATATATACACACAGAGAATATAAATATATAGTAAATCATAGTAATATATATTATATATAATATATATAATAAATATATAGTAATATATGTATATATATTAAATATATAATAAATATATAGTAATATATATGTATATATATACACGCACAGAGAATATAAATATATAGTAATAAATGTACTGATAAATATAGTATATAAATTTATATACTGTGCATATATATAGTGTATATTGAGTTTTACTTGAAATTTTTTACTTGAAATATATATGAAAAATAAATGTATAATTTTGTTATTTGATAAGAAGCCTATAAAATTGTTAAGCACATGATCTTGTGGAAAAATGAAAAACTTCAGGAAGAATTTTCAATTTTACGCTGAAATTGTTTACAGTAAGAAAAGGTGCAGAGTGTTGATATTTTGAGCCAATTGTGTCATCAAGGTTATGGAGCCCACCTCCTGTTAGGAATGATTTTATGTCAGAAACACATCAAGACAGAAGAAGCAGTGAAAAAAGGAGAGGATGGGTGAAAAGTGTGGCATGAGTTTGAGAAAAGTAAGGCAGCATATTCGATGTGGTGTGTGTGACCACCGTGGCCACCCCACAGCCAGGGTCCACAGGTGCAGGGGGGAAGGTGTGCCCTTAGCCTTGTCTTCACATAGGCTGCAGACTCACGTGTGGACTCACACGTATGGGGATGGAGAGTTGTGTGTTTGGGTTTGAACTGTAGAGGAGTCTTGTAGTAGATGACGCAGAAGCAATTCGTTTTAAGAGTCGGGACAAGAACTAGGTCGTGTCGTGCTAAAAGGCGATCATATTATCTGGCGCCAAGTGTTCCTGACTAGACTTGATCAACGAAGTGAAAAGCTGAGAAAGCAATTTAGGGTTTGGTTTTGTGTCAAGATGTCTTGTTGCAAGTATAGTTCTGCAACATTGTTCGTGTTGTTTTAATTTTCCTTATGTTGTTATGACCTCTCAGTAAGTGTTGCGAGGTAATTCTGGTCATAGGACTTTTCCTTTAAGTACAGTCATAGGACCGGTGCTGGGGGTAGAAACGGGAGACAGAGCAGTGACCTTGCGTGTTGGGGTCCTTCTCGGTGTTGTGCACCTGTTACCTGTGTGCTGTATGCTCATTACTGCGCCGCGCCTGCCTGCACGGGAGGAAACTCAGGGTGAGGACACGGTAGAGGTCATTCTTGAGTGGTCGTTTCGTGAATCGCCCCTGAATCTTGCCGCCCCACGGAAAGATAAACCCAAGTTAAAAGATGGAACATAGGTTGAAAATAAAATTAAGATTTCAGCCTTGGCCAGATCTTTGTGCACACGTTGCAAGACGGCTGGCAATCTGAGGTGCTCACCAATGTCTTTGTGTCTCTGTATATGTATCTTACACACAAGTACATGCATGTATACATGTTCCACAACTATTTTTACTTTGTACATATTGTTATGCCACGTGTATTATTTATTTTATGATATGCTGTAAAGATACCTGTATGCCTGCACTTCTATGCCACTCTATTTTTTAAAAAAAATTGTTACGTTTATTTTTATTTTTGAGACAGACCGTGTGAGTGTGGGAGGGGCAGAGGCAGAGGGAGACACAGAATCCCAGGCAGACTCCAGGCTCTGAGCTGTCAGCACAGAGCCCGATGCGGGTCTCGAACCCACGAACTGTGAGATCATGATGTGAACCAAAGTCAGACGCTTAACTGAGCCACCCAGGGGCCTCTATGCCATTTTATTTTTACTGCCTCCATGGTATTTCGTATTTTAGATGTCCCTCTTTAGTGAGACTCTCAGTTGATTCTAGTGTTTCTATTTCAAACAATGCTGCAGTAATATTTGTGTGTATTGCTGGTATATACAATATGAGTATATTATTAAAAGTTTATTTATTTTGAGACAGGGAGGGAATTATTATTATTATTAAAAGTTTATTTATTTTGAGAGAGAGAGGGAGGGAATGAGAGACAGAATGAGAGTAGGAGGGGCAGAGAGAGAAGGAGAGAGAGTCCTAAGCAGGCTCCAAGCTGTGAATGCAGAGCCCGACGTGAGACTCAAACCCATGAACTGTGAGATCATGACCTGAGCCAAAATCAAGACTCAGACACCTAACGGACTGAGCTGCCCAGGTGCCTCACAATATGAATACTTCTACCCAATAAGACCCTACATACAGAATTGCTAGATCAAAGGTCATAAGTATTTTACATTTTGCAAAATCAATTAACTTGCCTTCCAAACAGCTGAATTTATTTACATGTATAAATGGTTATGAACGGTTATTTTATCAATCTTTAGAATTTATGCCGATCTGAGAGCTGAAATATATTCCATTCTTATTTTATGTTGTTGTTAATTTGGAGAAGCATAGTGCATATTTTAAAAGTAATTCTTTGAGTTTAACATTTTTAAACATTCTTTGATAATTTTACCAGTGGTCTTGGTTACCAAAGGGGAGGGAGGTTGAAGGGCAGGCAAAATGGGTGAAGAAGAAGATTAAGAGGTACAGACTTGCATATGTAAAGTAAATAAGTTTTGAGGTATAATGTACGGCATGGGGAATGTCATCAAGAATACTGTAGCAACGTTGACGGAGACAGATGGTAACCAGGATTATTGCGGGATCGTTTCATAAAGTATAAAAATATCGAGTCACTGTGATGTACACCTAAAACTAACAGCATATTGTATGTCCATTACATTTCAACAAAAGAATAATTCGGGGTGCTTGGGAGGCTCAGTCAGTTGAGTGTCCTTTCGGCTCAGGTGACGATCTCGAGGTTTGTGAGATCGAGCCCCACGACCGGCTCGAGGCTGACAGTGCAGAGCCAGCTGGGGATTCTCTCTCTCCCTCTCTCTCTGCCCCTCCCTGCCCACTTGCTCTCTTTCAAAAGAAATAAACAAACTTAAAAAAAAAGAAAAATTTTACTAGTTTTTCTACCTTTTGAAATTTACTTTTGAAAGTCATCTGCAGCCTGTTTTGTTTTTGTTTTTGTTTTTTTTTAGTATTTCATTTCTTTTTTTTTTTTCTTCCAACGTTTATTTATTTTTGGGACAGAGAGAGACAGAGCATGAATGGGGGAGGGGCAGAGAGAGAGGGAGACACAGAATCGGAAACAGGCTCCAGGCTCCGAGCCATCAGCCCAGAGCCCGACGCGGGGCTCGAACTCACGGACCGTGAGATCGTGACCTGGTGCAGCCTGTTTCTAAAGCACCTACTCCACCTACCGTCCTACCAGCCACGTGTGAACATTTCGGTGTCATCCTCACCAACGTTTGTATTTGTCTTTTTTTTTTTTTCTCTTTTCATGATTGCTATCCCAGTAGGTGTGAGGCAGCGTGATGTGATTTCGACTGGCACTTTCTGGATGACTAATGATGCTAGGTATCTTTTCCTGTGCTTTTTGGTCACTCGTACTTCTTCTTTAGAGAAAGGTCTATGCAAATCATTTGCTGTATTTTAAAAACTAAGACCTTACTTTTTTTTGAACAGTTTTAGGTTCACAGCAAAATTGAGGGGAAGATACAGAGATTTCCCATATGTTTCCTCCTCCTATACTTTTGTAGTGTCGCCTCATTATCAACATCACCCTCTAGAGTGATACATTTGTCATGGTCAGTGAACCTCCAGTGACACATCATAATTGCCCAAAGTCCATATTTTACATTAATGCCTGTCTATTTCTAGGCTCTTGGTGGTGTACATTTTGAGAAATGTATCAGGACACGCAGCCATCATTATGGTATCGCCTACGGTGTTTTCACTGTCCTAAAAATCTGCAGTGCTCTGTCAGTTCACCCCTCCCTCCCTCCCTGGCAACCGCCGATCCCTTTTCCCATTTCCATAGTTTTGCCTTTTCCAGAATGTCATATACTTATATGCAGCTTTTTCAGGTTGACTTCTTCTACTTACTAGTATGCACATAAGTTTTCTCCGGGGATTTTAGTGGTTTGACAGCTCCTTTTAAGTGCTGAATAATATTCTACTGTGTGGATGTACCATGGTTTATTCATTTGTTCACCTACCCTTGGACGGACATCTTGGTTGCTTCCAAATGTTGGCATTTATACATAAGCTCGTCTAAACATCTGTGTTCAGGTTTGCGTGTGGTCATAACTTTTCAACTCCTTTGGGTATATATCTAGGAATGCAATTGATGGCTTGTATGATAAAGAGTATGTGCGATTTTATACGAACCTGCCAGACTCTCATCCAGACTGGCTGTGCCATTTTGCCTTCCCACCAACAATCATGAGAGTTCCTGTTGCTTCACATCCTTGTCAGCATCTGGTGTCGTCAGTGTTCCAGAATTTGGTCTTTCTGGTAGGTGTGTACTGCTGTTCCATTGTTGCATTTCCCTGATGTCATCCAATGTCAAGCATGTTTTCATATGTTTATTTTGCATGTGTAAATCTTTCTGGTGAGGTGCCTGTTAAGGTATTTGGTCCATATTTAAATCAGGTTGTTTGTGTTATTGTTGAATTTTAAGAGTTCTTTGTGTATTTTAGATGTATCTTTTGCAAATATTTTCTGTTAGTCTGTGGCTTATCTTCTCATTCTCTTGACATTGTCTTTTGCAGATCAGAATTTTTTTAAGATTATTTATTTATATTGAGAGAGACAGAGATAGCTCAAATGGGAGAGGGGCAGAGAGAAAAAGAGAGAGTGAGAGAAAGAGAGAGAATCCCAAGCAGTCTTCACTCTACCTGTGCAGAGCCTGTTGTGGGGCTTGAACTCATGAAACCGCAAGATCATGACCTGAGCCAAAAACCAAGAGTCGTATGCTTAACTGACTGAGCCACCCAGATGCCCCAGAAAATTTTAATTTTAGTGAAATCCAGCTTATCGATGATTTCTTTCATGCATTATACCTTCATGTATTGTCTAAAAAGTCATTGTCATATCCCAGTATGCCTGTTTTCCAGTGTTCGAGGAGTTTTGCAGTTTTGCAACCTACATTTGGGTCTGTGATCCATCTTGAGTTAATTTTTGTGAATTGTATAGATTCTGTGTCTAGATTAAATTTTATACAACTGGATGTCTAGTTCCTTTTGTTGAAGACTATTTTTGCTCTATTTTATCAGCTTTATTCATTTGTCAAAGATCACTGCATGTGTGTGGGTCTATTTCTGTGCTCCCTGTTTCCTTCTGTTGATCTGTTCTTCTCTTCTTTTGCCGGGACCACACTGTCTTGATTACCGCTGCAAGTCTTAGAGCTGAGTAGTGTCAGTCCTCCAGTTTTGTTCTTCTCCTTCAATACTGAGTTGGTTCTGGGCTCTCTGCCTCTAGAAACAAACTTTAGAGTCAGTTTGTTGATATCCATGAAATAACTTGTTGAAATTTTGATTGGGATTTTGTTGAAGCTATTGATCAAATCGGGAAAACCTGACATCTTGACAGATTGAGTCTTATCTGTGAACCTGGAATATATCTCCATATATTTAGTGCTTTGATTTCATTCATCAGTTTTGTGGTTTTCCTCATATATATCTTGTACATATTTTGTTAAATTTTTACCCTAGTATTTCATTTTTGGGGTGCTGATGTAATGATATTATGTTTTTAATTTTAAATTCTTTTTCGGTTCTGGTATAGGAAAGTGATTGACTTTTGTGTGTTAATCTTGTGTTCTCCAATCTTGTTTTAATCACTTACTAACATTTGCCCGAGTTTCAATTGGCTTCTTTTATTTTTGAGTTATAGTTTTATATATTCTGGATAAATGTCCTTTACAAGATACATGATTTACACATATTTTTCTCCCATTCTGTAGGTTGTCTTTTCACCTTCTTGATGGTGTCCTCGAAAGCACAGTGTGTGTGTATGTGTGTGTGTGTGAACGTTCATATGTATTCCTTAGGATTTTTTATATGCAAATTATGTCATCTGTGCAACTGCAAATATAGTTTTACTTGTTTCTTTGCAGTGTGGATGCCTTTTAGTTGAGTCCTGTTATTTTATGTGTTCTGAAAATTGCTGACTTTTTTTTGAAGTATTTTATCTTTTTATATTTGTTATGTTACTGATGGGCTGGGATATATGTCATTTTGCTAATTGTTTTCTCTCTGTCATGACTTTTTTATTCCTCCACTTCTCAATTTAAGCTTTCTTTTTTCTTGAATAGATATCCTCTACTTTATCATTTTAATTCCTTTGTTTTTTTTTTTCTTAAAATTTGCCCTATTTTTGAGTTGCTTTCTTAGTGGTTACCTTAGGGTTAAAATTAACATCTTAATTTAAAATATCTGGTTTCAGAAGAATACCAGTTTAATTTAAGTAGAAAACTTAACCTTTGATCCAGTAATAGCTGGCTCTTGCTGTACTCTTTAGTGCTATTTTTATCATATAAATTACATCTTTATATATAATAAGCCTATCGACACTGTTTTATAATTTCTTTACACAATTGTCTTTTAAAACTGATGTAAGAAGAATTTCAAACAAAAATATATTTCTACTATTTCACTATTTATGTATCTATTTAACTAGGTAGATTGATGCTTTTTATTTTTTGTGTGGAACTAAGTTACTGTATATTGTTTTTTTACTAAAGGATTCCTTTTAGTATTTCTCATAGGACAGGTCTGCTAGTGACAAAATTTTCTCTGTTTTTGTCTACCTGGAAATGTTTTAATTTATCCTTCATTTTTGAAGGATAGTTTTCCTAGGGATAGAATTCTAGATTGATAGTCTTTTTCTAGGAGTAATTTGACTACGTCATCCCACTCTTTTCTGGCTTCCATGGTCTTTAGCAAGAAGTTCATTGTTTTTCTTATTGAGAATTTCTTGTACATGATGAATCACTTTTCTCTTTTTGCTTGAGATTTTCTATTTTTCTTAGCTTTTAACTTTTTAACTATGTTGTCCTGATGTGGGCATATTTGATGTTGCCTGGTTTAGGGTTCTTTATGATTGTTGCTGTGTAGATTATTAAATTTGGAAAGGCTTCAATTATTTTTTCAAACGTTCCTTCTGCCCTGTCAGTCCTCTGCTTTTGGGACACCAATGATGTGTATTTCATTATGTTTGATGGTGTCCATGATCACTGAGGCTCTGTTCATTTTTTCTTTCATTATCTTTTTTCTCTAATTGGATATTAATTGAACTATCTTGAAGGTCATTATTTCTTCTGTCACTTTAAATCTGGTGTTGCACCTCCTAATGAGTTTTTTATCTTAGATACTATACTTTTTAGAATTTCTACCTTGTTTTCTTTTATAATTTTTATCTCTTTATATTTTCTTTTTAAAAATGTTTATTGGGGCACCTTGGTGAGCGGCCAACTTCGGCTCAGTTCATGATCATGCGGTTCGTGGGTTTGAGCCTGCTTAGGGCTCTGTGCTGACAGCTCAGAGCCTGGAGCCTGCTTTGGATTATGTCTCTCTCTCTCTCTGCCTGTCCCCCACTCACGCTCTTTGTCTCTCAAAAATGAATAAATGTTAAAATTTTTTAACGTTTATTTATTTTGAGAGATAAGAGATGTTTATTTTTATCTCTCTTTGAGAGAGATTGAGAGTGCGTGTGTGTGCACAAGCAAGGGGGTGTATATAGAGAGGGATACAGAAAATCCCAAGCAGGCTCTGCACTGTCAGCGAAGGGCCTGAAGTGGGGTCAATCTCACAAACCATGAAATCATGACCTGAGCCAAAACCAAGAGTTGGACGCTTAACCAACAGAGCCACTCAGATGCCTCATTTTTATTGATATTTTCTTTTTGGTAAGATGTCCTCATACTTTTCCTTAATAACTTATACATGGTTTCTGTGTAACTTGAACATATTTTACTTCAAATCCATAGTTTAAATTGAAAGTCAATATCTGATAGGTCTTACATCTGGGCCTTTTCTTAGGAGTATGAATCATGTTTCCTTATTTTGCTTCTCAAAATATTTTGTTGAAAACTGGAAAATTCAATATTAATATGTGTCACCTGTGAAAATCAGAAACTGACCCTAGGTTTATTTTTACTTTCTTTGTTGTTGTTATTGTTGCTATTGTCAGTTTATTTAATTTTCTGAGTTAATTCTGTAAAGTGTATTCTTTGTTATATACAGCTACTAAAATATGATTGGTTTACATTGTCATCAAGTAGTGCTTAGACAGAGCTTTTCCAAATTGATTTGAATCAGTAAGTCTCCTGGCCTTTGTCAAGGGGCACATGTGTGTGGTTGGGGCACATGTTCCACGTTCTGGCTGGCAGCTTATGACTCTGTTTGTGCCCTCTCTGTCTACTTGTGCATGCCCTTCAGGTCTATCAGAAGTGAGGGGTAGTAGCCCTTTTAGGTATTTCTTCAGCATTCACATATTTATGCTCATTGTATAATATTTTTGATCCTAGGGATATGTCAGAGTTCATAGCACCTCATGAACCACACATTTCTTCTTTTTCTTTGAACTTTCTTGATCAACCATTGGTTCACCCCAACTGATATCACTACCTCAGGCAGTTGCAGTGTTAAACATTTACCACTGATTGTTTATGACCAATGCTCTTGGATAGACTTATTTGTAGAGAGTGAGCTCTGATTCATTTCAAATAAACATAATCCCTGAGAATGAAGCTGTTCAGGGACCTTCCACGTGTAAATTAGTGAGAGTTCCATGCAGAATAGGACATCTGGTGGGCTTTAATCCTTTTCTCCCCCATACATTGTTTGCTGGGATCCTTATCTTCACAGCTTTGACAGTTGTATGTCTGTTTCCTTTCAAAACTACCACAGATGTAGGGAGAGGGAGAAAGGAATAGTCTAGTTGAAATGCCATCATGTTAACTGTTCTTCATGGAATTATTGTTTTTCTTGAACAAATGCCTCTTTCATTGTTGTAAGCCTTTGGTTTCTTTTAAGAGTTATGAAAAAGTTGTTTTGGACACTTTTTTTTTTTTATCTTGACGTCTCATTCTTTTAATAGAGGAAGAAGAGATTTTTTTTTTTTATTTAAAAAAAATTTTTTTTTCAACGTTTATTTATTTTTGGGACAGAGAGAGACAGAGCATGAACGGGGGAGGGGCAGAGAGAGAGGGAGACACAGAATCGGAAACAGGCTCCAGGCTCTGAGCCATCAGCCCAGAGCCCGACGCGGGGCTCAAACCCTCGGACCGCGAGATCGTGACCTGGCTGAAGTCGGACGCTTAACCGACTGTGCCACCCAGGCGCCCCAAGAAGAGATTTTTAAAAATACTCACTGTTCGGGAGGTGCTTCTTCCCTCACATACATTCTACTATTTGGGTCATCTAGGTTTGAAGAAGTTTTCTGCTGAGACACTGGTTAATAGATGGCTTGAAAGGAATTTCACTTAGTTACAGTGAGGTACCAACTGATGTCTTGAAATTTCGTGAATGGGCTGCCTTGGACAAGCTTCTGGTTAGTTTTCAGATCTACAGCACTTGAATTGACAAATGTTCAGTTGTACTAGAAGGTGAGAATGTGATTTTATTTATTTATAAGATGTAAGGAAACTGCTAATTTATTTATTTATAAGATGTAAGGAAACTGCTAATTTATTTATCAAGCCAAGAGTCCTTGATCTCTGGCTCCTAATGTGAATAATGAATGAATAAATGCATTTAAAATAAGCAAGTGCATAGTACTCTTTTCATTTTTATTGCACTGACTTATGAATCATTAAATTAAAATGATGGATTTTTAAAAGTATACTGACTTTAGTAATTAGGTTTTACTTCTTGTATTCATTTCATTATTCTATTTTCACTTGACAAATGGTAAAAATCAAATCACTGTGTGAAGTAACCATATTAGAATTACAGCACTTTTGAGTTATTAAAGCTATAAAGCCCTTGGGGACATATGGTAAGATAGGGTAGTCATTACTGTGTGAACCATTTCTTTATGAAATTCCTCAGTGTATGTTTAGAATGTAAGACCTCATCAGTTCAAAGAGAGTCTTCTTTTAAATAATGACTTAGGATGTACTTGTTTTTCGCTCTCCGTTAGAACATTTGTTTATTTGTTATGCAAGTCAAGAAAATGTTTATCTCTGGGGAATGGTAGAACTACTCGAGCCTATATTTTATTCATAACCATGTCAGAACAGTAATCTCCAGGGTATTTGGAAAATTCCATATGATACCAGTAATAACCCATAGCCTTTCACCAAGTGAACAGATTCTTTCTGCATGCTGATTGAGAAGTGAGCTGTGATCAAACTTTTTCAACATTTGAGCTTCCCAGGAACGGTACCTGAACACTAGATCGTTAGATCACGCTGCGGTCTTTTCCTCTTCCTATAAATGAGGCCCCTTCTTCAGAAGCGACATTTTGCCTCTAACAGCCTCTACCGAGCTGTGTGACCTTGGGCAACTTGCAGAATCGTAGACCGTCAGGGTGAAAAGGAATCTTAAAGGTTATGTTGCCCAGTTACTCACAGAATTTATAGATCTGTCTCTTCGGCACTCCCGCAGAGTAGTCGTTCGTTCTGCGTCTGTTTAAATATTTTCAGTCCCAGGGCCCTCAGTGTGGCTCACTGAGCTCGAGCTAGTTTCAGATAACTCTGAGCCGGAGGAATTTTGTCTTTGCTCCCCTTGTTCTTTTCAGTCGTCTTCCTTATGTTGGAAGCGAGGTAACAACAGCCGTCTGTTGCACAGAGTTATTGTAAGGATAACAGGCGCGTAGAAGGTAGACTACACATAGTGAAACTGAGATATGCCTGCAAAATACTTTTATTGCATTCAGTATAGCAAATTGTATTACTGTTCACAAATACTTGCTTTTGTTCTCCGGGGGACAATTCTGCTTTATCTCTGTTAATATTAATCTTGGCCAGGTGACCTACTTTGCCCACTGGGATAAGAATTTGGGCAACATGCCTCACTTTTGGGGAGAAACTTTGAGAGTCCGCACATGCTCTCCTCCCTCTTCTGTCCTGGTGGCCAGAAATACTTCAGATGGAGTCTGTTTTGACTGACTGGACTCAAGAACGAAGACAGTAGGGAGCAGAGCTCCAGCTGACCCAAAATGCACCTGGTCTCTACTTCACTGAGAATTTTTTTGGTTGGTACCAAACGTAACCTTACCTCGCTTCTCTGGCACCAACCTTTATCTTTCTTTCCGTGAAGTCTCGCTTTTCAGATTATATTCTTACAGACTTCTTACCACTCTGAGGACAGGCTTCTTCCCTGCTGATCCCATGTGAACTTAAATATGAAGCAGGCGGGAAGTACACTCTCCCAAGCTGTACACATAAGATTTCAAAGGCATTCCTGATTCAAGTAGGTATTTATTGCATAAATTGAGAAGCATTTCTCCAAATAATGATCATCGGTGACATCATTTCATGAAAATTCATTTGGACTTGTAGTCCTTTCACTCTAAGTGAAAGGAACAAATAAAGCAAACCTTCAGGTTTGTGTACGAAGCGGCATAATGTGGGGTCCCAGGCAGAACTTAGTGGGCAGAAGTCAGCACAGTGAAGTTCAATATTACCTTATAGTCAGTTACAGACAGTTTGAAGTGGATGGACATTCTCCTTAAATGAAGAGAAGGTCATTACAGTTCTCTAAATTCATATGTAAGGGGGTTGAACACAGCATGTCCTTTGGGGAAAAAATGAGGAACGATGCCATTATACCATCGTATGGCGCTTGTTAAACATGTGCCATGTGACTGACCTTTACATGCTTTGGTTTTTTCCATTTCAAAAGAAACCCTGAAGTCTATAATATTATTAACTTTATAAATTTGCTGGAATTTTTAAAAAATATTTTTTATGTTTACTTGTTTTTGAGAGTGAGAGAAAGCATGAGTAGGTCAGGGGCAAAGAGAAGGGGAGACACAGAATCTGAAGCAGGCTCCAGGCTCTGAGCTGTCAGCACAGAGCCCGATGTGGGACTCGAACTCACAAACCGCGAGATCATGACCTGAGCTGAAGTCGGACGATTAACAGACTGAGCCATCCAGGCGTCCCATTAACTGTATACATTTGAAATTTTAGCTTGGGGAGGCTATGAAATTTGCCCAATGTGACACAGCAGGAGGGTGGTGGACCTGACCATCTGCCCATAGCTGTCTCAGTTCAGACCACAGAACTCAGCACTGGAACGTTCTATGGTTTTCTTTCTAAAATATAGAATTATGTTAGTACAGTGAGTGGCAGGCACCCTGTGCTCAGGGGGCCTCGGTTACCTTCCCAGAGCTCCTCTTTGAGAGTGAAGGGTCAGTCTGACTCTCCTAAGATTTGCGTGTGTGTATCTGTATATAAACAACCCTAGAATTTTTCTTTCCTCCTACAGGCTTCATTAGGAAGAAGCTATCTTAGGTCAAGTCCTCTGTCTCTCTGTCTTCCCCACAAGCTGTGCTTACATGATTCCCACCCCGCCATATCAGGATGGCCTTCATAGTTATGTTAATTTAGTTTTATTGAATAAAAGTATCAGGGCATACCAAAATTTTTGTTTCTTTTGTCATTAGTCTCTTGCTAACATTATAAACAAGGTCTGTTATATAATAGGCGGTCACAATATGTATTGAATAAATGTAGGAATTAATAACCTCTGAGGAACAATTCCATTTCTGGAGCTAATTCTATGTGGGACCTCTTGCCTATTCACATGTTCCAATAACAGTGTTAACAAAATGTTAGTTGGGCCATTTTAGCTTGTGCACTTGAATGGTCCCACTGTAACACATAAATACTGGTTGTTCACTCAGATGTTATTTGTTTTTTTAAAATAAATGTTTATTTTTGAGAGAGAGAGAGAGAGAGAGAGAGAGAGAGAGAGAAAGAGAGAGAGAGCACAAAAAGAGAAAGAGAGAGGGAGACACAGAATCCGAAGCAGGCTTCAGGCTCTGAGGTGTCAGTACAGAGCCCGACATGGGGCTTGAACCCACAAACTCATGAGATCATCACCAGAGCCGAAGTTGGATGTTCTACCGACTGAGCCACCCAGGTGCCCCAGTTTGTTTTCTAAAAGGAGTATGGAGTTCATGCATTGAACATAAAATTCTGATAAAGAGAAAAGGAGTTCAGTGCTGGAGAATGAATGTCAATAAAATTTTTGAAATCAGAAATCACATGATGACAAGTGTATAGACCGAATCATGGAAAGTATGTGTGAACACGCTGCATGGGAACCCATCTTCTCATACATCCCAGAAAGATCTAGCCTTGGTGTAAATCGATTCAAAGAGCAAAAATGAGAAGTGGGATTCCAAACGGTGAGAGTAAGTGGAACTCCGTGCAGAATGGCTGTGCATTCAGCCACCTTCTCTCTTTTCTCTTGCTTTCCTTTGTCATGCAGCCTGATCTGTGTGTTACTTCAAAAACAACATAACGAGGACAAACAGAGACAAACTCAAAGTAACCAGGGTGTTTTTCGCTAAATAAATTTAAATAATTTATGGATGAGCTAGGGATGTTAGGGGGGATGTTGGTACCCCAGAATCAAGAGCTTCTCCTGTGATGCCTGAGGTTGTAGGGGCAGACTTGTCAGCTGGATTTCAGATTCTGAGGCAGGCCTGCAGGTGGGCGAAGGCCTCCCATTGTACTTGGAAATTCCCTTTGATGTTTGCAGTCAGGGAAGGGGTGCCACGCAGGGCGCCTCCTGCCCAGCACAGTAAGTGCAACCCAGATACCTGTATCATCTTTTCTGTTTGTGTCAGTTTTCAGCATGAAAACAATTTAAGGTCTTCAGGCAGATGAAAACGGCAGAAGTTAAACAAAATAACTTACGTATAATGCAAGATAGAGAAGAGAAAAAAAATATTTCCTACCTTCAGAATTATTCAAGAAGATACTGTATTCCTAAAAAAGCATAATATGCTAAGAAAAAGGAGTAGTCAAATAACACATAATGTCTGTTGACTGTTAAAAATACAGTTGCTAATGTATTGTGTTAAAAAGAAAACCACAGGTCCAAAGTGACATCGCTGAGTCTGAGTCCCCAAACTGGGGCTCAGCACCTGATCTAACTGCACTTTCCGCCTTTAGAAATGGAGTTTTACTGGCTCAGCCAGGATGGTTCTCATCAGCACCAACTCAGTAATCCCCCCCACGGGACCCCCTCCATCCCCCAAGAGAGGTGAGGTCATCTACAGGAAAGGCCTTGCTCTGCCCCCTAGGGGGAGTGACCGTGTCTGCAACAACCTTTTTTTTTTTTTCTTTTTTTGCTGAGAACTTTCACCCATTCCCCTTTATAAAGACCTCCTGTTCCCTACAGCTCCTGGCAGCTCACCTCCACTTGCTACCTGGATGTGGCCTGATTCGTGCATGAACTCCTTGATAAAACCAATCACGTCCCCCAAATTCACTTGGTTGAATTTGGTTTTTTAACAGTTACGTATGTTGAAATTTAAAGTTCAGGAAACTTGGCCAAATATGAATGTAAAACACAAAGAGTTGAAGGTCATGAGGAGAAGAGAGAAACTCAAGAGGTCTATCCTGGAAGTCTGACTCTACCAGGAGGAGATCCTGAAAGAGAGAACAAAGAAAATGAAAGGGAAGACGCCTCCAAATAAAAAAACAGGGCATTTCTTAGACCTCAGGAAGGGCATGAAATTGTATATCTAAAAGGGATTTTTTTAACCCAGTTCTAGACTCAGTATGATAAACTTTTCAAACTCGAAGGAGCAAGAAAATAATTCTGAAAAACTTTGAAAAAAAAAATCACCCAGGAAGAAAAGATAGCCCCCAGCATAGGATACCAGAATTTAGTGTTGAAAAGTTCTTCAGAGTTCTATCGGAAAATAATTTTAAGCCTAAAATTTTATATTTATAAAAATCTCAATCAAATGTGAAGATATAAATAAGGATTCAGCATGTGTAGCTCACACACTTCTCTCTGAGGAAGTATCGGGCGGTGAATTCCAGAAATGCACGGTAGAAAGCAATGAAGGCACGGACTGGATTTAGGAGATAGTGGCTCTGACTCAGTTTTGGAGTAAATGGTAATTATCAGCTTCTAAAGGTTTAGAGTGCATAGCTGGTTAAGAGAGCAGAGCGTTTCATAGTTGATCAAAAGATTGGGAAAAAAAGAGATTAAGGCAACAGGTACACCGAAAGTTGTAATAATGTCGAGAATTTGATAACAACATATTTTGGTTTTGTCAGCAAGTAAAAAATGAAAGGTCATTTGAGACACGGGAGGAGGGAATATGTACAGTCAAGTCATGATCCACGTGAAAAGTGAGATAAAACATGACACAATCAGCTGATGTTGTAGAAAATAAGATGCACTTGACTTTTTCCCTTGGAACAGTTCCTTCAAACAGCACAGCTGTCCTGAACATAGACCCTGAGAAAAAAATCATGCAATGCTAGCAGACATTGTGACCAATATCTGCATAGATACGTTAATGTAACTTGTTTATTGGTTTTAAAGTTTCAAATCAATATTTATTCAAAATGTGCAACATATATTTTTCTTTACAAAGAAATATGTATGTTGTCACCCTTAACACAAATAAAGGCAAAATTGATAGAAACTGGGGATCATATAGTAGCTTTTGAAGAAAGGAATAAAAATATGATCTTATATAATGAACAAGCCTAAGCTAGATAGCAAAAGAACATTTTAAGCATATTCTTTTAATTTTCCTAGGTTGGCCTATAAAGGAATTAACGCTAATTTAAAATCTAGAGGAGATTCGAGGTTGTGTATTAGGTAAAACTGTATACAAGTATTCATCTTTGAGGGATTCCTCTGGTGCTTCTCATTCTAAAAACTCGACCTCTTTACTGTTTGATTGTTTGAATTGCCGGTTGAATATATAACTCAGTTTCAAAGTTAGCATTTGTGTTAAGAAGGCATCTTTATGGCATGGACCTGGAACCTGGAACGTATGTATACTTTGGATTTCCCAGTTGGCCATGAACAGTGGGCTTAATGTTAATATTATTATTTTTACTATAAACAGATTCACAGAAATTACCTATCCTTCAAAGGAGAAATTTGGCCTATTCATAAAGTCTTTTCTAAAGAAATTGTTTGAGGACAGCTAATGGTTGTCTTAACTATTTCATTTTTCATTTGTGTAGCTCTTTGGGTGTCTTTGGACACAGCCCTTAGTGACACGAATAAAAGCAAAGTTCTATCACGGTTTCTATGTCAGTGGCCTACATACAGACTTACAACAAAACTTCAAATGGTCACGATTCTCAGGTCAGCATTGTGGAATGTTTAAAACAGAAGCCTGTTCATTTCCAGCTTTAGAGCAGGCCAGTAATCCACTGGCCCAGAAGCTACCTCCTGATTTGAAAGAAAGCAGCTTTTTTAGTAGGACGATTATTCACCTGTAAGTAGGAGATTTTATTTCATGTATTTGAAAGGCTGCCAAGATTTGACACTTTATATTTGTCTAGCAATTGAGAAGATACTATTTTGTGTTAGAACTTGTAGGATGAAAAAAAGCTATAAAAATTCAATCTCACATGAAATTGTTTGAGATTGCTTTCAGTTGGCTGAATAAATAGATTATTGATTTCACCCTTTTATAAAATGAAAGGTTAATGAGCAAAATCACATAGTGTTTATTTCTAGAAGAAGAAATATATATATTTAGTTTGAGGTATATATCATATATATAAATAGTTTGATACCCTTCCCTTACAAGAAAAATTAATATTTATAAACCAGAAATTTTAGCTGTTACGATGTTATGATGGGGATTGATTTTGCACTGTCTTTAGCTTCACAGTCCTGCCAATTGCTGGTTTGTGTTTTGGGTGAGAACATTTAACACGGAGGACCAATGAAGTATAAGCTAATGAAGAACAAAAATTTATATCACTTGTTGTGGCCTGGATGAGAAAGTGATGAAGCAGGTTTTTTTTTTTTCCTTTCTTATTGAAGATAGAGACCCAAAGTGGCAGACTGAAGTCTGTTACTGTCACAGCCCTTGCGACAGTATGAATAATTTTCCAAGAATCTACCAGTTTATGGCAGAGAGTTCCACAAATATACAATTCTGCCATTCCCATTAAATGGGAACAAACATTTGGCTGAGAGATTCTGAATGGAATTTGTTGAAATTACTTTGTGGATTTTTTATGTTAAGTATGGTTTATGCTAAGCAAAGCATACCATTATTAAAACAGCCTTTAAGAATATCAGTAGTTATTGTTTATAGATAGCCTCTATCAACAGGTTGTGCGTGCTGTACGTGTGAGGTGGGATGTCAAGTCAAAAATTAAAATGAAGAACTTTGGTAAATAAAAACAATTCTATTTCTAAATATCCAGAAAATTAAGTAAGTTGTGTTTTTTAAATTTCCCTCTTTGTAGATAATTACATCATTTCCTGACTCTAGTTCCAGAAAAGAGAAAAGCTTTTGGTCTGATCTTTTGGTCTGATTTTCGTCACCATTAGATATTTATACGTGAATGTGAAAATCATTTATTCTACTGCTTTGTCTTTATAGAACCCCAAGGGTTTCTTTTTGAGGAAACTAAACTATATATATATATATATATATATATATATATATATATATACATACACACACACATACATATATATATAATTTTATTATATTTATTATTTCATTATTATATTTATTAATGTAATAAATTAATAATATATTTTATATTATTATATTTATTATTATATTATATATTATAATATAATATAAATATATACAATACAAATATATATAATATAAATATAATATATAAATATATAATATAAATGTTTATATAAATATATATCTTACTTTATTCCCCCCCTCCAAGGTTAAGATTTCCAAAACAAAGATAGAAAGTAAAGGGACAGAAGAGTAATGCTAGAGAGTGGGGGACTAGTCTACACATAAAAGTAGCATTAATTTTTTTTTTTCAACGTTTATTTATTTTTGGGACAGAGAGAGACAGAGCATGAACGGGGGGAGGGGCAGAGAGAGAGGGAGACACAGAATCGGAAACAGGCTCCAGGCTCTGAGCCATCAGCCCAGAGCCCGACGCGGGGCTCGAACTCACGGACCGCGAGATCGTGACCTGGCTGAAGTCGGACGCTTAACCGACTGCGCCACCCAGGCGCCCCAAAAGTAGCATTAATTTTTTAAAAACTCTTATTCATTTAAGAACTGAGTGTCACATGCCATCTTTCTTCCCTTTGACTTTTCTTCCAAAAATAAATGTAATAAACCAAAGCAACCTGTTCAGATTCACCATGACTTGGATTTGAATAACGTGCAGAAATAGAATTTGATACACAATGTCCTCTCAACTCAGAAAACCTCCCCATGAAGGTAGAAAAGAAAGAAAACGGTTTCATTATTGAATAATCCCTAAGCCTGAATGTGGGGTACATCACAGACTACCTGCTTAAAAACTGCAAAGCCTGAAGATGTCTCAGCCTTTTATAAACCAAGCAGATACAACCTGTTACACACATGTTCTCAAGATAAACAAGTAGCAGTCAGTAAGAGGCTTTCCAGTACGATCTGTCACACAAGGCTCATCCTAAATTCACCAGGTGATTGAGGTGACCATCTGTGTTTGCTACCTGGCTTTATCCAAAGGAGAAACGAACGTGTATCTTCATGACAGGAGGTGGTTTTGAGCAAGGCACTGAAGGAGGGAAGACGGGCTCCCATCCCCCTCCCCCAGAAACTGTGAAGTACCACGGGACGCCTGCATTTCAAGGAGATGGTGGCTGGGTCCTTGATAAAGTCGTGTCTGGGGTCATAAAGCTGACAAGAGCCATATTCACTGTAAAAGAGATTTACCTACGTTTCAAAGAGACGAAGAAATTACAATTAAAACAACAATTAAAACAAAATGCTCTAAGAAAAGGGGCCGTGGGAATGTCTTGCCTGTTTTCGACAGGGGATATTAAACTTCTTATTCGCCCTTACAGCTGAAGGGAGGGGTTAAAAACGATTTTATGAGCCAGAATTCCCCTGTGAATCACTACTGTGTGTTTTCACAAAAGGAAGTTGCTGCTACTGATAAGTGAGATTTGTAGCTTAAGGATGCACTTACTGCCTGAAGTCTAAGTTTTGGTGTATCTAAACTTAAATAATGAGATGTTGACCAAATATACCTGTGACAGTATGGTAAAATTTTACCCTATTTGGGGTCTTTAATTGGTACTTGACTGAGGTTGTTTGTGCTTATATAGCAATGGCAGAACTTTGGAAGATGTACCTTAACTGTTTGAGGCTTTTTGGTAGAGTTTCCAGATTTGGCAAATCAGAATTCAAGATACCCACTTAAATTGGGATTTCCAGTCAACTGAGATTTAGAGGTTTTTTTTTTTTTTAATTTTTAGCATTTTTTTTTTTTTTGTGAGAGAGAGAGAACGAGAATGAGCGGGGGAGGGGCAGAGAGAGCCTGAATTGGAAGCCTGACGTGGGTGGCTGTGGGTGGAAGCTCGAACCCACAGACCTGTGAGATCATGACCTGAGCCGAAGTCAGACGCTTAACTGACTGGGCCCCCCAGGCACCCCCTCCCCCACCCCAGCAAACTGAGATTTAGCGACCTGCTGTGGGTTTTGTTTGGCAAGTGCACTGTGGGTGCAGTGGTTGAAGCCATAGGCATTCAGCCTACAAAGTTGGCTAAAAATTTAAGGACTGCTAGCGAGATGCACCGATTCCTTTCCTTTTTCAGCTAGAAAATGGCCTGTGGACCATGTAAGCTTATCGAGAGACTTTGTGCCTCCCTGGGAGGATTACCCCGCAAGTCAGGAAGGTGGCCTTAGGAGCTGGTGGCAATCAGTATGTTAATGTTAGTGGTAGCAATGTGCCAGTCTTTGCGAAGAACGCTGCAAGTGTCCCCTCGATTAATTCACACATTTCTAGACACGCAGAGTGACCTCAGCCTGTCTCCAGGTGACAGACATGATTTAGAGGGTTCAGTACCGTGGAGAAGCAGAGCTGAGATTCAAATCCCGGCTTGTCCACGCTGAGGTTTGCTCACCCAGCTTGCCAGATGTCACGGCCCGTCGGATCTGTTTCTTTTCCATCCAGACTTGTGGCCAGCATGCATGCGCCACCTAACCTCTCTGGCTCTCCAGCTTTGCGTGTACAAAGTTAGAACGCAAAGTCAGGTGATTTCTAAAGGTATTTCGTCTCTACGATGTACGGTTCTGTCCAGAAATCAGAGAGGTAGGCTAGGGAAGTGCGGGCAATAGAAACACGCTTCCTGTAGCCTCTACTACACTCTTCAGCTCAGACAGGACGCACAGTTCCTTTCCCCTCCCTGTGTGTTTTCGCGGTGTTCGCTAACGCATTCTGCGCACATCCTCAGTGGATGCTGGGTAGAGGTGGGGACCAGCGAGTCATTCAGACGGCCAGTAGAAAAGGCGGATTCCCATGTTCCCTCTGTATTTCTAACGACGTAAGGGTGGATGTAAGTCATGGGGGAATGTGGAACATGCCGGAATGGTAGAGCTGAGCCCCACAGACTGTAAGCCGTGCGGGTCAGTAGTGGGAGGTGATGCTGCGGCCGCTGGGAATCAATACGCAGAGGAGGGTCCTGGGTGCCTGTCAAATCACCCCGTTCTTTCAAATTCTGGAACAGTCGTCGTCCTCCATTCCTCGACCTTTGTTCTTCGTGCTCTGCCCCACTGGCTCCTATGACCCTTCAGAGCTGAGAAGATACACTCATGAAAACAGGCATAGACACCCACTCCCTCTCCTTCCCACCTCTCTGTCTCCCTGCTTCTCTCTGTGTCTCTGTCTGTCTCTTTCAGCCTTCATTTCACATAAGAATGATGCGAAGATGAATGTAAACATCCCAGAGTGACTCACTTGAGTAAGAATGCCACATCCCAATGCACAGAAGCATAGTTTCTGAGTAGCTGCCCTTTAAGGAATGTGAGTCAAGAATCAACAAGGCAGGGGTTCCTGGGGGGCTCAGTCAGTTAAGCGTCTGAGTCTTGGTTTCGGCTCAGGTCATGGTCTCGTGGTCCCTGGGTTCAAGCCCCACATCGGGCTCTGTGCTGATAGTGCAGAGCCTGCTTGGGATCCTGTCTTCTCTCTCTCCCTCCCTTTGTGGCCCTCCCTCACTCAGGCTCTTTCTCTGTCTCTCTCTCAAAATAAATAAAAATAAAAAAATATATAAAAAAGGAGGAATTATCAGAACATGGGGTAGCAGTAGAAGTTATCAAAGTTGATCCTACGGAGTTGATATCAAAACACTGGAAAACTCCAAGTAGATTAAAATGACCTTTGGAGACTTCACGGTACACTGTTGCCTACTGTAACTTCTTGAATACCGTGTTTATAGAAAGCTCAGGAGATCCGAGAAAGGAATGTTCTTTCAGCAGACTCAGAAACTTCACATCACCTGCATTTGCTAAGCATTGGCCAGCGGATCTTCAGGCTCAGAGTAACATGGAGCATTTTCTAAATAAATATAGATTTCAGGACTGTATTTGCAATCTCTTACTGGGTAGTGAAATACTCCTAAGGTTAGTGGCTTGAAACAACACGCATACTGTATCTCACAGTATTTGTGGATCAAGAGTCCAGGTGACTCTGGCTTCTTCTCTGGCTGAGGATGTCTCACATGGTTCAATTATATGGTAAATATATTGACAAACGAAGCACAGCTCCGGGCAGTTTCACATTTAAGAAAAAAGGGCAAAACTCAGATTAATTTTTACCTTAGCTGTGTGATAAAAAGGATTAAGTAAACTAGAGCAGGCAGAATGAAATATAGACTAAATAAAGATTCTGGTTAAGTAAACCTGCCATATTACACATCCTGATTGGGGGAATATAGTTTTTTAAATCCACATATAGATGCGTATTTTGTGTATGTATTTTTATGTATTTATGTGTATTTATCTTTGTCATCTATCTGTTGACTTTATATACATTAGGAATGTATGATTTAAAAGCTAAGCCATCTTTTTCATTAAAAAGCAGGTTTTAAAGTATGCTAAACAAGGTAGTATGTCATTCAGGTACATTTCCCTTTTGAATTTCCAGCTTTATATTCTTAGCCTCTGCTATCTGTTTTTTAAGGACAGAGATTTGGTTTATTAACAAGAGTCACTGAAATCTAGGGACTGTTTGTTAAGGGCTTACACTCAGAGATAATTTTAGATTCAGGTACACATAATCAGTCAGCAGTTTCTGAGAGATAGTTCTGCCCAGCTCATTCTTAGACAATGTGAACGCAGGGAGAACAATGTTGAATAAGGAATCATATTGTCTAAGTAGGGAGAGAACTGAATGACTCTTCAATATACCCCCATGCTTTCTTGCCTCAAGTGTACCTTTCAAAACATACTGTAGCCTAAATTCCAGTATCTTCAAAGGGCAGAAACTTAGTTGGGGCTGCTGTTACAGACTACACAGTCTGAGTCTCTTAAGCAACAGAAATGTAGTTCACACCATTCTAGAGGTTGAGATGCCTAAGATCGAGGTGCTGGTGGATCGGGCATCGGGTAAAGGTCCACTTCCTGCCTGGCCGGTGGCCATCTTTTCCTGTCCTCACATGGCCGAGAGAGAGAGAGAGAGAGAGAGAGAGAGAGAGGGCCCATTTCTCTCCTGTCTCTTCTTATAGGGGCACTAATCTCATTCATGACAACTCCACCCTCATGACCTAATCCCGTCCCAATGGCCTCACCTCTGAACATTGTCACACTGGGGATTAAGATTTCACCATCTTGGAGACTTGGAGAGGACCCAAACATTCAGTGCATCACAGAAACCACTGCACAGTGCCTATTTCTCTGCTAGAGATTTCCAGTTAATTAAGAGATCTTTCTCATTTATTATCCATATCTACCTTTCTGAAATTTCCACGCATCAACTTTGTTTTGCTTTGGGAGATAGCATAGAGAGCCTGATCTCTTGGCAAATTGTGAGCTTCTTGATGACAAGGGTTATGTGTTTCTTGTAGACATCACATGTCTGGCAACTAGTACATATTCACCATGCATTTTTGAACGATGGCCTCTAATCTCTGAACCAAGTTATTGGAAAAGCTCTGGAATTAGTTTCCTTTAAATTACCATAAGTATAAAGGGAGGCAAATGATTTGTGTTCTAGGATCAGGCTCACTTCCTTGTTCCCACAAGTCTATAGCAGAATAGCTGAGCTATTTGTACATTTGGATGTTGTCTGCTCTGACCCATAAATCAGAATTCTTCTTTGTAACATGTTGTCCGCCCCACCCCCCCAACACTCTCAACCTCCCCTTTTCCCTCATCTTCTGCCGTTCAGCCTCTTATGTTTGGCCTCTCTTTCCACTGATTCTATGGTGCCAGCCCTTGAAACCCCTCGCCCAGGGGGTATATATCTGACCTGATATATTCTCCCTTAATGCCTCCACACCTCGGTTTGTGTTGAATTGGGTTCAGATTTGTTCATTTTGTGTGTGTCTGTGATTGTTTCTTGATTAGTAGTGGATGCCTGAAACATAATGAATGTGTCCATGAGCTGGGGCAGGAAGACCCAGAAACTCATGGCTGCTACAGAAAAATGGGTCACAAGTCAGATGACTGGTTTGTAGTTAACACTCTCTAAGCAGAAAGGATTACTGCAGGGACACAAACTGAAGAAAAGTAGGTGGGCCAGAGTCCTGACGGTCAGAGCTATCGTCAGATCAAAAGCCAGAAAGAGAGAATGCCACAAAAACTAGAACAGCATCCATGTCAGTCAGCCTCCAAGGTCACGGTCAAAGCCTCTATGCAGGCTGAGGAGTAGGAGCAGAATCAAGCAGGGAGAGGGGATAACAGAAAGAACCATGACCCTGGGGCTACTTTTATCCCTTTGACTTTGGGTTTTTATGCCCTACCTAGTTCAGGGCACGTAGCTAACGGAGTATACCGCACAAAGCTGGAAACTGTGTGGTCTGTGAACTTTCTGGCCGGCAGAAGATTGCTCTGTTCCAGACATCATGAGGGTCTAATGTGACTCTCATCCTTTTCTGTTGCCACCTATTTCCACTCTCCCTGTATAATCCATTTCTGGTTTCATGTCAGCATCCAGCAAGATAATATCTACTGACTGATCACTTAAGATCTGTCAGATACTGTGCTGGGAAATACAGCGGGTGCTATGGAACTATCGTTTCCATCTTCATAGAGCTACAGATGAGCGGAGGAAGACCTGCCAAGGAGCAGGTGTAAGACGGGGCAACAAGAGCCACGATGAGGAAGAACCCATGGCAGAACCCCAGCGCGGAGTTCTCTGCCTCGCCTGAAACCTGAGGTCAGACACTGTGGAAGTACGTACTTCCTTTTTGAGAACCTCTGGTTTGTTTGCTTCTGTCCTGTGACAGCCGTCATAGTCCCTGTCGGGATAGACTCCAGCCACCTCCGTCTTTTTCCAGTTTGGCTTTCAGACTGCGGTGTTGGGTTCAGTAACAACGCTCCGCTGGCCCGTCTGCTACTGAGCAATCATGTCATCTGTTTCACGTTCACTCCCTGTCGCACCGTGTGCTTGGCCACTATGAGCCCGTCCCATGCGATCAAGCTCAGATCTTCACACCCTTGGCTTATGAGGCATGCCTTGACTTCTACTATTTTGCTGAGCAGATTGAGGACATCTGGGGAGAACTCCCTGAACCTTCCGCTCCCTGCACCGAAATATTTCTTTGTGGTTCCTTCTCTGCTTTTTCCCTCCTGTCATAGAAAAAAAATAAAAAGCAACTTCCTTTTTCAGACCTCATCATGCCACCTGTATTTGTTTGTTTGTTTGTTTTTTTAATGTTTATGTGTGTGAGAGAGAGAGAGAGAGAGAGAGAGAGAGAGAGAGAGAATCACAAGGAGGTTCCATGCTGTCAGAGCAGAGCCTGACACAGGGCTCGATCCCACGAACGGTGAGATCATGACCTGAGCAGAAACCAGGAGTCAGATGCTTAACCGACTGAGTCTCCCAGGTGCCCCAGCACCCATGATTTTGATTACTGCCTACTGCCTCTGAAAATCCTATTCTCTTTCTCCTTGTGCATCAGTTGTTTGCTCTCATTGGTTCCTTCTGTCTATATTGAAAACATGTAAAAACCCCAAATCTAAAGCACATTTTACCTGATCCTGAGATTTCGTTTGAAATAGTACTCTGTCATGATCCTTATTTTCACAAACCTTGTCAGAAGATCTAAGTGCATTTGGCTTCGTTTTCTCACCAATTATACGTAATTCCTTTTTGTTCTTTTGTAATATTAATGATTGCTGTTAGTTGTGGCATCACTGTGGCTTCCTCCTCTTCTGCTCTGATTTGTGGAAAAATATCTGCAGTGAGGTCTGTTTAAAGGATGATACCGAAGCACCTTTGCAGTCAGAATAGACCATCTATGCCGGGTCCCAGCTCCACCAAGTGGGTAATACTTGGCTGCTCTAAATCTCAAATTTATTAAGCTGGTGTAAGGTTTACGCTAAAAAAAAAAAAATCTTTTTTTAATGTTTATTTTTGAGAGAGAGAGAGAGACAGACAGACAGACAGAATGCACGTGGGGCCACAGAGAGAGAGGGAGACACAGAATCCAAAGCAGGCTCCAGGCTCTGAGCTGTCAGCACAGAGCCCGACACGGGGCTCAAACCCACGAACCGCAAGATCATGACCTGAGCTGAAGTCCGATGCTTAACCTCGACTGGGCCACATAGGCACCCAGGTTTATACTTTTTAAATTCTTCTATATCTTAGAAGCGTTCTTGGAACAAAGGGACCACTTAATAAATATTAGCTATTATCAAGGTTTACTTATCTTCCTCATTCATTCTCTGGATGCCGAGGTCCTACCATCAGGGGTTTTCATGGAATCAAGCCATAGCACTGTGGTCTATGCAATGTAGAGTATCAGGAAATACTGATGATGTCAGTGCTGAAAAGTCACATTTGCTTTCACAGGCATGAATTCACTCAGAGGTAGAAAGGTGGAATTGTACCATTTCAGATGAGTCTTCATTGCTTTCTAAGTTTGAGAATTTCCAAGGGCGAACGGGGAATTTCCACTGTGCATCTTACTACAACTTTACAATAAATACATTTTATTCCATTAAAATACCTACTGTTCTGGAATTTATCATTATATTATTATTATTGCTCCTTCTAAGAAACTGTCAACTGGAATTGGGTCATTGTATTAATTTCCTCTTGATGCTCCTTCTGGGAGCTCCGGGGAAGGATTTATTTTCTAGGCTCCACAGGTGACCCCAATTCCTTGGCCCATTGCTCCTTTCTCTAGCAGCATATTGTTGAAAGCCAGCCCGGTATTATCTTTAAATCTCTTTCTAAATATGACTCCACTGCCTTCCTCTTTCACTCATAAGGACTCTTGTGATTGTCTTGGGCCCACCCAGATAATTCAGCATATTCTCTCCATCTTAAAATCGTTAACTTCTGACACCTGCAGAGGTAGACAAGTGGGGGAGGCGGCCTAGCCTCTGTCTAGATGTTCCTCGTATGGGCATCCACTTGTGGTTCCCACCATGCGCTGGTGGAGATCAATCTCTGTCACCGAGTGAGAACGCCCCCTGGGTGAAGTGAAGACTGACAGTCCGGTACTCAGGTAGCAAACCCACTACGTAAAGCCACGAGCTTCTGAGTAGAAGAGACTTGGGTTAGTGTCCTTGTTCCAAATCATCGCCATTAAGGTCATGAAACTTTAAGTTCCTGTGTCTTCATACTCTTGCTAGCATACTAACAACAGTGCTACTTTGCAGGATTATCGACTGTATAAAATAAAATAATACCCAGTAGGTACCGGGCATTCAGTAAGTAACAACTACAATGGTTGCTAATAATATCACATATACTGTGATAATAGCTTCTATTTTATCTGCCAGCTGTCACCTTGTATATATAGGTGAGCAGGACTTCTGCTGATTCATCAGTAGGTACGAGGAGCCATTTCACGGGATGGGCTCTCGCTCGTAAACTCTGAGACCACACGACATTTCCCGGAGGTGCCAGGGGGACGTGTGCAGCGATGATATTCTCAGTGATCCGTTTCCGCAGCGTCCATCCCGACAATGTTACCACTTCCCTGTCTTCCCCGTGCACTGGGTGTACAACTCCGCAAACTCCCGACACCCTGTGCAGGAAACGCGCCTCAGCGTCGGAGCCCGTGGAGCGAAGGCCCAAACCATCTCCGCGGTTAGAGCCGAAAAACAGCTCTGAAAGTCGGCGGCACGTGAAAAATCAGTTTATTGCTTGGGGCAAACCAAGTTAAAACATATAAAGTGTGGTTTGCTGTTAACCTCATGACAGAAGCCCATTTTGAAACTGCACAAAGGATGCCCTAATGTTTCTAGTTTTTAATGTCCTCTAGGTTCGTGTACATGACTAGTGTGGTGTTCAGCTTATAAAAGCATGTCTTTGTATATCTAAAGCATATTTTATGCCCCGTCTAATTATTTTCCATGCCTGTTTGCCTCATATTATCTCAGAAGAGAAATATTAATATTTTTCCAGGGCGTGGAAACTAGAACCAACCTGTAGACAACTGATCCACTCATGTCCCAGAGACATAACCCACCAGAAATCAATTTCCCTTATGTTAACACCAGTCATCTCAGGGGACGATATAAAGTGCTGGCAGTAATGGCAGGAAGAAATGAGGGTTTTTTTTTATCAAATTGTTTGGCTGGTATTCATCGGCCGTGGTGAGGTAGAGTCTCTGGATGTAATGCTTTCAAAATAGCAATCATTTATTTGAAGTCGAATTCAGCAAAACCTAGGATATGGGAGGAGCTTAGAAACACGGGAGTGTCTGGAGTAAATTCAACATGTATTTAGTGAAACATTCACTAAATAACGTCTGCATATAATTTGAGTGTTTCGGCTTTAATTAGGTACTTAGTTACCTAATCATTGAGCAGTAAGCTAAATTCTATCTGTAAACTACGAGGATTAAAAACAAATACACATACAAGCAAACATGAACTCTGCCCTCAAGGAGCTTTTAATGGGGTTGACAGGTCTGACATAATTAGTGACAAATTTACTACAAGAGTGAACAATAATGATTAGTGACCAAGAAATGATAATACACATTATTTATTTGGGAACCTAAGGAAAATGAGCTTGATAAAATAGGTGCCACAAAACCAGAGAATGGCTTGCACTGTCTCCTTGGCAACAGGTTCACGTGGGAAAGTTCTGAAACACAATTGGAAAAAAAATGGGTAGAAGTCAGATTATAGACATGACGTTCTCTATACATTTACCTACAAATAAGACATTTGTAATTTTAACTACACACCACCTTTCATGATCTAAGATTTTCATATCAGATTTAACAGTGAGAATTTTTTCTTCTAAATTAGAGCCACCAGCTACTGAGAAAATGTGTCTGTGGTGCTTTATTAAATAGTATGGACGGTAATTCATTTGAAGAATTAGTTTCAGGCAGTACGTGCTCCGTGACAAGCATCATCTTATTTCAGGCACGGGGGACACAGAAACCAGGAGGGTTAACATGGAGATTGCCTTCGTAAAGCTGAGCCAGTAGGCCTGAAATCAAGTCGACGGACATTTACAAAACAATGTGTCCTGACAGAGACATCAAATTTCTTATTTAAATGCCTGTCTAACAAGGGTCAGGTCCTCTCCCTAAAAGACCCAGGAGCCATGGAGTAGTCGGAGGGGTGAAGAAGATACAGGGCAGGTGGGGAGGGGGCGTCATAAGCAAGAGCCTCCGGATTAGCCTGGCCAAGAGATTTGCAAAGAACTGAAGACTTTGGAAAGAATCAGTATTTCCTGTAAAAAGTTTGTGGCTGTGATGAAGAGAAAAATACATATGAATGAATTTGTTGCAGGATTTACTGGTCCAACAGTGTTGGTTCAGGACACAGCTGGAAAAGACCATAATTTATTGCTGAGTAAATGAATAAAGGGTTACAGTTCCCTGTACCTCACTTTTGTTCAGTTCGACAGCTCACCAAGAATGGATTCAACAGCACGAGCCAGGCATGGGGCCTGGTGTTGGGGTGCTGAGGTGGAAAACACACAGTTCTTGTGCTCAGGGGGACTCACCAGTTAGGGGGGAGGGGGTGGCCTGTCACAGGCAGTCCAGTGACACGGCTGTCAGACTGTGATCCGAATTCTGAACACGTCCGGAGGTTGGAATAGCAACAAAGGGCACTTTTATTTTGTCCTCAGAGGACAGAGATCACCTGCCAGAAACGCTGGTGCATGAGCTATTTCATGAGTATGCTTCATTTGGGAATTTTTAAGTTAACTACTTGGATGAGGAGCTCAAAATCCACAAATGGGAAGCCCCATGAGGTCCCAGGAAGCATTTCATCTCACTATTAGCTGCTTCAAACACTTAGAGGAAGATAGGTAGAGAAGTAGGTAGGTAGATAGATAAGTTGGACAGAATTTTTATTTTGGGTGTGAAGGCAACCAAGCTCAGATAAATTTGATAAATAACAAATTGAAATTTAAAAATATATTTACAAGCTGGAATAATTGTGGCCCTTAACCCACGGAAGTGCAGTAAGGACTAATACAAAGACTTACATCGATTCTGCGTAATCAGATACCCAAGCGGAGGAGTGGAGGGGGCCCCCTGCCGAGACGGGTGTCCTGTGCGGGTCCGCACTGGGATGCGCCCCTGTCCCTGAAAGCCGGGACGGTTGGACTGCGGCCGAGGGCTGAAGGGAAGAGCGTTTACATGTCACCAGTGTTGGTCCCTTTGGCAGGTTCTCTGCAGATAACCGTGACTGGTTCTTAGAGCAACAGGTTTAGCAGTGACATAACGGAGCTAAGCATGTTTGCAAAAAGGCAGTCGAGGCAGCCGTGAGTCTCAGTTATTTCATGTGAAAGATGCAGCGGCCTACCCCAGTTCTCGGGTTAGGTGATTCTATAGAATTAGAGAATAGGTTTTCGCTGCAGATGGAGACGACCAAGATAAATAACTTCTCTGGGTCACGGTTTCCGGCCTTGGGGAGTCTGGAGGCAGATTCATTCTGTTTCTATAATTTTCAACTTCAGAAGACAAAGGCAGAAGAATTCTGAAGAAATTGTGAATACAGCATATCTTTTTGTAAATATACTTTCTTGCTTCTATTTGGATTCAAACCTTTATTTTTCATGGAATCTTATTTATTCATACACGGAGTGTAATTTGTAAACCTTTTAAGTTCAACCATTTAAAGTAGATTTGACACTTCTAAGCAAAGCCTAGGGTTACAAAGCAACTTGGTTTCCGTATTTTTATGACTTGACATTCAAAATGAAGCTGAAAAATGATCTCAAGAATCAAGGATACAGAGCACTTTGATTTTTAATACATCCTGGGTAGGAGAGAAAGAGTTCTGAATCAGAAGTGCTCTTAGCAATGGAAGTGATGACACCCAATAATGCCTGGGGTCTTCCTGAATCTTAGTAGACGTTTCCCGTGATACTCCTGATGACGAGGTAAGTAACCCCTGCCGCCTATTAGGCCATTGCCATCGAGCAGGGAAGGGAGTGCAAAGCGATCTGGTTGTCCTGATGAATACATGAAAATTAATATGCTTCACTGGGGTTAAGAATTTTATCCTCCTGAAAACAAAATTTTATTAGCTTTATAAGGTGCCCATCATGTGTTTTAGGTTATGTTAAAGCAATCAAGAAAGGAAAGAATATTCAAGAATATTTCCATGAGCTTGTTTAATTATTTTTTTTGGAGCGGGGGGGAGGGGAGGGGCCTTAGAAACAAACAAGACCCAAGTTGAGAAACTAAAATATGACAATAATACAAGTATTTAAAACATCAAGAATGAAAGGAGAAATCTCAGCACGCTTTAAGATTCAATGTATGGCCACAAAGTATGACCAAGTACCCCTGCCAGGACGCCTTGTGACTTATTAACCATGTGGTATGCTTCACCTTGAAAATATGTCTTGTATTTGGCACTATGAACGTGCGTCCTGAGGGGATGAATAGATGAATGAGGCAGAAAAAGAATGAGTCTCAGCCACTGTGGTGAAACACCAACCATGGTTAAGTGCAAACATTTGTCTCCTTTGTGTCTGCATCCGTGCCCCTGGGCATGATCAAGGAAAGGCACAGAAAGGCTCATTGCATCTCACTGTCACTGTCACTAAGCTCCCAGGGGTTCTGCGTGCTCACCTGCCGTCCTCCTGTGTTTCCTGGTTGGCTCACTCTTCCCTTCTGTTAGATGACTCTAACATGCTTTCTTCTGTCTTCACACATCTTCCATACCTTCTCTCCATCCTTGCCTGGAGCCGATGATTTGTTACTTTGGAGGTAGTGTCCATCATCTCACCTACAGTCAATCCCCCCCCAACCCCCGCCTTGTACATACTTGTACATACGTTCCATTCCATCCCTTCTGGACTCCTGGAGATCGGCTCCAGCTACCCCCCGCTCTCTCCTGTATGTATGAACGTGTTGATGTTTTTCTCCCCATCTTATAAAAATGCTCTTGATTCCACTTACTCCAATCGCTGCCCCATTCCTCCGCCTCTCTCTACAAGACGCTTTCTCAAGAGTTGGCTTTACTGACTGTGCCCAATTCCTTTTGTCTCAGTGTTTCTTAAACTTGCTCTAGTTGACTTTCAGCACAAGGGAAACTCCAGGGAGGCTGTTCACTGTAGCCCACAGTCAGTCCTCAGCCTCTTCTTGATGTCTTAGCCGGATCTGACGCCGATGACTCCTCTTTCCTGCCTGACGGCTTTTATCACCACACTTCTGGTTCGCTGCGCTTTCTGTTTTCTCTCTGTACCTTCTGGTGGCTCCTTCTCAGTGTCATTTCCCTTGGTGGCCTCTCATCTTCCCACCTTCCCGATGGCGTGATGATCTCAGTCCTTGGGTCTCTCCTCTTCTTGTCCACTTTAGTCTCCCAGGAACCTTATCCAGTCTCATGATGTAAATATCACTGCTGACTTTCCAATGCTGTGTCTGTACACCGCCTTCTAGAAACCCTGACCATAGATGCTTAAAGGTCATTGCAAGCCTCACACGCCCTCAGTAAAACTGCATTCCTCCACCTCGGCTTGGCCCTTTAATTAGTAGCAGTTCTGTTGTTCCAATTGGTCAGAAAGAGTTTGGAGCCAGCCTTGAATCCTCTGGTCACATCTCACATCCAACCTGCAGGATTTCTCTTTGCTCTGTCATCGTCCTGAACTCAGCATCTGACCACGCTCACTCATTGCCTCCACTGCCCCCTGGTTGCACACTGTTATCTCCCTGTGTTAGTAGCAGCAGCCTGGGAGAGGGAATGTTTGCTCCCACCCCAGCCTCTCCGTGGGCTCTATCCATAATGCAATAGCCAGTGCAGTCTTTAAAAAATTAAAGATACTGTTCTGTTTTTCTGCCTAAAACCCACGAGGGCAGCTTAAGAGCCAGTGAAACTAATGGTTGTTTCTTCTGTGGGCAAGATGTTTCTTAAAATGTTCTTTTAAAGTTAACATGGCAATGCATTATCTGTCCTCTGTAATTTTGCCTTAAGCATGCATTCGCACAAAATCAGTGGCGGTGAAGATTAGGTTAAATGCCTTTGGCTCGTTTACAAGAAAACAGAGGAAAACCAAAAAAAAAAAAAAAGCTATTAAATCAATACTGTTATACTTTTTTTTCCCCCATGTTTACTGGATGCTCTATTTCTTGTGAAGCAGGAACATTATTTTCAGATCCTATCTTGATCTGGAGCTTAGTGGTCTTTGTCAGTATTTGCTTCAAGGAATATCTGTTAGTAGTAATGACTCTGGGTTTTGCCAAAAAAAACCCTCAAATGTGCGAACAGTTGCAGATAATAAGGGTCACAGTTGTGTTAGATTTATTTCAGAAACTGTAGGTTTTTGTCTTAAGACTTACAGGAACATAGCCATAAAAGCTGAATGATTTGAAATGCATTCTTGAGTCTTAGTAAGATGGGGTAAAGAGAAGTATTTTGCCCTTCCTGTATTGTTCCGACTTGTCTCCAACATTTGTTTTCAGATTCAAGAGAATCTCATTTCAACAGTTGTGTTCTAAGAATGAAGGCAATCTTTTAGTCTATTAGCTATCAATAAATTTTCATTAGAAACTGTTAACTGTAAATAAATTCTCATTAGGAACTTTATAATTTTCTAACCAAAGGCATTAAAAACATATGAAAAGATGATTTTATCTTTCATAGTCTACTAAGATTTCTTTCCTTCATTTTAAGGAAAAGAATGAGGTTTGTAGATTTCCCATTTTACATTATAGCTGAAATTGCTAGAAAATGATTTTTGTAACTTTTCATTTCCCAGTGATTATTTCAATAGATACCTTTACCCTTTCTTGTACACACTGCATTATGTCAAGAAAGTTCCTATACCAAAGACCAATTTAAAAACTAATGCTAGGAGGTACTCAGTACATTAAGTATCTTTTAATCAAAAACATTTAAAGAAATCAGTGTGCTAGAAAAACACAAAAAAGATACTGTTAAAAGTTAAAGGAGAATGGTTAAGTTGGCAAGGATAAGCTCTTATGCACTCCTGGTGGGAGTATAAATTTGCACAGCCACTTTGGAGAAGTGTTTGCCCGTAGGCGCACCCAATGACTCAGAAACTCCACTGATGGAAATGTATACATATGCTCCAGGAAACCATTAGAAGAATATTCATTGAAGGATTGTTCCTGATACTTGAAAGTTGAAAACGACACAAGTCACAGATGTCTATCAACAGAAGAATAAACTGTAGTATACTCATACAATGTTGTATTATATATATGGCTTGAGTAATTTTAATAGACAAGCCTGCCTATGACAATATGGATGACTAGAGCAATATAATTTTTGTTTTAAATTTTTTAATGTTTTACTTATTTTTGAGAGAGAAAGAGAGAGAGTCAGAATGCAGGTGGGGGAGGGTCAGAGAGAGAGGGGGACACAGAATCCGAAGCAGGCTCCAGGCTCTGAGCTGTCAGCACAGAGCCTGATGCAGGGCTCGAACCCACAAACTGCAAGATCGTGACCTTAGCTGAAGTCAGGTGCTTAACTGACTGAGCCACCCAGGCGCCCCTAGAGTAATATAATTGAGAGTGAAATAATTGAGAATAATCTATACACAAAAGAGCATATACTTTATGATTCTATTTTTATAAAGTTAAAAGACAGACACAATTAAGCAATGGTAGTTAAGTCAAAATCCTGGTTACCCTTTGGGAGTGTAGCCTGAAATGAGATTTGGTGTTGAGGGGACTTTTATGAGATCATAGTTTTCCCTTTCTGGTTTCTGGTTACAGAGGTGCATTAAATTTGTGAAATTTTATCAAACTGTATATTTATGATTTGCGCATATTTTATATATATGTATTACACTTCAGTAGAGCATTTCATAAGTTGATGATAATGAGTGTGGTTTATCAGGAGAGGAGAGTTGAATGACAGGCCGCTAAGTGATCTCATTGCATACCAGTAATTTGGTATAATTTATCTCTAGTCCAGCATTTGGTCTCTGTTGGGGCTTTCTGTGTTGACTACAGGAAGAGATGCCAAGTCACATTAACTAACCTTACAAGATCCTGATGAATAAGCAAGAAGGTCACTATATTAATCAGCAATGAAAAATATTCTTTTCCATGACCTGCAGTGTTCAGATTCCCTACTTCGGTTAGACCTTTCCTTATCATCAACTTCACAGAGTGGAGAATGAAAGCAGCTAAGGTGAAGTGTCATGGAGCCCTTGTCATTTAGAAGATGGTGACGCTCAGTCACGTGTTCTTTGGCAAACAGTTTTTGTTTCCAACGGCTATGGACGGGTCCCTCACGTTTTGTGTCTGTCGGTCTGGAGGATACCAGATGGACCATACCACCTGGGACCCATTCCTTCCTCGGACTCTGAGGCTCGGTGCTTTCTTCACTTTGTACCTACTTTCTGTAGGTACAATGCAATGTAGATGACGTGGTTCCAGATTATTAAGAACACACAGCACTCCTGCAAACTTGGATGAGGCCCAGGATGCCTTGATACTTGGGTGGGGGCCTCACATGTTTTCCCCTCGTGCATATGTTCACGGTCCCTTTGTTGACTCACACGTGTTTACTTGTGTTCACAGGGCCATTTAAACTTCATGTTCTTTGTGGGAACTTCACCGCCTCTGTGCTGCCTCCACCATTAGTCAGGCTTCTTGTTAACTTGCATTCGTTTCTTTAAAAGCCGTTCTTTTAAACTAGACTTAAAAGCTCAGGAGACGACCTGTGTGATCGTTACTCTTTTTTTTTTTTTCCCCCAGCACCCGGTTCTAGGAACGTACCTGATTAGTTCACAAATATGAGAACACACATATTTCCAAAACCTCTCCCACTTTTTGGTGGGTCCTAGAACACCGTGGCATCAGAGCGATGAGGACAAAGTCAGCGCAAAACGAATTGGTATCGTCACTGAGAGAATCTCAGAGTTTGCAATTAATTAGTTTGGACAGAATCACGATGTGACGAGCCCCTTCCTGCCATTCGTCATCTCCTCCTGGTAGACGTTTAGAGTCAAGCAGCCGTGGGGGTCACGCCGAACCAAGTGAGGGTGGATTGGAAGTTCACATGCTGGTGCCTTCACGTTTTTCTGCATATCCCCCGGGAGCCCCACTCCTTCGGCCCCCTCGTCGGCCGGAGCACACGCACACAGGTGTACCGGATCAATTCCAGAAAGGAGGGGTAGGTGTGCAAGTGAGTGGTCCGGGTCAGGTGCGTGATAGGATCATTTTCTACGGGCTGACCTCCCGGCTGGTTACAACGGCATCAGGGACGAAGCCAGACCATATGCGAGGCGGGAGGAACACATGCCATGTAACACGTGTTAACCGTCATTGGGAATGACCTCGCCCCATCAGTGTCTGTCCTCTCCCAGCTTTGACTTTGTCTCCAGCACTGATTCTGAAACTTGGCTATTTACGGTGTCCTTCATTAATGGCCATTTCTCTTTCGGTTTTCTTATTTTTCTGAGAGTTGTGTCAGAACACTGAGAGCAGAGATTGCTGTTCGCCCTGCTTTTTCATCTCCTGTGACTCTCGACACTAGTGGCACATAAATTAGTCAATTAATAGATACTTGTTTAGATTTTAGTCTTTTGAATTAGCACGTTTTCCTAGCAGGAACAAGGGACAGAGGGTTTCATGCTAGAACAAAATACTAATGCTCTGACTGGGGTGCCTGTGTAGCTCGGTAGCGTGAGCATCCGACTTCAGCTCAGGTCATGATCTGACAGTTCGTGAGTTCGAGCCCCGCACCGGGCTCTGTGCTGACAGCTCAGAGCCTGGAGCCTGTTTAGAATTCTGTGTCTCCCTCTCTCTGCCCCTCCTCTGCTTGCACTCTGTCTCTCTAATCTCTCTAAAATATAAATAAACGTGAAAAGAATTTTAAAAAATAATGCTGTGACTGAAGACCTGGTAGGAATGAGATAATAATGTGAGATTTCTAGAAATTTTCCTTGCTTTCTCTTTTCAGAGCTATTCAGAAATTTAGCAATTGTCCCCACCACCGTGTTCTGTTTGCTTCCCGTGGAACTGAGACTTAATTATGTAAAACGGCTTCCCGGGGTCAGCGGTTGATTATTTCAAACTTGGATCTGGAACCACTGTAGTTTCTAAACATGGATTATTGACATCTAGGTCATTCTTGTTTTGCATAGACATCTTGATAAAATTTTGGTTTTGTCTTCTTCTTCAGCGGTAATGCAATAAGTAAAAACCCAAACTATTTTCAGGAATCCGGCTTATTTCCATCTCCCTGTTTTCCCTGTTTCCTTAGAATAATGGGCTATTGTTTATAGTTCAGAGCTTGAGTTGAGTTAAAAACAAAAACAAAAACAAAATCTTGTTCTGGTAATTACTTTTTTTTTCTTTTGAAAGAAACTTCAGTGTTCTATGAGAAAAATACTGGATTCTTCAGTGTTCTATGAGAAAAATACTGGATTCTTTTATTTAATATTCTTTGTTCCTCCCTTTATCCCTTCCTCCTTCCTTTACAACAAAATATTTAAATTACAAGTATTTCATCTCTTGTAATTTTACCAGATTAAAATTTGTAAGCTACCGTGGTTCATTACAATAATTGTTCTTATAATTAAAAACAGATTTTATTAAATAAATTCATATATCACATAAGGGGTATGTCTTTTGAAAAGAGTGAAAAGAAAATAGTCCTTTGTCACTACAGGTACTTTTTTCTTTTCTAATTTTCAATTCTTATCACTGTTAAAGAAATCTAACTTTTTTTTTGTTGTTGTTCCTGGAAGGTATTTCTTTCTGTTGGCACCTTTTCAATTTTGAAAATAAGCTGCATGAATGTTTTAAGTGTGCTAAGTTATAGCTGCATTCTGAATGCAAAGACCACTTGTAAGTTGATAGAATAGTCGTCGTTTCTCAAAAGCCCAATGATGATATTGAATTCTGCCTTATTCTTACAATCCAATAGTAACCTTGCTTTGCAAGGATAAGATATTGTACTTGTGCTCAAATACTTTTCCTTTTCTTTCCATCTGGCAGACTTTTAAATCAAAGTGAAAATTGTCATATTTGCTGATTAGATAGTTGGATATTTAGCTTCCTTTTCTCATTCGCAGTGCACGTAGAAGTGTATCAGTATCGTAGGGAATCATTATATTTGTGTGGAATTTATGAGAGATGCGGTAAAACGATGCTGTTTAGAAAGCCGTGTAAAAGAGAAGGCAGAGTGAGAAAGAGAGTAAACTTGGTGGAAGGGCGACTAAACATCAACACGGTAATTATTATTTCTACTTACTTTGTGACGACGTCATTGTCATCCCAGGCTGACCAACAGCTTGGTATTTAATTGCCGTGAGCGTTAAAAGCTAAGCCAACCACAGGGGTTAAGGGTGTGAATGTGAAATCCTCCAGTCCCTGTTTAAATTGGACTCAACACTAATTAGAAACACAGCCTTGTGCAAGGAACTGAGACCTTCTAAATAGAATTTTCCTGGCTTGTAAAGCAGCAACCCTGATATTAACCTACATAATTGGTGGTTGTCAGAATTTAATAAGGATGAAAAGTAAAAACAGTGTGGTGTTTGGAACGTGGTGACCACAGGATACCATCATTATCCTAATCTATGCACATAGGCAGAAACTGTGCCATAAATTATAAACCAGGATTAATATTGGGTGTCACTCTCATAATAACTTAGATGGGCAACTAAGCATTCATTTTTCACTTGGGTACTGAGCCCCTACTATGTGCCAGGGGTTATGCTGAGCACCCCAGCAGACAACACAGACACACATCCACTCCCTTGTGGGGCTTATCTTCTAGCAGTTTACATTCTCAGTTAAATAAACATTCTCCCACATTCTGCCTTCCTGGTAGAAGAAAAACAAGATGCATTTGAGGTTTCCATGACACTGAATTACTTGCAAACGGCTTTATGTCTCAAGTAGTCAAATTTATGGTGACATGTAGGTGTTTTGGTTTGTCTGTGTTTTAATAACGTTAAAGTGGAACGTAGATGGTGGACAAAAGAAACAGCGGAGCTTTGTGCGGAATCGTAAACATAGATGCAGTAAGTTTCAGAATTCTGTACGTGTTTTCCAGTGATTCCATGATTCAAGGCATCGCACTGCTCTGCGGACTGGGATGGCGGTCGATACAGGTGGAGAAGGTGCAATGAGAACACCCTGCACGGCAGATAGGGCCCAAACCTCAGGGGCTCACCTGAGGCGGGCCGAGAGGGGGGTTCGGGGGCTCACCTGAGGCGGGCCGAGAGGGGGGCTCACGGCGGGGGGGTGTGCTCACCTGAGGCGGGCCAAGAGGGGGGTTCAGGGACTCATCTGAGGTGGGCCAAGAGGGGGGTTCGTGGGGGGGGGCTCACCTGAGGCAGGGCCGAGAGGGGGGTTCGTGGGGGGGGGCTCACCTGAGGCAGGGCCGAGAGGGGGGCTCGTGGGGGGGCTCACCTGAGGCGGGCCAAGAGGGGGGCTCACGGGGGGGTGTGCTCACCTGAGGCGGGCCAAGAGGGGGGTTCAGGGACTCACTTGAGGCGGTCCCAGAGCGGGGCTTAGAAGGCAGTGAGCTGATGGACTCTGGAGGCTTTGTTTTCTGCTTCATTGCCAGTAACAGAGCATTTCTTGCCATAGGCCCGCTACATCACAGGATGATCTGGATCTCTGTTAACTTTTTGTGCTATTTCTCCGGGCTTTCAGCACTCATAGAGTTGTAGAGTTGAGCCGTTCTCCCTACAGAGTTGACATTTATAACATAAACCCTGAGCTGGATCTTGTCCTCATCGTGTTCAAGCTGCAACGTGGATGAGACGCTGACTGTCTTAGTTCTCAGTTTTGTCATTTGTGGACAAGGACAAACCAAGAATATTCCTGAGATCAAATGGCCCGGTGCACCGAGTGTTTGTGAAATCATTTTGAGCAGAACTTTGAGGTGAAATTTTCAGTTATTCTGATTTATTTTCCAACTTTTTTTCCCCATTAGTAAATCAGATGATGCTTTATGTTAGGACATAAAGGTGGAGAGATTTTTGTCCTCATGACTTCTATTTTCTTGGTGAGCGAGGACACACAGACATTATTTCAGTGTTGTGACTTGGAGCAGAGACTGTGGAACTAAGGGGTTTGAATAGCAGTTCTGTATTGTCTTGCTCTGTGACCTTTTCCTACCTCAGCCGCATTTATAATACGGAGACAGTGACTGTGCCTGTCTCCCTGGGGGGTGGTGAAGTTGGCACAGGCACATACTTGACGTGGCGTCTGTCTTGTCTTCGAACAAGTTACCTACCCTGCCTGCCCAGTGCGGAGCCAGCCTACTAAACCGTGAGGATTCATTGTTAAAATGTCAGGAATGTTATAAGCCAATTAAGTGGACTCTACTAAAAATTAAACTGTATACATTTACAGCTTATTAGTCACGTTAAAAACAAAATTTATAAATAAGCAAAACTTTGCTGACTAATTATTGTGCCGTATTGTATGTCACCTGTGCCCCTCAGATACAAGTGGATGTTCGTGTCCATTAAAACCTGATAGAAATACCAGACGGCCGTGGTCCACTCCGCCCCTTGCCCCAGCTCCACGTGGAGTCCAAGGATGTCATGTGGGTAGCTTGAGATCGATGTGATCGTGATGAGTGTTTACACCGTGGAAATTGGCAACCGTGCCAACCCAGGTGTCACGCCTCCCTCAGGAGCTTGTTGAACACCAGCACACGGCTGCACCCTTGCTCTAGTATCCTTAAACGGAAAATGGTAGCGGTGCCTGCTTACTGCACCGTTGGAATGTTCCAGTGATTTACTATAGGTAAAGTGCATAGAAGGGTCTGATGCAGCATAAGCTCTCTTCAAGAATTAGCAGTTATCATTCTTATTATCCCAGCGGTGTTCTGGGTGGAGAGAGAGGGAGGCACAGAATCTGAAGCAGGCTCCGGGCTCTGAGCTGTCAGCACAGAGCCCAATGCGGGGCTCAAACTCACGGACCATAAGATCATGACCTGAGCTGAAGTCGGATGCCCAACCGACTGAGCCAGCCAGGTGCCCCATAGTGTTTTTTAAAATAGCATGGTTATTGTTATTAAATATATCACTGCCTCTCACAACTGTTTTAATGGTTCCTCTCACATTCTATGGGGGTCCTTAAAGAGTGGTGAATGGGTTCAAGGTAAAAGCATTTAGCACATGTTTGTGATTTACATTTGACTGTGTTATCTGCTGTATGGAATTTCTTCTTTTTTTTTTTTTTTTTACTCTAAGAATATTGGCTGGGGGCGCCTGGGTGGCTCAATCAGTTAAGTGTCCAACTCTTGATTTCTGTTTAGGTCATGATCTCACTCTTCATGAGTTCAAGCCCTGTGTCAGGCTCTGCGCTGGGAGCATGGAGCCTTCTTGGGATTCTCTCTCTCCCTCTCTCTCTTCCCTGCCCCCACTCGTGCTCTCTGTCACTCTCAAAATAAATTAATTTTTTTTAAAAGAAACAAAAGAATATTGGCTGGCGATTGAGCCAAAGAATCAAAACTAGTTTAATGATCTGTCTTTGCATCATTAAGCCTTATGAAGAGAAGCAGTTGGAGAGCATAGACCTATTGGCTAAATGCAGAGAAGACGAACGCGATGATTTTCTGAGACGCCTTTATGATTGACGACAGGCCTTACCGTGACCACCGTGAAAGTTACAATATCTGCGCCTAGAACCTTATTGTTGTTGGCGGTGTTGCTGTGCGTGTGCACGTGTGTGTAGTCGTTCCCATACAGCTGGTTGAAATGACTGCTCTTTCCCCGTTGGTTTGCTTTGCTCCTTTGTCTAAGAGGAGTTGGCTGTATTTGTGTGGTTGCCCTTCTGGGCTCTCTATTCTGTTGTGTTGGTCCGCCTGCCTCTCCTTTTCCGCATGCTACACTGCCTTGGTTTCTGATGCTTCATAGTAAGTCTGTGAATTGGGTAGTGTCAGCCTTCTCTTTTGTTCCGTCGTATTGGCTATGTGAGGTCCTATAATATTTTCTTTTTAACTAGTGTATCCTGAGCACTTTGCTAAGAGTACTGGGTGCAGTGGTGAAAAAGAGAAGGCCCTGTTCTCATGTGGGCTCCGGACTGTTCTGTTTTTTGTATTTTTTGTTTGTTTGTTTTTACGAGAGAGAGAGAGAGAAAGAGAACGCGAACAGGGGAGAGAGGGGCAAAGGGGGAGAGAGAGGCAATCTTAAGAGGCTCCACACTCAGCACAGAGCCCGACAGGGGCTCAATCCCACGACTCTGGGATCATGACCTGTGCCGAGGTCAAGAGTCCGACACTCAACCAACTGAGCCCCCCAGGCACCCCCTCTGGACCGGTTTGACCTGTACGTTCCAGAAAGATTCCTGATACCTTTGAGATGTCCATTCTGTGCTAACTGTTCTTACCTGCGTGACTGGCCTTCCTTGGTCAAATCTTCTGCTGTAGGACTTACATTTATTTCCCTTTGTCCTGTCGCTTGCTAATAGTCGCTGAGCACTGCTGTATGCCAAGTGATTTTCTCATTGAACCCTTAGAATAGATACTCTTGTTATCATCGTTTTGCAGATACAAAAGATCAGTCTCAGAAGTTGAAGTCACTTGTCCCAGGTCATACAGGTTTAAGTAGCAGATTCAGAACTGGAGCCTCGATCAGTGAATCTAGAAGCCAGCTCTGAGCCACTGTGGTATCGCACCTCTGTCTCTTTATTCTTTCTGTGCTCTTTCTTTACTGTCACATTTTAATGCTACATCAGAGAAGTATGTGTTTGGGAGAAAGTATATGTGTTGGGAAATGATCGTGTTTACCGTTTTTAAACAACAGAACTTTTCCTATTTTAAAATACACCCACAGGGCTTTCTTCCCATGACATTCACACAAGTCTGTGATGGTAGGAGAGACCCAACATCGTGACTGAATGGGGATTCTGATCTTTCCTCTTGGAGAACCACTGCTACACCATCTGAGATCACCTATACCTTTGGTGGGGAAGACTTACTGTCTTTGCAAAGTGCAGATTTTGATAAAATTCAGGAGGCGTCTACTTAACAAATGCTGCATCACAAACCTCCTTGCACTCACTCGATCCTTCCAAGTTTCCAACCTGTCATCATCTCTGACCTTCTCGAATCAGATTTTCTTCCTTCTTGCAGTATCTGGCCCTCTTCTCACGTGGGGGTCGGGGCACTGATACCCCGTGTGTCCCAGCCTTTCCTCAGCTGCTCTCCAAGAGACTAGGGACCTCCCAGTGTCTTGCGGCCTCCCCCAACACGTACACAGAGTCTCTTTCTCCCGTTTCATTACGTTTTCTCCACGGAGTTTGGAAGGAGATCAATAACTTGTGCACCAGAGAGACTTAGGGTCAGTTGTACGCAGACAAACAGGCACCGGGAGGAGCATGGGAGGAGCATGGCCAGAAGTCCATTCTGGGGCTGGGACTGTTACAGGACCACTCGATCACCTCCTAACGTCTTCTCACATCACCTACACTTTTGGTGGCAGACACTGTGTCTTTGTGTCCCCGGCATCGTAAAATAAAATTCAGTGGGCGTGTGCTCAGTACTGCGGTGAGACGTCCTTCGGTGAGTACCGCAGATGACACAGAACTCTCAGTGCTCTCAAGAAGCTTCTGTGGAAGAAGAGAAACACGACCAGTTGTAACACCAAAAAGAAAACAGCAGTAAATTAAGAACTAGAGGAGAGGCACCGAAAGTGCCCAGGGAGGCTGTTTGAGTCACCTAAGGCGCAGACTGCTTCCCGGACTTCGTGTCCTGGGACTCGGAGGTTCTTGCCGGTGGTGGATGTGGGGTGGAGAGACTGTGAGTCTCTACTCTGCTCACACGAGGTGCTGCTCTCGCCTGGCCCTCACGGGGATGTGGATCAGGGACATCAGATTCTACCGTTTCAGTGTTTTAGGACAGGCTGGGTTAGGAACGCCGAATCTGGCAATGTTGTAGGCGCAGGAGACCCCTTTCCTGCACCAGCCCGATGATCTTTGTGTTACAGTGAAGTGTTCGTTATTTCTAAATTTTCAAAAAATGTTTTTATTTATTTTTGACAGAGAGAGAGAGACAGAGCACGAGCGGGGGAGGGGCAGAGAGAGAGGGAGACACAGAACCCGAAGCAGGCTCCAGGTTCCGAGCTGTCAGCACACAGCTAAACGTGGGGGTCGAACCCATGACCGCAAGATCACGACCTGAGCCGCAGTCAGGCGCTCCACCGACTGAGCCACCCGGGAGCCCCTACAGCAGAGTGTTTCTAAGGGCCCTGGGCACCTGGTGTTCGAGGTGGGGGTGCACTGACTCTGGGGACGGGGGTTTGATGTGCTTGGGGCGTTTGGTTAAGTTGCTCTTCAGAGAAGAGGGTTGGGATTCGTATTAAGGGCTGTGATTTCTTGGGCCCCTTCAGAGTTTAGGAAGGTCAAAGCCAAAGTGCTCCCCCCTGGCAGCACGGAAGCTCTGTGCGGGCAGGGACCGTTTCTGTCCTGTTCACGGTGCATCTGAGAACCCAGGGCCCGGAACCCGGGGCGTCCCGCACCAGCGTATGCCGCCTCGCCCCTGCCTGCTGCGTGGGTCACCTGAACGTCAGACACGACCAAGCGGTGGGGGCAAGGGGCAGGAGGGCCCCGACGAGGCGTACGCATCCAGCTCGGGAGACGCAGAATCAGTAGTTACCTACATCATCCCGTCGATCCCCATCTTGGATCCCCACACGGTTTCCTTCTTCATGGCGTCTGTGGGGTGGGCGTGCTTCAGTCTGGTATGTGCGATTCCTCACCTACGGGATCACATGACTCCTCGGCCCCATATTCAAAGCGCCCTACAATTTGGCAGCTCTATTCCTTTCGCAAGTTTTCTTCTCTTTCTTCCGAAGAGAGCCCGTCTACGCTAGAGAGAACTCGTGGTCGGCAGCCGACCCAAGCGCACCCCTCCTTCATCTCGGCCTCTGCTGCGGCCGCGCCAGGCCACGGGGCTCCTGCCGTCCACTCCACGAAGGAACTTGGCACGACCCGCAGAGGAGTCGATACGAGCGGCAAATAACGCTTGTTGTGTTGACTTTGAAAGTCCCAGCTCCTCCGCTGCACGGCTCTTTACTCTGACCTGGAGGACAGCCCGTCATCAGGCTGTGCTGTCCACCCGGGGACGCCTATTTCTCCCCGTCTCCCTTCATCAGACCCTTTCCTCTGCTCTAAGGGCCAAATCCAATCTTAGCTTTTCCCAGAGGCTCTCCTGATCACTTCGTGTCAAGGGAGAGGGTCGATCTGCCGGCCATCATGGACTCTTGCCACCGATTTCACATTTACTGTCTGTGGCCTGGATTCTGGCCGAGATGACTGTTTACTCTGAGTGTTTATGTTGTTTTTCCGCCAGCGGCATTACAAGCTTTTGCATTTTTGTGCTACTGTGTGACTCATGGTACAGAGGGCACGATAGTTACTGTCTAAAGACAGTGATTGATCCCTGCAAATTAGAAAAAAAATGTTTTTTTTTTTAAATCTGAAACATCTATATCAAGGCCAGATGAAAGTCAAGTTTTTTTTATACAGTTTTTTGAAAGGAGGAGCTTCCTACTAAAGCTATTTGTATTATAATTTTAATGTTTCCTCATTTAAGTAAGTTCAAAATGATGGAAGGAAATTTGCAAAATGGTTAAGAATAGCATTAGCCATTGTTTTCTTGTCTGTGATTCAGTAGGTAATTTGAATGATAATCTAGTGGTTAGCTCTAGGGAAAACTGAATCTCTGAGGGATACTGGAAATTGGAAAAAGAAATCCTACCTCTCAGCCATAATATTTAAGCATGTGGAAGTGAACCCCACATTCACCACTGTGGGTATAAACCTCTGCCAGGCTGTCTGTGTAGGGGTGCGGTGGCAGAGAAATCATTTCCAGAGTTTTCCCTTCCCATCTTCGTGTCCCATGCAATCCTGCAGTAAACCCACACACATCTCCAAGGGCATCGGAGGAGACAGGATTATCTTGAATCCTCAAGCAAGCTCATCTCATAAACTACCAGACAAAAAGCTTGAAAATGACCAACATTAAAGTGAACTATTCTCCCCAGATTAAAATTTGACGATGCTAAACCCTTTTGAATTTATCAGTTTCTATTTCTGAGATCAGTGAATTTTGCTCTCGGTGTAACCTTTCATGCAAATTAAGCTGATGTGATTTCTTTTTTAAAATTTTCTTTTCTGTGTGGCTCAGAAGCCTTAAAGCTGACCTATCAGGGAGGCTCTATCTGGTCCAGTGTATAGGTGCGGCCAGTTGAAAGGGAGGAGGGGTGTCCCTGTGTGGATCCATGGGTCCACCCCTCTCATTTAAGCCTTTGAGAATTAGGCCTCAGTTCACTTCCCAGCCATTATACCTTGCATTTTGTGTAAGGAGCCTGCCAGAACAGTGATGCAATTCTGTGATGGCCCTGCCAGGGTCTATTTGCTGCTGGCCGGTAAAGGGGCTCTTCTGGAGTAGATTTGAGAACAGGAATGCTTTTCCAGATAAATGGTCGGAACTGTGTTAACTGGAAATTTACTCCATTATAAACCTTTGCTCTGAAAAGTCAGATGGAAGTCAAACTGTATTTTCAATGCGCAAGGATACTATCTATGTCAAGAGGCTCTAGGCTAATGCTTTTATAGCATTAGCATTTTGTAAATGGGTTTTTTGGAAAGCAAGGATTTCCTGAAATGAGTATCTGAGAAGCCTATGTCAATTGCAGTTATATATATGTGTGTATATATGTTTGTTATCTATATGTATTCATATATATTCATTATATTTGTTTGTTATCTATATTCCTTATGTATTTTTTCTTTATCTTCTCCTCCAACCCCTTACTCCTCGCTAAGAAGATTCTTTTTTTTTTTTTTTAATTTATTTCCATTTCCAAAAGTCACTGTTACAACTTATCGAAAAGAAGTGCTGAAGTGGTTTAGTAATCATGTTAATTTTCAGGAGGTGTTTTGCTCCTGTGAAATCAAATTCCAAAGAGAGCTCGGGCATGCTTGCCAGGAATGTTCCTTGGGCAAAGCAGCATTATCAGTGGGCAAAGCAGCATTATCAGTGACTGTTTCTTTAAGCTTTCAGTGTCCTTAAGGCTAGAAGTGGGAAGGGGGATTTTTTTCACCATTTGTATCAATGATGGTGCCCTTTAGAGTTAAAATCTTTCTCATTTTCATTTTGGAGTTAATTGCATCAGAGGGGTAATGGAAAACATTTACGAGTAGCAGTCCTGTAAATTACTTCTAAGGGAAGGAATTGGGGTGCCCTATAAGAAAGAAGATTAACATATTGACTGTGGACATTTCCTACAGAATTATGTTATCTGCAGTTTTTTTAAGTAAATGCAAACTACTGAAAAGTAAACAGGGTTCCTCTGCTGGGCCGTAATGATCACTGTTTACACAAATTCTGTAGTTCAGTGCACTGACAAAAGGTTGTCCAAACTTGGACATCAGTTGGACCATTTGCTAGGTATGTAATCTGGAACTAGGTTAACTAAACGTCACTTAACCATTTTGGATTCTTAGAGTCCCGTTGACAAATCTTGTGCCCTTCGTAAGTTTGACCACATTTCCTAGCAGATGGCAGTGGCGTGAATCTAATCTAATCAGTCTAATGTAACTGTTCTAAATTGTGAATCTAATGAATTACCCAAAGACAGGGTGTAGTGGGGTCTGGCAGGCAAGACATGTATACTAAGGGTGTTGTGAGTGGAAAAAAAGGAAAAAGTCACAAAGAGGGAGCCTGTACATATTGCAAGGATAGGAGACAAAGGAGCGTTGCTACAGGAATCAGATGGTGTTGCGACACGAGAGCCATTTCAGGAAGCAGAGCTGGATAAAATGGTAGAACAGGAGGCACTGTCCTCTCGGATAGACAGTTCCAGGCTTCCCAGCCAACACATTTAGCCAGAATGCAAATACCCTGAAATACATGGTTTTGTCACGGGGAAGACAAGCTGTGCAGAAGAGGTCTGGACCCAAGACCAATTCGAAGCAAGCGCTGGGGCCAGCGTGTCCGGAAGGAAGCACAGTGGACAGCTGGTGTGTGCCCAGCGCTGGGATGACTGTCATAATTGCTGCTGCTCAGACGGGGGAGGGGGGGTGAGGGGGGTGGGGCGCGGTGGGGGAATGGTCTCTCCCAATTTCCCGATTTCCCAGCCGGGGTCTAGACTACTTTGTAGTCACTGGTTCCTTGTCTGAGGCTTTTTAAATAGAAGCCAGTCCTTCTGACTTTGCCAGACTGCCCTTGGTCTTCCTGTGTCCCATCCAGGTGACAAGCTGCCTGAGTCAGGGTGAATGGGGTCTTTCGTAGCAAGACAATACAACCCACCCAGCATGGGGCTTCGCAGGTGCGGGATTAAAGGCAGAAAGCAGAAAAAAGAAACAGATGAATGGAGAAAGTGAGGAAAAGTAATATTTTATAGACAGTGGCTTCTGTGTATTGAATTGAGTGTTCGATATATATTAAGTGCTTTCTAACCAATATCTTAATGAATCCTACAAATAACTTCAGGATGTAGGCATTGAATGAGGTAAATCAATATGTGAGAATGTGAGAGAATTTTTCCACATATTTGTTTTCTGCAGTGTGTTTGAAGTAAAAAAAGACAGCAGAAAATGCCCTCTGTCTATCATGTAATCTGAAGTTCACAAAATAAATATCTGCACATGTAAGAAAATGTGTAAGTTCTTTTAAGATTTCATACTCTTAAAAATGCATGTAAAAATTAAAATAGAACCTTAAAAATGCATTTAAAAATGTTTTCCGCTCAATAGTACGATCATTTCTGTCAAAAACAAAAATCACTAATAGTGAATGAGAAGAAAGAAATAATAGGCAAAACATAGAGGCAGAGGAAAAGAGAAAGAATACAAATAAATAATTACAAATTTCGAAAATGGCCTTCTGGAGACATTTTTACCACTATGGGAATAGGGGTCTTTCAAGGCCCCTAAAGAATGCACTTAATGCTTGTTCTCTTTCCAGCTCACCAGAACCATTGGTTTTGGAAGAGGGAGAACGAGAGAGACGGAGACAGAGAGAGAGAAAAGGAAAGAGGATAGAAAAAGTTCACAACTTGTTTACATCTATTTCTTTCATGCATATTTTTGGAACTCCTAGAATATACCAGAGAATAAATCTCAAGGCCCGGTCATTTCTTTTGACTCTCACGGTCCTCTGATGTCATTCACTTTTACATGAAGAGTGACACGGAGAAGTGTGGGCCTTTTGCGAGAAGAGTGCTGGGACACAATTGAAAATGTCCTTGTGATGTTCACTTCTCTGATATCCACAGTTAATATATCTTTACACCTAGAAGATTCTCAGTGGCTGTTTGCGGGTTTGAGAGGGCACGAGGTGCTTACGCTGTGTTCGGTGTCGGGGGAGTCCCAGGCTGGCCGTGGAGGCGTCGGGATTGAATCTGTTCGGCTGTGCTGTCTTTGGGCCCTGGGTTCTCATGGGCCTGCATAGCCCTCGGGTGCTGTGGGAGCTGTAAGCCCGCGGGAGAACACGATCACCGGCTTCCTGGCGCCCTGGAGGGGCAGGTCAAGGGCGTGAGCAGTGAGGGAAGCAGGACGAAGAACCGCAAATGTAGCGAAACAACAGTAGAGGAACCCCGCGATGCCAGCCACGGCCAGGCTCCGGGAATGGCGCACTGGGAGAGGGAGGAAGGCCAGGGGTAGCGGAGGAACAGCTCATGCGTGGCTACCCAACACTTGCTGAGGTAGGAGAATACCCGAGCACGGGCTGCACGAGGCAGGGGCCTCCTGGGAAGTCCCAGCCACTAACACGTCTTAGCGGAGCATTCCGGGCGCCCGGTGGCTCGGGCGGTTGAGCGTCTGACTCCTGGTTTCCGCTCAGGTCACGACCTCGTGGTCATGGGCTCGAGTCCCCCGGTTAAATACGGCACGTTTGCGTTGTTCCAGTTGCGTCTAAAGACAGTGTCATGTGCGAGACACAGCTTTTGCCCATCGACCCTGAGTAGGTCGACCTTGCCTGTGTTAGAAAATGACGTCAAACATAGGTGAGTTTCAGGAAGGAAGGACATTCCCTGACATCTCTGGGCCTCACTTTCCTCATCTCTAAGTAAGTGAAGGTGATAAAAGTGCCAACCACCTGCCTTAGTCGTGAAGACTAAGGGCGTTACTATGCGCAAAGCACACCTGAACTCTTGGCACATACCAAATGCAGTGAATAATTGCTATCATTATTATTATTATTATTTTTTATTATTATCTGAGAGCAGGTATTAATAGTAGAAGCCCACTGCGTGGTCCCTGAACAAGAGTCAGCTAAACAAGGAATCGAAATCCGGGGCTAGGAGGCATGCTTACACTCAGCTCATTTGTCACAGATGTGCTCACTAAAAATCACATAAATCCTTTTTTTTAATGTTTACTTTTGAGAGAGAGAGACAGAGCATGAGCGGGAGAGGGGCAGAGAGAAGGAGACACAGAATCAGAACAGGTTCCAGGCTCTGATCAGTCAGCACAGAGCCCGCCACTGGACTCAAACCCACAAACCATGAGAACACGATCTGAGCTGAAGTCGGACACTCAACTGACTGAGCCACCCAGGTGCCCCTAAAATCACATAAATCCTAAGAGGACAATAAAGAGACATAAAAAAAATTAGGAAATAAAAATGAATTTATATGATCATGTTATTTTTCCTAAACGGAGAGCTATCTGAAGTTACTCTCAAAGCTTTGAAGAAATGGAACTATATATTTTCACAACTAATAAATGTGGCTATGATTCTGGACAGGCTAAGGCCATGAGAGAGGGCCTCAGGCCCCTTGCCGAGACGGTTCCTGGCTTTCCATTGAAACAATTCAAGAGCCAGCCATTTAGAGAAAGGGTCAAAGACTTATTAAGCGTAGAATGAGAAAGGAGCCACTGAACAAAGTAGCGTCTCTCCTCCCAGATGTGGAGGAACAGTCCCTCCTTTGCCTCTACTAGTTTTTTTTTTTAATTAAGTGTTTAATTTTAATTCCAGTGTAGTTAACTTACAGTGTTATGTAAGTTTCAGGTGCACAATGTAATGATTCAGCAATTCCGTACCTCCCTCTGTGCTCATCATAAGTGTACTCTCTAATCCCCGTTACCTATTTTACCCATCCGTCCACCCATCTCCCTTCTGGTAACCATCTCCATAGTTGAGAGTCTGTTTCTTGGTTTATCTCTTTTTTTTTTGTCTTTGTTCATTCATTTTGTTTCTTAAATTACACGAGTGAAAGCCTACAGTATCTGTTTTTCTCTGTCTTATGTCACTTGGCATAATATACTCTAGTTGCATCCATGGCTAGTTGCAAATGGCAAGATTTTTTTTTCTTTTTTATGGCTGAATAATATTTCATTGTGTATATATACACTGTATCTTCTTTATCCATTCATTTATGGATAGACACCCCGGCTACTGAAATATCTTGGCTATTGTAAATAATGCTGCAGTAAACATTGGGGCACATGTATCCCTTTAAATTAGTGTTTTCATATTCTTTGGGTAAATATCAGTAGTGTGATTGCTGGATAATATTTCTATTTTGAATTTTTTTGGGAACCTCCACATTGTTTTCCGCAGTAGCTGTACCAGTTTGCATTCCCACCAACAGTGCACAAGGGTTCCTTTTTCTCCACATCTTCTCCAACATCTCTTACTTCTTGTGTTGTTGATTTTGCCATTCTGACAGGCGTGAGGTGGTATCTCACTGTGCTTTCAATTCTCGTTTCCCTGATGGCGAGTGATGTGGTGCATGTTTTCCTGTACCTGGCGGCCATCTGGATGTCTTCTTTGGAAAAATGTCCATTCATGTCTTCTGCCCATTTTTCAATTGGATTATTCATTGTTTGGGTGTTGAGTTTTCTAAGTTCTTTACATATTTTGGATAATAACCCTTTATCAGATATGTCATTTGCAAATATCTTCTCCTCTTCAATACATTGTCTTCTCATTCAGAAAAAAAATAAATGTTTATTTTTGAGAGAGTTAGAAAGACAGAGTGCTAGCGGGGAGGGGCAGAGAGAGAGGGAGACACGGAATCCGAAGCAGGCTCCAGGCTCCACACTGTCAGCACAGAGCCCGACGCGGGGCCCGAACTCACAAACCACAAGATCATGACCAGAGCTGAAGTCAGACGTGTAACCGACTGAGCCACCCAGGTGCCCCTGTCTTTTCATTTAATTGATTGCTTCTTTCACTGGGAAGAAGTCTTTTATTCTGATGAAGTTCCAATAGTTTCCTTTTGCTTTTATATCCCTTGGCTCAGGAGACATATCTACAAAAATGCTGCTGTGACCTATGTCAGAGACATTACTGCCTACACTCTCTTGTAGGATTTTTATGGTTTCAAGTCTCTCACTTGGGTCTTTAGTCCATTTTGAGTTTATTTTGGTGAATGCTGTTCTAACGAAGTTTTTCACCGTTAGCCCACCTTATAGGGAGGAGCTTATTCTTTAACTTTGGGTTCAACGTTCCCATTGGGCAGCGAGCTTGTCCATTGTCTGAGGGTTGTGGAATCACCTACAGAGAGCAATTTTAAGAATGTCTGGCTTTTGTGTCTTTTACTGCCAGAGGCATTGGGGTCTGGGTGTTTTTTATGAGTTGGATCTTGTGACTGTTTTTATGAACTGCCGACATTTAGGTTTAGGGTCAGCCTAAAACCAAAATGGCTTTGCTTTGGTCAACTTGTCTCCCAAGCCTCCCTTCCCTCCTGTCTCAGTTGGAGGTTATTCCGTATTAATTTGACAAAATGTCTCACTTTTGAATCGTTTGTTTCCATTTTATTATTCTGTTTTTACTATTCGCTACTGAACCCTATTAAAAATGGAAATCTCCGCCAAAAGAATATTTTTCAGGTTTGCTCTAAATCACTCAAAAGGATAATTTTCTCTTCCTTCATTAAAGACATGAAGAAAAAGGGTGCCTGGGTGGCTCAGTCGGTTAAGTGTCTGATTTTGGCTCAGGTCATAATCTCACGGTATGTGAGTTTAAGCCCGGCATTGGGCTCTATGCTGACGGCTCAGAGCCTGGATCCTGTTTGGATTCTGTGTCTCCCGCTGTCTCTGCCCCTCCCACACTCATACTCTGTCTCTCTCTCAAAAAGAAATAAATATTGGGGGCCCCTAGGTGGCTCAGTTGGTTAAGCGTCCGACTTTGGCTTGGGCCATGATCTCACGGTTCGTGAGTTTGAGCCCAGCGTGGGACTCTGTGCTGACAGCTCGGAGCCTGGAGCTGCTTTGGATTCTGTGTCTCCCCCTGTCTCTGCCCCTACCCACTTGTGCTCTGTCTGTGTCTCTCTCTCAAAAATAAAATTAAATATTTTTAAGTAAGTAAATAAATAAACAACAACAACAACAACAACAACAACAACATGAGGAACAGATTTGGCAATAAGATGCTGAGGACTGTGCAGGATGGAAGGAGGGAAGACTGAAGGGAGTAGACTTTGGAAGGAGTGATGGACACAGTGTGATGGAACCAGTTTCCTTAACCCCTTAGGGCCCTGATGGCAAGAAAATCTAGAAGAGAAGGAGATAAAACAACTTCAAAAATTAATCAGGTAAAATGAATTCTCAGTATATACATTAAAACAGCGGTGGAAATAATCAGGTGTAAACCAAATGAAATTCTGACCTGAATAGAAGGCCCTGAAGGTAATTAAGATAAAATTAAAACTGACTAAACAAGAGCAGTGACCTCTCCCATGCTGTAAAATTCTGGGCAGAGAGGTTAAATGAGCAGCTTCCTGTGAGGTGTCATCTCAGCCTTAGCAGGCTGCTGGAAGGAGGGTGGTGAAGCTGTACCCTTCCCACCAGCAGGAGCGCCGCGGGCAGGGGCAGTGGTGTAGGGGGATGGAGGGTTCCCTCTGGGATGACCAGGTTGTTCCCAACCTGCTGAGGGTTAACAGTTCCACAACACCATGTTTCCTCTGAGATATTTGACCACGAAGTCCTGCTGCCTTCCTCAGGCACCTTCTTGCAAACTTGGTGGAAAGTTTTAACGATTGGAAGGAAACTAATTAATTGAGTGATCCCTCACAATTTTTGAATTTCAGCTGTCAGTTTCAATTGGAATGGAAATCAATGAAATACTGGTTTTGTAAAAGAATGGTAATTCTATTTTTTTTACCCTTTTGCTAAAGTCAGTATAATACTTTGTCTCCCCCTCATGCCAATTGGCCCCTTTTTTCACTCGACCTGATTTCTTTCCAATGCTGAGTTTCTTTATACAAGCTTACACGTGCACCTCAAGTGCTACTGGCCCTTTAAAGGGGGCACAGACCGTGCTCATATCCAGATGGCTTATCTACACACCTTTGAATGTCACCGTGAGCCCCTCTTGCTCAGGTAAAAATTCTAAGTGATAGAGTAGCCCATGAGTTCAACAATACCAACAATGACATCACCTCAAAAATGTGAATGTTAAGGTATATGAACAATATAGTGGAGAAGAACAAGAAACTCGAGTTTTCCACTAGATTTCTTCTATTATGCAGCAAGTTCTGTTTACATATTAACTGTCACCTTTTTTTCATTGAAGTAAAATTGGTATATAACATTGTGTTAGTTTTAGATGAACAAGATAGATTTTTTAATACACTGCAAACTAATCATCACAATTAATCTAGTTTCTGCCCAGCACCACACAGTGGACCCCTTCACTCATTCCCCCCCCCCCCCCCCCGGCCAGTTCCCTTCCACTCTGATAATCACAATCCATTTTCTCTATGGGTTTTTAATGTTTTCTTTTTTGATTCCACATATAAGTGAAATCATATGGTATTTATCTTTGGCTTATTTCACTCAGCATAATACTATTAAAGTCCATCCAGATCATCACAAATGGCAAGATTCTATTCTTTCTTATGGCTCTAAAGTATTCCTCTGTGTGTGTGTGTGTGTGTGTGTGTGTGCGCGCGTGTGTGTTTCACATCTTTTTTATCTGTTAATCCATGAGTGTGCACTTAGGTTGTTTCCATATCTTGGCTATGGTAAATATTGCTGCAGGGAGTGTAGGGGTGCATACATCTTTTGAGATTAAAATTTTTGGATAAATACCCAGAAGTGGAAGAGCTAGACCATATGGTAGTTCTAGCTTGATTTTTTGAGGAACATCTATACTGTTTTTCATAGTGGCTGCACTATGTTTCCATTCCCACCAACAAGGGTCAAGGGTTCTTTTTTCTTCACATCCTTTCCAACACTAATTACCTCTTGTCTTTCTGATAAGAGCCATTTTAACAGGTGCAAGGTGATATCTCATTGTGGTGTTGATTTGCATCTCCCTGACGAGTGATATTGAATATCATCTCATGTGCTTGTCTGCCATCTCTTTGTCTTTGGAAAGATGTCCGTTTAGACTCTCTGCCATTTTTTTTTTAATATTTATTTATTTTTGGGGGGTGGGAGGGGCAGAGAGAGAGAGGGACATACAGAATCTAAAGCAGGCTCCAGGCTCTGAGCTGTTAGCACAGAGCCCTATGTAGGGCTCGAACTCATGAACAGCGAGACCGTGACCTGAGCCAAAGTCGGATGCTTAACTGACTGAGCCACCCAGGTGCCCCCTCTGCCATTTTTAAATTGCATTGGGATTGTTTTGCTATGGAGTTGAGGACTTTATGTGTATATTTTAGGTATTAAGCCCTTATTGGTCATATGATTTACAAATGTCTTCTCATTCAGTAGGTTGCCTTTTCATTCTGTTGATTTCCTTTGCTGTTCAGAAACTTTTTCCTTTCCTTTAGTCCCTCTTGTTAATTTTTGTTTTCATTGCCTTTGCCTGTGGAGTCTGATCTAAAAATTCAGTGCTAACACCAATGTCAAGTTGTGTACCGCCTGTGTTTTCTTCTAGGAGTTTTATGGTTTCTGGTCTTACATTCAGGTCTTTAATCCATTTTGAGTTATTTTTCTTGTGTGGTATAAAATAGGGGTCCAGTTTCATTCCTTTACATGTGGCTGTCCAGTTTTCCAGGCACCATTTATTTGAAGAGACTGTCCTTTCCCTATTGTATACTCTTGGCTTCTTTGTCATACATCTATTGACCTTATATGTGTGGGATTCTTTATGGGCTCTCTATTCTGTTCCTTTGATCTATGTGACTTTTTATGTCAATACCGTACTATTTTCATTGTTACAGCTTTGTATTACAGTTTGAAATCAGAGAACTAATCGTCATCTTAAAAGGCAATAGAAAAGCTAAGTCTAAGAACATGAGAATGTTTTACTCATGTAAAAAAAGCTGGGACTTTAGTGGGACGCGAGTGGGAAGAGAGGAAAATATGAAGTGAATTGAATAGAATGAGCCCAGGGAAGAATCTCCAGAGATTTTTTGGTGAAAGTTTCTTGAAGTGCTCGATTCATATCTCTCATTATGTGTTTTTTTTTTTTTTAATATTTATTTATTTTGAGAAAGGGAGAGCTTGAGCAGGGGAGGGCAAGAGAGAGAGGGAGACAGAGAATCCCAAGCGGGGCTCAAACCCAGAACTGCAAGATCATGACCTGAGCTAAAATCGGACGTTTAACTGACTGAGCCACCCAGGCGCCCCCTCATTACGTGTTTTTAATACCGTACGTCAAGCATGAAATTGGTGGAAGAAGAAGTATAGATAAAAGGCGTTTCAGGGGCGCCTGTATAGCTCAGTCGGTTAAGTGCCCGACTTCAGCTCAGGTCACGGTCTCACAGTTTGTGGGTTCGAGCCTCGCATCAGGCTCTGTGCTGACAACTCAGAGCCTGGAGCCTGCTTCTGATTCTCTGTCTCCCACCCTCTGCCCTCCCTCTCCCTCTCTTCCCCAAACCCCCCCTCTCTCCCTTTCTCGGAAAAGAAAAAAACTAAATAAACATTTTTAAAAAGTAGTTTTAAAAATATTTAATGAGAGACTACTAGGTCACATACCCATTGTGGCATATTACAGTCAAATATGAGTAATACATACTTTTTGATCAAGGAGGCCCCGATATAGTATTGGGAGTATTAGGACATCTTACAAAATAACCAACAGCAGCATGTGAAAGTACACTGCATCAGTTCAGATTGCAGTATTAGGGAGCTCGGGGGCAAAGGTCAGGAAATCTTCACAGAGAGTCGTCATATTTCCGGTGAATGGTATCGGGTTCACCAGTAAGGTCCCAGACAAGGGATGCGGTGGGTTCAGGAGAAGGCTGCAGGGGGATGAGGGGTGCGGAGGGTACAAAAGCAGAATGGGCTCTGGGAAGAATGGGTCACTCCTTGTGGTGGAGAGCAGGGTTTACGGATAAGAACAGTGGTGACGAATGAGGTTGGTTGGGTCGAGTGGAACCAGTTTATGTGGAGTCCCAACATTCCTCACAGGATTTGGGATAAATTATTTTTTCAACTAAGGAGGTGACAGGGTTGGTATTTTTCCTGCAGACAAACAAGTTAAGGGAACGCAAAGTCACCTTTCAAGGGATGAGTACGTAAGTAAATACAAACGACCAAACTCCTAATTTACACAGTTGCCTACATCTGCCTCCGAATGTGTCCTTCAGCTGCTCTTTGTTTCAGGTCTTAACTGTTTATTCCTTAAATCATAATCTCTTATTGCTATAGTATATGAAAAGGCAGTGCTTAAATATGCCATGTCTAATTTTACACCTGTTTGGGTCCTCATATGTTTTGGCTGATACAATGTGTTTCCATGGTAGTTGTTCCTAGTTATTTTTAAAATTCTATATAAAACATTAAAAATATTAGTAATATTGGGGCACCTGGCTGCCTCAGTCAGGTGAGCGTCTGACTCTTGATTTCAGCCCAGGTCATGATCTCACAGTTTATGGGCTCAAGCCCCATGTCGGGCTCTGTACTAACAGCGTGGGGCCTGTTTGGGATACTCTCCCTCTCCCTCTCTCTCCCTCTCTCTCCCTCTCTCTCCCTCTGCCCCTCCCCTGCTCGTGCTCTCTCTCTCTCACACACTTTCTCAAAATAAATGAACCTTAAAAATGTATTAGCAATATTAAAAGTTAAAGTAAAGGTGGAACTTCATTTTCATATACTACAAAGTATATGGGACTATATTTTGTGATTCAAGGTGCAGAAACAACACAAAGAGTGCCTTTCCCTAGACACTTGAATTTCTGGCCTGCCTGCTCGTGAGGTACAATAGCCTATTTAAAAAGTAAAACAAACAGTATAGAGGTGGAAACAGAAGGTCAGTACTAGAGGCCATACTATTTCAAAGTGTAATTGTGGTATAAAGTCCCGATAAGTATCTTTCATTTTGTGTTTGTACAGAATGAAAATTGAGTAGTACGTTAGTGAAAATACCCAAAGACGACTGGAGACAAAACTTAGATAGCAAGTGATCAGGGATTTATGAATATGGCCCCAGATAAGTAAAACAGGAGACAGAAATAACAGTGTGTTAAATAACATCTCGGTATAAATGGGGTTAAGGAGGACACTTGTGAGGAGCACCGGGTGATGTATGAAGTGTTGAATCACTAGATTGTACACCTGAAATTAATATTGCACTGTGTGTTAACTAACTGGAATTTAAATGAAAACTTAAAAAAATGATATTGCCTGAGAAATGGCCACAGAGCAACAGAGACATTTTTATCTGGATGAGCTAGGAGCTTACCATTTGATGTAATATGGTGCTTCAGAATTCTCAGAGATGAGTTTTAACTGAATTGTTTTATAATCACTTGGGCCGTTAGTTTTCTGTTGCTTCTGTAACATGATCACAGACTTACTAGCTGAAAACCACACAGATTGACTTAGGCTCTGTGGCACATGGGGTCAAGAGAATGACCCATACCATACCACAGAATGGGAGAAAATATTTGCAACACGATATCTGATCAAATACTGTTATCCAAAATCTATAAAGAACTCTTAAAATTCAACAATAAGAAAACGAACACTCCAGTTAAAAGTGGGAAAAAATACAATAGACCCCTGACCAGTGAAGATATACAGATGGAAATTGGCATATGAAAAGATGTTCAAAATCATACGTCAGAGGGAAACGCTAATTAAAACCACAAGCAGATGCCACACTACACAGTTATTAGAATGGGCGAAATCTAAAACACTGACAGCACCAAATGGGGGCAGGGGTGTGGAGCGACAGGAACTCATTCATTGCTGGTTGTGTGCACAGTGATACAGCCACTTCGGAAGACTGTTGGGCAGCTGTTTTGTTACCAAGCCAAGAACACCTTTACTATATGATTCAGCAATCCCTCTCCATGGTATTTGCCCATATGAGTTGAAAACTTTCATTTTTTTTTTTTTTTTTTTTTTTAGTTTTGGAGGGTACGTAAGGAATAAGTCCGATTTGTGACCCACTTTGAGTCTGAATGAAAAGGACACTGCAAAGACTCACCTCCATTTTGGGTGTAGACAGTCCCAAGAGACTCTGATTCTCATGCTGATAACCCGACAAGTGACATAATCATGGATTATTTTTAAATCAACAGACAGATGAGGACCAAAAGACGTTTATATAAACTGGATATAAATGACCAGGCCTTCAGAAGAGAGAAGACGCCCACTGCTGTGCTCAGCCCCGACCGCAACGGGGAGACAGGCCTCCTCCATAGTCCACGCCAGGGAGAAACCAGCATATGGATGAGTGTCACAGAATACACTCCACAGGGGCGCCAGGCATAAAGCAACGCTCTGCCACCCCCAACACTTTCCTTCACGTTTCAGTGCGTCCTGGGGGTACTGTCTCCAAAATGGGGTCAGGACATGAGACCCCAGAGAATCTCCCCAAGATACTCTGGGCTTTCTGTCGATGAGTACAACAGGTAGTTCTTCCCTGAGAGGAGTCTCTCAGAGGAAATCTCTGCCTTTGTAAAGTGGGTTCTGCGTTACAGTCCCAACAGGACTTCTCAAGGCCAAGCGTGGGGCTGCAGGGCCGAAAGGGCAGGTCGCGACAAGCTCCCAGTGATCTAGAAAAGCTGTCAGCCAGGATCTAAAGCAGAGACTGCCCACCATTCATAAAGCAGGGGACATGCCTGTGAAACACTGTGGGCTGTTTCCTGCACATCGTGAGCCTCCCCAGTGCTCCGATCCCAGACCCTGCAGAAGGAGAAGTCAGCATCCCAGCCTCAATCAGGTGAACAGAATTGACCAAAGCTGCTACAAATTCCAGAGATAGTCCACTACAGAGAATGCTGGCTCAGTTTCCACTCTCTTGATCTGATGGGAGAAGGGACATGTTTCTCCATGGAGACAGAAGGGAAGAAGGAGATCAGGAAAGGAGAGAAGAGAAAAGGGAGAGAAAGAGGGAAGGAGGGAAGGAGGGAAGGAGGGAAGGAAGGCAGGAAGGCAGGAAGGCAGGAAGGAAGGAAGGAAGGAAGGAATCAAAGGTCAGAGACATGGATTTATAGATTGGATGATCAGGTTAATGCCTGATGTTGCATCATATCCATCCATACTCAGGAATGATGTATGATCTTGTTTGGCTTTGAATTTTATACCTCTTCTAAAGATATATTTTTTGCATCTTTTGTTTATTTTGCATCATTGATAGTGGCTGTTGGCCCAAAGTATTATTTTAGTGTGTGGTGTGTGTGTGTGTGTGTGAGTGATTTGGCGGGTTTGACTGGGATGTGTTCTGAAAGATGTCATATGCAGTCACCCTCTGTATGGTCCTGCCCCAGGGTCAGAAATTCAACCATTAAAGTGCCCCTTCTCTGTGGAAGATAATATAATTTTCAAAGACTTTGATCCATTGCAAATCCCTTTGGGAAAATTGTATTAGTAAGTAACTAAAAGCCATCACATTTTAGTGTGAGGCAGGCAGTTTTTATAGAGTGAAAGTAATATAAAGTTGAAAGCAAAATTCTACAAATGTGACCCATAGAATGCTATTTCTTCAGGATATGAATAGTTATTATGTATACAAAAGTTTGCAGAGTCAATTAGGGTTGTAAACCCCTGATGTAAATAAAATGTTTACAGCAGAGGGTTATCTGGAGGATCTCCAAGGTAGGACACAGTTTGGAGTGTTTCCTAAGTATTCTCCTGCTTGAACAGTGCACATCTCACACCTCTGGGAATGCTGGCCATTAGTACAGAACATCACTGTGCAGAACAACGAGAAACAAAGGTTCCTGGGTCTGAACACTGGAAAAAATTCGGAATGTGAATTATATCAGAGCAAAGTTGTTTTTCTTAAGACCAACAATTTTTTGAGCATTTAGTAAAGATAAAAGTTATAGAAAGATTTAAATGTGGCCGTTGAATAGGAACTGATTTGTAAATCAAGTACACATTTAATCAGAAAAGTTTGTAATCTAGCATAAATGAGACTGTTGGCTCCTTAAAAAAAGAGTGTTTCTAGAATGTGCCATGAAATATGAACTCACTTAGTTGTACTTTAATAATGAAGTGTCACCAGTATCTGGCTCTGTTATGAAAAATACATTGTAGGATTTTTTTGGGGGAAAAGAATGAAATCACAATTTAATGAAAGGGATATGCTTTTTTTTTTTTTTTTTTTTAATTTTTTTTTTTTTCAGCGTTTATTTATTTCTGGGACAGAGAGAGACAGAGCATGAACGGGGGAGGGGCAGAGAGAGAGGGAGACACAGAATCGGAAACAGGCTCCAGGCTCTGAGCCATCAGCCCAGAGCCTGACGCGGGGATCGAACTCCCGGACCGCGAGATCGTGACCTGGCTGAAGTCGGATGCTTAACCGACTGCGCCACCCAGGCGCCCCGAAAGGGATATGCTTTTTGATAATGAATACAACATACCGTATTTTCTCTCTGCATGTTTTTTATTATAGAGGAATCCTGCAGGATAATTGATACATTATAAAGACATAAATACTGAGTTATAGGAAGTGTACATGAAAGCTATCTAGAAGCTAATCTTGTTATCTCAAAGCAGAAGAAAGAAAATTGTGAAAATAATATTGCTATGAGTAGGAAACCATCATTGTTTATTAAATGTGATTAAAATTTTTGCAGATAGTTTTCCATTCTTGAAAGTTCTGTGTGTTTATTTGGTCTTCAAATAAAAAGAAGACCCCTTGAGTGAAAGGCGGGAGAGCCCGAACGAATGTCACATGGCAAAACGGCCAGGTGCACGGATGGTAAGTGTCTCATATCTGCCACAACAACCGTCCTCTGCAGGGCTTGGTGAGGCCAAGGGAGCTGTGCTTGTAGTACTGAGAAGTCCATAAGAAAAAGAGATTAAAAAGTAGGATTTGTTTTCATCCTCTTTCTTCTTCATACCCTCCTTGCCTTCCTCTCTTCCCTCTTTTTCTCCGTCCCTCCGTCCCTCCCTTCGTTCCTTCCTTCCTTTTTTTCTTTCCTTTTCTTCTTTTTCCTTCCTGTGCACCTTCCTTCCCGACTGCCTTCTTTTCCTGGTTTCAGTAAGTATAAATGGGATACATGTTCTTGGGGATAAGTTTGAAGACACAGAATTATGAATAGAGGGCTCTGAAAAGCACACATAGTCCCACGAGCTAGAGACAACCATTAACATTAGTTTTCCCTCTATTCTTCCTCCCCAGATTTAAGTTACCTGCACCTCTTGACCACAGGCTATGGTGTTTGATTGCCTCACAGTAAAGGACAAGATGAAGGAGAGGCGCAGAGAGCAGAAATGCAAAGAAACGGGGTCCTTAGTGTTGTTGACCCAACAATTCAGCCAGCTTTCAGATGTTATACAGTTTCATTAGTCCGCGTACTCCTTCTGTTCTTGTTTTTCTGAGTTGGGTTTCTGTTGCTTGTACCACACTGTCTCAACACGTATGTCCTTCCCTACCCACAGCATCCCCTCCAGTTTGACTGTCAGAGTCGTTCTCTGGCAAGGGTTCTCAACATTACCTTGTGCCAGAATCCCCTGGAAGAGTTTAGTTTGCTGAGCCCATCCTGGTGGTTTCTGACGCATGGGGTCTGGGGTGAGCATTTCCACTTCCAACAAGTCTCCAGGTGACCCCGTTGGGCCAGGAACTACCTGCTGAGAATCACTAATCCATGCCTGCAAGCCCAGGGCAGAAGTGGTACCATTTTAGTTCCAAGGCTCTGGAAGAGACGACTTTTGTAGCAATGGCCCATCTGGATTTGTAAAGCTTTAACTGATTTTTTATCCCCAGGGAGAAGAGAGGGAATATTCCTTGTTGGTTGTGAATGAAAAGCAAGACAAAAAAACCTCATGAATCAACAACGTGCTACTTGATATAAATGTAAAGATCAGCGTAAAGGGCTCCTGGGTCGAGACAGTCCTGGTCTGGTGGTAGAACACACTGGAGGTGTGGTGGGTCATGGCTGCAAGCTGTCTTCCTCAGTGCTCTGGAGGGTGTGTGGGGCACCCAGTAGGGTCTTGCATTGCTTCAGGGACCCAGGGGACAAGCGAAAGAACAGTGCTGCTTTTGAGGTATGAGTATTTGTCCATCTAGTCCCCCTTCTCTGCTCATTCCCCATCCGGCTCCCAAACATCAGGACACCTACCTACTCACCTGACTTGCAGAAAACAAATGCAATTGAATTTTTCTGTGTTTCTTTCACTTGGCTGTTTTCAATAGCAATGTCTTATTCAGAGCCCTACAACTGTGTTTCTCTGTAAAAATTATGGGTTGTGTAGAAAATTTCCATTAAGTGAGGAGGAAAAAAATCCACATATCAGCAAGAGTGTGTATATGTCTTTCTGTGAATACAGAAGGAAGCTAAAAGATAAGACGAAGCCAGGCCAAATTCATCTCTCAGGATGTGGTGATAACTCTGTTGGTTCTTCTTTCCGGTACTTCTCCAATGGTATTCAGTTCTGTCCTTTTCCTCTTTGCCAACAACTTCAAAACACACTCTTCATAAAAAGGAACTGAATTACTGCTAAAAATACTCATGTCACATCACAGTAGGACACATGGCTGGGGACCTGGCTTCTTCTGTCTGTGGAAAGAAAGTTGTTACTGGTTTTGACAGATTAACTAACCCCATGCAAATGCAGACCCTGTGTTTAAAATCCAAGTGACTTGTCCACACATTAATCACTGAGGTTAGATGGAGCCTTGTCTCATCAGTATTCAGCACTCTGTCTTCAGATGAAAGCAGGAAAGAAGCTTCCTTGGATGAGGAAGAAATAGAAGGAATCTTATCTGAGACCAAAGACTGACATCATTCACTCATATCCAACTCCCATTAACTTAAATCAACTTGAGCTTCCTGTGGAAAGAATTTTGCTGCAGGCTAGAATTTTGAACTTCACTGATAGTATTACAAGTGGATCAAGGCTTATAATAATGAGCTAAAATAACTCGGATGCACAAGGAATAATGGGAGTCTGGCAGGTCTCTTAAAAATTATTGGCTTACTGAATTTTATTTTTTAATGTAAATTTTAAAGCAGATATATATACTACATATAGCTATATAGATGCAATGACTCCAAAGTATACAATATTATTGCGGTGTTGCATAAACAGTTTCAGACTATGGGCTGAAGGAGTGGGGCACCTGTCAGAATAAGGAATGTGCATTATGATGAATTTCGTTGCAAGAATAGCGCCAAGTTTTTAAATTTAACTCTTTTACCACGTGTGCGTCTTTTCTGTCTCCTCTTTGTCAGTCTCCAGATGAATAATAATAACGAAACAATAGTAACAGCAATGATGGTAACAGCATCCTTCAATATGCTTATCATTATTTGGGTTTGTACTGTGGGCAAAGCTGAGTTTTACACACATCATCTCTTGTTCTTCCCATACATAACATTACTATTACCCTCCTCATACCAGTGAGGAAACAGGAATCTGGAGAAGTTAAATTTTCCAGATCACATACTCAGAAGAAGCAAGAACAGAAAAGCAAACCCAAGTTTGCTTCAAATAAAAGTTCACATCAGTCTGTATTAGTTTGCACAGAGACCGTGGAATCTCTCTGTTGTCTTTTTCTTTCTATTCACAGCAGCTTAAAGCAGACTCCTCTTGCTCGATGTACAGATCACACAGCATCAGCAGCAAAGGCACAGTTGTTATCAACCACGCGGAAGTATGTTCCGTGACTTGTATTAAGAACCATGCACGAATGTGTTCTGTGATTTTAAAAGGCTTAGGTCAGTGCAAACGGCTGTGCTCCTTGGGAATTTTAATTCTTAAAGCCGTAAGACACTTATCCTGAGGTTTCATGGAGACTCTTTCTCAATCCCTACCTTCAAACCTATTTTGTTTTAGATACACGCAATGAGAAGTGAGACCACAACTATGACCGACTGTGTGTTAAGCGTTACTGGAAGAGAACCCACCTCCCCTTTTATATTAAGGAACACAGCGAGACTAACCTGCTTTCTTGCTTCAGGAAATACTCCATCTTGAAAGATAAACCTCTGGTCCAACAAAAAGAGTGTGTGTGTCTAGACTAGCAGCTTGTTCATTGACAAACGCCAAGATTCCCGCCTTCCTGTTGAAAGCTCTGATGCGGTCAACTCAGCCATGTCCCAGTCAGTGCCTCACTTTGTAAGAAAAACTAAAACCCTACAGCCCAGGCCCTAAACTCTTGAGAATATCGTGGCCTGTTTTTCAGTTTTGAGACTTGGTTACTGAACCCCTGGGAAGTATATCGATCTATTAACATGTTACCCAACTGCCAGGAGGTTGGGCTCTGAAATGAGACTGGCTGGGTTAGAATCCTGGTTTAGCAACTGACCGCTTGTGTGATCTCAGTAACTCACTGAAGCCTCTCCAAATATCGGCTTTCCCTGTAAAATCGGGTTAATAACATCGCTATCTTCAGCGGTTTGTTGTGGATTAGATAAAATAACAAATGTAGAGGCCTTAGAAGTATGATTCAGTCCTCAATGTGATTTTGTTAATTTTCCCACTTCTACATAAGGCCTTCATCAGAAAAGAACGTAAATAATCTGTGTCTTAGTTTCACCCGTGTTCAGTTGATTTTATTCTCTAACCTCCTTGAGTTCTGACTCCCTCAGGGGCTTCCACATGGCAACTACAGACCTTGTCCCTTCTTCGTGGACCTTTCCTAATCCCCGAATTGTTTCTTGCCCTGTCTTAGGGCTTTCTTCTTGCTGATGTGGTAATGTCGGTATGACTGAGTTTATAGTTGTGGATAGTATTGATATTTTCCGCAAATAATATGATGCATACTTTAGCAGCTACCTTCATTGCTTTAACTCGAAGACAGGACATAATAATACATAAGTTGCTCAGGGAAGAGGGGAGGTACTATTTAAATGATAGCCATTGACCCTGTAACTTGGAAGATTCCATTTTTGAAGACAGGAGAGAAGATGCAGGCCGTAGGCTGCTTTGTTCTTCAAGAACGCAAGTCAACAAACACCTAAGTTTTCACTAGCAAATACTTTGCTACTTAGACCCAGGGTTTGAATTTTTGTCACCATTAACAGCTCAGAGCTCTCTGACGAGTTTGATGGTCCTTCTTTAGCAAAAGTCACCCTTTTTGAAACCAAGCAAGGTCTTAAGCCATCGGCGGAAACTTAAACTTCCAAATGAAAATCCAGTCTATGAGAATCACAGATAATTTTCAGAAAAGTAATATTTAAAAAAAATTAATGTTTAGTTACTTTTGATAGAGACAGAGAGAGAGAGCATGAGCAGGGGAGGAGAAGGGACAGAGAGAGGGGGAGACACCGAATCTGAAGCAGGTTCCAGGCTCTGAGCTGTCAGCACAAAGCCCGACTTGGGGCTTGAACTCAGGAACCTTGAGATCGTGACCTGAGCCGAAGTCAGACAGGTAACCAACTGAGCCATCCATGCATCCCACAAAAATAATACTTTAAAATTGACTTATTTACTGAGACATAGTCTTTTTTTTTTAAATTTTTTTTAACATTAATTTATTTTTGAGACAGAGACAGAACATGAATGGGAGAGGGTCAGAGAGAGGGAGACACAGAATCTGAAACAGGCTCCAGGTTCTGAGCTGTCAGCACAGAGCCCAACGCGGGGCTCAAACTCACGGACCGCGAAATCATGACCTGAGCCAAAGTCGGCCGCTTAACCGACTGAGCCACCCAGGCGCCCCTACTGAGACAGAGTCTTAAGTTTAAGTAACTTGGTCTTCTCTGGACGTTCCGTTCCACATGAATAGTTTGCTAGCATTAATCGTAGAATACCTTTTATGAGGAGACTATTCTCAGCGATTTTTTTCTCACGTTTCTGTACCTCTCTTGAGCAGAACTAATTGCCTCTTGTTTTGAACTATCTTTTTTTTTTTTTTAATTTTTTTTTTTTCAACATTTATTTATTTTGGGGACAGAGAGAGACAGAGCATGAACGGGGGAGGGTCAGAGAGAGGGAGACACAGAATCGGAAACAGGCTCCAGGCTCTGAGCCATCAGCCCAGAGCCTGACGCGGGGCTCGAACTCGCGGACCTCGAGATCGTGACCTGGCTGAAGTCGGACGCTCAACCGACTGCGCCACCCAGGCGCCCCTTGAACTATCTTTTTAAGGAGACTTCTAAACTGACCAGCCTTGGATGATAAAGACAATGTGTTCTTCTGTAACACTGATAATCAGGTTACTGCTATTGCTGAAAGGAGTTAAACCACCCTCTGTCTCTGAACCAACAGCCTGCTATGCTCTGTCATCTGTCAGCACCTATGAAATGGTGACAGGCTATTTTGCAAATGGAGTAAAATGGTAGATTCTTCAAAGTTCTCATCAGTTTTTGCAATGATTTTCATCACCGGAGCATGGCTTTTTGAAAGAGGGAGGTTGAAAGCCTGCCACCAGTTGCCAGGATTTGAGGGCCATCCGTGGGAATTCATAGTGAACATGTTAACCAAATGTATGGCCAATTGGAGAATAATGGAATTCTCCCTGTGGCCTGGAAACGAGGACAAAGTAGTTGGACAGAAGTTGTAGCCTGAGCAGTGGAAAGTGGGCCCCACGGCAGCTGCCTGAGCTGTGATTGGTTACGCGAACTTTCCCGTATTGGTGGGGGGAGGGTTCTTTGCTGGTCTAGCGGTCAGCCTCTGGTCTGTTCCATTGTTGCAACTAGTACTAACATTCTTCCTGGGTGGGCAAAAGGTTTTTAGACAAGTAGAAAAGTTATGACAGAAACTCAAGGAGAAAGCCACTTGACTTTTATAAAGCACATGGTTTATGAGATTTGTTCAGCTGCCTGCGTCTGGTCACATGGGGACATGTTAGAGGTCAGTACTGATGCTTGGAGTCTTGGTGATAGTAGGCTTTCTTCAATGCTGAGTAAGAAAAATCGAACGGATTTAGTCCCACTGTCTGTCGGCCAGCCACTAAGAGTGGTTAATGCAGGGGCATACTCGTGGGAAATTTCTCCAAAAACCGAGATCATACAGAAATGAGTGAATATTGTTGGAGACAGTACTCCATAAGTCAGTTGTGTTTTTGAATGAATTGTGAGAAAAGTTATGGTCCTTTGACAAACATATTCGATACATGTTCTTTCCTCTCAAAATGAGAGAATTGAAAATAATATTTTCAAAGAATAGCACCACCACCCCAACTGTGGGCTTGTAATAGTTGTTCAGAACATAGAGAACCTTCTTTTTTTTCCTTCTTATTTTACAAATGAGGAACCTTGAAAACTTGTCTTTTGGAGCAAGTACTTACAGACAGCAGCTGAATTATCAATGTATTTTATATAAGGCGTTCAGTATGGAATAGCTATGGTGAGCCAGGGTAAACCAAAGATTCAGGTTGATAATATAATAATATCAGTGGTTTTCATTTTTGTGTAATCATGAAATTCATCAAGGACTAAAATGGAATGGAAGTCAGGTGGAAAGCCGGGAGAGTCAAGGAAGGAGAGAATCAGGAATGGTTAAGAGAGACTCAGAAACTAGGAGCTAGGAATGAAGTTGGGCCTTTGTCTCTTAGGGTTTTCTTCCGCCAAACCAAGGAGAACTTCAGAGTTTTTATCTGATTCCCACTAATATTGCGAAAGAAAGCATTTGGTCCACACACCAGAGTGCTGGATAAGAGTAAATATTAACTCGAAATCCCACCTGTTGGGAAATAATTCTTCATGAATCTTTTACATTTCTGCATGTACTATGAGCAAAGACGTTTGTCTAGTGAAGAGCCTTGGAGAATAGAAATAGTGTCTCCCTTGGGAGTAGAGGACATGTTTATTTACTGCCTGATATTAACATGATGTTTCTTTCCAGGGCAACTGAAGACTTGCCTATAGCCCGCTATGAAAGATTCAGGTTTTCTAATTTGCAAGTAGAATAAAACCTCAACATTTTTTCGGCTCTTAACACTTACTCAATTTAGTCTGTCCTGCGCTGTGTCCTGGCTAAGCAAGAGAGGTGTTGACTCAGCTTCCACCCTGGATGGCCCTTGCTCTCCTCCCCTAATCCTTCCCCTCCCCACCTCCTACCAGCACTGTAGAAAGGAAGTCTGCTAAGTCCTGGATCTGTACTTATAACATGTAAATACAATTTGGGTAGAAAATCTCACAACCTTTTCTCTCCACTGTGTCTCCCAGATCATCTCTGTCCAATGTGCTGACTGGTGCCCCCCCCCCCGCCCAAATCCTGATGTTCCCCCACTTTTCTCCCCAACACTCTTTGTGCATCTAGGTCTATTTGCTAAAATCGAATCCACAAAATCTGGCTCATTGTGTTGACAATTTCCTGAATGATCAATTTAGCCAAATATGCATGCTTTTTAGTGCCTGTATTGAAGTTTATCACTCTTCTTTAGAATAGTTCTATTTGTTTTTCCATGGTTTCCCCTCACCTAAAGCAGGTGGGGCTAGAGCAAGGAGATGGGACTGCTCTGCATAAGGAAAGGCCAGAGTGGGGAGAAACATGGAAATTGGCTTGTGGCAAATTAGCACTCAGTGAAATGGCTTGTTTTCTGCCATTTCAGACACTCAGGTTAAAAGAGAGCCTGCCAACTTAGGCTTGAAAAAGTGTGAGAAGGAGAATTTAGCTCCTAGCAGTTTGCAGAATAACAGCATACTCGAGGAGAACAAAACAACGGATACTAGTACTCTGTACCCCAGTACTCTCATGTACTTGGAGTTACCTAGAGCTACATTAGGAAAAAGCATTTTCCAGTTGTGTACAAAGTGCTACCACTACTTAAGAAGATAGCATTATCGTCCTCCCAAGACAAACGAAATCGGCTGGTGCTGGGAAAGGCTGGACCCCAGGCCGGCAGCTCCAAACCCCGGACGGAAGAGGTGACCCGCTGTGGGCTGGATTCCATTTCCCCAGTGGCTAATGATGTTGAGCATATTTTTTTTTGTGTGCTTTTAGGCCACTTATACATCTTCTTGAGAGAAATGTCTATTCAGATCCTTTGCCCATTTGTTAATTGGAATATTTATCTTTTTGTTATGAGTTGTAAGAGTTCTTTATATAATCTGTACAAGTCCCCTAACAGACATCTAGTTTACAAATATTTCCTCCCATTCACTGGGTTGTCTTTCGCTTTGTGGTCTATGAAGCACAAAAGTTTTAAATTTTGATGAAGTACAACTTTATTTTTTTTTGTTGCTTACGTTTTGTCATATTTAAGAAACCAAAGCCTGCCCCAAGGTCATGTAGATTTACTCCTGTTATTTCTTCTAAATGTTTTATTGTTTTAGCTTTTCCATTTAGGAAAAGTATTGCTAGGTCTTTGATCCATTTTGAGTTAATTTTTGTGTGTGGTGTGAGGGAGAGGTCCAGCTTCATTCTTTGGCATGTGGATATTCAGTTGTTTGTCACAGCACTACTTTTTGAAAAGACTCTTCTTTTCCTGTTGAATTGTATTGTTAAAAGACAAGATTTAGCCCTTGTTGAAAATCAGTTGGCCGTAACTGGGGGGGCTTACTTCTGAACTCGTAACTCGATTCCACGGATCTGTATGTCTTTCCTTATGGTAGTCCCACTTTGTCTTCTTGCCCTAGCCTTACAGTAAAATTTGAAATTGCTTTGTAATGCCCGATGTTCTAAAACCTCCCACAAAAGACCACCAGAGTCGTGAGTCAAAGCCAAGCGGCAAGGGTCGTTTATTGCAGGTTCGAACCTGGACCTCTGCGCACTCGTTGCCGGTGACATACAGAGGCCCCGATCAGAGTTGGTATAGGGTTTTTATAGACAGGGACAAACAGCATAGGTGAGTGAGGGTCCTGATAGGTAAATTCTAAAGTAAGGACATTTGTGGTTTTCTGACTGGGCGTCCTTTGTCTGTTACTTGTGGTGGGAGAGAGAGAAAAAAAAGGGGAAGGGGATAGGTGAGGAATGTGTTAAACAAGCAAGATTACAGAAGCGAGAGACGCCAGTTAGTTTAAGTACAACTACTCATTCCATTACATTTAGGAAGGTTTACAACCCATTCTACTACACAGCGGGTTACATTCAGGAAAGGTCTCACAATGCTCATAGCAAACAGCAAGCAAAACAGACTTCTCAGCAATTGTATTTCTTATCAAAGATCCATAATAAACAGAAAAGAGAACCTAGCTTTAAACTAAGGTAGGGCTGTTATTTGGATTGTTCCTTTCATTCCCCCCTTTTTCTTGTGCCTAAAGAGCCAATCTTGGATCTTCAGTTTTCTATTTGTAATGTCTCGAGCGGTTGATACTGAGTTCGTAAGACCATTAATTGTACAGCATTGAACCTGTCTTGGACAAAATTAATAATTCTGTTTATGATACAGGGGCCGAATGTGAGAGCGAGAAGTAGGATGGCCAGAGGCCCGAGTAAGGCGGAGAGCAGGGTAGTTAACCATGGGGACGCACTGAACCAGGATTCAAACCATCCAGCCTCTTGTTCTCTTTCCTTTTTTCGTTTATTTAGCCCTTCTCGGACCTTGGCCATAGAATCTCTTACTATTCCTGTGTGGTCAGCATAGAAACAACATTCTTCTCCTAGTGCTGCACAGAGACCGCCTTGCTGTAGGAACAGCAGGTCTAATCCTCTCCTGTTTTGTAAAACTACTTCCGAGAGGGAGGTTAGGGACTTTTCAAGCGAAGTGATGGCAGTTTCTATTTTTTCTATATCTTTGTCAACCGCTTCTCTAAGTATACTAAATCCTTTGTTCTGTATAGTTAAGGCCGAAATCCCTGTCCCAGCTCCGATGGCCCCGAGTCCAAATATGGTGGCTAGAGTTAGAGTTCCTGCAGTAATAAGTTCTCGTTTAGTCACTCTTTTAGGTGCTATCCACATCTGGTCTACATATTCGGCTGTGTGGTATATGATTTTTGGGAACACAATTACCATTATACAGAATTCTGACTGGTTGAACATATCTTTATAGAGGCAAGGGGTTAATCCCGCATGAGAACAAAGCCACCATGCGTTATTTGGTGGAATAATCCAGTTCCCTGAAATATTGAGTATATTTTTGTTACTTATGCATAAGTGGCTATATTTTGTTGGTACTGCTCCTATACATGTCCCGTTTCCCGTAAGCACTGGTAGTGTGAGGCCAGGTCTTTTCTGTCCCCAACCGCAAGCGTCTGAGTTGTTTGCAGTGCTGTAATTTCCTATTATTGCTACCGACTCGTAAAATGGAGGTTTTGTAGAATAACACAGCCAACAAGCTTCTGTTTCATTGGGTTTAGTACGGTTTAAGGCCTGATAAGTGGTATTCATTATTACCCATAAGGGGTCATCTTTGAATGGGATTTGAATTTTCGGGGCCCTAGTAGTGGGTTTTGGAGATGGCTTGTTAGGGCCCTTTCCCATGGGGCTTGGTCCCACTAGTACTGGTGGGACTTTGGGCTGTGCCTTTAATTTTATCTGAATGAGGGTTCCATAGAGAGGATACTGATATAAATAGAGTCCCCAAGTCAGCCCGTGAACCCATCGAGGGTCCTTTTTTCCCTCTTCTGTGAACTGCACACGGATGAGATTACAATTTTCATTATACCTGGTGCGAGTACATGGTCGGACATAGGACATTTCAATGAATTGGGAGGTTACTTTCCACTTCCATTCCCCATCATTAGTTGTGACACAACTCCATGCGGCGCAATAGAGAGATTCTATCCCCCCACAGGTGTGTTTCATCTTTCCTGGTTCCCTAAATCCCGGACATGCATAAAATCCATTTCTACTGATTGACACCCTTCGCTGTTTCTTTTTCCACTCACCCCCTCCCATATCTTCTAACGGACTGACTTTTTCTAGATTAAAATATAAATCTGGCCACCAGGTATTCAGGGGGACATCTGTTTTAGTGGTGACATTATATATTTCATGGGTTTCTAGGTTAGTAATTTCCCAGGTTAAAGTATAGGGTGTATGGGGGTTACTTGCAATGCTTATCAGTCCGTAGGAGGTGAGCAGGAGTACGCTAATGAGGGTTCCTCCGATCATTGTAGGTCCGGAGTTGCTACAACAGTCCTGGTATGGGACACCCAGGCCTTTGGTCTTAGCCGGTTTTCGGGGTCAGGTTTTCGACGCAGAGTCAATTTTAAAGGATGAGTCTTACTCTGGTCAACCGTCCAGGCGGTGTTGGCTTCCGGTACGAAGTCTTTTTGAACCGCAAAGGTATCAGCTGGTCGGGCGTGGGTGTAATGGATCCAGGTAGCAATTCCGTCGACTTTGAGAGCAGTGGGTGTGGTTAGGATCACAATATAGGGTCCCTTCCACCGTGGTTGGAGGGTCTCTTGCTGGTGTCTCCGCACGTATACCCAATCTCCGGGTCGGTAGTGATGCGGCTCGGGAGGGGGCCCGTTCTCATAAATGGCTCTCAATCTGGGCCAAACTTCCTGGTGGGTGTGCTGGAGTTCCCTCAGGGAAATAAGAAGTTCATGATCATCAAATTCAGTTAACACATTAGACTGCAGGTTGGGAATTATAGGGGGGGGCACTCCATACATGATTTCAAAGGGGGTTAATCCAAGTTTGTAAGGGGAATTCCGCACCCTGAACAGAGCGTAGGGGAGTAAGACTACCCAGTTAGCGCCAGTCTCCATGGTCAATTTGGTTAGGGTCTCTTTTAGGGTTCTATTCATTCTTTCTACCTGTCCTGAACTTTGGGGTCTATATGCACAATGTAGTTTCCAATCGGCCCCAATAAACCGCGCTATCCCTTGTATTACCTTTGAAATGAATGCTGGTCCGTTGTCTGATCCTATTAGGGTAGGGAATCCATACCTGGGCATGATGTCTTCCAACATCTTCTTTGCTACTACCTGCGCAGTCTCATGCTTGGTGGGGAAGGCCTCTGTCCATCCTGAAAAGGTATCTATAAACACTAGCAAATATTTGTATCCATATTTTCCAGGCTTTACCTCGGTGAAGTCTACTTCCCAATAGGCTCCCGGCCTGGTTCCACGAGTTCTGGAGCCAGGGTTTTTCCCGTGGTTGGTGGCGTTGGTTAGTTGACAAGCTTTACAGCTAGTAACTATCTGTTCGATTTTTGTCCTAGAGTCTTTGATGGTGATCCTAGCATGTCTTATTAAGTCTTGCATTTTTCTCGTGCCCATATGAGTGGCTCGGTGCATTTTGGATAAGACTTTATTTCCCATTTCCTCTGGGAGGATTATGTTACAGTCCGCTGCTCTCCACCACCCGTTAAGGCACTGAGTCATAGGCAATTTTTGGATCCAGTCTAGGTCTTTTTTAGTGTAGGTGGGACTTTCTGGTAAACTAGCTGGACCGGGGTCTGGTAGGGTGGTCATTAAAGCACAGTCCACCTGTAAGGCCACCTGTCGGGCCACCTGGTCAGCCAGATTATTTCCTCTGGCCACCAGTGTGATCGGTTTTTGGTGGCCTGGGCAATGTATGATGGCTAGTCGTTTAGGCAGCCAGAGTGCCTTTAGAAGAGCCAATATTTCTTCTTTGTTTTTGATGGTTTTCCCCTCTGCAGTTAACAGTCCCCTCTCTCTGTATATTGCTCCATGTATGTGGGCCGTAGCAAAAGCATATCTGCTATCGGTGTACACATTTAGTCTCTTGTCTTTTCCCAAAGTCAGTGCCTTAGTTAAGGCCACAAGTTCAGCCCGTTGGGCAGAGGTGCCAGCTGGCAAAGGCTCTGCCCAAACAGTCTCAGTTTCAGTTGTGACTGCCGCCCCCGCGTACCTTTGACCCTGATGTATAAAGCTGCTGCCGTCAGTGAACCAGGTAACTTCAGCGTCCAGCAGCGGATGATCCTGTAAATCTTCCCGAGCTCCATGAACCTGTGCCAATATCTCAGTGCAGTCATGGAGAGGGGTATCTAAGTCCGGGTCTGGTAACAGGGAGGCAGGGTTTAGTGTTCGGGTGGGAGCATAAATGATTCTGAGGGGATTTAATAATAGTCCCTGGTAGTGAACCAGTCGGGCGTTACTAATCCATCGGTCAGGAGGTTGTTTGAGGACTCCTTCTATGGCATGAGGGGTTGTGATATGTAACTCTTGTCCCATAGTTAACTTATCAGCATCCTTTACCATTAGAGCTGTAGCAGCGATCATACGGAGGCAAGGGGGCCAGCCAGCCGCTACTGGGTCCAGTCTTTTTGAAAGATAGGCAACGGGCCTGGGCCATGGGCCAAGGAGTTGCGTCAGCACTGCTTTGGCTACCCCTTTATTTTCATCTACGAAGAGATGAAAGGGTTTGGAGACATCGGGGAGCCCTAAGGCTGGTGCCGACAACAGGGCGAGTTTAATTTGCTGGAAAGCCTGCTCAGTTTCCTCTGTCCACTCAAAGGGCGCCTGTTCTCGGGTGACCAAGTAAAGAGGCTTGGCCATCTCGGCGAACCGAGGTATCCACAAGCGGCAGAACCCGGCCGATCCCAGGAACTCTCTTACCTGCCTTCGGGTCGTGGGTCGGGGGATGCGGAGAACGGTTTCCTTCCGTGCATCAGTGAGCCATCGTTGGCCTTCCCTTAACAGATACCCCAAGTAGGTTACCTCGGATCTGCAAATTTGGGCTTTCTTTGCTGAAGCCCGGTACCCCAGGGCACCAAGTGTCCGGAGGAGATTTTTGGTGCCTTGCAAGCAAGCTTCGGCAGTCTCAGCGGCGATTAAAAGATCGTCAACGTACTGCAAGAGAGTCACTTCAGGGTTTTGATTCCGGTACTCACCCAGATCCTCGTGGAGTGCCTCATCGAACAAGGTGGGTGAGTTTTTAAATCCTTGGGGGAGCCGGGTCCAGGTGAGTTGCCCATTTATGCCTCTCTCAGGGTCTGACCACTCGAAGGCGAAGAGCTCTTGGCTTTTGGGGGCCAGAGGCAGGCTGAAAAAAGCATCTTTTAAATCAAGGACCGTATACCATTGTTTTTCTGGACTGAGGGCACTTAGGAGGGTATAGGGGTTGGGTACTGTTGGGTGTATGTCCATGACTCGGCAGTTAACTTCTCTCAGGTCTTGTACCGGACGGTAGTCTGCACTGTTAGATTTTCGTACGGGCAGCAGGGGGGTGTTCCAGGCTGAATGGCAGGGACGCAAGATGCCTAAGTCTAGGAGGCGACGGATATGTGGTGTGATGCCCTTTTTGGCCTCCATTGACATCGGGTATTGTCGGACCCGGACTGGATCTGCCCCCGGCTTCAGCTCTATGAATAGAGCTGGGCGATGTTTAGCCAACCCCATACCCCCGGTTTCAGCCCATGCTTCTGGAAACTGCTGGAGCCAGGGCTCTATGTTTTGACTTTGTGAGGGTGGCCCTTGATGGAGTCGATATTCATCTTCTAATCTTAGAGTAAGTATGGTAATGGGTTGGTTGTGCGGACCAGTCACTTGGGGGCCCCCTGGCGTAAAATGAATCTGGGCCCCCATTTTAGTGAGTAAGTCTCTTCCTAATAAGGGGCACGGGCTGTCAGGGATGACTAGGAAGGAATGGGTGACCTTTCCATTTCCTAGGTCCACAGTTCTCTGGGTGGTCCAGGGATATTTTCTTATTCCAGTAGCCCCTTGGACCCAGGAAGATTTTTCAGAGATTTTTCCATGGGGTCTGATCAAGACCGAATGTTGTGCCCCTGTGTCGACTAAGAATTGAACTGGGTTCCCCTCCACTTGTAGCGTTACCCTAGGTTCGGGGAGGGGATCCGAACCCCGTCCCCCCTATTCTGCATCTTGAGTGAAGAGGGCGGGTGTGGTTTTTGGCGGCCACGGTTTTTGTCCATGATGTGGCTTTTTCTTTTTAGGGCATGCTCGAGCCCAGTGGCCTTTTTCTTTGCAATAGGCGCATTGGTCCTTATCTAGGGGCTGGTGTTTATCCAGGGGCTTTTGGACAACAGTAGCCAGGACTTTGGTCATTTTCTCGGTGGCTTTAAGTTGCCTGTCCTCTGGAGTCTCTCTATTATTATAGACACGCTGGGCAATGCGGAGTAAGTCCTGAATCTGTTTTCCCTCCAGGTCCTCTAGCTTCTGGAGTTTCTTTTTAATATCAGTGGCTGCTTGATTTACAAAGGCCATTACAACAGCAGCTTGATTTTCGGGGGCCTCGGGGTTCATGGGGGTATACTGTCTGAAGGTTTCCATTAATCTTTCTAAATAAGCGGCAGGGCTCTCTGTCTTACCTTGTATTATTGAATACACTTTTGCCAAATTAGTGGGCTTGCGTGCAGCAGCCCGGAGACCCGCCATTAGAGTCTGGCGATAAATGCGCAGCCGTCCCCTACCTTCTGCCGTGTTGTAGTCCCAGCCATCCTGTGGGGGTCGGGTCAAGGGAAAAGCTGCGTTAATGAGATCAAGGTTAGCAGTGGGTTGGCCGTCATCCCCAGGAACCAGCTTTCTTGCTTCCAATTGAATTCTTTCTCGCTCCTCGGTAGTGAACAGGATTCGGAGGAGCTGCTGACAATCATCCCAGGTGGGTTGGTGAGTAAACATAACGCTGTCTAAGAGACTTATTAAATCTTTAGGGTTGTCAGAAAATCGGGCATTCTGGGTTTTCCAGTTATATAGGTCACTAGTAGAGAAGGGCCAATATTGGAGTCGGGGATTCCCCGTATCATCGGGAGGCCCTATTTCCCGTAAGGGTAAAGCTACGGTGGAGTCAGGAAGGCGAAGTCCTGGCTCACGTGGGGCCCGCCTACGGGTATGTCCGGCCGGCCCTTGGACTTCGCCCCCATTAGGCATGGGCGCGGGTTGAGCCTCCCTATTCTCCAGTTCTCCTATGGGCTGGGCTACGGGAGGCTCTGCCGGCGCAGCAGGGATAGGGGCAGCTTGCGGAATGCGAGGAGGAACCTGGTAAGGGGGAGGGTCGAGAAAAGGCAAATCTTGGCTGTCGGGGAGAACAGGGGGTGCAGCTGGAGTTGGCGACTTGGGAGGGCTGATAGGTTTAGCCGCTAGGATTTGGCATGACTCTGCTATTAAGGAAGAGGCCATCCAAGGAGGAGGGTTTTCTACTAAATCTTGCCACACCAGAATATAGGGAATCTGATCCGAGTGACCTTCTTTCCCTGGTAGGAAAATTTTTGATTTTACTTTAAGGACCACAGGGAGGCAGAAGGTTCCCTCTGTAGGCCAATTAACCCCAAAGGTGGGCCATTCAGAGCGGCAATAGGTAATTAACTTCCTTTTGTGAATGTCTAGGCTTAAGCTGTGTCCTCTAGCTTTTACGTCCCTGAAATTGGCGAGGAGGAGGGAGAGAGGGGTGCTCTGCGTTTGGCCCATATTATAATTCTGAGGAAGAGGAGAGGAGAAAAGGGGGGGGCACCGCTGGCCAGGGGGCAGGAAGGAAAGCCGCAGGGAGCTGAGAAAGGAGGAGAGAGAAACAAAGGATGGAATAATTAATTCTGATCAGCCGAGAAAACACTTAATTCCAATAAAACATCCGACCTATGAAAGAAAAGCAAGAACTAACAAAAATCTTTCGCAGCGGTTCCAACTTTCTTGGCTAGCCCGACAGAGAGGGTTACGGCGGTATTTACAAGGGCCCCGGGGTGACAATACATTTAGACTGACAAAGAAGCACTCTTTAGACTGACAAAGAAGCACTCGCGTACTCGCCCGTCCGCGTCCCTCGCGGGAACTTAGGTGCCTCTTAGCATGGGCGGGCAGGTATAAACCCCCTGCTCGGATCAAAAAGATTTTGACCGCCTTAAGCCGTATGAGGATCACCGCGGAAATCGGGTTAGAGCCCACTCGAATCCCGTAGCTTATGCTGTGGGACTACACATAGGGTAAGTCAGGCGCGTGCCCCTGACTCCCAACAATCATTCCATTCAACAGACAGACACACAGACATACATCACATCAAAATACCGGTAATAATTGGCATGCCTAGATGGTTTTTCTTCTTTTTTTTTTTTTAGACGCCTAGAGATATTTTTAGCACTCTGGAGGTTCATAAAGAAAATGAAAGTATTTAGTTCGCAGGCGCGTTGGGCGTAAACAGCCCCCAGAAAAGAATCCAGATGGGCCAAGGAGCCCCAGATGGACCGACCTGGTCCCAGATGGGCCAAACAGCCCCAGATGGGCCAAACAGCCCCAGATGGACCAACCTGGTCCTCAGATGGGCCAAACAGCCCCAGATGGGCCAAACAGCCCCAGATGGACCAACCTGGTCCTCAGATGGGCCAAAGAGCCCCAGATGTCAGTGGACGTCTCCAACTGACCCCGGCTGGGTGCCCTATAGCGCGTCCGCCAGGGTCACACCAGCTTCCAGACAGAACCGGTTCTCCAGAGAAGAAGCACAGATTAGAGAGAAAAGGAAGAACGTTAGAGCCGGCTTACTTACCGATCGGAATCAGATACGACCCATTGATCAGAAGTCTGGTGAGCTCGGGGGAGATCTCGGTGGGACCTCCAAATGTAATGCCCGATGTTCTAAAACCTCCCACAAAAGACCACCAGAGTCGTGAGTCAAAGCCAAGCGGCAAGGGTCGTTTATTGCAGGTTCGAACCTGGACCTCTGCGCACTCGTTGCCGGTGACATACAGAGGCCCCGATCAGAGTTGGTATAGGGTTTTTATAGACAGGGACAAACAGCATAGGTGAGTGAGGGTCCTGATAGGTAAATTCTAAAGTAAGGACATTTGTGGTTTTCTGACTGGGCGTCCTTTGTCTGTTACTTGTGGTGGGAGAGAGAGAAAAAAAAGGGGAAGGGGATAGGTGAGGAATGTGTTAAACAAGCAAGATTACAGAAGCGAGAGACGCCAGTTAGTTTAAGTACAACTACTCATTCCATTACATTTAGGAAGGTTTACAACCCATTCTACTACACAGCGGGTTACATTCAGGAAAGGTCTCACAATGCTCATAGCAAACAGCAAGCAAAACAGACTTCTCAGCAATTGTATTTCTTATCAAAGATCCATAATAAACAGAAAAGAGAACCTAGCTTTAAACTAAGGTAGGGCTGTTATTTGGATTGTTCCTTTCAGCTTGTGTGTCCTTCCTATTTGTTCCTTTTATCAACATTGTTTTGGCAACTTAGGGTCCCTTGCATTTCCATATGAATTTTGTGCTCAATTTGCCAATTTCTGCAAAAAAAAGAAACTGGGAGTTTCATAGGAATCACATTGAAAATGCAGATCAGTTTGGGGAACGTTGTCATCGTAGGTCTTGCCACTTGTTTAGATATTCTTTAAGTTGTTTTCGAGTTTTCATAGGATAAATTTGCACTTCTTTTGTTAAATTCATTCCGGGGTATTTTATTATTCTTTATGCTATTATAATGGGATAGTTTTCTTAGTTTAATTTTATATTGCTCATTGATAGTACAAAAATACTAATTATTTTTGGGTGCCTGGGTGGCTCAGTGGGTTAAGCGCCCAACTTTGGCTCGGGTCATGATCTCACGGTTCGTGGGTTTGAGCCCCGTATCAGACTCTGTGCTGACAGCTCGGAACCTGGAGCCTGCTTTGGATTCTGTGTCTCCCTCTCTCTCTGCCCTTTCCCCCTCTGCCCACCCCTCCACACACACACTCACTCTCTCTCTCTCTCTCAAAAATGAATAAACGTTAAAAAAAATTTTTAAAAAATATTATTTTGAACATTGACCTTGAATACTGAGACCTTTTGATAGTTGTTTATTGTTATTAGTTCTAGTAGTTATTTGTGTATTCCTAAGGATTTTTTTTAAGTTTATTTATCTATTTTGAGAGAGTGAGACAGAGAGAGAGAGCACACATGTGAACTAAGGAGGGGCAGAGAGAGAGAATCCCAAGCAGGCTCCACACCCAGTGAGGAGCCCAATGTGGGGCTCAAACTTATGACCCATGAGATCATGACCTGGGCTGAAACGAAGAGTTGAATGCTTAACTGATTTAGCCAACCAGGTGCCCCCAAGGGATTTTCTATATATAAGATCACATCATCTATAAATAGAGATAACTTTACTTCTTAATTTTCAATCAGGATGCCTGCCCTCCCTTCCTTCCCTTCCTTCCCCTTTTCCCTCCCTCCCTCCCTCCCCTCCTTCCCTCCTTCTTTTCTTCCTTCCTTTCCTTCCCTTCCCTTCCTTCTCCCTCTCTTCCCTTCCCATCCCCTCCCCTCCCCTCCCTTCCCTTCTCTTCCTTTCTTTGCTTTCCCCTAATTGCCCTGGCCTGGCTATAATCTCCCATACAGTGATGAATAGTAGTGGCAAAAATGGGCCTTCTGTTATTTCTGATCATCTTTCACCATTATAATGTCTATGGCATTTTCATGGATGCCCTTTTTTAAGTTGAGGCAGTTCCCTTCTGTTACTAGTTTGCTGATTGTTTTTATCTCAAAGAACTGTTGGATTTTGCCAAATGCTTTTTTTGCATCTAGTGAAATGATCATATGTTTTTTTGTCCTTTTTTAAATTAATATGATATTATTACATTAATGGATTTTTATACGTTTAACCAACCTTACTGGGATAAATTGTTTGTTTGTTGTATGTAATATTTTTTCACATATTACCCGATTTGGTTTGCTACTATTTTGTTGAGGACTTTTTATGTCCATATCCATAGAGATATTGGTCTGTAGTTTTCTTTTCTTGTGATGTCTTTGTCTGGGTTCAGTATCAGGACAAAGAAGGACCTCATCCCCTTCTATCTCGTGGTACAGTTTAAAGAATCGGTATTAATTCTCCTTTAAGCATTTGGTAGAAGTCATCCATGAAGTCATCTGGGCTCTTCTCTATAGAAAGTTTGAAAAATTCCAGACTCAATTCTTTACTTACTGTGGGTCTATTCATATTTTTCCTTTTTTTTTTTTTTGAGTCAGTTTTGGTAATTTGTGCCTTCTGAGTAATTTGTCTATTTCATCTAAGCTGTTTTATTCGCGACATACAATTGTTAAATCATTGCTGGGTAATGTTTTTAAAATTTTTATTTCTGTGGGGCATCTGGGTGGCTCAGTTAGTTGGTTAAGTGTCTGACTCTGGCTCAGGTCATGATCTCGCAGTTCGTGAGTCCAAGCCCCGTGTATGGCTCTCCGCTGACAGCTTGGAGCCTGGAACCTGCTTCAGATTCTGTGTGTTCCTCTCTCTCTCCTCCTCCCCTGCTCATGCTCTGTCTCTCTGTCTCTCACTCTGTCTTTCTCTCCCTGTCAAAAACAAATAAACATTAAAAAAACATTTTTAATAAAAAAAATTTTGTAATAAAAAAATTCTTTCTCTAATGTCAAGAGTAGAGGGAAACTCCGTTATCCCTCAGATAAGTTACGTTTATTTACTACACAGGCGTCTGTGTTCCATGCTATGGTTGTTTTTCCGTCTCCCAAAGAGCGCTTCCGAGTTACAGATCTAACAAAATGCATATATCAAGTGGGTCTGTTTTCCAAATTCTGCTTGACCACACGCATAGAAGGAATTATGTTTTCTTAGATCCTTGAAAATGGTTCTGGAAATACCAAGAAGTGTAAGAACCATCTAGGTATAGACAAAAAGGTTCTGTGAGTTACAGCACATGGTTCTTTTCAAGGGGTGAGAAAAACCTTATAATTGCAAAAGTGAATCATAAGGCATGTCAAACACTCATGTATGATAAAAGCGGCATTTTACAGTGTGTGATAAATCAGAGGACTAGGGGTCGTAACAGATTTGTGAGAAGAGTTTACAACTGCATTAGGGTTATTATATTTTCAGGTGTCGCTGTGGGGCAGGACTCTTCACCGCCTGCTCTACTGTGACAGATTTATTTGATTAATTGTGAAGGTTTTATTTGTCTGGCAAAGGGCCTTCTCTTTATAGTTTGAACTGATAGATCTTTGGAAGGGAAACGTGGCAGGCCAAATAACGCTGTCCTGCCCCGCCCCGGCCCCAACCAAATACACACCACCTGATCTCTGGAACCTGTGATAGTTTCTTTATATGGGGGGAAAAGGACTTTGGAAATGTTTGCAGTTAGGTTTGATTTATAGAACTTGCGATGGGGGGCTAATTTGGGTATCATCTGGGTCACGGTTATTATTGGAAGAGGAGGCCAGGGAGATGTGACACAGAGACAGAAGAGGAGAACACTCCGTGACCACAGAGCTAGAGGCCTGAGTCGCTGCACCAGAAGCACAGATTTGTGTAGATTGCTTGGTCAGACCACAGAATCTGTGATTGAGCTGCAACGTTCATTACAGTTCAAGACTCTGTCCCACTTTTTAAATTCTTAATTGTATCTCATTCCCCTTGACATTTTTTTTTGAACATAATTTTTAAATTTGCTATGTGACCGATTTCACACTTTCAAAGTGGTCCACGTTTGAGTGGTCTAAATTCTAGGATGAATACAGAGAAACCAAGGCTATGATCTTTCTAAATTAATAATCAGGCCTTAAAAAACTGATTGTGGGCCATGGTTAACTTTTCTCCTCAAATGCATAAACTTATTTTCTTTCTGAATCTTTGCTCTGACAGTAATTCACAGGACAATGAATACAAGGAAGAGAGTTAGGGGGAAGTGAGTTATTTATCGTTCAGCTTGCTACAGCACGTGCACAATATGCAATTAGGTTGAAAAGCTAGGAGCTGTAAAGAAAAGCAAGACCATCTTGCCTTGAAAAAGATGGGTTGTGTTGGGCTTTGATATATTGCTTCTATTAATTTATATTAATAATTTTAGTGGCAATGATATGAGAAGAGGAATAGGCCTTGAGTGAGGAGGTGATTAGTATTCTACATCTGCTGGTGTGTGTGTGTGTGTGTGTGTGTGTGTGTGTGTGTGTGTGTGTGTGAGAAAGAGAGAGAGAGAGAGACAGAGAGACGGAGAGAGAGAGAGTGTTTGTATGTGTGTGTTTATTCATCCTTCTGTTTGGAAAAGGAGAAGAGTTATCCCAGTACTTTCTCTTTATGGAGTCTTAAAATTGAGTTTCTATGCAGAAGACTGATTTAAAACTGGAAAAATGTCCAACTCGGGGGGGGGGGGGTTCTGAAAACCTTATTTCGGGTCACCTAAAAGCAGTTCATACAGGATAACCACATGAGCCTACCCCCTTCCTAGTCATCACTACTACATTCCAAGAGTTTTGTTAATGACAACTTATATTTAAACATTAACAGCATAAGAACCAAAAGACAGCAGCAGAATTTGGCAATAGTAGCCAAGACAGAGAAAAAGAGAACAAGAGAGAGGAGAGGGGAAGAGAAGAGAGAGCAGGAAAGGCAGTTCAAGACAGTATGGAAGTAATTTTGCAAGTAAATCCTTTGCCCACTAGCTATGTGCTTGAGAACTTAGTAAGCACTATTCGCAGCTTAGATGACCTGAGGAAAGATGGCGTATCATTTTGGCAAGGCTTGTTTTAATCTTGAGTTCCAGCAGTGATTTTAGAATCCCTCGTCATGATTTTGCCTTTGCAATGTTGAATTTCTTCTGTGTTTGTTCTTCAGTGGGAAGGGTATTTAGATTTCTTGTGCAGTTTATATGACATTTCATGTGCCCGGATCCACGTGAGGTAAGTTAATAACTGTATTCTTATCATAATCATACTTGTGGTGATTATTAGCTTACAGATGAGTAACATACGCCAAGCACAGTGCTGAGGATTTTGCCTTCCTCACCTCATTTAACCTAAACTGTTGTTTAAGGGAGTGTATTATCTCTGATGTTATTGTGAGGCTAACTGGTTTGTACAGACACAGCTTGTAGGGCATAGCTTTTGGATTGCAACCCAGGCCAGGACATGTCTTGTATTCCTTCATTCATACATTCCATCCTTCGTTCAACAGACATTTGAGGACATTTCATATGCTAGGCACTGTTCCTGGCAACAGTAAAGTCCCAGATCTCAGCCTTGCTCCCACGGAGGTTACGTTCATGTTGAGAAAGACAGAATGAACAGGAAAAATAAACAGATAAGCAAATTTGAGGTTCTAATTAGTTATGTAAAGGGGAAAAAATCACAGAGTAACTAGGCTGAGGTCAGTACTTCAGGTACCAAGACACCCAGCAGGCTTCTCTGAAGGGTGTCACATTTGAACTAAGACCACCCAAGTGAGAGGAGCCAGCCACACCAAGTTCCTAGAGCAACAGGGGGTGTGAAGGCTCCAGGGAAGGAAGGAGTCTGGCACTTTCGAAGGACAAAAGCAGGTAGTGTGGCTGGAGTACATGAATTTAGGGGAGGGTGTAATGAGAGGGGGTGAGGTCATGTACAGCCTTTCCCCCTGTGATAAGGAGGAATTGGGATTCTTTCTATTCTAAGAACACTGGGGACAGATTGAAGTGCTAAACTTGGGAAAGTGAGGGTGTGTTTTAAATGACTGCTCTGGTATTCTGAAAAAGGTACAATTATCTCCAAATCTAATCCATATTGTTATTCAAAACGGCAGATCAAGAGACTGGAAGAAGAAACGAAAACTTGGGAATGCCAGTAGTTTTTAAATGGGAAAACCTTGTTGATAACTGTGGTTTTTAAGGACGGTTATTGTTTGGGGCAGGATTTTGGCTTTGGGGTAGAAAATAAAATGAAAGACATATTCTTCCTCTGGGGTAATTTCCCGTCTATCTGGATGTTCCCACTGAAAACAAATCTTCTTTCCCCAGAGCAGAGATTAGCCCATTCAGCTGGAACTTTTCAAGATAAATGTTTCATATTCACCGGTTAAAATAAATGGCTCTTGAGAGACGGAAGCAATACTCATTTTCAGTTAAAATCTAGCCAGTTCCCTCTTTTTCAGTCAAATCTGTCTCCAGTTAGAATGCAAAAGACCACAGAAATGCTTACTTGGCTCATCAAGGAATAGAGTTTAATATCTTTGAACAAATGAACCAGATTAAAAGAATCTGTGGTATTATCAGAGGATAATGAATGATCATCTTTTGGGGATTCATTGGGAAATGATGGAAATGGCAAAGCTTTCTACTAAAAACAGGAATATTGATGGTATTTCTTTTTTTATTGAGGTATCATTGACGTATACCGCATTGCATTAGTTCCAGGTGAAGAACACAATGATTTGATGTTTGTATACACTGCAAAGTGATCCCTATAATAAGCCTAGTTATTATCTGTCACCATATAAAATGGCAAAAAAAAATGTTTTCTTGTGATGAGAACTTTTAAGACATTTTTGGGCAGCTTTCTTTCAGTTATGCACTGCACTAACTGTTGATTCTGCTGTGTGTGATGTGATGTGACATGTGCATCAGATTTTGTGCCCTTTGACCCCTTTAGCTAGTCCTTCCCCCCACCAGCTCCGCATCCCACGGCTGCCTCCATGCTCTGATCCATGAGCTTTGTTTTGTTTTATTTCCCCATGGTCAAGAAATGCCATCGGATGAACTATTTTTAAGCCACCTGTTTTTGGTGCAGTGACCTTTTAGCGTTCTCGTTTAGTCAGATTTGTAGTTCTAAAACTCAAACTAAGTTTCCTATGCGTAGTGTGTCTTTATTTTAAACCTGTTTTCCCTTTTTATGTGAATATGAGACAAGTATAATGTTCAAATGTCCTTAACGAAGTACGCATGTGAAAAATCACTACTGATTTGGCATTCATGTGGAATATTCTTTCTTTTTTGGTCTTTTAGGCCTGCTGTAGTATTTCTCTTAAGTTGTGTTTTCTTAGCCTGTCTCAAATAAGCCCTCTAGAACACAAGTCCTGGGCTACTATAGTAGTACGAGTGGAACGACAATGAGGAAATGAAAAGGAGAGCAAGGTAATTAGACGAGGTGAGCCTGCCAGTGTTTTCCAGAGCCTGAGAGACAAGGCGGAGACCTTGAAACACTTCGTATCAAGAAAATGTATTTTCCTTGAAGGATGTGAAGCCCTTCAATGCCATAGCTTCCTGAAATCTTCTGTAAATATAAGTTTTCCTGGGTTCTGAAGACTGAGATTTATTGGCATCCTCTAAATCTTAAATGTTTCAAGAGATAACTGAAATATCTCTTAAGGAAAACATAATGTGGGTATTTAAATTTTTGCTTTATAGGGTGTATGTAGCTATAAAATATCATCCTTATAATAAAACTGATGCCCTCTTTACACTGGTGCTTCAGCTATCAGTCTACTTGTAACTATAAAAATACCAGAAGGATGGGACACTCGTAGCCCTGGCATGCTTCCCCCCCCCCCCCCCCCCCCCACCTATCTGAATTACACAGATTACGCTCACTAAACAGAAAAGTTAAATGGTTTAGTTGTCAAGATAGGTCCATGATCACTGCTTTCTTTATCCTTTAAATAGTCTGGTCATTTCTTTTTTTCTTTTTTAATGTTTATGCATTTATTGAGAGAGAGAGAGACTATGTGAGCAGGAAAGGGGCAGAGAGAGAGAGAGAGAGAGAGAGAGAAAGAGAGAGAGAGAGAGAGAGATAGTGGGGGAGAGAGAATCCCAGGCAGGCTCTGAACTGTTAGTACAGAGCCTGATGCGGGGCTCGAACCCACAAACCATGAGATCATGGCCTGAACCAAAATCAAGAGCTGGCAGAAGTATAAGAACTCAGTCCTTGGTCAGCATGGCATCCTTTTGTTCCAGCCTGACTTGAGAAATGGAATCTAAGACTTGTACATCCCATCTGCATTCAAAAACTCTGTGAACTGCCTGTTTACTGTTCAATTTCATTGTAGTTTATTCAGCTTCTTTTTTTTTTTTTCAACGTTTATTTATTTTTGGGACAGAGAGAGACAGAGCATGAATGGGGGAGGCGCAGAGAGAGAGGGAGACACAGAATCGGAAACAGGCTCCAGGCTCTGAGCCATCCGCCCAGAGCCCGACGCGGGGCTCGAACTCACGGACCGCGAGATCCTGACCTGGCTGAAGTCGGACGCTTAACCGACTGCGCCACCCAGGCGCCCCTGTTTATTCAGCTTCTTAACAACAGTGATGTGTTTCCCTTTCTATAATAACTAAAAAATACAGACCTCTGGTCAACATGCTAAGGATAGCCTCTATCAAGGGGCGCCTGGGTGGCGCAGTCGGTTAAGCGTCCGACTTCAGCCAGGTCACGATCTCGCGGTCCGGGAGTTCGAGCCCCGCGTCAGGCTCTGGGCTGATGGCTCAGAGCCTGGAGCCTGTTTCCGATTCTGTGTCTCCCTCTCTCTCTGCCCCTCCCCCGTTCATGCTCTGTCTCTCTCTGTCCCAAAAATAAATAAACGTTGAAAAAAAAAAAAGGATAGCCTCTATCCACGAATATTTAAGTGTCTCATTCCTGGTGAGGTTTTTTCGGGGTGACAGTGGGGTTCGTGGGGTCCAGAGCCAACAGCCAAGAATTCTTGAAAACATCTTTGATGCAAAAAGGTGATTTTGTTAAAGCTCAGGGAGGGAGGGACCTGTGGCCAGGAAGAGCTGCCCGGGGACCATGAGGAGAGACTGGTTATATACAATGGGGTTGGGGGAGGTAAAGTCCAGGGGAAGTTTCCAGTGAGATTTTCATATGCTAAAGAAGGTTCCCAGGACAGTGGAGGCCTGAAGCTAGGGTGGTTTTCCCTCCAGCAAAGCATTAGCATTGAGACAGCAGGGGATTCCTGGAGAAACGTTTGCTTTGCCACCTGGAGTGTTTGTCAGTGGGCTGCGGGGTATAAGGAAACTTAGCTCTATCTGCCATTTCCTCCTGCCCCTGTCCCCACATCACTACGGAGGGGTGATGGGGACTCGGGTCCCATTTGACTGTGATCTCTATCAGTTACCATCTGTTTTCCCCCTTTCCTTTGTTCTTGGGCAGCCAGGAGTGCCTGAGGAGTATCACGCTTGTCCCACCCGGTTGGGGGACGGGTGTTTGTGGCTTGCCTGATGCTCCCTCATCAAGTCCCAGCAGGAAAGAAAGTTGAGGGAAGGTGGGGGAATCTGAGATTTTGATAAACTTTAGATCATTGCTTACAGGTGTTATAGTCTCTTCTGCCTTAAAGAAATAGTTCTAATGGAGAGGTCTTAATCTCTCCTATATCGTCAGGTGGAGTGTTGTATCTGAGAAAGCGTGTGTATATAGTGTGTACACGTGCACTGGCTAAACCGTGGAGGGAAGAAGTCAAGCAGCCTGTTTTTATTAAAAAACACTCTTTTATGGTGTATTATTCTTACTTGCTTTGATAGTTTCTATTATGTTGAAATCCTGTGAAAGATGTCATCGATACACATCACTTGCAATGCTTGGCTGGAGAGTTCAGATGACCTCAGATGAGGCCAGGAGCCTCACCCTTTACCCACAAGTTCCCCAGGTCGCGCCATCGTGAGCTTCACCTGCAGAAGCAGATGTCGGGACTGTGTGTTCCCACAGCGAGGACAGAGGACAGCCGCAATAAGGAAGGCAGTTAAGAAGGCATATGTAGAAATCAGCGTCAAAGATAGTCCATTCATTCCATAACTACCTACAGAAAGCACGTTAATTATACATGGAAGCACTTCATTTACAAGAGTGGGGAATCAGCTGCAGGCTATTGTGAGAAACTGTTGTAGAGATTTCAATGGGAGATTCAGAACTATGGTATAAAATTCTGCAGAGCTGGGAAATTCTGCTCTCCATGGAGTTGTTGGTATTTTACTACAAAGGCTTTTGATGTTCATGAGCGTAAGATTTATATTTATGCATCACTTAGGTACTTCTATAATATGTCATATAAAATTTCAACAGAAGCCTCATATTACAAATGAGGAGACTAAGAAATTGAGGGTAGTGAGTCTTCCAAGGTCACGTGGCTCATCGTTGAAACAACAACGAACACCAGAATTTGTGGCAGGCGGGCTGATGCCAGAACCCGTGTCCAGCCACCAGGTGTGTGGCCTCCTTAGTGGATAAGTAGCCTGGTTCCGGTTCAGTACTTCTGAACTCTCAGCCAGTCTCAGCTTAAGGATGAAAACCAAAAGCAAAAACAAAATCACGGCACCTCAGAGCAACAGAGTTTAACCACAGCCAGATCCTGCAGTAAAAGTCTAAGGAAGAACTGGTTAGAGCCCAGTGCATTTCTGGTCCGATTAAGTAACAGAATTATGTAAGAAAAGCTGGGCTTTCCTTAAATATACTCTTAAGAGCAGATGCTTCTTTATAATCAGCTTAATTATCATCAAGATGGGAATTTAGCTATTACGTTATTATGCATAATTTAGTGGCTTGAATTTGCAGTTGCCCTGATAACTTTGTAAAACAATCCGCCAAAGTGCAAATTGCTTTGTTTTCCTGGCAGGTAATTTGGGGCAAAAAGAAACTGCTTAATGTGCAGCACGTTTGAGACCAATGAGATCTGTAGCTGGTGAGGGAGGGATGAAAACGGAAAATAGTGCTCTGTTCGGTTAATTTGAATGCAAATGCTGTTCATCTGAATTTCTGTTTGGCTGCTGGGATGTTTTTGAATTAGTGTGCTTATGGGTGTGTGCGTGCGTGTGGCCCCGCGTGCACACAGCTGTGCATTTTTATTTCCTTTTGGTTAGCTCTCCACCAGATAAATATTTGGAAGCTTGTCTCTGGATGGAAGCTGAGGGGAGATGACTAGATAATGAGGTCAGGGGCCCAGCAGGGGAGTCCTGATGTAGGGGTGACATAACTGTGTCACCTCAGAGGCAAAGTGTGGGGAAGTCACTTGCTTTTCTCTGAGCACCATCTCCATCCATCAGTGGGGGCTTGAGGAGAGTGATGTGAATGAGGTGATTTCCAAAGTCCCATTCTAGTGCACCGGAATATTATTTTGTGTACGGTTCTGCCTTGTAAAGTTATCTTCCTGTTTGAAAAGTGAGAATCAACAGTGTCCACACACAGCTCAACCTTGAGGCTAACTGGGGACACCTTCATCAGTGTGACTGTATTCTTTGTTTTGGGAAATTCTCACCAGGAAGATGGGACTGTAAACCAGCCTGGGCCTTTAGTAATGCACTGGCTTTTGCTGAAAATCACTTTACCTAGATGCCAGACTGATCAACCGTCTTCTTCCCAGGACAGGCATTGTTCACCTGGGCAAGTGGCCTCCTTGTGGGGACAAGAGATGGTTCTACTAGGCACATCACTTGCTCGTCAAGTGGGTCTTTGCCTGTTAAGTCTTCTTTCAAGATCCTCCCCTCAGCGTGTCAACCCATCCTCAGCTGTGATGCCATGGATGTTTGCCAAATTTCATGACACCCATTGAAGGACCCATTTAAACTACTTGATGAACATAGAGGAAGGGAGGGGAAAATAAGATGAAAACAGGGAGGTAAACCATGAGAGACTCTTAAATACAGAGAACAAACTGGGGGTTGATGGGGGAAGGTGGGGTGGGTAGATGGGCAAAATGGGCGAAGGGCATTAGGAGGGCACTTGTCAGGATGAGCACTGGGTGTCATATGTAAGTGATAAATCACTAAATTCTACCCCTGAAACCACTATTACACTGTATGTTAACTAACTTGGATTTAAATAAAATTAAAAATAATAATAATAAATAAATAAAATAAATACATAAAGTACTTTGAGGCTAATCCCCAAAGCCATAAATTCCTGACCCTTATCCTTTTCTTTTCTTTCCTCTCCTCTCCTCAACTTTTCATTGGAAAGTTCCAGATGCTAAAATTCCATTTTCCCCTCATTTTAGCATTTACAGCAAGGTCACGTCTATTCCCCAAGGGCTGTATCTATTTATATTTTTTATATGTTTTTTTTTTGTTTTGTCTTTTTAAAAAAAATTTTTTTTTAACGTTTATTTATTTTTGAGACAGAGAGAGAGCATGAACGGGGGAGGGTCAGAGAGAGAGGGAGACACAGAATCTGAAACAGGCTCCAGGCTCTGAGCTGTCAGCACAGAGCCCGACGTGGGGCTCAAACTCACGGACCGCGAGATCATGACCTGAGCCGAATGCGGCCGCTTAACCGACTGAGCCACCCAGGCGCCCCTTGTTTTGTCTTTTGAGAGAGAGAGGGCACAGATGAGTGAGGGGTAGGGTTGGGGGAAGAGAGAAAAGCAGGGCTCTCCTGAAGCAGGGCTCGAGCTCATAAACTGTGAGATCGTGACCTGAGCTGAAGTCAGATACTTAACCAACTGAGCCCTCCAGGTGTCGCCCCCAGAAGGGTTTTATATTTTGTCAGTTCTATAATTTTCAAAGATAATACTTAATTTAAAAAAATAATATCTATATAGATACCAGAAAGTCCACTGTCTGTTTTTCCCGGGTGTCATGGCTTTCTGAGTATCTTCTTAGAAATGTGTTGATCAGAAAAACACATCAGAAGGCTTATCAGGAGGTAGCCAAGAAACAAAGAAACATGGAAAGAAATGTAAGTTTCCTTCCTTGTTTATCACGTTCCTGTGAGCTTCCTCCCTTCTGTGGCAGAATACCTCCCCTTGAAATGTTCGTGTTCCTGGCCTCCCCTAGCTTCCCCAAGCTCTTGAGGCAGCAGTCTTCAAGTCAAACAGCTGGAAGCAAAGGGCCTCCGAAAGGGCTGATTCCAGATTCTTCCCTGGCTTGTGACGAAGTGATACCGGGCTGCCCCTTCTGAGTCTGTTTGGCTGCGTTGAGTCTACTCAGGTGCGTGTCTGGGTGGGTGTCAGGACGTAGTCCACTCGGCCTGCAGGGAGGTCTTCTGCAGATCACATGCTCCTCGGATCTTGTGGGCTCTGCAAGACCCTGGTAAATGTCCAGCCTGGCTGTGCTCTCTCCTGAGGCAAACCACGGAAGAAAACGAGAGGGAGGAATTGCTGAAGATGGCAGCCGGTGGCTCGTCTGCTCATTCTCTGGCGTTTGTGAAGCTATTTTGTCTCATATCCTGTCACGTAGTTTATCTTTGTCACTTAGATTTTGGCTGTCGTCACCCATTTGGTTGCTTGTTTTTTTTTTCTTTTGCTCGTCTAATCGCTCTATGTTTGTGTCTGTGTGTATGTGTTGGGATTGGAGAGACAAACCACCCACCCTTCTGGTCTCCTTTCTGCTCTGATCTGCCTTCAGTCTAGTCCACAAACTATAAACATTGGTCTAATTTGTAGATCAGACTTTGCTTTTCCATTGCCCTGCATGTCATGGAACCTGAATCAGGAGAGAGAACATCATCTCACAACCTTCCATCTCCCCGATTGGCTCCAGGCACACCAGTGGCTGTTGGTTTGTTTCTTGAAGATGCTAAATTCTGTCTTGTTTCAAGGCCTCTACTGATGTTATTCCCTAAATTTTAAACGTCTATCCCAACTCTTCACGTGGTGAAATTCTCTTGATCATTCTCCTGGACACTTACTCCCATGCTATTGCAAGATGGGTTTTCACAGCATACCAGAACCCTGTGGGCAAACGCAGCAAAACTGCCTCGAAACAAGATGAGACATATGTTTCTGCGCATAAAAGTACAAAAAGTCTAGAAGGGAAGCTTTAGTTTCAGACACTGTATGGCAGGTTTATCCTAGAAGGTAGAAAGAAGAATTTAAAACTAAGTGAAAAATCACACGAAAGTTTTTAAAAATTGCATGGAGCACAGGGAAATTACCAGTAGGAATCCAGATAAAAATTGAGAAAATGCTAGTCTAGCACCAACTGTAGAAGACAAAGATCCTTTATTTACAGTTGTGGTTTGAATCCGTCTCCCATGAAAGCCCCTTCACCTTCTCACACCTTGTCCCCATGTGATTTTCTTATAGTCCTGGGAATGTATGCTGAAAGCCCACTAAAAACATAAGTAAGTTTATGGATTTATATATCACTGGTAACCGTGCGGAGGATGAAAATAATTATAGTTCCACCTTCATAATAAATACAGTACTGTATGTCAGGTATTCTAAAAGTTAGAAAATATGAGTTCATAATATTGACGTGTACTTTTCCAATGTTTGCACCTCCTTTCAGACTCGTATTTATGTATTTATGGCGGCTTCTCTGGTTCTGCATCATGTGTATTTGAGTCTCTTGTAAAATTTATATTTGAACTTATCTACTGTCACTGTTTCTGTTTGCAGAACATAAACGTGTCAATCTGTATTAGAAGCTAATTGACTTGGGGGTAGGAGGGCCCCCTTCCCTACTCGTTTCAGAACAACTTCCAGAAAGGTGGGTGAGAGGGCACGTAGGATCTCGAGTCTTGCTCCTGTGCACAAGAGAACTCGTGAAAGAGACATGCAGAAAAATGGAAGTGAATTTCCTCAGCCGGTAGCTGGAGGAGAGCCATCCTCGCTGTTTCCTGCATGCAGATATTTTAATGAATGAGGGAAGTCATCCTTGACAAAATTCACATTCTGGGACCTTCTTTCTGGGATACTGGCTGGTATCAGTATCTTCTCCTTCTTGAAATTCTGTCCCTTCCTTTAGGCCTTTCCTTTCTTAGGTCTTTCCATCTGCTACCTAACCCGAAATACGTCTCTCAACCACAAATACTCTCTGTTCTAGCACTGCATTTAATTTTAACCCCTTCTCATGATCTGTATTTATTTATTGCTGATTATTAATTAATTAATATTGCTTGATTCATTTGTAGTTTGTTTCCTTTACCATATCATCCATGAGAGCAAGGACCTGGTCTGTCTGTTTCACTAGAAGATCACCAGCTCTGATACCAGGGAAGCTGAATAAATTAGTAGGAGAGTACCAAATATTAGCCTTGATATTTTTAGTCAAAATCTAAGATCCGACTTCAGCTTCAAATTCAACTGTGGACTTCAGAAGCCTTAAAAGGCTGAATGACAAGCCTCTAATATAACTTTTTGCATCCCTAAGCTTGTCGGAGATAACGATAGTGTGATCATGGAGATTAGCACACCACCTAATTAGCATTACCTCGTGACGGTTTTGATGCTGGTCACCACATTCCGGCTATATATTCTCCGTTTTGATAAGTTAATATCTTTGAATGATATATACCATTGCCTCTGCAGCTACGGTATGTGTGTGTGTGTGTGTGTGTGTGTGTATTTATATATTTTATATATTTGTCTATTTATATATAATATGTATATTATATATATTATATAAATATATAAATATATTTATATATTTATATATTAAATATATATTATAAGTATATATATATTATATATATACCTTTTTTTTTTGCTTCCTGGGTATTGATTTAATTATTTCAGTTCATAGAAAATGATTTTTTTCTCCCATACAACTTCTGGTGTCTCCTGTATAACTGGAGTATAAATACAAAAGTGCTGCATTTTCCCATGAATGCCAACAAGCTTACTTTATACACATTTGGATACAGTGGGCTTGGCCTGGGGCCCAGGAATATGCATGTTTAATATGCACCCAGGCAGGTGGCTTCTCATGAAGCAGTTCAAAGCAAGGGTGAGGAGTTACTGGTGTTACTTCAAGGATGGATGTTATGGACTGATCTAGAGAGAAGTCCTTTAGTCATCAGTAAAGCTAAAGTGATGGCTTTCCATTTGCTCAAAACAACGACTGAGGCATTTTGTTTTCTGTGTGTGTAGCCTCAAGTCAAGAAAGGCCAGGTTTTCAAACAAGGGCAAATTTGAGTTTTAATTAGCAAACTGAGTTTTGTTTTCATTGATCCAAATTGAAGAGAGGACACGGACAGAGATATGGTTACGTCTGCAATAGAGAAATCAACCTCCAGATGTGTGCGCCAATGGGGGGGGGGGCGTGTAGTATTTCATAATACAGACAGAGATGGGTGTGTTCGGAATTGTAGGAAGGGACAGACTTGTGAGACCAGTTATAGGCAGCTGTTTTCACCAGTGGTCAGACTGCAGGTGGCTGTTATCGCAGGGCACGGTCTGCCTGCCTTCTGCTCTGGCTTGAGCAGCCGCAAGCACGTGGCTGGTGGAAAACCAACTGGCTCTCCGTGTCCCCCACCAAGGCAGGGTTCTCTGGGTGAGGAAGATTGCCCCCCACGTCTAGGTACTTGGCAGGTTCTTTGAAGTCAAGGCTGATCATCGGGGGTACTGCCTCATCACCCCCGGCCTCTACTCTTGTCCCCCCCGCACCCCCCGCCCCCGGAATCACATAGTACTCTCGCTCGCCTTCAGGGAGTTGAAACAAGAGTACCTTTCCATCCATCACTCATAATATTTCCTGCCTGTTATTTTATTTGAATCGGTTTTGGATTCTCTGAAAACAGCCACTTCTCCGAAGTTTTGCAGCTCTAAATTCTATGGAAAACATGTTTTGAAAACTGATACTGTCGTTCGGTTTTATATTGAGAAAATAAAAATGACCCACCTGGCTAATGAATTATTAATGAGGACGGAAGTCCAGAAAAATATCAGGTTAGAAGACAGAGATATGCAGATCTGGAAAGTGGGGCTCAGTAAGTTCTAAATTACTTGATTTTCTTCTTATTTCCATGGTTTTAAGGCTTGATTTTTTTCTCGTCAGTAAACTGTATGTGCTCCTTTAGGCATAGCAGAGGAGGCCCAAATTAGATTGATATTTTTTTATACTCTCTTAATGACTTCTCTTGACTAGATGATGCAGTCAGAAAGAGCCTCAGGACTTTGTTTTCGGCCGAGCTGTTTTCTTCGTAATTGATTTCAGTCCTGTAGACGCTCTTCTCTCGCTTCTTGTCATTTGTTTTGCTTCCTTTTCTATTTGATTCCTGCCCTTCCTGGCTTGATTTCCCTCTCTCTCATCTGTTGGATGCATTCTGCCCTGATTCTTTGCTTCTCACAAATATTCAGGTAAGTGACACCCGGAAAGGGAAGCTGGTAATTTGCAGCTGTCACCTGTGTCACCACCCAGTGTGTCCCGTGTATCACACAGTCAAGTTATGACCGATGTCCACACCACTCTGCCACTGTTCCCGAATCTTTGCAAGTGCTCCGGTCTCCCCATTTCAGCTGAACACGAAATAATCGCCCTGTCTCCACTGCCTGTTGTCTTCTCCTGTTGGGCACAACCTCAGTGTGAAGGTGGACGATTTGCAGAGGCTGAGTTAAAAATTCCAACCCAGAAGGTGTCAGGACCCTGATCTGAGGCATAGCCCTTCCCAACCCAGCTTGCTGTGTCTGATGTGAAAATGTTTTGAGAAAAAGCCCTAAAATGTTTCTCTATGAAAATGTTTTGAGCTCAAAAGCTCAAAAATCAATCCTGGAGGTACTCCTTCACAGTATCTATCAGCAGCAAGAATGTTTTTCCTCTCGTTCATCTGGCAACTGATAATCCACGGCGGACTCACTGTGACTCAGTGACTGAGTGGATGAGCTCTGGGCCTACTCCTGAGTCCTGCCTACGTAGGTAACCTTGGGGGACTCATGGCCTCAGCTTTTTATTCTGTAAAATGGGGAGATGTTACTTCCAACCTCATACACTTCAAGGAGCTAAGTCACCTAATATACTCAGAATGTACCTAGCACACTCTCAGTATTAAATAAGTGTTAGTGGCACATTCTTCCCAAACAACATGCTAAAGATGTGAAGAATTCAGAATTTCTTGACACATGAAACTTACCTCCCGGTACCTGATGTTTATATACAGATGGTAAAAAATAATCATATAGAATCTCGATGTGACGGGCAGGTTAGTTTGGCCCTATGCTAACTAACCTGGGGGTTGAGTCAGCCCTTTGCCAAATTCCTTTTTCCCTGTGCTCCACATCACAGTGGTGATTAATGTGGCTTTTCCCAGATTTTTCCCCAGAAGAGGGGAAGATGTTGCCCAGTATATTTACATAGGACGGTCTAAACTTCTCAGGCAGTCACTCCTCCCCTCTCCCTTACTGTCCGCAGTCTCTCGCCCAGACCTTCAAGATGCAGTCTCCATTCTAAACGAAGGTAAGCTTTGCCACAGCAGAGCAGAGTCACTGCGCCCAGCCTGAGTCTTTCCTTGTGTCGCGTCGTCAAGTGTGTCTAACGACAGTGTCTGTTCATCCAAGCAAAGTAAGTCGTTCCGATGAGATGCGTCTAAGAAGAGGAAAAACCTCTGTGCCACCTCGCAGCTGGTGGATTTCTTTTTTCTTTTTTTTTAATGTTTGTTTATCTTTGAGACAGAGACAGAGCATAAACGGGGGAGGGGCAGAGAGGGAGGGAGACACAGAATCCGAAGCAGGCTCCAGGCTCTGAGCTGTCAGCATAGAGTCCGATGCAGGGCTGCAACTCGCAAACCGTGAGATCGTGACCTGAGCCCAAGTTGGACGCTTAACCGACTGAGCCACCCGGGCGCCCCCTCAGCTGGTGGATTTCTGATGTCAGGTTCCGGGGTGGGAGGGACTTGTACATCCCCAGTGTGTTTCTGCCACAGGGTGAATGCAGTGTGCGCATCTGGAGGTGGAGAGTGAAAGATGGAAACGGAGAGGAAATGTGGAGACTGGAGATTCCAGAGACAGGACGGTGGGAGCGGGGGTGGGTCTGTGAGTGCCATCTCACACCAGATGGGGTGGCCCAAGGATCTGACAAGAAGCGGAAAGAGGCTTACCCATGTGAATTCAGTCAAGAATTTTACAGGGAAAGTATGAACCAAGTGTAATAGCGAGATGAGCTCAGGGGAGGAAGAGGTCAATGCGGACCAGAATTATCTGGACTTCGTGCGGTTTAGAGTTGACCCTGAGTGGTGGGTCAGGTGAAGATGAGCCGTCGCAGACCGAACCACATGTAATGCCCGAAGTTCCTAAACCTCCCACAAAAGACCACCAGAGTCGTGAGTCAAAGCCAAGCGGCAAGGGTCGTTTATTGCAGGTTCGAACCTGGTCCTCTGGGCACTCGTCGCCGGTGACGCAAGAGGCCCCGATCAGAGTTAGTATAGGGTTTTTATAGACAGGGACAAACAGCATAGGTGAGGTTTCAAATTATGAGGGGCCTGATTAGTCGATTTTAAAGTACGGACATTTGTGGTTTTCTGATTGGGCGTCCTTTGTCTGTCCTTTGGCGGGAAGGCTTTGTCCGTTACTTGTGGTGGGAGAGAAAAAAAAAAAAAAAAAAAAAGGGGAAGGGGATAGGTGAGGAATGTGCTAAGCAAGCAGGTTTACAGAAGCGAGAAACGCCGGTTAGTTTATGTACAACCACTCATTCCATTACATATCAGACTACATTTAGGAAGGTTTACAACCCATTCTACTACACAGCGGGTTACATTCAGGAAAGGTCTCACAATGCTCATAGCAAACAGCAAGCAAAACAGACTTCTCAGCAATTGTATTTCTTATCAAAGATCCATAATAAGCAGAAAAGAGAACCTAGCTTTAAACTAAGGTAGGGCTGTCATTTGGATTGTTCCTTTCACACAGACTTGCTTTCTCCTCTTTCCTCTCGCACTAATGTCCTCCAGGACCATCCATGAAATAGAACATGTTGTGATCAAGTATGTTTTAGACACATTTTCCTCCACCTCCTTGACAATCACAATGAAATTTAGAATGTTTTAGTTTATGAAAAATCCTAGAGAAAACTAATTTTTATAGCTTTGCTTAATGAAACGGTTACCGAATATATTGGTTCAGGTTATCTGCTCCCGCTCTTGGCCAGGTCCGGGAAATTTACTTTGCAAAGAGCTGCCCTGCATCAGACAGGCAAGAATTCTTCAGCAAGAAAGGGAAACTCCCAGAGAAAATAATCCGTGCAACAAGAGCAAGACTGCCGGGCCACAGATGTGTCACCAGTGCCGCTTGAATGCTGGTGGCCTGAGCGTTGCCATTGGCCTTACAGACCAAGAAAGAAATTCCTTCTGAAGTTTGTCACCTTCCCTTTATGGGTGCGTAACAGGTGAACCTGCACGTCTAGGAGCATATCAGTTTCAAACTCCGAGCCCTCGTATGCAGCCACAGCCAAATGCTGCGGGGTCTCAGGCAACACGCCTCCTCTCACCATTCACAGATAAGGATGTCATCTCCTCCTGTCCCGTGACTTCATTAAATCACAACCCTCAAGCCCCAGTGGAAGGAACTTTAGAAGAGACTGTTAAAAATTGGTTCAGCAGTAGGTCTTGTAAGTGTGGACTGTCAGTTAAAGAGACACGTAAACCTCATTATCTCCGGAATGGCCTATCAGCGAGTGGTTTCAAGTTGGGGAGTCTTAGGGATAATTGAGAGTCAGACAGTTACTCAGCCAAGATTTTCAGGCAACTTCTCCCCGGGGCCTACAAACAAGAGCCAGGTGACCAAAGACAATTATTGTAATGCTTATCTTCGAGCTTTTAAAATTTGTTTTTCTTCTTTGCTAGCTTATGGTTTTGGCATGTTAACAGACATTTGCTACTTTTTAGTTGTGATTAGCTACAAATATCCTATCCTTAAATTACTTTGTGCGCCCTTAGTCCTGCATTGGTATGAGTACCACACCTGAATTCATTTTGCTTATGACTTGGCTAAAATGTACCCTCCAACCTGTGATTGGGTTTGTACTCACGTTAGTTTGAGAGCCGCTTGGTTTTCTCGGCAGTCAATTAGTTTTCTGGGTAATTAGACTCGATACTAACTAGATTTTGAATTCGCAAACAAAATAGCAGTCGAGACACAGGGAAGTCTGAAACTCTTTTAACAGCACATGTGTAGAAATAAAGACTCGGGTTTGTACACACACAATACTCTGGGACCTTTTACAGGAGCTGGTCTCTGTACTCAAACTTCAGTGGAAATAGAGCTAAAGAGCAGATGGAAGGTAGTCAGAAGGGGTCTCAATTTTACAGAACTTACAGGGCGGGCTGCCTGTCCTGGCTCAATTCGAAACCCTTCTGTTCCATCTAACCAGTGATATCTCTTCTACCGTTTTGTCCCTGACACCGGAATGCACTTCTCATGAGTCATTGCAAAACATTACAATGCTGTTCAATAATTGCAGGAGATTATTTTAATCTAGGGGCACCTGGGTGGCTCTGTCAGTTAAGCGTCCAACTTTGGCTCAGGTCACCATCTCGCGGTTCGTGGGTTCAAGCCCCGCGTCAGGCTCTGTGCTGACAGCTCAGAGCCCGGAACCTGCTTCGGATTCTGTGTCTCCTTCTCTCTCTGCTGGCGCTCTGTCTCTCTCTCTCTCTCATACACAAAAATAAACAAACATTTTAAAAAGGTTATTTTAATCTAAAAATGATGGGTCCATAATGATGGTACCTAATGTCCAGCACAAAAATCTGTCAGCTACTATCCATCAGTTAGATGGGGATGAGTACTTATAATCAGGATAGTACCTGATTTAGGAACATATCCAGGGCTTATTTAACTCTTCATATTGCTATCTTTTTTTTTTTTCAACGTTTATTTATTTTTGGGACAGAGAGAGACAGAGCATGAACAGGGGAGGGGCAGAGAGAGAGGGAGACACAGAATCGGAAACAGGCTCCAGGCTCTGAGCCATCAGCCCAGAGCCTGACGCGGGGCTCGAACTCCCGGACCGCGAGATCGTGACCTGGCTGAAGTCGGACGCTTAACCGACTGCGCCACCCAGGCGCCCCATTCATATTGCTATCTTTAGAAACAAGAGATTCTAAGACTATTAAATTCAAGGCTTATTGAAAATGGGCCATACATTTCTACTGCGACAACTTTAATGCCTTAAGGCAAAATCTGTTCTGCTTTCTTTTGTCCTGAAGCCGCTTAATTTCATGCTTTACAAACAGCATGAAAAATTAGGATAACATATTTAAGAAAATGGCAAGAGTAAAACTTCTGAGAGTTTCACGAATTTGGAGTTTCATGAAATTGAACTTAAAATAGATTTTTTTTTTCAATAGAATATTGGCCACTGGAGGTCCAACATATTTTGCCTCAGGGAGAAAATGTATTTACATTGCTACACAGCCCTCTGATGTCATTGCTTTTACTAAAATTAGATAAAAAACTAGAAAGAATCCATGAAACATGGTAATTTGGTCAATACTGCTATACTCTATGCAGCCTCTACATTGAAGAAGGGGGTCTGTTTTTAGTTTAATTGAATCACTCATGGCACTTGCCTTAGATTCCTGACTTTGATAACAGTCTCTCTTAGTATTTTCCTGTTTCATTGCTCAGATGTGGGATCTGTCCCATCCAGAGATCCAACAACTAATTTTTCAGCGTAAGAAACCAGAGAATATGATTCTAAAAGGGGTTGAAAAGTTTGCCATCAGAAGTTTTACTCACAAGCATGTTACGGTGCCTCAAGACACTGCGCAGTTTCTTCTGGGGTGAAGAAAATGTTCTGAAAGTTAATTGGTATCGCTGACCATACAACTCTAATGGGTGTACTAACAAGCCACGGAACTGAACACTTTAGGTGGGAGAATTTTATGTAATGTGATTTAAATCTCCATAAAGCTGTGAAATGCTTTAAAAAAAATAAGGAGGTCAGGAAATAACTTGTCAGTGCTTTTGTGGAACATTATTACTAAGTGGGGCACACACCCACATCCCTATGTTAAACAATAGGAGGCCAAATGATATTAACTTTGGTATTTCTCTCAAGACCCACTCTCTTGGAAGATAAGACCATGAACTAATTGAAACAACGTTCTTTAAAGGTTTCATTATAAAGATGTACGTAAGAGTTTGCTCCCAAATGCTTGTTTCAAGAGCCTTCTCTCAAGAGCTCTCAGTCAAGAGCTGGTCTCTTCTGACTGCTGCCTGCTTAGAGCCGGTCCGCGCCTCAAGGTGGTAGACCCTCATCGTCCTCCTCGCTTTCCCCTCCCGATACGCTACAAAACACGGCCCGTCTGGTGCTCACCCTTGTCACACAAAGTCTCATAAACTCAATTTGACTTCGCTGAGGGGATTTTTAAGCTGGCCACTGGGGGGTTGTCTGTCACAGGTGGCCAGGAACTAATGTTTGTAAGTAAGAAGAAGGAGAATTAATTGTATCACTCGATATCCCAATATTTAGCCTATACCCTTATATATTCTTTGAAATTACATTTGCTTTCCAATTTGACATCTGATTTAAGTAAATAAATAAATAAGCATCTACTCCCTGAAATTTATTAGCTGGTGCTAACCTAACTTAAAAAAAAATTGCTTGAATATTTATGATGTCGTATGTAGTACAGAACAATCATTCCATTATGTATATTCGTATTCCATTCCTTAAATTACTTTAATATAATCAATATAATTAATATGCTATATTGAATTACATTAATACAATATTCCATTACTTAAAATTTCTACCTACTATTGTAGCAATATTTGAGTTTAACATACAGAGTAGCAATTTATGATTTATTGTGCCTACAAGACTATTTTAATACAGTATATGTTCGTATAATAAATATTATGACTGTAGAATTTTTCCCATATGGTAATGAATGGGAACTATAGACCTGAACTAATAGAAATATATAGCTATTTAACTTCTTAAATCTGAGCACTACAATCGTAGAATTTTATATTCCTTCTAAGTCCAGAATTATAATGGATCATATCAGTGGTGTTTTAACAGTTTGTCATTTTTAATTTAAATTTGAATTCAATTTGTATTCTGAAATCATAACCTCATCAGAATTATCTGAGAATAACCTCCATGAGCCACGTGTGAGACTAAGAGGGTACTTTGCCTTGACTTAGTGGCTGTCACATCCACAATGTAAATGAACCTTTGGTGGCAGCATCCTATCCCTGGTAACAGTCCAGCAGCCTGGACTGGTGCTGGAGGGCACCGGTGGGTTGTAGGACTTGGCGAGAGCAGTGACATCTTTGGGTTTTTAGAGGACAACTCTCGGTGATTCTCTAGCTTGTCCTCAAGACTTGGTTGGGTTCATTTTCTTGCTCCTGAAATTGCAACACATTATTATTAACACATTGATGAGAGCGTTGAACCTGCTTCCTGATCCCCTGGTGTTGGCATTTGAGTAATGATACTCTAGGCACTGGGGTGTTTGTCTTCCTCTCTGCTTTTACTAATGTGACATCATCACCCTGGTGTCACCTTGATTCTTGGAAGCTGTCTTCAGTCACTGGGATCGTGGACTGTAGGAACCATGTAGAAGCTTGAGCATGTGAGCATTAACAGTAGTCTTGAGAGTAGCACAGTTGTCTGGACTTTCAAATGCATTCCTTCATTTAAACATCACGACAACACTATAATATAAATGTTGCCTTAGGTTTAAGCTGAAAAAACCCAAGCATAAACGATTAAGGAATTTTCCAACAGCTACTGAATAGCAGAGTCAAGATTTAAAATGAGATTTGTCAAATACCAAAAATTCTCTTCTGACCTCATCAGGGCATTGACTGGTTTTCCATGACACGGCGCACCGATTTATGGAACTAATACCTTGGATCTGCATTTATCACAGAGGATGTGTCTTGTCCAGTTCATCCTTTGTGTTTATTTTTGCATAAATGCCTTGCACTACGTATCTGCTTCTTCATACTATCTAATTTTCTCCACTTCGTTTGTGATTTAATTCTCACACCAAACGACTTCCTTAGACGGCAGGATCTTTGTCAGGAAAAATTGAATTCACACAGGTGAGCAGACGGGGAATTAACTTCTTTTTATGCTTTTGAGCCCTTTGGACAGAGATATGTGGCTTGGGGCAGGAGGCCTCACGTATTTTATACATTCTAGTAGAAGTGCTCGAAGAATTAGGCGAATCATTCCAAAACATCTTTTCATCTCTGGTTGTTATGAATAAAGGAAGACAACAGCAGCTGAGAATGAAGCCCTACTCTGCTACCGGGAGCATGGAGGGGAGGGTGGAAAACAAAATAACATCTCTCCTATTACTTTTATTTAGTTTTAGTGTTAAAATATGATCAAGTTAGAATTTCAAACAGTACCAAGAGAGTGGTTGAGATTTTCTGTTTGTTCGGAGGAGTCAGTGGGTCAAAAGGTTGGGAAATCCTCACTCACTGACCATGTAACAAGTTTCTGAGAAACCAGAAAGGGTTTCTGAGTCGAGGGTCTTGGGATCATAGATGGCAGTAGGTGACATTTAGCACCATATGTTAGGTCTTAGTGCATTACATTTCTTTTTCCTCCTAGGTCCTTTTATTACTGGATTATATAAATAACCCTAGTGACTCTGCACTACCGAAGATTGTATTTTCTTTTATCCTCAGATAATTTCATATTTGCTTGACAATATCAACTTGTAAAAAAGAGGTATAGACAAGTCCCTCTTGTTTTTTCCCTGATGGAATGAAGTAATATCCTAAGTGATTTATGCTCTCAAGAAGATACTGTCATGTAGAGAAAGTAAAAAAAGCACAGCTTTTGAAAAATGTAACATTTTTTCTGCCCTCCAAATAGAGTCCAAATAAATACTTTTTCAATTTGAACTTAGAAGAACTTCTGAGATTAAAAAAAGATGAGTCACTCAACCTACCGCTGGTTGGTTGAGATGGTAAATATCTTTTTCTGTTTTTATTTTGTTCGAATTGAATATCAGATGTCATATACTTATCTTTCTCCTCCATCTTTCGTTTCATAATGCTCAAGCCCCAGAGGAGAAAGGCATACCTTGACTGTATGTGACAATGTTTGAGAATATGGCTAATCACAGACTCTTGAGAGATGTAGTAGGCTAAATTCTGAGAAACCTGAAAACTCATGATGTAAGCATATATAAAGGAGGCCATGCTGCATATTTAAATGAAGAATCAATGTATCTTCAGAGAAGACAAGACATATTAGCTCTAAGTATATCTAAAGATGATGATTCAGTATAACAGTGAAGCAACATTTAAAAATACAGCACTATCTATGACACACATTGCCCCTTAGATCTTCTTCATCCCTAAAGAAATTGTATTCAGTGTTCTGAGGAGAGGAATCTGTAACCAAAGAAGGCATTTTGTCTTTGCAAAAAGAGAGAAATATTAAGGAATTACTACACACACACACACACACACACACACACACACAGGACCAATCTCAGAATGATTTCACAGAGAAATTCTAAACATTAAAAGACTAAGTCATCTCAATGCTCTATAAATTATTTCATAGAATGAAAAAATAGAACTTCCCAATTTTATATACACAAATGCACACTTTAATCCCAAAGCTAGTATTTTAATTATTGAGGAAACACAGTAGAGGCATGAGGCATTTCCGGTAAGACTGGGAAGAACGAAAGGATGCCTGATCTCTGCAACTACACTTCAGCATTTTCATGGAGCAGCAGCCAATGCAATTAGATAAGATAAACCAATTAGGGGCATACGAACTGCTTCTGAAACCCTGGAGTGCAAATGATAACACTGGCCCCAACAATAAAAGAATGAAGAAAGCAGATAAAATAGAAACAAACATTATTAGCCCTCATTTACACAAATAATAACAGTTGTCAATAGCAACAAAAAAATAACTATTTTGAAATTAATTTAATAAGGAATTTGCAAAATGTAAAGAATACCTTCCAACCCTACTAAAAGTCTGGATTTTAAATAATGAAGATATATTCTTTGTTCTTAGGACAGACTAGCATCACAAACGGGAAAGTTTTTCTTAATTTATGAATGTAATGATATATGAATTAGTGTACCCAGATGTTTTTGTGGAGTTAGACAAGTTGATTCAAAAGTTGATACGGAGAAAATGAATATGCAGATAGTTTGGAAAACACTGGGAAAGCTAAACTACCTGGAAAGACCAGCCATTCCAGACATTAACACATAGCATAGGCCTCCATAATTACAACACTGTGGTGTTCTTCCATTGTAGTAGATCCTGAGTCTAAAGTTCTTTCTTGTCTAGCAAGAAAGAGGGACACAGGATTAAAATGCGAGAGATGGCTAATGTCTGGGAAAAGACAAGAGTCCTGACTAAGGGTCCGTGCTACGTTTTTAGTAGGATCAGAAGGCTTACAAACACGGTGATGGACGTGCACAAAGGGACAATGAGTCGGTGAACAGTAACTCATGGGCATGAGGGAAAGAGGGTTTTGAAGGTATATGGTGTTAGGGGTTTAGGTCAATATAAAAATCCTGGGGCCAGGCAGATGGATGTTAAGGGCAGACATGAAGTGCCATGTCTGTTTATCTTAACCATGAATATGGCATTTCAAAACACTGAGGCAATGATGGACTGTTTAATAAATGCGCTGGAACAATTGAGTAATCTTTCAGAAAAAGATAAATTGAGCTCTGTTCCTCACAACATTCTCAAGAATAAACTTCAGGGGCGCCTGGGTGGCCCAGTTCCTTAAGCATCCCACTTTGGTTCAGGTCATGATCTTGTGGTTCCTGGGTTCAAGCCCCATCTCAAGAAAGGGGGACACAGGATTCTGTGTGTGTGTGTGTCTGCCCCTTGCCCCTCATACTCTGTCTCTCTGTCAAAAATAAATAGGGGCACCTCGGTGGCTCAGGTGGCTAAGCTCCAGACTTCGGCTCAGGTCATGATCTCATGGTTTGTGGGTTTGAGCCCCACGTCAGGCTGTGTGCTGACAGCTCAGAGCCTGGAGCCTGCTTTGGTTTCTGTGTCTCCCTCTCTGCACCTCCCCTGCTTGCACTCCGTCTCTCTGTCTCGCTCTCTCTCAAAAGGTAAACATTGAAAAAAAATTAAAAAATAAACATTAACAATTTTTTTAATTAAAAAAAGAATAAACTCCAAGTAGATTAGGTATTTAAATGTAATATATGAAAACATGGAGTTCTGTAAGGAGACAGAGGAAATTTCTTTGTAACCCAAATGTTTGTTAACCTTGTTTATTAGTACTCAAAATCCTAAGTGAAAATAAAATTGATACATTGGATTCTATAAAAGTGACACAAATTTTGCACACACAAAAAAATCAACTCCAAAAGCAAACATGCAAAAAAAAAAACCTCAAAATGAAAAAACCAACAGCAAAAGAAACCCTAATAAACCGAGAGAAAAATATGTGTAACTTAAATTGAGAGTAGGGGCTAATAATCCGTGTGTGTGTGTGTGTGTGTGTGTGTGTATTATAATTTGAAGGACCAAGGACACAAAAAAGTGGGAAAAATACATAAGGTGCTTCTTTAGAAAGTCATAAAAAATGTTCCTTGACCCTATAGAAATTCTAAATCGTTCATAAATAGAGATGCACAAATAAAACAACACAATTATACAATTTTTCTCCTAATCAGATTGATAGGAATGTGTTATAGCATATTCTATAAGCATTTTCAGTATTTTCTAATGGAAAGCAAACTGGTGCCATTCTTTCTGAAGAGGGATTTGAAAATAGCTAAAAATATCTACTTATGCACTTACGTTTTGACTCACTGATCTTACCTCTAGGACACTACCCTGAAGGTACACCTCCAACAACACAAAAATACTTATGCACATAGATAGTTACTGCAGTATTGTTTCCAATTTCAGAATCATGGAAACAATTTTGATATTTACACTTAGAACAATAGGTGACTGATCTCTTAGATTTACACAGTGGATCACTGTGCATTTATAAAAGAATAGCAGAGATCTGTATGAACTGATATTTCATGAGTCCCTGTGTATAGTAAGTTAAAAAAAAAAAACGAAGTGAAAAAAAGCATCAATAGTATAGAAAGTGAAATAGAAAGAAAAGGATATATTTACTCATTTACAGAAGAAAAGTACAGGCATGATAATCTATAAACTAATGCAACAGCATACCAGTAGAGAGTGAGTGGGGATGGGGTACAAAAATGAGGGACATGGGAACGATGTTACTGAGAAAAATTTTGTCCAGCTTTGACTCTTAGAACCATGGTACCATTTCATATATTCAAAAAAGTAGATACAAAGCTTCTGCACAGTGAAGGAAACAATCAACAAAACTAGAAGGCAGCCAAAGGAATGGGAGAAGATACTTGCAAATGAAATATCAGATAAAGGGTTAGTATCCAAAATCTATAAAGAACTTATCAAACTCGGTGCCTGGGTGGCTCAGTAGGTTAGGTGTCTGACTTAGGCTCAGGTCATGACCTCACGGTCAGTGAGTTCAAGCCCTGCGTCAAGCTCTGTGTTGACATCTGAGAGCATGGAGCCTGCTTTGGATTCTGTCTCCCTCTGTCTCTGCCCCATCCCAGCTCAAGCTATGTTCTCTCTGTCTCTCAAGAATGAATAAATGTTAAAAAAAATTAAAAAAAACAAACAACCAAAAACTCAGCACCCCCCCCCCAAATACTCTAGTGAAGAAATGAGCAGAAGATATTAATAGACATTTTTCCAAAGAAGACATCCAGATGGCTAACAGATATATGAAAAGATGCTCATCATCACCCATCATCAGGGATATATAAATCAAAACCACAATGAGATACCACCTCAAACTGGTCAGAGTGGCTAAAATGAAAGAACAGATGTTGGCCAGAATGCAGACAAAGAGGAACCCTCTTACACTGTTGGTGGAATTCACTCTCTACCACTCTGGAAAACAATATGGAGGTTCTTCAAAACAGTGTGGAGGTTCCTCAAAAAATTAAAAATAGAACTACCCTACAACCCAGCAATTGCACTTCTAGGTATTTTCCAAAGGACGCAAAATGCTGATTTTGCACATGATTGCACATGCATCCCAATGTTTATAGCAGTCCTATCAATAATAGCCAAAGTATGGAAAGAACCCAAATGTCCATTGACTGATGAATGGATAAAGAATGGATGGAATGGATGGAACTAGAGTGTATTATACTAAGTGAAATAAGTCAGAGAAAGTCAAATATTATGTGATTTCACTCATATGGAATTTAAGATGCAAAACAGATGAACATAGGGGAAGGGAAGGAAAAATAAGATAAAAACATAGAGGTAAACCATAAGAGACTCTTAAATACAAAGAACAAACTGAGGGTTGCTGGAAGGAGGTGGGTGAGGTGATCGGTTAAATGGGCATTTTTTGGAATGAGCAGTGAGTGTCATATGGAAAAAATGAATCACTGGGTTCTACTCCTGAAGCCAAGACTACACAGTATGTTAACCAACTTGAATTTAAATTAAAAAAAATAAAAATGAATAAATAAATAAAAATGAAAAATATACCTGAGTAATTTATGTCAACCAGGAAGTAGGTAAAACTCTGAATAGTACGCAAAATATAACAAATGAACCTGTGTTACAAGTAACAATATAACCACAGTAAAAAGGATGAAAAAGAAATGAACCGACCTAAATAAACTTCCTAAAAAATATTTTGGTACCATATTGTAGAGCTAAAGATAAAAATATGTAGATATTATGGTATAATTAGTAAATGTGCATTTTGTATGGCTTTTAAGTTAGAAATTCTGAAACTACCATATGTGTATAATAAAATCAGGCAAATAAAATATACAGTGGTTAATGAGGGTCACATTTCTCATTGTAGGAGAAAGGAATTACAACTAAGGAGAGGAAGAGGGTTAGAATCATGTCTGTTGTGTTGAAATAGGAGGGATTAGTATGAACTCATGGATAGATGTACAAATGTGTGTATGCAAGTGAATCAGTTATCTGTCAGTGTGCCACAGATCAACACACACTTAACAGCTTACAACAACAAATATTTATTATCTCAAGTTTTGTATGTTGGAAGTCTGGGCAGGTTTGCGGGGTCCCAGCTTTAGAATCTCGCCTGGCTGTAGCCACAGGGTTGGCAGAAAACTTTCTCATCTGGAGACTCAATGGAAAAAAATCTGCTTCTTAGCTCACCTGGGTATCAGCAGAACACATTTCCTTGCAGCCGAGGGACTGATACCTTCAGGTTTTTGCAGTCTATCACAGGGTCGCCCTCACCTCCTAGAGGCTGCCCTCATTTTCTTGCCATGGGACTCTCCATAGGCCAGTTTGCAGCATGGCAGCTGGCTTCTTCAAGGCCACAAGACAGGAAAAGAGCAAGTCTGCATGCAAATGGAGTTAAACGGAAGCAAAACCCAAGGAGCGACTTCCCTTTGCGTTTTCCATATTCTCTCATTTAGGAGCAATCCGCAGCCCCATCCACAGTCAACAGGAGGGGGTGTGCCCAAAGGCAAGAGCATCCACAGGTAGAACTTGGGGACAGTACGCCTAGAGTCTGTCCCTTATCTACAAGTGTAAGTACAAACACATTTATTTTCTCCGTCCGTCCATTTAGAAGTTATAGAAGCAAAATTAGAATGTAAATCAGTAATTTTACATCAGTAATATACAAAAGATTTATTTTTCTCTGAACACTCAAAAATTTAAAATAGACTTTGTCTTCTATGAGATATAATCACTTTGGGTAGGCTGTCCCTCCCCTTCCCCATTTTATGGCAGATAATAACATATAAAATGCTGACATGGCCTAGGGTGATATACCATACATTAAAAGTAACCAGTTTCTATTAGTGTATGGATAGCATTTTACAAAAATATATTGTACTTAATTTAAATGCTTTCGTTTTTGTGGCTTATATAATCCTACAGTCCTAATTTTACAATTAGAAATGAAATAGAATTTTTTGTAGGATTTTTATTTTCATTATACTGAATTGCATTTAAATGTAAATTCAGTTTTAAAAATCTTAGGAAACTTGATTCTTTCAGACATGTAGATATTTATAGAAATAATGATGCACAGCTTAGAGCAGGAATAGTTCTTCGAATATTAATCAGAATGGAGGGGATGGAGGTCAAGGTTTAGAAAAGGTCATAGTTAGTCCAGAATCTGGAAGAAGTTCAATGCAAGAGAGAAAAATACTGAAGCAAGACCACATAATTGTCCTGTTCATCAGTAATGACTCAAGGAGAGACACAGCTGAACCAGTGTGGCAGGCTGACCAGTAAAGGTTTTAGAAGTCACTGGCAACATAGTGCCTTGTTGCATCCCTGTAATTCACTTCTGAATTCTGAAATTGCTAGAAGTTAACATATTTTTATTTATATTAAAATTTTCTTGTCTCAGAATATGAACCGTATATGTCATTTTATGTCAGATCAGCAATTCCTAAGGGAAATTCCTTTCTAAAGGAAAGTTGATATGCGTCTATATGCACTTGAAATAAAAAATTAAAAATCAATAACAAAGGAGGACCATTTTAGTAGCAAAAAACAGACATATCAAGGCAAATAAGAGACAGCTGAAAATAAAGCATATGGTAATTGATGATTAGAAAGAAAAAGGATAGTGTCTGCACGGTTGCCTTTCTGAAATTTTCGAAGAGTCCTACACTTTCTATAAATTACAAACCATACTGGTACATTTTTCCTTTAATTTGGTGATGTAACTTGTTGATATGTGATACACACACAGTTTTGATATTAAAAAAAAACCCTGATTTATTAGATTCCCATTAGAGAAGCAGAAGTAGTGTGAGTGTTAGGGAAAGCAAATTTGCAAGAATAAGGCTACACATTGTGGGAGCAGTGGGGGGCACTCCTCTAAGTTTGCTGGTGGGCCTGGGGTCACTATTCCAGCAGAGTGATGTCTGGGGAAGAATTTAATGTGGAGTGTGGCAGAATGGGGACAAAATGGAATTTGCCGGTGTCCAAACCCGGTGGTCGCCGCCTCTAACTAACCACCATGGCATCCAGAGAGTAAAATCTTCTAATGCTTCACTTTCACCTACTAAATGTTACACATTTCATTTTTTGCTCAAATAACCCAGAATTGAAAGGAAAGATTCTTTGCAGTGTGGTATACTCGCTTAGTCAAGTTGACACCTTACGTAACAGTGCATGCTTGATGGGTAAGAAAAAGGAAACCCATGGCAGATTCCCTTTAAGTTCCTCCAGCCATATGTAGAGTGCTTGGGTGGCTATTTTGCTCTCTTGGACTTTAACAGCAGGTGTGCCGATGCAAATGGCAATTTTTTTCCCAGTTTTGAGACCTCCATATTGCAACTGAAATTAATTTTTGTAAATGAAAGAGTATCTGATACATTGGCGTTTCCTTTTTAAGCATCTCGTATGTAATAATCACCTCTTGCATAGATCCCACCACAAAATCAGTCAGTGAAGAAATCTCACCCACTAATTTGCCTTCATTATTGGAGTGTTGCTAGTGGATACAACATGCAGGAAGGAAACAAGTGTAATTTGGAGTATCAGCATCTTTTACTGTAAGGTTTCTGTAGGCTAGTTATGCAGTTTTTACAAAGCCAGAGCAATCAATTGAAAATGAAGAACAGAAAGTTTAAACAAATGTTTTGCATAATTGCACAAGAAAAATAGATTTATGTTTACATGGATATGACTTCTATTTTGCTGAACAGACCAGAGTTTTAGAGATCACGTGGCTAAGATTCAACTCCATATTTGCTTTCTGGTGGTTAAAGGTTCCACTATTTCAGAATCCAAACCATGTAACTTCCAAGAAACAGTATCAATGAAAACATTTGACAAATGTCCCTCAGAGGAAGTGTCTGTTTGCACTGAATGAAAATATTCCAGACCCATGTAAATTATGCACTGTCAGCCCTTTTCTGTATTGTGTAGCATCTTTCAGTGAGGGTTGTGAATATCTGCCCTTGTATTTCATTAGAAATAAAACTAGCTCTAAGAGCCAGTGCCTCCTGAGTTCACTTTTAGGGTAGTAGTGACTGAATGGCGCTGGGTCTGACGTTCTCTCTGTAACTCAAGTTTTCCCCTCTACTACACGATCCCTGCCAGTATGAAGAGGCCTACGTGTCTGCCTTTTCTAGGCTTTCTGTGAAACCATTCGGATTGACAGAGTAAAACAGATTATGAGAGTTTCAGTGGAAGATTTACAGACACGTTTTAGAAGCGCGTACATTTCCTCGTGTCTTTGGGAGCACCGCGGGAAATGCACGGTTACACTCTGTGGCTTCTCTGAAGCACATGGTTGTAATCTCAAGGATTAAGCTCCCCAAATGTAGGGCTTGCTATTGTGAAGTTTGTGGTAATACATGTAGACAGAGGTGTGAATTTAATACACCATTGGCTTTTCAGATGACGTGTATCAAAAAGGACATAGAGAATTGGAGAGAAAGCAAGGATATTTTGGAACCACAAAGCAGGAGTTGACTGACTCAGCTCAAGAAAGCTGAATGACTTAAGGCTCTGATCCCCGAGAGGCCCAGGGATTGGAGATACCCAGTCTCTACAAAGACTTGGATAAAGGGATTGTTTTAAAGTCTGGTTAAAGACCGCCTGGAACCACCCGGAACACTGAGAAGCTGGTTGATAGCTCCTCTCTCATCCTGGCAGAAAATCCTGGAAGATTTATTTTCCAGAGACCCTGAAACCCAAGTGATGTGGGCTGGAGCCTGAAATCGTGGTTGAAGTTAGAGGGCCTGAGTTAACAAGAGAGCGAACTGAAGGTTTGTAGAGTGAATGCTGAGCCCCCACCTCTGCTGGCACACTCACACCATCTGTGCTCACTTGGTTTCCAAAATGACGTCAGGCAGGATTTTGTCTTCCATGTAGGGAAAGGAAAAATAAACGTTTGTGACGGTTTCAGTAGGGGAGGGTACCTTATTATCCTGGGAGAAGGGACTAAATGATCCTGGATTCCTCAATGAAACATAGTGTTCAGTTAATCAGCCCCAGCTATCACATGGATATTTCACACTACTTTTGTTTTAAATTATTTATTTAAATTTTCTTATCGTTTACTTTTATTTTTTTAGTTTGTTTTATTTTTGATTTTTTAAAATTTACACCCAAATTAGTTAGCATATAGCGCAACAATGATTTCAGGAGTAGATTCCTTAGTGCCCCTTACCCATCAGCCCATCCCCCCTCCCTCAGTTTGTTGTCCATATTTATGAGTCTCTTCTGTTTTGTCCCCCTCCGTGTTTTTATATGATTTTTGTTTCCCTTCCCTCATGTTCATCTGTTTTGTCTCTTAAAGTTCTCATAGGAGTGAAGTCATACGATAGTTGTCTTTCTCTGACTGACTCATTTCACTTAGCATAATACCCTCCAGTTCCATCCATGTAGTTGCAAATGGCAAGATTTCATTCTTTTTGATGCCGAGTAATACTCCATTGTATATATATTTCACATCTTCTGTGTCCCTTCATCCATCGATGGACATTTGGACTCTTTCCATACTTTGGCTGATGTGGATGGTGCTGCTATAAACATGGGGCGCATGTGGGCTCCCTTGTCCAAGTCTGATGTCCAGGGCAGACCGAATCCTGGGTGGTCCTTGGAAAGCAATGGGCAGTGAGAAACTTACACACCCATTCACTCTTCAATCTCCGTGAGTCTTTCTTAAGAAACCCCGTGTCAGCAGATCTGATATGATAGGTGTTGTGTGGCACTGTGTTCTTTATGCATGACCTTTGGTACCATGAGAAGGTTTTCTTGGCACCCACTCCAACGTAGAATCCTAAACACAAATTAAGGAATCAGCTTTAAAAAGAAAACTTGGGGGGCGCCTGGGTGGCGCAGTCGGTTAAGCGTCCGACTTCAGCCAGGTCACGATCTCGCGGTCCGGGAGTTCGAGCCCCGCGTCGGGCTCTGGGCTGATGGCTCGGAGCCTGGAGCCTGTTTCCGATTCTGTGTCTCCCTCTCTCTCTGCCCCTCCCCCGTTCATGCTCTGTCTCTCTCTGTCCCAAAAATAAATAAAAACGTGGAAAAAAAAATTTAAAAAAATAAATAAATAAAAAGAAAACTTGGGGGGCGCCTGGGTGGCTCCATCGGTTAACCAGCTGAATCTTGATTTTTTTGGCTCAGGCCATGATCTCGCAGTTCGTGAAATCAAGCCCTGCGTCAGGCTCTGTGCTGACAGAGTGGAGTCTGCTTGGGATCCTCTCTCTCTCCCTCTGTCTCTGCCCCTTCCCTGTTTATGCTCTGTCTCTTTTTTTCAAAAACAAATAAATAAACGTAAAAAAACCCACAAAGTTCTGAGTTAAAAAAAAAAAACTTGGATATTCAAATGTCTGTTAGATACTAAGAATGCAACCATTAGAATGGATGACTTGTGACTTTTCACGGTAATTGACTTTCACTGTTCTCAAGAAATATGAGAACCAGGGAATGAGTTGATTGGAACAAAATTCCTTATTTATTAACTACTTGGGATGGAGTCACTTCCTCCATTAAAGGAAGATGAAGCAGACCCTATGATAAAATCCCTTCTCTCCTCTCCTCGCCTCTCCTCTCCTCTCCTCTCCTCTCCCCTCCCCTCCCCTCCTCTGCCCTCCCTTCCCCTCCCCTCCCCTCCCCTCCCCTCCTCTCTCCTCCCCTCTCTCTAAGAGGATATCGGATGCCCCCCTCCTGATTACCTAAGAACGTGTGGAGTCAGACTCACCACCCATTCCCTAGGCTGCAGGGCTACTAGGAGAAGACATTTCATCTGGAAGACAAACACGAGGAGGATCCCCAAATTGTAGCCACTCCTAGTGAGTTTGGAATGGAAATAGCCATTCAGGTGCAGTGAAGCATCAGTGTCCTGAAGCCTGAGTCGCCTTTTTTCCTGAGATGCGTGGGCAGAGGTGTTGACTGTCCAACCGTAGGGTCCCTTCCGCACGGTTCGAGTGCTACACAAGGATCAGCCCTGCCGCATGGACTCACCCTACGTGGTGCGTCCTTTCTGGGCGACGGCTTCCTCCGCGCCGTTCGTGGATCTGCCGGTGAGGCGAACGGAGGCCAGCGGCTCTGGGAGCCATTCCGGTGTCCCCTGGCAACATCCTCTCGTCGGCAGCCTTGCCCGATTGCCCGCAACAGCTGTGGGTGAGCGCCCTCAGTACTTTCTGGACGGGCAGTGTGTGCCTCTAGAACACGTCCTGCAAATGGCTCTCTCCCATTTGCCTCAGGAGCCCCAGATTTCACCCTGGCAGCGGCCAGCTGACGATATCTAACCACCTTCCGGTTCATCTGACAGGAATGTCACAGCATTGACAGGACCAGAGTGTACTTGGCTTGGAGAAAATCCTTTCAGGTCATGGAAGAGGACTGAGAAATAAGGACCAACCTATCCCAGACCGATCTCCGATAAGCTGATACCCCCCAAAGGAGCAGGCCTCTTGCAAAGATCCAAATTGGTTACATGTTAGCGCTTAGGCTTGTCCAGTCACTGACCTGAAAACCCAGTGCCCCGCTCCTGGTGCTTCTTTCCATGAACACGAAGCTTGCTGAAAGGCGTGAAGCCGAGGATCTCCCGGGCCACAGTGCCACTTTCCGCGAGCTGTGATCACCCTCGGGGCAGCAGCTGGATTCCCTATAATGCAGTTTTGCAGAGGCCTCACGCCCGAAGGGTGGGCGTCTCCCCCCAGAGCCTGGGGCCCACACCAGTCGTAGTGCTGAGCGAGAACTGGAATGCAGTCCGTCCGCAGCTGGGAGCCCGTCACCCAGGTGGCCCCGCGAATAAGCCCCTGCAAGTCTCAAGTCTGCTGTGTGAGCTCCTCGGCCATTCACGCTCGTCCTCGTCACATACACATAGTCAGACTGTCTGTGATCCCTAACGTCAGGACACAACGACCATCTTTTCAGACGCTGCCTCAAAACGTTCCCCCCTTCTTCCTTGACTCTTTCTCAGAGACACCTGGCAGAGACAGTCCCCACAACAAAGAGGAAGAACCGAGAAGGAGGAAGATGTGATCTCCGAGACACGGGATCCGACGCACAAAGTGGGAGCCCCTTGGAAAATGTTTAAGGGGGCCCCCAAAATAGCACCTGTTCATCCAGGGCAATAGAGAAAAAACGAGATTTAATCCTGTCATAAAGTGTCAGGTGAATTTTCTTCAAGAAGATTAAATTGACGGAATACCTGCTACATTTTAATGTGCTGCACAGAAATTTGTGCACGTGAGGCCGAACTTGGAGCAAAATACCACCCATAAATACTGCGCTTAGACCCACAACACCCCCAAGGGTGAGGAGTAGTAAACATCATGCAGTAAATTCTTCAGGGTGTTTACTGGTCATAATCATGCTGTCTTTGATTCTTAGAAGTAAAGTTATACTAGAGTCGTATTAGAGAGGTTTATAGGAGGAGTGGAAAGTGTGTGCGTGTGTGTGTGTGGGGGGGGTGCATGTGCAGAGGCCAGGCCTCATCTTTCACAGGTTGAAGTCATAACCAAACGCTGAAATTATTATTTTTTTTATTTTTTAATGAGTATTTATTTTTGAGAGAGAGAGACAAAGTATAAGCAGGGGACGGGCAGAGAGAGAGGGAGACACAGAATCCCAACCAGGCTCCAGGCTCCGAGCTGTCAGCACAGAGCCCGATGTGGGGCTCGAACTCACAAGCTGTGAGATCATGACCTGAGCTGAAGTCGGACGCTCGACCAACTGAGCCACCCAGGCGCCCCCGAACCCTGAAATTAAAAGAGAAGTTAATACGTTGACATTATATCAGAACTGTAGTTTTTAGAACTATGTCTTTAGAGACGTGACAGGCAGCTGGAAATGTCAGCAGTGACCATCCCTGATGAGCAGGAAACAGGGAAGCCGTGTAGAATGATCCGCCTGTAAACTGTGTGCTATGCTTTTAGTGAAACACACACACACACACACACAACCACTATACACAGATGTCAGCAGTGGAAAAGTCATGTTGTGAGGCAAAGAGTACCGTTGTGAAATAGAAGAGAAAGTTGGGTGATTCTCAGGAAAAGTTATTTTAGTTGTCAGGACTAGGGTAAGCACTTTGTTGTAGCTGCTCTGTGCTTGTGTCCTAATGATCTTAACAATATGCAACGGACCCTTTAATTACACTGCATGAAACCGCTGCGTTCTGGGCATCATTTATTTTTGTGTCAGCTCTCTGGCACCGAATGAATAATTGTTGCCTATTTCAAATGTCAATGAGCATTTGTTTTTATATCTTTTATAATCATAAAATTGTGTGTTTTCTAAGTCGTATTCCATGCATACATCTATTATGACAAGCTTGTGTATATTTACTTAAAACCGTTATAATTTCGGGGGCACCTGGGTGGCTCAGTCAGTTACACGTCTGAGTCTTGATTTCAGCTCAGATCGTGATCTCACAGTTCATTATATCGAGTTCCATGTTGGGCTCTGTATTGGCAGTGCAGAGCCTGCTTGGGATTTTCTCTCTCCTTCTCTCTCTGCCCCTCACCCACATGCTCTCTCTCTCTCTCTCTCTCACAAAGTAAATAAACAAAAAAATAAAATAAAGTCATTATAATTTTCTTCAGGTCGAACTTTGAAAGTTTTAATAAATGGTGTGGGAGGTCCCTAAAAGTGAACAGATGATACATTTTCCCTCCTGCGAGTAGAATTTCTAACATTTAATATTGCGTTAGAGTTGGTGAGCAGCTCCAATCCTGTGTGTTTGGGAAACATTATGCTTTATTGTCAAGAAAAATACATTCTCAAAAGAATTGGATCAGAATCCTGCAATTCCCAGTTTCAGAAGTGTGTAAGTTCAGAAAGAAGCTATTCAGGGGCGCCTGAGTGGCTCAGTCAGTTAAGTGTCCAGCTTCAGCTCAGGTCATGATCTCATGGTTCGTGAGTTCGAGCCCCGCGTCAGGCTTTGTGCTCAGAGCCTGGAGCCCGCTTCAGATCATGTTTCTCCCTCTGCCTGCCCATCTGCTGCTTGCACTCTGTCTCTCGCGTTGTCTCAAAAATAAATAAACATTGAAAAAAGAAGAAGAAGAAAGAAGCTATTCAACTTCGTTTTCAGTTTTCTCAACAAAAAGTAAATAACATCTGTCCTTGATAATTATCGTGAAGAGAAAAGAAGACAATATGTACAATGTCTAGACCGGTTCCTGATGTAGAGTATGTATTTCAAACATTTGAGATTTCCTTTTCCTTTTTTTCTTGTGCCATGGTCTTTGGGAGATTGGACTGCAGATCCTATTTTACACTTCCACTGGGGGAAACAAAAACCTGTTTTTGGAAAGAAACAGCAAACAGTGCCGGGAGAAGAGATGTGCCCAGTGCAACAAAAGCAAGCAAGTGTGCTGAGACAGTTGAGGACGAAGAGAAGAGCTTGGGGGTGGGGCAATGCAGGTTTTCTAGGTTGAGGGATGATTGAATCGCAGCCCTAGAGATAGAAACCTCTGGAGAGACTGACAGGCTTTTCTCCCGTGAGGGTCGTTTGCTCATATTCCAGGGTAGTAAAGGGGAGAAGGCCAGAACCCTTCCCTCCTGTCTCCTTTGTATCCTCCTCCAGAAAGCATTCATTTGCATTCCAGAACAAGAGTCTCTCTCCCTCCCTCTCCCCGTCGGTCCCCTCCTCCCTTTGCTTCTCTCTCCCTCCCACAGAGGAGACAGGCAGATGGGCAGTCACCCTAAGCGATCCTCAAGTCATGTAATCCCAGGGTCCTGCCCTGGGGTACAGACCACGCAGTCCATCCAGGTGAGCTGTGGACCCCCCCATCCCCCTGTGGGGACAGGCCTACGAGCTGCCGGGGCGCTTCTCTCAATGTGGCTGTGACTGTGTCCCCGGGGACAGGGGTCTGATGTCTCCTGTCAGTAGACGTGGACAAAACTGTGGCAGCCACGTTCTCTCTGCCTTTTCACTCCCCACGGAAGCGGGGGCAGAGCAGGACACCGAGGAGGCTGGGGGTGGATGTGTGAGCCGGAGGGCAGTGTGCTGTCTCGCGGGAGGAAGACACAACACCAAGGACCCTCAATGTCGTAGGCACGTGCGTTAAACTCACGTAGAAAAATTGCACCGGGAAAATGCACGGAGCCTGAGCGCCTTCGCTAGCAACCGAATAACCGTGGGCAACACAGGAAGCACGTTGCTTCTAGAATCCAAAATAACACAGCGAGCACACAGCACGCTCCAGGCACAACGGTCCTCACTTCAGAGAGGCGCTCTCGTGGCAAATGAGGGGAAGACCAGTGCTTCTGTAGCCCGGGGATAAAAAGGAGCAGTTAACGCCAGAACTTACTGTAAGTCGTTAACATCTGCAGTAGTGTATTTAAATTTATGTCACTTATTCACCACTGTCCGTCGAAACGACCTCTCTCCTTCCATGTGAATCTGCTGATGAGACCTCACCTCGATTGCTCTCACGTTAACAAAGCTGTAAGTCATTGTCCCTAACTGCCTTTTTCAGTTTCGGTGAAGGGAGCAGACGCGACGCTTGACAATTAATGTGAATACACTGTACTTGGAAATTGTATGAATTTTCCTAACTTTTCTATAATTGCCTTGGCTTTCCCTTGTCCAAGTGCCATTTTCACTTTTCCCACAGTATTTGCTTTCATTTTTAGAGCAGTATTTCTTTACACATTCACATGCCTGCGGTTGATAGAGTAAGCTAATTACAATAATAAGGGCAGCTGGCCTATAAGTTGTAGCAAACTTGTAGGCACAGCAGTGCATGGGGGTTATAAAGCGTGAAGCTTCTTCTGGCACATTCCTCATGCCTTGAGCTCCCTTCAGTAGAACCTACCAACAAAATGGAACTTTAAATCTAATTAGCTAAGTGGGAGTTAGTCGAGGTAGCATCTACTTTGACTTTTTTTGTTGTTTATTTTTTTTTGGGGGGGGGGCAGGGGCAGAGAAAGGGAGACACTGAATCCGAAGGGGGCTCCAGGCTCTGAGCTGTCAGCACAGAGCCCACTGCAGGGCTCGAACCCACAAACCGTGAGATCGTGACCTTAGCCGCAGTCAGACGCTTAACCAACTGAGCCTCCCAGACACGCCATCTACTTTGACTTTGACTTCATGTTTACATTTCTGTAAATTAATTCATATTATCATGTCACCATTTTCCACTGCACTTGGCATACATAGACAATAAATGTTTATCAAATGACGGATGGAATCCCCATTTGGCACTGAGAAAAAAGGCTTGTGGAGGCTCAGTCCCAGGCCCAGTATTATACCATCAGTAACGGTGGTATTAGGACTCCACCCTAAATCTGGCCCCAAGCCCATGTTCTTCAGGACTATGTTGTGCTAAGCTCCTACTTGAAACTTAAGGTTTCTCAAATTCTCCATCATCACTACTTAGTTTGGAAATACAGTGTTATTAATAAGACTGATAGCAGTTAATGAAATTTATGATTTTGTAAATATTTAAAATAGGGATTTTCAACCTAGATAAATCCATGCAATTTGGGGGAAAAAATGACTTCACAGCCTCTCTCTCTCTCTCCATCTTTTTTTTAATTTTTTTTTTTTTATTTTTTAACGTTTTATTTTTGAGACAGAGAGAGACAGACCATGAACGGGGGGAGGGTCAGAGGGAGGGAGACACAGAATCTGAAACACGCTCCAGACTCTGAGCGGTCAGCACAGAGCCCGATGCAGGGCTCGAACCCATGAACCACGAGATCATGACCTGAGCCCAAGTCGGATGCTCAATTGACTGAGCCACCCAGGCGCCCCCCTCTTTTTTTTTTATGGGGAAGTCAAAACAGAGTAATGTGCCACTTGTCTCTGAGAAACTGTCTATGGTTTTTGTATAAATAGGTAGAAGAATATATTTAAAAACTCAAGTGCTGTGAAAAATAAAAGCAGACGCAATTACAACCAATCTAACAAATCTTTTTTTTTTTTAATTTTTTTAAATGTTTATTCATGTTGGAGAGAGAGAGAGAGAGAGAGCGAGAGAGGATGAGTGGGGGAGGGGCAGAGAGAGAGGGAGACACAGAATCAGAAGTAGGTTCCAGGCTCTGAGCTGTCAGCACAGAGCCTGAGGTGGGGCTCAAACCAATGAACTATGAGTTCATGACCTGAGCTAAAGTCAGACACTCAAGTCACTGAGCCACCCAGGCACCCCTCACAAATCTTTCTATAATGGAAGGCAAGGTAGTTATTCCAAATATTTAAAAAAAAAAACATTTTCCATTTGTATTTTTTATTTGCCAAAGCAAATATAATTAGAGCACTTCCCGTTTTAGAAAACACTCTATCTCTGTTCTATCTGATGCTATAAAGCAGATTTTAGAAATATATAGTTAAATATGTACTTCTTGCATATTGTATGCAACTTTGATACCAGGAAAAATCTTACGTTGTTAGTTTGTTGATTTAACATATTAGTTCCTCTGGAGAAGATATTTCATACACAAAGGGGCAAAACAAAGTCCACTCAAGTTATGTTCCGTGGTAATAGACTTCCACCAAAGGCATATTTTATTGTAACAGTGTTGGTGAAAACTTGGCATAATTTATGTGCATTATTCTTATCCCCACTAAAGGATGGTCCCTTATTCCTGGAAGAGCAAAAATTAGGTCATTTGGTGTAGTGACGTGCTGCCATTTCTCAAGAACTTACAGTCTGAAACAAAGAGTGTTTTATGTTTCTCCTTTTGTTTAAAATTTTAAGCTCATATTTTCTGTGACATCATTCTTTACGTTATTTGTCCGCTTTAATCAGTGTGAGCTAGTGTCTTTACTACCTCAGTACCCGGTACATGCTTGTATCATTCGTGTTATAGTGTATTGTGATTAACTGTTGGCGTGCATCCCTCTTACTAGACCCGAGCAACCCAACAGAATGGATGGGAATATTCTATATCTGTGCTGTCACTCCCCACATGTTGACTGCTTTGCATTTGGAATGTAGCTAATTCAAATGAGAAAGTGGATTTTTTAATTTTAGTAAATTTTTATTGATTTAGATGCCATTCTTGGCTAGGGTCCATCATATTGGACAGCATAATGTTAGAACATAAACTCTTCAACTATGTTTTGTTTTTAATTTAAATTGACTAGGATTTTATAAAACAGTTTGATGAACAGATATTCCAGACTAGAGCTGGAGGATTCACTTAATATATGACCAAGATATTTCTTTTTTTTTTTTTAATTTTTTTAATGTTTATTTATTTTTGAGAGAGAGAGAAAGATTCAGAACACAAGCAGGGGAGGGGCAGAGAGAGAGGGAGACATAGAATCTGAAGCAGGCTCCAGGCTCTGAGCTGTCAGCACACAGAGCCCGATGTGGGGCTCGAACCCACAAACTGTGAGATCGTGACCTGAGCCGAAGTCAGACACCTAACCGACTGAGCCACCCAGGCGCCCCTGACCAAGATATTTCTAACCCAACTCTTGGTAAATATAAAATTTCCTTTAACCTCCATGTATTTGGAGGCTTTCCAAATTTTTTCTTGTGGTTGATTTCAAGTTTCATAGTGTTGTGATCTGAAAATATGCATGGTATGATCTCAGTCTTTTTATACTTGTTGAGGGCTGTTTTGTGACCCAGTATATGATCTGTTTTGGGGAATCTTCCATTTGTACTCGAGAGGAATGTATATGCTGCTGCTTTAGGATGTAAAGTTCTGAATATATCTGTTACGTCCAATGTGTCATTCAGAGCTGTTGTTTCCTTATTGATTTTCTGCCTAGATGAATTTCTGCCAAGGATTTTCTGATCCTTGCTTTAAGTTGAGTATTAAGGTCACCTACATCTATAGTGTTATTATCAATACATTTGTTTATGTTTGTGATTAGTTGATTTATATATTTGGGTTTCCACGTTGGGGGCATAAACATTTACAATTGTTAGCTCAGACTTTAACCTGAATTACAGAGAGGTAATCATCAAGAAAGCATGGTATTGCCACAGAAACAGACACATAGATCAATGGAAGAGTAGAGAATCCAGAACCGGACCCACAAATACATGGCCAGCTAATCTTCAGCAAAGCAGAAAAGAGTATCCAATGGAAAAAAGACGGTCAAATTTAGTATGGTGCTGGAAGAACTGGACAGCGACATGCAGAAGAATGAACCTGGACCACTTTCTTACACCAGACACAAAAATAAACTCAAAATGGATGAAAAACCTAAATGTAAAACAGGAGACCATCAAAATCCTAGAGGAGAACACAGGCAGTAACCTCTTTGACCTCAGCCACAGCAACTTCTTACTTGACATGTGTCCAGAGGCAGGAGAAATAAAAGCAAAAATGAACTATTGGGACCTCATCAAGATAAAACGCTTCTGCACAGTGAAGGAAATAGTCAACAAGGCTAAAAGGCAACCTATGGAATGGGAGAAGATATTTGCACATGACATATCAGATAAAGGGTTAGTATCCAAAATTTATAAAGAACTTAACCAGATTCAACATCTAAAAAACAAATAATCCAGTGAAGAAATGGACAGAAGTCATGAATAGACACTTTTCCAAAGAAAACATCCAGATGGCAAACAGACACATAAGATGCTCAACATCGCTCATTACCAGAGAAATATAAATCAAAACCACAATGAGATACCACCTCACAACGGTCAGAATGACTAAAATGAACAACTTAGGAAACAACAGGTGTTGGCGAGGATGTGGAGAAAGGGGACCCCTATTGCACTGTTGGTGGGAATGCAAACTGGTGCAGCCACTCTGGAAAACAGTGTGGAGGTTCCTCAAAAAATTAAAAATATAACTACCCTCTGACCCAGAATAATTGTATTACAAGGAATTAATGCAGTAATTGCATTACTAGGAATTTATCCAAAGGATGCAAAAATGCTGATTTGAAAGGCCACATGCACCCCAATGTTTATAGTAGTGTTATCAACAATAGCAAAGTGTGGAAAGATCCAAATGTCCATTGACTGATGAATGGATAAAGAAGAGGTGATGTAACACACACATGCGTGCGCACACACACACACACACACAATGGAATACTACTTGCCAATGAAAAAGAATGAAATCTTGCCATTTGCAACAATATGGATAGAACTGGAGGGTATTATGCTAAGTGAAATAAGTCAGAGAAAGACAGATATCACATGATTTCCTCATACGTGGAATTTGAGAAACTTAACAGATGTTTATAGGGAAAGGAAGGAAAAACAAGACAAAAGCAGAGAGGGAGGCAAACCATAAGAGACTCTTAAATACAGAGAACCAAACTGAGGGTTGATGAGGGTGGGGTAGATGGGTGAGGGGCGTTAAGGAGGGTACTTGTTGGGGAGAGCACTGGGTGTTACATGTAAGTGATTAGTCGCTGGGTTCTCCTCAAACCAATAGTACACTGTTAACTAACTTGAGAATAAAATTTAAAAAATAAATTAAAAAATTTCCTTTACAGGTAACATGGGGGCACTTGGGTGGCTCAGTTGGTTAAGCATCTGACTCTTGATTTCAGTGCAAGTCATGATCCCACAATTTGTGGATTTGAGCTCTGCATCACTGAAAGTGTGGAGCCTGCTTGGGATTCTGTCTCTCTGCTCCTGCCCTGCTTGCACACACACACACACACACACACACTCTCTCTCTCTCTCAAAATAAATAAATAAACTTAAAAAAAAGGTAACAACAATTATTGGCCTTTCAGTATTGGAGAAGAAACATATCATCTTACGTTACATTCTGTGTACATAAAGGAAATGGCTTACAAAATAACCAATACTTGTAATTTCAGTTGAAGTTTGAAAAACATTATTTTCCATTGCTAAATATACCGTAATTCACACTGAAAATTATGTGTATGCAAATTTTGTATAAATTTATAGATATATGTATAAATACGTCAGTCATATATGTGGTTTATATTATATATGTTAAACATATATAATATATATATTCCATGCATCTTACTGAATTATTTTATTATTTTAATTTTTTAAATGTTTATTTATTTTTGAGAGAGAGAGTGTGTGTGTGAGTGGGGGAGGAACATAGAGGAAGATGCAGAATCCAAAGCAGGTTCCAGGCTCTGAGCTGTCAGCACAGAGCCTGATGCAGGGCTTGAAACCATGAACTGTGAGATCATGACCTGAGCCAAAGTCAGACATTTAACTGACTGAGCCATCGAGGTGCCCCTTGCTGAGTTATTTTAAAACACAGTTTAAATTTCAATTAGTTTTTCCACTGGATCATATTCCTCTAAGTGATATTTGCTAATTTTATTCTCTGTGTTGCATTTTGTCAGACATCTCTGGGTTGTGGAGGTCATAAATTACCTAGTTTGTATATTTTTGTTTTCTTTATGTTTCTTACGGAAATCTATGTTTCTTAGAGAAAGGCATTGATAATTATAGGTTTAAATCAATATTATAGTAATTTTTGTTGATTTAAGCTAATACATTTTAATTACTCCCAAGACTCTAGGAAATTTGAGATGACATACATTGAAATGAAATACTACAATAGAGTAATAAAAATTAATGTGACTAAGCAATTTTACTTAGTATGGATTTCCAAAATTGGTGAAAATGTACAATAATTTTATTGGCATTTTCAATGACAGTATCACCCCAAATTTACCAAGTCAAAAATTAAAAAATAGTAGGATGTGGAGAATATTAAAAAGACACAATATTATAAAAAAAAAGGGGGGGGAAACCCAGAAAATTAAAAGTGTGCAAACTCTTGCTTTAAGGGCATACTTTCAAAATTGCACTTGGTATAATATATAGTCATAAATGGCAAACAACCTTTTACAAGCAGATGTGATTAAGACTGACCTACACATGCCATAAGCTATGCTCTTATAAGAAATTATTTCCAGATATTTTTCTCAGGCTTACTGGGATTGCTGGGGGGAGGGGGTACTGGAATATAGACCATAAGGCAAGCGTTTCATCCTATGTGGATTAAATGGCAACTTTACTGTGTACAAAGACCAGGGCTTAGACATCTTCACCTATTTTATAAGTATGATATTGGTGCTTTCCACTCAATAATCTCTCAAAAAAAGATGATGCTATACCTCATTATTAGAACTATTACTTCTGCAAAATGACAAAAAAAAAAAAAGAAAAGAATTGTCAGAGGCATTGTACCTTAGAGATTGTCATAAAAACAGGCAGCAGATCAGAGGGACAGAATTGGGAGCCCAGATGTAAAGTCACACATATACGGACGATTTATTTAAGACAAAGGAGTCAAAAACATACACTGGAATGTCTTTCTTCAGTAAAAGTTTCTTCAATAAATGGTGCTGGGAAAACTGGACAGCCATATGCAAATAAAGAAACTAAACCACTATTTTGTACCTTATACAAACATTAACTCTAAATGGATTAAAGATTTGAAAGTAAGATCTGAAACTATAAAATTCTTGGAAGAAAAGATAAGTGGTAAGCTCTTTGACATCAGTCTTAGCAATGTGTCTGTGGCTCTGACATCAGAGACGAAGGAAATAAAATATGAATAAGCGGGATGACATCAAACGAAAAAGCTTCTGCACAGCAAAGGACATGATCATCAAAACAAAAGGGGAACCTATTGAATGGGAGAAGATATTTGCAGATCACATATCCAAAATGGGGTTAATATCCATACTATATAAAGAATTCATACAACTCAATAATAAAAAAGCGAACATTGTGATTAAAAACTGGGCAAATATCTGAATAGACACTTTTTTCTAAAAGAGACCTACAGGTGGCCAACAAGCGCAGGAAAAGATGCTCAACGTTATTAATTGTTAGAGAAATGCAAATTACAATCACAGTGAGGTATTGCCTCACACTTGTCAGAATAGCTAAAATCAAAAAGATAATAAATGTTTGCAAGAATGTGGAGGAAAAGGAAACTTCCTGTACTGTTGGTGGAAATGTAAATTGGCACAGCCACTACGAAAACCAGTATGGCGATTCCTCAAAAGTAAGAACAGATCTACCATATGATCCAGCTTTTACACTTTGAGGTACTTATCTGAATCATATGAAAACACTAATTTGAAAAGATATATGCACCCCTATGTTCATTGCAACATTATTCACAATAGTCAAGATATGGAAGCAATCTAAGCATCCGGTGTTCATCAATAGATGAATGTACAAAGAGGTTGTGGGGTGTGTGTGTGTGTGTGTGTGTGTGTGTGTGTGTGTGTAATGAAATACTACTCACATAAAGAATGAAATCTTGCCATTTGCAACAACATGGATGGACCTTGAGGGTATTATGCTAATAAGTAAGACAGAAAAAGACAAATACTACATGATTTTGCTCATATGTGGAATCTAAAAAACAGACAAAATAATACAAAAACTCATAGATACAGAGAATACACCAATGGTTACCAGAGGGAAATGGGGTTGGGATGGGCAAAATGGGTGAAAGGGGTCAATTGTATGGTGATAGATGGTAAGTAGACTTTTAGTGGTGATCCCTTTATAGTGCACACAGATGTCAAATTATAATGTTGTACCCCTGAAAGTTATATAATGTTATATACCTCAAAAAAATAATTGTCTGAGTCATGACATTTTAGAGATTATTGAAATGTACTTCCAAGAGAGAGATACAAAATATAATATTACAGAAAATAATGGGATAATTATGGAATAATTGCCTATTATCATGACCTTATGGCATTCACATTACCTCTATTCATTCTAGAACTGTGGAATACCAGCTCTGTGTCAGATGCTTTGATATGCCCTGGGATATAATAATACTAATAACAGTATACTTTCCCTTAAGAGTTTGCGTTCCAGTTAGGGAGAGGCATGTGAGCATACTAATATACAGGTGTTATGGTAGGAAGGTATATACATGAGTGATTCCATTTTATTCAGGGACAACACGGGTAGTGGGGTAAAAGTACTTCCTCAAGAGGGTAACATTGGTGCCGAGTCCTGTAAGGTGGTTGTGCTTACCTGTAGACAAGGTGGGAGAGGGCTTTTCAAGATTGAAGGAGCAGAGAGAGCAGGGACAGAGTATGTGAGCGAGACATGAAATGGTGTGTTGGAGGAACAGCAAAGACTTTGAGTTCATTCTTCTGTTAGACTGAGACCTATGTGGGCATCGCGAGGACAGGAAGTGCATCAAGACGTACAGTGTGAAATTTTAAAAAGAAAATGAAACTCTGGGAACTGATAGGGACACGTGTCCTGGAGGACCTTGAGTGTGACACTAACAAAGTCAGATCATAGCCAATGACAAGCCTACTTCTTTGTTCGCAAAGAGCATATTCTGACGCGAAGGGAAGTGATTTGATGAAAACTGTACTGGGAGCATATCCTCTTTATTCTTAAAGCAGCATTTTCGTGCTTTATTTCCCCCTCACTTAACTTTTCCTTTTTCAGTACCTTTCTTTAATACTCTGGGAGAAAACATTGCCTGTATTAAAAACCCTTTTACTGTGGAAATGAGATAAGTCACCTTCACAGCCCTTGAAGCTTTCAGGCAGCTGCAATTCATAGTCAAGAGGTGATTTTTGCACCAGGGTCGTTGCACGGGGAGCATGTTTTATGATTGGTCTTGGCACAGTGTGAGAAACATGGGCACCCAATGAACTAAAAGTCCGCTCTGCTCCAAAGGCACGGATTTCTCCAACAGGTGGCCACGCACGCCATTTGGGAGCCTGCCCCTGAAGTAAGCAGATCGCGTACTGTGGTCAAGGCAAAACATAGGTGTCCTGAAACTTGAAGGAGAAAATAAATTTCTTCTTTTTTTTTTTTTGAGCGAAGCCGGTATACTAAAATAGAAGTCGGTTAAGCAACAATTAACCTACTTGCGAAAACATAGTTGAAAAGTAACATGGGGGCACCTGGGTGGCTTGGTTGATTAAGCATCCAACTCTTGATCTCCGCTCAGGTCATGATCTTACGGTCTTGAGATGGAGCCCCACGTCAGACTCTGCACTGGTGGCACAGAGCCTGCTTGGGATTCTCTCTGTCTCTGTCTTTCTCTTTCTCTCTCTCTCTCTTTCTCTGCCCACACACACTGTCTCTCAAAATAAATAAATAAACTTAAAAAGTTAAAAAAAATAGAAAAATAATATGGTGATGTTCAGTAACTACAAATTTCACTTTGATATCTTGGAAAGCCGCCTCATATAGATGACTACAAAAACAGCACATTTCATCTAGATTGAGGAATCGACATTGCATGCCATCTACTGTAAAAAACAAATCCGTATATGTAATGGTCAAGCTTGTGTGAAAAGCTAGAGGTGAAGGGTAGGGCCCTTCTTCCCATCACCGAGGGCAGCAAACCATTGCACAGTTTACGGAGCCCTGTGAGTGGTATGGACAAAGTGAGAGGGTGGGCGGACAGCACCCACCAAACCGTGTTGAAATGACTCGATATCAGTTCTGTGTACAGATTAGGGAAAATGACAGGTCTTTGTGTTTTAGTAGGTGTTTGCCTGGAATACTGGTGTGGGGTTTCTTACCTTTAGAACTAGGTAATAGTCACTCGGTGAGGGCTTGGATGAACATCCTTGAATTTAGGGCCTCGTCCAAAGAGTGAGGTAGCCCTTAATGGGAATCACTGTTTAATAAGCCCCTGGAGAATTGTTTTAAAATTGGATGAGTGCTGGAGACTCCTAGAATTTTCGACAGCACACACCTGGTGAAACTCTCTTGTGCAATTGCAAATCTGGTTCAGCCCCCTGGCAGGAGGGCGCTGAAATTTTGCCAAACCTCTGAAGGGACTGCCATGGAATGCCTATTATTTGCATATTTTAGACTTACCGGACCTACCACCCAAGGTGCGTTTTCTGTTATCGGTGAAAACATAAAACGTATCTAACTGGGTGTGCTTCAGCCAACTGAAATTCCTCACCGAAATTCTTAACTGAAATTCTTCATTTAAATCAGAATTGTTTAAGAATACTGCATCAGTATAAATTGAAGAAAAATGTCTCCTTAGATTTTGCAAATTAATGATAGATTTGGCAGCTGAACCCATTTCTGTAGCGTTCCAGTTTGGGTGGAATTGGGAGACAAAGTGTGGGGTGCGTGGCTTCTGTGCAGACATCTGCTTTGGTTTAAATGTTTAGTTAGACCTGTTTCAGCGTACAGCCCATATATCATCTGGTCTCCGTACCATGAGAGAAAAAGCGTCGTTGCCACGATTCGGTGAAGAAATTAAAGACCCGAGTGCCAGAGAGAACTGCTTGCCAGCGTCTCTGACGGACTCCGGGCTTGAACCGGAGCCTTTTTGCCTTCACATCCAGGATCTTTCCTCTCTTTCTTGGCGAAGGGACTGCACATCCTGGTTTTCCTGGGACATTTCTGGTGCATGTATGCCTGCTGTTCTGAGAGCATGTTTAACACTGTTCCGTTTCCCTTTTAAAAGTACCCTGACTTAGGGGCGCCTGGGTGGCGCAGTCGGTTAAGCGTCCAACTTCAGCCAGGTCACGATCTCGCGGTCCGTGAGTTCGAGCCCCGCGTCGGGCTCTGGGCTGATGGCTCAGAGCCTGGAGCCTGTTTCCGATTCTGTGTCTCCCTCTCTCTCTGCCCCTCCCCCGTTCATGCTCTGTCTCTCTCTGTCCCAAAAATAAATAAACGTTGAAAAGAAAAAATTAAAAAAAAAAAAAAAAAAGTACCCTGACTTAGAAGATGGAGGGGTCCTGCTTTGATGTCCCCAGTAAACTATTCATAACAGCATCCCTGCACCCCCCCCCTCCCCGCGCCAGGTATCCAGTGTTACGCTGACTTTTGCACAGAGAGGCTTCAGGAATCCGGAGGTGGGGGCTGACATCCTGGGCTCTCCTCCTGGAGCCCAGAGAGAATCCCCAGATCATCTTAGTCCTGGCCTTGATCTGAATCGCTGGGGCTGTCACTGTAAGCAGTGTTTGTGCTGTTGCAAGTAACAGGACCTAGAATCAAACTTCTTTAAATGAGGGATTCAGTACTGTTCATATAACTAAGAGACTCAAAGGCAGAAACTGGGGCTATGAACAAATGAAGAGCCTCCAACAAGGTCTCTCCCCCACCCCCCACCCCATCCTCTTCCTCCTCTCTCCCTCTTCCTCCTTTTTAAATTATTTTATTTTTTTCTTTTAATGTTTACTTAGTTTTGAGAGAGACAGAGCTCAAGCGGGGGAGGGGCAGAGAGAGAGGGACACAGAATCCGAAGCAGATTCTAGGCTCCGAGCTGTCAGCACAGAGCCCGAAGCGGGGCTTGAACTCACAGACCATGAGATCAATACCTGAGCCGAAGTCGGACGCTCAACAGACTGAGCTCCCCCAGCACCCCTCCCCTTTGCCCCCCTTTTCCCATCTCTCCTGCTTTCTCTATCTCTTGCCTCTGTTTTCCTCTGTAGGTAGACTCCTTCGGTGTACTGAAGAAGGGCGCCAGCAGCTGTCGTTATAAATGACAATGGGTATGCTGTTGCCCTTAATACTAGCCCCGGCTCTGGGCTGATGGTCCTGAGAGTGTGGGCGGGTGGCTTTCCCAGAGGGAAATGAGAACGACGGAGGGGGAATGGACGTTGGCAGGCAGACACAGCGGCTGTTTACTATCCCGCTTCTTTGTGGAATTAAAAATGAATCATCTGAGATGGAAATTGTAGTGTGAGAGGTGCATAATTTTCTAGCAAATTGCATGACTAAATCTTCACCACGGTCAGTTTCTGGAAGAGAAACGAAGCAGCCCAGGGACTCCTCACACTCACAGGCCCACCACTGCGGGTGCACTTGCCCCGGAGACATGAACGCGGCTCCCGTGAGTGCGGTCGAACCCAGAACAGAGCATTCTCCCCTAGCCAAAGCCTTCACCCTCTCACTCTGAGAACGGAGGCCAGAGTTCCCAAACACGGCGCCTGCCATCCGCCTGGTCTTCTGAGTCACATCCAAGCCTGGCCAAACCCGCCTGCTGAGGATCACGGTGGCTGAGGGTCAGCTCATGAAGATCACCTCTGAGGGTCTGGGGCTTGATTGCAGCCACTTTTACGCTCCTGGCATCGTCCCCTGCTCTGCCAGCTCCCCCAGCGTGTATCCAAATGGGTGAATAGTAAATACTTGTTAAGCTAAAAAGCACCTTAGAGTCTAATAGTTTCTTCAGATACAAAAAGAGACTAAAAACGCCACATTATCCCAGGGCCAGTGTTGCACTTTATAGACACACTTAACACTAACAGGAGTTGTGTTAGTTTCTTGTCTGCCAGGGAAATTCACAAAGGAGTCCAGTCCCCATGATTGTGTAACATGTAACTCATTCATCCATTCATTCATTCACTCATTCATTCATATAACACATATATCACATGCCACCGTTGTGCTAAATCCAGATTATCTGATTAGTGATAGAATCTCTAGGTCCAGAGTAAACTGAACCTTTTTTTTTCTCCTTTGCTGAGGCACATGTACCAAAAGAATGTGACAAATATTTTTTTTTTTTATTTTTTTAACGTTTATTTATTTTTGAGACAGAGACAGAGCATGAACGGGGGAGGGGCAGAGAGAGAGGGAGACACAGAATCTGAAACAGGCTCCAGGCTCTGAGCCGTCAGCACATAGCCCGATGCGGGGCTCGAACTCACAGACCACAAGATCGTGACCTGAGCTGAAGTCGGACGCTCAGCCGACTGAGCCACCCAGGCGCCCCAAATATTCTTAATCAGATGTGAACATCACAATCAGATTGGAAGTTCTGTCAGAAAAATTCCTGGGTCCAACCCCTGAAAGTGTGTGACCCAAAGGTTTGGGTAGGCCCTGAGGTATATATGCTTTTAGGATTCTTCCAGATTTTCTTTTTGACACACACCCTGATGGAATGTGAATATTTTGTTTGAAGATGCTCCGTCTGTAATAACACTCCAGATCTGTGCTCTCCAGGTTCTGAGGCAGCCAGGGATCTCGATACACTTGCTGGCCCTCCGCTCAGTTGGCCTCTGTGGTATTCGAGTTGCAGGTGTGGCCCCATCTGAGATGCTGCTGGACACGGCCAGGGGTCCAGGGAAATCTGAAATCCCTCAGACTGTGCAGTTAAGGAAGAGTTCTGAGTAATGCCACGCTTTGTTTTGTTACGATCAGAGTAAATCTATGGGCTTTGCTTTGTTGCCATTTTCATTTGGACGTAACATATTTCCTAAATGTTGGATTATATTAGGCAGACAACAATGGGGAAAGAAAATGAAACATTAATGTTAGCCAGGAACATTACAATAATCTGTCTTCTCCTTCTTTCTTTTTCCTTCCTTTTGCTTAAACATGACTGAAAGACTCGGGGCGGGGGAATGAATTTGAGGAATTATGATTAGGAAACTCAGAGCTGGAACAGCCCTTCACACAATATGAAATAGGAACTTAAGAGATTCTCTTCGTATCTAGATCTGATCTCACACTTTTATTGCAGACGGCTTCTCCTCATATGTAGTTCAATGAGCTGGGAAATAACTTCAGTCAGTTATAGGCTTGCACTGAACACCCTCAAAAGGATATGGACTGGGAGATGGAGAAGTTGGTCCCCAAAGGTAGGTGTGTGTGTGTGTGTGTGTGTGTGTGTGTGTGTGTGTGTGTGTGTGAATTTTGGAGGAGCTGGTAAGGCAGTGCCCATGTTCTGCAAGTGCCCATCCTACACGGAGAGCAGATGTGGGGAACGTGACCCAGCAGAGGCCCCATGCCTTCGAATGCTAACCATACAAACAATTAGTAGGGTAACAAGGTCTCAAAGGAGCCTTTTCACCATTTGGCTTCATCGGCAAGTACTGTCTGTCTGGTGTGGCGTCTTACAAGGCCTCCAGAGTTCGCAGGAAAACACTGCCCTCATTACGTAGAAAATTCCATCGCGGCACTACACACAGACCTCACAGATCTGTAGTATTTATTCAGCCGCACGCACAGTGTATCTGTTTTGTTGTTGTGGCACTGATAGAGACTTTGTCCTGTCACCACTGTGACCCCTGAATATCGTTGCAGTTACTACATTTTGGTATCCGGAAAGTTGGAGCAGAATGTTTGTATCATGCGCCTTTTGGCCACTGATGTTACAGTAATCCTCTAATGACACCAAAATCTTGTGGTGATTTGAGGCTCTTCTTCTTTACAAAAAATTTTTTTAAGTTTATTTATTTTGAGGGAGAGAAAGAGCCAGTGGGGGAGGGCAGAGCGAGAGGGAAGGAGAATCACAACCAGGCTCCGTGGGGACAGCGCTGACATTGGATGTGGGGCTCAACCATGGGAACTGTGACATCGTGACCTCAGCCACGACCAGGAGTCAGAGTCTTAACCTCCTGAGCCACCCAGTGCCTCCCAATTTTTCTTCTTAAATTCCCTTCCCCCCCTCATTCCCCTTCCCCATCATAAATCTGCTCTCTTCATTGTGCACCAGGAAATTTAAGGTTTTTAATTTTGTGGTTAATCCAAATAGTAGTTTCACCCAGATATCAAGCAGAACAATGGTTTCCTTTCGTATTTGTCCACTAGGGAACCTAGTATAAAAAGGGAAGCGTATGGGGCGCCTGGGTGGCGCAGTCGGTTAAGCGTCCGACTTCAGCCAGGTCACGATCTCGCGGTCCGTGAGTTCGAGCCCCGCGTCAGGCTCTGGGCTGATGGCTCGGAGCCTGGAGCCTGTTTCCGATTCTGTGTCTCCCTCTCTCTCTGCCCCTCCCCCGTTGATGCTCTGTCTCTCTCTGTCCCAAAAAAAAATAAATAAAAACGTTGAAAAAAAAAATTAAAAAAAAAAAAAAAAAGGGAAGCGTAGCATGTGTTTTTTGTTATAGGTGCATCTGTCTACGTTTTAATGCTGTTAAGTAAAAATGTGTTTTCTAACTGATACCAAAGGAAACTTGCTTGTCATTCTTTCTTTTCCTCTTGTCTTCAGTTTCCTTTTTCCTTCTTTTCTTCTTTCTCTTTCTCCCCATAGTATTATCTTATTAACTTACGGCTCTCCTTAGAAGTGTTGGCATTTTGCTAGAGAGGAAGTTTGGTAATTCATATCACATTAGGTGAAGGAAGTTACATGAATGCGGGTCACATCAGAAGAACCGTGTAAGAGGGTCATTAAGAGCACAGATTCCAGCTCCAAACTGCCTCTGCGGAATGCTGCTTTTCTGCAGCTTGTTGGCTCTATGACCTTGGGCAAGTTATTAAGTCTTTGTGTGCTTACAATGCCCCCTCTGTAAAAATGGGCAAAATAAAATTACATTCATCATAGGGCTGTTAAAGGCATTGAATACGTACGGTGCTTAGAATCGTGCAAGAATATTATGTATAGTACTAACCACTATCATAAATGTACATAATAATAAACCATTATTATAAGGTACTGTCACATCTCTACATTACTTTGTCATGCTGGTAGAACTGCATTCATATATTATAAATTAATAAAGGTAAAACTATGCCTCAACTTTGCATAAAGGTAGGAATATATTGTTCAAAAAACAAGCACACAAAAACCCCGAAGTAATGGGAGTATTCTAGAAATGTTCGTGGCTGACAGATAACAACACAGACTGATTGGAGTTACCCTGCCATTTGTATCTGTGAGAGTCAACAAGGCAATAATTACAAATTGGATTTTCAAGAAGCCCAAAAACGATAACCAGTGCTTAGGATTAGTACGAATATGTTGTGACAAATGTGATGGGTACTTGTGCATGTTAAAGAGTCGGCTGAAGCGACTGTGTGTGCCAGAATATTCTGAAACCACAGCAGAAATAAAGTGGGGTCGCTTCACTGAAATGTGATCGTAGGTTCCACTTTGGGGCCCTGGTGATACAAAAAGTTGAAAACTTGCAACTAATAAGCAGTAAAGCATGCTAAATGAAGCCAAAATATAATCTCACAAAAATTTTAAGGTATTATTCATGAGAGGGCAGGATATGCATTTTAAAATGTGAAAGTATATCCTGAGGAACAAAAGGTTGAACCATATATCTATTATAATCATCTCAAGTCTATGTCGGATCATTTAGCTGAGGAGCTGAAAATAGCTTTTCCTCCTGGAATTCTCTGTCTTTTCATAACTGGTGAGTCTTTTTTCCCCCCTCTGTTCTGCCTCCTCACTTAAAATTTTCTCATCATGAGCATAGGTCTTACACAGTAAGTTGTTAATTTTCCTGCCCTGTCCAAAGTGGAGTTCTCTCTCCTAGAAACTGACCGACAATTTGCATTTGAGTGGTTATTAGGGTAACGTAAGAATGGATTTATGCATAATTCTATCAAGAATGTAAGTGCCAATTTTTAGAAATCAAAGCTTGCCAAAGATAGGATACTTTTATGTAAGTACATATGAGGAAGTATATCTGAAAATTTATTTCTGCCTAATAGTATTTAGGAAAAATGGAAATTTTTATATTAAAAATATTGTCTAACTACCTAGATGTTTTACATTGGATAAATAGCCTGCCTATGAAAGGAACCAAAACATTTATGTGACACTTAGCACACAGACAAGACATGAAAAAGAAAATCATGCAGGAAAATAACAGATTCCTCCTGAGACGACATTTCGCAGGAAGGGCTGCTTACGTAATTTTGATGCTCCCTTTGGGCTCAGAATGTGTGGTGTGTACACAGAGGTCTCATCTGTATGCAACAATGCTTGAAGGACTTGCGTCTGTGTGTGCATGATGTGTATACGTATGTGTGTGGGTTTTTTTTTTTAAGAGTGAGAATCATGTGTGAAGGGTTGTGGTCTCCAAACTGCATGGTGATAATGATGCATTGTTTATAATACAGGTTCACGCACATCTACGAGGGCCTGTGGGTGACGTATGTTAGCTTTGTTGTCAGTCTCCAACAAATCTTTGGTGACAAATCTTTTTTTTTTAAATAAACTTTATTTATTTATTTAAAATGTTTATATTTGAGACAGAGGGAGACAGAGCGTGAGTGGAGGAGGGGCAGAGAGAGAGAGAGAGGGAGACACAGAATCCGAAGCAGGCTCCAGGCTCTGAGCTGTCAGCACAGAGCCCAATGGGGGACTCCAGCTTGTGAACCCTGAGATCGTGACCTGAGCCAAAGTTGGGCGCTCAACTGACTGAGCCACCCAGGCGCCCCAAACTTTATTTACTTATTTTTTTAATGTTTATTTATTTATTTTGGGAGAGAGTGTGTGTTTGAGCTGTGGAGGGGCGGAGAGAGAGAGAGCGAGAGAGAGATTCCCAAGCAGGCCCTTCACTGTCAGGACAGAGTTTCCGTGGGGCTCAGTCTCAGGAACTGTGAGATCGTGACCTGAGCCTAAACCAAGGCTTAACCCACTGAGCCATCCAGGTGCCCCCAGTTGGTGACAAATCCTCGTGAATATGACTGAGGGAGGGGCTCTGATCTGAACTTGATTCCATCTTCTTGAACTTTGAATTCCGATGTAAATTCTCACGGGTGTTTTGTGTTCAATATCAACAATTGCTTCTGAGGCCTTGTTGGAGCTAGAATGTCCTTAGTCTTTACAGAGTTGCTTGAGGAAAGTGCTTTTAGTACAGTGTTGAAAATTTAATTTCTCAACAGGACTTGCTTCTTTCCCATACCATTTGCAAAGTATTGAGTCCTTGCTGTTTTCCCGAGAGACAGGCGACGTGATGCCTCAGCACTTTGTTCTGGAGTTTCTCCTCTGTTCTCTTGGCCAGATGTGTTTTCTGTGCCCCGATGAACATCCTGGGAAAACTGGCTAGTTTCAGAAAACTGCTTCGTGTTGAGTGACTCTTGCTTAATTATGAACACTCTTGCTTAATAAATCATCTCTTTTCTTATGCCATTTCAACTAGACATTTTGAAGGCTGAGAAGTAAGGAAAGTTATATTAGCTTTTAAAACCCTAAGAGTGTATTCAAATATTAACTTTCCAGATTAATGCACAACATAAACTAAATGTAAAGGGACTAGGCATTTCATAACTTCGTTCACCCGAGGGAGATACCAAATGTAGAGCAGATATGAAGGAAATCAACACATGTGGGGTTAGCAGGGGTTTGTTTTAAGTCTGGGTCTAGGTACCGACTTCATATACTTACTGTGTAATATTTTGGGATGGTGGCTCCTCTCCCATGTTCATTTTGAACCAGTGGCAAGGGGCGCCTGGGTGGCGCAGTCGGTTAAGCCTCTGACTTCAGCCGGGTCACGATCTCGCGGTCCGTGAGTTCGAGCCCCGCGTCGGCTCTGGGCTGATGGCTCAGAGCCTGGAGCCTGTTTCCGATTCTGTGTCTCCCTCTCTCTCTGCCCCTCCCCCGTTCATGCTCTGTCTCTCTCTGTCCCAAAAAAATAAAATAAACGTTGAAAAAAAAAATTGAACCAGTGGCAAAAGTGAAACAAGCACATAGTGCAGATCAGTGAAAAGTACACAGCAAACTCAGCAAACCAGGAGTAGAAGGGAGCTTCCTCAAATTGATAAAGAAACACCTACAGAGACACGCAGCCAGACTGGAATCTTTCCCACTGAGGTCAGTTATGTCCCCCTTACCGTTCTCATTTAGCACCATCCTGGGATTCCTAGCTAATGCAATGGGACAAGAAAGGAAACAAAAAGTATACACAGTAGAAAGGAAGAAATAAAACTTTCTATGTTTGCAGTTGATATGACTGTGTAGAAAATCCTAAGGAATCCACAAAGAAACTCCTGCAATGAGTGAGCTTTAAGAGTAAGGTTGTAGAATAGCAGGTTAATACATAAATGTCACTTTTCTATATGCATGCAATAAACAAGTAGAATTTGAAATTAAAAGCATAATACTATTTGTATCAGCAGCAAAGTGAAACACTTAAGTATAAATTTAGCAAAAGATGTACAAGATCTGTATGAGGGACACAGAAAAACTCTGGTGAAAGGAGATATCAAAGTAACTAAATAAATGGAGAGATAGTCCATGTTCATGGATAGGATAACTTAATATTGTGAACATGTCAGTTTATACCAACTTGATACATGGATTCAATACAATCCCAGTCAAAATTCCAGCAAGTTATTTTATGGATATTGACAAACTGATTCTATATGGAGAAGGAAAAGCCTAAGAATGGCCAAGACAAATTTGTAAACGAGAAAAGTTGGAGGACTGACACTACTCAATTTTAAGATCTCCTATAAAACCGCATAAAAACTATATAAAAACTACATAAAAACTATATAAAAACCTCCTATAAAACTACTGTGTTGTCAGAAGAATGTACAAATAGATTTGATGGAACATAAAGAAGATGCATAAGTAGAAATTGTGCGGAATAGAAGGTCAGTTTGATAAAAGATCAAAGGCAAAACGATGGAGAAAAGAGTCTTTTCAACAAATGATGCCAGAACAACCAGACATCTACATCTACGTGTAAGAAAATGAAAGTGGACATAGATCTTCTAGGCTGCACAAAAATTACCTCAGCAGGGACCATAGACTTAAATGTTAAATGCAAAATTATCAAACTTGTAGAAGTTGAAATAGGAAAAATGTCTAGATGACCATGGTATGGCAGTGAGATTTTAGGTACACAAAGGCACAATCAATGGAAGAAATGACTGATAAGGTGAATTTCCTTATAATTAAAAACATCTTCGTGAAAAACACTATCAAGAGAATGTAAAAGGGAGGCTGTGTGTCCTGGTAGGGACAGGAGATGTACAAGAACTATGTCCTTTCTATACAATTTTACTATGAGCCTAAAATTGTCTAAAAATAAGATCAATTTTTATATATAATAGTATGTATATGCTATATACTTACTATTATATATATATAAACACTATATATACATATATACACACACACACATATATACACACATACACTATATAATGCACATTATATGTGTGTGTGTGTGTGTGTGTGTATAATGTGGTATCCTGAATGGGATGCTAGAGAAAAATTAGAATATTAGGTAAAAAGCAAGGAAGTCTGAATATAGATTGTAGTTAAAAATGATATATCAATATTGGTTCATTTATACTATACTGATATAAAATAACCATTACTAAGGATGTGTGGTACATAAGAACTGTGTATTACCTCAATTTTTCTGTAAATCTAAAACTATTGTAAAAATAGTTTATATTTAATTACCCACACTGTCTTTTGGAGCTATTATAACATTTAATACATTCTTAAGGAGGAGGTTATTGACTTTTTTTTACAAAATACACTTAAAATATAACCTGAATAGGGTTTCCCGTAACTACTATAAATCAGTTACCAAGAGGAATCATTCATAGATTTTTCCACCATTGTGAGGAGAAGTGCCACAGGAAACAATAAATGAAATTCTACACATATTAATCCAGTCACTGATGTCATAAATCTACATGTGGTTGAAAAATTTGAAATACTATTTGTTTTTGAATGGTGAATTCTGGAATATAAATATAAATGTAAATATAAATATAAATATAAATATAAATATAAATAAATATAAAATACATAATATTTACATATAATATATAATACATAAGTATATATATGTGTGTGTATATATATATATAATAAAAATCTATCTATAACTGATTTTGTGAAAAGTCAGGGCATGACTAAGTTGACATCTACAAACTTGTTGGAAAGTCTAGTAGACAATATGTGGTTTATTGGTTTGCATGTAAGCATCCCATTATCCTTTTATTGCATGCATTAAACCATTCTCTTGGCTTCCCTGCTGATTTTACTCATATTTTAAGAATTATTATGGTGTTCACTAAAACAATATATATATTTGAGAGAGGGAGAGAGAATCCTAGGCAAATGCCATGCTGTCAGTGCAGAGCCTGATGTGGGGCTTGATCTCACCAACTGTAAGATCATGACCTGAGCCGAAACCAAAAGTCACATGCTTAACTGACTGAGCCACCTAGATTCCCTCAGGGATACCACACTCTACTTTTTGTCATGACGTCTCAGGCTCCTCATGACTGGGAATTTCTCAGGTATTTGGTGACCTTGTCATTGTAAGAATATTGATCATTTGTTTTACAGAATATCTTTCATGTGTGATTTTTCTGGTGCTTTCTCTTTTGATTACACTGGGTTATGGGGTTTTAAGTGGAAGGTCACACATGTAAAGTGCCGCTCTCATCTGTCCCATGAGAGTACATAATGTCAACATGACTCATCACTTTTGATGCTGACCTTGGTCTCCTGGATGGACTCGTGTTCATCAGGTCCCCCATTATAAAGTTACTCCCCCCCGCCCAATATCTTTTCATTCTGTATTCTTCCAAAGGAAGTTACTATGTACATCCACATGTGAGGAGTGCAGAGTTACACTCTACCTCCTTGAGAGTGGAGTATCTGCATAAATTATTTTAAATTGTTCACAGATTTGTCAATTCTCCCACATTTATTTATTTAGTTATTTACTTATATCAGGATGAGTCATGGGCATTTATTTTATACTTTGACTTAGAATCCATTAATACATTACTTACAGTGTTGGTCACCTTGTTCCAGCGATGGCCATTGGGAGCTCTTTCATTTGACTCCTGTGTCCCTTTGACGTGCCCCGATATTTGCGTGTATCCACACATTATCCTGTGGTGTATATGTGATGCATCCACATATACATCTCTGTGTTAAGAGGCCTTTGGTGCTAGCTTGCACTTCGGTATTACAGGCATTATATGACCTTCAGCACCATAGATAAGATATGAAGAATGGGAACTTAAGGCCAAATAATTTGCTTAAATAGCTGTTCCTTTCTATTCCAAAATATTATCACCAGATGATGATTTTTAAAAGTGTTTTCTCTATAAAAATTTATAATATTAAATAATTCTTAACTTAATTTCCAGTTACTTATTGGATATTTTTTTAAGTTTTTTTTTTTTTGAGAAAGTGTAAGTGGGGGAGGGACAGAAAGAGGGAAAGAGTGAGAGACTCCTCTGCATGGACAATGCAGAGCCCCAAGCTGGGCTTGAACCCGCGAACCATGAGATCATGACCTGAGCTGAAGTCGGATGCTTAACCTACTGAGTACATTTATATCTTTATTTTTTTTATTTTAATTTTTTTTTCAACATTTATTTATTTTGGGACAGAGAGAGACAGAGCATAAACGGGGGAGGGGCAGAGAGAGAGGGAGACACAGAATCGGAAACAGGCTCCAGGCTCTGAGCCATCAGCCCAGAGCCTGACGCGGGGCTCGAACTCCCGGACCGCGAGATCGTGACCTGGCTGAAGTCGGACACTTAACCGACTGCGCCACCCAGGCGCCCCTATATCTTTAAATGTACATATCTACATATATCTTGATATCTGATAGAGCCAATCTTCCTTATTTTGCATTTTAAGGAATATCTTGACTGTTCTTTAACTTTTGTCTAATACATTCTAAAATAGGTCTGATTCTTCTAAGTGTCCTTTCGTATTTTTATTATAATTGAATTTATAGATCAATTGGGGCAGAATTGATTGCTTTATTACATTAAATCTTACTCTTAAATGAGGTGTATCTCTGTCGCAGGATACACAGACTTTGAAAGATTTATGTGCAGGAAGTGTGTGGGAAGTTCTCTCAAGATCAAAATCCTGGTGGAAGTAAGGAAGTGGTGGGAGATAAAGGAGAAGGTGAACACAGTGCCTTTGCCACAACAACAGCCTCAGGGGATCCTACAGGACATTCTGGAGTTAGGGTGGTGCAGAGGGCAGGGGTGCTGGGTTGTGGCATTAAGCGGACTTTGGATGGATGTAAGCTTGGGCAGAGCAGCCCTCATTAATCAAGGCAGAGTCCTGGAGGGGGACGCAGCTGAGGGGTATTGGCTGCCACAACTCCCAGTAGCCAAGGAAGTGGATGCTTCAGCCCTGAAGAGGAAAATTGAGGCAAAGTACTGGGTCATCTATTACAGGCCACACCCCAAGATGCCGAGATGCATTTGTTTCCTGTAAGTCCTGAGAACAGATCCTCGCAGATTCTGTTTGTCCGAATATCCTGGGGGAAACTGGCAAGGAAATGGTTCGTGTAATGAAAGGCTTGAAAGACATGCCTGGTGCTCATCGTTTCTTTCATCCACTGCCCATTCTAGGCTTCCCTTGCTCTTGGTGAGCACTTAGGCTTGTCCAAGTGACGTACCTGTTGGGTAATCCAGACCCGCAGGCCTGAAGAGTCTCAGCCACATGCCCCCTTGCCCTTCTTAGTTCATGGCTACCACCCAAGTTCATTTCTCATCAGATCTGGGCAGGGTGGTCGGAAGAAATGCCCAAGTGAATTGCCAGGTGGCAGTCGTATTTTCTCCTGTCTCATATTTGCCGGAAGTATTAGCTCCTTCTAATGAACGTATCATGGTGGACGCAAGGAGTTTAAAGTTGAGAAAGCCATAGCTGTAGTTTGACATTTCCTGGGGCTCCTGAAGGGTCTCCCGGAAGTGTTTCCCAGAGACTGGGGAGGCTGTAGGAAGAGGACCACAACATTTATAAAGCCTAGATTTGATGGAACGGGAAAAATGAATTCTCCAAGCAGGTCGTTGGGAGTGATGGAAAGTGAGGTTGACTCTCGTTTTACTCTTCAGCCCAGGCGCATGCCTTTTAACTACCAGAGTTGCAAGCCCATATGATAATTGACTTAGAGAAACATCTTTGAAAGTATTTTCTCTAATCTGACACCTCAGCTACATATTCAGTGAGTAACCACATTGCTCTGTTGGTTTGGCAGCTCCTGGTTGATGGGGCCTTGAGAGGAATGGTGGCTGGTAGGACAAATGACATAGCTCTTTTGCCATAAAGTGTATCTCTTGGTCCCGTGCCACTGATCTGAGCTAAAGACATTATCAAAATGCCTCACATATGGGGCGCCTGGGTGGCTTAGTCAGTTAGGTGACTGACTTCGGCTCAGGTCATGATCTTATGGTTCCTGAGTTTGAGCCCCACGGCCTGCTCTGTGCTGACAGCTCAGAGCCTGGAGCCTACTTCGGATTCTGTGTCTCCCTCTCTCCCTGCCCCTCCCCCAATCACGCTCTGTCTCTCTCTGTCTCTCAAAAATGAATAAATGCTGATTTGAGGCTAGTTATCTTTGCCTACTGAATGGCTAAGTACGTACAGTTGCCTGTAGAAATGCCCGTGGGAGTGCCGTCTTTAGGGACTGCCCTTAGTGAGGCTGTAATGCGGCGACAGTCCCACAGTCTGTGTACCCAGGCACTAAGCCCGCCTGCCTGTGAAGATTGTCGTTTTTCCTCTTCCATCAGTGATGAGCAACTTCCCACATGGCCGTACTGAGAGCTGAAGGAGAGGGGCCGATGTAATGACGATGGATGACAGGAGGGTCTGGCTACCTGCTTGAACTTGTACGTGGACTCATCACGTATGTCTCACCATGGATTGGGGCCGGGACTGCCCAGCTGTATGACTTTGTGAGTCTGAAGGAAGCCAGCTTATGCTTGGCAGTTTTGGCCACACTGCCCCTTGACCTCTTGGTCTCTTCTGGGACCCAGTCGTACACCCACGGTTGCCTTTTGAAAAGTGTTTCACTTTCTGATGCAAGTGTCGCGAGCTGACTCTGGGACCGTAGGCACCTATGCTGTCCTCCATTTGGACTTGTCATAAATTTTAGAGTCGTTGTGTGTTTTTCGTGACAAATACCGTAAGTTTGGCACTCACCTGGCCCAGGTGGACCGCTTACACCACAGCCTTGACCCGCAGCCAGACTCTTTTCTGTTCTGGACCCCGTTTAAACCCGGCAGCATTTAAAAAAAAAAAATCACGTTGTGTATGAGTCAGAGTAACATTCCCACTAATATTCTTCCCGAGAACTTCAAGAGGCCTGCAGGACATTGCACTCTGTGCCGCATAATGCGAGTTAGATGTGGTATTGTGTCCTTTCCCTTGGAGACCGCATACGAGGACACCCTGAACCACTCTGGTAAATATGGCACCCGCACGATGGCACCATGATCTTCATCAGGTTTGTCTCTCATCCTTTGAGGTGCCCGTGTCGAAGGCTTCCAGGGTATTAGCTGCCTTACTCACCTGCTTCGTTAAATATGACGCTTCTAGGGAACCAGGTGTGAAATTCCACCGCATGGCCCAGTAATCGAGGTCCCTTTGGCCTGTTTGGTCACACAAGTTGGAAGAATAACGAAGGCCTGAGAAACGACCAGAGCCGTATACTCTCATCCATCCTGTGAATGCACAGTGTTTCTGGTTTTAATTTGTGATAAGGATGGAAAGGGGTGCGTTTGCATTGCTAGGTCAGTGGCCACCTGTCACCTCTCACACTCCTGGGCAGGACTCAGGTGTTTTAGCAAAGTTGGTGCATAAACCCATGCTGCTATAGGGGTTACTACTCGGTCGAGTTTGCGAAAGGCCGCTGTGATCCTCTAGGATCTGTCTGGCTTGCGTAGCGACAAGCCTAGTGAATTAAATAAACACATTCCTGCACATTCTGTAGGTTTTTAAGTGTAACGCTAACTTCTGCAGTTCTTTCCAGGGTAGGATTTTTTTCCCTTTCCTATCTTGGTGGCAGAGGCCTCCCCTTGACCTCCTTCATGAGTGCATGTCAGTTCCCACAGGTCAAGGAACCAAACAGCAAGCTCTTATGACTGTTGATTGGACTGGCTTCCCTCAGCCACCTGATCATGTATAATCTTCATTTACTTCAGCCGGATACACCAAAAACGCCCTTGTTGACTAGTGATCTATCCATCTTGCCCACAAATATGTCATGGTCTAGTAGTCATCTCCAGAGCAGGATTGTACCCATCTAGCGCCCGTCTCCAGGCGGGTCAGGTGTGCCTGACTCCCACGCTCACCTTGCCACTTGTGATGATGATTGCACCTGACTTTCTTCTAATGGTTAAATGTTGCCACCTGGCCCCTATGATTTCTTGAACTTGTCCTCCTTTAATCAATGGGGCAGCCAGCTTCAGTAATTTCACCTCCTAATCTTGGCCCTGCCTAGGGAGGGTGGACACCATCGAGCTTGTTGGAGAGGCAGGTGACTTTCTTGCATGCACATTCCTCGTTGCCACGGTAAGCACGTTAGGTGAGCTGCTCCCATGGATGGTAGTCACCATATGCGGCATTTCTATTCTAGCGTGTCCTTAACTGTGGGTTTTTTAAATCCCTCCTTCCACTGTCGGCTGTGGTATCTCTAGTGTCTCTACTTGAATGGGGTCATTGCTTCCTCCAAGCCAGCAGGCCGTGGAACGACATGATAGCTTTTCAGGGCTGTACCAGTCTCTGATTCTTTGTCTCCTAACCCCCTTTCATTCCTGGTCTCCATGGGTCAGTCTCCCTGGCATTGACTCTAAGTACGTTTTTCACGTCTGTGCTGTTGTTTACAGTTCTGGCTCCTATGGTGTTTGACGAAGGAGTGAAACTTCATTAACTTTTGTTACATGTCAGACATTTAACTTTTATCTTTAGATGTTCATCCTTTTCACATATACCTATCACTGAATTTTTTTTATTCATTGGTGATACTCTTTTATTATAAAATTTTATACTCTTTACATATTCTTATATTTTACATGCAAGAATATCATTCTGCTATGTGTGTGGGGCTCTCCCTCTGCTCTGATCTGCAGACCCTCATGGTGCTTTGTTTCCTTGTAACGTCGAGTGAATCTTACTGTAACTTCATATTTGCTGAACCAAAATCCGTAGAGTCCCAGGGGCATCATTTGAAGAGACTTTGTTTCACAGATAATGTCAGTTTGCTTCAAGGTATCTGGGATTCAGTCAGCTCTCTGGGGATTCTCTTTCATGTCACAGTCTTGGGAGAAATTCTCCGCTTTACAGCTGGCACGTGGCTCAGCGTCCTGGTCACACCACTGACGGGTGCGTTTGCCGTTAGGCCGACCCTGCACTTGTGGCTTCGGCGGTCTTTGTGCCCCTGCTCCATTTTCTCCTTGCTTTGGGTCCAGGGAACCATGAAACCCCAATACCTAAAACTTGCGTTTCCCCCAGGATTTGTTTGTGTTGTCACAAGAAGGCCACCGGAGTGTCTGATCTCTAATTTTGCCAGGATTTAAGCTCATTATGTTTTCTTTTCATTATTATTATTTTTTTAATTTCATTTTTTATTTTTTAGAATTTACATCCAAATTAGTTAGCATATAGTGCAACGATAATTTCAGGAGTAGATCCTTTAGCACCCCTCACCCATTTAGCCCATCCTCCCTCCCACAACCCCTCCAGCAACCCTCAGTTTGTTCTCCATATTTATGAGTCTCTTCTGTTTTGTCCCCCTCCCTGTTTTTATATTATTTTTGTTTCCCTTCCCTTATGTTCATCTGGTTTGTCTCTTAAAGTCCTCATAGGAGTGAAGTCATATGATTTTTGTCCTTCTCTGACTGACTAATTTCACTCAGCATCATACCCTCCAGTTCTATCCATGTAGTTGCAAATGGCAAGATTTCATTCTTTTTGATTGCTGAGTAATACTCCATTGTATAAATATACCACATTTCCTTTATCCATTCATCCATCGATGGACATTTGGGCTCTTTCCATACTTTGGCTCTTGTCGATAGTGCTGCTGTAAACATGGGGGTGCATGTGTCCCTTCGAAACAGCATACCTGTATCCCTGGATAGATGCCTAGTAGTGCAATTTCTGGGTTGTAGGGTAGTTCTATTTTTAGTTTTTTGAGGACCCTCCATACTGTTTTCCAGAGTGGCTGCACCAGCTTGCATTCCCAAGTTTTCTTTTCATTCTTATTATCTGTATCGATTCAGCAGGTGAGAAAATATTTCATGTCGAGTAATTTACACTGTCTCACCTCTAGTGAGGCTGCCCATTTTTCTCATATATTTATTGTCCATTTTCAGTTCATCTTTACTCCCTTGCCTGTGTAGATCATGTGTCCTTCTAAGTTGGTCTTTCTCTTTGCTTCATCAACTGCTGAATACCTTTTGTATATTTATAACATGAGTTTCTCCTCTCTCATAGGCACATGGGTTTCTTCTCTAGACTATTACTTGGTGATTGCTTTTATTTATGGAATCCCTTGCAGAGGAAAACACAGGTAATCCCACAGGTATTCAGACTCTGAGAAACGAGGCCATCTTGCCCTCTGAACTGAAGCCCCTGTGGGCTGTCCACTGTCCTGGCCAGCCTTAGCCTGCCGTGCCCCGCAGCGCACCATGGCCCAGAGCGTAGGAGTAAGTAAGGTACAGACCTCTTTCCCAAGGACAAGCATCAGTGTTTTTCTGCAGATCTTTTACTTCCCTTATTCCAGGGCGTCTCACTTAGGCATGGAATTAAATAACCATCTCTTCATCTATGTTTTTGAAATCTATTGCTAATACCCTGGGTCTTTTAGTGCCTTGGCTTTTAAAATACAGGAGCAAAGTGTTAACTTTATTGGTTTCTACGTTTAATTCTTCCATCCTGTTCTTGGAGCAGTAGAGAGAGAATGCACATGTTATTTCCTCAACAGGGGAGAGTACCATGCTGTAACGCGGAGCGGAGTTTGCATACGGGAAGACACGCCCAAAACTATCAAAATGCGATTACAATAAATGTGAAGTAATGTAACAAGTATGATATAGCACAATATAATATCAACATGTACCAAGAGTGATTAAAAAGTAGAAACCAGGGGCGCCTGGGTGGCGCAGTCGGTTGAGCATCCGACTTCAGCCAGGTCACAATCTCGCGGTCCGTGAGTTCGAGCCCCGCGTCGGGCTCTGGGCTGATGGCTCAGAGCCTGGAGCCTGTTTCCGATTCTGTGTCTCCCTCTCTCTCTGCCCCTCCCCCGTTCATGCTCTGTCTCTCTCTGTCCCAAAAATAAATAAACGTTGAAAAAAAAATTTAAAAAAAAAAATAAAAAGTAGAAACCATTACTTCCTATTAAAATCACTAACCAAATAAGTATAGGAAAAGAATTATAAAACATAGTGACAAACATAAAAAGGGTAAGAACAATCTTTGTAGCAAATAAACACTTATAAACCATTAAAAGGGAAAACTAGGCAAATATCTTACTGTTAGCATTGATATTTTAACATTGCTTAGAAGGTTCTGGATAATATAATGAAAATAAAATATAAGTATTGGAAGAAAGAGACAAATGTATCTCCACATTTACATATCTCTAAACATCTGAAGAGACTATTTTAATTCTTGGGTGATAATTTAGCAAGAAATAGTGAAGTAGCCCAAATTTAAATATGTATAAAATAAAGTTTTATTTAAGAGAGTAATATCTCCCCCAAATCCCCTGCAAAATATTTTAGATGGTGTGAACTTATTTTGTATAAATTCACTCCTTGCAAGGCATGCTATAAATCATTGATTAACAAAAATAGAGCAAAAAATAAGTGTTTCCTCTTTGCATCTAACTATATGCACATAAATGTGTGTTTGTTTTGTGAAGCGCCCCCTACTTCAAAATTTGCTGATGTTATCGTCCTTTTATTTTTTAAAACTCTCATATTGCGTATCTGTCATACATTAATGCTCCCACTGTATAAATGCCATAATTAAGTGGCTTCTCTTGGCTTCCTTTTCTAAATTTTAAAAAATGTTTATTTATTTTGGAGGAGAGAGAGAGAGAGAGAGGGCGAGAGAGTGGCGCAGAGAGAGAGAGACAGCTTGTGAGCAGGGGAGAAGCAGAGAGAGAGGGAGACACAGAATCCCAAGCAGGCTCCTGCACTGTCAACGCAGAGCCTGACATGGGGCTCAAACCCATGAACCCTGAGATCACAACCTGAGCCGAAGTCAAGAGTTGGACACTCACCTGACTGAGCCACCCTGGTGTCCCCTTTTTCCTTTTCTTTCTCAGGCATGCCACGCTGAGATCACACCCTGCTTCCTGCAGTCTCATGAGTTTGGCACCCCTCCATCCTGTGCAATCCCTTGTATCCCCATCAACACCTCTCCTGGGAACTCTAGACCCACACATACATGTATTTCCAAATAAAGTAAGTCTAAAAGGAAAATTATTAAAATAGGGCAACCCACCACAGAAAAACCAGCTGCACGCTTTGTTGGCAAGGGTGACTTACAAAACATTCCTCTTTAAAAATGAATGATGAATGAATGAACGAGTGAATGAATAGATAGATGGCCAGTGCCTTACCATCACCTTTGCTATTTAATATCATTTGCAAGTTTCTAGACAATAAAAAAATAGAACACAGAAATACAACCACTTGGAGAATACCCCCAGGATCTCCTGTTCCAGGAGCATATCACAGTCACCATGCACAGCACTGAACCTGCCCCCAGCTCTTTGCAAACACTCACCACGGCTCCTTGTCCTGACTGCCCTCTTCCAAATGAGCCTGTCCCTGTCACTGAGGTTTACACTAGCAAAATTGTCTTTCAGTTCCTCCCTCTTCATATTTTTTTTTAATCTGTGTCTGTGATCTTACAAAATCCCTGCACCTCTTGTCATTCTGCTATTTTCCCCTGTCCAATTTTCAGTGTCACTTGGACTTGTAAGGAAGGTCATTCTTTCTTTAATGAGACTCAAATGCCCAAGCCACTAAACACTATCGCCATTTTTCTCTCTATATAGACATTTAAGTAATGTCAGCCATAACAAAGCCTAAACCAGAACCTCAGATGATTTCTGTCACCTCCTAAAGTCTACCCTGCCAGCTATGCCGAACAGAGGTGGGTCCACCCCGGACCCCACTAGACCTTTCCTTAGTGACACTGCACCTCTTACGGTTTTTGCTGATTTCTCTTCCTTTCTGGACGCTGAGATTAGTTTGCAAGCATCCTGCACCTGGGATGCCGTCCTTCTTCATCCATCACACGTTCAAATCTACTCATGTTTTAAGGTACAACTTAAATGCCATTTCCTTAATGAAATAGTCTGGCTAGAAGTCCTCTCTCCCTGAACAGCACTAAATTTTACTTTCAGGACCCCTGTGACATTTATTCCCGTCTATTTTATATCACAGTGATTTCTCACCAACCTTTCTCTGTCCTGGGTGAACTTAGGGCTTAGAGTTACAGCCATGACTTGAGCTTTTTTTTTTTTTTTTTGTTACCCCTTATTATTAAATGAAGTGCTTTTCATGGAGTAGAGGATGAACACTTAAGTTTTAAATGAATATTTTATATGAAATTGACCAATTGTGATTAAGTTCACCAATTGGCTACATTTCTATAAAATAGAAGGTGTAGAAATAGCCTTAAGTGCTTGTGGTTTTAAGGAAACATTACTTTCTGGCTTATGTTTGAGCTTTTAGCTGAGGATTTTATTGCTACTGTTAGTTCAGAATCCATTAGGAACTAAAATGCGCCTCTGGAAGGTTTTGAAGAGAGAAATTTCTCTCTAGCCCTTGTTAGACATACTCTCAAGGCTGGGTACAGCTTTCAGTACAAGGAACAGAGGGAATGGAAGTCCTGCAGGGGCGTCCAGGGGACTGTGCAACGGGCCTCTGTGTCCCCTGTCTCAGTCACATCCATGAGTGGATGTCCCGCTCCTCAGAGCTGGCAGAGAAGTCACTGGCTCACTTCTGCCAGGAAATAGGAATTATTTTCTTCATTTTGTCAATGAAAACTTTGGCAACGAAGAATCATCAGTTGGTAGTAATATAGTTAGTGTTATTAATACTGTTACTATTACTGTCGTCCAAATGGTCATGTGCCCATTGCTATGGGAAGTATGTTGGGATCCTCCAGAGGGGCAGAGCCAGTATCTCGTACGTATATAGACGACAGCGTGGCAGAATGGACACACACACTTCGCCATCACCGTGACCATAGAACTTATGGTCCAAACTGGAGATCTTTGAGGGTACCCGGGTGGCGCAGTCCGTGAAGCGGCCAGCTCTTGATCTTGGCTCAGGTCGTGATCTCAGAGTTCGTGGGAGTGCGTGGGTTCGAGCCCCACATCGGGCTCTGCACTGACAGCATGGAACCTGCTTGGGATTCTCTCTCTCTCTCTCTCTCTCTCCCTCTCTCTGTCCCTCCGCCGTTCATGCTGTGTCTGTTCTCTCCAAAACTGGAAAACTTTGAGAACAAAGCCTTTATTTATAATTATATAAGCCCTCAGGCATAAATTTTACATTTCTTGGGCAAATCAAAGCTATTAGTAATCGTACTCACAGCTAAAAAATGTGACTCAAAAGTGGTTTCCTAGTGACCACACACCTTCTGATTATCCGCCTTTCTATTTATACCTCCCCACTTGGTGCCCTTTATGATGCTCTAGTCTAACAAGCAAACTACGTTTTACCTTTTTCCTGTTTTGTACCCTGGGTGAGTTAGTAGACGTTATTTTGAATTTTATTTCTCAGGGAATCAAATGATGGAATTAGTATTTTAACTGTTAAATTCACCTGTCACAGGAGATAGTCATAGGACCCCCCCCCCAATACCGGGTTTTCCCCAGAATTTTTCCTATCTCATTTGAAAGATCTTTGCAGTGTTTTTATATGTGCTGGGATTCTCCATGTTTTCTAGGGGGAAAAAATGACAGATTTTGGAAGTGAAGGAAGTAGGTGTAGGATGGGGGCCACGAAATAGAGGTGGGCAGGACCAGCAGGCCAGAATTGGTGAAAGATGGTCATAATTAACAGCTTGTAGAAAATGACCATCTTGTAGACTGTTTATCAACAGTACGTTCTTGTTCTTGTTTTTCTGCAAACGTCTCTGCAGGGCGAGGCAGCAGGGAGCAGAACAGTGTCATAGTTACTGGTGTGCCTGGGGAGCCACAGCCTCCTGGGGATACATCCCATGGCTGGTAGTGACACTGTGTGTCCGGATGCGGGCTGTTTCCCGTCTTTGTAAGTGAAATGCCTTCGAGTTGGCTGTGTATGTTATGAGCCTGCAGATTTGCTTCCCCACTAAGGAAGTCGACTGTCCCCGAAGATAAGTCTGTATGTCCACTGCTATAAGTAGCTGTACTACATCATAGACAACCCCTCCTTTAAAAAATATTTTCATGGGGCGCCTGGGTGGCTCAGTCGGTTAAGCGTCCGACTCCCGCTCAGGTCATGATCTCACGGTTCGTGGGTTTGAGCCCCGTGTCGGGCTTTGTGCTGTCAATGTGGAGTCTGCTTGGGATTCTGTGTCTCCTTCTCTCTTTGCCCCTCCCCTGCTTTTGCTCTGTCTGTCAAAAGTAAATAAACGTTAAAAAAACTTAAAAGATATCTTCATAAATTCCTAAGCACTTGGCATAGCATCACACAATCCCCATATGGTCCACGGGGTGTTGCATAATCCGCTGTCTGCCTATCATTTCAGCCTCAGCAGATGCAGTTTACCATCCACTCGTCCCAGCAGACCGCATTCCGGGTCCTTAACTCGGCACCCTCACAGAGCGATGTTGTCTCTGCCCCAGCTGATGCAGGCCGCCCTGTCACACATCGTACCCGCACGTGTGCACACACACTCCCCGAGCTAACTTCTGCTCTGGTTTTAGGAGCCTGCCCCTACTCGTTAATCTAAATCTGGTTTCCCTCTCGCACGCTCTCCTAGTAAGCCTTCGGAGTATTTATTTTTGTTGCTGCTCACTTGTTTGATCATTAGTTTAATTCTGGCCCTCTTCAGAATCTAGGTTCTGTAAGCCAGAAGCTGGATCTGTGTTGTTTCCCCCCTTCTGTCCCATCACTGGCCCAGCAGGTGGCCTGGACTCTGTTTGCATCCAGTGTGGGTGAAAATACACACATTATAGCAGGTGTACGTGATGTTTACACCCAGTTTTGTTTCATGTGATGTCTCTGTTAGAAAATGTGCCTCCCTCATGTTTGTCACATAGAATTGTAGCATCTACTAGAAAAATGTAACTCTCCCGTTCATGGTCAGCTTTTGTCAGTGCAGTTAGATGTTTTCTTTCTTGACTCTTTCCTCCAGGTTCCTAGCTTTGAGGCTGTGGCCACATGAGTCACTTTGTAGGTCCTAATATTTATGCACATATGGATGTAATTGCTCGTCCGTTTCATTTCCGGTCCCTTCCGCAGGCTGGCCACGCCTGGCACCCTGAGGAACGCTATAGTACGTATGCTGAACTCACACCTGTGTGCTTCCGGCCTTCTAACACATCACAGTCCGGGGCCTCGACTGTCTTGAACACGCTATGATAATTATTTATAAAAATGTATATTGTTAGGGAAAAAGAGCGGTCTGACCCTTTTAAAAATCTTATTTTCGTGTTCTCTCTATCCTGCTGAAATCCATCCTTTGTTATCAATACTGTACTTCTCTGTGTTCTGAAGTTACAGACATTTGAGAATGCTGAGCAGGGTACAGCGTTATGAGCAGTGACGTAGCAGCTGATGTGGGTTTCCCTCTGTCCACTTGTTGTTTTGATACATTCTATACTTCCCTGGGGCTGTATGGACTTTGCCTTAACCCACCTGCAGTTTGTTACCTGCTGTCCCTTGCTTAAAGGAGAGATCAAGACAAGGCTCTATCTCATGGGGTCTCTCGGGGCCAGGGTCTGATCCTAGACTCAGACAAGGGTTTTGTAGCAACCTCGGGGTGTTCCTGAGAGCAGGGAGCACAGACGGTAGCCGTAGCATACATTTAGAACCAGGAGAATAACATGCTCAGTGAAACAGTGAAACAGCGGTTCTCTTGGGCAGGCCAAGGTTTCCTCTCCCTGCCCCTCCAGCCCGTTCCTTCATCCCGTGGTTCTTTACTTAATAATTGCCAAAGTGGGGAAGGATATTTAAAATTTTAACAGAGATATGTGTATTAAATTATTCAGATTTCTGATGCACCTTTTCCTCCCCCAGGTTACATATTCTCTGGCATAAATAATACATTGGAAACAGCAAGTGAGTTTTCAACTATTTTATGCCCTTCTTTTAACAGTGCCTCGAATGATTGTGAAATACAGGTCTAGAAGCTAAAGAAAGTCTCTGGGGAGCTTTTCCTTCCGGGTGACTGTGTCTGATTTGAGTTGGCAGCGCTTCTGAGTGATGTCAATACCTGACAGCTGGTGGCCTCTTGAAATGTTGTGAGTTACGTATGGTTTTTATTCCATCTCCTGAAAAGCTCTGCCAGACACAGACTCGAGCGATGTTTGTTTGTTAGCATTTCAGGGGGAAGCATCACATTGTACTTGGATGCAGGAGAGGATCACAAAGCCAGCCGTCTAAACGCTCGGTTTCACAGCCTGGTTTTGGGAACGTGCAGAGCACAGGCATCACTAGACGGGAGTTCAAGTCCTAGCTGTTCCATAATTGCCCATGTGGCTTTGGGCCTTAACTTTCATCCCCTATAAAGTGGGTCGATTGCAGACGATGGCATCAAATTTTCGTTTTGTTTTCAATTCTAAAATTGATACCCACCTAATATTGAAAAAACTGATAACAGTACCGAGAAGTCTAAAATCACTATTAATAGCACAGCTTAGAGAAAATCAGTGGGTTAACATTATTACGTGTTTACTTTTATCCTTTTTTATGCAAATGTCTGTTAGTTACATATTTGCATATTCTGTAGGTACATACATATATTTTACGTGCATGTTTGTATTTCCCATACCTATGTTTTACGTATTACAGAATTGATTCATACAGCAGTGCGTTCTGGTTTTTACTTCTTATATGAACAGCATATCCACATGTTATAAAAAAATGTAGTTTTAGGATTTTGTTAATTATATGGAAGGCATAATTTATTTAAAAGCCACTGATTGTTGTTAAGCTTCCACTTTTTCATAATTACAAGAATGATGAATGTCCTTTCACCCTAATGTTGGTCCACATTATTTATTGTCCAACAGTTGGGAATTATTAGAATGAAGGACCGCATTTAATTACAGCAACCATTTGGAAAAAGGTAAATTCTGCTCTGAATTGTTATTTTCATAGAGATTCAGAAAATATGGGAGGTATTCAGCAAGAGCAATAGAAATATTGCCCAGAAAGCTCTCGATTCAGCTTACATGGAGAGGGTCCGCTAGAGTGCTCTCCACCGAGTTCATCCTCAGCAAGACCTTATGTTGTTAAAAAAGAAGAAAAATGAAATAAGAAAAAAGATCGAATGACCGTGCGGAAGGAAAGCTTGTATTTCGCATTGTGTGCCTGCTGGTTTCATCAGACTGGCTCTTTGGGGTCCCTACGGGCATTCTCAGGAACCGTGATAGGCGAACACGTGCCGGGAGGTTATTTTGATTGTGTATTTTAGACGCAAAATCATTGCAACATCTGTGATTGCACCCTCCCGGGTGGCACTTTTCAAACATCCCCTCTACCGCCATCCACCACTCTGCACCGTGCACTCATTTCCGGGAGTTTCCGTCTGCATTCTCCAGATGTGTCACTAGATGGAAGAAGAGGACTTTGGTTAGATCCTAGCGGCCGCATTTCACTCGGTAATTTTCTAATCTGGGATCCATTCAGTTTGATTCCATTACAATAATTCATTTGGTGAGATCCTAGGATAGCTTTCTGTACCCACCAGCATTTTTTTCTGGAGTTATCGGAGTTCTGTTTAGAGCATCCCACAGTGCGTGAAGCCACGGGAATTTGCAGAGCCCTCTTGCTGTGAGTTCAGGGTTCCGCCCAGGGTGGCCCCGCTTGGTGGTCAGCCTGTGTGTCTTGTTGACCTACCTGGCGTAGGGGTCAGCCTGCCTCACATCATCAGTCTTTGGCTCACAATCCTTTGGGAGCTCTCTGCCATTTCTCTGAGGACGGGATCGTAGCCCATCTGGTGACCACAGCTCCTTGTCCAGGACGCCTACTCAAATCTACATTCCTGGTGCATTTCGGGTTTTGTACACACTCGGCCATTTGGCCGTTTGATTGTGCTGAAGGCTGTCTGTGACCTGCCCACCTGGGCACCGTGCCCCTCTCCTGCCTTGACATGGCCTCCAGTACCTTCAATCCGATCTTTAAAAGCAGGATCCACTCAGTATAGAGTTATCTCTGTGAACGTGTGTCCACTGAATGTAGTTTCTTTCCAGAGAAAGGGTTCCTAGGCATTACCCCATCTGCCGTGACCAGGTCACTGCAACAGTTTGCAAACACGCCATGCGTATACCCAATGGTGCTACAGGTGATCGCGTGTGTTTCGGTCGACTTCGGCATGGAACAGTTAACGGTAGATCGTGTCGTGTAACAAGTCATATTTATGTCCTTACTTGCCTCATTCAGCTCTTTACTTTTAAGCTCTGTCCGTATTGCTGTGTGTCCTCTCCATTGTTCTCGCTGCTGCACAGTTGGAGAAGTGCTTCAGAGTGTGCATCCACGATGTTTATTTATTTATCTGTCCGTCTCTCAGTTATGGAAAACTAAGTTGCATCAGACTCTCTGCTGTCACAAACAATGCTTTGATAAATATCTTTTCATCTGTACCTGTCTTGCCGTATACTTCGGCAAGATTTTTCCAAGATTTGGATCCTGGAGACAGATGACTGACTCATTGCCTACATGCATCTCACATTTCAGTAGCACTTTCCAGAATGCCTTTATCAGTACATTTCCAGCTCCTGCAGGCAGACTGGTGTTGATGGTGTGCTGCTCTCTGATGTTTGCCTTTTTGTGTGTGTGCTTGTTGAGTGCATTCTAATTAGATGGCAATGTGATATGGTTCAATTTAATAGATGCGAACTATTTGTTGACTTAGTCCTGCAGATGTCTTTTTTTCAGGTTGTCATCTGTTTGCTGACTTTGTCTGTTGTGCCCTTAGATTGAACTGAAATCCTTGCAAATGATGTAGTGCTATGCATCAACAGTTTGCGTTATGGTTTGTGCTTTTTGTGTGTTCTTTAGGAAGACATTTCTCTTTGGTTAAAATTATATTCTCCAGGCATTGTCTCTTCTACTTTCCAGGAGTGTTTTCCTCTACTTCCGTGGTTTTACTAATTGTCTGGCTATAAATCATTTATAAATTACCCCTGGTTTCATCAGCCTGTAGAGGGGTACGGTTTATACCTATATAAACAGTGTATACACTTTATACCTGTCGTATCTTTCCCATATATGGCATAAAGTGAAAGAGACAGCAAAATGTTTCTTTTCTCTAACACCATCTACTTCTCCAGTACATTATTCCCACATGGTTTTTGGGTGTTACCTTCACCAAATATCAGATTTCCGTTATGTCATCTACCTGTTCTGTCCTTTTACCTTGTCTTTCTTCAGTAGTATCGCATGTCTACCAAAAAATCCATTTGTTTTGAAATGAGTTTGAATGCTTAATAGAATATGTCCTTCTTTCCTCTTTGTCCTTTTTTTTTTTCAAACTTTGCTCTTTGTAGATCTTTATACCTTCATAAATTGGCTTTATTGAGTTGATTTAAAAAACACTGGGTTTTTTTTTATAGCTATGGCACTGAATTTACAGATTATCTTGGCTAGGAGTAACAAGTTTGCTCTATTGGCTTTGTTACTTATTTTTTCCATTCACGGTTGTAAAATAAAACCAGGACTAATGTGGGCCTTTTTGACTTGTCCCTTGTCTTAGTCTGTTCAAGCCGCTGTAACAAAATCCCACCGGCTGGGTGGCTAAACACAGCAGGAGTGTACTGCTCACAGTTCTGGGGCTAGAAGTCTGAGGTCAGGATGTCAGTGTGGTCAGGGGAGGACTCCCTTGGGTTCATAGCTGTACCTTCTCTGTGTACCCTCACATGTGGGAGGTCTAGGGAGCTCTCAGGAGCCTGTTTGGCAAGGCAGCATCCTCACCCATGAGGGTTCTACTCTATGATGTAAACACTTCCCACCTACTTTGGGAGTTAGGGTTTCAACATGTGAATTGAGGGTGGGGAGACACTGACATTCAGGCCACAGCATCCTTGAATATTACTAGAAATAAGTTTAAAGTTTCTCTGTTAACATTAAGATGTTTGCGCTGTCCATTTGGTTTGTCACTTGAATGAGCTATCCTACCATTTCAGTTTCCTGAAAGTTGTGTCATAAAGATGTAAATAACATTATAGTATGGTTTTCCTGGAAATATTACATAATCATAAAGTATTATCATCTACCTAATCATGAATGGGACTTCTGTTGGTGGAGTCTCTGATGCTGAATCATTCTTGTATTGCTGATATGAAACTAATCTGATCCTGATGTACTATGCGATTAGATTTTATAAATATTCTTTACTTAGAATGTTTGAATCCATTATCATGAGATTGATTGGCTTATACCTTTCTTTTTGAGTCTCATAAAATGAATTGATCAGTTTTCTGTCTCTTATATAGTCTGGAATACCTTCTGTAATATAGAGATTCTACTTTATGAATGTTTGGAGAAAACATCCTTGAAAAACTGTCGATATATTTTGTTTGAGGCAGAGAGGTGCCCTTCATCGGTCCGGTCTGTTTTCTGAAGTTGCCAACTCTTCTTTAGCAACCCTGGCACTTTATTCTGTCCCAGAAATGTATCCATTTGGTCAATTACCAAGTTTATTAGGATGTAACCGGTAATATTTTATTTTTCTATCGATTTCTTAGCCCTGGATATGTCCTTTTTATTTCTGTATTTATTTATTTTAAAGTTTGTTTATTTATTTTGAGAGAGAGTGGTGGGGGGTGCAGAGAGAGAGAGGAAGAGAGAGAATCCCAAGCAGGCTCCACTCCAGCTGCAAGGAGCCTTACCTGGGCTCGAACTCATGAACCATGAGATTATGACCGGAACCAAAACAGAGTCAGAGGCTTAACCAACTGAGCCACCCAGGTGCCCCAGTTTTTGTCTTTATTTATTTGCATATCTTATTTTGACCAGTTTTGATCAACAGGCTTATCTATTATTATTAATTAATCTTTTCAAAGACCCAGCTCTTAGTTTCATTATTTCTCTTTATTGCATGTTATTTATTTTCCTTTTTTTGTTTATCTTGTCTTTTATTAAATCTTTCCTATCCTATTTTCTTCTTTCTTGATTTTGACATTTGTCCAGTTTCTCTGGAAAATAAAAGCATTTAGCTCTTTATCCATATATTGTTTTAGACTTATTTATTTATTTGTTTGTTTGTTTGTTTGTTTTAATCTCTGTGCCCAGCGTGGGCATAGCACTCACAACCCCAAGATCAAGAATCTCACGCTCTCCTGACTGAGCCAGCCAGGCACCCCTCTTTATTCATAGTTTTAATCATTCATTTTCTGATTAGTGTATATAAAAGAGTAAATTTGTATGGAATACATAATATAAAATTTTACTCCTCTGTTCCTCAGATTTTAGCCTGTAGAGATTTCCCTTAATGGTCAATTCTAATCATTTTGTAACATCTATAATACTTTGATTTTTAACCTGAGTTACTGATTAATATGGTTTATTGATTAATTCCAGATATATTGATGTTTAAAACATTAATGTTCTCAGGGCGCCTGGGTGGCTCAGTCGGTTGAGCGTCTGACTTCGGCTCAGGTCATGATCTCGCAGTTCGTGAGTTGGAGCCCCGTGTCGGGCTCTGTGCTGACAGCTCAGAGCCTGGATCCTGCTTCAGATTCTGTGTTTCCCTCTCTCTGTCCCTCCCCTGCTTGCACTTTGTCTCTCTCTCTCTCTCTCAAAATAATAAATAGACATTTAAAAATTAAAAAAATTCAAATAATTTTATATAGAAACAAATAATATTCAATAAACATGCTCATTTTAGTTATGAAAAATAAATCTAATGTGATATGCTAAGATCATATCATAAAAGGCTTTAATAGCTGATCTAATAAGGTAACTTTTGAAAGTGAGAACTAAGGGGAAAAATCATACATGGTATATGTTAGGTTAATCTGAAATACAGAGGGAAGGTTTGCTGCAGGACAAACTAGAAGCTTATTCTTATAGGTCAGACAAGCTATTGTTGGAGCCTGAACATCTAGTGGTGGTAAGAAGACAGAAGAATTAAGGACAATAGGACCACAAATTTACTGGATGTGGGAGATAGAAAAAAATCTAGTAATAAGATAAAGCTATCCTATTCCAGTTGAAGGTATGCCCTGAGAAAGAAATTACATTACTTTGTAATCCTATTCCAAATGCACAGTTTGAATTTAGTCATGAGAAATATCAGACAAACACAACTATAGTGATTATTCTGCAAAATAACTGGCTTATACTCCTCAAAATGCCTAGGTCATAGAAGAGAAGGATGGAGACACATTCCCAGATTAAAGCATGAAGTGAAATGATAACTAAATACTGTATTCAGTGCTACATGGAACTGCCTCTAGCTTTTGTTAGTTTTTGTTCTAATAGGACCCCTGTGTGGTAACTGGGAAAATATACGATGGTCTTAAGATTAGGTGATATTGCTGTGTCCATGTCATTGGTGGATTTGGATAAAAGCACTGTGAGTTTGTAAGAGAGTATCCTTTTTCTTGTGATATAATGTTAATATATTTTAGAGTTGTTGTAAAATTTGAAAGCATACAGAATAATGACCAATCCATAGAATTAAATTAGAAATAAAATCAAAATAAATATGAAAGCCTCATGTAATTGAGAATTAAGTTACACATGTCTAGGTAACCATTGGTTTGAAAATATTTTGAACTAAATAATAAAAAACTGACATATCAAGATGTTGGAGAGGCTGATGAAGTATCTAAAGGAAACTACTTAAGGACAAATGCTATTAGAAAATAATAAAAGTCTACAGTTAGTTAGCTAAACCTCTCTTCTGAGGCTTAAGAACATGAGCAAATTAAAGCCAAATTGATAGAAGGAAGGGAATAATAAAAGTACAAGAAGTGGAAACACTAAAAAACAGATTAAAAGTAGAGAAAATTAAAGCCAAACATTTTTTATTATTAAATTAATAAAGTCCTAGAAACACTGATCAAAACATAAATGATCAGTGTCAGGAATAGAATGGGACATCACTACAGATCAAAGAGATACCAAAAGGACAATAAGAGAATAAAAACTTTACGCCGATTCATTCAAACTTAAGTGCAGTGGACACATTAAAAAATTACACACACACACACACACACACACACACACACACACACACACATACACACACATAAAACTTACAAAACCAAGATGAAATAGAAAACTGGGATAACCCCATATGTATTAACATTTTGAATCTGTTGTCAATGTCTTTCTATAAAGAAAGCTCCAAGACCAGATGGTTTCATTGACAAATTTTATTAAATATTTAAAATGAGAGGCCTTGCCAGTACTACACAAAGTAAGAAGTTAGAAGAGGTGGGATACTTCCCGGCTAGTTTTATGAGGCTGTTATGAGAATGGTACCCAAACCTGCCAGAATGGATGGAGAGAAGGATGCTGTACAGCAATATAGGTCATGAACACGACTGCAAAATACATTTTTCAAAACTGCAAATCATATCCAGCAATCTGTAAAAGGAGGATACACATTTCAATCACTGGGCAATCCCACCTGACTTTTATATAGAAATTAACAAGCTGAGCGTAAAAATCTATGTAGAAAAACGAAGAACCCAGAAGTACCGAAACAACCTTGGAAAAAGAAGATGAGAACTGATGGGGATGACTCTTACTTCCCAACTTCAAAACTCACTGAAACGCCACGGTCATCCAAACAAGGTGGTGTTTGCATAAGGATAATCCTATGAATTAGTGCAACCGAATTGAGAGTCGGGAAAGAAACCCAGACATCCCTGGGTAATTTTGCCTCAGGAGGAAACTGTGTAGAAGGCTGGCAGAAAGAGAAAGGCTATGTTGCTGGAAAAGTTTCTGATTCTTTGTGATTCCAGGTGTACAGGTGACTCTTTCTGCAGGGTTTCAGAACCTGAGGTGTTTCAGTTAATGCACGTTATTTGTGTTGGGTGTTCTGGCATGAGCTAGGGCAAGGGGAATAAAACTGGCCCAAAATTGGCCACGAGGGCATGAGTGCCAAAAGCTCAAGAAAGCCAGCGCATCGGGATCCAGTGTGACATCCGCCCTAGTTCTGGGAAGCGCAGGGAGCGTCTGGAAAGTGTTTTTCATGCCCAAACGAAACTTAGAAAAACTGTTAATATGAAAATAATTTTCAGTGTTGTTTATATGCATAGCTTTATAGCCATTCTATAATGAGCAGCAGGATGGAAACATCACGAATTAAAACTGGTGAACCTTGCAAGACACTGTTTGAAGTGTGACTTTAGGACTAACCACAAAAAAGGCTGCTGTTCTGGGAAAAAGCGAATCAGGGAAACACGAGTCAAGTGTCAGGGTCAGACTCTAAATTGTGCCTGACGCCACCAGTGGACCTCAAGCCAGAGCCGGTTAGCGTCGGAGAGAAGGTGTGTCAGCCCATCAGCCACAGGACGCTGTGCTTCCCCAAACTGCCTGCATCTTTGAGATCCGGGAAGAAGCAAGGAAGACAGGCCCACGTTGACAAGCACAAACGCCAATCTAAGAAAAAGAGGCGTCCCTGTTTTTTTCTAACGTTGACTTACCCGCCATCTCTGATCTCCGAACCCTCTTCTCTCTATCCCACGTGTAAACCTGTCAACACCGATGCCGGGTCTGGCTGCAGCCTGACGTGGCTGTTCTGTTGTTCAGTGTGCAGAAGATAACGTACGCGTGCGGTCTGGCCCAAGCTGATCATGGCATCGCAGCTTCTCAGACGGAAATCTGTACAGTGGGGCGCCTGGGTGGCTCAGTCAGTGGAGCATCTGACCTCGGCTCGGGTCTTGATCTCATGGCTCCTGAGTTCAAGCCCCACGTCGGGCTCTCTGCTGTCAGCTCAGAACCTGCTTTGGATCCTCTGTCTCCCCCTCTCTCTCCGCCCCTCCCCTGCTCACTCTCTGTCCGTCAAAAATAAATAAACATTTAAACAAGGTTTCAAAAATTCTATAAACGTAATTTGCAGAAAAACAGCATGAAAAGCACCACACAGTTTCTATGGAATTTTTTTTCTTCAAAAAATAATCCAGGGTTGATTAATACCCTTATTTCAGAAGTCCTACCCCTGGTGAACTCAACAGTAAGCAGTACTGAGAGCTTCCAGATGATGAATATAAAATGGCCTTAGAGGGGGAAAAATAATAACTCTTAAATTATTGAAACCACCTAAAGGAATTTGCAGCCTTAGAACGGAGGCCAATCTTTCATGAAGCAGGAAGGTTACTTTCTGGGCTCAGCCGTTTACTTTGAAAGTCGTCAACTGCATATTTTATGTAACTTCCCGTCATCATAAGCAAGGCTGGGTTTGAATCCCAATTATGTGACACAGGTTGTCCTTTCTCCCCTTTCTCTTGAGGATATCGTGCGGCTCTGAACAGATTATATCCGTAAAACAACACGGTCAGTACAGCTCGTGTTAATATGGGCCCTCGCATCACATAGTCCTGCTCTCCCACCCAGCTGTGCAGCCTTGAACTGACTCCTTGAAAAGCTTTAGCTTCTTTATCTGTACGGCAAGGATGACTGTATACCTAGTCCATAAGGTTGTGGTGAGGTTACAAACACCATCCACAGGTCACAGGAGCACAAAGGATTAGTATCTAGCATTTGCCTCACTCCCGCATCATTGCACAGGCTTGGTAATGCCCAGCCTGACCCCAAGATGTCTGTCTGTCTGTCTCTATCTCTCCCTCAATTTTCTTCTGCACACTGACCTCCCACAACAGTCTTTTCCTCGTTGCTAGTTGTCTTTTCAGAATATTTTTTAATATGAAATTTATTGTCAAATTGGTTTCCATACAACTCCCAGTGCTCATCCCAACAGGTGCCCTCCTCAATGCCCATCACCCACCCTCTCCTCCCTCCCACCCCCCATCAACCCTCAGTTTGTTCTCAGTTTTTAAGAGTCTCTTATGATTTGGCTCCCTCCCTCTCTAACCTTTTTTCCTTTTTCTTTTTTCTTTTCTTTTCCTTTTCAGTGACTCCTTTCTGCCCAGTGCATGAGGTCTGAGAGACAACGTCACGTACATGTTCACTGGCCTCAGGATCAGCCTAGTTCAGATATTAGCTCCGTCACAGATTAGCTATTGAAACCATATGACATTGGAGTGACTTTCTTCATCTTGCCGGGACTCAATTTCTTTTCTTTTGTAAAGAAAAATAATATAGTCCCTTTTTTCAGAAGAAACAAGATAACAGTAAAGCATGTAACCTAAACCTGTTAGATAGTAATTGTTGAGCAAAATTTAGCTGTTGTTTTTCCTAATTGTGGGGGAACTCCAGTTATTATAAAGTATTATTTTATATATTCTCAAACACTTCATACTGTAACTGTTTTTATTATATAATCATCTTTTGTGGCAACAGTTAAAGCAAGCTTATGTCACCTTCGGCAGGGTAACTCTTTAACTGGTATGTCCTGGTGAAAATTTTTCATACAACTTCTATGCATTTTGCTTCACCCGTGAGTCAACATATCACTTTAAATATTTTTAAAGAATCCTTATTAAAAATTTGTCCATAAAGATCTTGAATATTTGAAAAAGAAAGTGGTAGTGTAAATACTTATCTCTCAGATGAAATGGCTCTTCAGGCCTTCAGGTCTCCAGGTCTCACTAGTAAAGCTAAAGAAACGTAATAAAGAAATAAAAATAGATCAAAGAACTCTGTCCAGAACAGGAATGTCTAGTGCGTGTTACCTCTGGGCTCTGACACCTTTGCAAGATACTTTCACTTGAAATCATTTGGCCTCTTGAGCCTGGGAGGGACTAGAGAAGATCTTTTCCAGTAGAACGCAAAGAAATTTCACTGAGTGCGTCTCTTCCTTTGGTCCAAAGAAAGCCTGAGCTGAAAGTATTTTTTTTATAGCCGATTTTCAGTTTCTTCCAAACCAAACACAGATTTTTTTTTTTTAAGGGAAATTGCAATTCTAACCTGCTGAATATGGGAAAAGAATCAGAGAACAAGGACTGATGAGGAGGCATGTGATATTTTCTGGGGGTTAGTTTGGTCAGAGCTGGAGTTGTTTTCCTCTGAAGGATGGTAGGAACGTTCCCGTGGTAGCCCGTCTCCCAGAGATTCACCAAGAGTCTTGTGTGCCCCACCCGGGCCAAGCTCCTGATTCTATGAGGAACAGATGATTTAGGGTTTATAGGAAGCCATAAAATGTAGCTCATGGACCTGATGTGGGCTCCTTTGGGGGGAATTAGTTTCTGGATAAACCTGTGTCTCCCTCAGGTACTGGCTTCTACACGTGCTGTCAGAAATAAGATCCATTCAGCCCATTTGCAAACACAGCCCACACCCCAGTTTTTCAACTTGGGATTTACATGTTTGTGATTATCACCGTTGATTTAAGTTTTAAGGCTCAAGATAATCCAGGTGTATTACATCTTAAAAAGATGATGGCAGCTCGTAAATATTTATAGCACCCTTACTGAGAGCCAGCCACTCTACTATGTGGCCTACGTTGAGTTATTTCATACTCATGGGCAGGACGAGGGTAGTACTGTTATTACCCTCCCTATCCCCTAGATGGCACTACACAGGGTAAGTGAGTTCCCAGTGTCACCCAGACACTTAAACCCAGACAGGCTAGCTCCCACACTGGCGTCCTTACCAGGCCCTATGGTACCTCACACAGTACGACTTTCAGGCAGTATTGTTGGGATCTTTAGTGAGCTATCAGTTTTATCTTTGAAGGCTCATTGGATTTTTTACATTTTAAAACAAGTTTTCGTTCTTTTTTGCTTTTCTATGTAAGCGTTTATTGCCGTATTGTTTTGCTTACATGTCCCCGACTCCTTGAGCTGTGCCGAAGTCCAGTTCAGGAGATCAGGCTGCCCCTTGGAGTGTGTCTCTAGCAAAGAGCTTCCTAGAAATCACGCCAATGCGACGGTGTTTGCAGAACAAAGTTGTAGTGTGAGCTCTTTAATCAAGTCTGTGAAACATGTGCAGACCCCGTAAAGTCACCTATTTTGCTGATAATTTCTCTTGCAGTCCCATACATCAAAAAAGCATAAGGGGAAGCATTTTCGAGATGAAGTCATTACAGATTTGCTTGGGGAATGAACTTACTAGGAATTAAAGTCACTCACAAAATATTCCTCCTTTCATTTACTTAGTCATTCGACCAACAGTGGCTTTGTATGCCCTTTAGCCAAACAGACTGTAGTTTATTTTTTAGCTTATCGTTTACTAATTCTCTGACTTTGAGCAATGTCTCTAAGCCTTTATAAAATCTGTAAGCCTTTATAAAATAAGAATAAATGTTGCAAGCTTATTAAATGGTTAATAGGGATATCCAATGGGAAAGTACATGTAAAGTACATAGTATCCGCTTAGGCACTAAAAATGGCCCCTCACACCTGTATATTTTTCTCTTCTAACCTTGCCTGTACCCTGGTCCGGATAAATAATCTTAAAACCTAGCTCTAATCCATGAAATCCATGAAAAGGCTTCCTTTATTTTTTTCTGATTTAAGTGTGGATTTTTTCATTCTGGCAATCTTAATTTTTGACAGATATTTTTTAATCTTTTAAATGTTTTTTATTTAAAATCTTTTAAATGTTTTTATTTATTTTTGAGAGAGAGAGACAGAGACAGAGACAGAGACAGAGCACAAGCCGGGGAGGGGCAGGGAGAGAGGGAGACACAGAATCCAAAGCAGGCTCCATGCACTGAGCTGTCAGCACAGAGCCCCATGCAGGGCCCGAACCCATGAACCGCAAGATCATGAACTGAGCTGAAGTCGGACACTTAACAAACTGAGCCACGCAGGTACCCCATAAATCTTTGACAAATCTTGACACATTCCCAGTACACACACACACACACACACACACACCATAAAACCTCTCTTCAGACTGCGTGTCCTTCCTCAGCACCCCCATGTGGCATACTTCCACACCCAAGGCCAAATTTCCCCTTCCCCAGCCTTCCTGCTAAAAAGATTTCCAGCTACTCAAGGTCCATTGCACACGCCTTTGCCCTGTAATCTCAATTCCTACAATGGTGTGTTCCTTCCTGTCTGAATTGCTACAGCAATTTGTATGTACTTCTTTTGTGTCAATTATCTTAGGTTGCCCAGCCTTCCAGTGTCGCATATATGTCTCTGATCTCCACAGCTGGACAGGGCGTCTCCTGGGAATACAAGGCTTCCTCAGCTTTGAATCCCTTTCAGTGTCTGCCACAGTGTAGACATGTAATAAATATTTGGCCAAATTGCGTTGCGTGGCTTGGTTGGTTCATTCTCATGGGGGTTGTCATACAGGTCACACAGCAGCATGAAATTCCTGCATTTGAATTTTTCTAGCTGCTTATTAAGGTCCATTTACTTCCACTAACAGTTGGACAGGTGGTGGGATCATAAAATCATTTTCAAGTTGTGGATTCAGCTATACTTTTGAATGGTCATCAGTGCTCTTTATTGCAGGTAACTGTGTTGAAAGGCCTTTTGGTATCATATGTATAGTCAAAGAAATGTTCATTGAAAGTAATAGAGAGAAGATAATGACTTTAATTTTCTTCTTTGTATTCCCCACAGGGAATATATTTAAGTACAGCCATTGGTAGGCCAATCTGGTACATGGAAGCATCATTTACGTATTTTTTGACTGTTGTATTAAGAGTCAGGTTCAAGTAACCTGTGAAATAGATCCAGCTGTCATGTTTTATTGAAACGCAAATAAATAAGCAAAAACAGAACCAGAAACAATCCTTTGGGGCCCTTTAGCTTTAATGAGTCCTTCATTGGTAAGCATGCAGAGGCAAGGTGGTCAGATGGTCCTCTGTTCAAGTCCCCTTTCTGGCCCAGTGCTTTTATTAGTGAGTGAGTAAATCGTAGATCTCAAACATTCTCTCACACTTATTCCTGAAGGAAAAGCAACATTAATGGATAGCATGAAGTAAATAGCTTATTCCAGATCCTCTTGTAGCTATACACTTAGACCCAGTTTCAAACACATGTCTTTCTGCACTTTTTTATTGATATAATTACTAAGGAAGCTAGCATTTAGTTTTGTCAAGGTGTAACATGGGTTAAATCAAGGGTAAATTTCGGTTTCTGACATTCATCTCAGGATGCACGCACGAAAAGATGAGCCCTTGGGGCGCCCGGGTGGCTCAGTTGGTTGAGTGTCTGACCCTTGATTTTGGCTCAGGTCATGATCTCATAGTTCGTGAGATCAAGACCCACATTGGGCTCTGTGCTGAGAGCGCGGAGCCTGCTTGAGATTCTCTCTCTCCCTCTCTGCCCCTCTCTTGCATGCACACACACTCTCTCTCTCCTTCAAAAGAAATAGATTATTTTGAAAAAAGATGAACACTTTTCATATCCAATAACGATGTGTCCTTTCATAAGATACTTGTAAGCATATCTGCACTGAACGTTTTGGCATTAAGTAAAATGTAGGGGACTGTAGGGTTTTTTGCCAAATAGAGATTTTGCGTTTTTTGAAAATGTAGTTGCACATTTCATATTTGCTCATTTGTCTGCTTGCGAACCTTCTTTGTAGTTCCCAAGTCAATAATCATGGCACTTTTGCAGTCAATTACAGACATGCACAGAAGTGGCAGAAATTTCAGTGGCCTCGTAAGCTCACTCCCAGGGGAGGATGGACAGGGCAGTGCTCTGCCTTCCTGTCTCAGCTGTCATGTTATAAACAAGTGTTCCTTCTGCTTAGCTCAGCATTTTTCACATTTTCACTTTTCCCTTTTCCTGGGTGATTGATTGATTGATTGATTGATTGATTTTGTATTTACTATTTTTTAAAAAGAGAGAGTGTGAACAGGGGAGGGGAAGAGAGAGAGAGAGAGAGAGAGAGAGAGAGAGAAAGAAAATTCCAAGCAGGCTCCACACTGTCAGCACAGACTCCTATGTGGGGCTCGAACTCATGACTGTGAGATCATGACCTGAGCTAAAATCAAGAGGCAGACGCTTAACGGACAGAGCTACCCAGGCACCCCGTGATTTTGCTCTTTAAAATGTCTCCTGGGGGCGCCTGGGTGGCTCCGTCAGTTAAGCATCCGACTTCAGCTGAGGTCATGATCTCACAGTTCGTGAGTTGGAGCCCCACGTCATGCTCTGTGCTGACAGCTCAGAGCCTGGAGTCTCCTTTGGATTCTGTGTCTCTCTCTCTCTCTTCCCCTCCCCTGCTCATGCTCTGTCTCTCTCTGGCTCAAAAATAAAAACATTTAAAAAATTTTTTAAATGTCTCCTGAAGGAAGTGCTGAGATGCTGTCTAGTGTTCTGATTGCAAGGAGGCTATGATGTGCCTCCCGGAGGAAATGCAGGTATTACATGGAGCATGTTCAAGCAGCATTATGGTGCCCTTGGCCATGAGTTCAGGGTAAATGAGTCAACAAAATATATTAAAGAAGGTGTCTTTAAACAGACAAAAAATATATATGAAACAAGAATATGTATTGATGGTAGATAAAAAGGTGACCAAAAGCTTGCAGGAAACTCACTCTGTATTTTCCCTAAGAGCATTGGTTCCTTATTCACTAATTCAGTGTCTACGCTGAGTGTATAGAACCCAAGTACCATGAATAATGAGAATTGCCAATATATTTTTTTAAAAAAATTAATTGAAGTATAGTTGAATTATATTGATTTCAGGTATACAACATATTGAATTGATAATTGTATATGTTACGATATGCTCACCACCAAAAGTTGTGGCTGTCTCTCACCACACACAGCCATTACAGTCTTACTCCCTATGTTGTATTTTTCATTATAACTACAAGTGTATACCCCTTAATCCCCTTCACCTCTTTTCCCCATATTCCTACCTCCGCCCCTGTAACAGCTGCAAGTTCTAGATGAGTCTGTTTCTCTGTCGTTGCTGTTGATGTTTTGTTCGTTTGGGTTTCTAGATTCCACATGTAAGTGAAATAATATAGTATTTGTCTTTCTCTAAGTTATTTCACTTAGCAAAATTCCTTAGAGTTTCATCCATATTGTCACATATGTCAAGATTTCACTTTATATCTTCTTTGTCCATTCGTCTATTGGTGGACACGTAGGTTGCTTCCAATTCTTGACTATTGTAAGTAATGCTGGAATAAGCATAGAGGTGCATATATCTTTTCAAATTAATGTTTTTGTTTTCTCCGCGTAAATGCTCAGTAGGAGGATTCTTGGATTATATGCTAGTTCTATTTTTCATTTTATGGTGAGCCTCCATACTGTTTTCCACAGTGGCCACATCGACTTAACGTACTCACCAATCGTGTACGAGGGTTCCCTTCTCTCCACATCCTCAAGAACACTTGTCAATTTTAGCCACTCTGACCGGTGTGGGGTGGTATCACACTGTGTTTTGATTTGTATTTCCCTGATGATGTGGTTTGGTTTGTATTTCCCTGACGATGAGATGTTGAGCATCTTTCCATGTGTCTGTTGGACATCTGGATGTCTTCTTTGGAAAATATGTATTCAGGTCCTCTTCCTATTTTTAATTAGATTACTATTATTATTATTATTATTTGGTGTTGAGTTGTATAAGCTACTTGATATATTTTAGATATTAATCCTTTATCAAGATACATCATTTGCAAATACCTTCTCCTGTTTAGTCGGTTGCCTTTTTGTTTTGTTGATGGTTTTCTTCACTGCAGCAGAAACTTTTTAGTTTGACGTTCTATTTGTTTATTTTTGCTTTCGTTTCCCTGGCCTGGGGAGACATGTCCAGCAAATACTGCTAAGGCTGATATCCAAAAGATTACTGCCTATGTTTTCTTCTAGGAGTTAAAAAAGTCTTTTTTTTTTAAATTTTTTATTTATTTTGAAAGAGAGAGAAACAGAGTGAGAGCAGGGGAGGGGAAGAGAGGGAGACATAAAATGTGAGGTTGGCTCCAGGCTCTGAGCTGTCAGCACAGAGCCCAATGCGGGACTCGAACCCCTGAGCCTCAAGATCATTACCTGAGCCGAAGTCAGAGGCCCAACCAGCTGAGTCACCCAGGTGCCCCTTTTCTAGGAGTTTTATGGTTTCAGGTCTCACATTTAGGTCTTAGAGAATTGCCTGTGTTTTGCGAATTTGTCTCCAGTCTCTGATTGCTGGGTCAAAATAAAATTGAGGCTATATTCATCTTACCTTTGATTTTTATATACAGTGCACTGATATGGTCTTTTTTTCTCCTCCTAATGGTAACATACATATTCTGTGCCAGTCACATTGCATACAGTAGCTCATTTTATGTCATCGACTCAATGATCCCATGAATAAATTGCATCACACCCCTTTCGTATATTAAAATATTGAGACTCGTATCTGCTTATCAAAGTTAAAAATGTAATATTCCATACTATCCCATGACAGTATGCAAGGCGACTGTACTCTTTGATGCTGATGGATTATAAAATGTTAACACACATGCACACACACGTGCACGTGACCCTGCAAACACACACAATCACCCAGATATAAAGTATTGTGCAACCTAAACGAAGTCATTCCCTTGCCTTGTGAGTTATGTGTTTAATAACAACTATGAAAATGTCTGATGACATAGAAAAGGCTTTCTACAGTCTGTAATGGATTGGTACAGTACACAATTCAATAAGAATTAATTGAGAATCTGTAGAATTAGAAGCAGTGTGTGAAGCATCATGATGTTTAAGCACATTTGCCCTAAAGCATTTTACATTCTCGTAATATACACACAATGCAAAGAGCTTAAAGCAAAGCGGGTGATTCCAGTCAGTATTGCCATGTGTTTGGTCACTGGGGAACATTAAGGTAGGTTAATGAACTTTTTTGTATTTACATGATTTAAATTAGCTACATTTAATTTATCCAGATGATTTTAAGTCATATGATTCTATAGTGCAGGCTGGCCATCTCAGCTTCCGAGTAAACTCTCAGAGCATCCTGGCTTCTTTTTGCTGGAGGTACTGGAGTCCATCTTATGGGCGTTTTTGGTAGGATCCTTCCACACATCTGAAGCCCGGCCGCCTTCTGGGCTGTGAATTATGCCCATTTGAAATTGTAAGCATCCTCTTTTGTACCTAGCTCTCTCGTGCTGAGCACTTCACGGGACTTTTTCTGCTCAGAATTGCTAGTGCATGAAGTTGGCCTAGCCAATGAGTTTTGTGTCCCAACACTTATCCAGCCAGGGGTTGAGATGTCACTATCCTCCCTTAAAAGCAAGTCCATTATTCAAGCTAGGTTCCAAGTAGTAAGAGAGACCCCACACCCTCCCTCACACACATACACACAAATACACCTACCCACTTACGCAGTGAAGAGTATGGAAATGCACACACTCACTATGAAGCAGACATTGCTTCTGTAAGAAATTTTTTTTCCTTCCAAATATCTTTATTCTTTCCATATAGAGACTGAAGTAGGCTAAAGAATAGGATTCTAGGGCACCTTGGTGGCTCAGTCGGTTAAGCGTCCGACTTCGGCTCAGGTCATGATCTCATGGTTCGTGAGTTCAAGCCCTGTATCAGGCTCTGTGCTGACAGCTCAGAGCTGGAGCCTGCTTTGGATTCTGTGTCTCCCTGTCTCTCTGCCCCTTCCCCTGGTCATGCTCTGCTTCTCTCTCTCTCAAAAATAAAATGAACATTAAAAAAATTTAAAGAGTAGAATTCCAAGCATGTTTCTGGCTATCTGCTTGCAAGTTATTTCTTTAGAATTTGTGGTTTTGGTAGGTGTGGGGAGGGGTGATTTGCCAACTCTTGTTCCTGGGTTGGTATCCCAGCAAATATACACAGATAACGTACCCTTTTATCAAGAATCTCAGTGTATATGGATGTGCTCACCTTAACATTCTGGAGTGTGAATTGCGTTGCTATAAAAGTAGACGTAATATCTTCTCTGTTCCTTGTGGGCTTTTGCAAGATTGAAAAATATAGCTTTTTGATGTGTGATGAAATTTGCCACTGCTGATTGCATAGAAAATAATGAAAATAAGTTCCGTGACAAAAGGCGATGTTAACACATTCAAGTCATCTGACCAAAAGTTGTGGTGGTGAGGTATTTTCCCAAGATAATTAAGAAAACGCATGCTAGGTAAGAGAGCTACGCGTACCCCTGGGCAGAGCTGCGGACACCGCTCTTCCTGGAGGCACATGTGAGGCTATATCGTATCATAGAGTGTCCAGCCATGCCGTAACCCTTAAGGAAAGGAAGGTGGCTAGTCACCGGAGGCTTCTAAAACAAGAGGGGGGTACGTTGGTGATGTTGGGGCAAAGCTTCAAATGTTCCAGCATTAGCCTAAAAAGCCAATTCGGCTTACATGTCGCTATGGGTAGGTATGGACTTGTGGCTTCATGGTCTGAAAGATTCTCGAAGAGCATGTCCTAGACAAGGCTGAAAACCATATTCCATCAGCACATGAAGAAGGGGGTCAGCGCTCTGTTTGTCAAAAGGACAAACATGGAGGAATGTTCCTTTTCATCAAGGTAATTCCACGATACCTATTTTAGGACTGTTTTCCTTTTCCTGTTAGAATAAATTGGCTTCTTTTGCTTTCCCTAGATAGTATCCTGAAAAGGATACATACTTTTAAAACAGAAATAACCCTTGATATTCTGAAATCCTAGTTTGTACCTTTAAGAAGGTGTAAACATAGAGGGAAGATGTAACATATTGTCTTTTATAGTAGATGGTCTCCAGCTAAAGTTTCCAGGAAATTTTCATTTCTACATGAATCATTTCCTGAGATCCTAGTTCTTGACAAAGATGGAAAATTTGGGCTCCCTTTTTAAAAACCTGATTGAGGGGCTCCCCGGTGGCTCCGTCTGTTAAGCGTCTGACTTCAGCTCAGGTCATGATCTCACGGTTCGTGAGTTCGAGCCTCGCGTCCGGCTCTGTGCTGACAGCTCAGAGCCTGGAGCCTGCTGCTTCGGCTTCTGGGTCTCCCCTCTCTCTGCCCCTTCCCCTCCCCACTCTCAAAAATAAACAAACATTAAAAAAATGAAAAACAAAATAAAACAAGGACAACAAAACAAGGTGATTGAAATGCGAAGACTTGGGTTTGTTGGTGTTTTGATCCATATGTTCCAGGAGAGCAAATAACCTTATTTAGTTAGGAAAGGAAATCACGAGTAGGGGTGTATTCCATTACATAAATTGGCAAAATGTTTCCATTTGAGTCCCAGGGGGGAAAAAGACTAGCAAAAAGCACAGTCCCCCCTATTTTCCTAAAGCAGACAAGTAAACACAGTACTGTATCTCTTCCCTTTTCAAGAGGACAGAAAGTGTTGGAAGGACACAAATGTTCCGGGAAGCCTGGGGGGTGGTAGAAACTCCGTTACCAGTGTTCTTCTCCGTCCTCCTGGGCTTCATTTCTGTACAAATCAGTAGTTTCTCTAACACTTGTACTAATGAGTATACGGACATTATTTGTTCCACCTTCACCGCACATTTTCGTGTCAGTAAAACAGACGGTTGAGCACAATTAGTTCCTTGGCAGAACTGTAAATATGGTCGGTCCTGTCCTTCCCCGCCTCACTTCCACATCGCCCAGGCGCCTAATAGCACAGCTCAGTTGGAAACCGTTTATAGGATCTCGTTCTTATATTTTCCTGGCAGGCCGGTCACTTCTCATCAAGCACTTCTACGAATGCTCCACAAATTGAGAGGTCTTGAAATTAAACATGAGTCGGAGCATTTAATACAGTAGGTTCCTAGCTTGAGATCAGGTTTAAGAATTCTGTTTCCTTTGGTTGTGACCTTAATTTGTATAGTTGGACTCACTCCAGAATGATTGTAAATTGCAAACACTAAAATGGGAGATTTGAGGAACCTGGAAGTGATTCTGTTTGAAGGTGATGCACCATCTCATAGAACAGGTTGAATGCTTGAAGGACTGAGGTGGGACACAGGCAGGATGACATGTGTGCCCATCCAGACCGTCTTTGTTTCTGACTGCTGTTCCAAAGTAATCGTTAATGCCCTCTTCACATATCTTTGATTGGTACCCATCTTTGATCAGTTAAATAACCGCTGTAGAATAAATCCCTGTAGGTACAAGGTGAGAGTCAATGACTTTTATTCAGGTACCATAAAAGAGAAAAGAGTGTCCCTCTCTGAAGATAAACCACGACTGCTAGTGTGTTATATCACTTTTCTTTCTGTGTATGTCACCAAATATTAGGCATTGGCTTCCATATAAATTCTCCCATTCGTTATTCAATTTCAACTAACAAATATTTCAGTAAGTCATAATAATTCAGGCAGCAGGTCCCTATTTGCCAATTATTAATACATTTCTCAAATCTCACTTGGGCATGGTTTGCTCTTATAAGCATAGATTCCTGGTGAATGTGGTCATACCTTGATTATTTTCATTTTTCTGCAGTAACTAATAAAACATATAATGTGAATAATAATGATAGTAATAATAGCTACCTGCCCCATAATTCTTTTCATTACTCTAAGCAGTATATATAGATGAGTTTTTATATAGCATCTCATTAAATACTGTAAAAAAAAACCCTGAACTCTAACATGTATTAGGATTTTCCACAGAGAGAGAGAGCAGGAGAGAGATAGACTTATTTATTTTGAGGACTTAGCTCATGCAGATGTGGGTCTGAGAAGTCTCACGAGCTGCCATCTGTAAGCTGGACACGTGGAAGAGCCAGTGTGTAGTTCAATCAGAGTCTGAAGGCCTGAGAGCCAGGGGAGCCGACGGCTGAGTCTGCGTTCCAAAGGGCAGGAGGAGACCCATGTCTCAGCTCATGCACTTGAGACAGAGTCTAAGACATAGAAGGAACAGATTCTCCCTTCTTCTGCCTTTTGCTTTATTCAGGCTCTCAACAGATGGGATGATTCCCCCCCACACTGGGGAAGACAATCTGCTTTCCTCAGTCTACTGATTTAATGCCACTCTCAGACAGAAACTCTGCCCCAGACACACCCAGAAAGAGGGTTTAACCCAACTGTCCAGGCAGTCACGTTGACACACAAAATTAACCATCACAAGTCCACCCTTGTCAAACAGACACCCATGCATATTTCCTTAAACCACATCTAGTCTCCAAATAAAGGCAGTAATAGGATCGTAATTCTACCTAACATGGTACAACTATTCTGCATACAACCAAAACCGCATTAGCCCCTTCACCAGGGAAAGAGATAAAATCTTTGAGTGACATTTACTCCTCTCTTAGATGTCCCAGAACGTAAATACTATGATATAAAGTTAATATATCTTATGTTACCTTATAAGGTAATAAGAGAAGAAAGAAATTAAAGATATAAATTCATTCACCTGTTTCTTGGCCATTCAGGCTGCTAATAGCCGTAGACTGGGTAGCTTATAAACAACAGAAATTTATATCTCACATTTCTGGAGGCTGAGAGTCCAGGATCAAGGCACCAGCAGATTCAGTATCTGGTGAGATACTTCTTCCGGGTTCATAGATGGCCATCTTCTAACTGTGTCTTAGTGGCTGGAAAGGCAATAGTGTTCTTTGAGGTCTATTTTATAAGGACATTAATGCCATCTATGAAGGCTCTTTCCTCATGATCTAATGATCTCCCAATGGCTCCACCACCAAATACCATCACACTGGGGATTATATTTCATCCTATGAATTTAGGGGAGACACAAATATTCACTCTATAGCAACATACAAAAATATTCATAACAAAGTAAGAAGGATATATTCTTGACAGTTAAAGTCCTAATTTCTATAGCTGGTCACATGGTCATAGTTGACATTTAGAACTACTTTCATCTGCTATCTGTATTGTCTTTGCCTTTAGTGAGCATCTCAGCTGGTCTGGTTCTTTACCTGGTAAGATGACCCAAATCTTCATTCTGAAGGGTCTGGGCCATTAGTAGTCCTCCCCAGATTGGGCGGTTAGAGTTTTCCACTGATCCTAATCACTGGGCAAGGTAATAATAAGAGACTCTGTGAGAGATCTCCTGCATTCTGGACATATACTTCCTCGCCTCCATTATGGAATAGTACTCCAGTATCTCCTTGGTAGTTGGGATCAATCATCCTGTACAGGCAGCACTGTAAGTCTTTTCTTTGCCTATTGATTCAGAGGCATGAGAACCCAATGTCTGGGTGGCAGTCTCAGCGTCCAGTACAGTAGAATCACTGTCATGTCTCCTGATGGAAGACGGTTCCTCTGGAACTAAGACTTCTTGGCCAGAAGAACATAAGGTTTCAGGAATTGGTCACTACAGGTAATGGCGAATGGTATCTCACTCATTTCCACCTCTTGATTCCTGGGCCTCTGAATTCTGGGTGCAGAAGAAACAGCACCATATGTGGGATGCTGACTCTGAACGTACGGCCTTCTAGGAGAACCTTGTCACAGCACTGCAAGGTGCCACCACCGAGCTGTGATCTAACTGAGCCTTCAGAAGGCCACTCACGCCATCAGTTTAATCAAGCCAGCCACTTCGGGCCTCTTTTTACGGCATTAGGTACTATATAGAAAGACACATCATAGTGGCGTTGTCCATAATTCCCAGCGAAGATACAACATGTATAAATATGTCCATGACATGACATAATTGATAAGGTTGATTCAGTGGTTAAAGTAGAACAGTAAAAACTGAAAGTACACAGTTTCTATTGGTTGTTCATTAATACCCTCAAAATTTGACCAGATTTTAGGCCAAAGTAAAATATTAATCCATTTCTAAAGCAAAAATAAATAAATATAAATTTAACTTTAAAAATTAGAGAAAAATACAGACCATAAAACCTAGGAATATGCTAGGTGAAAAAAAAAAAGAGAGAGAAACAAATAGAGAATTCAGAGCCAGAAAATATTAAGATTTCAGAAGAACCAGGAAATAATGGCAGTGATACCTTGTGTACAAACATATATGTGTGTTTGTGTATGTGTTTTTTTTGCTATGTGTAGGTACATGTAGATGTACCTACGTATTGATTTTTAATTAAAAAGTAAAATAAGGGACATTTTAAATAAATTTGTTATTAACCCAAAATTTAAATGACTTGAATGGTTAATTTAGACCATTGGATGGTTGTTCAGCGTATGATTTACATTTTTATTTAAATAACTTGTATAACATAACTTTATAACGTGTTTATTTGAAAACATGGTTAATTCTGAAAAGAAAAATGGCCTCAAGTTAATTTTGCACTTTCTGCTCACTTCCTCCTCCCAAGCTCTAAAGTTTATTTGAATGGTTTTTACCAGCAGACAGCTTTTGTAAGAATTAAATATAATATTAATAGAATGCTGAAGTCTTTCCATGACATGTAAGCGGTGGTTTTTGTTCATTTAAGTGGAAAGAAACTTTGGCATAATGAGTTAAATGCAGCTATTGATGTAAATAACCACTTTTTCTGCTGTCTGTGCTCAATTCTTCCTCAGATGATTGCATTGGTAACTTGATTAATTCCGTGCATCTGTTTTTTTTTTTTTTTATTTTTCTGGTTACTCATGTTTACCGTGGTGTTATACATTCCTCCATTTCTCTGCCTAATAATTCTCTACTGAGAAGTATTTAAACAGAGGGAAGGGAATATCTCTTTATGCCAAATAATGAACCCAGGCCCCTTGGCAACATATTCACACAAAGCAAGTGGGTTTTATTATAGGCTTTATTTACAGAACTGGTAATTTTCCTTTCCACCCACATTGTTTGATACATAATTACTTATTCATTAACTTGTGTAATTATTTTTTCTTCATTATGAGGAAAATGCACTTAGAATAACATTCTTTGGAGTCAGAAGGGGTTTTAACATACATTAATATAACCGTCTATCCAAAGGAGAAATTCTCTGCGCAGCATCCTGACAAAGCACTGTTCCATTTCTGATTAGTTCCTTTGACAGTGGGGAAGACTGAATAGGTCAGAGCAGTCATAATCTTATTGAAAAACTAAAGTATTCAAAATTAACCCAATATTTATCTAAAGTATTACTTTTTTGTAATGTTCACCTATCGTTTTTGTTCTACCTTCTGGAGAAGCAAAAATTTAAGGAACACGCTACTATACAATCAAAGAGGGCAGTTATACATTTCAGGAAGCCCAGAGTGCACCTCCTAAAGCTCTTTGTTTCTTTGGCTGTTTTAGGGGCCTTCACAGCCCCAAATTCCTTTCACAGCCACTCTCTTTCTTCTCGGTCAGCTCCATCGTTTGTCTCAACAAAGGGTAGGGAATCAGTTAAGACCGTGAGCTGCCATATTGGTCAGCAACACCAGCCACTTCACGCAGAGGCATCGTGGTGGCGACCTTCCCTGTTCACCAGGGGAGGACTTGTTCCGTGGAGCAGTTCCATGCAGTGGGACGTCTGTCACGAAGCCTGGCTTATGGACGCTGACTTTAGAAGTAAAGCATCCCTGAATTTCAAGACATTCTCATGAGCACAGGCTCTGTGTCCCTTCTGATAGACACACTGGGCACTCCCTCCATTGATTCTGCTTTCGATGCACACACAGTGCTTCAACGCCTCCCAGGCCTTTCCCCTCACGGGAGATGGTGAGAAGCCCTCTCTAGTTTATGTTCCCTGAGTTTTCCGGTTATGGTATCTTTAGCCTGAGGAGAAGCTCTCACGGCTGGGTCACCTTGGGGTGGCTCTTGTTGGAGCTGTAACACGTGATCGTATCCTTGGCTGTGGGGTCACTCACTCCGTTCTCCACGTCATAGTCTGCAGCCCCGTCCCCCAAATTTGCACTGTTTTCACAGTTCCTCATGGGCTGAAGCATGCGTTGCCCACTACGTGCCCTAATACGTTTCACATTAACCGTATGTATTTCATAAACCCATACTTTTTTCCCATAAAAATATATTTGATCAAGTCTGTTCTCTATTCTTTATAACTTAAACTACCATGCCTTCTATTTTAATACAGTGAGTTACCTCAAACCTGTGTTACCAATTCAGATTCCTCCCTGATTTATTTACATATTTATTTATTTATATATATATTTATTTATTTATATTTATTTTGAGAGAGAGTAAGCAAGTAGGAGGGGCAGGGAGAGAGGGAGAGAGAGATTCCCAACCAGGCTCTGCACTGTCAGCACAGAGGCCGACCCAGGGCTCGATCCAACAAACTGTGAGATGATGATCCAAGCCGAAGTCAGACGCTCAACTGACTGAGCCACCCAAGTGTCCCCCTGATTGATTTAGACTCCAGCACTGGTTCTGGTGGTAATCATGGCATAAAGTTGGAAAAACTCACTTATCTCCTTTGAAGTGGTGAGGCAGGTATTGAAAACATGGTAGCTGTTACATGATTATTTTAGTCAACCCCAATTTGTCTTCTTCTGTGTCTCACTCATCAAACCAAATCTCTACAATCCACTACTAATTATTTCAGTTTTCTTAAATATTAATAAAATTCTTTCTTTTTTCCTATTTTGTCTTTTTTTGGTAATCGGGCATTCATTTCATCTGGGTGAGCTAATTATTTTCAATTATACACCTCTCTCTTTCTTTTTCTTTTATTTTAGAGAGAGAGTGTGTGCCCGAGCAGGAAAGGGGCAGAGGGAGAGGGAGAGAGAATCTTAAGCATGGTCCACACTCAGGGCAGAGCCCAACTGGGGGCTTGATCCTATGACCCTGGGATCATGACCTGAGCTGAAATCAAGAGTTGGATGCTCGACTGACCAAGCCACCCAGGTGCCTCTCAATTATATGTCTTTCTAACAAAAGTAATCAATCATTCTGAGTTTTGAATTGGCCAGAAACTTGATAAGCACACCTTTGATTTCTTCATCCAAAGTAACTAAAGGTGTTAAAGTCCCAGGGCTCTTGCCAAAGGACATCCAATCACTCTCAGCTCAATACTCCCTCCGTGTCCTTAAGATAATACTAGCTGCCCACTGTCTATGCTCCCAGAGCAGCCTTTGATGACCCCTCAGTACCTTTCTTAAACATTATACTCAACGGTTTGCCAGTCTGTTTCTATAAAAAGATGAAAAATGGCTTAGGGCAAGGGCCCTGCCTTGTTGAGCATCCCAACCCAGCCTCCAGCTGGTACACCGCGGCCAGTTGTGGACCAGATGCTTTATTCGATTAATTAACCTTTACCACTCGTACTGCCCTCGTGTCAGGTTGATATCGATGCACTGATCAACACTCTTTTTTCAGTCAGAGCGATACAGAGCTGAGCTGTCATCCACTAGTGGGACCAATGCTGTTTTCTGACAAAATATTAGAGTGGATGATTACCTGGGCAGTTTCTGAAAGTTCAGCAAACTAAATTTGCTGGATTGCTAATCTGATTCACATTAATGCTTTTTTCGCTCTCATTACATTAGAAAATGTAATGATGCCACATTTAGTTATGACTATTTTATAAACTGTTTATTTATTTATTTATTTATTTATTTATTTATTTATTTATTTAGAGAGAGCGGGAGAGGGTCAGAGAGAGGGGACAGAGAGGCTCCATGCTGACAGCACAGAGCCCAACATAGGGCTTGATCCCACAACTGTGAGATCCTGACCTGAGCCGAAATCAAGAATTGGACACTTAGCTAGCTGAGCCACTCAGGTGCCCCTAATTGTTACTATTTTTAACATGGTTCAGGAAAAAGGCCAGTATTGTCATGTGTACGTGTAAAATGAAATATAGACTTTACATCCACCATCAGTGAAGAGTTGGATTTTTTAATAGGAGATGATGTACGGATTTGTGCTAAAGCAAGGCCCCCGGGAGCCACTCGGTACAGTAACCATCGTGTCCTCAGGTCGCAGAAAGGCCTGTGTGGCGTGCCCCTCTGCTCCCTGAGCCCATGGTTATACAGGAAACAGTTTGCTTTCCTGCCATCACTGCAGCCATGGAAGGTTTTCCTGGTCTTTGTCTCCAAGGATGACAGTGCGCCCCACAAAAATAAGACAGTCTCAGGTATGATGCGTAAATTCATTGCTATTTTGCCCACGTATTCTGTTTCTAAAAAGTTGGAATCAGTGGGTAGAATATTTCCTGATAGGTTTACGGTTTAGTTGAGGCATCGAACATGAACCTGCACTGCACATAACTTTCTTTTCAATTTCCCTGTGGCTGGGGTATCTGGGAAGGGATTCGTGGTTTCTCCTGGGAATTTGTCTCCAGCACAGACGTGCGGAATTTGGAGATGGCCTATGAGACGTCTCCATCCTCCGGGGGACGTGCCCTGACAACGTCCGGGGCTCTGACCTTCGGGGATTTCATTCCATGATTAGGTTATGTCTGTGGCTCAGTTGCTTTAAGAGTGGGGGCTCGCTAGGTAGGTCTAACTTAATCATAAGAGTCCCGCAGGAGAAAACTTGTCTCTGAACACTTGTCAGAGGCACTCCAAGCATGGGAAGATTTCATGTGCTTTGCTGGCTGCATGAAGGTCAAGGGTCCACGTGGAGAAACACCTGACAGTGGCTTCTACAACCTGGACAGACACCCAACTGACAGCCGGCAAGAAAACGGAGAACTGGGTCCTGCCAGCAGTTTGGGTGAGACCGGAAGCAGATTGGTTTTGTCAGAATCTGTAGGACGGAACCCAGCCTTGCCATCGGCTCCTCGAGACTGAGCGGAGCACCTGGTCATGCCCCGCAGCACCTCTGCCCTGCAGAAACTTGGACATAATGGATTCGTATTGTTTTACATCACCAGGTTGGTGGCAACTTGTTACACACCCGTGGAAAACAGACACGGGCTGTGTCAGGAAATACTTGGTGCCTTAAGACTAAAGGTTTTCCTTAAAGCTGGTCAATGCATCACGGGTATTATTTATCCTTTCTGACAAGAATGTAACAGCACAGACATTGTCCTCGGCTACCGTTCTCGCTGAATGAATGTAGCTTTGCTACGAGTTAATCGTTCCCACGGTACGGGTTGCTTTAAGTCATTTTTCCAGACTGTCGTGGTGAGTTCTGAGATTCTGCATTGCATCTGTTTTTTATGTCTTGTTATTAGAACCCTTGAAAACAACTAGACAGTGAGCAAATTGTGAAAGCAAACGATGATTAAACCATGTTTCTGGTGCCTTCCGCCGCTGCATGAAGAACGCAGTAAGTGCGTGGCGGTGATCCGTCCTCCACAGGGACACGGGACAAGTTTGACCAGATTCGAAGCGGTGAGGGAGAGCAGAGGTCCTCTTTACTGCTGTCCCTCGTCCGCTGTCCGTTGTAGGTCGTGTAGATCATCTGTCCTCGCAGGCAGTCCTAGGAGGCCTCCGCGTGTGCCTTCGTTTTATCGAAAGGCATTAGCGGCATTTACCGCTTCCTTCTGCCTCTTCCTCTGCCTCGGACCTCCCCAGACAGTGCGGGCTAGAGCCTTCACCCCTTCTCCCTTCACCTCTTTTTCCAATGTGACCCCCGTGCAGCAGCAGTGAGGGCAAGATGCCTTTCTGGTCTCTCGTGTGAACCAGAGTTCTGCTTGAGTTCCTGTAACGTCGCTTATAAAAGGTTAAAAGTATAGACGGTACTCATGTCTCGTCTCTTCCTTTTAGCTGAGTGACCAGAAAAACGGGTTGTACCATTTCTTAGAGAGTACTGCTTCAAGGGCATCATTTGTAAATTCCTGAATAAAGGCTTTTGGTGTATGGTGTTGGCTTTACCGTTAAGCCACCTGGTTTGGGGGGACAGTCTCTGGGCCACCGACAGTCTCTGGGCCCTTACAGACCACGTTTTCCTTAGCTTCTGACCCTTCTCATCCTTTTATGAAAATAAAAAAATGGTCTTTTGCTAGCTATAGTGACTCCAGATTTTTGATAATTTGGGATCCCCAGGTAGCAGTCTGAGACAGAGATTAGCATGACTAAGGAAGAGTCATTTGAGAATGAAGATAAATATGTAAAATCCAGGCCTTTGTTTGATGTGAATCTTATTGGCCAGATCGTTGACAGCAGATGTTATAACTAATTTAAATGTTCTACCTTCATTAAAAAACAGTAAGGGATCATTAACATTTCATTTTTTGTTTCACTCCAGTGCATTTAAATAGAGTTCCTTGCTCTTGGAGTTTGGTGGGTCCATGGAGGTGGGGGGGAGGGGTGCAGGGAAGAGTTCACTAAATGAAATGAATATTTAAACAAAAGTTCAAAGCGACAGAACCAAAAAGACATTGTAATTGATCTGTATGAAGGACTCATAAGAACTTCAAGAAAAGTTTATGAGAATGCAGCATCTCTTAGCAATATGTGGACGATTACAAGAGATAGCACAAAATGAATACTTTTGATAGTTTAATGAGCTATCTTCACTCTGCAAAATTTGCAAATATTTAATGTAAATATAGGCACATACATACCTGTGGATTTTTTTTTTTTTTTTTTTGCTACTTCTGAATTAATTACAAAATTACTGCTGGAGAAATAGGCTATGAAATCATGTGGCTTGGAGAAAAGTTGAAAAATGTGGAAGATATTTGAAGGCAAGCCAGGAGGAGGAACACAACAACAAGAGAAGTAAAAAGGAAAGTCCGTAGCTGGTAACAAAAAATGTACCCTTAGTCCCGAAATTTCCAGTGTCCAACGTTCTTGTTTACTAGGAGAACCGGCTTTGTCATTGTCCTGTTGAAGTCGCTGAAATTTCCCCATCAATTCATAGCTTTGCACAGTGACTGGGGCACCAGTCTCTGCAATGCAAGAAAGAGCAAAAGAACGATTTTTTCCACTTCAAAATGTTTAAGAATCACACTGGGGAAGATGGCGGCGTAGGAGGACACTCGGCTCACCGCGCGTCCTGCTGATCACTTAGATTCCACCTACACCTGCCTAAATAACCAAGAAAACCACCAGAAGGCTAGCAGAACGGAGTCTCTGGAGCCAAGCTCAGACCAGAAGCCCACAGAAGAGGGGCCCCTCCCGGAGCGGATCTCCGAAGGAAAAGCGAGCTGAGCCTGCCCCTGCCGCCCCTGTGCACCTTGCCGATCCACCCCAGCTCATACGCCAGATCCCCAGCACCACAAGCCTGGCAGTGTGCAAGTAGCCCAGACGGGCCATGCCACCCCACAGTGAATCCCGCCCCTAGGAGAGGGGAAGAGAAGGCACACACCAGTCTGACTGTGGCCCCAGCAGTGGGCTGGGGGCAGACATCAGGTCTGACTGTGGCCCCGCCCACCAACTCCAGTTATAGGCCACAGCACAGGGGAAGTGCCCTGCAGGTCCTCACCACTCCAGGGACTATCCAAAATGACCAAACGGAAGCATTCCCCTCAAAAGAATCTCCAGGAAATAACAACAGCTAATGAACTGATCAAAAAGGATTTAAACAATATAACAGAATTTAGAATAATAGTCATAAAATTAATCACTGGGCTTGAAAACAGTATAAAGGACAGCAGAGAATCTCTTGCTACACAGATCAAGAGACTAAGGAACAGCCAGGAGGAGCTAAAAAAGGCTAGCAATGAGTTGCAAAATAAAATGGAGACAACTACAGCTCGGATTGAAGAGGCAGAGAAGAGAATACATGAACTAGAAGATAAAATTATGGAAAAAGAGGAAGCTGAGAAAAAGAGAGATAAAAAAATCCAGGAGTATGGGGGAAAATTAGAGAACTAAGTGATGCACTAAAGAGAAATAATATATGCATAATTGGTATTCCAGAGGAGGTGGAGAGAGGGAAAAGTGCTGAAGGTGTACGTGAAGAAATAATAGCTGAGAACTTCCCGGACCTGGGGAAGGAAAAAGGCATTGAAATCCAAGAGGGACAGAGAACTCCCTTCAGACGTAACTTGAATCGATCTTCTGCATGGCATATCATAGTGAAACTGGCAAGATGCAAGGATAAAGAGAAGATTCTGAAAGCAGCGAGGGATAAACGTGCTCTAACATATAAAGGAAGACCTAAGAGACTCGTGACCCATCTCTCTATTGAAACTTGGCAGGCCAGAAAGGAATGGCAGGAGATCTTCAATGTGATGAACAGAAAAAATATGCAGCCGAGAATCCTTTATCCAGCAAGTCTGTCATTCAGAATAGAAGAGATAAAGGTCTTCCCGAACAAACAAAAACTGAAGGAATTCATCACCACTAAACCAGCCCTGCAAGAGATCCTAAGGGGGATCCTGTGAGACATAGTACCAGAGACATCGCTACAAGCATAAAACATACAGACATCACAATGACTCTAAACCCATATCTTTCTATAATAACACTGAATGTAAATGGACTAAATGTGCCAACCAAAAGACATAGGGTATCAGAGTGGATAAAAAAACAAGACCCATCTATTTGCTGTCTACAAGAGACTCATTTTAGACCTGAGGACACCTTCAGATTGAGAGTGAGGGGATGGAGAACTATTTACCATGCCACTGGAAGTCAAAAGAAAGCTGGAGTAGCCATACTTTTATCAGACAAACTAGACTTTAAATTAAAGGCTGTAACAAGAGATGAAGAAGGGCATTATATAACAATTAGAGGGTCTATCCATCAGGAAGAGCTAACAATTATAAATGTCTATGCGCCGAATACAGGAGCTCCCAAATATATAAAACAATTACTAATAAACATAAGCAACCTTATTGATAAGAATGTGGTAATTGCAAGGGACTTTAACACTCCACTTACAGAAATGGATAGATCATCTAGCCACACGATCAATAAAGAAACAAGGGCCCTGAATGAGACATTAGATCAGATGGACTTGACAGATCTATTTAGAACTCTGCATCCCAAAGCAACAGAATATACTTTCTTCTCAGGTGCACATGCAACATTCTCCAAGATAGATCACATACTGGGTCACAAAACAGCCCTTCATAAGTATACAAGAATTGAGATCATACCATGCATACTTTCAGACCACAATGCTATGAAGCTTGAAATCAACCACAGGAAGAAGTCTGGAAAACCTCCAAAAGCATGGACATTAAAGCACACCCTACTAAAGAATAAATCGGTCAACCAGGAAATTAGAGAAGAAATTAAAAAATATATGGAAACAAATGACAATGAAAAGACAACAATCCAAACACTTTGGGATGCAGTGAAGGCAGTCCTGAGAGGAAAATACATTGCAATCCAGGCCTATCTCAAGAAACAAGAAAAATCCCAAATACAAAATCTAACAGCACACCTAAAAGATATAGAAGCAGAACATCAAAGACAGCCTAAACCCAGCAGAAGAAGAGAAATAATAAAGATCAGAGCAGATATAAACAATATAGAATCTAAAAAACTGTAGAGCAGATCAACGAAACCAAGAGTTGGTTTTTTGAAAAAATAAACAAAATTGATAAACCTCTAGCCAGGCTTCTCAAAAAGAAAAGGGAGATGAGCCAAATAGATAAAATCATGAATGAAAGTGGAATTATTACAACCAATCCCTCAGAAATACAAGCAATGATCAGGGAAAACTATGAAAAATTATATGCCAACAAACTGGACAACCTGGAAGAAATGGACAAATTCCTAAACACCCACACACTTCCAAAACTCAGGAGGAAATAGAAAGCTTGAACAGACCCATAACCAGTGAAGAAATTGAATCAGTGATCAAAAATCTCCGAACAAAGAAGAGTCCAGAACCAGATGGCTTCCCTGGGGAATTCTACCAGACATTTAAAGCAGAGATAATACCTATCCTTCTCAAGCTATTCCAAGAAATAGAAAGGGAAGGAAGACTTCCAGACTCATTCTATGAAGCCAGTATTACTTTGATTCCTAAACCAGACAGAAACCCAGTAACAAAAGAGAACTACAGGCCAATATCCCTGATGAATATGGATGCAAAAATTCTCAATAAGATACTTGCAAATCGAATTCAACAGCATATAAAAAGAATTATTCACCATGATCAAATGGGATTCATTCCTGGGCTGCAGGGGTGGTTCAACATTCGCAAATCAATCAACGTGATACATCACATTAATAAAAGAAAAGATAAGAACCATATGATCCTGTCAATCGATGCAGAAAAGGCATTTGAAAAAATTCAGCACCGTTTCTTAATAAAAACCCTGCAGAAAGTCGGGTAGAAGGAACATACTTAAAGATCATAAAAGCCATTTATGAAAAGCCCACAGCTAACATCATCCTCAATGGGGAAAAACGGAGAGCTTTCCCCCTGAGATCAGGAACACGACAGGGATGTCCACTCTCAACGCTGTTGTTTAACATAGCGTTGGAAGTGCTAGCATCAGCAGTCAGACAACAAAAGGAAATCAAAGGCATCCAAATTGGCAATGATGAAGTCAAGCTTTCACTTTTTGCAGATGACATGATATTATACATGGAAAATCCGATAGACTCCACCAGAAGTCTGCTAGAACTGATGCATGAATTCAGCAAAGTTTCAGGATACAAAATCAATGTACAGAAATCAGTTGCATTCTTATACACTAACAATGAAGCAACAGAAAGACAAATAAAGAAACTGATCCCATTCATAACTGCACCAAGAGCATAAAATACCTAGGGATAAATCTAACCAAAGAAGTAAAAGATCTGTATGCTGAAAACTATAGAAAGCTTATGAAGGAAATTGAAGAAGATATAAAGAAATGGAAAAACATTCCATGCTCATGGATTGGAAGAATTAATATTGTCAAAATGTCAATACTACCCAAAGCTATCTACCCATTCAATGCAATCCCAATCAAAATTGCACCTGCATTCTTCTCGAAACTAGAACAAGCAATCCTAAAATTCCTATGGAACCACAAAAGGCCCCGAATGGCCAAAGTAATTTTGAAGAAGAAGACCAAAGCAGGAGGCATCACAATCCCAGACTTCAGCCTCTACCACAAAGCTGTCATCATCGAGACAGCATGGTATTGGCACAAAAACAGACACATAGACCAATGGAATAGAATAGAAACTCCAGAACTAGACCCACAAACGTATGGCCAACTAATCTTTGACAAGGGAGGAAAGAATATCCAATGGGAAAAAGACAGTCTCTTTAACAAATGGTGCTGGGAGAACTGGACAGCAACACGCAGAAGGTTGGAACTAGACCACTTTCTGACACCATTCACAAAAATAAACTCAAAATGGATAAAGGACCTGAATGTGAGACAGGAAACCATCAAAACCTTAGAGGAGAAAGCAGGAAAAGACCTCTCTGACCTCAGCCGTAGCAATCTCTTACTCGACACATCCCCAAAGGCAAGGGAATTAAAAGCAAAAATGAATTACTGGGACCTTATGAAGATAAAAAGCTTCTGCACAGCAAAGGAAACAACCAACAAAACTAAAAGGCAACCAACGGAATGGGAAAAGATATTTGCAAATGACATATCGGACAAAGGGCTAGTATCCAAAATCTATAAAGAGCTCACCAAACTCCACACCCGAGAAACAAATAATCCAGTCAAGAAATGGGCAGAAAACATGAACAGACACTTCTCTAAAGAAGACATCCGGATGGCCAACGGGCACATGAGAAGATGCTCAATGTCACTCCTCATCAGGGAAATTCAAATCAAAACCACACCGAGTTATCACCTCACACCAGTCAGAGTGGCTAAAATGAACAAATCAGAAGACTTCAGATGAACAAATCAGAAGACTGGCGAGGATGTGGAGAAACGGGAACCCTCTTGCACTGTTGGCGGGAAAGCAAATTGGTGCAGCCACTCTGGAAAACAGTGTGGAGGTTCCTCAAAAAATTAAAAATAGACCTACCCTATGACCCAGCAATAGCACTGCTAGGAATTTACCCAAGGGATACAGGAGTGCTGATGCATAGGGGCACTTGTACCCCAATGTTTATAGCAGCACCCTCAACAATAGCCAAATTATGGAAAGAGCGTAAATGTCCATCAACTAATGAATGGATAAAGAAATTGTGGTTTATATACACAATGGAGTACTATGTGGCAATGAGAAAGAATGAAATATGGCCCTTTGTAGCAACATGGATGGAACTGGAGAGTGTGATGCTAAGTGAAATAAGCCATACATAGAAAGACAGATACCATATGGTTTCACTCTTATGTGGATCCTGAGAAACTTAACAGAAACCCATGGGGGAGGGGAAGGAAAAAAACAAAAAAGAGGTTAGAGTGGGATAGAGCCCAAGCATAAGAGACTCTTAAAAACTGAGAACAAACTGAGGGTTGATGGGGGGTGGGAGGGAGGGGAGGGTGGGTGATGGGTATTGAGGAGGGCACCTTTTGGGATGAGCACTGGATGTTGTATGGAAACCAATTTGACAATACATTTCATATATTGAAAAAAAAAGAAAAAGAATCACATTGGGGTGCTTGGGTGGCTCAGTTGGTTGAGCATGCAACTGTGAGGTCATGATCTCACAGTTCATAGGTTCAAGCCCCAGGTTGGGCTCTGTGCTGACAGCTCAGAGCCTAGAGCCTACTTTGGATTCTGTGTCTCCCTGCATTAAAATCAGGGGGAAAAAACATGCGTTAAAATCAGGGGGAAAACCGTTCCTCGCTGCAAACGACAAGTTCAGCTAATAGGATAAAACTTACAATTTTAAGTTAATAGCAGTTTTAAAATCACAAGAAGTCTATGGTATGGAAGTGTTTGTCCGAATATATTTGATAGGTTTCCCTTTTGTTTTATTTTAGCTCAGGCATATGAATGTGCAATATTGTTTTGACCGTGTGGTAAGAATACTAATCCATAGTGAAAGGCTGCATTCTTTTTTCCAGATTTATTGAGATATAATTGACATGCAACATTCTGTAAATTTAAGGTATACGATGTAATGATTATGTATATATGTATCATATACATTAATGTTATAACATATAATGTTATATATATAACAAAATGATTACAACATCCCTTCATATCTATTTTTAGGTAACACACCCATCAAGTCACATAGTTAGATTTTATTTTTTATGGTGAGAATTTTTAATATCTACTATTAGTAACTTATAAATATATGAACAGTATTAACTATGGTCACATTATTCTACATTATGTCCCCAGAACTTACTCATCTTGTGACTGCAATTTTGTGCCTCCTTTGACATCTTTGCCCATTTTTTCCACCCCCCCCAAAACTGCAGTAGTCCCCACTTCACCCTCTGTTCTCTGAGTTTGTCTTCTTTAGATGCCACATATAAGTGATAACTTACAGTATTTTCTTTTTCTGTCTGACGTATCATTTAGCAAATTTCCCTCAAGGCCCACTCACGTTGTTGCAGATTACATAACCTCCTTCTGATATTTCATTATATATGTTATATACAGTGTGTATATTTATTATATTTCATGTACACACAGCCCTATGTATGCGTCTCTGTATCACATCTTCATTATCCATTTATCCATCGTTGCCCATTCAGGTTGTTTCCGTGTCTTGGCTGTTGTAAATAAAGCTGCAATGAACATAGGAGTACAGATACTATTTCTGCATGGTGAGCTCGTTTCCTTTGGATATATGCCCAGAAGTAGGGTTGCTGAATCATATGGTGGTTCTATTTTTAATATTTTGAGGAACCTCCATACTGTTTTCCATGATGGTGGCCCAGTTTACATTCCCGCAGACAGTGGACAAGGGTTCCTTCCTCCACGTCCTCACCACCACTTCTATGTCTTGTCTGTTTTTGATAGTGGCCACTGTGACAGGTATGATGTGATGTCTTATAATGCTTTTGATTTGCATTTCCTGACGTTTAGTGACATAAAGCACCTTGACATGTATCTGTTGGCCTTTTATGTGCCTTCTTTTGAAAATTGTCTATGTAGTTCTTCTGTCCATTTTTTTTATCAGATTGTTTGCTTTTGTTGTTGTTATTATTGAGCTGTATGGGTTCTTTATATATTTTAGATGTTAATCCCTTATCAGATACATGGTTTGCAAATATATTTTTCCATTTTTTTCAGTTGCCTGTCATTTTGTTGATTGTTTCCTGGCTATGTAGAAGCTTTTTAGCTTGATACAGTTCCTCTTCCCGACTTTTGCTTTTGTTGCATATGCTTTGGGTATGATATGTAGAAAATCCTTGCCAGGACCCATTTCAAGGAGCTTTTTGCCTACGTTTTCTTCCAGGAATTTTACACCTCTAAATCTTATATTTAAGTCTTTAATCCGTTTTGAGTTAATTTTTGTGAGTTGTGGTAATGGGGGGGGGGCCCATTTCGCATTTCTGCCTGTGGTTATCCGATGTTCCCAGTACCATTTATTGAAGAGACAGTCCCCTCTCCATTGAGTGTTCTTGGCTTCCTTGTCAAATAATAGTTGATCCTGTAGGTAGTGAGTTATTTTTGGCTTCTCAGTTCTGTCCCGTGGGTTTGTGTGTCTGTTTTTAGCAAGTGCTATACTGTTATGATTATTATAGCTTTCAGGATAGTTTAAAATCAGTAAGTCTGATGCCTCTGGCAGTGCTATTCATTCTCAGAATTGCTTTGGCTATTCATAGGCTTTTGGGGTTCCATACAAATTTTAGGATTGTTTTTTCTTTTTCTGTGAAAATAGTCACTCGGATTTTGGTAACATTGTATTGAATCCATAGATCTGTTTGCTATAAGCCTCACCTCCTTTTTCCTTCTCCATCTGATTCCCAGTCGTCAAGCCCCACAGATTCCCCCAGCAACCCCTGGGAGACCTAACTGGGCTACCCAGGAAGTGTCCCACCGCACTTGGGGGTGCCAGAGGCTCATCCTGAGCTCTCTTTTCCTCCTGGAGAAAGGATAGGCCCCAGGAAGGGCCCTGTGGTGTGGCGCTGTCTGGCATGGGGGAGATGCCACAGAACCAGAGCATTGCCATACCTGTTACCCACATAACCTGGTCCTTCTTGGTCTCTGTGGGCCGAGAGAGGGGGTCAGCCTTACCTCCCCAAGTTCTGGAATTTTCTCAGTGGTGTCTTATCTATGGATTCTTTCTGGTTGGTCTTTTTGTGAGGGGGACTGATGTCAGGAATGACCTGTCTCACCATCTTGATGACTGGAGGCTATGTACTTGAAGGACTCTTGCCATGGATGTAATTTCTTGCCACTTGCTATGGATAGAATATCTTGGCTACATGTAATCTCTGTTTTGATTTTGTCATGAACTAAGTTTTAAGTTACAAAGTAGGAGCAGGAGGACATTACAATGATAACTTCTTAATGGTCATTTTAAATCTTAATAAATTTGATTGTGTGTGGGGGGGTACTCTTCCCCAACAAATTACTTGTACTTGTAAGTACAAGTGAGTTTAGGTATGTGTATCTTTCTGGAGCTTCGATATACTGCCATCCTGTCTCCAACAGAAATTAAAATATTCTTCTACACAAATATAGCCATAGACACAAATAATTTTGTGCACTATGTTCTTGGTAGTAAAAAAAAAATAATGTTGGATTTTTTTAAAGAAGACTTATAGAGTCTGATAGGAAACACACACGTCTTCCCAAGCATCATTTCTTTATTGTTTAGTCAGCAATTACTTTATCTGCTTTGGAGCTTAAAGGTATAAATTTCACACACACACACACACACACGCACATTAATATTGGTATTTGTCATCAACTATCTCCCATTAGGTCTGTGAGTAATTAAGATTAAGCAGATGGTCATACACAGCATTTATAATGTTGTTTACATTTTTCTTAAATAGAACTATAAAATTTTATGCTAAAGCATAGGCACAGAATTCAAAACTGAAAGTAAGTTATTAGCTAGGCTTTTATTAATGAGCCCATTAAACTTAACAAGCAAACAGAGGAAACACAACTCTCAAGTTCTCTGCAGATCTTTCTGTGGCATACATATTTATTAGCACTGGTAGCAGGAGGGCTGAGGGTCAGGTTGTTCAGAAATAGCACAAGAGGATAGGGGCAGGGCACTGACCGCCCGGGGCAGCCTGTCACTCAGGACCTCGGCCGGCTGCTAGACTTCAGGGGGGACACGTGAGGAATCTCGGAATTTCAGAATGAAAACCTAAGCCTGAGGCTTAAATAGGTGTCACCTTCTGAAACAGACATGGAGACAGACATCCCAGCAGTCAAGACAGAGTTGAAGACCTAAGATGATCATGCTGTTCAGTGTTAATATTTTAAAGTCTTGGACGTAGACACAGCATGATGGCCAAGTGGAGAAGACGAATCGGAAGTTCAGAGAGGCAGGCAGGGAAAGAAAATTTCGACCAGGGGAAGCTTTCGATGATTCCAGCAAGGGCCAGACCAGGTGCTTGAGTCCAGGTGTGGGCTTGTGGGGAGACGGTCCCTCAGCGAGGTGGGGAGCAGCAAGGCCTGGGGGGTGCTCATCTGAAGTGGAGACAAGGTGACACGGAGCCCCTGACGCCACAGCGAGGTTCTGGTAGGCTGAAGCAGCTCCCACGTCCTGTGGAAAGCTTCCCTACACCTGTGGTGGGTGGGATCGTCTCCCGCCCTCCAGACATTCCCGGCCCTCACCTCCGGAACCTTCCCTGGCGGAAGGGTTATGCACTGTGGTTAACTTAAGGATCTTCAGACATGGGGAGTATCCCAGACTTGACCGGTGGACCCCGAGTAATCACCAGTGTCCTCGTAAGAGGGGGCAAGAGGGTCGAAGCACAGAAGGGTGAAGAAGTGGACTGTCCTCCAGAGCCCCACTCTGCAAGTGCACTGACGTTGGCCTGGTGAGACCCACTGTGGACCCGGGACCTCCGGAACTCAGAAGTCCATGGCGGTTTTTTTACAGTAGCGATAGGAAACTAAAAAAGCCACACTATTATTTTTTCTCAATAGAGGGCTAGCAAATGCTTTTTTGATTCCTTAGGTGTACCCAGGGAAAGGTTTAAAATCATCCTTGGAGTCCATTTTCAGTTTCCTGTGAAGTAAAGGTGAGCGTTCCCTCCCTGAGTGTCCTCTTCCCGTTACTTTTCGTGGTTTTGTGGTGACAGTTGTTTCCAATTGTGAAGAATAAAAAAAAAACAAAAAAAACAAAAAAAAATGCAAACAAAAACCCATTCCTGTAATACACTGTTGATGCAGATTACTAATGAGAATGCAGTGGGTCAAATTCCACAGTGTTGTAAATATCCCAATTGCTCTGTTCGGGTTTTACCTATTCTTCCATAATTTGCCTCATCCACTCTTGCAACACAGCCTCGGGGTGGGGGTCTGGGAACTTCTTCAAGTGCAAAATACAAACACTCTTCCTGCCAGCCTTCATTGTCTCTTGAGTTCAGGGAGGTTATCTTTCTGCACCGACTTTGAGCAGGAAAGCAATGGCATTCATTACTCCTCCTGCCTCCGTGTTGGTTTGGGGATAAACCCACACCTGATGGTAAGCTTCTTGCAAATTGTGTCCCTGTGTGCCCTCGCCTCTGAGTCGCTATTCTGACATAAATGCTGGCTTTCACTTAGTGGGGGCCTCAAATATTTTCTAAATGTGTGCTTTGCAAGCTACCTCTGGGCCCATAGTCTTACTTTTCATGCATTCAGAAAGCAGTATTTTTAGTTGGGATGTAAGCTATTGTTAGTCTACTAAGTTATTCTTAAAACAAATAGGAACAAAAAAAAAAGCAAATGAAGTTCTCTTTTGGTTCTATTTGTTTGGAGACTCTGAAGCTCAACACTGACCTCTGCTTAGAGGTGGACTTTTTTTTCTCTGCCACAGAGAATGAGAATGATACAGTCGCAAGATCACATAGTATCAGATATGAGAAGATAGAAAATATTTGCAAATTATAAATTTGTAAGAAAAGAGCAATAATATTTGATAAGGTAAGAAGAGTAAAAACATATTGGTGAAAATTAGGCCAAGTTCTTGTTATGCTTCCCACATAAAACCTTTGAGAGAGACGGTGCAGGTTCGCCAAGGACAGTGGTCAAAACAATAATCTAAGATGTTACTTGGTTTCTAACTCACCCCAGCAGCTGTATGCGGGCGGCAGAAAACTCGGATGGCTCATATCCTGCTTCTCTAAGATTTTGTCAGCTAGTTTTTAGACATTATGCAGACTCCTGAGAAGTAACCAAAATGCACCAAGGCAGCAGATTAAAAATATAACTTTGAATAAGACTGCAAGAGGCACATTCCCAACATGTTTGGGTTTTTTTTTTTTTTTTGACTAAGCCAATGTGGACATAAGTTTAGAATTCTACATCTCTTTATGAAATGACACTTTAGTTACTCTCTTAGTCTAATGTTCTTATCAGAGCATTTCTGTTAGATTTTTGTTTGACTTTGTTTTTTTTTTTTTTGTTTGTTTTGTTTTGTTTTGATTTTGCTCTTTTCTTAAATCGTCTTCGTGGGTCTCTAGCACAGATACAATTTCCTGTCCGCAAGCTCTATACAAGAGTTATTAGCAGCTACTTTTCATTTTACATTTTACTCTTGCTGTCTGGGTTCACATTTGTAATACATGTCTTTGTTTCTTATTCTAGGGGTAAAAAATTCTTCAGGGGACAAATATTGTAACTAGGTATGTCTTTTAAATGGTGTTGATTTATGGAGCAGGCACGTTACCAGTTTTCTGGATAGTGATTTCTACCTAATAAAAAGTCTGATTCTGTCCTCTCCTTTCTCTCTGGACGAAGTTGATCCTCTCATACATCTTTAAAACAGCCTTCTCCCCTTTCTGCTGTTCAGTGTAGTTGGTAGCTGAGCACTGTCTTTTTTTTTTTTTTTTTTCTACATGCACTCTATCTCAGCAAAGGTGCTGGGAGAAGTCGGCCTCTGTTTTTAACATCACTGTCTACTGTTTTTTTTTTTTTTTTTTACTCTTTCTTTTTTTTTAACCACAAAGTCTCCGTTTGATTTTTAAGGCAGTTTGGTGATAACTTAGTTTGTGTTTGTAATGGCACTCACAGTATTATTTTTTAAACTGAGTATATGTAAAAGGCTAGTAAAATTCTTCAAAAATCATAATCTTGTAGTATCATATATTCTTAGGTTGGAGAAGGCCATTAAGATCATCCTTTGACACATTTTATTGTGTGTCTTAAGGCCTACGATGGTATCCATCGAAGTGTTCTAATGTAGGAAGTTGGGTTTCCATCTGGCTAGGATAATAATGCTTGGTTTCTATTGAAATCGCTATACATGAATTTCTTTCTATTCAATGATAGGCTACTATTTCCAGATACTTTATCAATCCTGCTTCAGTTCAGGGCGCTCCTGGAAATTTTTTTAAGCACAGCTCAAGGTACTTTCAGAAATGTTCCATTAATGAACCACTGACAAAATGTTCATAAATTCTGTTCTGTGACTAGCCACGTTTGGTACAACCAATTGGCACACGGATGCCAGAATTACTAAACGATACAAAACCACGACGGGTTCATGGGTATGGAAGTGACAGATCTGGAGAGCCACTTGTCAAGCAAGTGAATGAAGTGAATTAAAAGTGAATTTTGCACACCAAATTGTGACGTGGGTAATGGCGGTGTTGCGAGAACCAAGTGCTTGCTATTACCAGTACTCTTAACTTCTCCTCTAAACGATGACTCTCTGCTCACGCTTCCTGGAGCTCAGCAGCTAGTGGTCACAGAATTCCAACGGGGTCCCCTGCTCAACAGTGGTGCATAGTGACCGCTGTGTGTCCTCATGACCTCTTACATGCACCACATGTTTTTGTGAGCGTTAACTTCTCAGGAGTATTATTCTGTTTTATGAAATGTGGTACATATACCCGTGCTCAAACATGAGGTCGTTTCCAATGTTAAACTACTTGGAATTTTTTATATTAGTAGCTATAGTTTTACATAGTAAGATACAGAACAGTATAAAACATGCATTGTGAAAGAGATATATCATCAAACCAGTGATTTCTACACTGATATACCATCTCATTTTAAAAACGAAAATGTACAGAAGTAAATAAAGTGGGCTGATACAAATATATGAACCAGGGGCGCCTGGGTGGCGCAGTCGGTTAAGCATCCGACTTCAGCCAGGTCACGATCTCGCGGTCCGTGAGTTCGAGCCCCGCGTCAGGCTCTGGGCTGATGGCTCAGAGCCTGGAGCCTGTTTCCGATTCTGTGTCTCCTTCTCTCTCTGCCCCTCCCCCGTTCACGCTCTGTCTCTCTCTGTCCCAAAAATAAATAAACGTTGAAAAAAAAAATTAAAAAAAAAAAACAAAAACAAATATATGAACCAGATAATAGAACACTATGTCAGGTAGAATGGCAAAAAATCATGACAGTAGTTACACAAAGGATTGGAATTTAGAGTATATTAGTTAGAATAGCAGCCTACTTTAAGGACAAACCAAAAATAATCCTACCTTTTAAACCAGAATATAAAAACTTCAGCTATAGTCTCTCTTAAGGCGTTGAAAAACACTAACGCAATCTTTATGTTCTGAAATATTCATATGGCTTCCATAGGGATCACTTAGAACCAGCTCAATTTAATTCTTAAGAATTAAAAGAAAGTGGTTCAATGTTATTTTCTTCTTAAAAAAAGTATTTTAATTTTACTGTTTTTCGGGGCGCCTGGGTGGCGCAGTCGGTTAAGCGTCCGACTTCAGCCAGGTCACGATCTCGCGGTCCGTGAGTTCGAGCCCCGCGTCGGGCTCTGGGCTGATGGCTCGGAGCCTGGAGCCTGTTTCCGATTCAGTGTCTCCCTCTCTCTCTGCCCCTCCCCCGTTCATGCTCTGTCTCTCTCTGTCCCAAAAATAAATAAACGTTGGAAAAAAAAATTTAAAAAAAAATAATTTTACTGTTTTTCAAGCTCATTAGCTATTTTGTAACATGTCACACATATCCTTAGCTTCAGATCAGTGATATGCCTACAGTTTGCATAAGACTGATGATGTAAAGACACTTTGAGGGAAATTTTAGAAATCTTAAACAGATTTCAGACCTACTTGGTATTTTTTCTCCAATTCAAAATCCCAGTGACGTATTTTTTTCAGCAGCTTTTCTAACTCACAATAGGATTTCTTTATTTTTGTATTTCTATTCCCTGTGATTTACAGGGACAAGAGATACTCTCAGTTCAATTGGTTGACAAGAGCTTTCCGTCTTTTTTTCCTCTGTCCTTCAGGGACACAGAAGCCTTCCAGTGTCATTAACTAAAAGAATATTCCACAGTCATGAAGGAAGGAGGTCCAGCACAAATTCCCTTTAAGCCTCATTTAACTGTACAATTAATTGGTAAAAATACAAATTAATTAAAAATAAATGATGATCCAATTTTATAATTTGGTTTGAGCCTGTGGTCTTATGTAAAGACTATTTTCAATCAGTTGTAAGAAGCCAGATGGAGGAAAAGATTTGGCCCGGTGATGTCACTGTATTTCAGAAGCGTGCATTTTACTGTGTGTAACGTAAGTGAGTCCATCACATCAGTGTTAACTCTGAGGTGTAACTGGTGGGAAAGCATCTTGAAAAAGTTTAGATTAAATGGAAATCTGTTAGGAATACCTGAGTGTCCCAAGGAATCCAAAGACAGAAATATAATTCGGCTTTAGGAAAAACTAGAGACCCAAACATTATTAGGAATTTTTGTCATCTATATTCTATCACATACCAGTTTTATTTTAGACACTGCTTGAGATGGTACTGGATAAAAAGTGTCAATTATTCCTAGCAGATTTTCAAAATTTTGTGTGTTGACATAACTTCAGACCTAGAGCAGAGTTGCAAAGAGTAGTACATTTGGTTTGTTTTTAATAACTGCTATTTTTATCCATTATATTTTAACATTATGTTGTATTTTATTTTATCTTATCTTGTTTTTTATTTTATTTATTGTTGTAGGAGGAACATAAGTTCCTCTGCATTGGTTTAATCAGCCGTGTTGCTGGAACTTTCTAGTTAAACTTTTTTCCTTTGGGGATCCACCAACGTGAAGGCGTATGCAGTATGCTTTGTAACTATCCTTTAAAAAATCTCTGTTTTCTTCCTTGTGCGTGAAGCAACAGCAGAATGGCATGAGGTAGATAGAAGTTTGCCTACAAATTCTATCAGGTAGCAGTACAAATTCTGTCTGGGTCTATGGTTGACTGTTTGGACTCCTCACGTGACGTAGTCATTCCTTCAGACATTGAGTTGCAGGCTATGCACCTTCAAGTAATTTCTGTAACTTAAGATGCTGAGTGCGTAGTTCTGTGGCTGTGTGTCTCAAACACTGAATCCTCCGTTTAATAATTCAGGACAGGTCCTTCACCTTTCTGCAGGTCAAGCAAGAACTGGGGAGTTTACATTTCCCATAGAATATAACAGGCATTTCTTATTCTAGTGAAAGAGTAATACGACATTCTGTAAAATTTTGCCCCTTTATATTATGCTATTGAAACATCTCAATATTTTCCAAACCTTGACCATTTCCTGGTTGTTCTTCTCAGCCCTGACGCTGTGATCAGAGCCTGTTTTTCTCTGCCTCCTCCTCCTCCAGCTTCTCTCAGGGAACTGACTCTCTTCCCAGTGGACTGAGCCCATCTCCAGGAGAGGACGCTAAGTCCGGTATGTTTGATCTTGTTTGATCAACCCCTAAAGTGTTCAGTAAGACTACAAGATTGCTTTTTGTTCTTCAGTTTTGGAGATAAATGAAACTGTTGAGGTGATTACAGGCATGTACATTTTTCCCTTTTTTTTTTAAATTGAGTTCTCATTAATGTACTGTATGTGTAACTGACACATGTGTTAGTTTACTAACATTACTACAAAATGATTTGATGTTTATATATGTTGCAAAATGATCCAAAATGATCGCCACAGCACCTGTTTACCGTCTGGCCCCATACATCATCATAGACATTTTCCTTGTGATGAGAACTTTGAAGATCTAGTCTCTTAGCAGCTTTCAAATACGCACTTTGTTTTACAGCGGCAAGCTTGTCCCTTTGGACCCCTTCCCTGATTTTACCCAGCTCCCACCCCCTGCCTGTGGCAACCACCTGTCTGTTCTTTGTTTCTATGAGCTTCTTCTGTTTGGGTTTAGGCTTTAGATTCTCACAGTGCATGTACAAGTGAGATCATACATTTGTCTTCCTCACCAACACTTGTTGGGTTTTTGATTCCAGCCGTTGAGACAGATGATGAGTGATGTGGAGCATCTTTTCAGGTGTCTTTTGGCCATCAGTGTGTCCCCTTTAGAAAAATGTTGAGATCTGCCCATTTTTAAAATCGGGAGTATTTGGGGGGGGGGTGCTGTGAAGTTGTGTGAGTTCTTCATATATTTTAGCTATGAACCCTTCATCCAGTATATGATTTGCAAATATTTTTCCCATTCCATAGGTTCTTTTTGATTTTGTTGATGGCTTCCTTTGCTGTGCAGAAGTTTCTTTAGTTTGATGAAGTCCCAATAGTTTATTTTTGCTTTTGTTGCTTCTGCTTTTGCATCAGATCCAAAAACTCATTGCCAAGACTTATGTCAAGGATCTTACCACTGTGTTATCTTTTCAGTTTTATCATTTCAGGTCTTACATTCAAGTCTTAGTGTAAGATTACCCAGTGCTCATCACAAAAAGTGTATTTTTTTAAGGCTATTCATTTATTATGAGAGAGAGCCAGAGAGAGAGAGAGAGAGAGAGAGAGGGAAAGAGAGAATCCCAAGCAGTCTCCATGCTCAGTGCAGAGCCCAACGTGGGGCTCAGTCTCACGAACCATGAGATCATGCCCTGAGGCAAAACCAAGAGTTGGACCCTTCACTGACTGAGCCACTCAGGGCCCCCACAATAAGTGTAATCGTAATCCCCTTCACCTATTTTACCCCACCTCCCCTTTGGTAACCATCAGTCTGTTCTCTGTAGTTGAGAGTCTGTTTCTTGGTTTGTCTCTTGTTTTCTTTGTTCATTTGTTTTGTTTCTTAAATTCCACATATGAGTGATATCATATGATATTTGTCTTTCGCTGACTGACCTAGTTCACTTAGCATAATATCCTCTACATCCCTGTATATTGTTGCAAATGGCAAGATTTCACTCTTTTAGATGGCTGAGTAATATTCCATCATACACACACACACACACACACACACACACACACACACCTATACCACATATATATACATACACACACTACACGTATATACCACATCTATATACATCTTATTTATCCACTCATCTGTTAATAGACACTTGGGCTGCTTCCATATTTTGGCTTTTGTAAATAATGTTGCATAAACATAGGGGTACTTACGTCTTTTTGAATTAGTGTTTTCATATTTTTAGGGTAAGTAGTAGTGGAATTACTGGATCATGTGGTAGCTCTATTTTTAATACTTTCAGGAACCTCCATACTGTTTTCCACAGTGGCTGCACCAGTTTGCATTCCCATCAACAGGGCACAAGGGTTCCCCTTTCTCCACATCCCCGCCAATACCTGTTGTGTTCAGTTTTGTTTTGTTATTTTGTTTTGTTGTTGTTTCTTGTGTTTTTTTATTTTAACCATTCTGACATGTGTGAACTGTTATCTTATTGTGGTTCTGATTTGCATTTCTCTGATGTTGAGTGATGTCGAGCATCTTTTTATGTATCTATTGGCCACCATATGTCTTCTCTGGAGAAATGTCTATTCATATCTTCTGCCCATTTTTTTAATTGGATTACTTGTTTTTTTGTGTGTGTGTTGAGTTGTATAAGTTGTATAAGTTCTTTATATATTTTGGATACTAACCCTTTATTGGATATGTCATTTGCAAATATCTTCTTCAATTCACTGGGTTGCCTTTTAATTTTGTTGGCTGTGTCTCTTGCCTCAAGAGACATATCCAGAAAAATGTTACTATGGCTGACGTCAGAGAAATTACTGCCTGTGCTCTCTTGTAGGATGTTTATGGTTTCAGGTCTACATTTAGTTTCTTAATCATTTTGAGTTTATCTTTGTGTGTGGTGTCAATAATCGGTGCAGTTTTATTCTTTTGCATGTGGCTGTCCTCTTCTTCCAACAGCATTTGTTGAACAGACTTTTTCCCATTGCATATGGTAGCCTCCTTTATAAAAGATTAATTGACCATACAATTGTGGGTTTATTTCTGGGCTCTGTTCTATTACATTTATCTCTGTGTCTATTTTTGTGCCAGTACCATACTGTTTTGATTACTATACTTGTAGTATACCTTGAAATTGGGGATTGTGCTACTCCAGCTTTGTTCTTTTTCAAGATTGCTCTAGCTATTTGGGGTCTTACATGGTTCCATATAAATTTTAGGATTGTTCGTTATAGCTCTGTGAAAATGTTTTGGTATTTTCATAAGGACAACATTAAATCTGTAGACTACTTTGAGTAGTATAGACATTTTAACAATATTTGTTCTTGCAATCCGTGAGCATGGAATGTCTTTCCAGTTCTTTGTGTCGTCTTCAGTTTTTAACATTGCTCTTTTAGAGTTTTCAGAGTACAGGTCTTTCCCTTGTTTGGTTAAGTTTATTCCTAGGTTTTTATTATTTTTGGTGCAATTATAACTGGGACTGTTTCTTCATTTCTCTTTCTGCTACTTTATTATTAGTGTATAGAAATGCTATGGATTTCTGTGTATTGATTTTGTTTGTGGTGACCTTACTGACTTAGTTTATCAGTTCTAGTGGAGTCTTTAGGGTTTTCTATAGAGTATCATGTTACTTGCAAATAGCAAGTTTTACTTCTTTATTACCAATTTGGATGCCTTTTATTAAAATTTCTTATCCGATTGCTGTAGCTAAGACTTCTGGTACTATGTTGAATAAAAGTGGTAAGAGTGGACATCCTTGTCTTGTTCAGGACCTTAGGGGGAAAGCTCTCAGTTTTTCGTCATTGAGTATGATGTTAGGTGTGGGTTTTTTATATATGGCCTTTATTATGTTACTATATGTTCCCTGTAGACCAACTTGGTTAAGAGGTTTGATTATGAATGGATATTGACTTTGTCAAATGCTTTTTCTTCTTCTATTAGAATGATCAGATGATTTTTATCTTTTCTTTTATTGATGCAACATATCACATTGATTCATTTGTTCATATTGAACCACTGTTGTATTCCCAGGAATAAATACCACTTGATTGTGATAAATGATTTTTTAATGTGTTGTTGGATTCAGTTTGCTAATATTTTGCTGAGAATTTTTGTATCTCTGTTCATCAGACATATTGACGTGTAGTTCTCTTTTCTTGTAGTGTCTTTATCTTGTTTTAGTATCAGGGTAATGCTGACCTCAAAGAATGAATTTGGAAGATTTCCTTTCTTTTCTATGTTTTGGAATTGTTTAGGAATAACTCTTATTTAAATTTTTGGGATAATTTGCCTGTGAAGTTGTCTGGTCCTGCACTTTGGTTTGTTGGGAGTTTTTTGGTTACTGATTCATTTTTATTCATGAAACACAATAGTTCAGATTTTCTATTTCTTCCTGCTTCAGTTTAGGTTGGTTGGATACTTCTAAGATTTTATCTATTTCTTCTAGCTTGTTCAATTGTTGGCACATAATTTTCCATAATATTCTCCTAAAATTCTTTGTATTTCTGTGGTGTTGGTTATTTCTCCTCTTTCACTTATGATTTTGTTTATTTGAGTTTTCTCTCTCTTTTTTTTTAATGAGTCTAGCTAAATTTTTTATCAATTTTGTTGATCTTTTCAAAGAACCGCCTCCTGGTTTCTTTGATCTTTTCTGTTGTTTTATTTATTTACTTAAGTTTCTATTTCATTTATTTCTGCTCTAATATTTATTATTATCTTTCTTCTACAAGTTTCTTATTTTGTTTATTCTCTTTTTAGCTCCCTTAGGTGTAAAGTTAGGGTTTTTGTGGGGTTTTGTTTGTTTGTTTGTTTTTAAGATTTATCTTGATTCTTGAGTTAAGCCTGTATTGCTATAAACTTTCTTCTTTTTCTGCATCCCCAAATTTTGGACTGTTGTGTTTCCATTTTCATTTGTCTTCATGTATGTTTTTATTTCCTTTTTATTTTCTTTGTTGGCTCAATCATTGTTTAGTAGCACATTAGGCTAACCTCTATGTATTTGTACTCTGTCCAGATTTTTTTCTTGTGGTTGATTTCTAGTTTCATAGCTAGTTTCATAGCTTTTTGAACATACCATGTTCAGAAAAGATACATGGTATGACTTCAGTCTTTTTGAATTTGTTTGGATTTGCTTTGTGGTCTAATATGTGATCTATTCTGGAGAATAGTCCATGGGCACTTGAGAAGAATGTGTATGGTGCTGTTTTAGTATGGAATATTCTGAATATATCTGTTATATCCATCTGGTGTCATTGAAAGCTGTGTCATTCAAAGCCATTGTTTCCTTGTTGATTTTCTGTTTGGATGATCTGTCTATTAATGTAAGTGGGTGTTAGATTCCCCTACTGTTATTGTAGTATAATAGTACAATATTATCAATTAGCTAATAGTATCAATTAGCTCGGTTATGTTTGTTATTATCTGCCTTGTATTTGGGTGCTCCGTATTGGGTGCCTAAATTGTTATATCTTCTTGTTAGATTTTTCCCTTTATTATTATATAGTGCGTTTCTTTGCCTCTTGTTACCTTCTTTGTTTTAAAGTCTGTTTTTCTGGTGTGCCTTAGTGGCTCAGTCATTTAAACGTCTCTTGATTTCGACACGGGTCATGATCTCACAGTCACAAGATTGAGCCCTGAGTTGGGCTTCATGCTGGCTGTGTAAGATCTTCTCTCTCTCTTTCTCTTTCTCTCTCCCTGACCCTCCCTCTCCCTCTCTCTCTCCTCAAAAATTAAAAAAGGGAAATAAAGTCTATTTTTCTGATATATTGCTGCTCTGGCTTTTTTTGACATCCATTTGCATGATAAACAGTTCTCCATCCCCTCACTTTCAATCTGCAGGTGTGTTTAGTATGAAATGGGCCTCTTATCGGCAGCATATAGATGGGTCCTGCTTAGTTCAACCTCCATAAGCTTCATCATGGCAAAGAGTTTTTATGAAAAGCAAGTAATATAGGTTAAGAATCTGCCACAATGCTGGGTACCTAGTAAGCATTTAAGAAATGATAGCTGTTACCATTATTAATGTATATTTTAGTGGCAATACAGACAACTGTATTCCTGGAATATTCCCTCATAATAATGACTTCCCAGAAGTCCCCAGTGATTGTGACTTTCTTAAAGCTGAAATGTAGACATGGCTCAGATTCCAGTAAAGAACAATAATAGAACTTTTATGTATTCCCAGGTCATGAGTAAGCAGAATAAATGGGTAATATTCTAAAACGGTTTTACTTTTCTTGACGTGGCAGCTTCATACGAGGTCATGCAGATAGTTCTGGCGCTCAGGGAAGTCACCCTGGGAAGTGTTCCCCTGCCAATAAGGACAGGGCTGATTAAAGAATCGTTGTGAACACTGCTACTGTTGCTGTGTTGCTGTTGCAGGGAAAAAGGCATGTGCCCTAGAAGCTGACAGACCAAGACTGCCAGATGAAGCAAAGCTCTGGGGTTGGGTGGGGCAGTGACTCTTCTCAAAGTTCCATAATTCATCACAAAAGAAACTGGAGTTTTCTAGATCCACTTGTCTCTGCCGTTCTAACAAAGTCTGGGGTATTACCTGGTGACCTTTGCTGAAGTCATTCCTAGGCCAGTAAGGAAATTCATTTGCGTAGAGTGGGAATTTTGGTTTGGTTATCCAAACGTTTTACCTTTCTTCCACAATAAGTCATGTGTGACTTCTTTTCTCTGTCGCAGTTTTCGTAAGTGCAAGAGCTGTCTGCTCATTTTACCTGATTGCTGACGTAATTTTGATTTTTATATATTATTTCATCACTAAAATGTATCATTATATTTTTACTATCATTATTACTTTTAAGTTTATTTATTTATTTTGAGAGAGAGAGAGGGAGAGAAAGAGTGTTAAGTAGGCTCCTTTCTCGCAGCACAGAGCCCCATACAGGGCTTGAAGAACTGTGAGGTCACGACCTGAGTCAAAACCAAGAATTGGTTGCTTAACTGACTGAGCCACCCAGGCACCCCTATCGCGTTATGTTTTAAATGATGTGGATTTCAGGAGAAATGAGTGTAACCCTACTTATCATAGATTTTCAAAAGTAACTCTGGTAGTTATTAATATAAACAAATTACCGAAAGTCACGTGTACACCATAATAATTACTATTATCTGAAGACGCTTATCTTAATAGAATGTATTTTTAACATTGTTCATCTATTGATCTGCTTGTCAGCTGTGGGGCGTCAAATGAAAGTTCTTGTCCATATTTGTTTTTTTAACGTTTATTTATTTTTGAGACAGAGAGAGACAGAGCATGAACGGGGGAGGGTCAGAGAGAGAGGGAGACACAGAATCGGAAACAGGCTCCAGGCTCTGAGCCATCAGCCCAGAGCCCGACGCGGGGCTCGAACTCATGGACCGCGAGATCGTGACCTGAGCTGAAGTCGCACGCTTAACCGATGAGCCACCCAGGCGCCCTCTTGTCCATATTTGAATAGGTCTTTGTCCCTTCCTGAATTCAGTACTCCATCACTGAACATGTTGCAGGAGAAAAGGCTGTATATTGATTAATATATTTGGTTTCATATTGATTGGCTTAACTACATTCCAACAGCTGTGAGAGCCAGAGCATGGTCTGACTGACTTACATTAAGAATTTATTTTTAACTTTACTGCTGTAATAACCTAAAGCAGTGATTACATAAACAGAGCTATTCCAGAACATAGAAGCCTCATAACTGGCACTTAAAAAAATTCTCCAGCGTTAAAATTCCATGAAATTCTAAACCCACAAATTCACATGAATTTTAAAATTATTGTTTATAGGGACGCCTGGGTGGCTTAGTTGGTTAAGTGTCTGACTTCAGCTTAGGTCATGATATCATGGCTCATGAGTTCAAGTCCCGTGTCGGGCTCTGTGCTGACAGCTCAGAGCCTGGAGGCTGCTGCAGATTCTATGTCTCCCTCTTGCTGCCTCTCCCCCGCTCACTCTCTGCCTCCCTCTTAAAAATAAGTGAACATTAAAAGAAATTACGTTTTGTAAAAATAGTCATTATTTTCTTCCCCTCACCTTAGTTGGTGCCATCCTAGTCTGTTTAACCTAAGAAACCTAACAGTCAGACTCCTGCCCTCCTCATGGGAGAATGGGACAAGAGTCATTCCTATTTTAGAATATTGCTGTGATGGGGGGAAAAAAAGAGAAAAATCCATGATCTATTGTATATATGAAGCTTAGCAGAACACCTAACATATATATATATATATATATATATATATATATATATATATATATATATATATATATGGAGTTGCCAATAGAAATTATTAACAGTTGGGACATCCAGGGGGCTCATTCGGTTAAGTGTCTGACTTCATCTCAGGTCATGATCTCACAGTTTGTGGGATCGAGGCCCATGTTGGGCTCTGTGCTGACAGCTCAGAGCCTGGAGCCTGCTTCAGATTCTGTGCCTCTCTCTCTCTCTCTCTCTCTGTCCCTCCCCTGCTTGCTCTCTCTCTTAAAAATAAATAAGCATTAAAAAAAAAAGAAATTATAACAATAAAGGTAATGGTAACCACTGCTGTGGTTACTTGCTTACATGTCCGTCTGTCTTCATTTGAGAGTTAGTTCTTGGATGGTAAGATCCTTGACCAATTGATACTTTCATTTCCAGCTATCTCAAATAGTGTCCAACATATATCAGTACTCAGTAAATATTTCTGGATATATAGAACTAATCATGGTCCTCAGACATCTCTTAACCATTTCCTGCAAAAACTATTGTATCTGAATCGCTTTTGGTCCATGTGGCATCTGCATCAAAATGAAGTGAACACCTTGCTTAAAAGGCAGGTACTGGGCCTCACCCAGACCTACTCGCTCAGGATCTCTTGAGTGTGGGTCCCTAGAGCTGTATTTAAATAGGTTCCACAGATGAACCTTATCCACCCATATGTTGGAAAACCAGTGTCAAAGGTTTTCTTAATCTCCAAACTGTCTCTACTCTTACGTGTTGGAAAGATTTCTCCAAAATACTACTTTCAGTATTTTGTATTCCCTCTACAAACCTTAAATACTTACCCAATTACCGATAAGACACAATGAAATTATTTATCTCAGCAATCACAATCAAGAGGCTTATGGAATCTGGTAACAACATTACAGGGCAAACCATGACTCTCTAAACCAATGGATGATGAGTCTACTCATCCTGTGTTACCCGTTCCTGCCCATGTGCCTGGGCTCACACCATCTCTCTTGTGCTCTAAATGGTCTCCTCTCCCCTGTCCTCCTTCTCTCTCTCCTTTTGCTTTTTCCCTCAAGCTCAGTGATTCTTAACTTCAGCAGAGTATTAGAATTATCTCGGAATGTTTAAAAAATGCTCATGTCCTGGCCCTTGCTCAGACAAATGGAATCAGAGTCATTGGAAGATCTGACTCCCAACTACAGTTTCTATCCCACATTATCTCAGCTAGAATCAACTCTTCCTCCTTTGAAGTCTTTGGAAACACCTGTTATCTGTTCTAGTGGCCCTATGCCATCCGTTATCGTTTATCCTTGAATTCCTTCTTAGAAACAAGCTATTCCCATGTTGCTGATATTATTAATTGGGAAGCATAGATTCTTGATAAATATGTATATTGGAATAAACAGAGGAGTGGCCATATTTTTAGCAATGAGAAGAGAAGAGATGCTACTATAGACCTTTGGGGGCAAACACTACCTTTTAATTCCTAGATCTAAAAGTAACTTCCTAGGGCACTGTCTGGCTCAGTTGGTGGAGCATGTGACTCTCCATCTTGGGATTCTGAGTTCGAGCCCCATGTTGCGTGCAGAGACTACTTAAAGATAAAATCTGTAAAAAAAAAAAAAAAAGAAGTAACAGTTCCTCCAGTTTTCTCCATAAAGGGCAGAGGTATTTAGCATTTTCAGGAAGAAAGGAAATTATCAAGAGATGTAGGTTTTTTAAAGTGTGCAGTAAGTGTTGCCATTTTGGAAATTGTGTTTTCTCTCTTCCCTACCTGCTTCCTTTCCACAAAAGTAAGTAATCATAGATATTGCGGACCAGTTTCATCTTAGGACGTAGGAGTAAGAATTTATATTTAGAACTGGAATTCTCAGGGCTCTATGTTGGCCTTCACAATATCAGAATATTAACATAAAAACTGCAAAACATCAGACAACTCTGAAGATTTTTAAAAAAAATTCCAAGTCTGATCATTTCAAATACCTGGGAGTTTGGTCTTAGGTAGGAAAAGTGGATAGATCTCTGCATTTTTCCTCGTTAATAAAAATCATGACGCTTTATAGAGGCAGCTGTACTCTTATCTAACCAGCCACAAGAACCTATTGACCATCAGTTCTGTCAGAGACTCTATTTATTAGGTGCTAAACTTGGTTTTTGTGAACTTTGTGGTATTCCATATGCTAAGAGGATTATATTAATCTACTTTAAAGTTGTTTATTACATTGGCCTAGAGCCGATTACTAATCATATTTATAAAATGAAAATGGGTTGGGCAGGTATCATTAGATATGCCCCAAATGGAACAAATTGACTAATTTCCTAATTTTAGAAAATTAGTTTAAATATGACTGCTTGTGTATTTTCACTAGGAGTTTGATTTACAGAATAGTTACTCTAAGGGACTGTGTATGGGGACCTCCTCCTTGGTTCTCAGCAGCACTAGCCAGGACCCCACCTACGGAGTTGGGAACAGACTTTTAATGTGAAAAAGAGTGGGGGAGAGAGAGAGAGAGAGAGAGAGAGAGAACGTCTAATGAGGTGTGTGCCAAGTAGAATTGTCATGATCTTTTTGTTTGGACCCCCATTTTATTCAGTGAAAGTCATGTTCTTGATGTAATTTTGTTTTTGTATTCTTAGTGTTTAGTCAAGTAAAATCATCTCAGCCCAACAGGATAAGCTCTCGGCACAAGCGATTCTTCCTAATGCTGGGCCGTGTTGTCAGTGAGCCTGGAGGAACCACGTGTTGAAGTTTAGTTTTGTTTCTGCTGTGTTATGGAAGTTGGAGATCCAGGCTGCAGTTCAGTTGCAGAAAGTGGCCAGAGGCTGAGTGCTTTGTGCTCATCTTTTGCTACATTTTCCCTTTACTCTGAAAAAAAAAAAGAAGAAGAAGAATCCTTTCTCTTGTTCCGGTTTTCCCATTGTGTTAAGTGAGATCGCTGGAGGTAAAACACTGAAAAATTTGTGATAAGACTAGAAGTATCTTTGACTCCTGATGGAGGGGTCCTTCTGCTGGGCCCCGTCGGAGCAGCCTGGCTCCGGATGCAGCTCTGGGCACTTGTGGCTGGAGGTACCCCCGAGGCGGGTTGAGAGCCCCACCTGCCACACTGTGGAGAGACTGCTTGCCTGTTGCTCAGGGTGGGGTGGGTCTGGGAGCACACCCCTGCAGAGAGGTGGCGCCCCGGAGTTAAGTGGACACTGTCCCCGCTCCCCTCTAGGAAGGAGGGCAGCCATGGGTTGACCACCATCCAGAGGGCTGCAACCAGTGTGCGGGTCCTCGGCATGCAAGACATCAGAACCTGAGCTTCTGCGCTCTAAAATGCAAAATGGGGGCGCCCGGGAGGCTCCGTCGGTTAAGCATCTGACTTCAGCTCAGGTCATGGTCTCACGGTTCTTGGGTTCGAGCCCCGTGTCGGGCTCTGTGCTGACAGCTCAGAGCCTGCTTCGGATTCTGTGCCTCCCTCTCTCTCTGCCCTTCCCCCGCTCATCATCATCATCATCTCTCTCTCTCTCACTCTCACTCTCACTCTCACTCTCACTCTCACTCTCACTCTCTCTCCCAAAAATAAATAAACATTAAAAAATACTTAATGCAGAAAGAACAAGAGAGAAGAGTCCTTCGGTTTGGGATAACCATTCCATCTTCTCCAGCACCGTGTTCCGTATCATAGAACGAAAGAAGGCTTTGAATTTGCATTGGATTAAATAGAGAACATGCCTCATACGCAAAACAGACAAAAATTTATCTCTGGAGACCAGGAGTTTAGTGAGCTCCTCCTTGCTAAGAAACGCACATCATTTTATCTTTATTTCTCATAACAGCTCTGTGAGGGAAGAATTACTTTTATTATTTTAAGCCTATAAGGGAACTGAAGTTTTGCCCGAATTATTGAGTTAATGTTAGCAGAGGCAAGATTTGAATAAAGATCTGTTCAATTCCAAACCTTGGATTTTTTTTTTTTTAATTAGGATTTGCTGTCTCTAGCTCTTTTCTTTTTCTTTTAAAAATTTTTTTTTTCAACGTTTATTTATTTTTGGGACAGAGAGAGACAGACCATGAACGGGGGAGGGGCAGTGAGAGAGGGAGACACAGAATCGGAAACAGGCTCCAGGCTCTGAGCCATCAGCCCAGAGCCCGACGCGGGGCTCGAACTCACGGACCGCGAGATCGTGACCTGGCTGAAGTCGAACGCTTAACTGACTGCGCCCCCCAGGCGCCCCTCTTTTCTTTTTCTTACACATTATTGATTCTTATTGACCAGCTCTTTTGTTTATTTCTGACCCAGTTTATGTAAAAAGGAGAACAGCACTCAAATGAGATCCACTCCACTCATATCCAGGTATACAGGTAAAGAAAAATCCCTTAGCAGACAACACAGTGAAACAAGATGTTTAAAACTTGTGTCACAGTAGGATGAAAACAAATCCAGCTCCTCTGTCTGAATGGCGAAGTGCGGGGCATCCCAGGGTCGGGAGATAAAAGTGAGCTGAGTTCTTTTAGAAATTAATTTCTTTCCCCTCAGCCTTTAAGTCTGAGAGTAAAGAACAAATAGCGATGAGCAGAGCTATGGGCTTTAAAGGGATTGCGTCTTATGTTTTTCTCAGCACCATTTTGTACGATCAGTGCGCCATTTATTACGCATATTGGGTCACCCTTGAAAGAGAAGGAGGGAAGGGTGGCCTGGGGAGGGTGCTGGGTGGCACTTGTAAGGCAGGACTGTCTGGAGCAAAGCGGGATGTCTGCGCGCTCTCTCGAAAGTCACCTGCCTGCTGCCCAGCTGTTCTGTTGTGTACAGGAAGCCAAGAATAATTCAGGGTGCTGTCTCATTTGTGATTCTCCTTGTGCCTTCTCTCCTTCTCTCCCGTCTTTGTTGTTCCTCCCAGAAAGGTCTCCCATCACATCCTCTGAGCCACTCAGAGACCGCTCCAGTTCACGCTTGGCATCTTCTCTTTCTCTTTTTTTCTGATTAGGAAGCAGACACATTCCCTATCAGAAGAAGGTTGTTGGGTTTTACTTCCTGGAAACACCCTGAAAATAGAAATCTAAGAATATCTTGGGCACACAGTTTTTTTTAAGGAATATCTGTAAGTGGTACACTCCTAGATCTATTTTGTAAGGGTTAAAAAAAAAAAAAGCTGATTTTTCCAAATGTCTAACAGACCGTCACCTTCCTTCCGGGAACGAGTCTCAAGCAGGACTGTTGTTTTCCTGCACGGCTAATAATGTGGAGACATGTTTGTCTCAGCTTCTCTGGAAGCAAGATGAGGCGGGGGGCTCATTCAAAACACATCTTGATCTCTCGTCAAAATGTGCCGACTGTGATGATGATTTCTCTTTTTCTAATGTATGTGTTATTTAGTCAAAAGGAATAACAACTTATGTGAATAATGAGGCCCCTCACCGTGCTTGAAGACTTTTGTTCATGTATCAGTGTGTTGATAAAGCCCATATTCAATCATGGTTTACATATGTATATCGCAAGGGTACACCCCACATTTATGGAGGAAATAAATGAGTCTCTACCAACTATCCGTAGTGAGAAAAAAGGAATTATACTTTTGCATGCAGTCATTGAGTCCAGATTCCACTCATCATCATCATCATCATCATTATTACTATTATTATTTTGAGAGTAGGGAGGGAGGGGCAGAAGGAGGGAGAGAGAATCCCAAGCAGGCTCCACACCGTCAGCATAGAGCCCGATGCAGTGTTCAATCCCATGACCCTGGGATCATTACCTGAGCCAGAATGAAGAGTCAAAAGCTTAACTGACTGAGCCACCCAAGGGCCCCTCGTTAGTGTTATTAAAAGAAAATTAAAATCACCCGTTTCTACTCCTTTGTCTATACCTGCCTTCCAACTTAAGGCTCAGAATATTTGTAAAAAACCAGGAACTGTATAGTTTCATGAATCTAATTGGCAGCCGTAAGCAGGGGTAATATAAGTAGGATATAGAACTGAAACAGGAAATTGCAGTTTAGAATTTAGTTTGGAATACAGCCATGTCATTTTGAAATTGACAGACTGATTACCTAGAAGGATTCTATTCATTTATATGATTATAGCGAAACAGCCAAAGGAAACTTCCAGTAAGTGGGTAAGTGCTGAACGGGTGGGTGTCATTTGAAAAGACGTGGTGGGGGGGGAGGGGCGCAGAGAGAGACCCTCAGCAGTGGGTGGGGGTCTGGGCCCAAAGCCCCTTCTGACAGAAAAACGAAATGAAACCCGCACTTTCACCCTGGCTGGAAGTGAGGAGGAGTCACTGGGACATGCACCTCGTGTACGTCTGAACTGGAGAGAAAAGGTCAGGGGGACAATCTTGGTACCTGCTGCACAGTCTCCGGTGGTCAAAGAATTTCAAGTTCACCGCGGCGTGAACCTGGCAGGAGGAAGCCGGGCAGGCCTGTCCCACTGCCCTAATGGCGTCACGCCTGCGAGAAATGCACCTGTCCCTTCGCTCACTCGCCTGCTCATTTTCCCAGTGCCTTCCGGGTACCCAGACCTCTGCCTCGGGCGGAGAAGGCTACACTAGGCTTGTTTAGATTCAGGCACACTGCACGGCCCACAGAGGCGCGTCCACTTCTCTGCTGGGCCAGGTAGGTCCCTCGGGCCGTGGACCAGTGACAGCAGCAAGGCTGGAGGCTCCGTGGGGCGTGGCCTGGGGCCAGTCTAGCACACACGGCACGCAGGAAATTTCCAAGCGTTCGCTAGTTCTGCATGAGCGGAAACCATCTATAATTTGGAAAGCAACAGGGAACATTAAGACCAACAAGGATCAGACGTTGTAGAACAGCTTAGGGAATTCGACCACCCATGGGGAGTCAGAAGAAAACATCCAGGGGACTAGAAACCTGGAAATATAGTTGATTTTCATCAGCCCGGTGCATCCGATCACATTGTCTCCACGCAGTCACCTAAAGATCTCCCGGATCTTACTCTCAACCACTTCCTCCTTCCCCTCCCTCCACCGACTCAGTCCATTTTCCTTACTTCCTCTAGATGTGTTTTTCTGCAAATGTCACTTCTCTCCTATGACCGTCTGTGTCATCTGATCACCCGGACGGCTGTGACTCCCTCGTGTCAGCTGCTGCCATCCCCACGCCTCACGGGTCAGACTCTGCTTCACTTCAGATGCTCTGTCCTGTCTCCTCCCTCTCGCTTATTGGGCACCTGCTACACGTTGTCTGGAAAAGACACAGTTGTAACTTGGTCCTTTCACCTCCTTATTAAATACTTACTCCAAGCCCATAAGGGCCAGAGAGAAGGCTAGGGCAGAGGAGAAAGCAGGAAACAAGGCAAATGCAGTCCTGCCCTCAAGGAGCTGACAATATTCTACACCAGTTTCCTTCTTCACATTGCAGTAAACACTTTCCTGTGTGCCAGGGCCAGAATAACAGCCCCCCCCCCCAAGCGTATCCACCTTCTAATCTCTGAACCCTATGAATATGCGACCTTACATGGCAATAGGACCTTAAAGTTATAGACCTGAGATGCGGGGACCATACTGAATAATCCCCCCCGGTAAAACTGAATCAAGAGACCCTGAACATGGAGAGCCTTCCCTGCTGTTGTCCGAGGGATGTGACCACGGAGGAATGGTCAGAGACATGGCAGTTTGAGAAGAGTTTGATGCCCTGTTGCTGATTATGAGCTGTGCTGGGCCACGTGCACGGCCATGGAGAGACCAGCCCCAGCTGGCAGCGGGCAAAAAAGTAGAGGTTCAGCCCTGCGACCGCATGGAACTCTGTTTGCCCCTCCTTGTTGGGCACATGAGCCAGGAGACAGATTTCATGCCCGAGAACCGGGAGAAAGGAACACAGCACTGTGACACCTTGAGCTTGCTCAGGGACACCCATACTGGACTTAGGATCTGCAGAACTGTAAGATCACAAGTTTATGTTACCTTAAGCATTGAAAATTGTGACGATTTGTGATGGCAGCAACGGACAACGAATGTACTGCCCACATCGCTCTTTTAACTCAAAGACGCAGTGAAATCTGCAGAGCTGCCTAACTTCTGCCCTAGTCTTAAGTGACATACGTGGAACCTGTCTCTGTCCCCAGCACACGGCACATCTCCTGGGGAATGGCAGGTATAAAATTGTGACAAATTGAGAGGGCCTATTTTTTTTAAAAAGATAGGAAATGAGAAATACTGTCATGCAAAATGTTTATGCTAAAATACATATTGGGCTGAATTGAAATAACGTTTGAGAAAACAAAACTTTAAGGCAGTATAAAACTTTTGAGAAATACCGGAGGAAAAAAATTGTTAAATGAATCTGTTGAAACATCTGAAATAGGATAAGAAAAAAAACAAGCTGAGGGGCATCTGGGTGTCGTGTTTAAATTCTGGACAAAAGCAGATCAAACGAAATGGTGGTTAGTACGCAGTGTGGCGGTGGGAACTCTAAGTGAGGAGTCTAAAGGGATAGACAGCTGTTGAGAGACAAGGGAGTAAAGAGCAGCGGGGAGGTCAGGGTCAGCCAGGTCGGGTTTCAGGCCTGCAGCGTCTGCCCGTCTAGGGGAAAGCTGTCTCGAGAATGCACGAGCAGGACAGGGTAGCCCTACGGAGCCAGGTAGGCAGAAAGGGTCTGGAACTAGTGAAGATGAGAAGCCAGAGGACAGAAAGGTACCAGGTAGGCTGTCGGAGAACAAGAGGGATGTGGCAAAGTCACAAGCCCTGGGGACTGAGGCAGGTCCTGGCCTCCAGGAGGAGTCAGCTGGCGGCTTCCGTAAGGCTCGTGATCAAAGGGGCCCATTGGATGGTTGGCTTTGGAGTTTCATCTCTGGTCCTGGATAGAAGTGAAAGGAAGAGGCCTCTAAGGGTGTGGAAAAGCTGTCTATTTTAAGGCAAACTACATCTGAACAAATTAGAAATGGATTAAAGAGAAACCATCAACAGAAGCGCTAGAAATGCCCCCAAATAAATGCACGTTTCTTACAACAGAGGCGGCTGCTCCAAATACGGCGTTTCAGTGGCGGCAGGACCAGCATCTACCGCTGGCCTTAAAAAGGTGATTCTGTAAGAGCAAAAAAGAAGACAACGAATCCCTTTCACGGAAGAAAGCCCACATTTTGTGTGGTTCCACCGAGAGGAGTTGTCTGGAACTGGGAAAGCAGACAGAAAGTAGGCTCGTGGTCGCCGGGGGCTGTGCGAGTCGGGGTGGGGTGGGAGCCTCTGGTGTGCAGATGCTTCTCTGGGTGAGAAGAATGTCCTGGGACCACATCGTGGTGGGGGCCGCGCCACGTTGAGGGTGAACTCGAAACCGCCGAATGGTACACCGTAAAAGAGCAAATTTTATGGAGCGTGAGTTACATCCGCGGTAAAGCTGTGACTTAAAAGTAAAGAAATGCAAAATTATTTTCAGCGTGCCGTGATCCTCAGTAAAACTTCTTTTGAGGTCTTAAGATGTAGTCCAATCACCCGCGTAAAAGACTGTCGGTTAGAATCCTTTGAGGGAAATAGTGCAGAATGGCCTTTCCTTTGCTGCTGTTCCTCATCTGGAAACGTAGGAGGAGGAGGCTGTGGACGAAAGTGCCAAAGATAAGCTCCCTGTGGTGGCGTCTTAGAAGACGCGGAAGCAGTGTGGGGATGACAGTGACCCCCACTTGTCAGGGAGGTGCAGGGAACGTGAGTAGCAGGGACAGGAAGGAGAGGCAGAGATCCCTGGGCCTGCGTGACAGATGGATGTAGGGAGAAGTAAAACACAGGAAAAGCTGACAACTGTGCTGGAGAATTTATGAACATTTCAGGGTTAGGATCATGACACGTATATTTTCCAATCAGCTAAACTTAAAAAAAAAAAAGTATGAGTCATTAGTATACAATATCCTGCCTTTTATATATTTACCTACAAATTCCGAAATCCCCCTGGGGACAACGATTTGTGGTAGGAACATACATATGTACATTTTTAAGAAGAAAGGTACACAGTTATCTTTTTCTGTACTAATTTTGGAATTATTCATGTTTGAAAAAACAAATTTTTCATGTTAATCTTGTTTCAGAGGAAGCAGCAGCATCACCCTAAACCCCGAAGGTCAGACACCTTATGTAAAACACTATGCCTTGTATTGAAAGCCAAGAAGCTGAGGAAGGAAATTCACTCTGGGTCCTCTCAGTGTGATTTGCAGATCAAATAGCGATCTGGCCTGAAAATGGCAGAAATGAATTGCATTCCACTTCACGCCTAATATGTCAGGTTTGATTATGCTGTATGTTGTGTGGAGGGACTAACAAAACTCACATTTTTCTTGGTATTCTCCTCTCTTCCGTATGTGTCTCTCGACCTTCAGACCGTCTATTTTATACCTACCAGAAAGATCGGAAGCGTTTTTGCATTCATTATGGCCAGTGGTTGCTCATTTGCATATTCATTTATTTTTTCTCTTCCCGTGAATATATTTTTGCATGAACCAAAAGAAATACAATTTGAAGTGATTTATTCTTAGTAGGGGCTTATACACGAGCCAAGATACTTGCAGCAGTCTAGGAACTGAGAAATACTTGAAAAGAGGAACCAAGAAATTCATTTGCCACATGGAATCAAGAACATTTTCATAGATTAAAATTACAGCATTTATTGGGTGCCTACTCTGTGCCAGGCACTTCATGTACTTATATGCTGGGCCTCACCATGCAGTTAACAGTTCCTTCACCTGCCCTATTCTCTGCAAGGACGATCTTATAATGAGGGTGCAATACGTTGTTTTCTACAGAAGTTCATTTTGAGAAAAAAAAAAAAAGACAACAAATGACCAGAAGTGATACTTACATTTGTTGCCGCTGCTGTGGACGTTTTGCCAGTGCATGACCACCTACACATCGTGACTCGGTTTTTTATTCTCTGACATTTTCTTTTTTAAGTTTTTTAATGCTTATTTGTTTCAGAGAGAGAGAGAGAGAGAGAGCACAAGCGGGGGAGAAGCAGAGAGAGAGAATCTGAAGCAGGCTCCAGGCTCTGAGCTGTCAGCACAAAGCCCGATGTGGGGCTCAAACTCACAAACTGTGAGATCATGGCCTGAGCTGAAGTCGGTCGCTCAACCGACTGAGCCACCCAGGCGCCCCTGTTATAGCCCCAACATGTTAGCACAGAATCTGTATGTTGAGAATGGTAACAACTGAGCTGGAATGTGTTTGTTGTAAGAGAAAATAAGGCTCTTAAGAGCTTGAAGAAATGAATAAACAACAAATACCCAGGAATGAGTTTTCATGAAGGAATAGTAACAATAACCTATCATGTGGTAGTCAAACGTAGTTTCACTGGAGAGCATTAAAAAACCAACTGAATGTTGCTCTTGAATAGGTGCTAACCACACTTCAGGGAAAACACAAGCCTCAGGTGATGCATGAATACTCAAACAAAAGGTATTAGAGCGTGTCAGATCGTGACACTTGTAATTATAGATTTTATAAATGAAAACTTCGCGTCATCTATATATGACTTCTGCCTCTTCTGATGTCCTTTAAAAAATGAAGACTGATGGCTTATTTACGATTAGCATGATGGAAAGTTCTGAAATGAAAAATTCCAATTATATTCTTTACCATCATATTATATACTCTTTCTGAGAAGAATTCCGTTTTTTTTTTTATTTTTTTTGTAACGTTTCCACAGATGGGGTAATAAATAGAAACTTCTGCCTGCAATAAACATACTTTGTATCCATTGAAAGCAGGCTCCTCTGATATTTTGGTTAAAAGGAAAAGAAAAAAAAGGAAAGCTTTATGTTTAGATCTTGCTGCATCTGTCAAAGACCGTCCATTCAAAGGATAAAAATTCTTGGAAACGGATTTTGTTTTTGTTTTTGTTTTATGATTGAGGGCCTCTGGGAAGTATTTGCCTAAGATTTGACAAGAGCTCTGTGGAAAACATAACAAGAGATCAATTAAGAATTAGCGAATGACAGCCTCTGTCTCGCTGCCCTTCCCTCCGGCTTTCTCATTTCTTGCTCTCTCCCTTGCAAACATCTCCCCTTTAGTTCCCTCCCACATTTTGTTTTTTTCACTTCCACTAATTTCAGTGATGGAATCATCGCACCTGCAAAGTTGTCAAATGGCCACGGAACGTTGCTCCTTCCATTTTCACTGTGCTCAGTCAATGCACACGTTCACCTCCAGTCAGCTCTCCATTATCCGTTAGGGGCAAAGTATAAGAGTGTTCTTAGGTTTCAACTCATTTCTTTGTGCTTGTCGTCTCACACCTGTTTAGCTCGAAGAGAATTTAAATCATTTAGAGCAGGGAAGATCCTGAACTGCTAAATCTCGTGCAGAGCATGGCTACCCATAGCGGCTCACCAGTCTTCCGTGGGTTTTCATTCTATAATATTGTCTCCACTGAAAATATGCACTTTCTTAAGCACGATAGTTCACATGTATACATCCCCAAACAACAGCTTGGACATCATGTGTATGTATGTGTGTTAATTTTTTTTTTTTTAATGTTTATTCATTTGGCGAGAAAGAGAGTACGGATGGGGAAGGGACGGGGCGGGGGGGGGGGGGTGGGCGCAGAGGATCCAAAGCAGGCTCTGAGCTGTCAGCACAGAGCCCGATGCGGGGCTCGACTCGTGAACCTCGAGATCATGACCTGAGCTGAAAGTTGGACGCTGGACCAGCTGAGCCCCCAGCTGCCCTTCAAAGGATTTGACATGTGGGATAAACGATATCTCAACTTATGTCTTCTTGTATGTCTGGTAGCTCTTAGTCGGAAAGCAAAATACTCCAGAAATGGAAGATTTGACCTTGATGAGCTGATCATTGAGGCCTACACTTGTCACCTCCCTGGGAACCTTGCCCTCCCCCGAATTCAAGTTCATGCCACCGGGATGACTTGACTGCCCATCAAGAAAAGGAAGAGACACAAAGACTCTCTATTGCAGATTAGAGTATGTGTTGTGCTGGCTACCAAGTCGGATCCTGATAAGCTTTTTGTGGCTCAGAAGCCACAGCGTCAGGCAGTCAGAAAGCAAGTGTCCGTTGTCCTATGGCTCTGAATCCTCTAGAGTGGTTAAAAAATATGCTGACGTTTCATACTGGCATGTAATCGCATGAATTTTTAGATTGCAGGTTTTCCTACTCAAAGGTTGATCTGCTGACCAGCAGCACAGGCGTCGGGATGTCAAGTAAAATGCAGGACATCGGTTGTATTTTACCTTCAGATAAAAAATGAAATTTGGTTCAGTGTAAGCATGGCCACGCAATATTTGGATCACATGGTTACAAGATGAATATTTGTTATTCACATAAAATCCAGATTTATCTGGGCTGCCTGTATCTTTATTTACTAAATCTGTTACATGACATTGGCAGTGGTTTTAAAATTTTCAAAATTTAGGATTAGGCCCCACCCCAAATCTGATAATTTAGAAAATGAATTTTAAGGTGAAACCCAGGTAATTTGTGTACACATTAAAGTTTGAAAAGCACTAATGTGGGGCGCCTGGGTGGCGCAGTCGGTTAAGCGTCCGACTTCAGCCAGGCCACGATCTCGCAGTCCGTGAGTTCGAGCCCCGCGTCAGGCTCTGGGCTGATGGCTCAGAGCCTGGAGTCTGTTTCCGATTCTGTGTCTCCCTCTCTCTCTGCCCCTCCCCCGTTCATGCTCTGTCTCTCTCTGTCCCAAAAATAAATAAACGTTGAAAAAAAAGAAAAGCACTAATGTGCTCTTAGAACCCTGGACTTTGGGGCACCTGGCTGGTGCAGTCGGTTAAGCCTCCGACTTCGGCTCAGCTCATGATCTCATCTCACAGCTCGTGAGTTCAAGCCCCACGTCAGGCTCTCTGCTGTCAATGTGGAGCCTGCTTAGTATCCTCTGTCTCCCTCTGTCTCTGCACCTACCCACTAGTGCACTCTTTCCCTCAAAAAAAAATATATATATATATTTAAAAAAAATGCTTTGCTATAATAACTTGAAATCAAGTGCATAATTTGTCTACAGGATCTGAAAACCCTGTCAATTTTCTGTCCACATTCTGATACTAATTGGAGTATGCTAATACCCTGACTTCTTTTGCAAGCCTAGCTGACAGTTTTGTTTCGCAATTGGCCACTCTTTCGTTACTCACTGTGTGACACTTCCTCAGCTACCTTGCTCTTAGTAGGTGGTAGCGTGGTACTATAATAGCAATCAGCGTTTACTGAGTAGTGCTCATGGACATAGTCATTTTCAACGTCATCGTAACATTGCAAGTGAAGTGGAAACGTCTCATTTTTATGGTTGGAAAAGACTGAGGCCTCCTAGGGGATACGTGGCTGTCTCACAGTGCCGTGGGGTGGGAGGGAAGTGCCCGTCAGGGCCTGCCAAAATCTTGATTCTTCAGAGCCCCTTCCACCACAGACCTGCCTGCCCTGGCCTCCACTCTACCGATGCTGGCTCCCATCACTTCTTCCTTCTTCTCCCTGCTTCTTGATTCCCTTGCAATGTTTCAATTAACAGAAAATTGGGCTAGAGTGCCTCTGTCTTGAAGTCTTTGCAGAGCCAGTGCTGACTTGTTAAGAGGACGGAAGTATTTTGTAAGACAGATACGTTACAATGCAGATGAGTCCATGCAGTTCTGATTAAAATAAGATTTTGAAGGTATCATTGTGAAAATTAAATTCATCTGGCAGGAGTGATCTATTGGCACTAAAATGCAACTTATTTTTGGTAGAAGATACTTTCCTGCCTCATTTTCCTATTTTTATCGATGGCCTCTGCTTCTCTTTGAGCATAAACCTGTATGTGCATTGGTATTCATCAGCGCAAGCCTGGAGAAAATTGTGCTGTCCCTCCCTGGAATGATTGTGTTGAGGGGGGAACAGGACAGCGGGAAGAGGCAATGTGTATTCTAAGTGAATTGGTTCTAAGGTGGGATTTTTCCACTATGCTGGCCATGTAGAGGAAGGAGTCCTATTTCCTCAAATCGTACCATATGGTTGACTGTTTATCCCCGATGCATAATATCAGTATCAGCCAGGCTTGAATTTGTCCATGGAGGTCGCTGGTGGCCTTTTGCTGTGTCCTAAAGATTAAATAATCCGGTCCAGTAGGGAAGTAAGCGCTGGAACACTGGGGTTCTTCTCCAACCGCTCTCCCAGCAGGCGGAGTGCCTGGACTTAGCCCCACCTGTGAGAACTCCATGCTGGACCTTGTCTAAGCCTCTCCACATGTGTCAGGTGCAAAACAGCAGCTTTCCTCCTGAGCTGCTTCTACAGGGCTCTGTTGTGTAAATAGTGACTCCTGCTCAGCCATCACCTGCCTTACCTTCTGTCCTCGCAACACAGAAAGTCTACATCCTCCGGGTTAAAGCAACATATAATTGTGGAGGGGAAAAAATGAGCTGATTTGTAAATGCGAAGTGTTGGGGAAAGTGCAGGTTTATAAGTTGATGAGAACAGAGGGCATCAAAAGGAGTTATAAGAATGGGGAACAGTTCAGAGGTCATGACCGAGAGGATACATTTCAAGGCAGCAGTGATTCCAGTAGGACTTAACACTGAGTCACATCCATCACTTATTTCAAAACCCACCAAGTAGAGATTCATTTGAATTAATAAAGACCTATTTAAATATGGGGGTTGTATGTCTGGTCTGCTTGAAACAGTCCTGGGTTATCCCTGGCTGTGAACATTACTTAATAATAAAATCTCTTTGGGGTGCCTGGGTGGCTCAGTTGGCTGACGGTCCAACTCTTGGTTTTTGGCTCACGTCATGATTCCAGGGTGATGGGATCAAGCCCTGCATTGGGTTCCACTCTTAGCCTGGAGCCTGCTTGGGATTGGATGTCTCTCCCTCTGCCCCTCTCCCTCACTCTCTCTCTAAAAAAATAAAAACTTAAAAAACTTAAAAAAATATCTTTAGAAAAATAGTGTTCCTTTTCCCGATGAAATGACTGTAGTTTGGACGGATCATTATGCAGTGACTCTAAGTGTAAAAGATGCAACATCTGGATGTGTTTAAAAGCATATTTGTTCAATAAATACATGTTCAATACACAAATACGTAAATACATATTCAATAAAGACATCAGTTCAAAAAAATAATTTTTTGTTCAACAAATAGCACACTTTTATGACTTTTCCAACAGCTCGTAGCTGAGATCAGGCCCTCCAAGAGAAAGGGCCTCATGGGGGCAGGCTGACGACAGGCTGACACCCGACAGAGGGTGTTACCGACCAGATCTGGACGTGGCTACTGTAGTGCAGGCTCGGGCGAGTGCCAGCGTCCTAACCAACCACTCGCCACAGACCAGTTTAGTAACCGGGTTTGACAACAAACATCGCACTGTGAAAATAGGACTGATTAAACCAAAGTGACACCAAAGTGACGTTTTCCTTCTTGCGTTTTCCTCCCTTGTGCTCCTCCTCCTCTTCCGTTTCTTCCCTCTCCTCAGGGTCTCATTGTACTTGTCTCTCCAGAGTCACGTCCCTAAGTCTGCAAACCTGGAACTCACTAGTTCTGTGTTTAAGGATTTAATGGTTCTACTACACTCCAGGAGTGTAATGAGGGCTTGTAAGCTCTCGGGAGAACAGAGCTACCTGTAGCTCCATGAGAAAAGCTTCCGTGCTCTAACGAAGAGAATTCTGGAAAAGTCTACGTAATGCATCCCATCTATGAGTAGTCTCCTGCGTGGGCTTGCTTAATGCCATTAGTAGGTAGCACAGGAAGAAAGGAGAGAAGGCCAGTGTCAGCCAGGTAGCCTGGGAATATGACCCACATGTGCTTTATTCATGATACTGGTGTCTTACTGATAACATCTACTACCCTGATCAGATAATATAGATTTCCTGGAGACAGTTCCTTGAAAAAATCCTTATATTTCAATACTGCTAGGGGTGCCTGAGTGGCTCAGTTGGCTCAGGTCATGATTTCACTGTCTGTGAGTTCGAGCCCCACATCATGCCCTGCACTGACAACTCAGAGCCTGGAGCCTGTTTCAGATTCTGTGTCTCCCTCCCTCTGACCCTCCCCCGTTCATGCTCTGTCTCTCTCTCTCTCTCTCTCAAAAATAAATACACATTAAAAAGAAAATTAGATATTGCTATATTCATTGGGCACAGAAAACTGATGAATTTGGCAAGTTCACGTATTCTGAACCATGTATTTACAAGGAAGGGAGATAAATGTATTGAAATGGGTTTAATTGTTTAATATCTCATGCTAGGTTGGAGCTCCAAATGGCATCAACTTTATAGGTTTTGTTTATATCTTTAGGCAGTGCTTAACATTGCACATGATCCAGAATAGGTGTTGAACAAATATTTGTTGAATGAATGCATGGATCATTTTCAAAGAATAATACAGAAAGTGGAACTATATCAACAATGCCAACTGCGAAAAATTAGGAGACCAGATAGGATGGATAGTGGTATTCTTCCTTCTCTCTCAAATGACATAAAGTGATAGAGTTTATCTTTGGAAAGTCTGGTCTGATAACTTTTTGTATGTATGACATAGTATGCCATCTATTGAATCCTTTATATTCCTCTATAGTTTCTAGGTTTTATGAGTATCTTTTGACTTTTAAATTCCAACGAAATTTTAAAAATCATCACATAAGAAGTTTAGCATTTTATTTTATGAGTGGCATCTATCTTAGGCATGGATATAATACTCGGATCAAGTTCTATGTTCATAGTTCCAAAAATCAAAGTCACACAATCTGGATGGTTTTATTCAGATCCATAGTATGTGTTTATCTGTGTGCTAGGTTGAGTTACTTACAGTTACAGCTGGTCGTGAACCAAGCAAAAACTCCAAAAATATTCCTTATGCCAAGGAAAAATTTGCTTTTCTGTCGTAGAAAAGAAGGGAAGAGGTAATGGTTGATGGCTGTTGTCAGGAAACAGGCTTCGTCTTCCGTGTACTCTATTTCCAAGGTCTCCTGCAGTCTATGATAGGAGCTAGAATTTCAAATTTCAGGCATATAATATTATTCTAAAGAACAAACAGAAGAAAGTCTTTTGTTTTCTGTTTCTACTCCCTTTGCTTTTAAGTAATCTGTCTGGTACCATCGTAACTTTTTCGTGAATGTCGTCTTGGCTGGTATTTAATCATATGGTCACAACTGCCTGCAAGAGAGGCTAAGAAATATTCTAGTCCAGATGCAAAGCATCCAGTCCAACTGGGGCCTTGTTTACTAGGAAAGATATTTCCAGGATATTTAGACTAGTTTCTTTTATGTATAATGCGGTGGAGAGAAATCAAAGAAGTAAAAGCCAAGGCGCCCACTCTTGCGAAGATCCCCAAGTGTTTCGAGTGGTAAGGACTGTGGTGCAGGATGCAAAAAGGGAACGTGGAGTAAACATTGTAGTAAGAAATGTAAGGGACCTAGGAATTCAAGAAAGCACAAGGGCAACATGGACAGAAACAGAGGAAGTAACATTGGCCCCAAATAAACACTTGCTGAGTGAAGGAGAGAATAAAGGAGCATTCTGTTCCTTTTACTTCTTTATTTTTTTCAGTTGAGAACAGCTGAAAGTTACACAGTCCTGCAAGGCAGTTACTTTACCATTTAGTTGCTTATGATGATGGGGTGCACTTTTGGGGCCTGTGCAATTAGATATGAGAGAGAGAGAGAGAGAGAGAGAGAGAGAGAGAGAGAGAGAGGGAGAGAGGGAGGGAGGGAGGGAGAGGAGAATCACTTATATAACTTGCATTTAAAAACTTCATTTTGAAGTTTGTACTCTTACTCAAAAGGGATAACAATGGAATATCCTGAGTATCTTTGGGACATTGTGAGCTATGGGTTAATGAAAAATGTCCCAACTGCTCAAAACCCTCCCTGCCTTAAATGCAACAATATTTCCAGAGTTTATGGATATTGCATAGAATCCATGCAGAAAGAAAATAATGAAAATATCACTTGAAAAACAACACTCATTAATCTCTGTGATGTATCTGTGAGGGAGGTAACTATGGACATAAATTATAAATTTCATGAAAGATGAGATATCAGAAGAAAATAAATAAAAGGTAACAAGCAAAAAGCCTCTTTGTGTTTTAGTCTCTGCTCATTCTTTCTGGAAGGAAAGAAGACAGTAGGTGTTTGACTGGATATAAAGTCAATGCCAAGATTGTAAAAATGCGATACTGCATCGTGTGTGTGTTTTTGTTTTTGAAGATGTCTGCAACTGTTTTTGGATGCCAAAGATGCTTCTTTGTGTCGATGGCCTTATCTCCATGGAGGACTCGTGATTACTCTTACTTGGAGTACCAGTGATTTTCTCTGAATTCTGGGATAATTTAATGAAAATATATTCTTTTAAGTGTTGAGAGCAAACTCATTATTGCAGGAAGATGAGAATTAGATTGCTCGTGGGCAAACTTCTTAGCTGGAAACTGACTCCTCGTATGGTCGCACCATCTGAGCTCCAGGAAGTTTCTCATGCGGTCTCACTAGATGGTGCGGCTCTTATAAAGGAGAAATGCTCACCTAATAGAAGAAAAGAGTAAAATTAAATGCTCAGTCGCTAGAGGCTAAAGGGCTCTAAAATGCATCCCTTTCACAAACTTGAGCCTCCCAAACAAAGGGACTCATTCGAGCCCACGCGTGGCTGGGTGAGAGCAGGGTCAATACTCACCCTATTGTCTCCTTTTAAGAATGTCAAGGCCCGAATCTATTGAACTTAAAAACACACTGACGAGATAATCAGTCATCACTAGAAGGGCTGTTCTGCATGTCATAGAGGCACATGACCCTTTTCCTCCATTATTTGAATTTCCAAGACCCGTCCTTATTTTATCTTCACTTGATTGTATAATTTTGCTTATGCCTTTATGGGGTTGACATGATCTAGACCTACATTTAAGTCAGGTATGGGGCGAGAATGTCATCACACATCAAATAACAGGGAATCATGAACAATGAAAATTATGGCATCCACTGAGCGTTTTGCTCTTTTGTTTTTCGAACTACCGTAATCTTTAAGGCCATATTTTAATTGCACAGCGCTGTGCTAATCTGCCTCTTTCCACTGTAGCCATCCTCAAACCCCATGGCTTCCTCTCCATTCTTATTATATCCTCATTTATATTTGCATTTGCTCTGAAAACCATTACTGTGTTTCAGATGCTTTGTGAAACAAGTTATACATTTATAAGATACATCTATCCCCCTAGAATGTGGAATTCTTAAGGGTAATGGTATTTAAATTTGTTTTTATGTTTATGTATTATTTTGAGAGAGAGAGAGAGAGAGAGAGAGAGAGCAAGCTGGGGAGAGACAGAGAGAGAAAGAGGGAGACATAGAATCCGAAGCGGGCTCCAGGCTCTGAGCTGTCAGCACAGAGCCCGACGCAGAGCTTGAACCCACAAACCACGAGATCATGACCTGAGCCAAAGTTGGAAGTTTAACCGACTGAATGACCCAGGTGCCCCTAATTCTTTTTTTTTAATTTAATGAGCCATCTAAATTGATTCTGATCAATATATGTTTAAATATTTGTATATATGTATATAGGTTTATATCTAAATATGTGTATTTAGATATATTATAAATATGTATTGCTTCAAATTATCCTAATGCATTTTCATGCACCCAACTGTAAAGACAGATATAAAAAAATATATCTGTTTTTATCATGGCAGCATAAATTTCTTACGCTGTAAGGCACATAGTTCCATTGGTGAAATAATTTAACTGTCTTTTAATAAATAATGACAGGTTAAATGTCAGTGTTCTAAAGATAGAAATATCCATATAAAACCTTCACATGATTTAAATTTGTTCATTTCTAATGAATTTGCTCATTTTGTACACCTAAAAAGTTCCATTGGAGAAACATAATGTAGTTCAAAAAGTATTATAATTATAATTCTTATAGATTTTTACAAAAAATGTTTAATTTAAAGGCTGCTTTCCTTTTTTTTCAACGTGTGTATCTGTGGGAGCAACTGAATGCCCATATCACATACCCTGGATTTCCCTTTTCCTCTTCGCAGTTGAGGATGCACTGCTAAAGAGAAGAGAAGACAAAATAGAGAAAACATAATGATGCAATTCCTGTCCACAGTCTTAATCCAAAAGCTCTCATTTTCCTGGATTTTCAAAAATGTAATGGCCTTCTGTGCTTCAGTTTTTAGGACAGAGCAATAGGATGAAGCATTATATCACTCTAATAGGAAACCAAGTTATATTCCATAGGGGGAAAAACATAAGAATAGAAAATATTTTAGTAAGCAAAATGGATATAACCTATTATCAAATAGCTATGAAAGTGTGATCATGTACCTGAGTATAAAATGATGAATCATTCAAAGCTATATCATTATGTTCTGTTTCAAAATAATAAAATACAGACAGTTGTTATCAAGGATTGCATTAGCCAGAGTTCAGTAGCAATACCTACAATGAATCATTATCTAAGACCACCCATAACTATGGAAGCTTTCATATTGACCCCACCTCTCCATTTCAACAGGTTGTACACATATTTATGCCCATATTATTGCAATGAATTTCTATATAATCTGAAGAACACAATGTGAAAAGCAATCTGAACTATCTGTTGAGCAAATGGTAATAACAATGAAAGCATCTACTGTTAAAAAAACATTGTTTCGTTTTATTCTCAAGATTGTTCATCAAATGTTTACTGATTGAGAATATTATACTTACATTAGTATATATGGTTAACTAACAGATAAGTAACTTGCTTAAACTCAATAGCTGTAAGAAGAGAGAACCCAGAAGGGTCTCCAAATTTTGTCGTGCACATTATACCCTATACCAGCGCCTGTGCTGAGGGGACAGGGAGCTAAACCCAGCCCCCATTTCTCTCACTCAGCTGTTTTCCCTGGGATTCATCCACTCAGGGGGGATACCTTTGCCTAATTTGCTGTGGTAGCCATGCTTGAACATTGATCTATGTGATTCCAGAATTTCCATTATTAATCATGCATTTGGACATATGAAATGAACATAATTGAGTTGCTTTTCCAATTATTTGTGAATATCTAAAAAGTCTGAGTCTAAACTGACTTATTCTATAGAACAGCTTGAATTAATCTATTTCATACAAAAGAGAACAAGGCAGTTAGTAAGAGAGAATCATATGGAACGTTCTCTTTTCTTAAAAATTAATTCCAGTATAGTTTAACAGACAGTGTTATATTAGTTTCAGGTGTATAATACAGTAGTGATTCAACAATTCTGTACATCACTCAGTGCTCATCAAGAAAAGTGTACTCTTGGCATACCTGGGAGGCTCAGTCGGTTAAGAGTCTGACTCTTGGTTTTGACTCATAGTCATGATCTCACAGCTTCATGGGTCTGAGCCCCACAAGGTGCTCCGTGCTGGCAGCTTGGGATTCTCTCTCTCCCTCTCTCTCTCTGCCCCTGCCCCACTCACACCATCTCTGTCTCTCTCAAAATAAATAAACTTAAAAAAGAAAAAGATATGGGGCGCCTGGGTGGCTCAGTCGGTTAAGCGTCCGACTTCAGCTCAGGTCACGATCTCGTGGTCGGTGAGTTCGAGCCCCGCATCCGGCTCTGGGCTGATGGCTCAGAGCCTGGAGCCTGCTTCCGATTCTGTGTCTCCCTCTCTCTCTGCCCCTCCCCCGTTCATGCTCTGTCTCTCTCTGTCTCAAAAATAAATAAACGTTAAAAAAAAAATAAGTGTTGGGGCGCCTGGGTAGCGCAGTCGGTTAAGCGTCTGACTTCAGCCAGGTCATGATCTCGCGGTCCTTGAGTTCGAGCCCCGCGTCGGGCTCTGGGCTGATGGCTCAGAGCCTGGAGCCTGTTTCCGATTCTGTGTCTCCCTCTCTCTCTGCCCCTCCCCCGTTCATGCTCTGTCTCTCTCTGTCCCAAAAATAAATAAATGTTGAAAAAAAATTAAAAAAAAAATAAGTGTTTCTTAATCCCTTTCACCTATTGTACTCACCCCACACACCCACCTCCCTTCTGGTAACCATCTGTTTGTTCTCTGTATTTAAGAGTCTGTGTTTGGCTTCTTTCTCTTTTTTCTCCCCTCCTTTGTTTAGTTGTTTTGTTTCTTAAATTCCACATATATGGTGTTTGTCTTACTGACTTATTTTTCTTAGCAATGTACCCTCTAGATCCATTCACGTTGTTGCAAATGGCAAGGTATCATCTTTTTTATAGCTGAGTAATATTCTATTGTGTATATATAACACTTCTTTATCCATTAGTCTGTCTGTGGACACTTAGGTTGAGTCCATATCTTGGTTATTGCACATAACGCTGCAATAAATGTAGGAGTAGTGCATATATTTTTTGAATTCGTATTCTTCTATTCTTTGGGTAAATACCCAGTAGTGTAATTACTGGATCATATGGTAGTTCTAGTTTCAATTTTTTGAGGAACCTCCATACTGTTTTCCACAGTGGCTGCACCAGTTTGCACTCCACCATCAGTGCACAGGGGTTCCTTTTTCTCCACATCCTCACCAACACTTATTGTGTGTGTTATTGATTTAGCCATTCGGATAAGTGTGAGGTGGTATCTCATTGTGGTTTTGATTTCCATTTCCTTGGTGATGAGTGAGTTCATGTGTCTATTGGCCGTCTGGATGTCTTCTTTGGAGAAATGTCTATTCCTGTCTTCTGCCCATTTTTAATTGGATTACTTGCTGTTTGGGGTGTTGATTTGTAGAAGTTCTTCATATATTTGGGAAACTGCCCCTTTTTTGGATATGTCATTTGCAAATGGTTTCTCTCATTCAGTAGGTTGTCTTTTAGTTTTGTTTACTGTTCCCTTTGCTGTGTGCAGAAGCTTTATATTTTGATGAGGTTTCAATAGTTTATTTTCGCTTTTGTTTCCCTTGGCTCAGGAGACATATCTAGAAAAAAGTTGTTATAGCAATGTCAGAGAAATTACTGTCCTCTCTTGTAGGATTTTTATGGTTTCAGGTCTCACATTAAGGTCTTAATCCATTCTGTGTCTATTTTGTGTTTGGTGCAAGAAAGTGATCCAGTTTCATTCTTCATGTCGCTGTCCAGTTTTCCCAACACCATTTGTCGAAGAGACTCTCTTATTCCCATTACATATTCTTGCCACCTTTGTCAAAGATTAATTGACCATATAAGTTTGGGTTTATTGCTGGGCTTTCTGTTCTGTTGCACTGATCCCTGTGTCTACTTTTGTGCCAGTACATACTGTTTTGATTACTACATATTTGTAATATATCTTGAAACCTGGAATTGTGATCCATCCAGCTTTCTCTTTTCCAAGATTGCTTTGACTATTCTGGGTCTTTTACGGTTCCGCACACATTTTAGGATTGTTTCTTCTAGCTCTGTGAACAATGCTGTTGGTATTTTCGTTTTTTTTTTTTTTTTAATTTTTTTTTTTCAACGTTTATTTATTTTTGGGACAGAGAGAGACAGAGCATGAACGGGGGAGGGGCAGAGAGAGAGGGAGACACAGAATCGGAAACAGGCTCCAGGCACTGAGCCATCAGCCCAGAGCCTGACGCGGGGCTCAAACTCACGGACCGCGAGATCGTGACCTGGCTGAAGTCGGACGCTTAACCGACTGCGCCACCCAGGCGCCCCAAGTATTTTCTTACAGATAGTATTAAATATGTAAATTTCTTTGGGCAGTATAGACATTTAACAATATGTGGTATTCTAATCCATGAGCATGGAACGTTTTTCCATGTGGTTTGAGTTGTCTTCAATTTCTTTCCATTTCAATGGTATATAGTTTCCAGACTACAGGTCTTTCACCTGCTTGGTTAAGTTTAGTCCTTGGTATTTTATTATTTTTGGTACAAATGTTTATTTTTTTAATTTCTATTTCTGCTGCTTCATTATTAGTGTATAGAAATGCAACAGATTTCTGTACATTGATTTTGTATCCGGCAACCTTACTGATTTCATTTCTCAGTTCTAGTAGGTTTTGGTGGAGTCTTTAGGGTTTTCTGTGTATAGTATCATGTCATCTGCAAATGGGGAAAGTTTTACTTCTTCCATACCAATTTGGATGCCTTTTATTTCTTTTTCTTATGTCTTTTTCTTATTTAATTCTTCTTAGACTCTGGTTATTAGTCTTGGTTACAAGAAAATTTTCAGTGCTCCAAGTGACAGTCTCAGAATGAGGTATCTGAGGAATTTCTGTGTCGCTAAGAAGCAGCCAAGACAGAGAAGACCAAAAACAGGGGATAACAGAAGAGTTTGCAAAATCTTAGAAGACGAAGGCTTCTGATTTGGGAAACCAGAGAAACTGAAACCTACATGCTTGGACGGGCAAGCAACAAAAGCCAGCTGACTAGTGAGGACTTACAGGAGAGACACCTGGCCACTCACGATAACCAGACAGGTCGTTAGACTTTCTCCCAGAAACTGTGCCACCCAGTAACTGTACCTTCTCCCATAGCTGCAGATGCTTACTTTCTGCAGGGGTTCTGGGCTCAGGGATGGGGTTGGACTGTGCTTGTGGGCACATGAGGGGCCACACTGGAAACAGAGGAATTCACTGGAAGGAGACAAGAGTGAGATACCCAAAGCTCTTTCCTGCTTGGGTTCTCCAGTTCTGGCTGCCAGACTCAATCACTCCTGGCCCCCACTTCCTTCCAGCAGAGGAGACCAGAGGATTTGTCTCTGCGGAGACTGACCCAAAGAAGTAATATTTAAAGGTGCTTAACAAAGTTACCAAGTCCCTATTTAATCACCCGGGGCGATGTCTACTGGTGGAGAAGCAATCACATTCTTCATCACATGATGGGATGGGGGCAGCAATCATACTGCAATATAGAGGTGTATCCAGTCAACACATGGCACACTGTAAACTTGTACAGTGTTCTATCTCAATTCTATCTCAGTTAAGAAGAATCAAAAAGAAAATAGAGAGTTAGAACAGAAGAGTCCCAAGCTTTCAGGGACATTTGTTTAGAGAAAGACATCCTTTGTCATGATAATCCTGCAGTTTAGTTCAGCTGTTCTATACCCAGACTGCATGGCCATTGCAGGGAGTTGGGCGTCGTGTAAGTCACAATCCAGCCATGTGGCAGGCGTTGCTTTGCGATCCACAATTTAGGCACTAAACATGATCAAAACTCCTGAACTCATAAAATATTGTGATCTGAAAATTCCGGTGAAGCAGACCAGTAGCTCACATCAAACTGAAGTTCTGATTTGGATTCATAGTGCATAGTAGAGCGAGAATAGATTTCAAAGCTAAACATTGGACTTTTGGCGTGGATTTTTTTAAGTTTGTTTTGATAAAATATATTAAAATCTTAAATTAGAAATTCAGTTAACAGTGAAAATGGAATCAGAGAACCAAAAGTTATAGGCTATAAGTTATGCTTAGCTTGAATGCTCTCAGGTAAGCATGGCACTGGGAAACATTTACTCCGTGTTGTGCTTCTAAACACATATTGAAGTCTTTTTTTTTTTTTTTTCAACGTTTATTTATTTTTGGGACAGAGAGAGACAGAGCATGAACGGGGGAGGGGCAGAGAGAGAGGGAGACACAGAATCGGAAACAGGCTCCAGGCTCTGAGCCATCAGCCCAGAGCCCGACGCGGGGCTCGAACTCACGGACCGCGAGATCGTGACCTGGCTGAAGTCGGACGCTTAACCGACTGCGCCACCCAGGCGCCCCAACACATATTGAAGTCTTAACATTGTAAGTGGTTTTTGAAATAGTTCACCAACAATTTTAGTTCTAGCGATGACCCCAAAAGAAGTGCAACAGAAAGAGGGAGTAAAGTGTAATGAATATCCACCATGTGCCTAGGTAGAGTTCAAGAGACCTTGAAAACATGGTTCACTTCCTTCTTCACAATGAAGTGGCCCGTCTTCATTATTTCCATTTGATAAATGAGAGAATTCTCTTTTGATTCAGTTGCTCAAGGTCACAATTCCAAAGGCCACGTTCTTTGCACTGGGGCCTGAAAGATGATCATGTAGGTGACATCGTTTTCTGGGCCAAATCACTTTTTGTAAACATGCCTGTCGACGAGACCAGTCTTTTGTCACCAGCGATGCATTTCCTCGTCTACCCTCTTTCATAAACCTAATTAAATTTTTTTCTTTAGAAAATGTAACACATTTGAATAAAAGGGAAAGAGCAGAAACAGAATAGAAATCCTCTGTGTGCTTGGTATTTCGTATTGTAGGTGTTCTAAATGACATGTTATGTAGTACAATGCATTGTGTTGTTTCCGAGTTAATCACAGAATTAGGGAAGGGGCTGTGAATTAGTGTGATTCTTTTCTATTTATTCTTTTTCTGTACCCCCCCTCTATAGCATGTACACATTCAGAAAAGAATGGTGAAGCCACCAAATATTAAAACATTTGGCCCAGCTTGAAGTACCCACAGTTACGAGCTATTAGAGTGACATTGGATTGAATACACACGTGGAACAAAATATTCCCTTTATGACAGGTGTTACTGCCTGAGCCCCTTAAGGGTTCAGAAAACTACAAATTCAAGGCAGACAGCTCACTGGGGAAACATGCCACGACAATGGTGCGTGGATTCAGTTAGGAGAAGAGGAAGCAGAAGTGAAGGGAATTGAATTTGGATCTGCACAATTTTATTTAAAGCCAAGAACAAGGACTGTTGGTGATTGCAAGAAAAAAGACGTTTTACTCTCAATAAAAAGTTTTACTGCTGAAAACTGTTCAGGTCTCTGAGGGTAAAATAGAAAAAAAGTTCAGTTTAAATCTAGATTTGGTACTTATTTGCTGACTTCGGTTAGGTTTAACCTTCCTGAGCCTTAGGTTTTATCATGTTTTCCTATATAATTTGGGAAGAAGGTTGGCAATCTCACAGGTTTTTTGATAGCAACTAAATGAGAGAATATATATAAAATAAATAGCATAGCTCTGGAAATGAATAAATAGTGACTTATACCCTCCAATAAAAAATTTCAACAGGTGTCTGGTTTAGGGAGAGGTAGGTCTAGTTTTTCTTATTTGAAATACACACCTCTGTTTGGGATGCTCTCTTAGCGTTTCCAGACACTGGCGTGGGTATCCCGTGGAAACTGTCAAAGAGGGAGCAGATTTCCCTGCAGTTCATGGAGGAAAAAAATCACTTCAATGGATGTCAGTTGATTTTTTAACTCTATCAGTCTGAGCATAGGCCACTGTTATATTCCCTCATGTGACTCCGTTTATCTAATTGAAAAAAATCCACTGGGCCTTTCCCACAACGTGAGGGTGTTGTATCACCCTCTCTGATCCAATAAGAAAATTCTTTCTGGTAGTCTACCTCATCCATTGCCATGTGCACACCTAAGAGATTTACCCGGAGAGAGAAAAGCTTACTAGCTCAGGAATCGGTCTCACCAGGATCCAAAACATTCAGATAATTCCTGTGGACTCATGTTTTCTTAACGTCTGATGCAGTATTCTCTGAAAATGAGCACAGCAGGGCGGGCTTCTAAGCATCACATTTAGGGGAGGGGGATGCTGTCCTCTGTTACTTCCAAATTTGGACATTAAACTACTCCTTATTCATATAGCTGCTTCAGTAGGCAAATCGTTAGAACCTAATGGCATTTAATCTTGGAATTCTGATGGAGGAAGAACAAACATGGGAATTCAACTTTCTTTCTCAATTGGAGAAGAAGGTAGATCAAGACATATTTTAAAGGAATCGAATTATTAGGGTAGTTTGGAATTTTAAAATAATTTCATTTGTCTTAACATTTTCCTGTATAAACTGGTAAATGCTAATACGAAATTATAAAAAGTATATTTTGAAAATAATTGCTTAGTCTGTTTTATGTCCTCTTCTTTAAATTTGTTTTTTTTTTTTTTTTTTTAAATTTTTTTTTTTTTTCAACGTTTATTTATTTTTGGGACAGAGAGAGACAGAGCATGAACGGGGGAGGGGCAGAGAGAGAGGGAGACACAGAATCAGAAGCAGGCTCCAGGCTCTGAGCCATCAGCCCAGAGCCTGACGTGGGGCTCGAACTCACGGACTGCGAGATCGTGACCTGGCTGAAGTCGGACGCTTAACCGACTGCGCCACCCAGGCGCCCCTAAATTTGTTTTTATTAAATATAATTTATTGTCAAATTGGTTTCCATACAATACCCAGTGCTTATCCCAACAGGTGCCCTCCTCAATGCCCATCACCCACTTTCCCTTCTCCCCTACCCCCCATCAATCCTTCTCAGTATTTAAGAGAGACTCTTTATTTCCTTTTCAGTGTACAGATAATGCAGACTGGCCCAGAAGGCTGTGAGTTAATGACTCAAAAAGGCTGACCCCACATGATTATGTGGCCAAGGCTTTCAAGTAGTCATTGACATGTAGTACAACAGCATTTCCTTATAAACACTAAACTGCATAAAAATAACATTATCCCAGAATATCATCTTGGGGACTTACTAAGAATGAGAGGTTCAGTTATAGTGAAAAACTGCCTTTCTCCAAAAGCCAAAATAAAACAAACCACTATACTAAGGTAAACACGTGGAATTTGCTAGTGAGTATTTTAATATCTGCAAACAGCGCAAAAACCCAAAGATGAGAAAATTATTCTATATTTGGGACCCTTAGCTGAAACTTGGCAGAAGATCAATGGCAGAACGTGTCCAGATAGTGGAATAATGTCACGGGGCCCTAGGTTACGGTCCATGAAGTTGATACTAGAGACCGTATTATTTCCATAATTTGTTTTATGTATGTTTTAATTAATTTACACTTGTACAGTGAGAGATCAGGGTTAACTTGTCCGAAACTGATATATCACAGGCTGGGCCTCCAGATTGGGAATTGGGAGCTCAGATCATTTTATGATCTTATTAGCTAAAGGCTATATATATGCACTGTGCATTAAACTTTCTAAAAATATTTTATTTACATCGTTGTCTCATCATCATCTCAAAAAATACACTATGGGTATGTAACCGCTTTTAAAGATATTAAAAATAGCTTTAGAAATGTTAAAAGACAGACATCCCTTGTGATTTATTGTTTTCAAGTTCTTTCAAGTTCTTAGACAATCATAATTGATCAAGTCCTTGGATAACATTCATGTCTAGGTGATAATTTGCCAGTGCAGGAATTAAATGCTTTTCCACAAGAGACAAATTAAATATATATTTCTATGAAATAAAATGCATTTGTTGAAAATGTGTTTATTTTACGACAAATGGAAGTTTTATATTGTTCTCTTTAGTCAATAAAGAACTGAGTAAATCTGAGACCATATACATTTATTCAAATGGAACACTTTATTCCCTCAACAATGTTCCATCAACATGATTTTGTTACTGTATCTTTAATGCAGTGGCTGCTTCTGTTTGTTTACAAGTAGCATTCCTGACATGATAAAGCAAATTAATATTTAAAAAAAAATCTTTTGAAAAAAGAAAGAATTTATAAACATTTTCCTTCAACCATGACAATTCATCATCCATGCCACATACATGGGTGTGTATAGATATATATATTATATATGACTAAAATTCTGGGTAAGAATTCAGCTAGTTTTGTGCTCATGCCCTTCTCTGCTCACCTGCTACTTTGACCCTTCTGGAAATCATGTAAGGTACTAAAGTAAAACACAACTTTGTCCTCTCCTGAGAAATTTGTTCTTGTTTTTCTGACTTAATTTTAGATAATTAAGACTTTTGCATGCCTGAGCTATAAGTACTGTCTTTCAGAAGACACTTTGATTCTTGTTTTGAGTCTCGAAGAGGCTTGCAGTCCAGGAGATGTCAAATGAAGCTACATCTTTCTACGCTCTGGTGATAAAGAGCGCCAGCGGACTTTGACGGAGGCCCATAAAATTGAAACAGTTAAAAAGGACAAGCTTTAACTGATACATGACAAGCCTTCACTTCTTCTTTTTTCTTTTCTTTTTTTTTTAACAAAGACTACAGACTTCATAGCTGTAAAAAACTTTTTCCCCCTTAAATAGAGAATAGCTGTGGGCTTACTTTGAAATCTCTATAAGTAGTGATGCAATTACTGTGAATGTTTGAAAGCCGTTGGCACTTTTCCCCAAATGAGTATCAAGTAGGAAATAGTGTCCACAAGTGACAGATGCAGTAACTGATTTTCATTTTCTTCTTCACTGAGAACTAACACAATGCATTGATGTATGTCCCCAAAGATCCTTGATTGTAATAGAAGTGTAAAGATTTTTAAAAGTGAGAAACAACTATAACTTTCGTTATGATTTATTATGGACTAATAAAAATTAAAAAAAATAGCGGCCACGTATTTTATAATCCTTGTCGTAGTTAAAATTGTCATCGTCCTATGATGGCATGACCTGAATAGGTACTCTTAGAGATATTACGTGCTTTGAGTTGTTCTTTCCAAGTGGAGCTCTTCCTTCTTACTTGTGCATGCACAAGACTGTCCTGGATGGATTCCTGACTCATCCAGGTGCCCTGTTTTATGTGGCTGCAAGGCTCTTCATACAGTGAACCCAGTCTTCCGACCTCAGTGAATGGACAAGGTCTTTTACCACAGGGTATGTTTACCATCCGTCATTCTCTCCTAAGTATCGTCCCTAGTTCCGGCTCAAAATGAAATAAATACAAGTGGAAGTCATCACTACAAGGCATAGTTGGGGTTTCTGGTTCTACAAAGTCATCTGGCGATGAAAGCTATAAATCCCACTGTTCAAAACTTCAGATCCCTATGTACATCTTTAAATAGCTTACAATTCAATTATACTTTGATTAGCATAGTTGCAGACTTTAATTTTCAAAGGGCTTATAAAAATAATGCTCAGCTCTTAATGGAACTGAAAACTTGTTCTGTCTACCTTTTACATAAAAATTTAGGGTTTAAAGACCAACTTTTACCTACCTATATCCGATTTCCAGTAGAGACGACTTGGCACATGGAAATTGGAAGCAAAGTTGTGTCAACATTGATTTTTAGGATTTGGGGGAGAATATTCCACTTTGAGAATTTTTAAGAAACATTTAGCTTATATAACGGTTTGTATTAGATTCCAGGTTCCCAAGTATCTGAATTGCAAATAACCTCTCCAAAGAATGGTGTTGCTTGGTTGAAACTTAAAGAAGATGGTGAGCCAGAAGAACATCCCTAGGTTTGGACGGAGAAGAGAGGGTGGCTAAGAAGTCTCCGTTCATGGACATTGAAGTAGCTGTGGACGAGTATTAGCAGAAGCAGGGATGCGGGATGCGTCTGGGAGTAAGCAGCAAAATGATTGCAAATCCTCCAAGGGAGTTTCCAGCCGTGACGTGCTCGTCCTAAACTGCTGATGAGTTTGAGCTTGAAGACTCAATAGAGGGGAAAAGATGATTTTATTAAATAGTGGACAATAGTCAGTCTTCTCGGCGATGACGAGGTTGACGAATCGTGTGTGTTGCTTTCGATGACCTATTTCTGGGCTCTTCTTGACGTAATAGTTGAATAGCTGGAAACAGAGCCAACAAGAGATGGGTATTTTCACCCCTTGCAAGACCACTGTCGCAATGAATCAGGAGCCACAGTGACTCCACATTGAAGTAAATGTGAGATAATGAGTGAAGGGAGATTATGAAGGGATTTTTGAAACAAACTGGTCATTTATGAAACGTTTTAAATACGCTGAAAGCAATAAGCATTGAGTGTTAGAGTTGAGAAAATCTTTGTTCATTCAGAAAAATATGTCAAAGAAATGATCAGAAGTTTTTAAATTACAGATGCAGATATTGAGATCTAGCATACACATAATTGGTTTTTGTTTTTTAAAAAAGGCAGGGCAGATAGAACCATTACTCAAAAATTATTTGAAAAAAAAAAAAAAAAACAACTTTTGGACTCTTGGGTGGCTCAGTCGGTTAAGTGACCAAATCTTGATTTCTGCTCAGGTCATGATCTTATGGTCGTCAGATTGATCCCCATGTCAGGCTCTGCGCTGAACAGGGAGCTTTCTTGGGATTCTCTCTCTCTCTCTTTCTTCCACTTTCCCTCCTCCCCCCCCCCCCCCCCCGCCTCAATATAAATAAACTTCTAAAACAAAGACAAACTTTGTGAAGCTGCAAAAAATCATCAATTAGAAGATCAAACATAGCCACTCTTTGACCTATTTGACCAAATGAATTAAGAGAGGACACAAAGATACACCCTCTTGTACTTTAATCAGAAAGAAACTTTTCTCGGGGCACCTGGGTGGCTCAGTCAGTTAAGTGTCCCACTTCGGCTCGGGTCATGATCTCACAGTTCGTGGGTTTGAGCCCTGTGTCAGGTACTGTGCTGACAGCTCAGAGCCTGGAGCCTGCTTTGGATTCTGTGCCCCTCCCCCACTTGCACTCTGTGTCTCTCTCTCTAAAATAAATAGATATTTAAAAAATCTCTTAAAATGAAGAAAGTTTACGCTGCATACTTGGGCAGAGAAAGGTATTAATGAACAGGTAACATAATCTGTTCTAATGTTGTTTCCAAAATAGATATCTGAAGACAAGAGATTTAAATTTATAAATTTAGTTTAAAATGCTTGCAACAAAGAATGAAAAAGGTAAAGAATAATAGGTAAATCTATTAACAAATAATTAGAAAAATAAGAAAATCATTTGCAATAATAGTCAGCAAAAATGGGTTGTTCTTTTCTATTAAAATAGAGAGTCTAGATCATTTAAACAAGAAAACTAATATATATTTAATCTACAAAGGAAAAGTCTTAAGATAACTTCACAGAGAAAAATAAAACATTTGAACAATGAATCTCAGACCTGAAGGGGCAAAACAAAGTCCATTGAAATCTAATGAAAATAGAAATCAAAAGCAAGACTATTAATTGACAGAGTAGATTCCTTTTACATTAAGTGTGTAGTTCACTGAATCATTAATAGACATGCTTACAATAGCAGGAAAATACATTTAGATGTGGTAACTTGGTGGAGAAAAAAACTGTATTCATGGGATATATCAATACACATCTCTAATTGTGTAACAGAGTAAGTAGGTATAAAAAATCGAAGTAATTGAATAACGTATTTAACTCAATTCACTGACGTTTATAGGGGTTACATTACAGCAATCTGCCTTCCTGTTCGTGAAGGCAACCTTAATCACGTGGATGAGGTTGTTTCTGCTGTTTCTCCATTGTCAAATCACTGTTTTCCCTCTCAATTAGGAAGTACCTACTGAGGATATAATTGAGACTATGCAGTAATCCTATATCTCATCATACTTTTGCCCTCTAATTTTGACGTTCCTTGATGGTTTTTCTCTGTCGTGGTTATTACTGTGGTTTTTCACCGATAGTAGGTATTTCCTTCATTTCTTCTACATATATATTTTTTTAATGCTTACTCATTTTTAAGAGACAGAGAGAGAGAGAGAGAGAGAGAGAGAGAGAGGGAGGGAATGAGTGCGGGAGGGGCAGAGAGAGAGGGAGGCACAGCATGTGAAACAGGCTCCAGGCTCTGAGCTGTCAGCACAGAACCCGACACGGGGCTCAAACTCACGAACCGTGAGATCATTGACCTAAGCTGAAGTCAGATGCTTAACTGAGTGAATGACCCAGGCGCCCCATTTCTTCTACATTTATTAATTGTAAATCTTCTGTAAAGAAAATTCTTCTCCATCTCCTCTTACTTATGTGGATCATTCTCTTATTTGAGGAGAACTCCTTACTTTCGTGCCTATTTATTTATGTAAGTATGTGTTTATTTAGTTACTCCAGACTCATGGATATTCGTTGTAATCTGTGTTATAATCCAATACTCTATGTATTTTATCCCCGATATTGTCCTGCTTGGACCACCAGAAGCTCTTTTACACGACATGCCCTCTCAGTTTTTGAGCACCTCTTTGCTTATGGCAGAACACAACGTTCCAGGCTCATCTTTATTTTCTCAGACCTAGCTCTGGAAGGAATCATTTCTCCGTGTATCCCTGTTCTTTTTCTGTAGAACAGTGTTTAGAAAACAAGATCTGGCCCTAGATAATCTTACTGCTGTTGAGGTATTATTGTTTCTAGGTCCTCTCAGGAGACATAACTTGAATGCACCCACATATACCCCTCTATTTTTGTGCCTATCTGTATATAGATTAAAAACCGTGAGTCAATACTGATGCTACAATCCCTCTCCAGTGCCACGGAGTTCATTCTAGACTTTCTCTTTTCCTGTTGGCAACTCCTTTCTTCAACAGCTTAGAACTGGGCTCTCATTATGTACCATATGGTTAGTGATCTATTGCATCTTTTTGCTAATCCAAATACTATGAGAAACAGATGTACTCTTTAAAGCATGGCATTTTTATACAGTTCTTTTTGTCTTTAGTCTTGCAGTAAAGAGTCAAAATTCTGTTCAGTGGTGTTAATTGGGTTCTTTTCTACCCCTGCTTCTTCACAAGGATTATCATAGGGGATGGCCACGCCCTGACATCTCGGCGACCTTGTTCATCCTGGTAGAGGCCACGTAGGCCAGGACCACAGTCTGATCTGAGTGTTGGCAGAATAGACTGTGATTCCCAGGGAACAGAGAGAGATAAGCAGCCTTGAAAAGAGTTTTCCGGAAATAGGTTCTCACCCGCCTCCCTCAATTTCAGAAGATCACGACAAAATGGCTTGCCATCCATATTGTAGTGTTAGTTGACCACAGGTCTCAGCAACTCACTGCCCTCCCAGGGTACAGCTTCCTAGTAGGACTGCGGGACTCTAACTTATAGTTGGCCGCAAGTGGCACACAGCACCTCAGGGTCCCTGCTGCCTGGCACTGGGCCTGTCACCTGCCTTCATGTTGTGACACTCGGGAATTGGGGGGCTGGCCTCACGCTGACCGTGCTTTTCCCATGTTTTGATCATGACTGCATAGTATCCCCTGGCGTGAATGTACCACACATGATGCTACTATTCTCTTACGTCTGAGCGTTTAGCTGGTTTCCAGTATTTTTCAGTTACAAGCAGGAATGTAATAAATAACCTTACACATATGTATTCAGTGTTTCGTGGGGTCCGTTTTCAGAGGAGAGACCGAAAAGTGTGATTTCTAGGCCAGAAGTGAAGTTCGTATGTTTTCTTACGTGATGGCTACACCTCTCCAGAAATCTTGTATTTCCTATCGGCGGTACGAAATCGCCCCTTTCCCCACAGGCTCCGTAACGGAATGTGCCGTCTCCCTTTTTAATCTGTGTCAACGTGGTGGGTGAAAAGCTGCATCTCAGCCTCACGTTAATGGTGTCAATAAATTATGAACAAATTTAAACATTTTACTTTGAAGGTTGTACGTATGCATTGTTTGGAAAAGTTTGTTGAAGTCTTTTCCACATTTTACCGCTGGGTTTTGGGTACTTTGGCCTTCCATTTTAAGAGTCTTTTATATATGAAGGATGTTAGCCTTTTCTCTGTGGTGTGCCTGGCAAATATCGTCTCCCAAAATGTAACTTGCCTTTGACTTTCTGGAGAGTTTGCCCGCCGTGTTTTGTGTTTTTTGTTTGTTTGTTTGTTTTAAGGAGTCAAATGTATCAGTCATTTCTTTCACTGACTTTGGATAAGCGATCATCTAGAAAACCTCCTCTTTATGTTAATGAGAAATCTGTCCATATCTTTTCTCTGATACCTACACAATTCGTGTTAACGTTTAGGCCTCTAACTAATTTGGCATTAAACCATGTGCATTATATCAGGTCTGCATCTAATCTTACCTTTTTCTGAACAGCTGCCTGGATGTTTCAGCACCATTTGTCTTTTTATTTAAAAACTCCATCTTTGCCCCAGTCGTTTGAAATACCACTTTTATCCCATGTAGTATTTTCAGCCAATTTCTGGACTTGCTATTCAATTCCACTGGTCTGTTTTCTGTTTTACTGCAGCAACACAGTGTTTTACTCACAAAGGTCTTCAGAGCATGCTTTAATTTCAGGTAGAGATGGTCATCTCTTCTGTTTTTTTGTTTGCTTGTTTATTTATTTAAAAAAAATTTAGTGTTTTTATTTTATTTTTGAGAGAGAGAAAGAGCGAGCCAACACGAGCGGGGGAAGGGCAGAGAGAGAGGGAGACACAGAACCCGAAGCAGGCTGCAGGCTCCGAGCTGTCAGCACAGAGCCTGACACGGAGCTCGAACCCACCAATGGTGAGATCATGACCTGAGCCGAAGTTGGACACTTAACCAAATGAGCCACCCAGGCACCCCAGTTTATTTATTTATCTTTAGTATTTTCATGGCTGTTTTCACATGCTTTCTTTCCATATGAACTTTAAGATAAACGTTTTAACAAAAAAAGGCTTATTTGTATTTTTACAGTCAAGTAAGCATGAAACACAAAAACTAAAGAAAACTGACATCTTCATAATGTGTGATTCTGTCGAAGAATAACAGACATCATTCCATTTGTTTGAGTCTACTTTTCTGCCTCTGATGAGGGTTTTAGTTATTCCTTGTATACGTTTTAAATAATTCTTAGGTTTATTCTTAAGTGTTTAATCTTCTTTGTTGCAATTTTAAATAGGGGTTTCTCTAATATTATATATTTTAATTAGTTATTGCTGTATGTGTGAAGGCCATTGATGTTAATTTTATTTCTTTTTGTTTTCCTTTTTTTTCTTCAAGTTTTTGTTTAGATTCCAGTTAGTTAGCATACAGTGAATGTTAGTTTCAGTTATAGAATTTAGTGATTCACCTGTTTCTCCCATCCCCGCACCCTCCTCTCCTCTGGTAGCCAAACTGTCAGTTTGTTCTTTATAGTTAAGAATAACTGGTTAACTTAGTTAAGAGGCAGCTGGTTTGCCTCTCTTCCCCCCCCCCCCGTCCCACCATTTGTTTTGTTTCTTACATTCCACATATAAGTGAAATCATATGGTGTTTGTCTTTCTCTGACTGACTTACTTTGCTTAGCCTTATACTCTCTAGCTCTATCCACACTGTCGGAGATGGCAAGATTTCCTTCTTTCTGATGACTGAGTAATATTCCATTGTCTATATAGCCACCTCTTTATCTGTTTCTCAGGTGATGGGCGTTTGGGCTCTTTCCATACTTTGGCTATTGTTGATAGTGCTGCCGTAAACATCAGGGTGCATGTGCCCCTTTGAGTCGGTATTTTTGTATCCTTTGGGTAAATACCTAGTAGTGCAATTTGCATGCTAATTTTAAATAGGAATACTGGTGGGACCTAAGATAAGGAAGACGAGGAATATGAGTCTGAGAAATTGTGCCTTAGGGAGAAGGAAGGTTCTTAGGTTTTCCAAAAAAGGCTCCCATTTGGGCACCTGCCCTCTCCTCTGGATGGTCGTTGGAGTAACCAAGGAGGGCAGGGCTTCCAAATTCTAATGAGAATCTGAATCCTGTTGAAAACACTGACATTTCTAATCCAGGAAGCAAGGGGATAAAATGTGTGTATCAGATGTAACTACTGCCTGATGCCTTATTTCTTTCCCCAAGACTAGGACCTCAACCAATGTTCCTTCATTTAAAATGATTCCATCACAACTGGCAGTAGAATAAGAGAAGATAGTAGGGAAGGGGGTGCAAATATGTTTGAATTTTGGGCAAATTTAAAGAAAATCATTTTTTTCTACCCCGGGTAAGAAATGTAACTTAAACCAAACTTCTTCGGTAAATTTTCATATAATAATTTGTCTACTACAAGTAAAACACCTGTATTGATTCAGGGTTCCTCTTGTTCCACACAGTTTTGCTCTATACGTGTTATTAATACCTTTCCAACAGTTAGATGAGCTAGGAGCTATCATTGTCCCCAGATTACAGATAAGGAAACTGAGTCATACAAAGTTTAGTATCCTATTTCTTCCATTCCGAGATGCACATATTTTTGCATTTTATTTTTTAAAGTTTTTGTTTATTTATTTTGAGAGAGAAAGGGGGGAGGGGCAGGCAGAAGGTGAGAGAGAACAGGCTCCACACTGTCAGTGCGTGAGCCCCATGTGGGGCTCGAACTCACAATCCATAGGATGGTGACCTGAGCTGAGACCAAGAGTCAGACACTTAACCAGTGAGCCACCCAGAGACCCCATATTTTTGTATCTTAAAATCTTCTACATAAGAATGTTTCCCATGATCAGGGGCTATGTCTAATGCCAGTAAGCTGGGGTGCGGTCACGATGCTGTTGTCAGACCTGACATGCTCAAACCTCCTTGTTACTCCTGGGGCCATTAATGGGCAGCTACCACCCCTTAGCAAGTCAGAAGGACCATATTTGAGGAGAAAAACATGAGTGCTAATTGTCATCTGCAGGCTGTCCACAGTGACAGATCGAGGCAGGGAACTAGGTGATAAGCTTGAGACGGAAGTACATACACAGGTGACTTACTGTGAGTGCCCCTGGGAGACACCTGCAGAGCACAGGGACAAGGCAGGGGCCTGGAGAGCCAGACCAGCAGGTGTTCGAGAGGATGAGCCCAGCCTCAGCCTGTATCCAGGCAGAGCACCAAAGTATAGCCCGTGCACTCTGGTTTAACGAAGTAGAAGTATTGTTGCATTTCATAACGTACAGCGATAAGAAACAGGCATTCCGTTAGTAAGCCAGCCGTGGATGAAGTAATACACGTTTCCCCCGCTCTCTGAAAGCAAGGCGTTCCTGTGCAAGCTTTTATGAGCTGAAATGGCATGAGTGAAGACGCAACTGCTATTAATGTATATGGAAACAATTTTGAGTGTTCCCAGAGCCTAAACAATAACTCTCTCAGGCTTTACTGGTACCGTAAGGCACATCTTGCTAACGGATCCACACAATAAATTGAGGAAAAGCATGCAGAGCTCTGGTGACCGGCTGCTGTGATGCCCCGTGTGATTCCTGTGTAGGAGCTGGGGGGCCACCCTCGCTGCCAGGGTGTCACTGCCTCTAGGAGGGCTCCCTGCAAAACAAACACTGGATGCTATTTTTTCGCCTTTTTTCCTAAAAGCAAAGATCTTCGGCTATGTCGCAGTAAGTGAAAACAGGCACTAATGTAAGTCTTTCACCAAAGGCAAGGTGGTGTAACATGAACTTTTGGAAAAGAGGGGGACCCCTGGATAGGAAAGCCTGGAGTCTGGGCATGCCATGGGACTACGATGGGGGAAGCCCTCAGGAAATAGGGCTACGTCTGAATTCATGTCCAGAAATCAAGCGGTAAACAGACTGCAAATGTGAGAAACCAGTAAGAGCATCAATTCCTGAAGGTCAAGTGTGACTTTTATTTATTTGTTTGTTTGTTTGTTTGTTTATTTATTTAGGCATTTACAAAAACTTAGTTTTTTCCTGTTGTTACACATCCGTATTCTGGGACGAACCCAGAATGTAAAGGGAAGATGAGCAGTCAATTATCCTCAGAGTCATTGTAATCAGCAAAGCCTACTTTTACGTGAGCCTCCATAAAAAGGCAGATCCCCAGGAGGGGATGCAGAGGCAGTGATAGGGGACCACGCTCCGGGCAGTGATAGCGGACCAGGCTGCGGCACCTTAGGAAACGCACCCGGGCAAGCTCTCCTTCTCTCCCGGTCCACTGATCCCACTTGGCCTTCACTTTAGCTCCTAGCTGCCTTGACGCTGGACAAGACGTATATTTGACAAAATGATTGTGTAGCTTAAAATTACGTGCTCCAGCATTCCCCATGAGTTGATATACTGCTACTTCTCTCTCTCAATATACCTGAAAGAGGGATGTGGGTCAGTCCCTTGCAGAGAAGGAGCACCCTTGGGAGTCCTTGTTCCTAAAACAGACATGGATGTTGCTCAACATCTGGGAGAGTCACACAGTAGAGGGGTAGCTGCCTACAGTCACTGCCAATGGATCCCTGATTCTAAAGGAGAACCTTCCAGTGGGATGCGTTGCTACCTAAAGAAATTTCCTTGGAACTGAACAGGGATCTCTGCTGCCAGATGCGTTTCTCACAGCTGAGTCTCTTTCCTAGAAAATTTGTAAACATGGGGCACCTGGGTAGCTCACTCAACTGACTTGGGCACAGGTCATGATCTCGCGGTTTGTGAGTTCAAGCCCCGCGCCAGGCTCTGTGCTGATAGCTCAGAGCCTGGGGCCTGCTTTGAATTCTTTCTCTCCTTCTCTCTCTGTCCCTCCCCTGCTTGTGCTCTCTCTGTCTCCCTCAACAATAAATAAACATAAAAATAAATTTGTAAACATATTCATGTGGACACGCACACACTTTTTAACTACCTGGCCAGAGTTGGCTACAATTTCTACAAGCGTAAATTCAGTTGCCATCATCCATATCGGTTGTTATTTTTACCGCCCATTTTCTGCTATTTTAGTTCTCGAATGCTGCCGGCTGTGAAAGATGGGGAAATAAGAATATATGGGGCCACTGGTTCTAGTCTGATCACAACTGCTCATGGGGACAGCGGTGCTGAACCACCGGTGTGTTTCCTGTTTTACTCAGCACGGAGGTGAGAAATGGGACTCGAGCTGAGGCCCGTCTGTCACCAGTTGAATACAGTTTCTGTTTCCTGTATAATTCATGCCGTTTAAAAAAATGCATAGAAAACTGTCCTAATCTTAATGCCAGTTTTTCTTTCAGTTTTTCTTTCCATAATCCATCTCAGTCGCCTTTGATTCTCTCTTTCCACGTCTGAAGGACTGTACTGTAGCTGTTTCATGTTGGTTTGGGATTAATTTGTCAGGAATAGATAAGAGCAAAAACTGAGATAATAAGGATTACTTTGCTCCAAATTATGCAGAGCCATCAAAACGCTTTCATTTGAGGTTCAGGGCCATGGTGCCTGTTGAAGACGGAGGGCTCATAAAAGCAACAGAGTCCATGCTCCAACCATAACCCCGCTCACCAGGGTAAAAAGCAACCAAGAGTATGCATGCATTGGGCCCCTACGGAAGGCACAGAGCAATCACAGTGACAGAGAGGCTGAGGATGGAGTCATCATCAGGAAAACAAAACCCAGAAAACTCTAGCTGACTGAATCCCACCCCAACACAAGAGAACGCTAGATAAATTTGAACGTACCGAAGGTAACCCCAGCAAGACAAAACTTCAAATCCTATACCTCCTACCCTGAGCGGCCTGCAGAAGGAACAGTGAGCCTGTTTGCAGTCGTAAAAACAATTTATCTCAGTCTTCACATAAGATGGCTCATATCCAGTAACAAATTAAGACATATAAAAATACAAGAAACAGCACAATCCCAAGAGAAAAGGTAGTCATCAGAAACAGACACAAATATAACACAGTTGTTAGAACTAACAGAGAATTTACAAGTACTGTGATTAGTATCTCGAAAGTAGTAATGGAAATGTGGACAGCATGTAAGATCAGACTGACAGTTTTAGCAGAAAGAGGATTATAAGAAATAAGCAAATGGAAAATGCCAGAAGCGACACAGTGAGAGAGGTAGACAGCTTCAAATGGCTCATTATTAATTTCAACATTGGTGAAATAATTGGTGAAATTGGAGATAGGTAAATATAATTTGCCGAATGGAAATGGAAAGAAGAAAAGGGGGTTAAAATAAAAATTTGAGGAGAATATATTTAGTTTTACGCATGTTTCCCTCTAGTTGTGACAAGCGTAAGGACTGTGTCTTTTGCTGTTTATACTCACATTGCTAAATTTGCTTAATGCCCACGCAGGAATGATGGATTGGGTAAATCTTTCCATAGGTCCTTAAAAAAAGTTTCCCTCCCAGGGCTACCAGGTCATACTCATGTAAGACTAGACGTTGTGTTGATTGCTCTTTATAAACTAATCCCCCTCACAGTAAAAGGGTGAGTAACTCTAAAAGTTTAGAGAATTATCAACCCTAATGTATTATAAAAAGTTTCTTAAACTTTGAAAATGAAATTCTAGCTCTTTTCGTAACTTGCTATCTTCTTCTTAAATCCCTTCTGAAAAGAGTTTATGCATATCTGCCATCTTGCAGAATTTATATAATTTTTTGTTTTATATTGTTTAGATCTCACACTTGAGACAAACATGTGCAGACACAGAACACAAAGCGTGTGAAGTTAAATAGAACAGTTTCATTTCCATTCTCTGCCTACTCATTAAATGACCCCTTTCAGATCTCATGGGCTCTGGGGACATGGGTATCTTGAGTGGAAAACATCAATTTAATTAATTAATATATCCACCTGACACATTTAGCTCTTCAAACACTGAGCAACGTAGATATTTGAGTACTGGGTTTATACAAATCAACATGCTACATTTGCTGTCAAGATTCTTTATTAAATTTACTACACTGTTTAAAAAATGTTTTAACTTTACCATGTGACTGTTGACATAATTAGAAAAAACCATGGCTTGTGATAGAGATCTTTAGGGACACAGAGTGAATGTATTTCAAATGCTGTCTTCACTCAAAATTCTCCAGGTGAAATTATTAAATGTAAATTTACTTACACATAAACAACTCAGGGAAAATATTCTTTATCACCTCCTCCATAGAGAAAATTCAAGAAAATGAGTCAATAATTATGTAAATCTGATGAATTATTATGTGCCTGAGAATGATTTGATAGGGAGCAAGAAAAAGAAGAAAATGTCGTGGACTATACTTTCAGAAGGTAGTATTATTTGAAAAATGAGATTCTTACATATAGAAAATTACACAGAAAGAAAAGATGGCATATGTTCATTGGAAAACTTGTTTTGATGAAAAGTGCTGTGGGCACTCACAGGAAGGAATGGAACATTTAAGTGGCAAATAGTTTCAGCAAAAATTGATGAATATATTTAAAATAGTTGCCTCATTTATTCAAATTATGGATTTTTTTTTGCAGTACTTTGGGTGGGACAATCACCAAAATCCGCTATCAAAAAGTAAGCATCCCAAATTTCCTTACAAAAGAAGTTATAATTGCAGGCATTCGATATTCATTCTTTCCAAATAGCAATATGACAGTAATTTTCACTTTGGTTGTATGTTTAGGGGAAAGATTTTTATCTTCGGGGATAAGTATTTCCGTAACTTACATGTTTCCAGGATTGTCCCAGCCAAATAGCCTATGAAATATTCATAATTTGAACTGGTCTATTTAACTGAAGGTTGGGGTAATTTCTGCTTTTTTTTTTTTTTTCCCTATTTCACTGTTAAGATACATTAAATAACTCTTGAGCATGGAAGTGGATATTGATGAGGTTTTAATCCTGTCCCAGATTCATTTTTGAAACATAAGGGAAGAGTAAGAGAAAAGCAATTTGATGGTTACTGCAGTCTCCAATTAGGTTAGAAAGGTAAGACACTCATCAGAGATATTGCAGCACAGAGCACGATTTAACCATGTGAAGGGGACTAGTCCAGCTCCAGTTAGGGCACAGATTCTGTTGTCACCCATCGGCTTTCCTGGTCTTTGTATTTAGAACAGAACCTACACCAGTATCTTCACACTTTAAAAAAAAAAAAAAAAGAAAAAAAAGAAAAAAAAAAGCTTCATTTGGGGGTTCGAGTCCCATGTCAGGCTCGGTGCTGACAGCTCGGAGCCTGGAGCTTGCTTCAGCTTCTGTCCCGCACTCACACTCTGTCTCTGTGTCTCTCTCAAAATAAATAAACATTAAAAAAAAATTTTTTTTAAACCCTCAGTAAATGTTCTTTGGGTGTTCTATTGTCAAAAATGTTTTTGTTTTAAATTAGAGCCAAATGGCCAGAAGCATTTCTTTTGTCATCAAATTCTAGGATAGGGTGACACTGGGCTAAGAAGCATCACATTCAGGGGCTCCTGGGTGGCTCAGTCGGTTAAATGCCGACTCTTGATTTGGGCTCAGGTCATGATCTATGGTTCGTGGGCTCAAGTCCTGCGTCGGGCTCTGTGCCGATAGTGTGGAGCCTGCTTAGGACGGTCCCTCTCTCTCTCTGTCCCTCTCCCGCTCTGCTCCCCCTGTCTCTTTCAAAATAAATAAACTTAAAAAAAGCATCACATCTATAGTCTAAACGTAAAACAATTAATTGCAGAAACTTAAACACTGGGACGGGTACGAATATGAAGAAAACCGAGGTGGTGCGTCCGCTCGGCCTCCATGTATTGTTTAAGTCACTTCTCTAGGTTCAGAATATGCATTGCCTGAAGCAGCCGGTTCCTGTGGTTTAGACGCCCACTGTCCGCTCTGGTAGATACTTGCTACCTGTAGCTGTTGAGCACTAGGAATGTGGCGAGTGCAACTGAGAAGCAATATTTAATTTTATTTAATTTTAATTAATTTTAATTAAATGCAAAGTGGATACACAATTCAATCATTGGAAAACTTTTAAGTTTACTTCGTACACTTAGCATAACTCGGGTGTGCGAATCTACTTCTGAAATGTAAATGTTATGAAATCTGAATGCACATCAAATATTTACCAAGGAAATTTACTGTTTGAATTGAAATAGGCAGTTAGTGTAAAATACACACCAGATTTTTTTTTTTAAATATGGAAAAAGAGGGGCGCCTGGGTGGCGCAGTCGGTTAAGCGTCCGACTTCAGCCAGGTCACGATCTCGCGGTCCGTGGGTTCGAGCCCCGTGTCGGGCTCTGGGCTGATGGCTCAGAACCTGGAGCCTGTTTCCGATTCTGTGTCTCCCTCTCTCTCTGCCCCTCCCCCGTTCATGCTCTGTCTCTCTCTGTCCCAAAAATAAATAAACGTTGAAAAAAAAAATATGGAAAAAGAATGTAACATATCTCATTATTGGTGTTTTATGTTGCATATGTATTAAAGTTACAATATTTTGGAAATGTTGGGGTATAGAAAATATACTATTAAAGTAAATTTTCTTTATTCTTAATTTTTAAAAATGTGGTAATAAAAATTTATAATACATATGGGGCTCACAGTATGTTTCTATCAGCAGCTTGGTTTATAGGTTGTATACCTCTTCCCTAAGCTGTCCACCAGGACCCTGGTCAATCTGTTCTTGAGTATCCTTCTCCCATATCATTACCATTATCTAGTCCCGCTGAACAGGCTCTTGGCTCCACTTGATAACCGTAAACACCAGCTCAAACTGCACTGCAGCCATACCCGTCACTCACCAGAGTGAAGACCACTCTAGTATTAAGGGAACTAACTGTACAGAGTTCCTGAACTCCCTCGTAGTTGTATTCTGTTGTACTACTAGGGCCGCGGATTAAAGTTAGCTCTTATGTTAGTTGATGGGGAGAGATGGAAAGAGAAGCCTTCCAATAACTTTAACAATAGTTCTATCTTTTCTCCAAAATAATAGCCTAATTAATACTCAACAAACATCACGCAAATGTCTGCTGTTATACCCAGCAGGTGCAAAGTGCGAGTCCCAGGCCTCGAAGCGAGGAGCGGAGGATGAACGGGTAGATGGTACAGTAAGGTGTGAGACCTGTGAGGGAAGGAAGTATGAGTGCTACAAGACACGCGCTTGGATTCCATTGTTAGGGAAGACTTCTCGGAACAGGCGTCATTAGGGCTCAATTGTGAACAAGTGGATTTGCCACATTGCATTTCAGCAAACATTTATTGAACGCCTGTTATATGCCAAGGCATGATAATGTATGCTGAGGATGAAAAACGAAAAGTGAACCAGACAATATACCTTCCTTTGCTGAGTTTATATTCAGAGGTAGGGAAGGCAAATATGGATTAATGACTTAAACATTAGGTTGCAAATATTACAAATATGGATAGAAATTGCTGTTATTTCGAAGGTCTAAGGAATAGAAAGCTTTGATGGCACCAAGGACAAACACTTTCTCATGAGGCAGAAGGGGTATGGTCAGTGAAGATTGGGGAATAGAGCTGGTACAAGAAACTTGCGTTTTTGTCCTGCTGGTTGGGGGAGCCGGCCTTATTGTAGGAGCCATAAAAGCCAACCGACATGCAGTGATAGAAATGATAGGGCCTTAGGATTCCTTCTTACTCTGTCAGCAGACTTCAGGCCCATTTCTGTACTGAAAGTATCAGAACAGTCACCTCACCGGTGAGTGTGTTTATGAATTCTTGGCAGAGCTCACTTAGAAATCAGGACAAAAATGCTTCCATTCTCCTGAGGTAAACACATCTCCCTAACTAATCAGTGCTCATTATTGGAATTTACAATAATGACAGCAACTAAAAAGCTGAAATCCATTTAGGCAATTAGACATTATATTAAGGCAACATTCTGAAATAGAGCTTCCATTCTGATGCCATTCCAAATGCTCTTAAAAATAAGAACTATACAATGATGGTAATTATAAAAGGCTTCATATTATACGCTCTTAAATGATCTATCAGGAGTTTCAGTGCCATTAGCATTCCCGGATGGTGACAGTTGCCAATCAAACAATCTGCATCCAACTGGAAACCATGACCACCATCATCTGTGCCCACAGCCCTGCCTTCTTCGTAATATACTAGCCACCAGAGGCTTGTGAATTGACTTTTTTTTTTTTAATGTTTATTTTTGAGACAGAGAGAGACAAAGCATGAATGGGGGAGGGTCAGAGAGAGGGAGACACAGAATCGGAAACAGGCTCCAGGCTCTGAGCTGTCAGCACAGAGCCCGACGCAGGGCTCGAACTCACGGACCGCGAGATCATGACCTGAGCCGAAGTCGGCCGCTTAACCGACTGAGCCACCCAGGCGCCCCGTAAATTGACTTTTTGAAGACAGAAGTTGGGAAGCGTTTTCAGCAGTGCAGAATCACTGTGAACTGTGCCCATGGAACATTCTACTTCTCAGGGTTTAGGAGACTAAAAATGGAAAGTAAGATATTAAAAACTCTTCATCTCTCATAATACTTGTGTCAATAATTAATGATATTCTTACACGTGTCAATCAGCAAAAGTAGGTGGGTTGTTTTTTCTTAAACAGTACTTTACAGTTTCTGTATTTGTATTTAATCAAGTTGAACAATATTCAGAGGATGCAGGAACTTAAAATGGAGAGAATCTTTATTTGTAGGTACTTGTATCACCTGTGGCAAAAACGCCAGATTTCCTTAATTCTTGGGTTGAGACATCTGAAGCAGTCTTTTAATTTGGCCAAAAACCGATCATTAATAATGTGCAAGCACATTTGCTCTTCTATCCCCACTCCTTACATCACCCCCCAACTTAGGAATTTCTTGGTACTGATTCACTAACAAAATTCAACTCTTGTGGTTGTGGTGGTTGAGGCTCTGGTCTGAGAAAGAGTGGGTAGAGAAGGAGGGACACCAAGGTTACAATAGCAAACATACACTGATTTTTCTGTATAATTAGATCATTATGTTAATATTATTAGATCATTATTACATCATACGTATCAAAGCATTATGTTAATATCATTATTATATCATAACTTTATATGTTTCCCTAGATAAGTGTTGCAAAAAGTGTCTGAATTAAAATAGATTCTTGGCTCTTATTTTACGCTTTTAAAGATCCGTAAATAACCAGTTCCAAGTTAACAAGGGCTCTCTCTTGTTTTAAAACCTTCTTACTAATGCTGCTGTCTTCTGGAAGACATGTTATTGTTATGGATAATTAATCATCACGTTTGTAAAGTTAGATAAAACTATTTGATCCCGGTTTTTAGACTTCAAAACTAGTTCTGAGCATCGCAAATGAATAATATTCACTCACCCTATATTCTAACATTAGATGGTCTTCGCTGTCTTTACAATTTAATTTCTTTTATTTTAGGTCATATTTATTTTTTTAGAAAGAAACATCCATTTCGCTTACGAAAACACCTGGGAGCATTTGAACCCTGTCACAGGGCCGATCGCTGCTTTTTACTTTGTCTTCCTGTTGACTTCTGATGAGATTAATTGACATCCTGAGTTGGAAGCTTGGTTCCAGGAGCAGTCCTCCCGTTTACGATTTTGGAATTCAAAGCCATTTTCTTTATGAGTGCGTGTCTTAGTAAGACAATGTCAGGGATTTGGGAGGAAGATTGTGATTCTGTCTTTGTTGGCTCTTAAACTGAAGTCTGCTGAAACGTACGTAGTATTTTCTTCATGCAGGTGACTGGCCATCCAGGGCTAAGTGAAGCAAAGACAACCTTGAAGAAAACTGAAAACAAAATTTTCACTAATTGTCATTCTACACTTCATTCTCACAGGATCATGTACATGTGGCAGGAAACCTACATAAAATTTTCCATCCTTGCAGTGAACCTTCCAGATGCTTTTATCTCTGGTTTCTACTTGTGTGCTCTATACTCTGACTGTTAAACTTTTCTACTCATCTAACCTCGCAAGTGATTACATCTGTCCACCTTCTACCATATTGTGTCTATTTAATAAGCAAAACACGCGTGCTGTGCAACTTTTCTCACACTGTATTGGAGCGCTGGTAACTTCCTAAATGATGATTCTTCTGACTAGTATGTAGATCAAATGACACTAGTTGAAATCATGTTCATTTTCCTATGCCTTCTGTGAGCATTTGAATGTTTTTTGTTTATTTTCTTTTTAAAATTTTTTTTAAATGTTTATTTATTTTTGAGACAGAGAGAGACAGAACATGAATGGGGGAGGGTCAGAGAGAGAGGGAGACACAGAATCCGAAGCAGGCTCCAGGCTCTGAGCCGTCAGCACAGAGCCTGACGTGGGGCTCGAACCCACAGACCTCGAGATCATGACCTGAGCCGAAGTCGGACGCTTAACCGACTGAGCAACCTAGGCGACCCTATTTTCTTAAAGATTTTATTTTAAAGTAATCTCCATGCCCAACATGGGGCTCAAACAGACAACCCCAATATCAAGAGTCACACGCTCCATTGATGGAGCTCCCAGGTGCCCCTGAATGTTTTTAAACAGATTCTGAACACTGTTTGCCTTCATGGAATCATTCTTCAAAATCCACTTGAAATTCATGAACCAATAACCTAAAAGTATGAGTGAAACGCGAGGGCCACATACAAATAAATAATATAATCATCACTGTAACGAATCAGATAACCCTCAGCTTATAAATATCTTAACAAATCAAGCCAAATTTATCTTATATTTTTAAATGTCAATAATAGTTTAAAGTTAGTTTTTTACAAATGAATGAAATACAATTTGATTCATATTAGTGTAAATTGGTCAGTAAAAATAGTTATCATTGCTAATTTTGAAATGACCTATTATTTATATGATTATCATTATTTGCATTGATAGAGATTAACATGATAACTATTACTTTATCCAATGAAGTTCCTTCATGTTAGGTTGGGATGGATATATATATATATATATCTATATATATATATATGTATATATATATCTATCTCAGTGATTTGAACAGTTTAAAAAAAGAATGTAACTATGTGGTAGACAGAATTCTAGAACAGCCCCCAAGATTCCTGCTTCCTGGGAATTCCCTCATCTTGAGCGTGGGCTTGTTTCTAACTTGTGACTTGTTTCTAAACAATGGACAATGGCAAAGATGAAGGGATCTGCAGATGTATTTAAGCTCCCTAGTCATTTGACCTTGAGTGAATCAAGAAGGAAATGTCCTAGGTGGGACTGATCAGTGTGAGCCCTGATTAAGGAGCATTCTGACATCCGAAGGGATGACACAAAAAGCAGAGAGATTCTCTCCCTCCATGGCTGCCTCTGAGAAGCGAGCTGCTGTGAATTCCACAGCTGCTGTGAAATGAGTTCTGCCAACAATCGAAGGGAGCTTAGAAATGTATCCTTCCCCAGTACAGCCTCCAAATGAGGTGGTTAGCCTCATAAGACCCTGAGCAGAGGATTCAGAGATGTTTGTTTTATCACTTTAAGAAGTCTTTAGGGCAGGTAATATACCTGTGACCACGAAGAGATGTTTGATCATATTCATTAGTCATTTTTTAAATCACCTCCAAACTACGTTCTGTCAGACACATTATTTCATCCTTCTGTGCCCATTGTATTGAGGTAAAATTGCAGAAATAATAGTACATGTCTCCTATGGTCAGGGATGGATTTGCTGTTTAACATCTAGTAGTCTATGTGCAAGATATTTTCCCCATGGCATCAGCATTAACAAGAGGACCTCTTGTATTTGAGGCATATGCATTATTTGGGGAGGCAGTGACTTAAGCTCATTGCTATCTACCTTTGGTGTGCATGAGAAACACTTGATGGTACTTGTTAAAAATGATGATCTAGAGGTTTCTGGCTTCCACTTACAGCGTAAGAAGCTGAAACAGCATAGCTATCACACTTATAAATGCCAACAATCTGAGGGCGCCTGCGTGGATCAGTCGGTTGAGCGTCCGACTTCAGCTCAGGTCATGATCTTGCAGTTCGTGGGTTCAAGCCCTGAATCGGGCTCTGTGCTGGCAGCACAGAGCCTGGAGCCTGCTTCAGATTCTATGTCTCCCTCTCTCTCTGCACCCCCCCACCCCCCGCTCAAGCTCGCACTCTCTCTCTCTCTCTCAAAAATATTCAAAAAAAATTTTAAAAATGCCAACAATCTGCAAATTCACAGCTTTTCTTGAACCTGTAAGAGAGCTGATGTCGCAGACAACCACTTAACCTGAAATGTAGAAATGGATGGATGGATGTTTCCAGAGAGAGAAGGTGTGCAGACACTGGCTCACCTGGACAAGCCCCGTCCAGCACAGGGAAGAACCGGTAACATGGTAACAAACTGCTAAAGGCTGAGTTTGGATTAGCAAAAGAATTCAGGATCCCTGGGGACTGTACACAAATGAGATTTCATACGTACTCATCCACAGATACCGCCATACATACGCTCACGGATGATTGGAAACGGATGGTAGTCTTGAGACGGGGTCCCTCCAGGCTCAGGTACAAGAGCTTGGGAAGCACCATTCTCTACGGGGAAGGCTCATGGTCTGCTTGGACCAACCTGTTCTTCCTGTCCTAAATAATAAAAGCCTGAAACTACTGACAAAAGGGCTATAGGCTTTTAAAAAGTTAAGTTACTGATGAACCTCACTGCAGTTGAGATAGAGGAACAGTTGAAAAAAAAAAAATATTCCACCACTTGGAAGCTTAAAATACATGCGGAATCCAGACCTACTTCTGAGGCAGACAGGTTCACAGACAATGCCCCTTCGCCTAAGACCCTGGTACACAGCGTTTGCCTAAGACAAAGGCTGAATCTGACCAGAAGATGCCACCCCCCACCATGTTTACATGTGCCAATCATTTATTAAGTAAGAGCTCTCCACTGTGGGAGAGAGACAAAAGCATGAAGAGCGCCCCTTGTCTGAGGAAGACCTAAGGCTAGGGGTTGAGCAGACACTGCGACAAGCTTCCTTTCAAATCAGACCCCAAGTTAAGTACAAAGTATGTTAGAGAAATTTGAAGCCGGTGGTACACTGAGAGTTAACCACAGCAACAACAAAACTGAAACTCAGCTCAACTCTGTGCGAGATTGGTATATCATTCCACACTATAGCTCTAGCAGAAGCAAAAATATGCCCATATTCAAGAGCAAAAATGATATATCTCTATATGTACTGTATACCAGGATATTCAAAAAGGTTGTATGAAGCATGCAAAGAAGAAAGAAAAGCAGCAGTATTTCAAAACAATCAATCAAGAGAACCAGACACAGAAATGACAAAGATGTTGGAATTGTCATGTAGGAAGCTCAAAATAACACTAATTAATATCTTATATCTGTAGAGAAAAGGAGGAATATATGTAAGATTAAAGTGATGATATCCAGCAGAAAAACAGACACTATAAAAAATCAATGGAAAAACCAATTGGAAGAACATAGTAAATGGCGAGACATGCCTTTGATGAGTCAATCAGTAGACTTGATACAGAGGAGGAAAAAAGCATTAAACTTGAAGATAGCGCAGTATAAATTTTCCAAACTGAAATGAAAAATAAAAAGAAGAGTGAGAGAGCAAAACGGGAAGAAAAGCCAGAACAGAGCATCCAAGAGCTGCAAGACAATATCAAAGTGTCAAATACATGTGTGAAAGGAATTTAAGAAAGAGAAGAGAGCTGCATGGGGTAGGATCAATATTTGAAGACCTAATGGTTTAGAACTGTGAAAATACTCTGTGTGATATTACAGTGATGGGTCTGCCTTTATACGTTTGTCAAAAGCCATAGGAGGTACAACCCCAAGAGGGAACCTTAAGGTGAACTATGGAATTTGGGTGATTAGAATGTGCCAACGTACATTCAGCCTTGGTACAAATTGTCCCATCTGGCGAGTACTGTTGATAATGGAGGAGGCTATGCATGTGTGGGGTCAGTGGGTGTGTGGGAAAACTGAATTACCCTCTCAATTTTGTTGTAGGCCTAAAACTTCTCTTTTTTAAAAAAAGTCTAAAAACAGAAAAGAATGGCTGATAAAGTTATTTTTGTTGTTCTGATGTAGTTGACAGTATTTTCTGTTTGAAGTGTACGATATTGTGATGCAACAATTCTGTACATCCCTCAGTGCTCATCACAAGCGTGCTTTCTAGCCCCCATCATCTATTTCACCCATCCCCCCATCTACCTCCCCTCTGGTAACCGTCAGTTTGTTCTCTATCGTTAAGAGTCTGTTTGGGGGCATCTGGGTGGCTCAGTTAAGCGTTGAGTTCGTCTCGGGTCATGATCTTGGTTCATGAGTTCAAGCCCCGTGTCGGGCTTTGTGCTGACAGCTCAGAGCCTGGAGCCTGCTTAGGATTCTGTGTCTCCCTCTCTTTCTGCCCCTCCCTGCTCACACTCTGTCTCTTTCTCAAAAATAAATAAACATTAAAAATTTTTTAAAAAAAAGTCTTTTTTGGTTTGTCTGTTTTTTGTTGTTTTCATTTGTTTCTTAAATCCCACTTATGAGTGAAATCATATGGTATTCGTCATTGACTGACATTTAACTTAGCATTATACCCTCTAGCTCTGTGTTGTTTCAAATGCCAGGATTTCATTCTTTTTTATGGCTGAATAATATGTGTATATATACCACATCTTCTTTATCCCTTCATTTTTGGATGGACACTTGGGCTGCTTCCATAATTTGGCTTTTGTAGGTAAGGATGCAGTAAACATAAGCGTGCATATATATTTTCAAATTAGTTTTTTTTTATATTCTTGGGGTAAAACCCAGTAGTGAAATTACTGGATCATATGGTAGTTCTATTTTTCATTTTTTGAGGAACCTCCATATTGTTTTCCACAGTGACCGGACCAGTTTGCATTCCTACCAACAGTGCACGAGGGTTCTTTTTTGCCCACATCCTCACCAACATCTGTTGTTTCTTGTGTTCCTGATTTTAGACATTCAGATAAGTGTCAGGTGATATCACGTTGTGGTTTGATTTGCATTTCTCTGATGATGAGTGCTACTGAGCATCTCTTCACATGTCTGTTGGCCATCTGGATGTCTTCTTTGGAGAAATCTCTGTTCATGTCTCTCGCCCATTTCATAATTGGATTATTTGTTTCTTTTTGGTATTGAGTTGTAGCAGTTCTTTTTTTTTTATATTTTGGATAATACATTTATCAAATATATCATTTGCAGATATCTTCTATTTAGTAGGTTGTTTTTTAGTTTTGTTGATTGTATCCTTTGTTATGTAGAACTTTTTTTTTAATTTTGATATAGTTTATTTTTGCTGTTGTTTCCATGCCTCAAGGACATTTCTATCAAAAAGTTGCTACAGGTGGGGTGCCTGGCTCAGTCAGTTAAGCATTTGACTTTATAGTTCAGGTCATGATCTCACGGTTCAATGAGTTCCAGCCCCGGGTCGGGCTCTGTGCTGACAGCTCAGAGCCTGGAGCCTGCTTTGGATTCTGTGTCTCCCTCTCTATCTACCCCTCCCTTGCTCATGCTCTGCCTCTCTCTCTCTCAAAAGTAAATAAACATTTTTAAAAATTTAAAAAATTTCTACAGGGGTGCCTGGGTGGCTCAGTCAGTTGAGTGTCTGACTCTATAGATTTCGGCTCAGGTCATGATCCCATGGTTTATGGGCTTTGCTCTGACAGCTCGGAACCTGCTTGGGATCTCTCTCTCCCTCTCTCTCTTTGCCCCTTCCCTGCTATCTCTATCTCTCTCATTCTCTTCTAAATAAACATTTAAAGCAGAAAATAATTTAAAAATTGCTACAGCTGATGTCAGAGAAATCACTGCCTGTGTTCTCTTCTAGGATTTTTATGGCTTCAGGCCTCACATTTAGGTCCTTAATCCATTTTGAATTTATTGTTGTGTACGGTGTAAGAAAGTGATCCAGTTTCATTCTTTTGCATGTAGCTGTCGAGTTTTCCCAATACTGTTTGTTGGAAAGACAGTCTTTTCCAATTACATATTCTTGCTGCTTTTGTCAAAGATTGATTAACCATACAATTGTGGGTTTATTGATGGGCTTTCTATTCTGTTCCATTGATCTCTGTGTCTGTTTTTGTGCCAGTAACATACTGTTTTGATTATTACAGCTTTGTAGTATAACTCGAAATCTGGAATTGTGATGCCTCCAGGTTTTGGTTTTTCAAGATTGCCTTGGCTATTCAGGGTTATGTAGTTTCATATGAATTTTAGGATTTTTTTGTCCTAGCTCTGTGAAAAATGTTGTTGGTGTTTGGATAGGGATGGTATTAAACCTGTAGATTGCTTTGGGTAGTGTGGACATTTAAACAATATGTGTTCTTCCAATCCATGAACATGGAATATCTTTCCATCTGTTTGTATCTTCTTCAGTTTCTTTCACCAGTGTACTTATCTTTCACCTGCTTCCTTAAGTTTATCCCTAGGTATTGTGTTATTTTTGCTAAAATTGTAAGGGGGTTTGTTTTCTTAATTTCTCTTTCTGATGCTTCATTATTAGTGTATAGAAATACAATGGATTTCTGTACATTTATTTTGTATTCTGAAACCCTACTGAATTCACTTATCAGTTCTATTCATTTCTTGTTGGAGTCCTTTGGATTTTCTATATATTGTATCATGTCATCTGCAAATAGTGAAAATTTGTTACTTCTTCATTACCAGTTTGGATGCTTCTTATTCCTTTTTCTTATCTAGCTTCTATGGCTAGAATTCCCATTACTATGTTGAATACAAGTGGTGAGAGTGGACATCCCTGCCTTGTTCTTGACCCTAAGGGAAAAGCTCTGTTTTCCATCATTAACTATGATGTTAGCTGTAGCCTTTTCATTTTTGGTCTTCATTATGTTGAGGTATGGTCCCTCTAAACCTACTTTGTTGAGGAGCTTTATCATGAATGGATATTGTACTTTGTCAAATGTTTTTTTTTTTAATCTGTTGAAATGATCATATGGTTTTGATCCTTTCTCTTCTTGATGTGATGTATATGACAGTGATTGATTTGCAAATATTAAATTACCCTTTCATCCAGGAATAAACCCCATTGGATTGTGGTGAATGATTTTTTTTAATGGATTCACTTTTCTAATATTTTGTTGGAGGTTTTTACTTCTGTGTTCATCAGAGATATTGGTCTGTAGTTCTCTTGTTTTGTGATATCTTTATTTGGTTTTGATATCAGATTAATGCTGGCATCATAGAATGAATTTAGAAGTTTTCGTTCTTCTTCTATATTTTGGAATAGTTTGAGAGGGATAGGTATGAACTTTTCTTTAAATTTTTGGTAGAATTTCCCTGTGAAGCCATCTGTCCTTGGGAGGCAGGAAGCCATCTGTGTTGGGAGGTTTTTGATTACTGATTCAATTTCATTGCAGTAATCAGTCTGTTCAAAGTTTCTCATCCTGCTTCAGTTTTGGTAGATTATATGTTTTCAGGAATTTATCCATTTCTTCTAGGTTATCCAATTTGTTGGCATAAAATTTTTCATAATATTTTCTTACAATCCTTAGTATTCCTGTGGTGTTGGTTGTTATTTTTCCTCTTTCATTTCTGATTCTGTGTATTGAATTCTCTCTCTCTCTCTCTCTCAAGAGTCTGGGTAAAAGTGTACCAATTTGTTGATCTTTGATCAGGAACTAATTCCTGGTTTCACTGATCTGTTTTCTTGATTTTCTTACTTTCTTACGTATGCTCTTGATTTCTTACTTATGCTCTAATCTTAATTATTTCCTTCTTTCTGCTAGTTTGGGTTTTGTTTTTCTTTTTCTAGCTTCTTTAGGTATAAGCTTAGGTTGTTTATTTGTGGGTTTTTTGTTTGTTTGTTTCTTGACATAGGCCTGCATTGCTATAAAATTCCATCTTAGAACCACTTTTGCTGTATCCAAAAAGATTTTGGACCATTGTGTGTTCATTTTCATTTGTCTCCATGTATTTTTTGATTTGTTCTTTGATTTCTTTGTTGACCCATTCATTGTATAGTAACATGTTATTTAACCTTCATGTATTTGTGCTCTGTCCAGATTTTTTTGTGGTGGTTGATTTGTAGTTTCATGGTGTCTTGGTCAGAAAAGATGAGTGGTATGATTTTGATCTGTTTGAATTTATTGAGGCTTGTTTTGTGGCTTAATATGTGATATATTCTGGAGAATATTCCATGCGCACTTGAAAAGTGCTGTTGTTTTTGGATGGAATATTCTTTTTTAAAATTATTTTTAAGTTAATTTATTTTGAGAGAGAGAGAGCAGGGGAGGGGCAGAGAGAGAGGGAGATGGAGAATCCCAAGCAGGCTCTGTGCTGTCAGCTTTGTGGGGCTTTAACTTACTAACCATGAGACCATGAAACCAAGAGTCGGACGTTTAACCGACTGAGACCCAGGTGCCCCTGGAATATTCTGAATATATCTATTAGATCCCTCTGGTCCAATGTGTCATTCAAAGTCAGTGTTTCTTGTTGATTTTCTATTTGGATTATCGGTCCATTGATGTAAGTGGGTGTTAAATCCCCTACTATTATTGTATTACTGTCAATTACTTCCTTTATGTTTTATTAACTGCCTTAAGCATGTAGATGCTCTCATGTTCGGTTCGTAAACATTTACAATCATTATATCTTTGTTTTTTAAATTGTTCCCTTTATGTTTATATAATGTCATTCTTTGTCACTTTTTTTCACTTTGTCTCTTGTTACCTTCTTTGTTTGAAAGTCTATTTTTCCAATATAAGTATTGCTAGTCTGACTTTCTTTTGACCTATATTTTCGTGATAAATGTTTCTCTATCCTTTCACTTTCAATGTGCAGGTGTCTTTATGTCTGAAGTGAGTCTTTTGTAGGCAGCATTTGGTGGTTCTCTCTCTATCTTTTTTTTCTTTATCCATTCATCACTCTATGTCTTTGGAGCATTTAGTCCAGTTACATACAAAGTAATTGTTGATAGATATGTATTTATGTCATTTTGTTTCTTGTTTTGTGGTTGTTTTTGTAGATTTTCTCCATTCCTTTCTTTGCTTGCTCTCTTCTCTCATCATTAATTGGCTTTCTTTAGTGATGTGCTTGGAGCCTTCTCTTTATTTTTTGCATATCTATTACTGGTTTTGATTTGTGGTTACCATTAAGTTTGTATATAACATCTTGTGCATGTAGCAATCTATATTAAGTCAATGGCCACTTAAGTTAAACCCATTCTTTTTTTTTAAGCATGAATTTTTTATTTTAGAGAGATAGCGGGGAAGGGCAGAGAGTGAGGGGGAGAGAGAGAATCTTAAGCAGGCTCCATGATCAGCATGGAGGCTGATTCAGGACTCTATCCCACCGCCCTGGGTTCATGACCTGAGTTAAAATCAAGAGTTAAAATCAAGAGTCAGATACTCAACTGACTGAGCCATCCAGGCAACCCTGAACCCATTCTTAACTCCTTTTACCATACATTTTAGGTCTAAGGTGTCATATTTTACCTTCTTATATTGTGTGAGTTCCTCGACTGATTTTTACAGATATATTTATTTTTACTGCTTATATGCTTCCTCCTTTAGTTACTCTTGCTTATAATCTTTACTTTTCACTCACAGATCCCTGTATCATTTCTTGTAGGGCTAGTTTTAGTGGTCTTGAATTCCTTTAACTTTTGTTTGTCTGGGAAACTGTCTCTTCTGTTCTCATTGATAGCCTTGCTGGATATAATGTTCTTTTCTGCACATTTTCCCTTTCAGCACTTGGAGTATATCATGCCATTCCTTTCTGGCTTGCAAAGATTCTGCTGCAAAATCAGCTGATAGTCTTATGGGATTTCCTTTGTATGTAACTACTTTCTCTTACTGCTTTTAAATTCTCTCTTTATCACTACTTTTTGCCACTTTAAGTACTATGTGGCTTGGTGTGGACCTCCTTGAGTTGACTTTGTTAGGGGATCTCTGTGCCTCCTAGATCTGGATTTCTGTTTCTTTCCCTAGATTCAGAAAGTTTTTAGCTATTATTTGTTGAAATAATTTTTTGTCCCTTTTTCTCTCTCTTTTCTTTCTGGGACTCCTATAATGCAAATGCTATTATGCCTGATGAAGGTGCTGAGTTCCTTGAGTCTATTTTTATTTTGCATAATTTTTTTCTCTCACCTGCTCAATTTGATTACTTTCCATTACTCTGTCCTCCAGGTCACTGATTTGTGCTTTTGCTTTCTTTAGTTTACTATTTATCCATCTAGTGTATTTTTTATTTTATTTATTGTGTTTTTCTTCTCTGATTAGTTCTTTTTTATGTTTTCTTTCTGTTAAGGGGCTCACTGAGGTCCTCCACTCTTTTCTTAAGTCCATGAGTATGTTTAAGACCATTACTTTAAATTCTCTATCATGCATATTACTTATCTCTATTTCATTTAGGTCTCTTGTTTTGTTCTGGTCTTTCACTGGGGACATATTCCTCTGTCTCCTCATTTTTTCTAACTCTCTGTGTCTGTTTCTGTATTAGGAAACAGCCACGTCTCCTGCTGTTGGAAGTAGTGGCCTTGTGAAGAAAAGACCCTGCAGTGCCCAGCAGTGCAGTGTCCCCTGTTCACCAGAACCTGGCACTTCAGGGGTGTCTCCTGCATGTGTTGTGTGTGCCCTGTTATGGCTGAGCCACTTTTGCCTGCAGTCCAGTCATCTGCAGTGCTCTCTTTGCCTGTTGTGGGTAGTGTTTGGTCCCTGTGGTATTAGTGGACTTCTCTGGGGCTTCCTTGGGCTTGAACTGAGTCAGACCAGGTGTTTGCCAGAGATACAGTGCCACCCAACTGCAGGGAATTCTCCATTTGTTGTTCCATCAGAAGCTTTTGTTGGTGGGCAGGGTGTGCGGTCAGACCAGAGGTCTGCCCCCAGGCCACTGGTAGAGTCATAGTCTGACTGGTGTGTGTGGTTATCTTTTCCTCTTCCTCTTCCTGCAGGAATCACTTTGGGTGGTGCTGGCCCCTGCTGGTGCTACTTGCACACTTCAGGCTTGTGGTGCCACCCTGGATGGCCTCTGGCCAAGAGCATATGGGAGGAGGCGTATCTGCACGGTGCTCTAGGGTGCAGGGCTGTGGTTCTGTGGTATTACCAAGCTCTGCACGCCTGCAGCGCTGGAACTAAGACAGGCCTGGCTGCAGGGGTCACATCTGCCAAGGCCATGGAAGGTGGGGAATGGGGTGGAGTGTTGGCAAATTAGGCAATCCTAGAATGGTTCTCTGAGTGACTGTGTGCTTATGCTGTGGGGTGGGGTCAGTGGGGGGGTATGGTGCTTGCCAGCTTCTTTGTTCCTGGAGGAGTCCCCCAATGACCTCTGTCCCTCCAGGACTTGCTCTGAAATAAGTAAACTACTCTCCTTTCCATATGCCCTAGGTGTGTTTCAAACTGCTGTTTCTATACTGTATCTCCATGGTCTGTTTGTTGTGCTGTGTCTTTAAGGGTGGGGACTCAGTTTCCTCTCATCCTCCTGGCTCTCCCAGAGCAGAGCCCACTGATTTGTAAATTTCCAGGCTTCTATATCCTGCTGGTTGTAAGAACTCATGAAATTTGGCCTCTCTGTTTTTCAAAGCCAGATGTTATGTTGGTTTGTCTTCCTAGCGTGGGCTTCCTGGTGTGACAGGCCATTCTTTTCCCTCTCCCTGCCCACGGCTCCCTCCCCCTGCCCCAGTCCCACTGGTCCATTTCGCTCCCCACTTCACCTCCATGCTTCCTTCCCTCTTCAGCGTGGCCTGTTCTCTACGTTTAGTTGCGGAGTTTGTTCAGGTTCCTTTCTGAGTTACTTACACTGGTGTGAGGTGTTACATACTGGTATACATGGGATGAGGTGAGCTTAGGGTCCTCCTACTCTGCCTTCTTCACCGGAAGTTCCGGCTGATAAGTTTTCAAACTTAACCAACAGACACCAAACCACAGATACAGGAAACTCACAGAGGAACATTAAACAGGAGAAATAATATAAATAGTAGCAAAGCTAGGTGTGTTATATTCAACAGGCTATAAACCAAATAATAGAGAAAATTTAGATGGCAACCAGAGTGGGGGAAAAGATACCTTTTGTCTCCTTTTAGTGGCTCAGTTGGTTAAGCTTCTGACTTCAGCTCAGGTCATGATCTCAAGGTTTGTGAACCCTCGTCGGGCTCTGTGCTGACAGCTCAGAGCCTGGAGCCTGCTTCAGATTCTGTGTCTTGCTCTCTTTCTGCCTCTCCCCTGCTCATGCTCTGTCTCTCTCTCAAAGTAAATAAACACTTAAAAAAAAGAAACCTTCCACCTTCCCTATAGAAACAGAGATAAAAATTATAACTGACTTGTTGTTGTTGTCGTCATTAGAACTGATGTAATCCAGAAGACAATGGAATGATATCTTTTTGTTTCTTTTTTCGTTTTTATTTCATAATAGCTTTATTGAGATATGATTCACATACTATACAATTTACTTGTTTACAACTGTACTATTCAGCAATTTTTAGTGTGTTCACAGAGTTATGCAACTATCACCACCAGCAATTTTAGAACATTTCTATTGCTTCAAAAAGAAAATCTGCTCCCTTAGTCATCATCCCTAAAATTCCCCTACCACCCCTCTCCAGCCCCACAAAAGCTTGAATCTTCTAAAGTGAGGCAAAAAGAGAGTCAGGTCAAGAGTGATTAAGTTTCACTCTTAGATGGTTAGCACTAGCAACTTTGGAGTGCAGTCCTGTTTTGTAAGACAGAGAGATGAAGAGACACAGCATAGTGAGACAGTTATCAAGAATTTAATTTTGGCCTAAATAAGAGCTTTGAGAAACATGAGAAAATTATAAAACATCCAAGTAAAAATGTTAAGTAGCCAACTGGTTATGAGAGTGTGGAATCCAACAGAATGATTAGGGCTAGGGGTCTAAATTTAGAGATGTCAGAATATAGATTTTGTTTAGAGACACAAGACTGTCTTTCCTTGTCGTGGTAGTAAAAACAGGAAAGACTAGAGGACCCCTTACCCCATCTAGAATAATGCCGTATTTCCAAGTTGAGAGGAAAAGAAGAACCAACAAAAGAAAGGAGGAGATAAAATGGAGGAGAAAGGAAGCATCGAGAAGAGACAACAAAGAGGACTGAGAAAGAGGGAATGATTATGTGGGAGGAAAAGTGTGTGTTGGCCAGCTAGCAGGTGCGTGAATTAGGCCACCTTAGACCAGATACTTCCAGCTAACCAGTCAGTTCACCCAGATGCGCGAGCTTGATCAAACTCAATGCAGACCAGTGGAGACATCCGGTCAACTGTAGAGCAATAATAAATAGTTTGTTTCAAGTCACTAAATTTTGGGATAGCTTGATGTGTGGCAAACATGACTACTATAAAGAGACCCAGCATCCGTATGATTATATAGGGGTTATATTCCACCTACCATGCTGTGTCACTTCTAAATTGCAACGATGTGCGATAGTATTAGGGTGCCCGCTGAACTTGGCTTCCACCATTCCTCTTCCTCCACATATTATAGAACCATTATTAGGCTTAGGCAGCTGCTAAGTGTATCCATCCAAATTATGCACTTGGGGGCCAGGGAAATTACCATAAGGCAGGGCTACAGACCTATTGCTTTCAGCATGAGTCGAAATAGGACCAGAACTCCATTAAGCATCTGGGCTCCATATGCCACTGGTTGAGGGCTGCTTCCAGAGGCGTGAACGTCCCACAACCTCCACCCAGAACATGTTCCCTTAGCCAGAGAATACAGCTACGCAGAGAATGTCCATAAAAAGCTGCGGCAAAAAGTTGTTTGACATACGTGGGAAGACTGAATTCTGAAAGCTTAATGGTAGGTCACTGACATTATCTTCTATAATGATATTCTTCAGCAATTTGTGAAAATTGACCTGGAAAGGATATTTAATTTTATTTAAAATATAACTGAAAAGAAAAGATCATTATTGTATACTAATTATCTATTAAAATGCCTAAACCCCATTAAAATCCATTAATGGTAGGCTGAATTATCCACCAACAAAAAGACAGTTTCTCTGCCTGGGCTCACAGAGCTAGTTACCAGTCAACCAGAGATTTTAATCCAGATTTGTATGACTCTGCATGCCAGGTTATTTCAGGTAAAAGGCACGTCTAACCATTTCCATTATGTTAAAATGGTGATAAAATAAGTGTCATAAAAATGAAGGAAATAAATAGTTTTGCCTTGGTTTCAGATGATATATTAATTTCAGACAATTTGCTCCAGCTGGTGGCTGACAATTCAAGAAAAATTGGATATTGAGATAAAAGATACAGACATTCCAACTCAGATTCCTATCTGTCACTTAAACTTTATTAGTTTGCCAAAGAATAAGCCCTTAGGAAATGTCTAATATAAATAGAGATGAGTGGGCGTTTTTGAAATATTTTTTTGAGAAAGAATAAAAGTAAATAAAATTATCTTATTCAAATAACATTGCTATAAATTATGAGCAGTGAATCTTCAGAATATAGATATATACATGATGATAGATACTTAGATAGCTAGACAGATGGATTATTGAGAAAGAGAGAGAGAGAGAGAGAAAAGCAGAAAGAGAGAGAGATGGAAAGGCACATACGCATACATACACAGCGCACACACATGGTTATCAGAAGAATGATTAACCAAGTGATAAGAAAAAGAAAAGTCAGCAAAACTGGTGAATTCTGCAGTTGAACAGTCAGTTTCTGTGCTCTTCATTTGCTTCTTTAAAGTTGGCAAAAATTGTTAACTCTGCTTTGCTACGAAGGGACAAGAAATAGAAAAATGCAGTTATGCTAAACAAAAGCAAATTTAATAAATAAGGACCAGCCTTTATAATTTGGGCCAATGAACCATATCTCTAAGTTTCTACTTCTTGTAATTTCCTTAAACTTATCAAAGATGCAGATAATGGATTTCTTTATTCTTTTAGTGCCTAAAATGTGCCAGACATTCTTGTGGCTGTTGGGGTTACAGAAGTAAACCAAGCTAAATTGTTGCTCTTAGTAGGCTTACATTCTAGGGAGAAATATAAGCAAATGAAGGAAAAATACATAGAATATATTTTCAGGTAGCAACATAAAGGAAAAAAGCCGAGTAAGGATTTGAATCACATGATGATGATGGTGGTCAGGGAAGGCAAGGATGGCTGTGCAACTGTTGAACAAACACTTGAATAAAGTAAAGCAGAAAACCACAAGAATGTGCGGGAGGGGCATGTTCCAGAAGGATGAGTTGGTATGGACAAAGGCCCTAGAAATGGAGGAGTTCTTAGGATTTTTGTGAAATGGGTAGAAGGACAGCTCGCTTAAAGCAGAGAGAATAAGGGCAGAGAAGTATAGAATGTATCTGGAAGGAAGTGAGGACCAAGATCCTACAGGGCTCCGTACCGAAAGGAGGAGTCCATGGTGAGAAGTTTGGATTCTATTCTGAGTGTGACAGAAGCCATGTGGGTATTTTTTAAAGTTAATTTATTTTGAGAGAGAGAGAGAGAGAGAGAGAGAGAGAGAGAGAGAGAGCACAAGTGGGGGAGGGACAGAGAGGGAGAGAGAGAATCCCAAGCAGGCTGTGCACCATCAGCACAGAGCCTGATGTGGGGCTCGAACTCACAAACCGTGAGATCATGACCTGAGCCAAAATCAAGAGTTGGATGCTTAACCAACTGTGCCACCCAGGCTCCCGCCATGTGAATATTTTGAGCAAAAGAGCGAAATGACCTGAGTCATATTTTATAAAGATCACTCTGGTCTCTATGTAGAGAATAAATAGATGAGAACAAGAATAGAAACAGGAAGAGTAGTTAGGAGCCTATTAGAGTACCGGGAGAAGAGGATGGAGCTTTAGAGTAGGGTGGCATGGTTACGGGCTGTGAAATGGTCCCATTTTGGATGGGCTTTTTTTAAATAGGGTCATTAATATATATCTATTTATCTATATCTATATATGGGTATATATTTTTTTAAATATGGGCATTATAGGGGCGCCTGGGTGGCGCAGTCGGTTAAGCGTCCGACTTCAGCCAGGTCACGATCTCGCGGTCCGGGAGTTCGAGCCCCGCGTCGGGCTCTGGGCTGATGGCTCAGAGCCTGGAGCCTGTTTCCGATTCTGCGTCTCCCTCTCTCTCTGCCCCTCCCCCGTTCATGCTCTGTCTCTCTCTGTCCCAAAAATAAATAAACGTTGAAAAATAAATAAATAAAATAAAATAAAATAAAATAAAATAAATATGGGTATTATATATATTCTTAGATTCTTGTCATGTTCACAGCCATGCTGATGCTTTCTGGGAAACTGAGAGCCTACTGTGGCCCTAAGTGATTTGACAGATTTACAGTCACTATCTTCATACACCTTGAATACTTTTTTATGATCCCAGGTGTTGTATCCTAAGTAATAAACATAATGGATAAAAGAGCTGTCAGCAAAAACTAGAAACAAAACCTTCCCTGACTTGAACCTTTTGACACAGCAGAGACGGGTGAGACGACAGCACTGGGGAGAATGCTATGCACAGGTTGTCTGTCTCCCTCCCTGATCCCGTGCTGGTCATCTCCTGGTCTCTCTCTGGCAGTTAGATCAGCTCCTGGCCGTAGAACTTGATGTGTCTGTGATCATGAGTCAACCTTCCTGAACTTGATGTTCAGTGTTTGGTGTGGGGACTAGGGAGAAATGCAAATCGACAGCCACTTAGGCCTCCGCTGGGGACAGAAAGCACTGGGTCCCACAGCTACACTTATCAGTATGGTGACGATGGTGTTCCCATGCATCCGGGGCTGTCTGTCCCTGATGAAAGGCGCTTCCAATTTGCATTATCTCAGAATCCCAGAAGTTACAGGGCACATGTCACTTCAGAGCTGAATGGAGGCTGAGCCCATAGAGTTAGTGGGATTTCCTTTGAAAAGTGAATTTTAATGCATAAAAATTTAACTAGACAGCGTTGGGGATGGTGGGTCATTGGGAATGATTTATATCTATAACGTAAATGGAAATTTTTCTAGAAAATTAATAGTTAGCACTTATTAATTATTCCAGGTACCTATTTTTGTGGAAAATGGGAAGAGGTCATGGATCATTGGGTATTACATTGTAGCTAGCTAAATTTCTTGCAAGCCAATCATGATAAGTCAAAGAAATAATTACACCTCTGTCATCTGAACAATCACTCCTCTTTGGAGGCCAGGATGCTCATTACTATTGGAAATTGCACAGAAGATAGTTTTTAAAGTGTTTTTTTGTGTGTGTAATTCCCTCTATCAATTCGAGTTCAGCCAGATTCGTCAGAGCCACTATGGACCTTCATGATATTTCATATCACAGGACCATCAAAAGGGGCCTCTAAGGTATATGAATTTTTTCCCTACCTCACATTGATGTAAAAGATTTCCTTTGATGTTAAGCTTATAAGTGTTTTAATATTATGACTTTTGCTCTGAATAAGGTTGCCAGATTTAGCAGATAAAAATACAGGATGAAATCTGAATTTCAGAGAAAAGATGGGTAACTTTTAACTGTGAGTATGTCACAAATACTGCATGGGGCATATTTATCCTAAAATAATTTTGTTTATCTCAAGTTTAAATATAACTAGACATATTAGTTTTATATCTGGCAGTTGTAGTTCTGAGGTAACGTATCTGTGAAGAAACCATCCTTTCAAATCAGATAAATAACAGACATTTGTTACTGAAAGGCTGTGTGGTGACATAAGGAAGGTTGGAGTGGCCATGAGTTGCCTCCGTCCTGGGGAAGAATAAGGACTAAGTAAACTTCTACAAGTTCATTTCTATTTGCATTATTTTTAATTGTCTTATATCTCCTTTACTTATTTCCATTTTAAGTGACTTTCCCCTCCTAAGTACCAAGACTGAACTGTTTCACTCTCCACTATCCAAAATACAAAAAGTCTGGACATCATTTTGTAACAGCCCTATATAAATTAAGTCATCCAATACTTGGCAACATCCAATGTTGCCAATATTGACGACATTAGAAATGACAGTTTGACAACTTATTAATGTTAATTAATTCATGATAGTAGCTAATTATCAGTTTCCCACTTCTGCATGTGGAGAGCTACATTAAGTACATAATATATCGCTTCACATGAACTCCAACATGTTAATGTGTTAAATCCATTCTACATATTAAGATAATGAGCTCCACAAGGATTAATTGCCTGTTCAAGATCTCAGAGAGTGGGAGGGTGAAATTCACGCTGAATGTTCTTTGACAGTCATACCCAGGTTGATTCTCCTACCTTGGGGTTCCACAGAGGTATGATATAGAAGGGAAAATGCAAATGCTCAGATGCCCCTTTTGGAACATGTGTTTTGAAAGGCCGAATGTTGAATAATTGCTGAAAAACTTGAATTGGGTTGTTAATAAAAAATTACTTTCCTAACCATTTCCATGAAACTTGTTCTTCTTTAATGTTTGTTTATTTGTTTGTTTGTTTGTTTTGAGAGAGAGAGAGAGAGAGAGAGAGAGAGAAAGAGAATCCCAAGCAGGCTCCTCACCCAGCTGGGGGCCTGACACAGAGGTCGATCTCATGACGTGACTGTGAGATCACGACCTGAGATGATAACAAGAATCAGAAAGTTAACTGACTGAGCCACCTAGGCGCCCCATGAAACTTTGTGAAGGAGAGTGCATTTTTTTTTGTTATAATTAATACTGAATTCATTCATCTCCTTTGTTATTGGGAGAACCAAAGTATTTACTCTCAGATTTTCCTTCTTGAATTTTGCCCCTGGGCGGGGATAATTCATTTGGATTTTTTTGCAACCTATTGAAAATGAGTAATTTGGCTAAATGAGGGTTTAGTCTTTGGTACACTGTCCTGACATAGATTGTAAAATTCAAGACCAATCATCTTAGTTTTCCATCGCTGCATAACACATTACCAAACTTAATGGCTTAAAACAACCCCTATTTTCCGTGGATCAGAGTCTGGGTGCAGCTGTGCTGGGTTCTGTGGGCAGGGTCTCACACTCAAGGTTCCTCGCACAGAGACTCAACGCTCATTCAGGTAGTTGGTAGAATCTAGTTTCTTTGCGACCGTAGGACTGAATTCCCCATTTCCTTGCTGACCGTCAGCTGGGGACTCGCCTCAGCACTAGGTGATCTGTAACATTTCAGGTGAGATGGGACTGAGACCAACACAGAAGACAAGCAGGGATCTTGCCCAAGGCATGTAGGTCGCGCAGTCCTGAATGCATTAAGTAGAACTTCCCGTGCCTCCTCCTTCCCATTTGGAAGATGGGCGTCGTAATATTGCGTATTTCCAGTGTCGTTGTGGGGATTCATAGGACAGAGCACTTAGAACAGCACCTGGCACATAAGTTGTGCTTATAAATGCTTGCTGTTATGAAGCCCAGGTGCACCGTTAGTTCTGGTTAGGTAAGGACAGTAGATGACAATGGAGTAGCAGAATACACAGGGATAAATGACATGAAATCAAGGAAGGAACCACCCTGCATGTGCTGAATAAGATATTCTTTCACTGAATATAGATAAATGAGGCAGAATCCTTGTAAAGTTGCAATAATAACTGTGCATGTAGCAACCGCATCTTGGAATACTTCCCATTGTTTGAAACTATAATAATTTAGGACTCATTCAACAAAGAACAGAGCGTAGTTTTGCTCACCAGCAAATTGGTTTTAAGAGGTAGTACCGATGGAAACACAGTTTACAATGTGCTCATCCAGACTTCTTTCTAATTGTTAGGTGCACGATCATTATATTTTGAGGTGTGGGGTCAGTGGAAATTTGAAATTATGTCAAAATTTATACATAAAGTAAAATTGTATCACTATATTCCATCAGGCCTTTTCAAAATAACGGATTTCTGGGGCACTTGGGTGACTCAGTCAGTTAAAGGTCTGACTTCAGCTCAGGTCATGATCTTGTGGTCCGTGGATTCGAGCCCCACGTCAGGCTCTGTGCTGACAGCTCAGAGCCTGGAGCCTTTGGATTCTGTGTCTCCCTCTCTCTCTGCCCCTCCTCCACTCACTCACACTCACTCTCTCTCTCTCTCAAAAATAAATAAACATTAAAAAAACTTTTTTTTTAATAATGGATTTCCCAGGCATGAAAGGCAGCCATTCTGATGAACCGGTTTGCTCCAAGTAGTTTTTATTTTAGGACCTCATTATAGGGTAGTATTTACTAAGTAGAGGTATTGTATGTAGAGTAATCAGAAGCCCTGGTAAATTGAACAATGGCACGTTATTCTTAATACCATCCTAGTTAATTAGTAATAACTGTGCATTGTTGCTTACTTCTAGAACTCCTATAAGCTTGGTAAAGACCTAATTCAGCTGTCAAAAGATCTGACAATGTTAGCACTAAGCAATTTATTTGGTTAATTTAAAAAACATGTAAATTTAGCTGTAGTTCGTATTTCCTTCCCCACTTGTAACCACTACCTGAAAACTAGCCTAGAAGCTCAGAAAAAGAATAGAAGAGCTATTCTCAGGCATTTAATCCTCAAATCTCTTGATGTAACTAATAGAGAAAGAGGGAAATAATCGGGCGCTCAATTACAACACTCTTTGGCAGTCATCCTTGGAAAGAACATGAAAAAGTCTCAAGCGTATCTTCCCTTACTTCAAAGTCCAGGCCTTTCTGGGACTGACTATAGAAGGAGTCTGATATTTACCATAAGCCCAATGGTAGACCAACACAGAAGGCTGGGTATTATTTCTTTCCTGTGCTTTTTTGGGATGAGTTTTTCTCAAGATTCAGTTTCATACACCTATAAAAGCCTGGCAAGGTGATGCGTCCAAGAAAGTGAAAATGTTACTAGAGGGTGAAATATTCTAGGTTCTTTATGGAATTGAAATTTAAAAGGAAAGTGATTAGCAATGAAGAATCTAAGGCAAGGCGTGCAGGTTGAAGACTTAATGCAGGCTGAATCCTCAGGTTGGCTTGGGGTAGGGCAAAATTTCACTCTACTGGAGCATTAGGCTATAGGGTATGATCGCTGTGTCTACAGTAAGGGAAGCCCCAAAGTGGAAGGCACACTGTTAAAATTCAGGTTTACTGGAACGTATATGCTGAGTTGACCAAATATGTCAGGTTGGAAACCAAGTGAAATAAGAGCTGAAGAGAATACTGGAATGTGGGATTAATTTATTCAGTGGAAGCTGTCTCAATGAGTCCCAGAGTCCAGAGGGCTGTGCAAAAGCTGAGACTGGTCTAGAGAAAGGACAGAATCCATTCATAGTCTGTAACAGCGGGGATGAGGATGTTAATATTAATAGCAACTATCTTTAAATAACTATTCAAGGGGTGCCTGGGTGGCTCAGTCGGTTGAGCGTCCGACTTGGGCTCAGGTCATGATCTCACGGCCTGTGAGTTCAAGCTCCACATCAGGCTCTGTGCTGACAGCTCAGAGCCTGGAGCCTGCTTCTGATTCTGTGTCTCCCTCTCTCTCTGCCCCTCCCCCGCTCATGCTCTGTCTCTCTCTGTCTCTGTCAAAAATAAATAAACATTAAAAAAAGTTTAAATAAAAAATAACTATTCAATATTATATATTAAATATATGTGAGGCATTTAAAAAAATTTTAATGTTTATTTTATTTTGGGGGAGAAAGACAGAGCACAAGTGGGGGAGGGGCAGAGAGAGAGAGAGAGGGAGTCACAGAATCCCAAGCAGGCTCCAGGCTCTGAGATATCAGCACAGAGCCCAGCGAGGGGCTTGACTCATGAACCGTGAGATCATGACCTGAGCCAAAGTCAGATGCTTAAGCGACTGAGCCACCCAGGTGCCCTTCAGCTGTGATTTTTATTGAAGACATTTAAGGAATGAGAAAGAACAATGGAGATTTCATATTAAAGGATTGCGAGTTTATTTTTATGTTGTGTCACTAGTGGTACAATATTGGGCAAGAACCAAATTCTTAGCCCCAGTTTTATCAGGTAATAATACCTACATCACACAGTATCGACATCAGTCCTGGAAATATGTAATATGGTGGCCGTCGCCATTATCATTTCTTCCTGACCTTTGTATTCTCTTCCTCTTCCTTTTACAGCAGGATATTTTCTATAAAACATTATAGCTTTAGGTTAAATCCTATCATCCCTGTTAACCTCTTCTAAATATTTTTGGTCCTCACCGATCATGGTCCAAAAAAGGTCTCAGCTTTTTTACATGAATGCTCACTGAGCACATGACTTGATTTATCCATAATACAGGTTTCCTGAGAACAAAAATACTAACAACTTGGCACCCAAATTAAACATTGATTACTTATAAATTGTTACAGTGGACTCAACATATTATTAAGTATGACAGCTGAGAGGCTGTGAGGATCTGCAACTTTCTTCTCTCCAGTGTTCTCCAACCACTGATGGTCTGCCTTCCAGTGTTGAGGGAAGATGATCCTTGCCCCAGTGAGGAGGTGAGGGGTCATATGAGCCCATGACCTGTTGTTGGGGAAATTTCTGTGGCCTTTGCAGACCGGGAAAGCTTCTACTCCAAATGTCAGCTGGCTATTTATTATTGGTTGTTCCAAAACTGTAACACAAAACTGCGGGTGAGTGAGAAAGAAGGTACAATTAGGCAGTTGGCTAGACTTCATGGAGCAGGGAATGTTCTGGGGCAGGCGGCCACGGAGGCTTTGATTCACATTGCCAGCAGCATGGTGAGAAATGGGGAGATGGCATCAGAGTATCATCTGTAGGACAGAAAAGGCCTAGACCAATATGTGGACTCCTGTGTTTTTATCATTTGTTGCGGCCTCTTTCTCTTAGCATCTCTCTCTGTTTTCTGTATGAGGAAAGTATTTTAAAAGACTAATTTTTAGACTATCATAAAGAAACTTTGCCTTCTCTTAAATTCAGAATCTATCATGTTATCTGCAGTATCATTAAAAAATTTTTTTTTACTCTTTTTTTTAATGTTTATTTTTGAGAGGCAGCATGTGAGCAGTGGAAGGGTAGAGAGATAGAGGGGGACAGAGGATCCATAGTGGGCTCTATGCCAACAGCAGAGAGCCCAATGTGGGGCTTGAACTCACGAACTGTGAGATCATGACCTGAGGTGAAGTCAGACAGTTAGCCTACTGATCCACCCAGGTGCCCTGGCACTGTAAGATTTTTGCTTCAATTATGCATGGTTGTCATGGTAGGAAGAATGGTACCCCCCAAAATGCCCATCTCTTTCTCCCCCAGAATGTGTGACTATATTACTGAATATAGGAAAGGGACTTTGCTAATATCCTTAAATTAAGAATCTTAGGATGAGGGGATAATACAGATCTGCCTGACAGAATCTCAGAGTCCTTATCAGGGAAAAAAGGGAGACGAGAAACTCAGCCAGAGAAGACAGGATGATGGAACAGAAGTGAGAATTGACGAAGGGCCGTGAGTCAAGGAATGAGGCCAGCATCTGGGAATGGAGTTGCTCTTCTAGGGTCGCCAGAAGGAAAAGCAACCTCTTTGGACTTCTGACCCCTGGAACTTGAGTGATGGTAGATTTATGTTGTATTGAAACACTAAGCATTGGTGATGTGCTAGCAACGGTATTGGCAAAGTAATGCAGATTTTGGCACCTGAAGTGAGTCACTACTGCAACAAATACCCACAAATGTACAAGTGGTGTTGGAATGGCAATGGCAGAGACTGTGGGAGTTTGAAGGTCATGATAGGAAAAGGCTATGATATTTATGTATAAATCTGTATAAAAGTACACATAAATGTGTATATATGCGTACATACGTGTATAATATGTGGTGATTGTTATAGCCTATTCAGACTACCATATTTTCTTGACTTCATCTTCTATTTTCCCTAATTTTTTAAAATGAAATTATGTAGTGTAAACACACACACACACACACACACACATATATATATATATATATATATATATATATATATATTAGCAACAATTGGAGTGTTGAATATGTGCCAGGAAGATTTCTAAGAACTTTGTGTATGTATAAATAAAAATATAATATAATATAATATAATATAATATAATATAATATAATATAATATAATATAATAAATATAACATAATAATAAACAGTTTACTCTTGAACAACTTGGGTTTGAATTTCCTGGATCTACTTATATGCAGAATTTTACAGTACTGTACTATAAATGTATTTTTCTTATGACTTTCTTAATATTTTCTTTTCTCTAGTTTAATTTATGGTAAGAATACAGTGTATAATACAAATAACATATAAAACATACGTCAATTGATTATGTTGTCAGTAAGCCTTCTGGTCAAGTGTAGGCTATTAGTAAATTTGGGGAGAAGCAAAAGTTATACACAGCTTTTCAGCTGTGCAAGGTCACCTCCCCTGACCCCTTTGTTGTTGAAGGGTCAACTGAGGCAGTCCAGCTGCTACTACTCACAATGCTCTTCTTGAATTTTATATAGAAATAATGCCATACAAATTATTTATTCTATTTAAGGTGGTAATTATTTATCAGAGAGAAAGCACAAAGGATGAGTAGCATGATTAACATATATTCCCTGAGGACATGAAGGCTCTGCTACAATGTATTTTCATTGAAAATAATCTAATGAAATAGTTCATGTTTTTTAAAGTTAATTCCACATCAGGGAATAAATTCTTATCTGGAGAATCGTAAGAGTAAGTGGAGTCTATGTTTCGATAGTGATTTGGCAAATGGGGTGTGTCTGTGGATAGTCATTTATATACAGCATAATTATACGTACAATTTTTGTTAACTGACCCATAAAGGGATGGATGAGAACATGAGAATTTCAAAATGGAGAGGCAGAAGAAAACCTGATAAGCTTGAAATAAACATCTATGCAGTAGAAGTAATTTTACGATGAAATTGGAGCCTCCTTTTCTAGATTTGTTACGAGGATTTCTGTGAATGCTGCAGGAAATCAGGTGTCCAGACGTATGTCTCTTACTGTAGGTGAGAAATTCCCCTTGGCCGCAGCTGACCACAAGTGATCCTAGAAAGCAGATAATGGCAATACATTAACATACTGTGGAAATCCTCATGACAGCCAGCCACTTTCCCTGTTCTACCCTACTCTGTCACCTTCTGGGTCCTAAATAGAACAGAAACAGTTACATCAGGGAGGGTCCTTTTTCCTGAATCCAAACTAAACATCATAGAAACAGACAGAATTCCCCACAAGGGTATCAGTCTCTTGGCCAGGAGATGTGTTGAAATTTATCTCCGAGAACAAACCGACTGGCTACCCCGACTCCCCCAGCCCGTTCTGATCTCTTCCTTCTGTGAAGAGTAGCATTTTCTGATACCTTCCAGCATATACTGTGATTGTGTTTTCTCTTGAGGTGTTTCTTGTTCAAGTCTCAAAGCTGTGCTACTTAATGACCCAAGAAATAGTGCCTGTGTGTGTGCGTGTGTGTGTGTGTTACCTGCTTACCACATGCCTTCGTGAGGCTTCCAGGCCCTCTCCGAAAATGTCTCTTTATAAATTCAAGCCTGAGAAGCAGCGTGATGAAGGAGGAATACAGACAAGGGAGAGGGGAGACCTGAACTCTTGGCCAGGCTCATGGGATAGCAAATCTCCCTCCCTCCTGCCTTCGCTGTACACCAGTCTCCCTATCAACCAGAGACTTCACTTTGACATCTCTACAGGAAAGATTTTCAACCAGCTGCAACGAAGGGCCATTCTAGATCAAACTGCATGTGAGTTACATCAACAAAGAGGTACCTGGAGGGCAAGGACATCATCTGTTCCCTTGATGTTTCCTCAAGTACACAGTTACCTGCTGTGAGTGGCCTTTGGGGGTATCATACATTGAGGGATCTGTAGTGTCAGCGACACTGTCGATAAATAGACACCAACCCGTCTGAAACACCATGTCTGTTTCATCATGTTGCATCTCTTATGAAAGAAGCTGAAATCTGTCAGTCCTCCAAGCTATGGCTCAAAGCAAGAACACTCGTTAACAAAGAAGACTGCTCATCAATGTAAATATGACTTCCTTAGTTTAAGGTGCTCCTTGATCTTAGCTGCTGATTGATAAGAATTGCACGTTACTCCAGAGCTGAATCTCTCTCTTTCCTGCATCCCCCAAAGCCTATCTTGCCCCCTTGCCCTGGAAAGTATCTTGCACATAAATGTTACTCAGTAAGTTTTTGCTGACTTGATTTTTGGCATCGATTGATTGATAATGCTAGTACAGACAATGGAGAAAAATGATAAAGTAATGCTTCATAATGGGAGGGTTCTAACACCTTCCAGTTGAGAACTATTTGGGAAGTGTTAGACACATTATTAATCTAAAAGCATAAAGCAGGCAAAATTGATCTTGTCATTTGTTGACTCTGTCAACAGTTTCCTTACTCTATCATCACACTCTGTACAGTTAAGAGAGCCAAAGGTTTGAAATCACCGAAAAATCTACATTTACTATAAAACAAAACATCCAGCTTCTGTGCATAGTGCCAAAAAAGCAACTTTTCCTCATTTTCAATGTTTATTTATTTTTGGGACAGAGAGAGACAGAGCATGAACAGGGGAGGGGCAGAGAGAGAGGGAGACACAGAATCGGAAACAGGCTCCAGGCTCTGAGCCATCAGCCCAGAGCCCGACGCGGGGCTCGAACTCACGGACCGCGAGATCGTGACCTGGCTGAAGTCGGACGCTTAACCGACTGCACCACCCAGGCGCCCCACCTCATTTTCAAGTTGTTAACAGACTAGTTTCACACGAGGGGAACAAGTGGCGTTTCATATAAGGATCCGGCACGTAGGTAGGATAGAAGAATACATAAACTGTTTTCTAAACTGAATGTAAACTCTTACGTTTAATAAAGTTAAGGAATGACCTAGCCTAGGAAGCTTACAGGCATATAAAATATCTTAAATACGTGGAATGCCAATTATTAAAAATCAAAAAATTGCTATATCTTGTATAAACTTTGTTTTCTTTCATGAGCTAGGCAGTAAGAAAGTATCTCTGTAGTGATTTTCCTGAGGTCTGCAAGGTCGTGAAGTGCACTGGGAAATAATAAACGTAAACTATGTGGGTTCTTATTCTCAAATGAAGTGAATTTCACTAAACGCTAAAGTTTGGGGGACTATCAAGTCATAGATGATGTTTAATCAGATACTGATTACCTTCCACGAAAAAAGCAGAGTGCAAGTTGTTCGAAAATGCAAACATAAAGATAATTTTCCCTCTTCAAGTTGCTTGTTAGTAAAACATTGAAGTGAATGCACAACTATTCCATAATACTATTGTCAAATAAAATTAACATGTCAGATCATAATAAATCTCATTATGTGATATGAAAAGGACCTGTAGGTAATCTTCCTAAAGGAAAATTTTAAAAATGTCTTAAGTGGATTTCAAAGTCTTAAAAGAATCAAGTGTTTTCAATGGTACCTATTTTTTTCTGAGAGTCTTCTGCGTTTGACATGAATGGCCCTTCATACCAAAGTCCCCAACCTGCCCACGCTTCTTTCATTATCTCTCAAGACTTGTTTATGCTACAACATATTTCATTTTCTTTTAATTTTCTAAATACACCTGTGCTTTCCAAACTCAGGGCCTCTGCTCGTGTTGTTTACTCTACCTAGAACATCACAGCTTATCAATCAGTCAAAACTCTATTGATCTTTAAATGTTCATACCCATGTTCGTGACCTTCATAAGCATTTTTTAATCTGTCCTACATTTCCTGAAATTATAATGGTGCTTTGTTCTGATCTCTCTCTCAAGACGTATTTTTCAGAGTGAGAACACTGTGTGTATACAGCGCTACATAAATACTAATTTATAGCTAATTAGTGAGAGATCTTGAAGTGCATTGGGAAGTAAAAAGAACTATATATGTGTGTGTGTGTATGCATATATAGGAGTTTTATATAAAGAGTTATATATATAAAGACTTAACTGTATGTGTGTGTGTGTCTATATATGTGTGTGTGTGTGTGAGTGTATGTATATATATATATAATATATATATATATTATATATATAGAAACACTTGAGTGTAAAGACTTGAGTGTGTGTGTATATATATATATATGATAGATATAGATATAGATATAGATATATGGCTCGAGTTCTTTGTTACTTTATGTAATAGTGTTTTCCTACAGCTTTTCCTCATCAATCTGTGTCTGCCTTCTTTCAACAGACAGGAAATGTCTTTTAGTATTTGATGACCCCCAGAAGTATGCAAACATACTGCTTCCCCAGTATTCTCTTCTCCAAGTTGAACCTTTTCAGTTTTTTCAACATTCCAGCTGTTCATGATATGCAGGTCATAGACCATCCTGGTTTCATTTCCTCATTTTATGTATTGCCTCCAAAACCAGGAGCCAGAAAAGAAGGTCCCCTTCACTGCGATCTCACCAGCGTAGAGTTGAGAAAGAGTCTGACCCTCCTTGGTTAGGAGAATACACGTTTATACTTCTGTTGTCTGTGATTAGATTGTTAGGTTGTGGGGTGGGGGAGATTCAATTGTGGGACTCAGATTGAGCTCTCAGGCAACCAGAATCCTATAGGCCTTTGAAAACATGATGCTTTTAAAAATATTTTCGCTCCTATTTGGGCATCACCACAAATGTACACGTATATATGATAACGTTCATCTTCCAGTCTCCCAAACATTCTGATGAAAATGTTAAGAGAGCCAAACAAACTCAAAAGAGCAACTACATACGCTATAATAATATGTATAATGCTCATGTTCGAGGCAGGGAGCTGCCAGGCCATCTGCAATGATTTTGACTCCAGAACAATGGGATTCCCTTTGGTACCAGAAGACGATGTTCGTCATTAATAAGTAAAGCACGTAGAGACAAGGCAGAAGAGTTCCTCCCTACCAACTTCTAAGTCAAACAGGAACTAATCCCTCAGGACCCACCTAGCTATCTACAATCACCACTCTAAGAGATCTTGAACCTATATATCTGCTATTTGTGCGACATTTCACTGTTTATACATATAGTCAGTCTACCATTTCACTTGATCATTATGATAAATAAGCCTATGAATTTGACCATGAAAGAATTATCATGCCATTTTGTAGAAAAACAGAGATTGAGGTTCAGAAAGATTCATTAAATTACCTGGGAATAGACAGCGAATAACTGCCAGAACCACATGGTGACTTCTTCCTAAATCATTTTTGAAGTTAGTAGAAGAATAATGTACTTATTTACTCGCCGTGAAGAGGGAAGTAATTTCAATTAGTATATTAAATGCCATTGGTGGCACAGGACATGGAGAATATTGAGTCTTGACTAGGTGAATGTTAAAATGTTGACTGGATCAGAAAATGTGAAGAAATAGAAATTCTGTGTACTAATCCTGTGATCATGACTTCAAATCAACGTGCTCTAACTTGACAAGGATAAACTGATGTTAGCAACCTAAATGTCAGTAAATGTTGTTCAATACGTTCAATGTATATGGAATTCCCTACTAGTTTTTCCAAAACCAAAGGTAGCTTTGAGAAACCACATCTGGAAATGTTTGAAATGCTAAGCTCATTGATCCTTGTTGAAGGTTTTGAGCAGTATATAGTTGACTTCATAATTGTGTTAAATGTATTGTTGAAGTGCTTGGAAGATTTTTATACTTGTTTTATGGAAATAGAGTTTGATTTAGTGGGTTTTTGTTGTTGTTGTTTGTTTTTGAATCACTTTAATTCCACAACAGCAGTAATTCATTTTGGAACCACAAGACAACGTATGTCATTAATAAGAAAAGCATGTGTAGACAAGGCAGACAAATTTGTATCTACCTACTTTTACCTCCCCAAGGGGACCTTTTGTTTTATTATTGAAAAGACCAGGGAACTTGAGAGCTGGAAATGTCTACTCAAATGAAATACGAAGCAGGACATTTCCCAGAAGGCAAAATGGAACCAGCAGCAAGACCAACTCCAACTAATGACATAGTTCACGGCATTTCCTGAGGGCTGGGGATGTGTATCTGTTTTGACTTGTTTTAACTTATTTAACTTATCTTGAATGTAGGCTTTGGTTTTGTTTCTTTGTGGGTTTTTTTTTTGTTTTGTTTTGTTTTTGCTAGTACATTGAGTCAACAAAACATAAGGGATGCTCCCTTTTTATCTAGAAGAAATATGCTTTCTCTTTCCACTAGAGTTAAAAGGAAGGAAAAGGCAGAAAATGCATTTCCTTGTGCTGCTGCACAGCTGGGATTTATCCTGGTGGCCCATCCTGAGGCTACAGTTAGCATTTTAATTGGATGCATTCTGCTCTGAGCAATAAAAGGCAATTCTATATTACTCAGAAAATCACTCACTGATTGCATTTTAATTAACTCAGAGATTCTGGAGAAAAACTAGGACTTGATAATCAACTTATTTATTTTCTAAATACAATTTATTTTGGAGAAATTGTATTTTATGTTTTTAGGTTTTTCCCTGGTGGACGTTTCACAGTTTTAGATATTCGTACTGAATACGAAGTGAATTTCTTTGGCTTAAGCAACCTTCCAGATTTTCTTCTATGTTTAAATTTAATTTAAAATTTGCACTGCTGATGATCACAACTTTAACCTGATTTAGCATCTTAACAAGTGATCAGCAATTTTCAGCAAAAAGTAAGAGAATGCTGCTTCTTTGTGATGTTGGTGGGAATTAGGGCACCAATCACAGAAATGTAGGGGAGGAAAACACATTTTCCCTTCACCCTTCTAGGTTCTTAGCTGAGACCACCTTGTACTAAAACGATTCACAAGAGAAAAACAAGCAGAAGTTTATTAAACGGAAATCTAAGAACAAATATATACCCAGGAGTGCTGAGTGTCTCCCAGAAATGGCTCAAGCTGCCACCTTAAATACCTTCTGCAGCTAAAGACAAAAGGTGATGTTGGGACGGGGGGAGGGGCAGTTAAAGGCGGTGACCAGGCACAGCACAGTGAACCAGGTGTGGTTTTATGCGGATTTCTCAGTTGATGTCACCATTGATAGGAGTTTCTAGAGATTTAGCGCTTTTCCTTGTCCTTACAGATATGGTGATTTCTTTTACAAACATAAATGCCCCTTCCAAAGGGTAACTTCTTCTCAGGTTTCAGAGCCTCTCCTACCCTTGATGTTTCCTAATAACCAGCTCAAGATAATCTTTAGACCAAAGAGACATATTCTGGGGTGGAAAACTCTTTGTCTTGCCCACTGTATCTCGAGAGGGCTTTTATAAATGCTTTTGCTTTAGTAAATGTTCCTGCTTCTGTCGCTTGTCCACTGTGCTGCATGGCTGTCCTCAGGTTCTTTCTCATGGCAAGACCAAGAGCCGCAGTGACATCTTTGGGATGGGTTGGGTGGAGGTCCCAGGGTACAGGGTCTCCCCAGTCCACCTGCATCACTAATAGCAGTTTCAGCCTCTCCCAGGAGTGGAATTTGAAACCAGTAATTGTGGAATTTCCTGATCAGCCTCAGTGAGGTAATCTGCCCAGAAAGGCCCTTTTGTTCTCCAAAGGAAGGTGATCTGAAAGAGTCCTTGTTTTTCCTTGGTGTCATCCTGGTTCCACCATCTTCTCTGCTCTTAAAAACTTTCCATTTTGTACAGCAACTTGGAGCTTTCTTCCATTTGCTACATGGGATACTGCCTTATCCATGAGTACTTGAATAAAGCCAATTAGATCTTCAAATTTTCCCACTTGGATTTTGTTTTTTAACGTGTACAAAGAGATAAAATTAAATCATTGTAAACTTGAATAAATAATACCAAACTATTTTACAAAAATTATTTTCTTAAGGAGAGTCTTTTAGAAAAATCTTTGTAGTTTTTTTATATAAAAATTTTTAAATGTTTTTATTCATTTTTGAGAGCCAGAGAAAGACAGAGCACTAGTGGGGGAAGGGCAGAGAGAGAGGGAGACACAGAACCTGAAGCAGACTCCAGGCTCCGAGCTGTCAGCACAGAGCCTGACACTGGGCTCGAACCCACAAACCGCAAGATCATGACCCGAGCCAAAGTCGGACACTTAATGGACTGAGCCATCCAGGTGCCCCAAATCTTTATAGTTTTGATGTCATCATAGCACAAATATATCATGATCTTGGTCATGAATGAGGAACCAACGGATATCATTAATTGTAGTAATTCCAATTTAATTTAATGTAATTCTAAGTTAAAGTAATTCTAGTACTCTGATAGTACATTTATGAACTGTGTATTTTATTTTGTGATTAATCTTTTATTGTTCAAGTTATTTTTTCTAAGAAAGAGACATAGCTTTGTTTTAGGTTCATAATTAAGAAAAGCGTTTTCAGAGTTAAAGAGTTTGAATTCCTTGTTGTGTGATGTACAGCCAGATGCAGATTCTGCCCCAGGTTACCCGTTCTAATCAGTGCTGTGACATTTGCTTAGCCACAGGTATAGAAGGCTAAATGGAAATGCAAGGTTTAAATACTCTTATCCCTACCCTCAGTCTGAATTGAGTTTTCCTCATAAGTATTTTCTTCCACCATTAAGCATTTCTAAGCATTTTCTTTGGAGAAGTGTCCTACTGCTCTTCCCTATAAAGGAAGAACGTGGAGCTCTAATTCCAGTGAAAGTTGGAGTTTTCCTAAAGCCCAGTGTGCATTTTGACCTTTGTTCTTTTGAATAAGTTATCTTGCTGAATGTTCTAGCAGACAATACAGATCAGGGAAACAAGTATTTTTTGTTTTGTTTTATTTTTGAATGGAAAAGTAATTTTGCTATAATCATTCAGTCTGTTGTTTCAGGTTGCAAAATACTGTAATGTCTTTCTAAGATAAAGATAATCCCCAGTCAGATGCAATCATGAAACTATTCAATCAGTGCACCATTAAGAAAGATACACTTTCACCTGTTTAAATCTAAATACAGAAACAAAGTCTCAGGAAAATAATCAGCTTCTTGGTAAAACTTTAATATTAAAGGTAATAGGGGCACCTGGGTGGCTCAGTAGGTTGAGTGTCCAACTTTAGCTCATGTCATGACTTCATGGTTCATGAGTTTGAGCCCCACCTCAGGCCAGGCTTTGTGCCTAGAGCCTGCTTCTGTTCCCTCTCTCAGCCCCTCCCCTACTTGTGCTTGTTCTCTCTCTCTTTCTCTCTCTCTCTCTCTCAAAAAATAAATAAACATTTAAAAATGTATTAAAGTTAATAAACTTTAATTCATATAAATTTAATAGTTGTGTTAAAATAGACATGTACACATTATTTTCTTAATGGTTGTTCTTGTGGTATTGAGATCTATAAGGAAATTACATATTTGTTTGTTCAGATGTCCAAAATATATTTTTCATATACATTTGGTCTCACTCCACAGTTCCTGGCTCACAATCCCCAAAACCCCTGGAATTTACTGTTAAGAGTGATTAAGTTGTGTTGTGTTGTGTTCATGAGGTGACTTTGGGAAAGCCTCCAGGGTTGGGGCTGGTTGCCAGTGGAGCCAACCATGTGGTTAGTTGGGAATTTCAGCCCCCCTCGCTGACCTTCAGGGAGGGATTGGGGAGTGGAGATGAAGTTCAATCACCAATGACCAGTGATTCGATGCATCATGCCTACTTAATGAAGCCTCCATAAAATCCCAAAAGGACAGGTTCAAAGAGCCTCCAGGATGGTGAACTCATGGAGGTCTTGGGATACAGGTAGCCCTTAAGAGGGCTTGCCAGCTCCCCAATTTTCCACCACGTTTTGTCTGTGCCTCTCTTCCATCTGGCTGTTCCTGAGTTGTATCCTTCTATAACAAACTGGTGATGTAGTGAGTACAATTTTCTCTGAGCTCTGTGAGCAGCTCTAGCAATTCATTGAACCCATAGAAGGGGTTGTGGGAACCTCAGGTTTATAGACAGTTGGTAAGAAGTACAGGTAACAGCTTCAGCCTGCAGCTAGCATCTGAAGGTTGAGGGCGGTCTTGTGGGACTGAACTCTTAACCTGAGGAATCCTATGCTGTCTCAGCGTAGATAGTGTCAAAATTGAATTGTAGGACACCTAGCTGTAGTCTAGCGAATTGCTTGGGGGAAAGCCACCCCTACCACCACAGGGGAATCGGGTGCAGAGCAAAAGAATTCTAAAAATACGATGTCTAAAAAATAAGGCAAAAATGGTTATGCAATTAAAATATTTTATTCAGGTTATACATTGAGTTATTAAGAATAACTCAAACTGAAACATGACAACAATGATTTTTTAGTATAATCCTATATTATTATTTCCTTTATACCATTTTATAGACTTTATAAAAGCAGTGGTAAAGAGATGGTGTGTACAGGTAGAAAGGAAAACAAAGAAAACACGTATACCTTTTTGGAATTGAACTACTTTCAGTTGAATATACATGTATTTTTGTGGCAAGATGGAAAGATAGTACTTGAGAAAATTTTGTTAATTAAAAAAGCAGTCGAGGGGTGCCAACAGTCAGTTAAGCGTCTGACTCTTGATTTGGGCTCAGGTCATGATCTCTCAGTTTTGTAAGTTTGATCCCCATGTCGTGCTCTTCGCTGACCACATGATGCCTGCATAGAAATCTTCCTCTCTCTCTACCCCTACCCCACTTGTGCTCTCTCTGTCTCTCTCAAAATAAATAAACTTTAGTAAATAAGTAAATAGAACTTAAAAAGCAGTTGAATAATTTACGACTTCCTAAATATTCATCACAAGGTTGATTTGAGATAAATACTCTGGGGCTGCCCATCCCAACAGCTACACTACTCGTTCAGGGAATTTAAGGCTCCCACATCCTATTCCAAGTATCTCCTATCATCACCATGGCTATGAAGACCTGAAGAGAGAAGGAAACATAAATTCTGGTTGCTGGGGGATGGCTGCCCCCCACATAGGACAGTGGTGACGTTGATAATCACGTGAGATGCACCATGTTCTCTGTCAGGCTCTCCATGTTTTAGACCAGCAGTTGTCAAGTGTTAACGTGTGTCACATCCAGCTAACATTGCTGAACTCCATTCCACAGAGTTTCTTGACTCAGTGGGTCTGGGGTGTAGTCCAAGAATGTACTTTTCAAAGAGGTTTCTGGGCAATGTGCCGAATCAGGGATTTGGCTTTGAAGACTGTTGTCGACATTCAATCTCCACACAGTGACAACATTCTGAGGGAATTACCATTACCCTTATTTTACAGGTGAGGAATCTGAACCCCAGAGTCATCAATTAATTGGCTACGGTCACTCTGCGATTCACAGAGAGGCACCTGTTACTGTAATATCTGAAACCACAGCATTGGATTCAAAGTGAGGCCAATGATGTCAAAATAGCATAAAGTCAGTAAACATCTTGGTGTACAGAGAATTGGGGCTATTTGATATCTCGTTCCTTCTGTCATGCAATGGAATGGAAATGTCATTAGCTATTTAATTTGACCAGTGTAGATAATTCCTTGGCCCTTTTAAATAGAAAATCACCTCATTCTTAATAGCTCGTGGGTGTGAATTAGTCAAGTAATTTCACATAGCAATACTTTGCAGGAAACTTGGGTGGGATTAAACATTGATTCTATAAGGAAAGTGCCTCTGGCCATACTTTGTATAGTTGACTGCTTGGATTAGCTAACAGGTTGGAGAATTCGCTGATCATTTCAGTCAGGGTCATGATTGTTCAGCACATGCTTGGCAAGCCGGTCACCCAGGGATATTCAAGATATTGAGACACATTCATTTCTGAGAAAGATACACTTCAGTTACATTTAAATATCTCGCAATTTAACTCTCACCTGTAAAATGAATCCCTATCAGTCATATAGATTCTGATTGAAAAAAAATAATTTCAGTGTAATTACATTTAGACTTGTGCAATTATAATCATCTATGTGATTATGGCTGAGTTGAATTTTGTAATTCAATTAGTTGATAAAGATTTTCCCCCCCTATAACCTGGCATATGAAAAATAACAGTCTGGCTGTTAACAAAAGCCTTTATGAAATAAATTAAGTAGAAATTAATTAATCAAAATTACAACAATCCAGTTGTTCTATGAATTGTTCAAGCACAAAACATTTTACCAAGTCAGTTATGGCCTTTAACAAATTAAAAAATCATTATCCTTTCATAACACAAATATATATATATATATATATATATAAAGAACATACCTATACGGACTTAAATACTCAGGGCAAGGCAGAAACAGAGAATATGACATCTCCATGAAACATTTAAACCTTAACTTTTTAAATAGGTGATAAGGTGAAAACCTGTTCACTTTTTATAGATTGAAAACTTAATGTCATATACCGAGTGAGTCTTAAGCACATAATTACACCAAGTTTAGCACTGGGTTTCTCAGCTATGAATTCACGATTGATCGGTGGTGAATCGCAAAGTCTTAGCTGTTTTGTATGCAAGCTGGCGATTAATCTGTAGATTCCCATATAACTAGGTTCATGTAACCTCAGGCCCCTACCACCCAGACCACTACCGCCCCCATATATGCAGTCTTGGCTCCTTTTGAAGAGAGAGGATATCATATTTGCCAACACGTTGGTGTCAGTAAAGGTTGAAATTTTTGCTGGAAGGTGAATAAATGCCCTTCAGAAAAAAGGTACTCGGGTGTGCTCTCAGCCCCACATTGCATACACTGCTTCAGTGAAGTCTGATAAAAATGTCTTCACGAAACAGCTTACGAAAAACTGGTGTGGGTAGCTTCCAAACTCCCCTCCCTCCCCAGAAACACTGAGAAGCAAGCGGAAACTCTCAGAACCAGTTTGTCAGAACTCTGGAAGTTGGCAATGCTTTACAGCAACCAAGGGAACAATAAATTAAGAAAGAGGCACGAAACAATCCCAGGAAAGCTTGGTGGCATTTCTGCTCCTGCTTGCCGCCATCCTCCCGGCACAGCCCCGCTGAGCATCGCAGCCTGTGCTCCCTGGTTCTGGAGGGAGCAGAGCAGGCTGGGTTTGCAATCATTTATGTTTGTCTGTTCTGCTGGAACCTGTCTGCAGGACTGCCTGAGGACTGATGCAGGATGATTGTCTCTGTCTTACCTATGTTGGAACTTGCTAGGGGAGGAAAAGCAGTGGACATTGCCAGAAAGCATCATTAAGGCAAATGAAAACCCCATGGCTGTCTGGGTAAAAGACCAGAGTTGAGACCTACAATAGACAGCCTGGAGCTTGGGAGGAAAAGGTAAGGAGAGAGTTTCTTTGGGAAGTTAGGTCATTCCAAAGCACCTGTATCCTGAGGAGTTTAAAAAGCTAACACTTGTCCAAGGCATAGAGAATGGCTAGAAAAGGAGGGAGAAGCCGCTATCCTTTCACAAAAATAAGGTTAAAATAAATATTTACTCTTGTGTTTTCTCTACAAGTTTTATGTTTTTAAATCTTATCGTTAGTCTGTGATTAATTTTAACTTTATCTTTGTGTATGCTCTGAGGTAGGGATCCGGTATTAAATTTAGAATTTTCTTAATCTTTCCGACCTAGATACTCTGTGGGGCGTCATAGCCTAAGCTCGATGACTACAAAATCAGAATCAACACATCTATATTACCCTTCAATCATATTTTTCTGCAATGTCCGTCTTTTTTGTTAAGTGTATCAGCCATCCTTGTCCTGCCTAATTACATGGTGGAGTCGTGATGGTCTCTTTTCTCATTATTCTAATCCAATTCCTTGCCAAATTATTTGGAGTCTGTTTGAGAAAGAACATGGGGACTCTTCTTTCTTGTGAATTCATGCCATTCTTCCAACTCAGAACCCCTAAAGTTCCTCCGTCAACCACTGCCAAATTCACTTCTGTCTTATACTGGTAGCAACTATTAAATCCCCGGCTTATGGGCACCTGGGGGGCTCAGTCAGTTAGGCGTCCGACCCTTGATTTTGGCTCAGATCATGATCTTGTGGTTCATGGGTTGTAGCCCCGCATCGGGCTCTGCTTGGATAGTACGAAGCCTGCTTGGGATCCTCTCCCTCGCTCTCTCTGCCCCTCCCCTGCTTATTCTGTCTCTCTGCCTCTCAAAAACAAAGAAATGAACATTAAGAAAAAAAATAAAATTCCAGGCTTAAAACTTTTCAGTGTCCATAGAATAAAAGCATGTTTCCCCGGCATTCGGTGCTCTCTTGTTTTCTAGTTTCCACTCACTTTCCATCTTTTCCTCTCCTGCGCTCTAAGCTAAACACTACCCAGCTTTCACATACTTTTAACTGATCTACGGCTAGAATTTGGAGTGTTTTTTTCAGTTACATGGATTACTTCCTGTTATGGTTAACTCCTTTTTCTCATCCTACTCTTTCCCATAATCTCGGACACGGGTGATGCTTCATCTCTGGCAATTGTCCACATAAATTTGGCTGAAAGGTCTCAAGATTATTATTGCTCTTTTTGGTTTTCATTTTTGTTTTTTTATTTATTTTGTCCCTTCCTCTGTCCTTCATTATGTGGCCTTCTGCTGTGCTGTATAGAGTAACTGCTGGGATAGGTTTTATCCTACCACCTCACAAAGTCCTTCAGAGTTAAATCTACGTACAAGCTACGTTTCCACCCCTATTTCCAAAGATAGTACTTTGAAACAATATGCCAACTGCACAGTGTGCGTTAAGCAAAGAACAGTTCTGTGCTCAGCAAATGGCTTGTTCCTCAAAGAGGTGAAATTACTAGAGAAATACATTCATCATTTCAATGACATGAGAAGAACAGGCCAGCGGAAAGGGCTAGCCCTCCAACATCCCTGCTGTTGAGACAGTAGAAGTGTTCCTTGATCACTTGCCCTACTCTGGTCACATTTATCAGATGTTCTGCCTGCGTGTGGCGGGCGGGGGGAGGGCGTCTGTAAGCGAATGTTCATTTTCAAGTAGACAAAGCACAGACTCCCACAGGGGGCTCCGATCAAGGAGGAGACACGTGCGTACTTGTAGGTTAAAAGCCCGTTGCAGAAATGGCTCTATTGCTCTAACACTGGAGTCAAATTTCTTTAAATTTTTTAATGTTCATTTATTTTTGAGAGAGAGAGAGAGAGAAAGAGAGTATGAGCAGGGGAGGGGCGGAGAGAGGGGGAGACACAGATTCTGAAGCAGGCTCCAGGCTCCGAGCTGTCAGCACAGAGCCCGACGCGGGGCTCGAACCCACAGCCCGTGAGACCATGACCTGAGCCGAAGTCAGACGCTTAACCAACTGAGCCCCCCAGGTGCCCCTCACATTTCTGTAGATCAAAATCCTGTCTCTGATTTAGTCCTCCAAGACTGCACAGGGTCTGTCCCTGCCTGTCTTTCCCCTTCTGTGTCTTGCTTGGTCCTGTCTGGTGCCTGTCACACTGGCCTCCACCCAGATTCTCCAGGATGCTGAGGAAGCCCTTCCTTGGGGAATTGCCCTGCCACTCATGCCCACGGGTATGTGCTTCCTGCAGGTACACTGGGGGCTCACCTTCTCAGTTCCTTCGTATCTGCACCTAGACACTCGTGTCCGTTTAGCTACCTAGGACCCTCCACTCATCCCCTGTGTTACATTTTCTTCCTAATTCTTTTTAACTAGCATTCTATTGCTTATTTATTTAAAAATTTGTATTGTTTTGGGGGCACCTGGGTAGCTCAGGCAGTTAAGCATCCAGCTCTTGGTGTCGGCTCAGGTCATGATTTCACAGTTTGTGGGTTTGAGCCCCGTGTTGGGCTCTACACCCGCAGTGCAGAGCCTGCTTGGGATTCTCTCGCTCCTTCTCTCTCTGCCCTCCCCTTCTCTCTCTCCCTCCCCCCCCGTCTCTCTCCAAATAAATAAATAAACTTTAAAAAATAATGAAAATAATAAAATCTGTTTTATTTTACTTGAGGTATAATTGCCATCTAACATTAAGGCAGTTTCGGGTGTACAACATGATTCGCTGCGTGTGTACGTTGTGAAATGACGACACAGCAAGTCTAGTCAGTACCTTCCAGCACACACAGTCACAATCTGCTTTGCGTTTGCTCTCCACAAGGATCCTCAAGGTACACACTCTCCACAACTTTCAAATATGCACTACGATACTATCAACCGTAGCCAACGTGCTGTGCCTTATATCCCAGTAAGGGGGTAAATCCCTGGTTTCTTGCAACTGAACGTCTGTTCCCTTTGACCCCCTTCACCTGTTGCACCTGCCCCAAGCCCCGCCCCTGTCAACCACCAAGTTGTTTTCTGTATCTCTGAGCATGGGTTGTTTTTTTGGTTTTTGTTTGTTTTTGTTTGTGTTTTGGGGATTTTTTTTTACGTCATTCACCCTCTTCTCTGTTCTGTTCCCTTCATAGTTCTTACACTTACCTGGCATTATATTGCGTATTAATTTTAAGTTGTCAGCCTCTCTCTATCTACACCAGAAGCTCCTTGAAGGAGAGGATGCTCCCTGTCCTACGATTGTGTTCAGTCTATTTGTTTGGTAAATGGATGGATGCCTGGTGACTTTCCGTAAATGGTCCTGTCCCTGTGTTGCTGGAGTAGTTTTTGTTCTTGCCAGCCCAGCAGAGCATCAGTGCAGCGGTGTAGGAAATCAACGATCACCGAGAAGTATGAAAAGATCCCTTACGATACAATACAGGGAACAAGATATTAATATGGGAAATTGTCTTCAAGGTCCAAGCTCCCTGGAAGGAAATAACCGTAAAACCTTTTCAAAGATGATAAAGTGTCCAAAACCCTAGTGCTGTGGCTGTTGTTAAGAGACACTAAACAGGGGCGCCTGGGTGGCGCAGTCGGTTAAGCGTCCGACTTCAGCCAGGTCACGATCTCGCGGTCCGTGAGTTCGAGCCCCGCGTCGGGCTCTGGGCTGATGGCTCAGAGCCTGGAGCCTGTTTCCGATTCTGTGTCTCCCTCTCTCTCTGCCCCTCCCCCGTTCATGCTCTGTCTCTCTCTGTCCCAAAAATAAATAAACGTTGAAAAAAAAATTTTTTAAAAGAGACACTAAACAAAGGCGAAGGCAAACAATTTCCTCTTACTGCAGTCTTCAGAGGACAAAGTAACAGGTGAAAGGAAAGTCACAGTGTGGGTTCTGGCACTGGTCAGAGGCCAGCAGTAATGGGAGGACAGAAGGCAGAGAACTCCCCAAATCTTCGCTCACAGCTGTCGCATTCTTCCCGTAGTCTTGAAGTCTCAGTCTCAATTTGCTGAACGACCTCGAGACTGAATTTTTTCCTTTTAGCCAGGTCAACCGTGTTCAAAGGAAGAGGCAGGTTTGAGGCTTAGCAGAGTCTTGCCTACCGTGGCCTCCCTGCAGGTCACCCCCAGACCCTCAGGATAGACCCTCCCTCTCCAAGTCCAAGGCCCAGGTCCAGCAAAGAGGGCAGGGTCCAGCCCTGTCTCTGAATGGGCAGTTGGGGCTGGGTTGGGGGACAGTGAGCTGGCAATTCCAACCAGGGAGTTGGATAAAGTATCAAGCAGCAGCTTGGGGAACAAAGCCAGTGAATAAAATGAGCACTGGGGGAGTCAGCAAGGAATAATTAGGGTGGAGCTGGCAGTGAAGGACACGTGATCCATCAGCCAACACTCTGGATAAGCCACAGTGCAGATTGCGTGGCTAGGAGCCCAGGTATAATGACGATTTCAGACCTCCGATAATATGCTCTAACCAACCACTTGGGATAGAGCATAAACACCAAACAGCATGTTAGCGTTGGTACCTGAGCACAAGGTGAGAGAAAATGGAGCTGGTAAAAGTCCATAGTGACACAGGAGATGCACCAGATTGGCGGTCATTTTTTCTACACCTCTCGTATGTGCCAACCCATTTCCAAATACTCTATTGAGAGCCTTGTGCCCAATTTTTGCGTGTGTTATATATAAGAATGTGTAGCAGTGGAAGATTGCATAAGTTAATAGTACACATTTTCTGTACAGTCTCAAGGACCTTATTACTTTTAAAGATGAATATTTGAATAATGTTTTGGAAGAGTTACTTAGAAATTGTTGGAAATTTTCTAAGGAAATAAATGACTGTACCTCTTTGCTTCTATACAAAAAAAGGGGTAAAGCAAATGTCTAAATAATGAAAACCTTTTTGGCAAATCCCAAGTCTCCATAAAAATGTGGAATAATGAATTAAGTTGGATGTTTCTCCTTTCTTTGGCATTCAGGTTATAACTTTCTCTTTTATGATATGCAGTTAACATTTCTGTCCTTATAATAACTTTTTCACTGGATAAGTAGGTGAGAGCTAAAATATAGTATAGAGAAGTCTTTTTATATAAGTTCAAGGAATAAGTAATCATCAAATTTTAAAAGTAAAATGAAGATATGAATGAGCCTGACCAGCAACTTAACAATATATGATCTAAAATATAATAACTAGGATAAGGAACATCAGCCAGAAACAACATTGCCATCTGAACAAGTCAGGCTTATGTGACTGTCAGTAATTTTTTTAAGTAGGTCTTTGAAAGAATACAAGATACGCTAAAATGACATCTAACACTAAAATATGATTTTCAAAACTGGAGAATATAATGGGAATAAAAGAAAGAGGCAAATCTTATAGTCGCACCCTACCCACCTGATTGTGCTGTATTCCTAACCCAAGGAACATAGAAACAATCAAGGAGGTTCATTTCTACATATCATGATCAGAGGGAGGTGAATCCAATGTGATCAAATGACACTTAACCAAATGTGGTAAATCAGAGTTTCATCCTGGGCACTTTTGAGGGTAAGAAACAAAGGATGCCATAATTTAAAAAGATCCTGCAAAAATTCCAAAAGTCAGGGTAAAATAATGCTATTTAAAGAAATGTGCTTCCTGTTTCTGTCGTGACGGCTTGAGGGTTTGAGAACTGATGGATGATATAGTATGGGACTCTGCAATAAGGTAAGCAAAGTTCTACAAATGTAACAAATGCTGGAAATCAAAAGGTTACCGCAAATTATAAATAAGAAGAGAAAATAGCATAAAATGTCAACTAGATTCTAAAAATTGCTTAAGAACCATGAAGCAGTAGGTACTCTCATACTACCATAGGTAGTAGCTTACTTCATTGCAGTATAAATATACACGTTTAATCCAGAAAACAGGAAACTGTTAACCTCCTGGCCTAATTCACATAAAACAGCTTCTAGTTGTGCTAATATAGCCAGACTAGAGAGGAGGAAACACAGTTTTGAAACTTTGTGCACAAGGACGTGCTGGCACGGATCATCTTCGGGATTTAGTCGAGGAATAGCCTGGATTACCAACACCTCATTGTCCAATAACGAAGAGCGATGGGCAGTATCCATGGTGGACACTCTCCCTAAGGGGTGGGGGTGGCGGGATGCTGGAATTGCGAACAGGAACAAGTGTAGAGAATGTATATTGAGTATCCATGTAACATACGTCATAATTTAAGCCATTAAAATCGAGGTAGCAGCTCGGTGGGGGGGGAGGGGGGGAGGGGGGGTTGGTGGGGAAGAAGAACCAGTGAAAGCAAACAGCAGAAGATTCAGAATTCTTTTTTAAAATTTTTTTTTCAACGTTTATTTATTTTTGGGACAGAGAGAGACAGAGTATGAACGGGGGAGGGGCAGAGAGAGAGGGAGACACAGAATCGGAAACAGGCTCCAGGCTCTGAGCCATCAGCCCAGAGCCTACGCGGGGCTCGAACTCACGGACCGCGAGATCGTGACCTGGCTGAAGTCGGACGCTTAACCGACTGCGCCACCCAGGCGCCCCAGAAGATTCAGAATTCTAAGGAGGCGGCAAAGGGAGGAAAATCTGCACAAAGTGTAAGAAACTAGATGGTTAAGAGGAAAGGCGATGAAGTATCTTTATGGAAGTCAAGGATATATAGAATACCAGGAATGGCCACGTACGTGCAGTTGACAAAAATGCAAAGATAACAGCTACACGATCACTGGATAGAAACTATTTTGCTGTGGTCAGATGGTGACTAACATGCCGTATGGGCAACTAACGCATGCATTCCTAAAAGTTCCTATGTGTTTTGCTCGTCTTCTCTCATTTTTCTCTTAGGTAAACAATTACATGAGACACACACAAACATACACATATATCAAGTACATTTGAGAAATATTGAACAGTATATCCTGCACCGTACAATAGGGCAGCCAATAACATCTGTGACCATTTAAATTTATATTAACACTAATTAAAGAGCAAATAGAACTAAAATCCAACTCCTCAACTGCACTAAGAGTTCAAGTGTTAATAGCCACATGTAGCTACGGGTAATCCAGCTGGTGAGGGCAAATATAGACTGTTCGCGACACCGCAGCAAGTTTCATTGAATGGTGCTGGCAGGGGGGGTTCACAACAAATGTTATCCTGTTAACCGTTCTGAGCAGGTGTAGAGGCAAAGGAAAACAAATGATGGCATGTTATTCAGTCGTAACAATGAATGACTATCAATACAACCACATGCTCAAGGAAGCCACACATAAATCTGTTTTATTTTTTTTTTACTTAAAAAATTTTTGAATGTTTATTTTTGGGAGAGAGAGAGAGACAGAGCATGAGTGGGGGAGGAGCAGAGAAAGAGAGAGTGAGAGAATCTGAATCAGGCTCCAGGCTCTGAGCTGTCAGTACAGAGCCCAACATGGGGCTCAAACCCACGAACTGTGAGATCATGACCTGAGCCCAAGTCAGATGCTGAGCCAACTGAGCCACTGAGGTGCTCCACATAAGGGTCAACCTTGAATGATTCCATTTGTATAAAACACTAGAAAATGCAAATGAGTCAATAGTGACCTTAAAGGGAGTAGTGGTTGCCTGTGGAGAGCAGACTTGGGGAGAAACAGCAGGGGAGATTGCAAAGGGCCCAAAGAAACTTTTGGGTGGGTTGGGTATGTTCCCTCTCTTGATGAAAGTGATGATTTTATGGGCATACATATGTTACAATTTGTAAAATGGCACGTTTTAAGTACCCTATTTATTGTCTGTCATAAATAAAAAGTGATTCTTAAGATATGCATGGAAGATAAGATTTGGGAGATCAGATTTGCAAATGGTGTAAAAAAAACCAGGAAGAGAGAGCATTCATCTACATGGCAGGGGCCAGTGGTGCTGATTGGGAGGTGGGACAAAGGGATGAGAATATGGAGGAGGGCACTAAATCGTGTAAGGGATCCCAGTAATATTTGGGATGATGGAAATGTTCTGTATCTTGATCTGGGCTTTGGCTACAGAGGACTATATATGTGTAAAAATTCATTGAACTGTACATTCAAGATTTGCTTATTTTAGTAGATAAGATGTATCCTGATTAAAAGAAAAAAAAAAACACAATGGGGAATAAAAGACCGTAGCATGTGTTTCAGAGAATGGCGGTGGGGGTGGGAGGGTGATAACTAGAATTTTTAGGAAATAATGGTAGGAGTATAAATGGATATCATTAAAAAATTGTCAGGGTCTACCAACCATGTAACCAGACCATTCCATTTGTAAGTATATTCTTAAGAGAAGTGCTTTCTTGTGTGCCCAGGAATCATGGGAGACAGTATCCGTGACAGCCTACTTTCTGGTTTTTAATGTTTATTTGAGAGAGAGATACAGAGTGTGAGTGGGGGAGGGGCAGAGAAAGAGGGAGACACACAATCCAAAGCAGGCTCCAGGCTCTGAACTGTCAGCACAGAGCCTGACGCGGGGCTCGAACTCACCAACCGTGAGATCACGACCTGAGCCGAAGTCGGACATTTAACCAACCGAGCCACCCAGGCGTCCCTTTAACAGCCTGCTTTCTAATGGCCAAATCAGGAAACAACCCACATGCTCAGATGAAATAAACTGGTATATTCATGTAGTGGAATACTACCCAGCAATAAAAATAGATGAGCTAGAGGTAAATGCACTTTGGGAGGAAATTCATAAATGTAATAGTGCCGGAAAGAATCAGACGTAGTAGAGTATTGTGTGATTAAATGTACATAGTGCTGAAAAATCATCACAACTTACATAAGGTGACAGAAGTTAAAAAATGTATTGAGGTGTATGTCAGCTAATGAGTGGATGTGAAAGCTTCTAGAATCTTATTGATGTCCTATTTCTTAATCTGAGTGTTGATGATGCAGATGTGTGAGCGCAGTTTTTGAGAATTTTTTTTATATTGCACAGTGATGGTTCGGGAAACCTTTTAAAGCATATGTTTTAAATCATTGAAACTTAAGATATTTTGAATTTGTTATAGAATTCAATATTGTTTCTACCCAATAAAGTTTAGTCAGGCCCATAGTTCAATTAAGAAATTGAATTAAATGATTATAATATTGTAAAACACTACAGTGAAATTGTTCCTTTAGCTCTGTTATGGACTAGGAGTTTGTGTCCGTCTAAAATTCATATGTTGACATCCTAACACTCAGTGTGATAGTGTTAGGAGGTGGGGCCATTGGGAGCTGATTAGGTCATGAGGGTGGAGCCCTGGTGAATGGGATTTGTGCCTTTAAAAAAAGAAAAAAACCCAGGGGCTCCTGGGTGGCTCACTTGGTTAAGTGTCCGACTTCAGCTCAGGTCATGATCTCACGGCTCGTGGGTTCGAGCCCTGCGTTGGGGTCTGTGCTGACAGGTCAGAGCCTGGAGCCTGCTTCATCAGATTCTGTGTCTCCCTGTTTCTCTGCCCCTCCCCTGTTCGCACTGTCTCTCTCTCTCTCTCAAAAGTAAATAAACGTTAAAAAATTAAAAAAGCGAAACCGAAGAGTCATCTAGTCTTTTCTCTCCCACATGAGGACTCTTGAACGAAAGATAGCTGTGGATGAGCCAGGAAGGGAGCCCTCACCAGACACCGAATCTGCCAGCAGATGCCTTAACCTTGGCCTTTGTCTCCAGGACTGTTACAAATAAATGTCTGCCATTGAAGCCACCCGTTACTTTTTACATTTTTTTTTTTGGTTATAGCAGCTGGAGCAGGCTGAAACAAGGTCTTATCTCACAGAAGTTTAGAGATGGAAGAGGCTTTTAATACAACTTTTGGGAACTAATCTCCTTACTTTTCAATATGACTCTGCTGCTTGCTGCCCAGGCAGGCTAAGTCATGGTGATAAGTTCTGAAACTGAGGCTAGACAAACTCCCAACTGCTATTCCAGTGCTGTCTCTGCATAACTGTTACCGCGAGGAACTCTGTGCAGTCTGGTGTAAATGTACAGGAGTAACAGGAAACAGTTTTCACCTCCTGTTCTTTAATGGATTTTTGTAAAGCTTAACCAGTAATGAATTGATTCCAGTATTTAACTTAGGACTTAGATTTGACACATTTTAGGCTTAAGAATATGCATGAGGAACTATGGCAATTATATCCATATCCATTAGTCAACCAAGCTGTGTCCTAATTTCATTCAAATAATGTCTGTATTCTAATTTTATTCAAATAATGAATTCAAATTAGACAAAATATTGTGTACAGATTTGGGTGGTTTGTCATGGGTGGAAACCACTGAGTAAATCCATTTATATTTCAGCAAAACTGTGAGTACTTGTTATATAGCAGATAGTGTACAAGCGCTGGGGACACATGATGAGCAAACTGGATCCTGCACCTGCCCCCACAGAGCTGGCAGAGTAGTGATCAGTTCAGAGATAATCACACATAATCACGCATGCACACACACACAGGAACGCAGACTGGAAAATGCTATAGGGGACAATTGGAGGGGTATGATATGGGCAACAAGAAAAGCAGGAGCTGAGAAAGTTTCCTGAAAGGAGCAATTGATATCCTGAAAGAACTTATACCATCTAAAGTTAAACCATATACAAATATTGGGGCACCTGGGTGGCTCATCGATTAAGCGTCGACTTTGGCTCAGGTCATGATCTTACGGTTCCTAGGTTTGAGGCCCGCGTCAGGCTCTGTGCTGACAGCTCAGAGCCTGGAGCCTGCTTCGGATTCTGTGTCTCCCCCTCTCTCTTTGCCCCTCCCCCACTTGTGCTCTATCTTTCTCTCAAAAATAAACATATATATATATATATATATATATACACACATACGTATATGTGTATATATATATATAATATTCACGACTTTTTGTCACATGATCATATATAGAATATCCTTAAGAAGGCTGTCCTTTCTTTTTTTTTTTTTTTTTTTTTTTTTAATTTTTTTTCAACGTTTATTTATTTTTGGGACAGAGAGAGACAGAGCATGAACGGGGGAGGGGCAGAGAGAGAGGGAGACACAGAATCGGAAACAGGCTCCAGGCTCTGAGCCATCAGCCCAGAGCCCGACGCGGGGCTCGAACTCACGGACCGCGAGATCGTGACCTGGCTGAAGCCGGACGCTTAACCGACTGCGCCACCCAGGCGCCCCTGTTTAAACCAGCTCTTCAAGGGGTGCCTAGATGGCTCAGTCGGTTAAGCATCCAACTTTGGCTCAGGTCATGATCTCACGGTTTATGGGTTTGAGCCCCATGTTGGGCTCTGTGCTGACAGCTCAGAGCCAGCTTCGGATTCTGTGTTCCCCCCTCTCTCTCTGCCCCTCCCTTGCTCGCAGTCTCTCTCTCTCAAAAATAAATAAACATTTAAAAAAATTAAAAAATAATAAACAAGCTCTTCAAAATCAGTGAGGTCCTTATTAACATTGTCAGCATTAGAACACAACTGATTTTCAAACTATTACGTCTGACACTTACAAAATTCTCCCAAAAATCAGCACCATTTACAAGAATGGTTTCAGTTAATATCCATAATATTTCATCTTTTCTGCCAGGACTAAACTGCTTCATAGTGTTTCCAATTTAATTTGCCTGCTGCATAAATTGTGCCTTATCTTTTAATTAATGCTCAAAATGTTTACTGTCTCATTAATCAAAACATGTCAAACCACATGTTATTAACTAATGAAAGAAAGTCGCAATTGCCCTCAAATAGGTGTCCTAGACACTTGGAGTTTCCTTTAAATGAAAGCTTTGTGAGTGTAAATGCAGTGTCTCTCATTATAGCTTTATGCTTCTTTTCAAATGCCAACATGAGACTCTCGTTTAGCTTGTAATACTTCCAGGGACAAATATGGTTCCAAATATGTATTCAAATTGAATTCTTGGGAAATTTGTGTAAGACACTTCTCTTTCATTCATGTATTCATTCAGTGACTGTGTGTGTGTGTGTGTGTGTGTGTGTGTGTGTGTCTGTCTGTCTGTGTACAGAGAGAGACAGGGATGGGGGGAGGCAGAGGACATCCATTGCAAAAGAGAACAAATAAAAACTTTTTCCCATGACTTTTATGTGCTAGAGACTCAGACATCAATAATGAAATAAATATACAATATAATTCATACATTGTCGATTATTTTGAAAATAGTTAAATACGATAAGGACCTCAAGAAAAACTGGATGGAAAGCAGCTATATTAGATAAGGCAAAGAGCAGAACATCAAGAGGGGTAGGTCATGTGAAAATCTGGAGGAAGAGGTGTTCTAGGCAGAGGGTATAGTAAACCAGCAACTCCTATTTATGGTAAGAAAAATCCAGTTTTCGTACTTATGATGGGAAAAATCCGTTTCTGCTACAGGGAAAGATTTGGGGACAACGGTAGAAAGTAAGTTTGAAAGGATAAATAGGGACACGTATAAGTTCTCGTAAGATGTGGTAAGAACTCTGGGCTTTACTCTAAGTGGGATAGGAGAGCGTACCAGGGAGAGAGTTCCAGGAAAGGAGAGTGATGTGATCTTATTTATCTTTACAAAAGAGCACTGTGGCTGTGAGGGGAATGCACTGCAGAGGAAGGTTCACAGATGGACTCAAACCGATCAGAAATTCGTGCCTTTTCCCAAGCTCAGTGTGGCTTGGACAGTGCCAGTGAGAGTGTTGAAAAAAATCGGTCAGACTTGGGTGCGTTTTGAAGGGAACCTCAACAGGATATGGTGACGGACTGCACGTGGGCTCTGGGGGGAAAGAAATCCAGAAAGGGCCTTCTAGATTTCAGGCAGGAGACACTGGAGGAACAGTGCCGCTTACTGGGCTGGGGACAGAGCTGTCGGGGGAGGGGAGGACCCGGGCACTCTGCTTACGATGATTACACATCCACGGAAAATGCTGCGGCTTGCGGCTGGGGCTTAAGTCAGACTCGTGGATGTTATTTCGCAGATGCGCAATGGTTTCGGTAGTTTTTTGGTGTCACTTTTGTTGTGTTTTGTTTTGCTTTGCTGGACAGAAGAGACCTAGTGTTGTTTTTTCTTCTTCTTCTTCTTCTTCTTCCAGAAGAAGGCAGGTCACTTCTGCTATCTAGCTTCTTCCTAGGGACAAAAAGAAACCAAAAACAAACCTGTCACAGAATACATTTTTATTCAATTGTACGGGAACAGAAGAAACGGGAAGATCACGAATCATGTGTGTAAATTTAGGAAGGGCCTGTGAAGAATTACATTTTCTCTTTGAAGAGCGATTCTCCTGTTTAGCACTGATACAGATTTAATGACGTCTCTTCAAACACAGACCAGAGTTCGCCGTGGTGAAGATTGAGAATAAGGGTCCCAGACGCCAGGTGGTAAAGCACAGGAAGGTCCCCGCGTGTCTGTCTGGACAGGAACACGCCATGGAGCCCGTATTGCCTGCCTGAGTCACCTTCCTCCTGTTGTGCCGTTTTCCGTGGGCCCCGTGCTGGGAACCGCACCCCACCCGCCAGCCTGGGTGTGAACGTGGGAGAGACGTTCCAAGGCTGACCATCGCCTTGGAAACTCCAAGCTGGCTGTGACCCAGTGCAAGGATGATGCTTGTGGGCAGCACAGGTCGCCAGCCTGGCTCTGGCGTCTGACCCACATTTCAGACTTCCAGCCTCTTCCCCCCACCCCGGCAGATGCTTCTGTCTGGGCTTCGACTTTCTCTTTTCTGCCACCTCTCACCTTTCCTTTGTGGCTCTGGGATTTCCCCGGGGTGAGGGACAGCAGCAGCGGCAGACCTAGAAGTGGGGGAGGGGGGGGGTGAGCGAATGCCCTGGGGACAGCCCCTCCCCGCAGAGGCCTGGGGAGACTCCCCATCCTCCCCCAAGGGGACGATGATGCTGAGGCCTGCTGTGCGCTCCTCACGACGTCCCCTTCACCCCAAATGCTCCCTCATCCTGCCTGTTTCTCCTTCTCCATTGCATTCTCCTCCGTCCTCCCCTTCTGTTCCCAAGGCGCAGGTCCCAAAGAAATCTCATACATACCAGTGTGTGAGCAAGACTCTACTGCCGGAAAGTCCCCAACACATCTGTCTGTCTGTCTGTCTGTCTCATACATGCATACCCACACACACACCCCTCACACATAGCCGTACCCCTAAAAGAAACATTCATTAAATGATTCTTTCCCTAGTTAATGATGCCCCCTGATACTTTCTGTTCTCTGTGAACCCCTTCTAAAACATCTAAACTAGTCTGTTCTGTTTCATATTTTAAAGATGCTGAAACACACGAAGTTTATTCTGCTACATGCTATTGAATCATCACCTTTCATTTGAAAAAAAGTCTAAATGCTACCAAACCAACCTATCGACTCGGTTACTTGTATGAAAATAATCAGTTGGTTCCATGACAGTTAGGCTTTTTTTTTTTTTTTTTTAAAGGTAAACACCCTGTCTTTTCCTTTCCATCACCAGTGCCTTGCACCAAGGAAACGGTCATTGAGCACTTACTGTGTTCTGGCGCTTTACGTAGTCCGACCTAACCCTCCCCCAAGGTTTTGGTGTGCACACGGCTTCCACACTCCTCCTCCTTGTTGCGCGGATTGCGCACAGAGAGGGAAGACACTTGTCCACCATCAGCTCATGGCTGGGTGTGAAATGAGCTGGCTGTCATTCTCATTCCGTAGCACATCCTGGTGACAGAATATTCTGACCAGACATATCTACCCCTAGGCTAGATGCAATTTAAGTAATTAAGAATGATTGAGGGGCTCCTGGGTGGCTCAGTTGGTTAAGTGTCTGACTGCAGCTCAGGTCAGGATCTCACAGTTGGGGACTTCGAGCCCCATGTCGGGCTCTGTGCTGACAGCTCAGAGCCTGGAGCCTGCTTCGGGTCTTGTGCTCTGTGTCTCTCTCTGTCTTGTGCTCTCTGTCTCTCTCTCAAAAATAAATAAATAAACATTAAAAATATTTTTTTTTAAATTTTTTTTTTCAACGTTTATTCATTTTTGGGACAGAGAGAGACAGAGCATGAACGGGGGAGGGGCAGAGAGAGAGGGAGACACAGAATCGGAAACAGGCTCCAGGCTCTGAGCCATCAGCCCAGAGCCTGACGCAGGGCTCGAACTCACGGGCCGCGAGATGGTGACCTGGCTGAAGTCGGACGCCTAACCGACTGCGCCACCCAGGCGCCCCTAAAAATATTTTTTAAACATATATATATATATATATAAAGAATGACTCCATATTTATGACTCTCTTCTGTTTTGTCCCCCTCCCTGTTTTTATATTATTTTTGTTTCCCTCCCCTTATGTTCATCTGTTTTGTCTCTTAAAGTTCTTATAGGAGTGAAGTCACGTGATAGTTGTCTTTCTCTGACTGACTCATTTCACTTAGCATAATACCCTCCAGTTCCATCCACGTAGGTGCAAATGGCAAGATTTCATTCTTTTTGATTGCCAAGTAATACTCCATTGGAGAACAAACTGAGGGTTGCTGGAGGGGTTGTGGTCGGGGGGGGGGTGGACCATATGGGTAAGAGGCATTAAGGAATCTACTCCTGAAGTCATTGTTTCACTATATGCTAACTAATTTGTATGTAAATTTTTTTAAATAAAAAATAAAATTAAAAAAAAAAGAATGACTGTGTATGAGGCCTGATTTTTCTAGCAATCACCAGATTAAGCTGGGAGCAGTGATTTCTAGAACCGCCCTTTTCTTTGCAGTTCCGGGTTAGAGCTGACCAAACAGCAACTTTTCCAAAAGATTTGGAAAGTAGAATTCAAACAGAAATCATTGTTCTCTGAAAGTTGTCATGCTTAGATTGCATGGCTGTGGGTTCCAGATTGTTCTCACTCATTCAAACTCCCAGCTCCCTCACCCCCACGCAGCTCCATGGGGGTGGCCTGGCGTGCTTGCCTTCTTGACTGGCTAGGGTGCCTCTCTTAATTCAGCCCCTCCTTTGAGATGTTCCCTTCTCCGGCTCTTCCTGTAATTGAATAGGACCTAATTGCTGTAATAAATCTTCTATCCTATTATTCAAAGTGGTTATGCTTCTCTGATTTAACTCTGAGTAATACACCTGTCAATGTATATTTATCCAAGAAAAAGTGAAGGCCTTAATCTTGTCCTCAAAGAAAATATTTTTCATTTGGGAAATATATTTATAAAGTGAAGTAATCATTTGGGGAAAAAAAATCAAAATGCAGGAAAATACATTTCAGTTGTCTGTCCCGGCTGTCATGTGGGGAGCGTATCAGATGTGTATCACGTTCCGTGAATATTTCTGCATAAGTGCGTTTAAGCACTTCTGTTGCTCAGCGGGAAAAGAAAAGTTCACGATGAATGAGACATGACTCTCTAATACTGTTACTGAAAAGCTCCAAAGTTTTCGTCACCGGGAAGCTTAAAATCCAAGACTCTTGTGAGAGCCGGTGGTGGTGTTGTGCGGTGACAGGCTGTAGCTACACAGGCGTGAGCACAGCATAATGTATCCAGTGGTACAATCGCAGCGTTTTACAGCTGAAACTCACGGGACATCGTGTGTCAACCATGTTCAAATAAAAACAAAAGAAAAAGAAATGATGCTCAACTTGCCTAAGAAAAAATCAAGTCAGTAAATGGGTGCTATACATCATCACTTAGGTTTATACGTATCTACTATAGGCAGGACTTTGTCGAGAGCTATTTTACAATACTATTTAGAGCAATGTAACACCTTGTTTGAAATGATATACGTTAAAAATAATAAAACCAAATAGATCACCGCCTTCCTTACAGATGCAAAATAATATAAATTAAGATCACAATAGTAACTAATAATTGTGTTATACTAAGCATGAATAGATACACGCCAGTGCTAAGTATATATACATATGTATACGTGTTTATATATATGTTACATATTTATACATTTGTATGTATCTATTATGTTAAATATTTATGACAGTGGAAATTATTTGGCACTCGTATTATTTTTCTGTTACTGGATATAGAGGCAGGAAGAGTATACACACCCAAACAGAGGAACAAAAATATTTCACTTAAATGGTTGTTTTCATATGTGTCAAAAGACTTTGCAAATTGCGTTCTGTGAACAGGGGAAATGTCAACAAATTGTGGCTTGTAGTTAAATACACTTGGGAAAGCTGGGTAAGCAGAGCTCAGCTGGTGTTCTTACAAGCACAGGGCTAACGCCCATTGGGGTTTCCAAGGTAGAGTAAGGGTGCGGCCCTCCCGTGATGACAGCTTTTCTTCCATAGTTGTGTTCCACCAAATGTGGCTTCATTCATCTTGGAATAAAAAGCAAGTAATTTGCCCTCTGCTATCAGTTCTCTCCACTGCCAACCCAAGAAAGATATTACCATATGCTGCAAATAACTAAAATTATATATTCTTATCTTTTGCAATTGTGAAAATAGCTTCCCTTCTGCAGTTGGTTTTTGGTTTTGACCTAAAAACAATGGTTTGGCAATCAAAAAAAAAAAAAAAAAAAGGGCGGGGGGGAATCTTGCCATTTGGAACAACATGGATGGAACTAGAGTGTATTATGCTAAGCGAAGTAAGTCAGTCAGTGGAAGATAAATATCATATGGTATCACTCATGTGAAATTTAAGAAACCCAACAGATGAAAACTAGGAAAAGGGAGGAAAAAATAATATAAAAATAGGGAGGGAGACAAACCGTAAGAGACTCTTAAATACAGAGAACAAACTGAGGGTTGTTGGAGGGGAGGTGGGAGGGGTGGGGGCGCTGGGCTAAATGGGTGATGGGCATTAATAAGGAAGGCATTTGTTGAGTTGAGCACTGGGTGTTGTATAAAAGTGATGAGTCACCAAATTCTACTCCCGAAACCATTATCACACCAAATGGTAATTAACTTGGATTTAAGTAAAATTTTAAAAATCATTAAAAAATAATAAACTAAAAATAAAGATAAATTCCCTTAAAAAAATAAAAGTGATGGTTTGGGCACAGTGTGGGAAGGCTCTGATGGTGTCTTCTGAATGTTTGGGTCATGAAAATGAAACCCTAGACTGAAGTCGAGGAGCTCACCCAAGTCAGTAAGAGCCTCAAGACCAGCTCGCTTCTGCAGAATAGGACAGGGTGGTCACCTTGGCCCCATCATCCTCTGTGTTCACACAACATTCACAACAGTGCCCTGCCTTCTGGGGCCGCAGGATATTCTGCATGTCCCTCGTCCCCGCCTGTGCGTTATAGCCAGCTGAGGACATTGAGGGCACAGTGACACGCAGCCTCTCCTTTCCAGGACAGAATCTTAAAATTGCCGACCAGCGAGCGTTCCCCTTACGTATGCCATTCAGTTTTACTGAAGCACATCCAAGTGATCTAGTGACATGGTACCATTGATTTCCAGACACGGGTAGTCCTTGCTTGACAGGAGCGTGAATCACCTTTCCCTAAACCAGTATTCATGTTAACCTTTCTAACCCAAGACAAGGGCTGTGCTTGAACCTGGCAGAGAGTGCCCCCCCCCCCCCGGCACCAGGCTGTTTAATTTTCAACGGGGGGAAAGAAATCACAGGCAGAGCTCATTTTGCAGCATTAAATCTTTTCCCATTTTCTCTGAGCTTTGATAGACTTTGTGCTCACTCTTGAAAAATATAAATGCCTCCTCATATGAACAGGCGTCAGGACGTGTGTGTGTCCTGTAAAATAAACAGACCTGCCTTTCCCACTTCTCATCTTCCTAATAAAACAGAGAGCAACTACCCCTTTGATAACCTCTTCCTGGAAGTCATTGTCATGCAAAGTATCTTTTCCTATACTTCCTAAGGTGCATTTGCAAGTTAACAGATGGATGTGGGGTTAGTAACGAAGGCATCTACCCTGTTTGCACAGGATGCTCTCTCTTCTCTATGATTTTATATTTAGTTGCAACTCTACTGAGCTTTTCATTTGCCTGGAAAGCTGGTGAATTCGATTCCATAAATCTTCATCAAGCTAAAATTGTCCGAAAATGTAATTAAAGCAGTCTGAAAATGGCTGCCTCCAAAAGACGTCTTTGTATAACGGGAACAGTAGTAAGTGGTCTATTCTCTGGTCTCAAACGTTCCCCCAAAGATAAATTATAATATTTTGTGGAAGCCATCTTTTAATTACAGGGCCATCGTTAATCACCTAGCAAACAATAGCTACTGACAACTTAATAAAAATGCCTAATAGAAATTATTAAATCACTTGTATGCTCCTTTTTTTTAATGTGAACCCTGGTAGTTTTCCAAGACAGCTGAATGTCCATGAAAAAAAAAATCTTAATGTTTCAAATTCTTGTAACTCTATTAATTGTGACCCTCTTACCAGTGATCCAATTACACGCACATTACCAGGACCAGCACCCCTTCTCTGGACTCGAAGGCAGCTGGGTTTTTTACAGCGTCTGCCACTAAAACCTGTTTCTCTCCTACTGTCACGTGGGCTTTTTCTTTTCCTCCGGAAAATCTTGCCCACCCAGTCCCCAGCACACGAAAGGACGATAACATGTGTCCTATAGAATATCTGTGCATTTAGTCCTCTACTCTGAAAATTGTTGGCATTTCTGTCTCCTTAAGTAAAATTTGAGTCGACTGACTGCAACTTTGTTACTTGACTATCTTTATATTTGCTCAGGGTGATTTGAGGGCGGGGAGTTAGGTCCCGCAGTGTAAAGTCACTTCCTGAGGGGCTGGGACTCCATCAGTCCCAGGAGAAGGCAACCAGGCTCTGGTGACGGAGCCCCTGTCAGAACTGCGTGGCCACCTGGGCCCACAGGCCACCCGGGCCACCACTTCTCTGGTCAGTGGTGATCGGTGTGGGCAGTCACACATCAGTGCCCGTCCCGTCCCTGTGTCCTGACTCCACAGGGACAGGACCGCTGGGGCGCACCTGCCCTGTGAGTCTCCTGAACGAGTGTCCTCTGTTACGATAACCTGTAACTGTGATGATAAAGCTTTCAGTGAGTGAATTGAACCTGAGGGCCGTTTTGTGAACTTGCCAGACTTGAATGAACCACGGTGGTCTCCTGTGGATGCTTCTCTGACTCTCCAGCTGGCTCACTCCTCAGTAGAGGACTGCACGTTTCACTCTGTCGTGGCACGCCTTCTCTCTCAGGGGGTCGGCGGGTAGATTACTCTCCCCACTTACTGGTCGGTTGCCTGACCTGCCACACTTACTGATTAAGGGACCGACAGACGGGAAGTGTGTGGGGCTGTGCTGTCTGCTGAGGACAGAAGGTGGAACAGACAGACGAAAGAGGCTACTTAGTTGTTTTTCATAAACAGTTTAAGAAAAAAATTCAGGGCGTATGTAATGCAGAGCCTCTGAAATTGCATGAGAATGCATGTTTTCTTCAGCACTGAACAGAAGAAATGATTTGGATTCAAACCACTTCCCTTCTGTTTGGAAAGCATGAGTTAGAGACTTGTAGGGACGTGCCCCCCAGGAAGCGCTGGTCCACGGGGATTTAGACAAAGCACACAAATGATTCCATATTCCAGGTTCAGAACTATAAGCTCCTAGTTCATCAACCAATGAAGAGTGCATAAAAGGGAATGAAAATGCCCAATAAAGAGGATGTAAGAAATTTCCTTCGATATTTATGAAGAAAGGGATAACAAAGATAGAATTAGTACTGAAAAGTGGAGGGAAACCTCTCTGGGAAAAAAATCAGTAAAATAAACCTTTAAATCTAGAACAAAGAAACCCCCAAATAGTCTCCCTTATTCAGTTTACTCTGGTGGATGCCTTTGCCAAGGACGTACGAGTATCTCCTGATCACTTAGATGTCTTGTCCTCATGTAGATACAGCGTCAGACTGTGTAAAACATCCTGGATGCTTCTGAGAGTTATAAAGACGTAATCGGTTCCCAGTGAGACCCAATCTGTCCCTGTGTAGCCGACGTGGTCTAATTGTTGACAAGCCACCCTTTCAGGGGCAGCTCTTGTCCTGGGAGTGAGATGGAGAGCCGTGTCCTTCCCGACGTGCTGTGTACATTCTGTGCTGGAGGTGTGTTCCCCACTTTCCGCGGATTTTAACTAGACCCACACTCAGAGTCTGTAAGCTCTCTCCTTTTACTTCCTCCTAGCAAATATAAAATAAACCTGAAAAGAAATGAGCTCATTATGCAGGTCCCTCGGAAATGAAAAGAACAGCAATACTGCTCAGGCAGAAGCTGCTTTTATAGCTCACAGCATTTTTTTCTTTTTTACTGTTTCTCTCGATTTCCTCTGGAGTCCTCATGTATGAATTTGCCCAAATTCTCCAGTCGAAGTCAGCTCGCTGTTAAACTTGTAAAAGCTCTGATTGCACCTGTGAAAATTGTCCCCGGAAGCGAGGATTATATGCTTGGCGTTGACATCCTAACTACTTTCTTTTAGGAGACTTACCTTGAGTTTTTGCAACTCACCAGCTAAACACTAAGGGCTCCTACAGAGGCTGTTCTCCTGGAAAAACTAACAATAATTGTATCCTTGAAAAATGACTCTTTCCTGATTGTGTGTGTGTAAGTAGGGAAGGAAATGTGGAGTTCACGTTAGATTATATTTGCCTAAAAACTCATTGAACCGTATCCTTATTGTGTTTAAGCAATTCCTAAAGTTAAAAGCAGGAACTTTTTTTTCAAATTAATTTATTTCTTTTTAGAGAAAGAGAGAGATAATGAGGGAGGGGCAGAGAGAGAGAGGGAGATAGAGAATCCCAAGCAGTAGGGCCCCAAGCAGGGCTCAAACTCACGGACCACGAGATCATGACCTCAGCTGAAATGAAAGGTTGGATGCTTAACCGACCAAGCCACCCAGGTGCCCCAAAAGCAGGAACTTTTGATAGAGTGTATTAATTGTTTATTTTCCCAGATTTATTGAGGTACAATTGACAGTTACAATTGGAAGATTTTTAAAGTGTATGCCATGATGATTTGATATGCATACACATTGTGGAAAGGCTTCCTACCATCAAGATGGTTCATTCTTTTGGGAAAATTACATTTTGAGGGTTTTAGGGACCAAAGTATGAGGATCAGTGTAGATGATAAGGTTTTAAATAACATTAGGCCATTTGATGATAACATTCAAGAAAGAGTAATCATTTTATTTTATTGTATTCATGTTGATTTATTTATTTTGAGAGAGACAGGTCAGGGGAGGGGCAGAGAAAGAGGAAGAGAGAGAATCCCACACAGTCTCCACTCTGTCAGGGCAGAGCCCGAGGAGGGGCTTGAACTTGCGAACGGAGAGATCATGACATGAGCCAAAATCAAGAACTGGACGCTTAGCCGACTGAGCCACCCAGGCACCCCAAATAGTAATCATTTTAAAACCCAGTGTACTAGAGGTATAGTTATATCAAACGGTATTAAAAACCATTCTGTAATCATTTTATTGTCATGAAATAAAAGTCAACAGTCTTAGAGCTGATGTAGCATCAGAAAAGTAATATTCCTTGATAAATACAAATATCTACTGGTAGGAGTGATGAAGAAATTATAAATGATGTCAGATATTATCTCCAGCCCCAAGGAAAATAAAACATTATTGAGATTAGACCTAAAAGCAGTACCTAAAGCCAAGTGGTCAATAGCGGTGATAAAACCAATAGTAAGTACGTTACCGCAGCACTCACTGTGCATCAGAGTTGCATCATCTGGGATCTGAACTGTCATCCATAGTCTGGAGAAGAGTCACCTAAGGTAGAAAGAGTTAATGTTCTCAAGAGGTACAGCTGGTAGATGGCAGGCTGAGACTGAAACCAGCAGTCGGGCTCAAGACCCTGTTCGTTGTCTGAAATTACAAGACAGTGAAATCATTGGCGATGGAGAGCTAGAACAAAATAGGAGGAAGAATGTGACTGTAACGTCAAGCAAAGTGAATTCCGAGCCTCAGTGTCACTAATTTTACCTGCGCGCCTTAAACTCACTGCACCTTAGTTCCATCATTCATAAAATTTTAACAGCTAACATTTCCTCAACGCTTACTGGCACTGTTTTAAGCAATTTATATGCACTGTCACATCTCACACTTTTAATGAGACCATGAGATAAAAGCGATTATTTCTTTCCCATTTTACAGGAAACGGAGGTCTTGAGAGATCTCATAATTTGCCTGAGGTCATATAACTGGTTGTCCCCTCACCCCAGGAGAGCGTGTGCCCATGTTATACTCTTCTAATTATACTCTTAAGCCCTGGTACAATATGGACGCTCAAAACAATAGTATCATCTTTGTTGTTATCTTGTATTGCATCATACGTGATTATATGTTTATATACAGAAATTGGGATATCAGGGTAGGGGGGCCAACTTACATGAGAGAAACGAGACATGAGTCAGCCCTACATCAACCCACAATCCATTTCACTTTGTGACGCAGCCTTTGCCTAACCTCAAGACACTCACAGTTCCACATTCACCCTGGCTACACACTGTGGCCGCCACAGCCACCTGCCTGCTCAGGGACCTCTGCAGTTAGAGAGGAAAGGGTATTGCCTGAGTTTTACTTACAAGGGATTGTGAGACAGTCATGGTGTTACTGGGGTGTATTGGTGGCTTCATCACGGTCTCCTTGAGGCTTCTCAAGGGTAGGGTGATAAGGGATATCCAGCAAATGTTGGGGGTGGAAGGACTTGGGTGATGGGAAAATGAGAAAGATAATTTTCCTCAAAAAATTTGTTTCTTTCCTGTGTCTACTGCTGGGAAGAGAAAAATAGTTTACAGAGTCTTATCATTTAAATTATTAACTGTGCAGTGTGTGTGTGTGTGTGTGTGTGTGTGTGTGTGTTGATTTAGATGTGTGTCTGATTTGTTATAGAGGAATATTTTGCCTTACTCGTGGAGACACAAACTTTCAGAGTCCCGTGTGACTCCTTTAAGAAGTGTGACTAACTGAGGTCATCATTCTTTGAGGAAGCCAGGTGACACAGAGAGGTCACAGTTACGTGCACTGGTTGACAGAAGACAAGCACCGTTAACCTCCAGACATGTGAGTGAGGAAGCCTCCAGATCATAAGACTTCCTATCTAGCGAGGCACTCTGAGCAGAGCAGTCTTCTCTGCTGACATCCAAGCATCACAGGGCAAAGTGTGGGTCCTGTCTGCATCCCTGACCCGCAGAATCTGTCAGGCACCGACATGTGGGTTCATTCATCATGTTGCAGTAGTAGCTACAGTAGATAGTCAAGCAGGGCCAGAGATGACGAGTAACCATGACTGACCCACTTGGGGAGCTCCTTACACAGTCCCGAAGTAAAAATCTCCAAGACGCAGGTTGCTTGCTGGGTGTAAATGTGGTATTTTGCAGAACGCAGCTAGTATTAATTAAATAAAAGAAAAAGAACATTCTTTGGCAATCTATAGTCCTTCTTAAATCTTTACCAGTTACAGACTACTCACATTACAACTACTCTTAGAGGAGATCAAGCAATTGAAACATTCTTTCAGTTAAAATGAAAATAAGGTGCCCATCTTTCCATATCCACTGCCTTCGAATTGTTAGGTATCGGGTTTTGAATTCAATGTGCCCGATGCATGGAACTCAGCTTCTGCTTATAAAATGCAATGAGGGGCCCCTGGGTGGCTCAGTCGGTCGGTTGAGTGGCCAACTTCAGCTCGGGTCATGGTCTCGGAGTTCATGAGTTTGAGCCCTGCATCGGGCTCTGTGCTAACAAATAGCTCAAAGCCTGGAGCCTGCTTCAGATTCTGTATCTCTCCACCCCCCCCCACCCCCGCCCACCTCCCCTGCTCATGCTCTGCCTCTGTCTCTCAAAATAAATAAATGTTAAAAAAAATTTTTTTAAATAAAATGCAGTGGGTCTCTTGAACTAAGATGTTTCTACTATCAATGACAGCTTAGCCGGGCTAACAGTGTCAAAATACTTGATTAAGCTTTTATTTGACTCTTACCTTGTCTGACCCCAGTGTTAATGAAATAATATGCTTCCACCGTTAGCTTTCGACAGATAACACACTTTCCTACTTGAAATGTGTAACTAATTTCTGTTGTTTTCAAAATTCAGAGTTCAAAATTATGTGGTTTACTTTTGGAGAAATACCGAACCTTTGCAAAATCAAAACATGTTAGTATATTTCTCCCCAAATCAGTGTAGGAAAATCCCAGTGCTCTGTATATGGATAAATTTAAGAGCTGTCTGCAACTAAAAATGAATAATTGTAACAGGAGATAAAGGTTGATTGATCCTTCTTGGTTACAATAAATCATAGTTAGTGTCCATTTAAGTTTGTTCCTAAACAGAAAGAACTGTTTCACTAAGGAGCTACGTTCAGTTGTGAAATATGGCAGGTTATTTTATTTTCCATTACCTCTTTTGGGTGGTTGAGCTTTCATGTGAAGTGTTGTCAACTTAAAGTCGGTCGGTCTCAGTATGCCCCTGACAATGCTGAAAATCTCAGGAAAGATACACAAACTCTTTGAGCCTGAATTATCTCATCCGTGCATGAGGTTAAAACTGTCATCAGTTCTCATGTAGTTTAAATAAGAATGTTTGACATTAATTACATCACATCTGGCCTTTGGGGAAGAACGTAACAACAACAAAAAACCCCAAAACACTACAATTAATTTCTTACCATGACATGTAAATCTAACCGTAGATAGAAATTCTGGGGAAGTATCATCTGGGCTGGTGGATTCCACTGGGTTCAGTGGACTCATTGTACCATGGATCCCAGCTGGAGAGGATGTGGGTTTGAAATCGATCACACACACCCCTCCCGAGGCTCCTCTGACTGGAGTTGCTTCTGCCAGAGGTGTTCACACCTGCTAATTCCTAGACAAGCAACATAAAGGCCAGCCATGACAGGAGTCCTGCGTTTGGCAAGCTAATATCCAAATCACGATTCACGGCGTTTCTCCCTGAAATATTTCATCAGCCTAAAATAATGTCCATCCAAAATAATTTGTTAAAAAATGTTTTAAAGTTTATTTTTGAGAGACAGAGAGAGACAGGTTGTGAGCATGGGAGGGGTAGAGAGAGAGGGAGACACAGAATCTGAAGCAGGCTCCCAGCTCTGAGCTGTCAGCACAGAGCCCGACATGGGGCTCGAACCCACTAACTGTGAGATCATGACCTGAGCCGAAGTTGGACGCTTAACCACCTGAGCCACCCAGGTGCTCCCAGAATAATTCATTTTAAAAGAATTGAGCACATGCTCCTCAAAAGTAAGGTCAGAATCTACTTCTCCACCACTGCCTTAAAATATCTAATTAGAAAAAATGATATACTACTTGATATATACATAATTTTAAAATATGAGTGAATCTTAGAAATCATTTTCAAAACAGGAAATACTACTTCAAGAACTGCCACTCTAAATGCTAAACATTAATAAATTCTTTGGTATTCTGACTGATATTAACTCAGATATTTATAAACTACCCTTTTTCCTTCCTAAACCCATTCTGATACCCCATATGTGGCCTCCTCAACAATCAAGTGTCCTGGCCATGTTTGAGGGTGCACTTTGATATTTATAATAGTATTTCCCCCGGTTTGAACCTGTTTTGCCATTACGTTCCAACTCCATGTGTGACTTACGTCTTCATACCTCTCGATTCATTTGTCTGTGTTCTGAGTGTATCTGAAGTGGTCATACTTTTTATCTACCTCTGAAACTGTTGCATGCTGAGCTATGAGTTTCATGCCGTCATCAATGAATTGATACCTAAATATGATTATACCGACTCCTTATCCTTGGAAGCAATAGGATTTTTATTTTCAGATAGATGGATAAAAATAGAATTAAATGAATTTGTTGTGCAGAATTGCAGGTTGGCCCATGGAAACATGATACCACTTAAAAACGGATTAAACCCACACTTTGTGGCACTCTTTATCTACCCGCTTTACTTTCTTGTTTTTAATCACATCTGGGGACCACCACACCTTCATTTATGCCTCTGTTGGTACGACACAATTAATACATATGCAATCCAGGTTTGAGCTTAGGTTCCTTGATGGATGTTGAGAGACTCATTAAAGCTCTCTGAGACCTTGGAGCCAGCCTTATGGGGTCTTACATGGTAACAATGACAGTAGTTTCTATTCATGTGGTGGCATTTTGTGAAAAACAAAACCCAAAATGTTGCAAACATGTTTCCATGATGACTTTACCTGCTTGTGAAGTAAATTCCCAGTTTGGGCCAAGCAATATGTCATTTCTGATGCTGCATTCTCTAATCCTATGATTTGTCTCTTAGCATATGTTTAGACCGTCTTTAGGTGGGGTTTTGCACCTGTTCTCGCTATCTTTGCCTTTTATGTGGAATATTAGAGGCATTTATGTTTAATACAGGTTTAATTCCATCATCTCTTTCCTCATTATACCATCATGTTACTGTTACCGTTTCCTCTTGCTTTTCCTATCTTTTTAGGATCAATTGAATATTTTAATATCCTATTTTAGTTCCTCTGTTGGCTTATTGTATATATTTTTATGGTGCCCTTATGATTTAAAATACACATCTTTAGGGGCACCTGGGTGGCTCAGTTGGTTAAGCATTCAACTTTTGATTTTGGCTCAGGTCATGATCTCACAGTCTGTGAGATTGAGCCCTGAGTCAGGCTCTGTGCTGAAAGCATGGAACCTGCTAGGGATTCTCTGTCTCCCTCCCTCTCTGCCCCTGTCTCACACACACTATCTCACCCTCTCTCTCTTTCACAGTAAATTAAGTCAACCCATCCATCAATCAGTCAATAATGCACATCTTTATCTTACGGTAATCTTCATTAAAAAAAAAATTTATAAGACCTCCCAAATCCCACAAAATAAAAAGGACTTCAAAAATAGTGTCGTTCTATTTTCCTTTCCTCATACTTTGGGTATTTTGTCATAGATTTGACTTACGCATGTTACCAAACTCAAATTATCAAGTATATTTAAAAGAAATTAAAAACAAACAATGTATTTTACACTTACACTTATATTTACTACATCTGATTCTATCTATTCTTCTTTATAGATCAGACTTTATGTCATTTTCTATAGTCTGTAAAACTTCTGTTCATATTCTTTGTAAGTGAAAACCGCTGCTGATACATTTTCTCAGCTTTTGATTGAAAACCGTGCTTATTTAGCCTTCGTTGTTGAAGATTTTAAAAACAGACACAACCTTCTAGGTTTCCATCCTTCCCTAGCTCTTTAAACAAATCATTCTAGTGCTTTCTGACTCCCACACTTTTTGATGGCTCTCAGATCATTCTCATCTATATTCCTTTCCACGTAAGACATGTTATGTCGTTTCTTCAGTCTGCTTTTACGTTTTTTTCCGTTGTTGTTGTTGTTGTTGTTGTTGTTGTTGTTGTTGTTAAGATTTTATTCTTTCAACGTTTATTTATTTTTGGGACAGAGAGAGACAGAGCATGAACGGGGGAGGGGCAGAGAGAGAGGGAGACACAGAATCGGAAACAGGCTCCAGGCTCTGAGCCATCAGCCCAGAGCCTGACGCGGGGCTCGAACTCACGGACCGCGAGATCGTGACCTGGCTGAAGTCGGACGCTTAACCGACTGCGCCACCCAGGCGCCCCAAGATTTTATTCTTAAGTAACCTCTACACCCAACGTGGGGCTCAAACGACCCTGTGACCAAGAGTCACCTGCTCCACTGGCGGAACCAGCCAGGTGCCACATTCATCCTTGGTGTCTAACGATTTAATTTTGAGTTACTTTGGTGTAGTTTTCTTTTTGTTTATCTTGCTTTAATTTCATTACATTTCTTGTAAATTGGGGTTTTAGAGTTTTCCTCACATTTGGATTTTAGTCACTTTTTTCCTTCCAATGTTACTTCTCCTCCTTAATCTCTGTCTTGTTCTTTTTCTGTCACTACATTTATATGCATGTTAAACCACTTGATATTATCTCATGGGTCACTTCCGATATTTGATCATATCTGAATTGATCTATCATTTTCTTTTTATGCTTCTCAGGATCTTTTCCGCTGTCCCCATTGTCTGCAATAGAAAAGCCTCAATCAAGTGTAAGGTAATATTGTGAAGAGCTTGAACAGAACATTTACAAAATAGTGAATGTACTAGAAATGTAATGAACAAGAAATGGCACGAATTAAAAGTCAGGTGTAGGAATATCAATTCCTAGAAGGGAGAAAACGGGAAAAAGAGAAATGGAACGAGTCTGAGCCTCAGGAAAATAGAAACAAGAGTAATTCCTTAAGGCTGGATGAAAGATAGACGGTTATTCCCCTGAAGCTTTTCTCGGGTACAAAACATATCCTCTGTTCCTTTATGCTGTTTTATAGACAAGTTGCAAGCATCCAAATTATGTTATTATTATTCAGATTGTCAATATTTATAAAGTCCTTTGTTTTCCAAAATAAGCTGATGTGTCTTCAGTCTTCCTATGAAATGTCACACATTCTTACTTTTACCTTTTCTAAAATTCATCCTTAAAGTACTGGTGAGGCTTCCTCAATACATCCAGCAAATGCCTAGCAGACCCTTCGGCTCTCTCTTCCCTGGAAAACACCTTGCTAGAGTTTTCTGTGGCGATCATTTGGAAACTCATGGTCTCCCGCACTCCACTGCTCTCAGCTGTTAGTATCCACCCTTCATAACCCCCCCTCCGTCTTCACTCTTGTCTGGAAGCACTTGACATGACAGCAGCTTGTATTTCCTGTTCTTCTCTCTCAAATTCCAAGGCTTCTTACATTTCTGTCTTTGCCGTCAACTTTCTTTTTGTTCTGGAATCTTCCATGTATGTCTACTTTGCAAACTATGTTTTAAAATAAAAAGTTTTCAGACACCTGGGTGGCTCAGTTGGTTAAGCATCCGGCTTCGGCTCAGGTCATGATCTCACGGTTCACCAGTTTGAGCCCCGGGTTGGGCTCTGTGCCGACAGCTGGGAGCCTAGAGCCTGCTTCGGATTCGGTGTCTCCCTCTCTCTCTGCTCTTCCCACATTCACTCTCTGTCTGTCTGTCTCTCTCTCAAAACAAAAAAAGAATAAACATTAAACAAATTGTTAAAATAAAAAAGCATATATACATAAGGTGTACAACATGAAGATCTGACATATGTATACATAGTGAAAAGTATTACTACGACCAAGCTAATGAGCATATTATCTCCTTGCATGGGTGCCGTGTGTGTGTGTGTGTGTGTGTGTGTGTGTGTGTGTGTGTGTGGAGAGTACCTGTAATCTACTTTTTTCGCAAATTTCCCGTGTTCAATGCAGTATTATTAACGGTAGTCACTAAGCTGTACGTTAGATCTGTAAACTTATTCATCTTACCTCATTGTGCCTTTGTGCCCCTGGACCAACACCTCCTTACCCCATCCCCAGCCCTGGACCCCTCTGCTCTCCCCAGCCCCCAGACCCCTCTGCTCTCCCCAGCCCCTGGACTCCTCTACTCTCTGATATAACAACAGAGTACGACTTTCAGATTCGACATATAAGTGAGATCCTGTAGTATTTTTCTTTCCCTGTCTGACTTATTTCACTTAGTATAATGTTCTCCAGATTCATACCTTGCAATGGCACGTTTCCTTTTCTCAAGGTTGAATAATGTTCCATTATACGTACAGACTACATACCACATTTTGTTTATCCATTCCTACGTCGATAGGCACTTAAGTTGTTTCCATATTTGACTGTTGTGAATAATGCTGCAATGAACAGGGGAATGTAGATATCTCTTCAAGATACTGACTTCATTGCCTTTGGGTATATACCCTGAAGAAGGATTGCTGGATCATATAGTAGTTCTATTTTTAGTTTTTTGAGGGAACTTTGTACTGTTTTTCATAGTGGCTCTACCAGTTTACATTCCCACCAAAAGTGGGCAAAAATTCCCTTTCCTCCACATCCCTGCCAACATTCACGATCTCTTAACATCTTGATGATAGCCCTGCTAACAAGTGTGAGATGCTCCTTCATTGTGGTTTCGATTTGCATTTCCCTGATGATTAATGACAGGGAGGAACTTTCTCTACCCCTCTTGGACACTCATATGTTGTCTTTGGAAAAGTGTTCATTCAAGTCATTTGCTCACTCTGTGATCGGGTTGGTTGTTTCTTTGTTGTTGAACTGTATGGGTTCCTTATATATTTTTTCTCAATCTGTGGTTTGCCCTTTTATTTTGTTTGTTGTTTCCTTTGCTGTGAAAATGGTTTTCACTTTGATGTTGTCCTACTTGTTTGTTTGCTTGTTTGCCAGAGTTCTTGGTGTCCTCTATTCACACCAAAAACAAAACCAAGGAAATCTCCAAGGCAACATCCGGAAGCTTTTCCCCTATGTTTTCCTCTAGGAGTTCTGGTTTCAGGGCTTAAATTTAAGGCTTTAATTCATTTTCGGTTGCTTTTTCTGCATGTTGTTAGGTAAGGGTCCAGTTTCATTCTTTTGCATGTGGATATTTTGCCCACTGGACCGGGAAGACCCCGGGCCCTGGGATGTCCTCCAGCCTGTCCCAAAGATGTCACTGAAGGCTCTTGGTGTTGTCATGAGAAAGAGTTCAAGGACAGACCCAATACAGCAAGCAAATGACAGAAGCAGGAAAGTTTATAAAAGTGAAAGTACACTCTTGAGGTGTGAGAGCAAGAGAGAGATAAGAGAGAGAGATGCACACCCTGGGATTAGGGTTTCTGTCTTGTATGGGCTGTTGTTAACTAGGGGGCAGATTATTCATTACTTGAGGCATGATTTCTTGGAAGCAGGGTTTCCTGCTTTTTTTTTCTTCCTTATTTGGATCTAGGTTCCTGTCATGGCACCTGCCGTCTTGGGTATGTCTGGTTTGATCCTGCTTCTTGTGGCTTTTTGGGGAACGCTGCCAGCTCAGGCCTCTGACCTTCCCGATAGCTACCCATGACCTCCTCTTTTCTGGCCTCCAGGTATCCTGTTAGAGCCTAGCTAGCTGCTTCTCACAGATACCCAGGGAAGAATATAATTCCAAATCAGGAAATATTATGCCTCCAACTCCATTCTTGTTTCTCAACATTACTTTGGCCATGTGGAGTCTTGTGTGGGTCCATACAAATTTCAGTATTAATTTTTCTATTTCTGTGAAAAATGCCATTGGATTTTTGATAGGGATTGCATCGCATCAGTCTGTGTACTGCTTTAGGTGGTATGAATATTTTAACAATATTAATTCTTCCAGTCCATGACCAGGGGATAGTTTTTCATTTATTTGTATCTTCTTTCATTTTTATTATCAACTTTCAACCTTCTCCTTTTCATTTTGTAGCCAATGTCCTTATTCAATTCTCTTTTATAAAGAGAAGTTATCCCAAAGTTGTATTTAACGCTGTTGTATAAATGCAAACTAAATACCCTCAGCCAAGAAGAGGGTAGAAAAGGAAAATCGAACAAATAAAACACTTTGTCACGTACACATAACACTCTACCAAGTGGATATTTTCATGGAATGTGAAGTAATTCTCATAACTCTTTCTTTTGCACAATTCTTTTCTATTCGTGTTTCTCTCTCATTCTAAGTACTTCACCATACCGAGTTATAATCTACTTCTAACTCTGACATAGCAACTGAACATCATTTAACAACTTTATTTGCTGCTCAGTTGAAAAAAGTTTCATTGGACCAGTGCTGGAAGGAGATGGGGGTGGGGGGAGCGGGGAAATACTGGCTCTGAATGATTAAGAATGTTGCCTTGCAAATGAGTAATTCTAAGGGATTAAAAAAAATAAATTTGGCATACACAGTTCTGTCAATTATTGCCTTTACAAAATAAATTTAGAACATGCTTCCCAACTATATAAAGCAGGTTCTCTTATAGCTTTCTCACAAGATCAATCACTACATCAGACTCTTTGCAACAACTGGATTTATTCTCTCTTGCCCCTCACTTTTACACAAAAATAAGTGTTTCCTGCAGATACCCACGTGATTCCACAGGGATGCCGTGGTCTGCCTGTCTGGGCTTGTTGTCCAGGATCTGGGGCATACCCTTTCAAAAGGGGCTCTTATTTGTAGGCACATTATAAGCTTTGGAAAACTTAAGCCGTAATTTGCATTTCTTTTGGAAATTATTCATAGAATCAATTGATATTCTTAAATGTTCATTTATGTTGAGGGGGGAAGGGCAGAAAGAGAGGGAGAGAGAGAGAATCCCAAGCAGGCCCCACGTTCAGCGGGGAGCCTGACAGGAAGGTCTGTCTCAAGACCATGAGATTATGACCTGAACCAAAATCAAGAGTGTGAGGCTTAACCGACTGAGCCACCCAGGCACCCCTGAATCAGTTGGTAGTTTTCATCAGGAGCTATTATCTGTTGGGCCTTTCTTTTGTGCTTAAGACATTATATAGTTCAATAGATGAGTAAATGCTTATTGAATGAATCACCTATTAATTCCTTCATCCCTACATTGAAAACCAATTATGGTATGCAATACCATATGGATAGTTTATTTGAAAGAGAAAGAACATGTTAATAAACACCCTTTGTTTCTTGAAGGGCCAGAGAGAGATTGTGTATAGTTAGCATATTGGGTCCTGGTCGGAGTCAGCAACTATTTTCTGAGATCATCCACAGTTACCTACCTCTAGAACATACCTGCAAACTTTCCGAATGAAATCAAGCTCCCAGTGATAAGGTAGAAAATAAACATTAAAATGCAATAAAATATTTATATCACTATTTTAATCAGTTACAGGATGGCCAAAATTTAATTGTTCTTGAAACATCGCCTTTTTAAAAATTTGGGACATCAGGCAGCTCCATCAGAATATTTAAAATAAGTTGTAAAGACCAAAACAAAGAGTATTTGACGCCAAGAATAGGGGACCCTTTATAGTACTTTAGTATAATTTACAATTCCTGTACCACAGCTATTTTTTTTAATTGATACATGATTTCCAGGCAAATATTTAATTAGAGTAGAAATATAACTATTTAAAAACTCAGGAATTATTTGAATGAGTCATATAGCCCTCAGGCAGTTGATAACACATAGCAAACTAGTGGGGAAAAATGTTTTTCCAGGACGACACGTTTAGATCGAACTCCAATAATGAAGTTGCTCTCTCCCACAGGTGCCTATGTCTGTGGTGCGTTTAGGACAGTCAGACATCCTCTCTCCAGAAGTAATTTAAACTAAAAGTCTGCCATGAGGCAGCCAACCTTCCTAGTCTAACAGACTGAAACATTTGTTGAAGCTATGCAAAAAGTGGAGTGACCATATCAGATTCAGTGGCTGGTGTCGGGTGCAACATTGTTACTTAAATCACAAAATAAACCTTATCTCCTCTACGGGTTCTCAGCTTCGTTCTGAAATATACAAATTCCCTTTTCGTATAAGGGAATTTAAGCGGCAGCGAGAATTTTACCTGTACTAAGCTCTTTCTCTATAACTGAAGGGAGACTGATTTTCAGATACTCTAACGGAAGCTTAGGTTAAAGGTGAAACACCCGGTTAGCTAAATTTGATTGAGGCGATCTTAGACTTTGATTCTCTATCACAAGAATATGATCATATTTTGTATGCTTTGAAAGATACAAGCTAAAATAAATAAGTCAAAACAAAAACCCCTCTGTGACATCCAATGGCACACAAAAAAGCACGGAGTGTTTCTGTTGCTATTGCCTGAAGATGTACTGAACCTGAGTCAACTTTTCCAGGACACAGACTGGGCCATTGTCCTGATTACAAATACTGGTACAGTGCGGTGTGCTGAGCTACCAGACCTGATCCTTTCAATATGTACATCGTCCCAGATTGGATGAAATTTTTTAATGCTATTTTTAAATCCGTTTTTTAATGCTTTTGAAATTCAAGTCAGAAATTGGGGGTGGAAGGCAGTGCTGTTATCCTGTTAGATTCTGCAGAATTGGAATGGCTTGGGATGAATTCCTGGTCTCATCCAATGCCAACTTTAACTCTGTTCTCTAAACTCATTACACTAAAATCCTACAACTTGTATGAATATGTCTTTTACCTATCTAACTTTTCATCATTTCTCTATAAAAATATATGGGATATTGAGTAAGTAGAAATTATTGTTGAAGGCCATTATCATGATATAGGAGATAGTAGAGATACAACTAGTTGTGGTTGTCGTTGTTATTGTTGTTGTTGTTGTTGTTGTTTTCCAATTTGGTTTAGATTACTAATTCTGGAAATACTCTGTTTACCAGTTCAACTTAAAAATTAAAGAAAATAAGCTGAAATACATTTTTTAAATTCAATATTAGCAAATAATTTAAATTCCTCCTCTTGCTAAGGGTCAATTTCCAAGCATATAATCTCACTTGTGGCTCTTCTAACATTTCCTGCCCAGTGAATGGTGCCCGAGGAGAATGCTGGTTCCACTTACCAGCTCCCAGGTGCAGCCCAGAGTCAAATCTGTCATTTAAGATTATTTACAAGCAGAGGCACCTGGGCCCGACTGTAACGTAATTCAAGTTTTCCTTCCAGCCCCATCCAGCTTCTCATTCAGCATCCGTGTCCCAACTTCTGGCCCATTACGCTGTCCCTCTAGGCACATGGGGCCATGAGGCCCACCATTCCCAGCCTCTCCAGACAGGTAGCCATCGCCTGGGAAACATATCTTCCTGCACTCTTTTCCAAGGAATAACTAATTACCTTAGGACAAATTTTCAGGAACACATTTTCTAAGATAAATTTTTCTTTTACCTTTCTTTAACAAGGGATTCATCAATCAGCTATGCCTTCAATGAAAGGAAATATCATCGACACGTGGGCTTGTGGTATCACAGAGTGACCTATGGGTGTTCCCGCAAATCGCATACCTCTGACAGCAACAGATTCTACCTACACTGGAGGTAGAGTGGTTCTCTGAAAGTTGTTTGAAGCCAAATCAAGCTCTGTGATTCTACTAAATGCCATTCTAGTTCATAGGGAGTCAAGTTCATGGCATACTAGTTTGTCTGATATATAGTTGATTTGTTTCTACCAAGCATTGTGCTTTTCTATGATGAAACTTTGCAGTGAAAACCGAGCAGATAGGATGCAACTTCCTAGCTTCACGGGCTAAGTTTATTTCACTTCCAGAGAAAGGACTTTTTCGTCGAAGGGGCTAATAGTGAAAACTAAATGGTCATGACGAGACCAAGTGTAGAAGTCATTCTCAGGCATTTTAAAAAAACCAAAAGAAGACAGTCAGGAAAGGAGTGTTTGATCCACTTCCCAAAGCACCAGGGCTTGTTCCAGATATTTAGAAACACAGATAACACACAGGTGCACGTGCGGTTCAGAACAGTGTGATGTCCAAATGTAACTGAATATTAAAGGGCATAATCTCGAGCAACTCCACACGAATGAGATTTGTATGTTGAGCACACCGGCGTTTACACCGGAAAAATGTGAGGCTCATAATCCAACACTTGGCGCAGGGATGGGACTTGCACGGGCGTCTGGGGCAGGACAGGAGCCAGGCAGTGGTCACTCCACAGCCACGCTACTAGCTTGACCCGTCGTCTACTGATGGAGAACGTGTGTGTACCAGCCGTACTGTGTTGTATTTCCAACTCCATTTCATTTATCTGTAATAACATTGTTCACCAGCATCAGGAGAATCTTGAGTTTGTGACAGCCGTTGTGCTAACTAATTTGCATTTATCAACGATTCTCAAATGGCCCCCTGGATACTTCCATGAATGTCACTGTGGCTCTTGATAAAATTTCATTTTCTTGGAGACATCCCAGATATTTTGCGTGAGAATATATGGGCTAAATACCAATTCTGCATTTAACACGTGTACCAGCTGATTCTTATGCATACTACACTTTGAGAACCTTGGGTACATTCCTTCATTCAATCACTACATCAACAAAATGACATGGGTTGTATTATCCCTCAGTAAGGAAACCTATGAAGAAGTAACGTAACTAAAATCAAACAATAAGCCCAAATGTATTCAGTGATTTGAATACACCAATAAAAACCATAAGTTGGGAAAGCTAGTATTTAAATCCTTAAGTGGCGTTTTTGTTTTTGTTTGTTTGACTTTGTGTGTGTGCTGCTCTATACTGTGGGTTAAATCCTAGTCCTTTTATTGCGCTACTAATACGTGATATGATATTATAGAAAGGATATTGGATTGGAGATACACAAGAGGCGCTGTGCTTTTCCGCCTGATTGGGGCACGCACTTCTTACCTCACTGAGGCAGAGCAAGGGCTGGTCCCCGTATGCGAATACACCACTGGCCTAGAAACTAGCAGGTTGGGAAGGAAGTCCCGTCATGGGAATAGGAAGGCCTGGCACTAGGTTGTGGACCTGGAGCCCAGGCACAGGAGACAAAACAGTGTTGGAGGCAACAGCTAGTTCTTTGACTCAACGTGGTAGAATATCCAGGATTTGGGCAGCTAGAGTGGCCGTTGCGTTTGTTGGCTGGAAAACAAAAAGACCCTCATCTCTAGCAGTCAACACGGGGCAAGTGGCCGTGTTAGAGATGTGTCTTTCCGGGCAATTTGAATGATGAAGGGTCAAGAGAGACACCAGCTCTAAACACAGGGAGGATTTACTAAAGTCTACAAAAGCACCGGCTTGATGGGCACTTCGGAGCCACTGTGCTGGGCGGTCTGGAACAAAGAATTTGTCAACAGTAGCCCTTTCCTGGCAAAGGCTTCAGACCAGACACTGGATTCTTTCACTCATGGCATTATGACCAGTTCACAGGCAAAGAGTAATGACAGAAGACTATGGTTATCAGGGTCTGCTGGCTGCTGACACTGACTGAGCCTCAACAGAATAGTGAATACAGTCGTATTTGACAACATCGGCTTCATAGCTTCCACCTCTGCTGCCTGCTTTGTTCCCAGTTGTAGGTAGGATGCTGCCAGTCCCTTAGGATCTGGAAGGTGAACAGCTTCTGCTAACATGCAATATCGTCTTTTTGCTAGAAAGAGATAGAATTAAATAGCGGGAAACAAATTCCATAGTCAAACCGAGTAACGTTTTGACCGTGGCATAAATTCAAATTAGATCTGGCAAAAGGTAGAAGCAGGCTTTCGCTGTTGGTGTGCCTCTCACATGAAGGTTTTGTTCGTCTGGATGTAAGTGATAGGGATTCTCTTCAGACTGAGGCAGTTCAAGCTTTGGAAACGTGGCGATGTCCCCTTTTGTAATAATTGCGTATTTTAGAACAGAAATGTGAAATACGGAAGGGATGATACCTGATCTGTGTTTCATTAAACACATTTATCAAAAACTGTGTACCTTGATTTGGTGAATTCGTGTTAATGTTTAAAGAATTACCTACTGCCTTTGCCCAAATGCATAGCAGTGATAGAAAATATACAAGCAGAGAAAATGTAAAATACAGATGTGAACAGCAACAACAAAAAGAATATCTCGCATCAAGAGTGAGAATCTGCAATGGCTTTTTTGTACTTTGAGCCCCGTTTGCCAAATGTTAAAACTTACTAGAAGCTTGTAATATCAAAACTTGTCATAAATAAACCAGTGTGCTGTTGGAAAGGTATAGACATGTAAAATAAAAAATCCAGACTCAAACATAGGGGAGGCTTTGCATATCATACAAGAGACATGCTACTGTCTCTAATCTTCACCAGTATCCAATTCTCTTTCTGTTATAGTCACAGCAAAGTCTGTTATGTCTCTGCACTTTTGATGTTGGGTAGCTCATGCCAATGGGTTACAGCCAAGGAAATATGAAGTGAAAAGTCCATGGAAAGTTCTCCAGTTCCTCTCTTCCACAGCTGCAGGAATCATGGATGGACCTCTCTGTCAATTTTTTGAGGAACATCTACCTTGGAGAGCTATGCAAAATCACAGAAGCCTTTATGTGAATGGGAAATGCAATTTTCATTGTGTGAAAGCACAAAGATTGAAGAATTATTTGGTACCACAACGTGACAGAGCCCATCAGATGCATATTATTCAAATAATCAATTTTATTTAAGGTTAATCAAATGAGATTGATTAATAAGTACATACATGCGTAAATTTATAGAGCTTTAGAGGGGGTGGGGTTGATATAGGGAAAACAAAGGTTCAACAGAACCCTGTGATGATTGTCTGGCTAAAGATTTTAAGATTAAAAGGTGATGCCTACTGTTCTGAATGGTTTGCATTAGAAAACATCTCCTTTTGTTCCCCAGGACATCCATAAAATCTCCCGTTTACAAGTGATTTGGCATGAAAACAGACAGAGCTAACCCTCCTCTGGGTGCCAAAATAATAAATATAGAAACCATGGGTGTTGAAGCAAGAGTCTATTGTTTGAAGCAGTTAAGAGGATTGAAATCCACTGGGCATTTGCGAAAGACATAGATCCTTGGATTTCCTCAGACCCCGGTAATAAGAGTTGAGGGAGAAGTTTGGAACAGTTTTTATAGATCTTGAGGGACGGTTGAATTGTAGCTGGCATTGAAGTTACTGAAATAAGGTGACTGAGAGGGAGAAGATTGGTTGTGTCCTTAAATGATTGATTCTGTAGCAACATGACGACCTGGCCAGAGACCTTGTGGTTCTGCTGGCAGGGACAGAATAAGGGCAGGAGCAAATGGAGCCACAGCATAATTTGTTTTCTCTTGCTGGATAAGCTGCCCTCTGTGTCATCCCCGGCAGCCATCCTAAACTCACCATCTGTTCAAAGTGAATATTACAGTAGGGGAGTCAGGAGTTCCTGGTAGGATATTGCTTTACCTGTTTATCTGGAAGATAATGGTATCTTAATTGTTATTGATAACCTGTGTGTCTGTCCTTACCATTCTTCTTTAGATATGTGTCTCTGGGTTATTTACATTCATATTGGTGTTTCCCAATCTGACTCTTTAATACCTGGATGGGGCATGAGAAGGTATCAGACTGATTTTTCAGGCAATAAGCTACATAACATGTCATTTCTAGTAAGTTTTTGATGGTTTTAGCTGGAAATGATCCTGAATCCAAAGAACTGCTGAAATTAAAAAAAAAAAAAATCAAGAAAGTAACTGGCAATTTTGCTTTGGGTTGAATTCCTTTAGAAAAATGAATTAATCAGTCTTAAAAGTACAATTTGTTGTGATTAAGGAAAAACACTTAGGTTATCTGGTTCTTGTCTTAATTTCAATTTGTTAAAGAAAGAAAAAGAAAGAAAGAAAGAAAAGAAAGAGAAAGAAAGAAAGAAAGAAAGAAAGAAAGAAAGAAAGAAAGAAAGAAAGAAAGAGACAGGAGGGAGGGAAAGGAAAGAGAGAGGGAAAGAAAGAAAAGAAAAAAGAAGGAAGGAAGGAAGGAAGGAAGGAAGGAAGGAAAGAAGCACACATACTTAATTATGTTAATTTATTTTTCACCTAGTCATGTGATATTTAAAGGAAACTCCCATAGGCATAAAAAGCTTTAGTCTCTATACAGCGAGCCATCAGTGTGAAATATCACTTCCTCTTTAGCTGTTTTCACTAGTGGAAAACTTACATTGTTCAATGCCTATCAATTTGGGGGGGCACACGGGCGGTTCAAGTCAATTAAGCCTACAACTCTTGATTTAGACTCCGGTCGTGTTCTCACAGTTCTTGAATTGAAGCCCCGTGTCAGACTCTGCGAGACAGTGCAGAGCCTGCTTTGGATTCTGTGTCTCCCTCTCTCTCTGCCCCTTCCCTGCTCACACGTGTGCTCACTCGCTCTCTCTCTCTCTCTCGAAATAAATAAACTTTAACAACAACAAAAAAATGCCATCAGTTTTCTTTGACTTGGAGTGTACTCTTTGCACAGATAAACAAAACATTGATGTGTCTCCCCTGTGTGTGTATAGGGCTATTTTTCCCTTTCTGTTCTGCCATGATGCGGTTTTTAAATGTGACTTGTTTCGTAGAGGCATGTCATGGATTTTCCAACATCATTCAGAAGTATCTATAATTTCAGAGAAACTCTATCTGGACACACTGGAAATCACAATAATTATTCAAGTCTAGTGTTTATCTGTGACAGAAAAAAAACACCATATTTTGCAAGTTGACTTATTCCTCTAATCTTTTTGACACCACAGAAGATGGAAGAATCCTGGTAAAGTTAGAACGGGTTTTGTGAGAGATAAATTAGCAAGTATTTTTGTAAGGTCGGTAATGTATTTAGAAATCCATTTCCATCCCATTTAAAAAAAGTGACCCAGTAACATTCCTACCACCGATTGAAACAAATATCCATTTACTTTAAGAGTCAAACTTGAGGATCACCCCTTTTGGGGTCACATGTAATGCCCCATCTTATCGTCCCTGACCCACGCCTCTAGATGGTATTGAACCAAAAGCTTTGAACTAAGTTTAGTTTGTTTCGAATATTAACTATGGTCTATGATTTTTTTTTTTTAAATTTTCTTTTTTCAACGTTTATTTATTTTTTGGGGGACAGAGAGAGACAGAGCATGAACGGGGGAGGGGCAGAGAGAGAGGGAGACACAGAATCGGAAACAGGCTCCAGGCTCCGAGCCACCCGCCCAGAGCCCGACGCGGGGCTTGAACTCACGGACCGCGAGATCGTGACCTGGCTGAAGTCGGACGCCCAACCGACTGCGCCACCCAGGCGCCCCTATGGTCTATGATTTTAATTTATGAGGTTTCCACATTCCCCAAATTCCAAACTTATGTGCTTTTTTTTCTTACAACCTGCCAATATTCACTCTACTAATGATTATAAGATTGTCAATCAGCTGTCATTTTGTGACTTCAATACTCATCATTTTTACATTTATCTCTGGATTCAGAAAGATCATTAAAATTAATTTAATACAAATGCAGTTGGAAAGCATCTTGGCCGGGATACCTATGCATCCGTTTGATTAATCCACAACCCCGTCTTTCTTGTTTAGAGGAGCCATGTGTCTTAGGTTGACATTCTAAGAACTCATTTTGATAGGCATTCAGATCACGTACGTATAATTGCTAAAAAATCAAATGTCTTGCCTTCTGTCACTGTGACACTTCTCAGGTGAGTCAACTGTAGCATAATGATAGACCGTGTGGACTCAGGGACCCGACTGCTGATGTTTGAGGTGACCTACCACCTGTTACGTCTGTGTCCTGAGCTGAGGTACCCCGTTTGTCTGTGCTCCACTGTCTTCCTTTGTAATTACTAGTAGACAGACTATTTGTCTTCTTTAGTGAATTAAGAAATAAGGAGCCCCCCCCTCAAAGAGTTTGAATAATATTTTATGCAGTGACAATAAAATTTAGGAGTGAGGCACTTCAAAGTGACCATTCCAGATGTGAAGAATTAGATAATCCTTTCCTAGGTGGTTCAGCCATTTTCAAGTATTGTATCAATGGGAAATAGAAAAAAAAATGTGAGGATTCACATTTGTAGCTTAATTTTTATTTTTTTTAAAGTTTAAATTATTTATTTTGAGAGAGAGAGAGAGAGAGAGAGACAGTGTGTGCTCACGAAGAGGGGAGGGGCAGAGAGAGAGGGAGAGCCAGAATCCCAAGCAGAGTCCGTGCTGTCGGCACAGGGCCCAACACGGGGCTCAATCCCATGAACTGTGAGATCATGACCTGAGCTAAAACCAAGAGCCAGTCGCTTAACCAACTGAGCCACACAGGCGCCCCATAAATTTATAGATTTAAATGCATGGACTATGCATCTCCAAATGTTCAGGTCTTCAATACAATTATTTCATTATGGAGCCCTAACCTAACTTTTAAAACTAAATATTCATCAGAATGTCTCCGTTTTCAAACTCTACTAAATTAGGCTTCATACAAATTTGCCAGCAAGTACAGTTGGAAGACCAGTAGGTGGAAACCTCTTTGTAGAAACAAAAAGGAAATGAGGAACTACAAGATGAGACAGATCTTCAAGTGGCATATATATTTTTATATTATATATGTGCCTATGTTTCTTATAAATTCACCGATTGATTCTCAAAAGATTCATTGAAACTCAAGAGATTCGTTGTGTTGTCTTCAAAGGACATAAAGTTAGATCTGGATTTGAATTCTAGCTCTGCTGCTTGTAACTCCACCTTACGGGGAAAGTGCCTGCAGGTCACTTGACCTCAGTTTCCTCCTCTGGAAGGGGATGATGATAATAAAAGCTGGGAGCTGGTCAGATGCCTGAAATGGGACACTGCTTCGCCCATCACAGAAGTTAGGCTCATCCCCCCATGGTGTTGCAGGTGCCGCGCTGGCCCTTGGCCGTTTCAGGATGAATGACCCGTTGGGAACATACAGCAAGGTATATTTAAGCATTAGTGAAATCAGGCCGACTTCGCCCGTGTGGCTCAGTAGAATTTTTAACTTTTGTGAGCTGTGGAAACACTGCCGCACTTTCCTCGGAGTGCCACGCAGCGCTGTCCACGAGTGGAGATGCCTGCCACAAATCCGCACCTGTCAGTTCTCCTGGTGAGTTGACAGCCCTTTGAAGTCCCTCCAGCGCGTCTCAGAGCTGATTCAGGTGCCCGTGCGCGCGCGCGTGCATCACACCGTCTGTCCCGAATTTGGAGAAAATGCCTTCAGTTGTCTTTGAAAGATGTTGTAGCAGACAGACTGAAACTCATCTGTTTACATCAGTAATGAGCTTACTTGGAACCTGTCCTTGGAAATTTGGCACTCATGGTTTCTATACTCTCCAGGGGGAGAATCTTGAATGGGATCTGGAATGAGGAAGTAGGAATTTAGACCGCCAGTGAGAAAGCGTGGAAATACGGAGTTGGTAGAAATCTGTCTTCTCTTCCAATTAAAACTACATGTTGAATGATCCCTGAATGTCAAGTACTGGAGATGTAGCAGTAAAAAACAAAACAAAACAAAACAAAACACACACACAAAAAACACCTTGCACCTTAAGGTCATTTATTATGGTGTAAATGAGAGATAAATCAGTGATTGCAATATCCAGGAAGCAGTATGTTTATGGGTCCACAGCAAAAAGGGTGTGTTTTGCGTGGTGCTGTGAGGTCAGGCACGAGCTTTTCACCTCATGTTGGGCTCACAGGGGACCTCCAAGGGAAACTAGTGTGAGGAGATGTATATATGTGTAAGGACAGGACAACCGGGAAATGAACCACATTTTCAGTAGGGCCAACCAAGTGTCTCTCTGGGCACACTGGAATAAGTGATGAGCCCATAATTTCATTCTTCTACTGTATTGACTCTTCCCCCACCCCCACTTTTATAATTTGCAATAATGTTGTTTAATGACTTTCTTACTTGTGAAAGTTATTGCTATAATTACCGCTGTCCCCTCATGAAATAATAGAAAAAGAAATGTATCTCTATCCCAGTTCCTAGCACACAGCTTATAAGATGTTTGTAATTTCCTAAGTGATTGGGGTGTTTCCTAAACCAGTCGGTATTTTCTGAGTGATGGGAACATCTTTTGTTCTAATGAGGAGTCTTTGGGTGGGCTTCTGCACAGGGACTGATCACCAGAAAGGCCAAGCCATGACTAGAAGCTTGGAGGTTTCAGCCCCACCACCCATCCTCCAGAGAGGAGAGAGGGCTGGACCTCGAGTCAATGATCCATCATGCATACATGGAAGCTTCCCTACTCCAAAAATAGGGAAGAGCTTCTGGGTTGGTGAACACACCCACATGCCCAGAGGGTGGGGCTGCCCAGCCCAATGGGGACTAGAGGCTCCTGAGCTCAGGACGCTCCCATATGTGTCTTTTCATCTGGCCAGTCATCTGTATCCTTTAGTATATTGTTTATAATAGGCTGGTAAATGTAAGCAAGTGCTTCCCTGAGTTCTGTGAGCCATTCTCACAAATTATTGGACCCAAGGAGGGAGTCTTGGGAAGCAGAATTTATAGCTGGTCCGTCAGAAGTACAGGTGACAACTGGGGTTTGGAGTCCCCCTGAAATGGGGGAGTCCTGTCGGACAGAGCCTTTAACATGTGGAACCTGGCGCTCATCCCAGGTAGATGGTGTCAGAACTGAACCGTATTGTGGGATGCCCAGCTGGTGTCACAGACCCGCTTGGCAGGCGCGACACCACACATCTGGTGTTAGAAGTAAAGTGTCGTCATCGTGTGAGGGCAGAGGAGAAACAGGGAGTTTTCCCATACGCCCCCCAACCTCACCCCCCCGGGGGCAGCCTTCTTGCATGCTCTACTAGCTGGCCTGGCTGAACGCACGAGGCCACCATATAATTATTGTCTCCACTCTATCCAGGCCTTTTATTAGAGTTCTATTTTTAAACATCATTTCATTCTCTTTTATAGCTTTCCTTAATGCATCGAACAAGCAACCTTTGATTTACCACTGCCGTGTGCCTATGTGAATGTTCTGAAACACAGGTCAGATGTGGAGCATTATTTAAAAGTGTTCTCTCGTGCACTAATGTGCCGGCATTAAGCATGAGGTAGCAGCAGAGACGCTACTCAGCGAAGAGAAATTGCTTTTACGTGAATCAGAGCAGTAAATTCCTAAAATCCTCTACCCCTAAAATGATTAAACAAATGAATTTTTCAAACGTTGAATAAAACATCTTAACTCAGACTATTGCCGGAAACTCAAAACAAAATAAATTACTGTGCAAATCCAAAGTTAGTGAAGGAAATGCAAATGTTCAACCAAATGGCCTGAAGCATAACTATTATTTTTGTTTTACTTAAATGTTCCTCATACTTTAAGAAGCTATTATATTACCGATACACATGTTCCAGTAATATCAGAGGTGTTTTATGAAGCATGGGATACTTGGCATCACTACTTAAATTTCCACTCGGTTGAACATTAGTCTCTCAGTTACACTCGGGGTGGCCTCCTGCCTGATGTGACATCTTCCTACCCTCTAGCATCCCAGCAGCCCCAGAATCCTGTCCGTGCTGTCTCCCAAATAATTCTGGGATCGTCACCACCTCCATGCCCTGGGCCATACTACACTTGTATCTCACGTGGATTATGGGACTAATTTCTGGATTGATGGCCTTCAGAGCACGGGGAAAAGCTGTTACTCTACTGGCCAAATTTGTCTTTCATTTGTTTTGGGAATGCTTACTTTCCAGGTGAAGAATACCTATGAGATGTTTCACGGGAAACTAAATTTTTCCCACCGTTTATGTGGTTTTAGTAGGATTCATTTCACTATGGAGTATGAAAGGGTGAAAGGGAGGTGATCAAAGTATGTGCAAAACTTGATATGTAATATGTGATGTGTATTTATATGTAATATGTATATAATATATGTAATAGGTAAAGACTGAAAGGCTTTACATTTTCATCTGTTCCAGGGGGGTTACCCACACCATCTTGTTTAATCTATACCACACATGTCTCAGATGAGCACCCATGACTCACCCTGGTATGAGAACATGAACGCTCTAGGTCACATAGTTAAGTGGTGGAACTCTTTCCCACCTTGTTTTCCAGATAGACGCTCTCACATGAGCATGAGACTTGAAGACCTGTGTTAAGTCCTGCTCCAGCATTTAGCACAGACTGCCACTAATTCAAATATTCAGTGAAAGTCCAAGAAACAAATAAGCAAACACACAAAACAAAAAAGGAGTGTGTCAGTATTACTCTTCCAGGAAAAAGCAGATCTTAATCAACTCTGGAATCATTTCAGGAAAAGGGAGGCAGGCTAGTAGAAAGACGAAGGACAGATACAGGGACGCATGGCAGATAGATGAATAAATGGATGTCTTAATAAACATTGATCTTTGACCTGTTTCTCTTCAATGTAACACATGTAAACCACATGGGTACTTCTTAGAAATGACTCCAGAGAGGCACAAAGCCATTGCAGGTGACATATAACCATGACCATTTAATCCCTATTATCAGAAATCAGTTAGTGATTTTACCTATTTAAGTACAAAGCTGAGGCCAAATTGATATTCCTTCCTCTTTTTTGTTTTTAATGAATTTTTTTTCAACATGTATTTATTTTTGAGAGACAGAGACAGACAGAGCATGAGCAAGGGAGGGGCAGAGAGAGGGAGACACGGAATCCAAAGCAGGCTCCAGGCTCTGAGCTGTCGGCACAAAGCCTGACACTGACACAAGGCTCAAACCCAGAGGCCGTGAGATTATGACCTGGGCCAAAGTCGGACACTCAACCGACTGAGCCACCCAGGCGCCCCACAAATTGATAGTCCTTCCCCTTTATTCACTCTCCCTATTCCTACCCACCCTAGTAGAGAACTTATCTTACTTTCACTAATACACATTTTCATCCAATACTATTTTAACATGCTTATTGTATTTTACTTTAAAAAAAATTCTCAAAAAATTAAAAATAGAACTACCCTGTGACCCAGCAGTTGCACGACTAGGAATTTATCCAGTGGATACAAAAATGCTGATTCGAAGGGGGACATGCACCCCGATGTTTAAAGCACTATTATCAACAATATCCAAATTATGAAAAGAGCTCGAATGTTCGTCAACAGATGAATGGATAAAGAAGATGTGGTGTGTGGGGCGCCTGGGTGGCGCAGTCGGTTAAGCCTCCGACTTCAGCCAGGTCACAATCTCGCGGTCCGTGAGTTCGAGCCCCGCGTCAGGCTCTGGGCTGATGGCTCAGAGCCTGGAGCCTGTTTCCGATTCTGGGTCTCCCTCTCTCTCTGCCCCTCCCCCGTTCATGCTCTGTCTCTCTCTGTCCCAAAAATAAATAAACGTTGAAAAAAAAATTAAAAAAAAAAAAGAAGAAGATGTGGTGTGTATGTGTGTGTGTGTGTGTGTGTGTGTGTGTGTGTGTGTACACACACACACACACACACACAGGAATACTACTTGGCAATCAAAAAGAATGAGATCTTGCCATTTGCAACAATGTGGATGGAACTGGAGGGTATTATACTAACCAACATAAATCAGAGAAAGACATATGATTTCACTCATATGTGGAATTGAGAAACACAACAGATGAACATAGGGCAAGGGAAGAAAAAATAAGATAAAAGCAGAGAGGGAGGCAAAGCATAAGAGACCCGTAAATACAGAGAACAAACTGAGGGTTGATAGAAGCAGGTGGGTGGGGGATGGGCTGAATGGGTCATGGGCACTAAGGAGGGTACTTGTTGGGATGAGCACTAGGTATTGTATGTCGTGATGAAATCACTGGGTTCTACTCCTGAAGCCAAGACTACACTGTATGTTAACTAACTTGAATTTAAATAGTAATAAAATCCTCAAAGTTTCTGTCTTACTCCTACAATGTATGGGTTGAATTACCTTTGTATGTTTAAATTAGATAAATTTCAATGCATGGAATTGCAATGTTGCTTGCAACCCTAAGGACTGAGAGCAAGCGAAGGCCTGAGATGCCTTTGGCATCTTGTCTGCGTCTGTGCCTGTGCCCATAGGGGCTGGGCCATAGAGATGTTATCAGTTTGTTTGGTGTGGGGTAGATGGGAACCATTGACTACAAAATGTAAGCTTATCTATGTGCAAGTCAGGAAAAATACAAAGTTGAGATTATGTACATTTCTTATGATTGTATTTTCAGGTTGCAAACATTTGGTATTTTATAAAATGAAGTCTAGAGCTGGGCATTGAGTTCACCCATTGGAAAAGATTACATTTTCTCCAAAGGGTAGATTCCATTTTCCTTTATTATCACAACAGTTTTTAAGAATTTTGATGGCAGATTTTTGTATATATTATTAATGTATTTTTTAAATTTCAGATAATATATTTTTCAGTATGAAATAAATCAGTTAATTTTGAATTTCTGAACTGACTTTGCCGGTAGGGTTTGTTTTTGAAATTATTTTTCAATACTCTGGAAGTCTGCTTGGTGCTTGACTTTTAAATACGGGAAATATTGAAATCAGAATTTCAAAAAAATCATGAGAAATGTGAACACCTAAACAAAAAACTATAAGGTCGTAGACTATAGCTACCTCTCACTGATAAGGATTTTAAAAAGTGACTTTACTCCAAGATTGGGGTGCTTGGGTGGCTCAGTCAGTTAAGTGTCTGATTCCTGACTTCGGCTCAGGTCATGATCCCAGGGTTTGTGAGTTCGAGCCCTGCATCTGGATCCATGCTGACAGTGTGTAGACTGCTTGGGATTCTGTCTCCCTCTCTCTTTCTCTCTGCCTCTCCCCTGCTTTGTCTCTCTCTCTCTCTCTCTCTCTCTCTCTCTCTCTCTCTCATAATAAGTAAAAAATAAACTTTTAAAAGAAGTGACTTTACTTCAAGGTGATAAATTGATGTTCACAGTTAATAGTCTCAAAATGTTGTATTGACAATAATACGACTGAAGAAGCCGGGGAAGCACCATTAACTTTAACTCTATAGACACATTATTAGGGAGCCTGCATTGATGAGTACCCAAGGGACCTTCTCTGAGATTGTAGTATATGAAATTTATCTGGTTTATAACATGCCCACTTTCAAAGTAATTCTTTTAAATTAATGACTTTTCTAGGGAAGGCCCCCTCCGTGAGAGGCAATTTATTCATATTCCTTAGGAGATTTAATATAAATTGTACTCCATTAATTTAATAAACCTCCCAGTTTTTACAAAGGTGCCTTTTGGGAGCGAGAGAACATAGATCTTGGTTTGGAGAGGAAGAGTACAAATAGGAAATATCACTATCCGAATTACAATCAGGACGGGCAGAAGTATGGTGGGGCGAGCCCTGAATATCAGAGAGATAGTTTCATGATGTCTAATAATGTGACACAGTTGGGGAATGGGAGGAGATGGAAAGTAGGAAAATAACTACATTTTTCATTTGGGAGTCACAGAAGACAGTATTTTACTGTTACATAGATAACTGTGCGTGTGTGTGCACGTGTGTGTGCTAAACAGGCCATACGGTATTTTTCACATCAACTAGTGGTTCATTTAATTCCTATTAAATCCTAGTGCCTCTGGGTTGTACTGAACATGAAGACACTGTCATCTGGAGAAGTTTAAGAAGGAGCCAGTAGCTTTTACACTTGCTGCGATTCTCTGCTGTAAGTCCTAGTTGGCTCTGCTTCTTTAAGAGTTGAACCCGGGGGGCCATCTGGCTGGCTCCGTCAGTTCAGCATCCCACTCTTGATGTCAGTTCAGGTCATAATCTCATGGTTTCTTGGGATCGAGCCCCATGTTGGGCTCTGCATTGACAGCACAGAGCCTGCTTGGGACTCTGTCTCTCTCTCTCTCTCTCTCTCTCTTTCTCTCAAAATAAATAAGTAAGCTTAAAAAAAAGAGTTGAATCCATGACCAAAGGAATACACTGTGCTATACATAAACACATAAAAAGCACACTCAAATAGGCAATTATGTGCAACAGCCATGGAGTGAAACCATAAAATGTCACATCTGACCTGTTTGAACCTTTTTGCATCTCGACTTCCTTGCCTGATTCCACAGTTCTTACTGTGAGTTGATTTACTGCAATGCTATTTGTATTATTTTTAAGGCTTCTATGATAAAGTACCACAGAGTAAGTAGATGGCTTAGACAATAAAGATTTATTCTTCCACAGTTTTGAGGGCAGGAGTCCAAACTCAGGGTGGTGACATGGCTGGTTTCATTCTGAAGCTTCTCTCCTGCCGTGAGGACAGCCATCTTCTCATCGTACTGTCATGTGATCTCTTCTCCGTGCATGTGCCCTGTCCGTTCTGATCCCTGCCTGTAAGGACACCGTCATATTGGATCACGGTCATGCATATGACTTCATTTTACTTTAATTGCTTCTTCAAAGGCCTTATCTCCACATGCAGTCACATTCTGAGACACGGGGTCTCAGACCCACAACGCAAATTTGGAAGAGGGCAGCAAAATTCAGCCCATAACATTATTTTTCCAGTTTTCACTCATGTGAACCAATTACGTACCCTCCCACGACCGAACTCTTTCAAGTGGTACCAACGAATGTGGTACAAGTTCAAGATATTCTAATGGGAAGACATTGCTCTAGGAGGCATAGACCCTGTTATAAAACGTGTCCTCACGGTGTCCTCCTTCTCCGTTACATCCTGACTCCCTCCTTGTGGAATTAAGCCAGAAACTATTTGTTCAGGAAGATTGTAGGCAATTTGAATAGCTTCTTAGTGTTACTCATGCGATGGATATTAAGCAATATCTAGACCAGATCTCTTGGATTGTTCATTCTGTGCAAAGACAGTCACCATGTGAGGAAAACACTCACACACCCAGAGCAGGGTTCGTGTGGAGGGGACTGAGGGGCTCCTCAGTCAGCATCAGCTGCTCGACTTGTGAGTAAACCTCCTTGCTCATGGATACTCCTGCCCCAGTCAAGCCTTTGAAGGACCGTAGCCCCATCTGACAGCTTCACAGTAGGCACATAAGAGACCTCATGCTAGAAAGATCCAGTTAAGACATTTCTGATTTCTCTTTTTGGCAAGAACTGCCATCTTCCAGTAATTCACCAAAATGACCCTCACAAAGCGAAAGAGGAGAGGCACCCGCTGTATGTTCCCTAGGCCCTTTAGAAAACAGGGAGTTGTTCCTTTGGCCACATACATGCAAATCAAAAGAAAGGTGATATTGGGCACATCAAGGGAATGGGCAGTGTTCATAAAGGAGAGCCCCCCAGACGTCCCCATGGCAAAACATGGTCTACCGTGTTACCCAGCATGCTGTTGGCACTTGTGTAATTGGCCAAGCATGTTGAAGGTAAGATTCTTGCTGAGAGAATTAATGTATATACTGAGCGTATTAAGCCCTCAAAGAGCCTTCCTGAAGCATGTGAAGGAAAACGATCAGAGGAAGAAGGAAGCCAAAGAGAAAGGTACTTCGGTTCAGCTGAAGCACCAGCCTGCCCCACCCAGAGAAGCGCACCTTGTGAGAATACACAGAGAGGAGCCTGAGCTGCAGGAACCCAGTCCCTACGAGTTCACGGCACGGTAAGTGTAAGAAAAGATAGGCCTCGGGACTGCTAAAAGAAAAAAGAAAAAAGAAGAGGGAGGAGGAGGAGGAGGAGGAAGAGGAGGGGGAGGAGGGGGAGGAGGGGAGGGGAAGAAGATATTTCTGGTTTCTGGACCCAGGACACTTTGAGAGAATTGTTTCCTGTTGTATTTTTACATGTGTTTTTGTGTTTTGTGAGCGTGTTGTCCCTTATTGAAGCCTGAACCGGTTTTGAATAACTAAAATTTCATAGAAAGATTTTTTTACCTAATAAGTCTGAAACAATAAAAAATTTTTCCAGCTATGAATTTCAAGTCATTACTGCGTATTCTTGTTTTGCATCTCCACTGAATGCATCCATTATGGTTTTTAAAAATCTTATCAATTTTGTTACTGGTTTCTTTGTCCATGAGAAAGTTCTGAGCAATTCAGAGGGGAGGATCAAGATGGAAGTGATAACATGAAATATGGAATGGAGAAGTAGGAGGTGGGGCATCGGGAGAGGAAAGGCTGGAAAAGCAAGAGATGGGGCCAAAGATATTTGTTCTTGAAAAGTGAAGAAGAGGGGACACCTGGGGGCTCAGTCGGTGGAGCGTCCGACTTGGCTCAGGTCATGATCTCCGTTTGTGAGTTTGAGCCCCACATCGGGCTCTGTGCCGACAGCTCAGAGCCTGGCACCTGCTTCGGATTCTGTGTCTCCCTCTCTCTCTGCCCCTCCCCTGCTCTCTCTCTCTCTCTGTCCCTCTCTCTCTGTCTCTCTTTCTCAAAAATGAATAAACATTGACAAAATTTAAAGAAAAAGAAAAATGGAAAAGAGGAAGCAGGAGGGAGAATAGGCACACATTCTCAAATTCAGGAAAACTGGTTTAACGTCCTGTCTTGGTCTATGTTTAAATAACCTAAAATGACCCATTATAAAAATTTATATGGATTTTTTAAAAGTTACTACTTCCCAGGGGTGCTGTGTATAGTCTGGATCTCATCTGTAATTTTACAAGGGACGCAAGGAAGCAGTTATTAATTTTAATTCTAATTCTTTTTTTTTCTATTTTTAAGAAAGAGAGATTGATTGAGAGAGAGACAGAGAAAGAAAGGAATTCTGATAAACTATTGATTTGTTCCCTGCCTGAGTCTGGAAGAGTATTACAGGTGGCGGTTCTCTCGAGGCTCACAGGATGAAAATCTTGACCACGGTGCGGTCATGTTCCCCTCATAGTTAAAGGAAAGGCTGTCTACATCATTAAACACCGTGCCTGCTGACCGGATCAATAATAAATGTGCACAGAACTCATACATAGTAAATGTTAAATAAATGCTGGTTTCTGTTCTTACTAACAGATACATTTCTCTATCTAAGCTACCAGTAGCGAAATTCATGGGCAGAATATATTATAGAATGTGTGGTTTAAATGGGATTGGAAGGAAGGGGCGCCTGGGTGGTTCAGTCGGTTGGGCGTCTGACTTCGCCTCAGGTCATGATCTCAGGGCTTGAGTTCGAGCCCCGCGTCGGGCTCTGTGCTGACAGCTCAGAGCCTGGAGCCTGCTTTGGATTCTGTGTCTTTCTCTCTCTCTCTGCCCCTCCCCCACTCACACTCTGTCTCTCTCTCTCAAAAATAAACATTAAAAACAAAATTTAAGTGGGGTTGGAAGGAATCTCAATACATGTAAAGTAAGCCCATAGAGGGAAATTGTACCATAAAATGTATCTCCAAGATCAACAAATGCTGATCACTTTAGTTAAGTAACCCGTGGAATAAAGTAATAGGTAACATAACCGTGACATTCAAAAAACAATTGTCTTCCTCTGCTCACTGATTTCCCAGCAATAGAACCTAGGAATGTGCCTGAAATATGTAAGGTGTTCACCAAATGTTTTCTGAATGAAGAATTACATGTGTGTGCACACCCGCGTGCTTAAACGCACGTGCACGTGTAACTGCCCAGGAGGACTAAGTGTCTCAGTTGGAGCAAAGGTGTTAAAAGAAATAAGGGCCTCGGTTGGCAACCACTTCACTAGAGGAAGTAAGATCTCTATTCGTGACAGGTGTCTCCATGGCCACTTCCCATCCCTCCCCTTTCTGTCCCTGCCGGCACCCCACCAGTGTCCTCAATCACACTACATAGGCCAATGGGAATTTGAGGAGGCAGGTAATTTCTGTAATTCTCTTACAATTTGAACAGTCTGGGACAAATAGCAGGAACACTAAGGTGTTCACATCACCCAGCCAGCTGACTCCCTGTTGAGTCTCGTCATACAAGGTACCCCTGCCACTTGATACCCAGATGTGTGCACCTCTCAGGCAGTGCTGTTACTAATTTCCTGCTGGGGCTCGTGCCATGGTCGTCACTGGTGGCGGACTGCACACCGCTGAGCTCTTCGCGCGCTGCTTAGGCTCAGAGGGGTTCCATGCAGGACGCTGTGTCTCCTGTTGAGTGTTCGGGCAGGATCGAAGGCTGGAGAGGAGAGAGGGTCCTGAGAAGGAGTCCATATTCTCCTACGGCGGAGTTATTTTCATTTTGTTGCTTATTTTCCATTCATTCACATTTACCCGATATGAAATAGATCCAGGGCTAGACAGAGCCACCACAAGGCTAACAGTAATTAAGATGGCATAAATATTTTACTTGCACTGGTTTCCACCTGCGTTGTGTCAAAAGAAGCCGGTGGAAAGAGCCACAGTAACAGCCTGCCTTCTTGGGGAAATGCTTTTCTCAGAAGAATCACATTTGGCTGACTCTTGTGCTCTTAAGTGTGAGACATCCACCTGTATTATTTATAACTAAGAACAATTATCAGTCTGAGAGGACTGCCCACACAGAGAAAGGTCTTCTTTGACTCGTAGCTTGTGAGGTACCTTATAAAAACGTAATTTGGTTTTTGTATAAACTATTAATTGTGATAAAATTGTATTTCCGCTTCTCAGTCTTCCGGCTATTAGTACAAAAATTTGAAAATCTCAGCTTCCTCTGCTCTGTATTCGTTTGATTTGCGTGATGTCGTGTGAATTAAGAAATCTCCTTCCAACACAGGGCAATTTCTTGTGAAGGTCGCACACCGATATGCCATTTTCTCCTTTGAGAACATTTTCTTGTACCTCATTTTTTTTTCTATGAAATGGAAATGCTTTTGCATACAACTTGCCATTTCATACTGGTATTGAATGAATAACTAAGACATGTCTCAATGTTTTTTTTTCTTCTTCACAAGGGAAAGACATACTGCAAAGGCTGCATTCTGTTGTTGTAGATTTTCTGTTTTACAGTGATTGTGCATTCTTTAAGGTTATTGTCATTTAGATCTGTATTTTGATTTTTTTCTTCATTTGGCTGGATATTCTAAGCTCTGCTAGTTGAATAATAAAGGTCCTACTTGGCTTTTGTCTTCCTGCCATTATAAGATCCTTATGGGTACATATTACGCATCTTTTAAACAGAGGAAAGCCTGTCTATCATTCACACCGTCAGGATGGGAGGGAAATTTTTATATTGCTGGCCAGACTATTTCACTGAGTCCAATTTCACAAGCCATTAACACTCTGAAAGGGGGAATTAATTTGAATGTCTATCATACTCTAGAAAGGGGGTCAAAATATTGGGAGATATTATTCGGTTGACCTCTTAGAAAGGACAGATGGATGGCAAAGATGAATTCATATGTTTAGTAAATAAGATGGGGGGAATTTTCTCACTTAAGTATTCATTAAGAATTTCAAAAGCATCCTCGTTGTCCTTGGTGCAGTTCTAGAACAGATCCAGAAAGCGAGAAGTCTACATAGAGAGCTCTGAAGTGAGCTCAGACACAAATACACATATGGCATTCAGGTAACTAGAAAGAACACACAGACGTGTGGGGTTGTGAAATCGGTGTCAAGCATCACAAACAGAAGTGATTGCCTTTACGTACATTATAACGGCCACTAATTCAGTGTATTAAGAAGCAAATAGAAAGGGCAAGTGGGCAGGAATAGAGTAGCCGCTCCTCCCAGCAGCTGTTATTCAATGGATGTACAAGTCAAATGTAAATGGTCAGCTTTTCCTCCCCTAACTCCCCCTCCTCCTCCTTCTCCTCCTCCTCCTCCTTTTCTCTTCCCCCTTCTCCTTCCCATCTTCTTTCACATTCATCTCTTCAAAGTGGGGAAGGACCTTATGGTGAGAAAAACAGAACCCAGGATTCTCGTGTCAGAAGCAACGGGCATAGGGCCCAGTCAGAGACGAGCGGCGAGGTCCCAAGGTGAAGCCGGCATCCGCGGGGATGTTCTGATTGGCGGTAATAACAACACTGCTGCTCTCCCTCTACTGTCACCAGCACTACCCTGCTCATCGAACACGTTGGCAGAGAGAGATTAAGTGGATTTCATGAGTTCTCACTACAGGGAGTGTCAGAACAAGAAGGTGAAAGGAAAGCTGTCTGACTCCGGAGCCCAAACACTTAATCACTACAAGATACCCCATTACAAGGAGTTTCAAAGAATTGGTATTGTTTCCAGGGGACAGTGGTATTGTTACTTCTTCAGGAAGAAGTCCAGAAATAGTTTGCCTTATTTTTATTAAAAAAAAAAAAAATATATATATATATATATATATATGCATATATATATATATATTTATTTATTTGTTTTTGAGAGAGAGAGAGAGAGAGAGCAAGTGAGCGATCTAGCTGGGGAGGGCCAGAGAGAGAGGGAGACACAGAATCGGAAGCAGGCTCCAGGCTCTGAGCTGTCAGCACAGAGCCCGACGCGGGGCTCGAACTCACGGACTGCGAGATCGTGACCTGAGCCGAAGCTGGATGTGTAAGCGACTGAGCCGCCACCCAGGCTCCCCATGTTTTGCCTTTCAATCTAGATTTCAAGACTTTGTTGAAGATCCTGAAACAAGAGGTATTTCAGGGAACATTATGGTTCAAGATTTGAAACCTTGTGTCTGAGACCATTTCTTGCCCTTAAGTGTGGAAGCAAAGTCAAGGCTTGGAGAAGGCTCTGTGCTGTGCATGAACTCTGCATTCTCCTCTGCATTTTCCACTTTTAATTGCCTGCTTATCCCTTCGGGAGGGGGCGGGTTTAGGCCGTCTTGTCACCAGTCACGGGCACGAGCAGATGGGGAACACTCCCCCAGGGCCCACTCTGGGGCCTGCGCCTGGGATGAAGTTCTCTCCTCTTATTGATGACTTACGTGGCAAACCGATGGCCGAGAACTGCAGGATTAGATAAAAGAGTGGTTAATAAATCAGGTAGCCAAATAACAGGGTTGATTTATGGGCAGAGTATACCAAGATTGAATATAGAATCATATAACCAAAGTGAATGGAAACGTCTTCATTTGCATCTAGGTAAGTAACCACAAAACCACAAAATATTGTGGTGAGGCTTCGCAGGCGCTTGTGTGAAGACTGAGAGGTTTTATAGGATATAACACTCAAGGTGCATCAGCACCGTAAGAGCGCAAACCCCCGAGTCAGCAAAGATTCCTTCAGACCAGGAGGCCTGACCCGCTACACACCATCTTTCTGAAATCACATTTCCTTATTTGCAAGATAGTTAATCCTATAGAGGGGAGCCTGGGTGGCTCAGTGGTTTAAGTGTCAGACTCTTGATTTCGGCTCAGGTCATGATCTCAGAGTTCATGAGTTCGAATCCCACGTTGGGCTCTACGCTGACAGTGCGGAGCCTGCTTGGGATTCTCTCTCTCTCTTCCTCTCTCTGCCCCTTCCCCACTTGCTCTCTCTGTCAGTCTCGCTCTCTCTCTCTCTCAAAATAAATAAACTGAAAAAAAATTAAAACAATAGAAATTTCACCAGAAGAGATCATTTATTATAAATGCAGCTCCTGGCATAAAGCCGCCATTCAAAAAAGAAAAAAAATCTGACATTGTGACTCTTTATCAGATCAATAACTCTTATGCAAAGTGAGCCTGCATTTAAAGTACTTAAATGCTAAGTACAGGGGCAGTCACAATCCTGCTTTATTGAGAGGAGGTTGGAGCAAGCGGGAATGACTTCAGAAGGGGGCTAATCTAGTTGATAAGACTCTCAAAATCATGGCGCACAGGAAGCAGGGGAAAATGAGAATGTTAAAAAGATGGAAATTATGTACATTGAGTCGAAGTCGATCCAGACCTCTTGATGTACAGGACATGCAATGCAGCACTGAGCTTTTCTGCATCAGGAGAGAAAATGTTCCCTTGGCCCTACTTATATGCGAGCTGGGAACTCGTTTTGAAGGCTTAGGTTGTATTTCAGAAGTACGGGTCAGAGGATGGTTGGGGGTAGTTGGATTGGCCTGGTGAGATGCCACGACCCGTCACCATCAGGTGATGGAGAGGGAGGAGCCAGAATACACGCCCATCCGCGAGGACCGACCGCTGGCTTTTGTCTCATCACGCGTGAGGTGCAAGTCCGCCCCCCACCACTCCGGTTCTCTCTCTCCTGGTGGACTACAGACTCTTACCTTTAAAGCCTTTCAGGTCGGCAACAGGGAGCAGCAGAAGTGCCGAAACGTTGACGTAGAGCCTGCACTGATGACAGAAGGGAACCCCCAGGTGTACCGCTGGAGGAGATGCTCCCGTGTTTTAGTGACCAGTCTCGGGCCTGTAGACGAGGCCCAGCTCCGAGGCCGGACAGAAGGCGTGACAGAAAAGAGCCTGCAGGGCAAAACGGATACACCACCACTACCTGATCAAAGCCCGCACTTACCTACCGAAAATTTCTCTACCAAAAACGCTTGCATTTGTGCATTTCCCGGTAACCCTAGCCTTCAATACACAAGATAACCGGAAGGGGGGTTGCCATGGCAAGAACAAAAACAAAAACACGCAAATGAATGAAGTACTTGGTGTGTTATTAGCAAACATGCCTTTGTTCAAAAACAAGCATACTTCTAATGAAAATAAACATCTTAGTACAAGCAGCTGACCCATCTGACAGGCAGCTTGGCTCATTTTAATTAGGAGAGGTGTCCTCCTTTTAACCGCAATTGGGGCATGAACTGAACCCCAGCGGCTGTGTTCATTTGAAACAAAGAGTGCTCTTAAATACAATAGGTCAGCTCTGAATGTGTGATACAGAAAAGAGGGCACAAGTCACTTTATTTTCTCCATACAATTCAATGTGTATAAAATATTTTAATGGCCACAAAGGTATGATGCTCCCTGAGAACAAACAGTTAGCATCTACTTTAATTTAGATCCTCTTAATATTTTCTCTTTCCTCTATTTATATTTCTTCCATCCTGTTGGATACATTATTGTAGCTCAATGTGTCGATCTGGTCTTTCCTTCTAATGCTTCCTTCCCATGGATTGTAACTTGGCAAATTCCATCTTCATTAATTAGAAGTCATAATTCACAACAGGTTATCATAAGGATAATATTGAAGGTGATATTTTCTTTCTTTTTTTTCTTCGTATGACCAGTATCTCCAGTGTGATATAAACTACAGGATTTTGAGGGGATGCTTGTTGTAAAATATTGTAATCAGTGAAATATTGTTCATACTTTCTGGGAAATTGTCTATTTGCCATTGCATGCAAATGAAATCTATTTACATCCTTCGGTTTTCTTTTTGTGGAATTTTATTGCTCTATTACTAACAATCAAAATGAAATGTTTATATTAACATTAATAGCTTGGATGATAGTTAGTACAACATATAATAATTTTTCTAGGTAAATTGCTTTTTTCCCCCAATTCCCTTAAAAAAATCTGTGCCTGGGAGGGAAATTTGTTCCTGCAAGATAAGTTTTGGAATCAGAAAATGTTTTCTTGCTAGCTTCTTTTCAGAGTCAGCGGCGTTGTATTATCTTTTAAAAATTGGATATTTTTATTCTTTTTTTTTAATGTCAAGGAAAGTCTACCTGAGGACAGTTTCTGATACAAGTTTTGCTTATACAAGAGAAACGTAGACGTGCACAGACAGGCAGAGGGACAGATACAGGTGGAACATAAATATTTGCCCCTCTCTAAGACCCAGAAACGTCTGGGCAGATCTCATGTGTGTTCGGGGTGGGCTGTCTGTAGCTTTCTATGAACAGAAGTGATTTTCTTGGACGGACAGTGCCTGCTGGACACGTAGTCCCTGCAGGCTGATAGGAGCAGCGTGGTCTCTGTGGCCTTGGGAACCCATGTCTGAATGTGAGGAGGAATGCAGGGATGAATGCCGCCTGAAGGGCTGGATTTTACAGCATTTCTTCCAAGATATATTGCGTGTCTTTATGTAGCTTTGCTACAGAGTCTAATACCCAGGAAACATCCAGGAAGCATTTGTTAAATCAGTAAATTATGGAATGAGAGTCAATTAAATACACTGGGTGCATCCACAGAGACTGCCTTCAAACTTTAAATGTTTCAAATGCTGGCTCAGGGTGGTTGGAGTATGGTCCAAGGAACAGAGCATAGGCCAGATTTAATACTAAGTAATTTGCAGTCTTCAAATGCTGCCCCAGGAAGAACATTATGGCCCCTCCAGTAACACTGACGTGTCATCTAAGGGTCTAAGTCTAGTGAACTTGCCTTAGGCATTCTATGCCCCACACTTTCGGGGGTCTCCCTGAGCATCAGCACTTGCAGATACTGTGAGACTCGATGTCTTCTGTCCTTGCTGGAAGCTAAAAATCAACAGAAGCCTCACCACCATGAAGTTCAACCTACTGAGGCTTGCGGTGGTCTAGAAAGGGCAACATGTACTTGAGGGCAGCTCAGACAGCACGATGCTCGAGGCCCAAAACACAGGAAGTCAGTGGGCAGGTCAGCCTTCGAGATGGATGCAAAGGGATCCTGGGGGCCAAGAAAATCTACTCGATTTTCCTCAAAGAATATAAGAGAAATGGTAATTTACTTTATCTGCATGTAAATCAAGCTGTGGGCTAGGAGTCAGGGTCACCTGTCCAATTAGCTTTTGTTTCCTGTCTCTGAGAGACAACTGTGTGCTTTTGCTACATGATCGAGGAAGTACTGCTGTTGAGTCCCAAGAAGGCTTTTGCTCTGGAGTGCTTTCCTGTTGTGCCGTGTGCAGAATGTGTTCAAATAGTTGACTCAGCAATTCCTTTAGACACCTGCCTCTTCCCACCTTCAAAGAGTATCCCTTTGCAGAGAAGCTACTGTCAATTGGAAAAACTGACTTTATTGTTATAGTCCAATGATCGTGAGACTGTAATTCAAACCCGGTTTAGATCTTCTGGGAATAAGAAAAATACAAGCAGCAAATCTTTAACAAGGTCCTTGGTGTGGTTCGTGTAACACTTTTTCTCTCAGTCGGGTCAAAAATGCTGAGACTTACTCCCCTTTTATACTTTGCTCCTGCAATCAATTTTAATTTTTTACTGTCAGAGTAGTAGATTGGAATAGTAGATTGGAAATAAATAAAATGTGAAATTTGAAGCATAGCAAATATGAAAAGTAGCTGTCAATTACTGTCCCGTGGGCAATAAAACCAAAAACGGTAAGTATATTAATAAGAATAAACAAACGTCATTGCAGAGGATGATGTATAACTAATCATATTGTTGTATATCGAGTGCCCTCATGAAAGCAGGTTGAAAGAAACCATTTATTGTAGGGTTTTCATCAGACAGAAATTATAGGCAAGAGTTTCTGGGCTCAATACTTTATGGATTAAAAAAGAAAGAGAGAGAGAGAGAGAGGAAGGAAGGAAGGAAGGAAGGAAGGAAGGAAGGAAGGAAAGAAGGAAGGAAGAGAAAGAAAGAAAGAAAAAGAAAGAAAGAAAAAGAAAGAAAGAAAGAAAGAGAAAGAAAGAAAAGAAAGAAAAGAAAAGAAAAGAAAAGAAAAGAAAAGAAAAGAAAAGAAAAGAATGAATCAGGTATTATCCAGTGTTGGCTAGCTTTAAAAGGCTTTATTATCAAGCCCTGTTGTCTTCAATGCACGGGAGCCGTGACCCACTCTGGCATTTCCTCAGCAATGCTCATTTGTCGGGCCACACTTAGCTCAGGCTGCAATGTTCTAAACAACAGAAATGCACCTGCTTTAACGTGTCCACCAAGCCATCACCAGGCTACAGAATGCTTTCTAAGGCCGTGTCCAAATGCTGCCGGGACAACCAGTCTCAGGATGTGGTCCAGGATCACCGTAGACCACACTGGGGCACCAAACACATCTGTTAGGATGGCACCCCCTCGCTTCCAGCCAGGTCTGTTGGGGGGTTCCTCTTGTATGATACCAGATAGACATGTATACTTACGTGATACCGTATGTGTTTGCAAACACGTGAGCTCTCGCCTTGGAAAAATGTATGGCCGACACACACGAGTGCTGTTCCTCCTGGGATTGGAGGTCTAGTTAACATCCAAGGAAAATTGCCTTTTTGAGGTATACGGTTCTGAGTGTTGACAAACATTTACAGCTGTAACCACCACCACAATCAAACACAGCATTTCCGATAGACCAGAGAGTTGCTTAATGCCCTTTCGGACCCTCCGCCTCTGACCACTTCTTGTTCCATCTCCCGAGTGTTGCCTCTTTCCTCAGAACATCACATAAATGGAACCACATCATACAAATCCTCTGTCTTTGGCTTCTTTAACCCAGCATAACGCTTTGAAGATATACCCATTTTGTCGATTAGATGAGTTGTATTTATTTATTTGTTTATTTGCTTATTTATTTATCAAGTGGTATTCCGTTTAGGAATATACCGCATTTGTTTACCCATCCACAAGTTGATGAATGTTTTGGTTTTTCGTACAATGCAAGTCTTTGTGTAGTATGCTGTCACTTTTCTTGAGTAAGTGGGGGACAGTAGGATTTGTGTTGTATGGTAAGTATCTTAATTAAAAAAAAAAAAAAGTTGTCCAGCTGTTTTCCAAAATGGCTTTAGCATTTTGCATTATCACTAGCAATGTGCAAGTGTCAGGCGCTCTGTTTGTGCTCCATTTCTTAGTATTATGAGCTAGGGTTTTGTTGTTTGTTGTTTTGTTTTGGTTTGCTTTGGTTTTATTGATTTATTTAGTTTGGTCCTTCCAATAAGTATGATTGGTATCGAATAGTGATTTCAGTTTGCATTTCCTTCATCGTTAATTATTTTCAGTATATTTTCATATCATTGTCTGTTATTTGTTTCTTTTTGGTAAAGTGTCTCATCACGTAATTTTCATATAACTATATATGTATATATATGTGTGTGTGTGTATGTGTGTGTGTGTGCATGTATGTGTGTGACTATATATCATGTTAGCACATGTGTTGTATACATGTTAAATCCTTTACCAGGTAGGTATTTTGAATATATCCTATCTCAGTTTTCATGTTTTTCTGTCCTTAACTGTATCTTTTGAAGAGCAAATTTTAACAATTTAAGTGAATATCAGTTCATCAAAATATATGATTTTTTTGGTGGTTCATGCTTTTTGTTTGAACCAAGGTTACAAATATTATTTTCCAGGTTTCCCTGTAGAAGTTACAGGTTTTACATTCGCTCTTTGCTCTCTTTATTTTTACATGTCATAATGCGTAACTACCTCATACCTTTTCAAAATTTGATCCATTTCATATTATTTTTACACGTTATCATGTATATTTTTATTTAGTAAATGTATTATCTTTTAATTTGAAACATTATAAATGGATAAGAAGCTGTGACTGTTTTGTATAGGTAGGTTCCTTATACCTTGCCTTCAGTTTCCCCACCAGTAAAATCTTCCATGACTGTAGTAGAATATTAAACACAGGAGACAGACATCAAGTTTATTCATATTTTGCCAACCTTACGGACATTCACATGTGCATGGTGTGTGTGCTCACGTGACATGTGGCTGCATGTGTAGAGTCACTAGCATCAAAATACAGAATGGACCCAGCACCTCACAGCTCCCTGCACTATGCCTTTATTGCCCTCCACCACCCAATTCCTTCCCTAAGCCTGGCAATCTCTAATCTGTCCTCCAACTCTGTAATTTGTTATTTCAAGAATTTTGTATAAGGAGAAGTCCACAGTATGTAACCTTTTAATATTTGCTTTAAAAAAAATTAAGCATGGGACACCTGGGTGGCTTAGTCGGTTGGGTGTCCAACTTCGGCTCAGGTCATGATTTTGCTGCTCGTGGGTTCAAGCCCCACGTCGGGCTCAGTGCTGACAGCTCAGAGCCTGGAGCCTGCTTTGGATTCTGTGTCTCCCCCTCTCTCTGTCCCTCCCATGCTCGTGTCCTGTCTCTCTCTGTCTCTCAATAATGAATAAATGTTAAAAATTTTTTTAAAAATTAAGCATAATAGCCTTGCAGTGCATCCAAGTCATTTTACATATCTATATTCTGTTCCTTTTTATTACTGAGTAGTATTTCACGGTTAGGATGTATCCTGGTTGAACTAATCACTCACTGAAGGACACCTGAGTTGTTTCCAGTTTGGGGATATCACAAAGGAAGCTGATGTTAACATTCCTGTACATATTATGTGAGAGGAATTTCCATTTCTCTGAGATAAACATTTCAGTGGCACAATTACTGAGTCCTATGGGTGGTCACATGTTCAGATTTTCTAAGAAAGTAGCAAAATCTTCCCTTCCCACTAGCAGCATTCTCTGTTCCCATTTTCCCACATCCTCACCAGCAAGTGGTAGGCTTTTCATGACCTTTCGTTTAGCCGTTCCGATAGGAGCGTGGCTGTTTCTAGTCTCAGTCTTAATTCCCATCTCCTTAGTGGGATTGGTCCGTTTTCTATGCTTGTCTGCCACTGGATAAAATATCGTTTTATGTTCATATGTTCATGTCTGTTATACATTTTCTAATTAGATTTTTCTCCTGTTACGTTGTGGGAGATCTGTATATATTCTGGACACGAGTCCTATATTGAATAAGTGGTTTGGAAATACTATCTCCCAGTCTGTACCTTGTCATTTCATCTTATTTTCTTTTTTTTAAGTTTGTTTGTTTATTTATTTATTTATTTATTTATTTATTGTCAGAGAGACAGAGACAGCATGAGTGGGGGAGGGGCAGAAAGAGAGGGAGAGAGAGAATCCCAAGCAGGCTCCATGCTTCCAGCACAGAACCTGATGCGGGGCTTGAACCCACAAAACCAAGAGATGGTAACCTGAACTGAAACCAAGAGACGGATGCTTAACCGACTGAGCCACCCAGGTGCCCCATCATTTCATCTTCTTAATGTTTTTCACACAGACCAACTAATAGTAATAACAATAATAATGTCTACAAACAATTCACCTGGCCCTAAATTTGAAGAATTTCCCCTGTTTTTTACTCAATTTTCTTTTTTTTTTTTTTTCGTTTTACATCTTAAATATAAATCTGAGATCAACTGAGTTAACTTTTCTATAATGTGGGGATTAGGTAGAGTTTCTTTCTTTCCTCTCCTCTCTCCTCTCCTCTCCTCTCCTCTCCTCTCCTCTCTTCTCCTCTCCTCTTCTTTCTTTCCTTTTTTTTTTCTTCTTTTCTTCCTTTCTTTCTTCCCTATGGATGTCCAATTGCTTCCTTACTGTTTGTTGAAAAGACTCTTTCCTCTACTGAATACCTGCCTCACACTAATGAAAAATCAGTTGGGCAGACTTGTATGAGTCTCCTTCTGGGTTCTTTGTTCCATGCCATTGACCCATGTGCCTGAACTGCCTCTGTACCACACTCTACTGATTATTGTGGTTAAATAAATAGCTTAACGTTGGGAATTTTTTATTGTCAAATTTATGAGCATAAGCTTATTCATATCATTATACATTTATTCTTTTAATGACTGACATCTGTGGAAATATCTTCTGTCTGAGTCCTTCTATTGGTGATTTATTTTTTTCTCTCTTTTCCTATTTGTCAATTTGCTAGAGTTTTATCAAGTAATAATTTTTTGAAGAACCAATCTTTTGATCGATGTTCTCTATTTTTTTCAATGTTAATACATTTCTGCTCTGCTTGTTATATGTGTATTTTGCTCTTCATTTTCTGTTTTCTTTGGGTAGGAACTTAAATTATTGATTTGAGACCTTTCCTCTTTTCTAAAGTAAACAGTTGATGCTATAAAATTTTTGCTTAGTGTCACCTTAACTGCAACCCATAAATTCTGATGTATTGCATTTCTAGTTATCATCAGTCTGTGTATGTTTAATGTCCTACAAGGCTTTGTGTTTTCCTCAAGGATTATTTAGGCATGTGTTGTTTAGTCTCCAAATGTTAGCACATTTTCTTGTTCTCTTTCCAGTTTCGATTTCTGGTTGTATTCTATTGTGGTCAGAGAATATGCTCTGTATAATTTCAAATGTGTAAAATTTATGGAAGTGTGTCTTATGCCCGAGGATATTGTCTATTTTGGTGAATTTTCCATGGATGCTTGAAAAAATGTGTTTTCTGCTTTTGTTAGGTGGAGAGTTCCATATGTCACTTACATTTTGTTTGTTGCTGGTGTTTTGAATTCTTCTATGACCTTGCTGTCATTCTGTCTGGTGGTTCTGTTCTTCACTGAAAGTGGGCATTGAAGTTTCCAACTGTCACTGTAGATTTGTCTATTCCTGCTTTAAATTTTTTTTTGGTTTCAAATCTTTGAAGTTGTGTTGATAGATTGTATATCACTATTTCTTCTTTTTTTGATGTAAATTGTACTTAGTTAACATACAGTGCAATATTGGTTTCAGGAGCAGAACCCAGTGATTCATCACTTACATATAACACCGAGTGCTCATACCAACAACTGCCCTCCTTAGTACCCATCACCCAGCCACCTCCTCCATCAACCCTCAGTTTGGTCTCTATTGTTAAGAGTCTCTTGTGATTTGCTTCCCTCTCTCCTCTTTCCCCACCCCACCTCCATATGTTCATCTGTTTTCTTTCTTAAATTCCACATATGAGTGAAATCATATAGTATTTGTCTTTCTCTGACAGACTTATTTCACTTAGCATAACACATTCTAGGTCCATCCACGCTATTGAAAATGGCAAGATTTTATTCTTTTTGACAGCTGAGTAATATCCCATTGTATGTGGGTGTATGGTATGTATATATATCACATCTTCTTTTTTTTTAATTTTTTTTTTCAACGTTTATTTATTTTTGGGACAGAGAGAGACAGAGCATGAACGGGGGAGGGGCAGAGAGAGAGGGAGACACAGAATCGGAAACAGGCTCCAGGCTCTGAGCCATCAGCCCAGAGCCTGACGCGGGGCTCGAACTCACGGACCGCGAGATGGTGACCTGGCTGAAGTCGGACGCTTAACCGACTGCGCCACCCAGGCGCCCCTATCACATCTTCTTTAACCATTCATCAGCTGATGGACAATAAGGCTCTCTCCACGGTTTGGCTATTATTGATAATGCTGCTATGAACTTCATGGTGCATGTACCCATTCAAATCTGTACTTTTGTATCCTTTGATATACCACTATTTCTTCTTGGTGGGTCGATCCTTTTTTATTATATTATGTTGCTCTTTGTCCCTCATATTTTTACCTTGAAGTCTACTATATTGATATTCAAAGAGCCACTCTTACGTATTTTTCACGTTAATTTTAACGTGGTATATCTTTTTCTATTCTTCTGCTTCCAACCTACCTATACCGTTATGTTTGAACTGAGTGTATTATATGTAATTTTACACATTCCATTGTTTTTCATTCCTATTGGAAATTCCAATCCTTCTTCAGTTACCATTTCTTCTCCATTTTGAGAATTCCCTTTAGCTTTTCTTTAGCGACGTGTCTGCTAGTTGATAATCATCTTAGCTTTCTATTATCCAAGGATGTCTTTATTTCCCTATTCATTCCTTAAGAATATTTACATTAGATAAAGAATATTCAGGAAACATTCTGGTTTTTTTTTTTTTCCAGTACTTGAAAAATGTTGTCTCTTCTGGATCCCTGGTTTTAGATTAGCAATCTATTGATACTAAAATTTGTATTTCCCTATAAGTAATACATTGCTTTTCTCTGGCTCCTTTCAAGATTTTTATTTTGCCATTAGTTTTCACAAGTTTTAGCTATTACATTTTTTTAAGTTTATTTATTTATGTAGAGAGAGAGAGTGAGCAGGGGAGCGGAAGAGAAAGAGAGAATCCCAAGCAGGCTCCATGCTGTCAGTGCAGAGCCCAATGCAGGGCTGGATCCCATGAACTGTGAGCTTCTGACTTGAGCCAAAATCAGGAGTTAGATGCTTTAGTGAATGAGCCACACAAACGCCCCAGCTCCTATATTTCTTATTGTGACTTTCTTAGGTTTACATTGTTTGGGTTCTGTCATTTAATGTGTATGTTTTTGTCTTTTGGCAAATTTTGAAAAAGCTCAATCCATATATCTTGGAACCCTTTTGCAGACCCCTCCCTCCCCTTTCCTTCTGGGATGCTGATGATACAGTGTTGGATGTGATGCAGTGTCGGATGTTTGGTTATGGCCCCAAAGATCCTTGACCCTCTGTTCATTTCTTCTCTCGTGTTGGCTCCTGTCTGTTTTTCAGACTGGACAATGTTCCTTGTTCTAGGTTCTTGTTCACCAGTTCATTCCCATCGTATTTATTCTGTCATCAGCCTCATTCAGGGAGATTTTTAGTTGTGTTATTTTGTTTTCAGTTTCCTAATTTCCATTTGGTTCTCCTATATATCTTCTATTTCTTTGGTGAGGTTATCAGTTTGTTGATTTCTTTCAAGGACAGTTGTCATTGATCAGTGATACTTTTTTTTTTATGGCTGTGTTTTAAGATCCTTCAAGATAATTCCCCCATGTGATTCATGTCAGTGTGATTTCCTGTTGGTTGATTTTTCTAATTCATGTGATTGTTTTCCTATTTTCAGTGTGACAAATGATCTTTGATTGTATCCTGGGTATTTTTGATATTAGGTTAGGATACCCTGGATCCTACTATCTCCCCATTTCAGGAGGTAGTCATTCTGACTGGATCGGCACGCAGGCCCTGGCCTGATTTGGGGGCTACCGGTCCAGCGAAAATTCAGGTTTCAGGAGCTTGCAGAGCTGCTATGGTCTCTGTTATGCTCGGGCTGCGACTAGGGATCCCACACGTTCCCCCCTGGCTCCACCTGCAGCAGCAGAATAAACTTCCCGAGCCTGGCACCCTCAGGTGAGAGTGGCCCTGAAATTCCATCCACAGGCCCCCCGGGCCAGTGAGCCCTCGCTGTCTCCACTGGAGCCACCTGAAGGGGCAGGAGGTCCTTCCGTCCTGGGCTGTCCAGGGCTGGTGGTTGGGGGTTGAAAGGCACCACTCCTAGTACAGAGAGCTTTCCTCCCAGCCTCCTCTGCACAGCATCCACTACCAGAGGGACTTTTGTTCAATCCACGCTGGTGCTGTTCACAGCTGCAGAGTATTTGTAATGATCATCAAAACAAGAGTAGCGTCATCATTAAAACCCAGAGTAGTAAAAAAATAATTCTCTATAGTCTCAGTTTTAATCGAGACAAAACCTTAAGTCTCTTTAACTTCAGTAATATAGTTTCTTACTAAACCCTATGGTCTCCCTGGTACAGACAGTGCGGTACTAGAACTCATCAACTCTCAGCAGCGAGTTTCCGACGTTCTAGGTACATTTCCATAGAATTTCATCTCAGGTACGGATGAAAAATAATTATGGATGACTGAGAGAGTGTGTAAAGAAGTACTAATAATTACAATGACTTTTTAAAAGTTTATTTTATTTATTTTTGAGAGCGAGAGAGAGAGAGAGCGTGCATGCACTTGAGCAGAGAGCAGCAGAGAGGCAGAGAGAGAATTCCAAGCAGGCTCTGTTGTCAGCATTGAGCCCGCTTGGGGGCTTGGACCCATGAGCCACGAGATCATGACCTGAACTGAAATCGAGAGTCAGATGCTCAACTGACTGAGCCACCCAGGTGCCCCAAATTTAAGTGACTTTTAAAACATCTTCTCAAGATTTTGGTTCCTTGATATCTATAATGAACTCGAAAAGGAATTGGAAGCTTACCATGAGCTTATCAACAGAATGTGCAAAATGTTCCTTTAAATTTATTTTTTTATTTTTATTTTTTTACATTACTTTATTTTTTATAAGGTATGTTTGTAAACATGCATTTTTATTTTTATCTTTGAAGACAAGATAGTCACGTACCTGACCCCACAATACTTCTTTTGCCAAAACCTTTTAAATTTTTTAACACTTTTAAAATCAAGCAAATCATTCATAGTAGAGAACTGAAAATTATGACATAACAAAGGGCACATGCATCAAAAAATTACTAGAAACTGGGGCTCCTGGGTGGCTCAGTCTGTTAAGCATCCGACTTCAGCTCAGGTCATGATCTCACAGTTGGTGGGTTTGAGCCCCGCATGGGGCTCTGTGCTGACAACTCAGAGCCTGGGGGCTGCTTCAGATTCTGTGACTCTGTCTGTCTCTAACCCTCCTGTCTGTCTGTCTCTCTCTCTTTCTCAAAAACAAATAGTAAACATAAAAAAATTTTCTTGTATGAGTAGGAACAAAATAATAGCAACGTATGAAAAAAGGAATTTTTCTATAACATAGACTCTGATGCTAGAATCGACACCATAACCCTTTTCATTGCCTTAAATTTAGTTCATTTGTATTTACTCATCAGCACCTGGGAGCGAGGTATTTGACAGTGAATTTTGTCTTCCTAGATTTCTCGTGTTTTATGGAAACTGCCTTGACGTTAGTGAAATGCCTGATCATAACAAGTCTGTATTATATCAGGAAAGGAAAGTGTGCACCTGAAATAATTTATCGGTAGTTATTAAAGGGTAAAATAACAAACAAACAAATACAACCTCAAGGATTGGACTCAGGAAAGAGCAGACCCAGTTGAGTGCTTGTTGGTAAGGGTCATAAAATAAAAATGCCAAGGAAAATATGTGTATATATAATTACAAATGATGGTAAATTCTGTGAAATAAACTGATACATTTCTGCCTTGGTTATTAACCAGGGGGACCCGGTCAGAAAAAGCTTGTTGGAAAAAGGTGATACCTAATCTGTGACCTACAGGAGAGGGATGCCTCAGTGTGGACAGTCCAGGAAGAACAATCCTGGTTAGGGACTGTGAATATAAGAAGGTCTTTAAGCAGGGCTCCCCTTGATATTTGAGAAGAACTCACAAAAGATAAAGTAGCTGGTACTTTGCCAATGGATGAACAGGGGGGTTGACCAAAATTAGGATGGAGATTAAACCAGAGTGAGATTACACAGTAAGTACTCTGTTAGTTCAGTGTATTACTATCACTATTATTATTATTATTATTATTATCATTATTATTATTATTATTATTACTAGTATAGCTGCAAGCCTTTCAAACTACTTGTGCTTGTACATGACATGACCCAAATTATATTTTAAAAATTTTGTATGTTTATTTATTTTTGAGAGAGACAGAGACAGAGTGTGAGTGGGGGAAGGGGCCGAGAGAGAGGGAGACACAGAATCCAAAGCAGGCTCCAGGATCTGAGCTGTCAGCACAGAGCCTGACACAGGGCTAGAACTCATAACTGTGGGATCATGACCTGATCTGAAGTTGGATGCTTAACAACAGAGCCACCCAGGCACCCCCCAAATTATATTTTTTAAAGACTATTCTATGGTTGTGGGAGAATGGATTTATACATGAAAGTCTGAAAAGAATTACATATATATAATTATATACATATATATATATATATACACACATGTATATATATATACACATACGCATATATATACACATATATACATACACATATATAATATATATATTATCTATAACATATTACATATAAATATATAATATATATTATGCATAATATAGATATAAATATATAATATATAATAGTATAATATATAATACATACAATTGTGTATATATATATATATATACACACAAAGACACACATATATATAACATACATTATGTGTATATATATAAGATATATATTATGTATTGATGGATAATATATGTACTCAGGGGGCCGTGATACTTCTCCATTGGAGGAGTCATGATGCCTTGAGTGGTAACAGTTGAGATGAAGAGAACAGAGTGAACTCATGGTATGTTTTGAGGGTAGATCTCAGGTATACAGATCAAAGAGATTATAATAACACATGAAATATTTTTTTTGTCTAAAGTCCCAGTAAACTTGAAATTCATTAAATGCCTGTATAAAAATATAAAACCAAATAAAATATGCAAAATTATCTGAAATTGTAGCAATGGCTTCATGTTTAAGCAGTCAAGGATAGATTTTTACCTGCTGGAAAGTTTAGGTAAAAAGATCAAATGCAGGACTATTCTTCTGTATTGTTGGGCAACACATCGGCTTCTAATGCTCTGAAGATTCAACTACTTTCAGTTTTATCATTTCAGATACAACTATTTTTGTAATAAATACAAGCTTCATCCTTGAACCTCTTTTGTTTTCCCTCATTTCCTTTCAGTGTGCTACTTCTTTGTACTTTTAGTAACTAACTCAGGAACATTTTCTATTTTATTTTATTTTATTTTATTTTATTTTATTTTATTTTATTTTATTTTATAAGTTTATTTATTTTGGGAGAGAGAGCATGTGCATGAGCAGGCGAGGGGCAGAGAGAGGGAAGGAGAGAATCCCAAGCAGACTCCACACCATCAGCACAGAGCCTGACATGGGGCTCGAACCCACGAACCATGAGATCATATCCTGAGCCGAAGTCAGATGCTTGACTGACTGAGCCACCAGGGAGCTCCAGGAACATTTTCTAGTTTAGATTGTCTACTAGACACTCTATGGTATAGTACTGTATTATTTGAAAGAGCAATGCTTCGTGCTGGCCTATTGAACCTAATGTTCTGCAAAAGGCACAGAGGAAATGGGAGCTGATACTGCGTTCACCTGAGACACCAAGTTAGCCTTCCTTCAGACTTCGCCTGTGCTCCTTACATGCTCTTCCCCTAGTTGCATCTTCTTCTGAGTAATCCACAGCAGGAAGGATAACTGCGGACTCAGAATGTAATTTTGATTTAAAAAAAAAAAAGGCATTCAGCAGCCCTACATCAAGTTATTGATATATATATTTTTTCTCTCTAAAGTAGATACCAAAGCAAAGAAAGTCAGCTGCTTTTCGTTACTTCACTGTATGGGTGACAAAGTATCTTCTCAGGGGTTTATTTGGAATCCAAGGTAACCATTTATGGAAATGCTAAGAAATTACACTGATGTGAGAAAATTGATGTCTTTTCCACCGAAATCCCAATGCTGGAAGGAATTATCTTATTTTCTCTTATTATTAAAATTGGCATAAATGGTCTGGTTAATTAAGACCATGTCATTGCAAAGCAGGACTGCTCTGAAATGAACACTATATTAAGCTTCCAAACAAATACGTGAAAACATACGTTATCATAATTAGCCACTTGGTCAACCTCTATGTCTGGCAGTGGTGTTTTGCATAATTGTTGAATTATATCCATTGAAGTTGTCTGATTACCTTCTTTTCTTCCCAAACCTTAAAAAAAAGCAAGTAAATAGACAAAAAGAAAAGGAAAGAAAAATAATGCTCAGCCAACAGAAAGAAATTATTTTAAATGATTCTCATGCAGAGTGGAAACAGAATGTTCTGGCAATGCAATGTCAAAATGAATTTTGTTACTGCGATATCGCCATCTAGACCGAATACTTCCTGACCTTGATGTTGTCAGAGATATGAATGGGAAGGAAGTGCTTTGTCCCTCAGGACCCTCTGTTCACTAAATCCGATTGAAAAGTAAAATTCAAAAAAATATACTCTACTGAAATGGACATAGAGATTATGGCTAACTTTAAATTTTGTAACATTTAGTATAGGATTAAAGGGAAGTTTTCAATCATGGAGTATTCTGTGAATGTAAAAATAGTTCAAAGCAGAAAATATATATTAAGTATGGTATTCTGCTTATCCTAGAGGATAATAAAAACACTATCTGCATATACACATTGCTCCTTTCTACTCTACCTATCACCACACAAAAGTTACTATGGATCTTGTGGCATATTTAGTTCATTTTATAAAACACAGCCTTGTCCTATACCTAAATTGTTCTTAAAGATTCTAGTCAGATTTTTGTTATGATTTAAACTCTCTAAATGTATGTTTTTCTCATGAGAGACTTCACTCTTCACAACTTAAAACAAATTTTCCTTTGAAAAAGTTAGAATGGCATTGTTAATGATTTATGAAGGAAAGAGGTAATATATTCTACAGTACAATTTTGAATTATCTTGCTTTCAAGTACTATACAGAAATACAAAGAAAAGTGAAAGAAAAAGATTAAGTCTCGTGTCTCTTTGAAATTCAGAAAGTTTTATTCCATTCAGATATATATTAATGTTTTCTTTTAGAAAGAATGAGCCCTTCCCCCACCTTTATCCCCAAGTAAGAAGTTAGTTGATCCTGGGACATAAGACCTTCGGGGACACTCACTTGTAAAAGCGTGTAGATCACCTGTCAAAGGCTTCTTCATGCCACATGAACAGTAGAATAGACAAAGGATGGGAGGTTGCCTGCTGAAAGTGACCCTTTCACCAGACCAGAGTCTTGCACACTGTGGACAGTGACGGAAAAGGTCAACATAACTCTGGCTCACAGCTGCAAAGAAGAGAATACCTTCAGAGCAGGGAATTTCATCTTTAGCCCTTTCTATGGGAGGAGATTCTAGAATCCACAATTACAGATTTTATATCTGAACAATGGAGTATGTACAATGGATGTCCAGATTTTGCTGAGATGAATCATTAGGACCATTTCAAACTGCCTAATTCTGATTTCATATTTACCAACCCAGCTTCTAAGTTCAACTTGAATTCCTAATGAAATTTGACTACCAGTATTGAAATGTACATTAATATTTATCAATTTGGAATTAATTGGAATAGGAAGTTTGTAGTACAGATTAGTATATATTAATCTATTGGTATTTGGAGTGTTTGGGTTCCAATGTCTTTGTGTTTGTAGATGCATCCTGTATGTGTGTCTGCCAATATGCATAATAATGGAAACAAAAGCAATTTAAAGTGACAGACGTTTCCTTTCCTTTCATTGGTAGAGAGAGAAGATATTACTTATATTTTCTTGCAACTTTTGTGGCTGATTTGGTAACCCCACCATGGGCAGAACAGTGAATGTTGTATCAGTTCTTGGTGCCTTATGCAAAACTGAATGTTCTACTGAGAGTTTTCGTTTTCCACACCCTCACCAGCATTTGGTGTGAAAGTGACTTACATGTGTTTTACATGTTTTACATGTTACTTTTACTAGTTGGTGTTTAGTGGCATCTCCTTGTTGTTTACATTTACAATTCCCTAATGGTAACTTTGAGCATCTTTTCATATGCTCCTTTGCCACCTGGTGAGGTCAATGTTTAGATCCTTGGCTTGTTTTTTAATTGTTTATTTCTTGTTTCTTTTATTTTAAGAGTTCTTTGCATATTTTAGGTATTATCCTTTATCATACATGCATTGCAGATATTTTCTCCTACACTTTAGCTCATCTTTTCATCCTGTCTTCCAGTGAGTTTTTAGTTTTTTTAATGTTTATGTAATTTTGAAAGAGAGAGAGAAACACACAGAGTGTGAGCGGGGGAGGGGCAGAGAGAGAGAGGGAGACAAAGAATTCAAAGCAGATTTCAGGGCTCTGAGCTGTCAGCACAGAGCCCAACGCGGGGCTCAAACTCATGAACCCGTGAGATCATGACCTGAACCAAAGTCGGATGCCCAAACGACTGAGCCACCCAGGTGCCCCCAGAGAGTTTTTAATTTTAATGCAATCCAACTCATCGACTTGTTTCCCCCAGATCTTGCTTGTGGTGTTGTGTCTAAAAAGTCATCCCCAAACCCAAGACCACGTAGATTTTCTGTTGTGTTTTCTTTTAAGAGTTTTATAGTTTTGCATTTTACATTTAGATCTATAATCTGGTTTGTGTTGATTTTTGTTAAATGTATGAGATCTGTGTTTAGATTCTTCTCTTTTTTACATATAGATGGCCAATATTTACAGTACCGTTTGTTGAAAAGACGAGTCTTTATTGAATTGCCTCTACTTTTTTGTTTAAGATCAGTTGACTATAATTATTTGGGTCTATTTTTGCCTTCTTGTGTTCCTTTGATCTATTTGTCTATTCGTTCATCAATGCCATGATGGTTTGATTACTTTGTACAGCAAATCTTGAAGTTGAATAGTGTCTGTTTGCTAACTTTGTACTTCTTCCACATCCTGCTGACTACTCTGGGCCTTTGTGTCTCCATCGAACTTTTAAATCAGTTTGTTGATATCCATGATATAATTTACGGGAATTTTGGTTGGTATTGCATTGAATCTATAGATCAAGTTGGGAAGAATTCACATCCTGACAACATTGAATCTTTTAATCCCTAAATTTGGAATATTTCTCCAGTAATTCAGCTGTTTATTTCTTTTTATCATAGTATTGTAATTTTCCTCTTATTGCATATTTACATCTCAGTATTTATTTTTTACTGTTGTTGGTGCTTGTGTATTTAGTATTGTGTTTTTAATTTCAAATTGCAATTGTTCATTTTTCTGTAAGAGAACAATTGATATTTATATGTTAATTGCTATGTTAACTAATCCTGTGACCCTGCTATAATCAATATTTCAAGATTATATATTTTTTAAAAATAAATCACTGTCTTGGGGCGCCTGGGTGGCGCAGTCGGTTAAGCGTCCGACTTCAGCCAGGTCACGATCTCGCGGTCTGTGAGTTCGAGCCCCACGTCGGGCTCTGGGCTGATGGCTCAGAGCCTGGAGCCTGTTTCCGATTCTGTGTCTCCCTCTCTCTCTGCTCCTCCCCCATTCATGCTCTGTCTCTCTCTGTCCCCCAAAAAAATAAACGTTGAAAAAAAAAAATTAAAAAAAATAAAATAAATAAATAAATCACTGTCTTGATGTTGTGTTCAATCAATCTTGCCCAGTCCAAGGTCACAAAGATTCTTTCTGTGTGCATTTACTTGCCTTTTCATCTTTGTCTTTCAGGTGAATGGACACTCTTATCACTATGTAATGTTTCTATATCCTCTATTAATATTTCTTACTCTGAACTAAACTTGACTAATATTAACGTAGCTATCCCATCTTTTGATTAGTATTTGCATGCTAGGTCTTTTTCTTTTAATCTGTATATTTCCTTATGTTAAATGAGAGTTTCTCAAACCACTTAGTGGTAACAAGACACATGCTCCAGAAAGATAACCAAAATATTGCAATACACCTCACAAATGAAGATGTCTAAATGGTCAAAAAACACATTAAACAGTGATGCTTCACTGGTTGTAAGGAAAATGCAATTAAAATCACTATGAGGTACCAGTACACAGCCACTCAGAGGGTTAAATTTTAACAGTACCAAATGTTGCAAAGGATGTGAAACAGCTCCCTCTAATGCATTGTTGTCAGAAGGGTAAAATGTTAAACCTTTTGGGAAAAAATCAGTAATTTCTCATAAATCTACCATAAACCTCTATTTATATCCACTTATTCGTTTTATAACCATTTAAAAGAAATTTACAAGAATGTTTGTAAAGCACTTATCCATAAAACAATAAATAAATAAATAAATAAATAAATAAATAAATAAATAAAATAAAACAACCCAGATATCCTTCAGTAGAATGGTTACATGAACTGTAGTGTTTTCATTTAATGGAAAACTAGTCAATAAAAATGAAAAGAAAAAAAAAAACTAATGATATGCCCGGCAATGTGAATTCATCTCAAAAATAGTATGCCAGATGAAGAAGCTGTGTAAATAACATACAGTTTGCATAAAGTTCTAAAATGGACAAAATTAATTTATGTTGAAAATCATCAAAATGGTGCCAGTTCTTGAGAGTGAGGAGGATTACCTGAAAAAAAAAGCATCTGTTAAATTTCTTACATCAAAACGCACACTCTATTTACTTCGGAAGCTGGTGATAGAAATAGGGACAGTGGTTTGAGTCCATTTCAGAGTCCTGTTTTAAGTGTATGGACATCCCGGTGGCACAGTGACAATGTGTAAAAGGACCTAGAAGACTGTTGAGATAATTAGCTCCTTAAGAGAATTCTATCATTTTGAACAATGGAACTGTTTCAGTCCTCGGTGTGGTGGGCTCAGTAATGGCTCCCCAATCTTGTCCATGTCCCAACCTCTGGAGTCTGTGACTATGTCCCATTACATAGGAAAAGGAACTTCACAGATGTGCTTAAATTAAGGATCTTGAAGTAGGGAGAATGACCTGGATTACCCAGGTGGGATCAATGTAATGATAAGGATCCTATTATCAGGAGATAGGAAGGTCAGAACTTGAATAGTAGGAGAAATGGCAAGAGGCTGGAGTCATAGGAGAAAGTTGCTGTGAACCGTGAATGCAGGTGGCCCCTAAAGTTGAAAGCAACAAAATGGATTGTCCCCTCAGCCCCCAAAAGGAACCAATGCAGCGGGCACCTCAACTTCAGCCTAGAAGGTCTAACTCGAATGTCCAATGTCCTGAACTATGCAATCATAAACTTGTGTTGGATTAAGCCACCTAAATTTGTCTTCATTTGTTGCAAAACCAGAAGAAACTTAACATCTGCCATATTTGTGAGTTTCTGTGATTAAACTCTAGCTCTAAGGATGATACGGGTATGGAGGCTAGAAGAAAAAACACCGATGTACTGAACATCCCGATTCTCTTACTTTCTGTGATGCAAATAGATGCCTTGGTCCAGTCAAATAGCTACCTTAGAATAATTAAAGCATAGGATTTTAGAGTGGAAGAAACATGCACACTACTTAATTCAAATTTTTCGTTTTGTCACTGAGGAAGCTGAAATGCAGCCTTGTCACTTTTCAAAAACCATAGAGGATGACCATAATTCAACAGTCAGTGTTCTGAACGTTCAAGAATGCCTGCCGTTGGCATCATCTAAGGGAAGGAAAAGGCTTATAGGCAACTCAGTTATGCTCTACTTGAAATTTTACCGTTTTCCTAATTTAGGCTGATGAATATAGCTGAAAACTATGAAGATTGAATCATACGAGGGTTTTGAATGGAAGTATTATATAAATTATAAATTGTAAAAACCGGTGTCAGATTCGGTGTTTTGATTTTCAAATGAAAAGAATTTTCCTTTGGAAACCGACTGCCGTGTAAAATTAGATCAATTTTCCATGGGAATAGTTTGAACTTTATTGACCTGATCATTACATTCCAGTTAGTAGAGCCGATACATTTTAGACTCTGAGGTCCCTCCTCATTCCACTATAAAATAAATGCCATCTATTTCTTTACATATGATGCTAATTTTCAGTATTAAAGATGTGAAAAGGAGCGCCTGAGTGGCTCAGTCAGTTGAGCGTCAGACTTTTGATTTCGGCTCAGGTCAGGAGCTCACAGTTCTTGGGATTGAGCCCTGCATGGACTCTGTGCTGACAGCACAGAGCCTGCTTGGGATTCTCCCTCTCTCTCTCTCTCTCTCTCTCTCTCTCTCTCAAAATAAATAAATAAACATCTTAAAAAAAGGATGTGGAAAGATTGTTAAGGGATATCTGTCACATGTATACCTTCTTTTTTTTTTTTTTCTATTGGTACCTTTATGTTAGTAAAAGATGGCTACCATTTTCTGGCTATGTATTTTCATGCAAATACAAATGTAAAAGGCCATAACTTAGTTGACACACTGGCTTAATATATTGATTGTGAATGACCATTTCTTTAATTTGCTAAAAAATTATGAAAAGCCCCTACATTTGTCTTGCGCTGGCACATTTGGGTAAATTGAAGGGACAGAGCCTAAAGGAAATGTCAACTTTAGATCAAACAGAAAAGGATATTCCAGCCTACTGTTGACAGACTGTCTCTAAACCCATTGAAGAGAAACTGTGTCAGCTCTCTGCAAATGGCAAGCCTAATACTGATATTTCCTGCAAATGAAGAGAAGGGCTCAGAAAATTGGAAACAAAAATTCTATTTTTTCCCTGAGTTCTCACCCTTCTCCTTTCAAAGGCTTTGTCTTTTTTTGCATCCCTGTAAACTATCAGAAATGTGTGTGCAGTGTGTGTGTGTGTGTGTGTGATAATAATACTCACCTTTGTGATTCCAGCAATTACAGGGTGTGTGGGTCTGTGCATCTATTCATATTGTAGGAGTCACAACTAAATGCCTATGAAGTCCAAGCACTCTCATAATAATGAGAGAAATGGCTAGAATATATACATGTTTGTTTTTTAAAAAAATGTTTAATGTTTATTTATTTTTACAGAGAAAGAGAGAGACAGACATAGAGAGACAGAGCATGAGCAGGGAAGGAACAGAGAGAGAGGGAGACACAGAATCTGAACCAGGCTCCAGGCTCTGAGCTTTCAGCACAGAGCCTGATGCGGGGCTCAAACCTACGAGCTGTGAGATCATGACCTGAGCTGAAGTCAGATGGTTAACTGACTGAGCCACCCAGGGGCCCTTATACATGTTTGTTTATGTGCTTTAGGAGTAAAGGAAATATGGTAAAATTTTTCAAAAAATATCAATGCCTTTGCCATTTAAATTTTAATGAAGAAGACATTCCCCAGTTACTTCCTTATTGGATTGTAGGTAATGTATTGCCACATATGATACTTGATCAAGAGACACTGAAAATTAGTGTTTTTGTGTAAAATCTGGTTTTTAAATGCTGACCTGATTTTTCTACAAGATACTGTTCTGGGCACATAAAATGTTTCTGACCGTAAAATTATGCCCGAAGGCAGCCAACTTGACACCTGTAAAAATAAAATAAAATCATATTCTTACCAAATTAGCTTTATAAATTTAGTGTTATATGGCCAAGGCATAAAGTACTCTCTTACTGCCCTTTAATAGAGCTAGCTAAACTATCTAATTTTTCAGGACCTAAAGGAATTAGTAATGGTGAAATTGAGTAGCTATTTGTACAGGAAAATTTTCAACAGATCATTCAACAAGAATAACTAACTTTCATACTATTTTTAGGCTGGTACACAGCCTCTAACCATGACAATCCACTATATACTAATCTACTAAAAGAAAATCATCTTCTTGCCTTGGGCTGACATGTTTAATGGTATACTAGAATGCCTAATGAATGTAGAAAACTTTGTCTATTTATTTGTTCCCTGAACGTAATAAACTCACACAAACTAGACTACAGAGAGAGAGATTGATGGTTGATTAATATAAGGAAATAACTGCTTATTGAAAGCTTGATAAGATTATTTCAGGCTCATCACTTTTTGTCATGTGTCCATAATTTGCAGCAGTGAAAGAAGAGTCAATGAACTTGACAAGATTAGGAACTTTAGTCGTTTAGTCACTATGACATAGATGTTGCAATTCTCATCATTGCCAATTAGCAAATTAGAGTTTTTGACAATGGCACCTAATAGTTTTCGAAATTCTCGGACAAATCACGATGGCTTCATAAGTGTTACCAGTACATATATTGAGTCCCGTCATTAGCAGAACAAGTTACTACCCAACACCGTTACTTAAATATTTTTCTTGAATAAGTCATTTTCCAACAATGGTTTTCCTAAATGCTAAAATTCTAAGTTGAATTTTCTGTCTCCGTGAGTTTTTTATTCTCTGTGACAAACAGCTTTGTACAACTTACTCTTATAAATATGTTTCCTGGATTTTGATAGAGTATACTTCCCGGTGGCTCAAATTAAATCTTTCTTGGTCACAGTGTCTGTTAGAAAACTGCATTTGTCCCGGAAAAGTATTTATTTTTATTAATCAGTAGCAAAATTCAGTATTATTCAGTTGTTAGTAGAGTAAGAATAGGCGTGTAGTGCAAGATAAAATAATCCATTCTCAGAGACATGCAGTCATTCAAACAGAGGACAAAAATCAACATAATTAGTATATGGGAAGGTAGGAGAGCACATCATTATAGAGAATGTAGGTGGAAAAGGGATGTTAATTTTTTCCCCTTATACCTAAAACCTGTTTTTTTCTTATTTGTAATTTATTTATTCCCTATTTCACAAATCTCTTCCCAAAATGCGTAGTTCCAAGTAATTTAGTGGCTTTGCCTACCTAGTGACTGTACCGAACAGTACAAAGTATTGAAACAGTTTGGCTGAAATGCCCAGTCAGTTCAAGCTCCAAGAATCCAACCTTTACATAAGTGAATGCTTCCAGGAATTTGTCAGGATTATCGGCATAAAAGGTGCAATGCATCTTTTTTTTTCTTTACTTAACAAATGGCATTTTAGAACTCTGAGACAATTCAACTGGAACTTTGCATCTGACTGAACATTTTTATATCAGTGACTTCAAACTACCAATGATGCTCTCCTTTCAGAATGCACAGATATTATTAAAGCACACCTTCCTCCGTCAGCACGGTACCAATGGTTAGCACATTTCAGCCGCGGAGTTACTGGGTCTGTGCCAGAGAGATCAAGGCCACTGCCTAGAATGCTCTTGCCAGGAATTTCTCATGGCCTCTGCCCCCTCCTCCCAATTCCTTCCCCTTCTGTTTTCAAATGTGGCCAGTCTCCACCCTTTACCTTGGGACTGTCCCTTTGGATGTTGAGAACAAGGTGGTCAGCAGTCCCTCTGGGTTTCTGTCTCCGAGGAGCAACCTGCTCCCTCCACACCTGTGTACAGAACATGTGCAGCTGGCCTAGCACACCCTTCGCCGTCTTCACTGCACCGGAAGCAATGACACGTACTGCAAGGACCATGTCGAATTTCATCACATCGCTCAGCTGGGAGGCACAACAGATTTCTGAACCAGCTACCTGTCACCAAAGGCAACTGGTTGGGACTGGATCTGGGGCCGCCTCAGTGGCTGGAAGAGATCAAAATCTAAGATGAAATGAAATCCACTCACAGGACATCTGATCTAGGCGCAGTCTGAATTTAAACGTAGGAGTTGGTCCTTCTGAGCCATCTTCGTCTGCGTGAGCTCCCATAATAGAATAATAGACACTGGGTGGGTGAACAAGAGACATTATTTTCCGTCGTTCCGAAGTCTGGGACGTCCGAGGTCAAGGTACCGGCTGACTCAGTCACTGTCCAGGGCTTTCCTTCTGGCCCAGAGACGATGGCTTCCTATTCCCTGAGTCTTCACCAGACGATGAAGAGAGAGAAGCCTGGACTGTCCTGTGGCTCTTCAGAAGCAGTAATCTAATCATGAGGGGCCCACCCTCCTGACCTAACCACCTCCCAAAGACCCGGCTTCCCGATATCATCACTTTGGGGGATAGGGGTTCAAGATATGCATTTTGGAAAAACACAGTTCAGTCCATAGCACCATCTTTAAACACTCAAAATACGCTAAGAAACAAGTTGTGCATAAATATAGGTGCATTTGGCTTTGTATTTTTTCTTCACTTTAACCTTCTTCTTTCTCTGGCCTTTTCTGTCTTCTGAATTCCTAGCTATGGGCATGAAGCTTAATGCAAAAGGTTAATAGTTTTCTACTGTCAGTACGTTTTCTAAATGTGCACTCTTTTTTAGCTTATATGCAGTATTTTGGCTGTTTTCTTTGTTTCACAGCATTTAGTTCTTATGTCTGAGTCATGTTTGTGTGTGTGTGTGTGTGTGTGTGTGTGTACGTATTTGTGTATATTTGTGTGCATGTGTTTGTGGGGAGGAGGGGGTTCTTTCTAATAGACATGAATAACTGAAGTTAAGTTTGTAAAGCTCAGATGAGTCCATTTTTATCTATGCATTTCAGGGAGATTTACTTGAAAATATCTACTTTTACTACGTATAAAAGATTCATTAGATAATCCACTAATCCATTTATGTGCAAAGCACTACCGTTTTCTCTCATTAGGAACCATATAAAATTGGTTCCTCCATTTGAAAGTGTTCTGAGCTTATTTTTAAGTTAACATTTCAAAAAAGTAATACATTATTAAACTTCTGTTTGAATGTAATATTTCCAAATATTGCTATCTGTAGTGCTGCATTCTTCTTTTAAATTGAGTGACAAATTTCCCAACATGAAGACATTTTAAATAAATAGTGCAGCATTTCAAGTCAGGAAAGAGGCATTTATTTCCCAAACTAAATTATGACAATGACTATAAAAAATACCTATGTAGCCTTAAATTGAGAGAATCACATCTCTGGAATAAAGCTTTAATGAAATTTGCTATCTGACTTCTTTTTGATCCTATTTTATCCATACAAGTAATTCTTTAGAATATTTCCTTGGAAAAGATTTAACTTTTGGATCTCACTTTTGCAGTGTTAGCTTAAACCTAATTAAATTAACTAAATGGTTCCCAACGATATAGTCACACTTATTATTACACAGATGCCTTAGTGTAAAGGATATTCTGAATCCGAGAGCAGAGTATATAGTAGCTTAAAAGTGATTTTGTGCATGTTCTTTACCTGTGGCTTGTCATTAAGATTTTAGCAATTTCAAACACCTCAACTCTCAAATTAATCAACTGAAAGATAATATCCAATTCTAAAGTTGAACCTGTGTTATACTGTTGGATTATCAGCTTGGTTAAACTGGGAACTGTTTTCTAGAATCTTTTTCTTGTGTGTTTCTGGCTGACTGAAAACAGGAACTTGTGCTAGATTTGAGAGTTGACAAGAAAGAAAGAAGTTCATTCTTTATGCACAGCGGGCCTTCGCGGTCAGATGCCACGGTAGATGGCTGCAGGAGTGACTGTCCTTATTCAGCTTCTCGTCTTGACGTTTGGCTTTGCTGAACAGCAGCAGCCCCAGGCACCATGGTCTAGTAAAAGCAGGTTGGAGAAAGATGAAAGCACTTGCCTTATCTTTCAAAACCAACTTTCACTTTGGACAATTCAGAGGTTTCCCTGAGACTATCGATTTCCTTACCTGTAAAATAAGGATAGTATAGGTACCTTAAAATGACTTGGGGATTAAATGTGAGCCATTCGAGAAAGCCGTTTATACACAACATCGCAATGGAATGCGTGTAATTTAAATCCTCCAATGTAATATACTCCTAACCATAGTAATAGCTTGCCTAAGTTGAGACCTTTTTTTAAGCTCTCTGATTTGTATTATTTGTGTTAGGTTCTATTCATTATTGAAGTTTATTCTCTGACTTGAGACATGTCGTTTGACTGACAACATAAACTTCATGTCTGACAAATTTCCTACTATGCCAGTCTCCATAACATGAAAGTAGAAAGCAGCATTATAAACTAAAGGCAAGGTTTTTCTTTTGGGGGGGGTGGGGGGATGTTGACAAGAAAGCCCACCAATCAGTGATAGTTATTCTTATGATATGATAATATAATTCGGTAGGTTTAGGCCAGTGTTGGGTCCCCTATGAAGATACGTTGAATTCCCCCCGCCCCCTGCTAGCTGTGTATGTGACCTTATTTGGAATTGGGTCATTGGAGATGTAATCGGATTAGAATGGAGTCATGCTGCCTGAGGGTGAACCCTGATCCAGTGACCAGTGTCTTCATATTAGAAAGATGAAGGATATTGACACACAGAGACACAGATACACAAGGATGAAGGAGGCTGAGACTGTACTTATGTTGTCACAAGTGGGAGAACTTGCTGCTAGGGATGAGGCCACCAGCAGGAACTAGGAAGAGGCAAGGACACACTCTTCCCTGGAGCCCTCAGAGAGAGCATCACCCTACCCACACCTTGATCTCAGGCTTCTGGCTTCCAGGGCTATTAGAGAATACATTTTTGCTGTTTTAAGGCACCAGATTTCTCGTAATTTTATACCACAGCCTTAGGAAACGAATACAGCCAATTTTTGCAGAATGCTCATTAAAACACTATCAGCAGCATTTTAATATATTATTTCAGGGGGACAAAAAGACCTTGTAGTCAAACAAATTTGCAATAACCTGAGTGTCATTTATAAAATTGAATGGATTCATTTTTGCAATACAATACACGTATACATACATTATTAAATTTATGTAGCATTTTCAAAGCCATTTGGAAAAGGAAGATGATTTTTACATAGCATTTCATGTAATTAGGTATCTTTGAAATGATACACTTTCGAACACCTTGCTAGAAGCCAACGTGAATTCTGAAAGCAGAATTTATATCAAAAAAGATCTCATCATAATTGACTAAGATGTATTCCAGAATGGCAAAAATCTGCTACAGTGTTAGGTGATATATTACTGATATAAATTAAATACTTGAGTAAAATAAGAATTGATGTCATAATCATAAATATAGTAAAGAAATTTTTCAAAATACAACACAGGTTGCTGGCCATAAATTCAGGAATAAAAAAAATACTAATGGTGAAATCCAAGAACCATTTCAGTATCAGGAATAAAGCAAATTTCCTGTCAATAATTTTGCATATTGTTAAATATTGATTTAAAAACTCTAGTCAATGCAATTACCAAAAACGTATTAAAGAGTTACAATTTTTCAAAATTGAGGAGGTGAAGTCACATCATCTGCAGAAAGTGCTGTTTCATATACCTTAGAGAACAGGTTGAAAAATAATGAGATGGAATGTAGTCATTAAAATATTTGATAAATATTAGTGATATATGAAATTTTTCTTTATATAATAAATGAAAAAGGATATAAACTCTTTCAGTATGTAAGCAAATATGTAACATGGTATATGAAGTGAAGGTCTTGTATTAACAAGTATATTAGATAGAAATCTAGAAGGAAAAAAAATCCAATTTTTTTTTAATGTTTATTTATTTTTGAGACAGAGAAAGACAGAGCATGAGCGGGGGAGGGTCATAGAGAGAGGGAGACACAGAATCTGAAGCAGGCTCCAGGCTCTGAGCTGTCAGCACAGAGCCCGACATGGGGCTCGAACTCACAGACCATGAGATCATGACCCAAGCCGAAGTCGGAAGCTCAAATGACTGAGCCACCCAGGTGCCCCTAAAAAAAACAAAAAAACAAAAAAACAAATTTTTAAAATTGATTTTGTTGTTGTTGTTGAGTTAGTGGTGATTTTAATTTTATTCATCATATATTTTGGTATTTTTCAAATTCTTTACTTGGAACACGTACTCATTCTATGTATATGATTTGTAAGAAATGAAAAAAAAATCCCAAAGCATAAAAGTTATGTTATTTTTCCATTTAAATGACGCATATAAACGGAATTTCTTTTCATCATTCAAAATGAAGAATAATAGTTTTGTCTCATTGGAGCCATAGAACTCTTCTTTCTTCCTTCCTGTTCCCACTCATCCTCCTGCTTTGTCTTCTTCCTTAAGAAATATTAATATGGAGACATGTTGATATTTGACTATTCTTTGAGTAATGTCAGTTACTCACACTGTCATTCAAATGTAGATTTTTAGATTTTGTTAAATTTATCCTCCGGTGCATTATAGAGAAATATTGCTGATTCGTATGCTATTCAAGGGGCAAGAGAGGGCTTTGCAGAAGTCTTACGGGAGCCGCTCTTTCCACCTTCCTTCAACTTTCCCCTCTTTTTTCAGCTATTTTCAGTGTCAGCAAGAGAAGGCTAAAATTGCTGTGCATGTTCAGGCTTAGGAGCAAATCTGGGCTCAGATGCTCCCTCCAAAATGACTGAGCTCACCGGCAGTGACGCCTAAAGCAGTGGCTGAGGAGAGATGTCCTTAGCACTCAGGTGGCAGGGATTGGGGACACAGGGATTCGTCGGACCCAAAACGATCACAAACACGAGTGGTCATCATATGAGTAAGTTTCATTTTATTAACTTAAGACCTACACAACTAAGAAAAAGAAGCATAAAGACAAAAGGCAGAATAAAACAAAAGAAAGCAGAAGTCAGAAATTAATAAAGATAAAAGCAGACATTGATGCTACATAAAAGAAAAAAAAATAGTAGATATGTTATATAAATCCAGAAGTTAGTTTTTTTTTTTTAATTTTTTTTTTCAACGTTTATTTATTTTTGGGACAGAGAGAGACAGAGCATGAACGGGGGAGGGGCAGAGAGAGAGGGAGACACAGAATTGGAAACAGGCTCCAGGCTCTGAGCCATCAGCCCAGAGCCTGACGCGGGGCTCGAACTCACGGATCGCGAGATCGTGACCTGGCTGAAGTCGGACGCTTAACCGACTGCGCCACCCAGGCGCCCCAAGAAGTTAGTTTTTAGAAAAAAAACAATAGAACAGTGCAAGTATAGTTAGCTTTCTCAAATACACAAATTAGAAAGTAAAAGATGCTCCACATGACTCCTCATCAGGGAAATACAAATCAAAACCACAATGAGATAACACCTCACACCTGTCAGAATGGCTCACAGTAACAACTCAGGCAATGACAGATGTTAGCTAGGATGCAGAGAGAGGATCTCTTTTGCATTGTTGGTGGGAATGCAAGCTGGTGCAGCCACTCTGGAAACCAGTATGGAGGGTCCTCAAAAAACTAAAAATAGAACTACCCTGTGACCCAGCAATTGCACTACTAGGCATTTATCCACAGGATACAGGTGTGCTGTTTCGAAGGGACACATGCACCCCCATGTTTATAGCACCACTATCAACAATAGCCAAAGTATGAAAAGAGCCCAAATGTCCGTCGATGGGTGAATGGATACAGAAGATGTGGCGTGTGTGTGTGTGTATACACACATATATACAATGGAATACTACTCAGTGATCAAAAAAGAATGAAATCTTGCCTTCTGCAACAATGTGGATAGAACTGGACAGTATTATGCTGAGAGAAATAAGTCAGTCAAAGACACATATCACATGATTGCACTCATATTTGGAATTTAAGAAACACAACAGATGAACATAGGGGAATGCAAGGAAAAATAAAATAAGATAAAAACAGAGAGGGAGGCACACCATAAAAGACTCTTAAGTACAGAGAACAAACAGGATTGCTGGAAGGGTGGGGGAGGGATGGGCTGAATGGGTGATGGGCATTAAGGAGGGCGCTTGTTGAAATGAGCACTGGGTGTTACATGTAAGTGATGAATTAAATCATGTAAGTTAAATCATTATTACACTATACATTAACTAACTTGAATTAAAAAAATAAGTAAAAAATAGATAAAAGAAAAAGAAAGTGAAAAGGGGTGATAATAATTACAGAACAATTTTTAAATTGTGAGAGACCCGTTTGTACAACTTTGTGTACATATGAAATTCTAGATCAAAGGAAACTTTTTCTAGAAAAAAAAAATGAAGCTTCCCCAAATTGAATATTGAAAATAAGGACATAAAATAATTATGATAAAAGAAATAGACAAAATTGTTAAAAGCCAAATAACTCTTCACCAAGAAAGGATTAGGCTCAGATTTTTTTTTTTAAAGATGAGATAATGCCAGTGCTACTTAACTATTCCAAACATAAATGACAATTTCCATTTTGAAAGATTGGTGGTGTTCTCTGAAATTGATAAAGATTACACAGAAATAAAAAACTACTGCCAAATTTCACTCATGAATATTGATGTAAATTAACAACTATGATACTAGCAATCAAAAATCAAACCAACAGTGCATTAAAAAACAATAAGCTGTGAAAAAGTTGCATTTATTTCATGAATGCCAAGGTGGTTCAGTATTAAAAAATACATTCAAATCATCCACTGATCAGAAGAACTAAGAAGAAAAATCTTGTAATTATCTCCTTGGATGACAAAATGTATTTGTGAGAATTTAACATGCACGCATGTTACACATACTCGGTGAAACAGAAATTGATAAGTTGCATCTGTAATGTGATTTATTTTCCTCGGCCAAAAAAATCAAAGTCATGAGGACTGAGACAGGAAGGACCACTCTCTCTACTACTGTTTAACTTTGTGCTGGATATATTAGCGAATTCAATTATACAAGATAAAGCAATTAGCTATATGAAAAGGGAAAAAAAAGTGCAACTATATCTTTTGGCAGATCACGTAATTTTATGTTTAGAAAGCTGAAAATAATCTATGGAAACACTACTGCACGCAAGATAATTTAACAATGTAGAAGCTTAGGAAATAAACATTTAAAGACCAGACCCCCAATGTGTAAAAACAAAAACTACTCAGGAAGAAGAAAGCAGTAGGAATAATGTCAATGAAGAACCCCTCCCCAACCCCCACCACTTAACAAACACATTAAAAAGCATTAAAATAACAAACACATTAAAAACAAAAACAAAAATTAACAAGACAAGAAAAAGGCAACTGTTTTGAAGCACAGAAAGTCGATTTAAACAATGGAAGCCCATATTATGATGTTGCATAGGAAGGATCACATCATAAAGATGTCATTGTTTTCCTAAAATAATTTCATTTAATGCAATCCCAAAACAGGATAGCCACTTTCTAGATAAGAGAATTAACACGTTGATTTGGAAGAAAAACGCAAGCAGGGCTGCAAAAAAAGGCTAACCCTAGCAGTAATAAAACTAAACGTAAATGTTTTATAATTAAAACCAATTTTGTTGCTTGAATAGATAAACCAATTAGAACAAAATGTTCTAAAATGGGGGAAGAACACATTGGGAATTCAGTTCATGATGACAACGTGTTTCCAAAGCGGTGGGGAAAAGACGAGTTTTTGAATAAATGGTGTAGAAAGAACTGAACAGCTAGGCACAAAAAGACAGAATCTTTTCTGCTTTAATTGGGGCGCCTCCTTAGTCTTGGAGCATTTGGGCCTTTTGGCTCTTGTTTTGATCTCTTCTTTCTATACGAACTCAGTAGCCCGCTCTGCTACAAAATCCCAGTTTTGTTAAATCGCTTGTCTGAGTACATCGCCGCTCTCAGTTGGGGATGTTACTGTGTGAGAAAGGATGCCAGAGTCCACTTTGTCTCGCTCAGACGTCTTATGTTTGCATACGCTAGAATCACGTGGTTTATCAACAAGTAACTTCCGGCTGAGATGAAAGGTGTCATTTCCCGCATACTGACTTCCTGTGCCACGCTCTTTAACTTTCCATTACGTTTTATTAAAAAAGACCTGGTTGTCTTTGGTTGAGGAAACAGGAATAGTGGGACTTGTAAAATGATGAAAATAATTCCACAATTTTTAACACTTTAGCTATTTTCTCCTACTGCTTGGGGCCCCGGGAAGCACAGGCTCCTTTATTCTTTAGCAGATCTTACCCATCTTTTGGATTATTTCACTTGAAAAGAAGCCTCCTCTCTCAAGGCTTGCATTTACCAATGTTCGCTTTCCTCCGTTCTGCATGCTGGATTCCATTTGCTCGGCAGGCAGTTATCTGTATGGTTCCCAGACCAGCGGGAAGCATCATTATGCTGCATCGAGTGAGACCTTAGCTATGTGCAAGAAAGTAATCGAACCCAGTGTTACTAAAATAAAGTACAAAAGGGACTTTAAAATTCGTCTCCAGAACTCAATATAACCCACTTAATAGGTGAGACAAAAAGTACTTGTAAGGCATGAGCCCAGAGGGTCTTGTACAGAGTAGTTAAATTTCATGAACAGACTATTACCTCATAAATTATAATACCACACCAGCACCAAGTATTTTGCTTTGTTCTAACTTTGTGTCTTTTTGTTTAAAAAGATTACAAAAACATAAATACTTTCAGCACTTTCATGAAAACCGAGTAATGTTGCAGAAACTAAAATATACTAACCCTTGAATATAATGCATTTTCTTAAATAACAGTAACACACAGCTTTAAAAAATACTCACATGGAACCTTGTTATCGCCACCATTGAAACAAGAAAGAGGGGCGCCTGGGTGACTCAGTCAGCGGAGCGACAGACTTTGGCTCAGGTCATGATCTCTCATGAGTTAGAGCCCTGCCTGGGGCTCTGCGCTGAGATATGGAGCCTGCTTGGGATTCTCTCCTTCCTCTCTCTGTCCCTCCCCCATTCACACTCTTTCTTTTGTCTCAAAATAAATAAATAAATAAATAAATAAATAAATAAATAAATAAAACAAAAGCAAAAGGTTAAAAGAAAAGAAACAAGAAAGAATGTATAGTAATAAAATAACTAATCAATTATAAAGAGGAAATGAATTTTAGATAGTAATGTGTGACTCTGATAAGTTTATCTTTAAAAAATAGAATGTGGCATTAACTAACTTTGTAGATATCAACTGATATGTGATTCAAAACCAACACTGCCAAAAACAAAAATCCAACTAAATAACCGGCCAGTTAACATCATATTCCTGGGGAAGGTGGAAACGGCAATTAGAACAGGTTTGGCCCCGTGACATGGGCTTAGCAAGAGTGACTCTATTCTGGGCAGGTTGTTTCTTTTGAATAACATGCCTATGTTAATTTAAAATTGTTTATTTATTTATTTTGAGAGAGAGAGAGAGCTCAAACAGCAGAGGGACAGAGAGAGAGAAAGAGAGAAAGAATCCCAAGCAAGCTTCACACTGTCAGCACAGAGCCTGATGTGGGGCTTGATCCCACAATCGTGAGATCGTGTCGGGAACAGAGATTGAGAGTAGGATGCTTAAGGGACAGAGCCATCCATGGGCCCCTCCTATGCTAATTTTGACCTATACCTAAACTGTGTCATTTTAACAATTTATAAGCCACACTCCAAAATGTATTTACTATTAATCTTGTTTCATTGGATCACACATAAAATTTTAACAACTTGAATGTAGAAATCTTCTGGGGGTTTTGTTGTTGTTTGTTTGTTTGTTTATTTGTTTTTAGCATCATGTATCAATTCTAAACTTTGGTGCATGACTAAATACACCACCCATCAGAACACTGTTTTCACCACACCACCACCAGCACCCCCAGAATCTCACTGTTGGGTGTTATCTTTTGTAATCCCAAATGAAAGCTCGTGGCATTTTTCATTTTTTATATATATTTTTGTCATTCTGATCTCCCATGTGTGTTTCCGTACCTCTCTCTCAGTACTTGATACAACAATTAGAGACACAGGAAGAGTGACACAGCTCTGTCAAACAACTTAACCTAATTGACCCAACAACAAAATACAAAATAGATCTAAAAATGTAACACAAGAGGTGCCTGGGTGGCTCAGTCGGTTGAGCGTCAGACTTCGTCGTAAGTCATGATCTTGCGGTTTGTGGGTTCAAGCCCCGCGTAGGGCGCTGTGCTGACAGCTCAGAGCCTGGAGCCTGTTTCAGATTCTGTGTCTCCCTCTCTCTCTCTGCCCCTCCCGCACTCGTGCTCTGTCTCTCTTGGTCTCAAAAGTAAATATAACTTAAAAAAAATTAAAAATGTCAGGGTGCCTGGGTGGCTCAGCGTCGACTTTGGCTCAGGCCATGATCTCGTAGTTTGTGAGTTCCAGCCCTGCGTCGGGCTCTGTGCTGACAGCTCAGAGACAGGAGCCTGCTTTGGATTTTGTGTGTGTGTCTCTCTGTCCTCCCCCACTCACGCTCTGTCTCTCTCTCTCTCTCTCTCTCTCTCTCTGTCTCAAAAATAAATAAACATTAAAAAAATGTTTTAAAGAAAAAATAAATGTAAAAATATTGGACAGAGAAGTTAGCCCAGTAAGACCATGCATATTCTCTAAGTACATGAACTTGCTACAATTAATTAGTCAAGGAGAGAGAGGTGCAAATCAAAGATGCAGGGAGATGCTAGTTCACACCTGTTAGAATCACTCTCATTAAACAGCCTGAAAACCCCAAATTGGGATTAGAATAGGAATTCATTTGCACCCTCATGGCTTCATGCTGAGCGTGTAAAGTGGTAACAATACTTGGGAAATGGTTGGACGTTTATTATAAATAGGCACCTCCCTTGTGACCCAGCAATGCTACTCCTACAGATTTGCCTCCCAGAAATGTTTACATGGGTCCATGAAAGAGCTTGTTAAAGAATATTTGCAGGAGCTTTGTTCATAATAGTAAAAAAAAAAAAAAAAAAAAAAAAAAAAAAAAAAAAAAACTTGAAGTAAAATATCAATAGAAGTAATAAATGTTTTAACATAGCCACACATGAACCCCACTCAACAGCAGTACTCAATACTGACACATGCAATCAGAATAAATCTCAAAAACATTATGCTGAACCATTGAAGACAGATGTGAAGGAATGCACAAGGCATAATTCCGTGTATGTGGAATCTATGTTTAAAGAAATAGGAATCTTGTTTACTTCCTGGAGATCATGAATTGACCGGAAAGGGACAAGGAAGAATTTGCTCACTTGATAAAAATATCTTATCTTGAAAAAGATATGGGTACAGGGAAGTGTGCATTTGTCCATAACTGTAACATTGTACATTGAAGATTTCTTTGTCTCCGTGTAAAATTTTCCTTAATTTTTTAAAGCACCACTGATGATGTGGCGTCCACCCAATGTGGTGGGGTTGGGGGACAAGATAAGCACACTCCTGCAGAAAATTATAAATTCAGTAATACATGAAAAATGCCATTGTTTTACTTTCTCTTTTCACTTAATTTTTTAAAATGTTTATTTACTTTGAGAGAGAGAGAGAGAGAGCAGAGCAAGTGGGAGTGAGACAAAAAGAAAGGGAGACAGAGAATCCCAAGCAGGCTCCATGCTGTCAGCACAGAGGCTGACATGGAGCTCAAACTCATAAATTATGAGATCATGACCTCACCTGAAACCAGGAGTCAGATGTTTAACCAACTGAGCCACCCAGGTGCCCCATCTTTTCACTTAATTTTTATGAAAATTGGTCCCATGTAGTAAAATTGTAAAATGTAAGGTTTACTTTCCTTTTTCTCAAATTCCAGTACAAATGTGTTTGTATTCCAAAATTGTCAAAGAATAAGCAACAGGTTTAGAAGAAGAGAAGAATGAATCTCAATAATCAATATAGCAAATATCTGACTGCTATTGCTGGTAATGAAGCCAACATTTTTTCACATTAAGATTCATATCTTTCCTGGGGTGCCTGGGTGGCTCAGTCGGTTAAGCGTCCGACTTCAGCTCAGGTCACGATCTCACGGTCCGTGAGTTCGAGCCCCGCGTCGGGCTCTGGGGTGATGGCTCCGAGCCTGGAGCCTGCTTCTGATTCTGTGTCTCCCTCTCTCTCTGCCCCTCCCCCATTCATGCTCTGTCTCTCTCTGTCTCAAAAATAAATAAACGTTTAAAAAAAAAAAAAGATTCATATCTTTCCCATATTCATGAAGCATCTGGTCTAAAAGTTTTATGACCTATGTGTTGCTTACAATTAGATTTTCTTTAGGAACTTTTTCGTAATAAAATTAATTTTAAAATATTAATTCATCCCCAGTCAATAACTTTGTAACTATTACTGATGTGTTTCCAACCTGTAAAATGGTTTGAATCCCTATATGACAAATGAAGTACTGTTGTATCTTTTTTTTCCATTCCCACTTAGATAAATATGTGATGAAAGCAGGTGGTACAATCTACTTATCAGCATTTGGCACACCAGGTAAGAAATGAGAACTTGTGAGGACTTTTGAACAGTATGGGGCAATTTTCATTCTGGCACTTAGGGAATTAGCCATGTGACTCCCATTAATTTTAACGGGAAGAGTGTGGATAATCCATAAACCATTAATGTATCTTGGAAATGTTCACAATGGATCAGCACAAAGTTGCACAGCACAGGTGTTTAATTAGTGATGGATATAATATCAGAGCTAAATTCGTTAAGACCAAAGAATAAAAAATCAATTACTTGCAAAGATAGTAAGGTCTGGAAAATAAAATGGCTGTGTTAAATGTGGCACAGATTTGAAGTCTGTTACAACCGAACCAGAGGTGACTATCAGGTGAAACTAATCTGCATATCATTTGGTGGATTTGGGTCTAGATACCTCTGTTTTCTGCTTAGCAGTGACTCCAGGAAACACTTTTTAAAAATCTCTTGTCAGTATTTTGCCATATGTGTGATTCAGTTTACATAATAATTAATTTTCACTTCAATAAATCTTATAGAGCCACAAAAAAATAAAAAAGCAAACAAACAAGAAAGAAAAAGGTGTGTGTCGGGGTGGGGGGAACTTTCAAATCTAAATTTCAGATATTTGGCCAAAAACTTGCATCATTATTATGCTAACAATAAAATATTCCCAGTACGTGTAGGAACATTCTTCAGGACTAGTGAATGAAGTTACTTTCTACGCTGTTCAATGAGAGGCGAAGCCATTATCTTGATACATTGGACTCAGAAACCAGATCTGCTGGACATATTTAGGTGGTGTTTCTTAGTCACATTTGTCCAATGGTCTTTCTCTCTTTTCTAGCCAAAGGAATTACTCAGATATCAACAAGATATACGAAAATACATCCCACCTACTCCAGACAGAAATGTTTAGTTGTGATTTTACAACAGTGATAAGGTGTAACATAGTGAATTTACTAGCTCTGAATTTATTGCCTATGGTGCCATATCATGCATAGGGCAGAAACTTTTCAACTGAAGTATATTTGACACACAATGTACTTTTAGGTGTACAACATCATGATTCATCAAGACTATCTCTTATGCAATGGTCCACTCAAATGTGACTAAACTCTGCCACCATACGACACTATTACAAGAACATTGACTGTATTCCCTTTGCGACACATTTTATCCTTGTGACTTACTCATTCCGTAGCTGGAAGCCCATGTCTGGCACTCCCCATCACCCATTTCCCCACTTCACCACATGCTCCCCATTGGCAGCCATCAGTTTCCTCCCTTTATTTATAGATTTATTTTTGCCTTTTTTCCCTTTGTTTTGTTCTTTAGACCCCACACGTACGTAAAATCGTATGGTATTTGTCTTTCTCTGCCTGACGCATTTCACTTAGCGCAATACCCTCTAGGTCCATCCATTTTGTCACAAACGGCAAGATCTCATTTTTTTTTTGTGGATCTCACATAAGCTATTTATCCATTTATCTATTGATGGACACTTAGGTTGCTTCCATATCTTAGCTACTGTAAATAGTTCTGCCATTGACATAGGGGTGCATGTGCTGCTTTCATTTTCTTTGGGTAAATATATCACATATCCTTGCCAACACTTGTTGTTTATTGTCTTTGATCCTAGCCATCCTGACAGGGGTGAGGTGGTATCTCATTATGGCTTTATTTGCATTTTCCTGTTGATGAGTGACATTGAACATCTTTTCATGTGTCTGTTAGCCATCTGTATGTCTTCACTGGAAAAAATGTCTATTCAGGTCCTCAACCAATTTTTAAACAAATTATTTGGGTTTATTTTTTTTTGATGTTGACATGTAGAAGTTCTTTATACATTTTGGATATTAACCTTTTATTCGATATATAATTTTCAAATACCTTCTCCCATTTAGTAGGTTTCATTTTTGTTTTGTTGATGAACAAAGTGGGTTTAGAGAGAACATAATAAAGTCCAAATATGAAAAACCCACAATTAACATCATACTCAGTGGTGAAAAAATTAGACCTTTTCCCCTGAGGAAGAAGACAAGGATGTGAACTCTCATCACTTTTATTCAACATAGTACTAAAAACCTTGGCCACAGCAATAAGACAAGAAAAGGAAACAAAAGGCATCCAGATTGGTAAGGAAGAAGTAAAACTGTCACTATTTGTAGATGATATGATAGTATACATAGAAAACCCTAAAGACTCTACCAAAAAAAAAAAAAACTATAAGAATAAATGGAGTAAAGTTGCAGAATACAAAATTAATATACAGAAATCGGTACAATTTCTATACGCTAATAACAAAGTAGTAGAATGAAAAAAATTTTTAAGAAGTTTCATTTACAATAGTACTCTTAATAATAAAACACCTAGGAATAAACTTAACCATGTAAGTGAAAGACTCATACTCATAAAACTATAAAACACTGATGAAGGAAATTGAAGATGGCACAAATACATGGAAAGATATTCCATGCTTATGGATTAAAATAATTAATATTGTTAAAACATCCATACTACCCAAAGCACTCTACAGATTCAGTGCAATCCCTAACAAAATACCAACATTAGTTTTCACAGAATTAGAAAACAATAATCTTAGCAATTGTGTGGAACCACAAGAGACCCTGAATGGCCGAAGCAATCTTGAGAAAGAACAAAGGTGGAAGTATCCTAATCCCTGATTTCAAGAATTACTCCAAACCTACAGTAATTAAAATAGTACGGTACTGACACAAAAATGGACACATAGTCAAATGGAACAGAACAGAGAGCCCAGAAATAAACCCACACACATACAGTCAGTTAATCTCCAACAAAGGAGGCAAGAATATACAATGGTGAGAAGACAGTTTTTTCAGTAAACGGTGCTGGAAAAACTGGACAGCAACATGCAAAAGAATGAAATGGAACCACTTTCTTACAGCATACACAAACGTAAACTCAAAACAGAGTAAGGGCTTAAAGGTGAGATCTGAGAGCATAAAAATCCTGGAAGAGTGCACAGGCAGTAAGGTCTCTGACATCAGCTGTAGCAACATTTTTCTAGACATGTCTTCTGAGACAGGGAAGCAAGAGCAAAAACAAACTATTGGGACACTATCAAATAAGTTTTTGCACAACAAAGAAAAATTATCTTCGGAATTTAAGTGTTACCACGTTATTTATTTTCCTCATTTGTCTAGGTAGTTATATTCACATGTGATTTAATAACAAGAAAACAATCATGGATATAATTATTTTTTTAAAAATTGGATAGGGGTACTCGCACGGCACAGTCAATTAAACGTCCAACTTCAAGTCATGATCTCACGGTTTGTGAGTTCGAGCGCTGCGTGGGGCTCTTTGCTGACAGCTCAGAGCCTGGAGCCTGCTTCAGATTCTGTGTCTCCCTCTCTCTCTGCCCCTCCCCCCACCAAAAGTAAAATAAAACATTACAAAATAAAAATAAAAATAATTTGGGTGTACTCAATATGCTTCAGGAATGTGGGATTCTAACTTGTGGAGCAAAGCTAATCTGATCATTCATTCAAATATCTGTTTTTCCAGTTTGAAATTTTTTATGGCTGTACCTTGTGTTGTTAAATAATCTCTGTAGCGATGCAAACATGATTTTAAAATCCTTACATCTTATTAAATGTCATGCAATATGAGAAAATATCTATTCCATCAAAGCTTATTTTTAATATCAAAGATGGTGATAATAATATGTGCACTTTAAACATGAGAGATCAGAGATAAACAGTATTTGGCACGTGCATACCTAGTAACCACTGGGTCCTCTTCTGTTTGTGGCACTTTCTCAAGTATGACAATCACCTGTGAAAACTCTGCACATATACATTGTAGTGTCCTGACTCCAGAGATTCTGAGTCAGCAGGTTTGAAGTGGGAGCTGGGAAAATACAAGTTTAATATGTATCTCCCAGTGTTATTCTGATGCATGTGGTGTGGTGTCTGGATTACAGTTTGAAAAATGTTACCCTGGGACTGAGATACTGCTTTTATTTGGAGGCAAAATACAAATCTATTTAATGTAGATTTTAAGAAATTTGAGGGAAAAACTCCAGTAGTTTGGGAGGCAGAAAGAAAAATAGATCTTTTGAAAGGGCTGTTTAAAATCTATTTTTGTAGCTAAAACCGTGCTCATTCTTCATTAATACAAACATTATTTTGCTTCCTTCTTATGTTCACCAATTCTGCAAGTCATTAATGAAACGATCACTTTATATCAGTATGAGAATCTATTGTCTTTGCTTATTTTTTAGTATTGTATCATGAGTATAAAGACATAGTTGTTTTTTTTTTTTTTTCAACGTTTATTTATTTTTGGGACAGAGAGAGACAGAGCATGAACGGGGGAGGGGCAGAGAGAGAGGGAGACACAGAATCGGAAACAGGCTCCAGGCTCTGAGCCATCAGCCCAGAGCCCGACGCGGGGCTCGAACTCACGGACCGCGAGATCGCGACCTGGCCGAAGTCGGACGCTTAACCGACTGCGCCACCCAGGCGCCCCAATTTGTTTTTATTTTTATCAAACTGAACTGTTGTCCCTTCTGGGGTGCAGCACAAATCTGGTCTGATTTCATTGTCAGTTAGTCTTGGCTATCAATCTAGTGTATGGGAGGATACATATCTTTTTTTTTTATTTATTTTTTTTTTTCAACGTTTATTTATTTTTGGGACAGAGAGAGACACAGCATGAACGGGGGAGGGGCAGAGAGAGAGGGAGACACAGAATCGGAAACAGGCTCCAGGCTCTGAGCCATCAGCCCAGAGCCCGACGCGGGGCTCGAACTCACGGACCGCGAGATCGCGACCTGGCTGAAGTCGGACGCTCAACCGACTGCGCCACCCAGGCGCCCCGACATAGTTGTTTTCTAATTAAATGGAAACAAATTTATGTTTTGTGATTTTTGTGACATATAGTGTCACTAATTTTGTTTCTACATATATTCTTAACCGAAACTGTGATACCCTTGTTCCTACCTTTTCAAGAAAAAAAATTTATGTCACAAAGATTACTAATAAATTTGTACAAATCAAATACAAGGAAATCACATACCAATAAAACAAATATAAATAAACTGTGTGCAACTGTTGTGTGTTCACACACACAAGCACACACACACACACAAAATACAAACATACACTGAAGGAGAATTTAAAAATTATCCAAAATATATCTAATGAAAAATTTCCCTAAATTATTAGAATTTATAAAAGTATAAATTCTCATTTTCCCTTTTTTCACTATTATACGTCTCTTTTTGAATGAACAAATAAAACCTCTGCGTGTCTTTGGTTTCATCATAATTAGCATTTCCAAGATAAGAATTTCACTATAGAGTATATGGTCTCTCAATAGAAAGGCAGACAGACATCCATATTAAATACTATTTGATTATTTTTGATAAAGTGAACAATCCTAATATTAAAAATACGTTACTTTCACTGTTTTAGGATATTTTAACGCTGCTAGAAATTCACTTGTGAACTCTTAACACTCAAGCTGTGCTTTGTTTTCAAGAGGAATTTTGTAAATAACAAACGTTTACCTGGATTGGAACAGTATTAAAAGTACTCATACTCAATAAGAATGAGGAGGTTTCAAGTATCTTGCTACTTTGACAAATTAGGAACTTTTGTGTTTATCAAGAAAAAGAAAACCCAGGTGCTTTTTAAAAAGTAAAACGAGGGGCGCCTGGGTGGCGCAGTCGGTTAAGCGTCCGACTTCAGCCAGGTCACGATCTCGCGGTCCGTGAGTTCGAGCCCCGCGTCGGGCTCTGGGCTGATGGCTCAGAGCCTGGAGCCTGTTTCCGATTCTGTGTCTCCCTCTCTCTCTGCCCCTCCCCCGTTCATGCTCTGTCTCTCTCTGTCCCAAAAATAAATAAACGATGAAAAAAAAATTTTTTTAAATAAAAAAAAAAAAAAGTAAAACGAAAAACACTTTTGTCTCTTTTTAACAAAATGTTGGACTTTTTTTTTTACTATTATTTATGTTATCTCTATATATTTGAATTTTAATATTTTCATGTGGCACTAAGTGATATTTATTTCTGCAGGTCACGTGGATTTATTCTCTGTCCATTCCTGCTTTCTGTACACATCCCCTATATATGACTGGCCTTAGTGTGGGACTTCCAAAATGGCTATTCAAGGAGCTTGGCAAGTCTTTTCACCAAAGCATCAATAAAAATGTAAAAAAAAAAATGCTCAAAACAACCATTTAAGGTTTCTGAAAATGTATCACAAAGGGCATGCATTAAATAGAGAAGAAGTTATTTACAGCTATCTATTCAGAATTGATGAGGACAATGGGAGTCCATGATTTTAAACCACGTGCTTCCATACATCTATGTTGCAAAAGTTCTACACCAGGCACCAAGTGATCTCACGACAGCCTCCAAGCTCCCCCTGGCTCCAGCGCCCTATCGTAGAGTTCTGCCAGGCGTGGATGTGACCCACCACAAACATTGGTGGTCTGCCATCTTGCCGAGGGAGCTGACCTTATAGAGGAGAGGGAGGAAGCCTACAAGTATGAGGGTGTTGTTGAAAACAGTGGGGATCCCAGTGGTGAGCAGCCTGGGAAAGCCAACTTCTCTGTGATAGTAGCAAAGGCACACAAACAGTTCTGCAGTTCAATCAGAAACTTAACAGAGAGATCTGAAGATTGAGTCAGCCAAAGAGGAAACCTGTATAATCTCACTCCTGTCCCGTAGCCCGGGGAGGGGGTGGGGGTGCATGCATGTGCAAGATTACTCCTGTTTAGGAACAAAGAGCTGTTGCAAACTGCTCAGCCTGGGCTCAACGTGCAGCCTCGTTACAAACTCCCTGAACTGAACTGAACTGAACTGAAATTCACCACTTATTAAAACAGCTTTGAATTCTTAAGGAAAACTGAGTTAGTTTTTGATGGGAAAGTTAAGGTGAAAGAATGTATCACATTTGAGGTTCCCATTTGATATTGCTGACAACGACTTATTGGATCCAGGAGCAGTTACTTGAATGGTGGCCCATTTTGTGAACAGAAACGGTCTTGGAAACCATCATCTGCCTGAGACGATACCCACAACTCCTCGAGGCAGTTAGATCACATTACTCGAGGATCTTTCCATTTCTTATGTTACGTGGAAACAAAGTGCTGCTCTTTCTGTTGCCTGGATTTTGCAAAAGTCCAACTTCAGTGATTGGCTGATGTTTTTCCCATATTGTATTCATTCCAAAGCCAGCATGACTTACTTCCCCTTGTGTTGTTTCAGTGTGACATGTGAGAACTATGGTCCTGAATAGAGTTCACCACTGTTGACCTACTTTGACCATTTTTTTCCTTCAAGTGCACTCTTATTAAAAATTTTTAAAAATGTTAATTCCAGTATCGTGTTACATTCATCTCAGGCATACAGTGTAGTGACTCGACAATTCGATACATTGCTCAATGCTCAAGATAAATATTCTATTAATCCCCTCCATCTATTTTCCCCATCCACCCACCGACCTTCCCTCTGGTAATGACCAGTTTGTTCTCTGTATTTAAGATCTTGTTTGTTTGCTTGTCTCCTTTTTAATTCACTTGTTTTAATTTTTAAATTCCCCACATAAGTGAAATCATACAGTGTTTGTCTTTGTCTAGCTGACTTATTTCACTTAGCAGATCCATCCATGTTGTTGCAAATGGCAAGATCTCATTCCTTTTAAAAATTTTTTTTTTCAACGTTTATTTATTTTTGGGACAGAGAGAGACAGAGCATGAACGGGGGAGGGGCAGAGAGAGAGGGAGACACAGAATCGGAAACAGGCTCCAGGCTCTGAGCCATCAGCTCAGAGCCCGACGCGGGGCTCGAACTCACGGACCGCGAGATCGTGACCTGGCTGAAGTTGGACGTTTAACCGACTGCGCCACCCAGGCGCCCCGATCTCATTCCTTTTTATAGCTGAATAATATTCCATTGTGTATACATACCACCTCCTCTTTATTCATTCATCTATCAGTGGACACTTGGGTTGCTTCTCTAATTTAGCTATTGTGGATGATGCTGCAATAAACATAGGATTGTGTGTATCTAAGTCGCATTTTCATATTATTGGGAAATACCCAGTCATGGAATTACTGGACCGTGTAGTTGCTCTAACTTTAATTTTTTGAGGAACCTCCACACTGTTTTTCCAGAATGGCTGCACCAGTTTGCAGTCCCACCAATGGTGCATGAAGGTTCCTTTTTCTCACCATATCCTCACCAACACTTCTGCCCATTTTAACCACTAATTTGTGGTTTTTTAGTGTTAAGTTGTGTAAGTTCTTCACATATTTTGCATACTGAACATTTCTCGTATATCACATATTTGCAAATATCTTCTCCTATCCAGTAGGTTGTTTTTTAGTTTTGTTGATTACTTCCTTTGCTGTGCAGCTTTTTATTTAATGAAGTCCCAATAGTTTACTTTTGCTTTTGTTGCCCTCGCCTCAGGAGACAGATGTAGAAAAATGCTGCTATGGCTGATGTCAGAGAGATTACTGCTTGTGCTCTCTTCTAGGGTTTTTATGGTTTCAGGTCTACGTTTAGGTCCTTAATCCATTTTGAGTTTCTTTTTGTGAATGGTGTAAGAAAGTTTTATTCTTTTGCATGTTGCTGTCCAAGTTTCCCAGTATCATTTGTTGAAGAGACTGTCTTTTTCCCATTGCATATGCCTGCCTCCTCTGGTGAAGATTAATTGATCATGTAAATCATGGGTTTATTTCTGGACTCTCTATATATGAATATATGTGTCTCTTTTTGTGCCACTACCATATTGTTTTGGTTACTACAGCTTTGTAGTATAACTTGAAATCTGATATTGTGATACCTCCAGTTTTGTTCTTCTCTTTTAAGATTGCTTTGGCTGTTCATGGCATGGGGCTCGATCGCACAAACTGTGAGATCATGACCTGAGCTGAAAGCAAGAGTCAGATGCTTAACAGACTGAGCCACCCAAGTGCTCCTCTCCACGTAGTTTTTGATTATTTCTTTTATGTTTGATGTTAGCTGCTTTATGTAGTTGGGTCCTTCCATGTTGCATGCATAAATATGTACAATTGTTACATATTCTTGGATTGTTTCCTTTATGATCATATAGTGTCCTTCTTTGTTTCTTGTTACAGTATTTGTTTTAAAGTCTATTTTTCCAATATACGTATTGCTACCCCAGCTTTCTTTAAACTTACATTTGCATGATAAATGCTTTTCCATCCCTTCACTTTCTTTCTTTTTTTTTTAGATTTTTTAATGTTTATTTTTGAGAGAGAGAGAGAGAGAGAGAGCGCGAGTGAGCATGAGTGGGGGAGGAGCAGAGGGAGAGGGAGACACAGAATCTGAAACAGGCTCCCGGCTCTGAGCTGTCAGCACAGAGCCTGACGTGGGGCTCGAACTCACAGACCACAAGATCATGACCTGAGCCGAAGTCAGACGCTCAACCAGCTGAGCCACCCAGGTGCCCCTGTCCCTTCACTTTCAATCTGCAGGTGTCTTTGAGTCTAAGATGAGTCTCTTATAGGCAGCATATAAATGGGTCTTGCTTTTTTATCTATTCTGTCACCCTATGTCTTTTGATTACAACACTTAGTCCATTTACATTCTAAGTAATTATTGATAGGTATGTACTTATTGCCATTTCGTTACTCGTTTTGTGGTTGTTTCTGTAGTTATTCTGTGTTCCTTTCTTCTCTTGCTCTCTTCTCTCACAAATTAGTTGGCTTTCTTTGATGATATATTTGGATTCTTTTCTCTTTACTTGCTTGTCTATTATTGGCCTTTGATTTGTGGTTACCATTAGATTTGTATATAACATCTTATGCATTTAGCCGTCTATATTAAGTTGATGGTCACTTCAGCTTAAACCCATTCTTACTCCTCTCCCAACATGTTTTAAGTATATGGTTTCACACTTTACATCCTTTTTATTTTGTGATTCCATTGAATGATTTTTTTAATATACTTAATTTTACTGCTCATGTGTTTCCTACTTTTCTTACTTCTATTTATGTCCTTTCCTTTCCACTCAAAGAATCCCCCTTAACATTTCTTGTAGGGCTGGTTTAGTGGTAATGAATTCCTTTAACTTTTGTTTGTCTGAGAAATTCTTTACCTCTCCTTCTGTTTTGATTGATAGCCTTTCTGGATAGAGTATTCTTGGCTCAGACTTTTTTTTCTTTCAACACTTTGACTGTATCATGCCCTTTTCTTCTGACCTTCAAAGTTTCTGCTGAAAATTAAGTGATGACCTTATGGGGTTTCTCTTGTATGTAACTGTTTTCTTTTCTCTTGCTGCTTTTAAAATTCTCTCTTTATCATTACTTTTTGCCATTTTAATTGCTATGTATCTTGATGTTGACATCCTTGGATTGACTTTTTTGGGGGGCTCTCTGTGTCTCCTGGATCTAGATTTCTGTTTCTTTCCCCAGATACATGAAGTTTTCAGCTGTTATATCTTCACATAAATTTCCTATCCCCTTTTCTCTCTCTTCTCCTTCTGGGATGCCTATAATGCAAATGTTATTATGCTTGATGGTGTTGCTGAGTTCTCTATTTTCATATTTCATTATGTTTTTGTCTCTATTCTTTTCAGTTTGATTATTTTCCATTACGGTGTCCTCTGGGGCACTGATTAATTCTTCTTTTTCCTCTAGCCTGATATTTATTCCTTCTCCTAATTTATTTTTACTATGAGTTATTAAGTATTTCATCTCTGAATGATTCTTTTTTCTGTTTTCTATCTATTTGTTAGGGGTATCACTGAAGTTCCCCACTCTTTACTCAAATCCAGTGAGTATGACCATTGCTTTAATTTTTTAAATCTTTATCTTTCTTTTATTTTCTTTCTGTCAGCACAGCGCCTGATGTGGGGCTAGAACTCCAAACCATGAGGCTGTGACCTGAGTCAAAGTCGGATGCTTAACCAACTCAACCACCCAGGCTCCCCTGCTCATGCTTGAGCAACAGTTGATTGGTAGTCTTATAATCATTAGTAGTGTGAATATTGGGAGGTTACAAGAAATAAAGCACATAAATTTGGAATTTTGTAAATGTGGAAACATGATAAATTAGGAGCATAGACCATAGTTAACAGTTGATACAAACAAATGTAAACTTAGTTCGAAGCTTTCGGTTCAATACCATCTAGAGGAGGGAGTGAGTGATGATGAGATTGGACATTCCATATGACCCCAAATGGAGTGATTCTCATGCTTGATTCTTTTTTTTTTAATGTTTACTGATTTTTGAGAGAGAGAGAGAGATAGAGATAGAGTGTGCTCAGGGGAGGGGCAGAGAGAGAGGGAGACACAGAATCCGAAGCAGGCTCCAGGCTCTGAGCTGTCAGCACAGAGCCTGACGCAGGGATTGAACTCATGAACCGCAAGTTCATGACCTGAGCCGAAGTTGGACGCTCAAGACCTGAGCCACCCACGCGCCCCTGTATGACCATTACTTAAACTTCTCTATCAGACATATTACTTATGTCCATTCTGGTTAGGTCTCTTGCTGTGGTTTTGTCCTCTTTGTCTTTTCCATTTGGGACACATTCATCCATCTCCTCATTTTGTCTCACTCCCCACGTCTGTTTCTGTGTGTTTGGAGAGTCAGCTACGTCTCCTGCTCTCGAAAGTCATGGCCTAATGAAGAAGAGGTCCTGCAGTGGCCCGCGGTGCAACGCCCCCTGTTCCCCAGAGCTTGGTGCCGTGGGGGTGTCTGCTGTGTGTGTTGCACATGCTTTACTCTCGTAACTGAGCCACTTTCGCCTTCAGTGCGGTCGTCCGCAGTGTCTCTCTTTGCCTGTTCTGGGCGGTGTCTTGCCCTTGTTGTTCGTGGACCAGACTGCGGCCGCCTGGGCTTGAGTTGAGTCAGACTAAGTTCGCCAGAGATGCAGTAGCCTCAGACTGTAGGGTGCTCTGCCTGTATGTTCCCCTGAGAGACCTTTTTTGGTGGGTGGGGCGCTAGTCAGACCAGGTATCTGTCCCCAGAACAATGGGGTCTCAGTCAGACAGATGTGTGTGGTTATGTTCCCCTCTCCCCTGGGCAGGAATCGCTTGCAGAGGTACCGGCCCCTGTCAGGGCTGCTTGCTCACTGCCGGGCTTGTGCCACCATTTGTGGGGGGGGGGGGGAGGCTCCCCACAAGGGCAGAGCAGAAGGGGCAGGTGAACAGGGGAAGGGGTGGGTGGAGTCATAGTGTTCGCATTTTACGTGGTGAGTGTTAGTGCTGCGCGGGCTCTTTCGGGTGTCCACGTGTCTAGGCTGGGGTCACGGGACAGAAACGGCGCCTGTCACTTCCTTTGTTCCCTGAGGACTCTTCCCAAGGTCCCTGGCCCTCCGGCAGACTCTCTGAGGTCACTGAGCGCAGGTCCCCCCTGCACACCCAAGTGTTTCTCAGACTGCTGCTTCCGTGCTGTGTCTCCAGGCTGTTTAGTATGCTGTCTCTTTAAGGGCAGGGACTCAGTTTCCTCTGCCGTCCCAGGTCTCCCAGAGCCAGGCCTGCTGGTGGTTAAAATTCCAAATATTTAGCCTCACTGACTGTAAGAACTCTCAGAACTTGGCTCCTCTAGTTTCCAGGCAAATGTTGCGGGGATTTGCCTTCCCTGTGTGGGTCCCCTGCCTGGGGTGCTCGGTGTGAGGGTGTGTTCCTTTCCCTTCCTCAAGCCTAACGAATCCTTCCTTCTTGTAAACAGTCACATGGAAAGTTTAGCTCTGACTGCATTCCTGCCCTTCCTCCCTCTCCACAGGACCCTCCTGGCTACATTCAGCTGTGGAAAGCCTTTTCTATCGGTCTTTGGGTCATCTTCTGGGTTATTTACACTCGTGTGAGTCTTATCTAGCTGTTTCCATGGGACAGCTTGAGTTTCGGGCCCTCCTACTGTGCCGTGTTCCCTGGGAGTCTCCTCAATACACTCTGAACACTATAATTCAATCTGTGTGACACTCGGATCCTTAAAGCCCAAGAACATCACAGAAGGGCATCCTGTAATTTGGTTTTATAGAACTGCTGCTTTTCTCTTTGGCTCTGGACTTGATTAAAAATGCAATGTCCTGCCACATCAAATATAATGTCTTAAATTTAAGTATGTACGATCTCTTCTTTCTCACAATTTATGAAAGTGGGGGGGGGGGATGTAAGTAGGGTATCAAGCTTACCTACCCATTTGGCTTTGGACAAAGATTGATACTTCGATTACAGGGCATTGGCAAAGCCTTCGTGTAACTAAATAGAAACAATGCTAGAATAAGGTGAAAGATGTTGGGAAGTGGTAACATGTGAATTAAGAGTTCTCTAGAGAAAGGTACATTTTCTTATCTGTCATCTTTGCTTTGAATACAGATAGGTCATACTAATGAGTCACTAACAGATTTTTCACTGAGGAAAGTATATCTGTGATTTATTTAAACTTCTGAAAACCAGAAGTTTTAAATTTGCAAAGAAGGTAATACTCTTTTACTATCACACACATAGATCATTGCTTCAGTTGTTACGTTGTTTATTTCTGTTTTTCTGCCTCTACTGGTACTTCTATGCATGGGATATGTGTTTTTACTTTTATTTTTGTGACTTTGTGACAAGCATTTTGTGGTCCATGTGAAGTGAAATGCCTGGAACATAGTAGATTCCTAATGACTTAGATGTTTACTGATGTAAATTAAAGTGCATTGGCTGCCAGTGTTTCTAAATACCAGATATGGTTTTCTTTTTCTTCATCAAACTGATTCCATCTGATGTATGGATTTTATCAAAGTGTTCAAGGTTTTGGAAGGAAAAATCCAATCAAAGTCCTTTCAGATGACCATGCATTAAATTATTTGCTGGTAAGTGAAGATATTTTCAACAAAAGAATTATTTTGCTTATGATCCTTGCTTTTTTTTTCTTTGGTACAATTCTCTAGATATTTGGAATCATTTCTATTATGTTTATTCCAAATATATTTGAGAAAGATAGTTCTGTTTTGTTAAATGACCTGTACAAGAATAATTTTTTTCATTCGCAGATATTAACGATTAACCTTGTGTTATTTCATCTGCACAGAATCTTGGGTATCAAATATACTACTCTTTTGTAAACATTGGCAGGCCACTTATTGTAGAAATCTGGCTTATCATTATAATAATACATCTTCACTTTGCACAGCAGGTGTGTTCGTGGAATGCTGTGAACTTTGACATGAAAATGTGATTTGGGAACATGGGTTTACAAATTACTGAGCAAAAAACCCACGGAAATATAATCTATTCTTGATGTACTTTATCCTGCCACAATATGCAGAGATCTAGGGATGTACATCTGTTGTGATGTGCAAATGTATTATGTATGGATGTGCATCTATTAAGCAATGACAGACTCTCAGAGACACATGTCTGTTTTTCTTGTAATCACATCCTCCACCATATTTCCTTTCTTAACTGTGTGGCCAAATTTCTGATGATGAACTTTAATTCATGTTTATCTGAAGCATGTGCAAATATGATTGTTTAGCTTGCATCCTAGAAATATGCTTAGGGATAGGCAATAGAAATTGGATAAAAATGCACAAAATTACCTGACCAGGCTCTTTCTTCGGTAAGCTCATAAACATTTGAGGAGAGAGCATTACTTATCCTGAATAAGTAACAAACAATAATATAAAACATTCTTTCATAAAATGTTAATTTAACAGTTGTAACATGGATTAGCAGAGGCGAAAATTACTAAGCCATAGAGGGAAGAATTTGGATATTTTCAGCCCATGTTTTCTACCGATAACAAATTGCTTACCTTTGACTTAATTCTTGTTTCTATCCAGTTATAAACGAGTCCTTACAAGTAGTATGGCTGACAGTATATAATGAACTGGCTGGAAAGTAGGGTCTTTGGCATGAAATCCTCATGTCAGTGCTATAGACACAGAAATCTCTAAGACAATTTTGATGACAATTACTGTTGAGCTGAATTGACTCTCTAGTAAATGTTTATTCCTTTCTGCCTTATGTGTTTATTATTAATAGTCATCTTAAGATTTGTGATGTTTAATACACTGAGAGATTTAGCCCAAGTGAATAATTGCAAATGTTTTAACTCATACTGAACACAAATCTCTTTGTGGCAATCTGAGGAAAAAAGAAACCTCAGAGCAAAGAAAGAGAATTTGAATACTCAAGTAAAAGCATAATATATAGAAAAGAACATTTATTTTCTTAGCTCTGATGATGGCTGTCTTTGAAAGTTGATTTTATCTACATCCTTGTCAAATTGTGGTATGATTTCAAAGATTTCCCCACTTTTTCAATTCTATTTTCTTTTTTTTTTTTAATTTTTTTTCAACGTTTATTTATTTTTGGGACAGAGAGAGACAGAGCATGAACGGGGGAAGGGCAGAGAGAGAGGGAGACACAGAATCAGAAACAGGCTCCAGGCTCTGAGCCATCAGCCCAGAGCCTGACGCGGGGCTCGAACTCACGGACCGCGAGATCGTGACCTGGCTGAAGTCGGACGCTTAACCGACTGCGCCACCCAGGCGCCCCTCTATTTTCTTTTTTAAGAAACAATTGGCATTATTAGTTGTAATAATAATTAGTTAACAGGAAAGGAAAATTGCTAATTGAACCAGAAGAAAAATAAATGCTTTTGTTAATTATGAAAAGAAAAATTTAGTAGAACCAGAAGGAAAGTAAATGCTAAAATATCTGTGTTTTTGTCTTTTTTTTTCTCATTTGTGTCCTTCGATGGAACATAGGTGAGCAATCCAAATATCATTTTAACAAATATTCTTCTTGGATACAGATGGAAAGATAAATGAATAATCTGAGTTAGATACACAAATGGTTATTTTATCCACAAGGATGTCTTAGAGTGTAGTTAGTATGAATAAATTATTGTCATCTTAATATATAAAATGGAAGTTTTAGGCCCTTAAAAATTTTTGAACAGATCTAATTTTTTTAAGACCCTTCAAAGTGTGTCTCACACATTTCACTATAGGTACTCTAATTTTCAGAAGCCAAGGGGAAAAACATGAATGCAACCAGGCTCTAATGCTCTCATATTATTTTACAAGAACACATAGGTGCCTAAAGTGGTATGGGTGTCATCTCAGGAGTGGTAGAATTTCTTCTCAGGTAACTTGCTTCAATGCGGGTAATTTACCAACCCAACACAAAAAACAACCTTGTGTTTTCATGTCACTAATGCTTTGACTTCCCAAGGGTATATTATACAATAAACTTAAGTGATCATCAGTTTCAGTTAATAATGTTCTTTATTTGATAGAAGTAGAATTCTTTCAAAACCAATAGTGAAAAAAAAATAACCAGTTACTAGATTACATGTTGTCTTCATGTCCTTAGGTTGCTCTAACAAAAAAAAAAAAAAAAAGAAAAAAAAAAAAGAAAGGAAAAGAAAAGAACATAGACTGGATGGCTCAAACAACAGGCAGTTTTTCTCTTACACTTTGGGGGACTGGGAAGTCCCAGATTGGGTTGCCAGCATAGTTGGGTTCTGGCGAAGGTCCTTTCCTAACTTGTTGATAACTTTTGTTCACATAGTGAAAGAGAGAGATCTTTATCTCTGTTTCTTAAAAGGGCCCTAATCCTATTGTGAGGATAACCATCCCCGTGACCTCATCTAACCCTAACTACCTCCCAAAGGTTTTACCACCAAATACCATCACGTTGAGTGTTGAGTCTTCAACACATTAATTTTGGAGGTATACGAATCTTCACTCCATAATGCATATTTTAAAGAGATGGCATATTTCTGAGCAATATTAAATATACATTCAACATGTATTTGTTAAGTATCACCTGTTAGCATAGGATGGGTGCGTAGTTCTTTTATTCCCTGGGGCTCACAGTCTAGCAAGGGCAAAAGAAGACTGAAAAGTGATCATATGAGATATATAATACTTAGCAAACACTAGTCCACTTTCTGTGTCTCTATAATATAAGCAGTTTTATATCAAAGTCAGTACCTCAGAGCAGAGTGCGTGGCTGGACAAGCAACATTGGTAGATATAGTCAGTGCTAAAGTCATAGAGAGAGAGTTCAGACAAGGGGTTGGCAAACTTCCTGTAAAAAGCCAGGTAATAAATCTTCTAGATTTGAAGACCATATGGTCTCTGTCACAACTACTCAACTCGGCCTTTGCAGCATAATAACAGTGAAATATGACATAAATTAGTAGGCATGGCTGTGTTCCAATAAAATTATATTTATAAAAACAGTCAGAGAGCCAAATTTTGCCCACGGGACATAGTTTGCTGATATCTGGTTTCGACAAAAACTGTCTCCGTAAATGCAATGGGCAGCTTTTATTACTTGTCACATGAACCGTGACTGTAGTTTAACTATTACTCCTCTACCTGCCTTCGATTTCACATTCTTACAATGACCCTGTGGGTTCTTCAAACTGTGGTTCGCACTCCAAATGTGCTCGACACCTCTCTGTGTCTTGGCCAGGGTAAAGAAAAACTTTAGAATGGGGTACCGTTGATTTTGTGTTTAGGCAGAAGGGAAAATAAACATAGAGGGAAAAAACAGAAATATAAAACAAAAACTACATAATTGCTAGATCAAAGTCCTGGGTGCCAGGAAGGTACATTAGTCAGGAAACTGTATCTCATGAGAAGAACTCCCAATTAAATTAAAGCCAAATCTAATATATATATGTGTATACATATACATATATATGTATACATATATATGCATACATGTACATGTATATGTGTACACATATATATACACATATATATACATATGCATACATATGTATGCATATGTATACACAGATTTTATATATATATATATATATATATATATATGTATATGTAAGAAGGAAATATTTGGCTCACAACTTCTAGCTATGAAAGGAATTGAGATTTTGCCAATTAAGAAAATGCAAGAACGATGCTAATGAAGAATCGTGAATGTCAGCCAAAAAGACTGAACCATAAAGAGAGTAAGCTGGCATATAGAGCGACCAAGACACTTCCGTATTGGCTGATGTCCTGCCCATATGTGCTGAAACAGCTCTAGTGGTTGCCAGCATATTTAAATGGTTTTTATATTCTTGGCAAAAGAAAAAAAATACTGCTCTTTCTCAGCCCGTCAAGGTCCCTTTATTGCTAAAACCTCCATACATTCTCTCTAAGAACCTGTGACTCTCCATGAGCTGTCAGGTCGGGCTCACCCTGACATAGGGGCTCAGGGTGGCCGGCTCCAGCTGTCCCTTCTGTGCCATGGGTACAAACCCATGTGGTATACTGAAGGACACCAGCCCTAGTCCCCTGAGACAGGTGCAGAGTTAAAGCATGGCCTTGGCCTAGGGATGTTAACCCATTTCCCTGATTAATGGGGGGGAGGGGGGCATGGGGAGGGGAAGGCTCGTAAAACAAAGGCCAAGTGTTAAGTAGAAAGCTGAATTGAGGAAAACAAGCTACTTAGTTCCTAGAAGTTGGATCGCAGGGATTAGAGGAAAGGCAGATGAGAAGTGGTAATGTGTGTGTGTGTGTGTGTGTGGCAGCGGTGGGGGCGGTGGGAGATAATAGACAACTTCTAAGGCTGCAGTCTCAGATCATCAATTCTTTCCCGGCTCCTGTGGGGTTACTGATCAATATGGCACCTCGTAAAGGGAGGTGAGATCTATTAGGTGCTTTTTACCTATAGGATGTTAAATAGCCGATGTATTTTTCCCATATCCACAAACTTCAGCAATCCCCTTTCCCCAGGGAGTTAGGACATTTTGTTAAAATTACAGGAAGACACTCCTTCTGGGGGAACCAAAACCCCAAATCATCCTCATCTGGAAAACCTAAAGAATGGTGCCATCCTCTCAGCTGGACCCCAAAGCCAAGGACTTGCAAAGCAGAGCCTCGTTTGGATTCACAGGCTCCTGGCCGTCGCCGTCCGCACCTCCCGAGACCTTGCACAGGCGTTTCCATGCAGGACGTAACCCACACCTTTGTACACAGTGACTGTAATGAGCCACATTTTCTGCACAGCAGTCAGTGTCCGGCTGTGTTGATGGCAGTAATTGGTTATCTTGGCCTAGAATAATCGAGCCTACGAAAGGTTCTATCCTAGCAACCGTGGGGCAGCCAGGGCAGAAGCCGCAACCTTGACATATCTCATATTCTTCTAAGCACACAGAATTAATCATCTCGTCCTCATTTGTTTTGCGGTGCTCTGAGTTTCACCCTCAAAATACGCTTTGGGCAGAGAGGCTTCAAACTTATTTTAAAGTTAAAAACCTTCCACTGTATCATTTCTTCCTCATGGCGGCTTGAGCTCTTACAGAGACAGTTTCTCCTGTGCCCGTGCATACTGCTTTCATAAATCTCCTGGACCACAATCACACTTCATCTTGTCCACTGTGTCTGTCCTTCAGTCTAAGCTCCTTTTCCTCCAGAAGTTAACTAGGTTTTCATAGATAGACACAATGCAAGCACAATGAATTATTTATGAGTTTGGATTGCCTACGATTACAGCTATCCTAGGCAGTCATTGCAATCTTAAAATTATTAGGGAAAAAAATTGATTTTGTTCTTCAAACGGGCCCTGGCCTGGGTTTGGAAATGCATTCTTGGATCTCCAAGACCCTAGGAAGGGGCAGTACATCACCAAGGAAATGACTCTCTGGTGTTTTCTTTCAATACATCACGGGTACAATGATTCTTTAATAATAGATCGCCAAGTGTCCCCTATCACAAGAACACTGCCGAGCAGAGAAGTCACTTTATTTATTTATTAGAGCTATGTATCACTGCAAAGTCACCGGCTGATGCTCAGGGTCGTGAACCCACACAGAATATTCTGCACCATTGTCATTATGATAAGTGATCTCCTTTATGCCGAGTCCAATATAAACGGAGTTTGCCTTGAGGATCCTTTAAGAGTAATTGTGATAATCTTGACGGGGAGGCAGACGTTGTTGATGTTGTCGAGTGGCAAGTAGAAATTTTAACTGGAGCTTCATTTTAATTATTTGTAGCTCTTCGAACCCTATTCATATGTTGTAATTATTATTAGATTTTGTACTGTATATCTGATTATGAATTCCACTGTGCTTATATCTTCATGATATCAATTGATAAGTTTATTTTGTTGATTGAGGAGATTTTAGAGGCTGGGTGAATGATGCATTTTTGTTCAAATGGCACTCTTCTCTTTTCTACCTAAAAATATCATGTATCTTTTCTCCTAAGTTTGAAAATGCAAAGCCTACCTTGTAAGATTTTCCTTGGGGAAGAAAACCTCATTTAATTGATTTATACTATTCGCACAATAGCTTTTCTCTATTTAGTTTCTCTATTTACATTATTTCTACATCACCCTTTCGAAAGGACCAGTTTTCCTCTTATGTAGCCCTATAAAAACCTCCCTTAGAGAGCAAAGAAAAAACTATCATATTTCAGTCTTCCTCTGAGAAGATATTTTATGATATTTTTGTGGCCTCCTCCTGAGACCAATATAATTATTCCTATTTCATCAAAAGGACACTTAGAGAAGATATATACTCTCAAAAAAATGATTGAAAGAAAAAATTATTCAAGTAAGGAATATTGATTTTTGAAAAGCAAGAGACATTCATTATTCTGACAATAGAAGTCTCCCTGGTGCTGTTCCCACTCTGATATTAAATGAGTACATATTAAAATGATAACAGTAATAATATAGTAGAGGAAACTGTCTTCTAATTGCTTCACATTAATATTAATGAAACAATAATTTCTTCCATCAAGACTCAGTATGGCTCTGAATGGCTTTGCTCACACCGAGCTCCATAGATCCGCTGTGGTTTGACACCTGATGAAAGAGGTGTTCTTTCCCCTCCTCTCTGGCCCAGTAGGAATGTACTTGAAGCTCCATGAAGTCTTTCCATCTTTTTACAAAGTTGTGTGTACAGCTGACAAATACTCTTCCCCAATATTGAATATTACATTACAGATCCGTACTGTATATGGCATTGCCCAAATTTGTGTGCTTGCAATCAAACTTAGGTGAAGTAAGAGCCAGAAAACATTGCCCACCGTGCCAACAAAGCTCTTCATTAGTTCATGTAGTCAAGACAGACGTGCAGGCAGACTGTTAAAACAACAGAATGGGGTAAGGTAATGGGAATTGTGCTCATTCTCCTATCTCCAAAAGCCAGGCGAATCACCACAGCATGTGAAACAGTGGTTTTCAGACACCAGAAAGCGGGTGGCAGAGCAGTGTGATTCCTGGGAGCGGGGAGCAAGCGAAGCCTAGAGAAATACTGTAGCTGCTTTGCAGGTGATTTCTGGCATGGACACCAGGAAAGGGGAACCCAGAGACCCTGACATTCATGATGGGTTGAGGAGATTGACTTCGAAGGTCCCAAAGAACAGAATGGCTAGAATGTGTGGAGAATCCTGGAGAGCAACGGGCTGCACGGAAGGAGAGTTCCCAGAGATCTGCATCAAGGTATCAGCATTATTTGGCCACGTGTGTGCTGGAAGGAGGTACCTTACCTCTCTAGGCAGGAAGAAGCCACAAAGGGAAGAGGCGGAGCCTTTTCTGGAGCTTGCAGAGGGCTAGCAGTTTTCTCTTTCTGTAAGTCAGGGGAAAGAACTCACAACACAGGAAGATGTCAGATCAAGTCCCCGAAGTATGTTGCCTAAGCAGACTAGTAGGCGGGCACCCTAATAAACCTTCATAAAGGAAACCTCACAGGTGGGTAACTAATGCCAAGTCACTTCCCTCTGTGCCAGGACAAAATGGAACACCTGGAAAGGGACACAACAAAATTAAGCAAACGCTAACGTATAATTCACAATGTCTGGCATCTAAACACGTATTTATCACTCATGCAAAAAAAAAAACCCAACAAAAAAACAACAAAAAACCCAGGAAAATAGGACCGATGATTGGGAGACAATTGATAGAAATACATACAAATCATAGAAATCACAGAAATGATGGAACTAGCAAATCAAAGGTATTCAAAGAACTAGTCAACTCATTATAAGTGACTTTATATGTTCAAGAATATCCAGGGAAAGGGACACCTGGGTGGCTCAGTCAGTTAAACATCCAACTTCCGCTCAGGTCACGCTCTCGCAGTTCATGGGTTCGAGCCTTGCATCGGGCTCTGTGCTGACAGCTTAGAGCCTGGAGCCTGCTTCAGATTCTGTGTCTCCCTTCCTCTGCCTCTCTGCATCTCTCGCTCTCTCACATTCTGTCTCTCTCACTCTCAAAAACAAATAAAACATTAAACAAAGAATATACAGGGAAACATAAGTAATATGGGGATGATGCTTTCAGAAAATGGTATTGTTGGAAATTAAAAATACATCTGAAAAAAAAATCACTGTATAGAGATTAAAAGAATACTCCAGAAGTAATGGCTCATGAACTTGAAAAGAAAGCAGAGGTCTTATCCAAAATAAAGAACAGACAGATAAGTCTTTAAAAAATCAACAGAGCTTCAGTTCCATGTATGTAACAGACATTTATAGCGTCCCAGAGGAAGGAAGGCATTACAAATATATTTGAGGAAATAATGGATGAATTTTTTCCAAATCTGATGAAAACCACAAATAAAAGATGCTCAATGAATTAGAAACAACTTAAGTTATAGAATTCCAGTGAGAAATACCATAATCAAATTGATGAAAACAAGTGATAAATAAAATCCGTAGCAGAAAGAAAAGACATCTTATACGCAGAGACACAGTAAGAATGACAGTGAAAATGTGCTTGTCAGATATCATATGAATCAGAGACAGAGGAGAGACATCTTTAAGGTTCTGGAGAAGAAGTCAACTTTTTTTTACCCTGCAAAATTATGTGTTTTTTTTTAAAGTTTATTTGTTTACCTTGAGAGAGAGAGAGGGAGGGAGAGAATCCCAAGCAGGGTCCACATGGTCAGCACAGGGCCCAGCATGGGACTCAAACCCATGAACCGTGAGGCCATGACCTGAGCTAAAATCAAAAGTCAGAGGCTTAACCAACTGAGCCACCGAGGCTCCCCATTAGCAAGATCTCTTTAAAAATTAAGGTACAATAAAGACTTTCTCAAATAACAAAAACAATACAAAATTCAGATAAGCCAATGCCAGCAGACTCATGCTATATGCGAAGACTCCATCTTATTAAGAAATCAGTTCCATGAAAACGATATGTATATCCAGGGAAAGCCCAACCAAAATCCCAGGAGTTTATTCTGGTATAGATTCACAAGTCAAATCTAAAATTTCTGTAGAGCCTGAGGAACTAGCTAGCTAAAAGAGTTTCGAAAGGGTGTAGCCAAATGGCTGATGTCCAAGAAGCTACAGAAATCCAGACAGTTCGTTTTTGGCATATGTTTACTTGGGTAGAGCAGTGGAACAGAAAAAAAGAGTCCACAAATAGATTTCAGTTTATATTACCACTTGGTATTGATTTTATGAATGTTCAAGACATTATGAGAAACAATAATCAACAAGTGGTTTGGATCATTTGGAAAACGCTGAAATCTTATTTCACTCCATGTAAAACCTAACTAGAAATGGATCTCGAATGTAATGTAAGGAGCTGAAAATATAACACTTAGAAGAAGTGACAGGACGTTTTGACTAATAAGGGTTGGAAAAGTTTTCCTAGCTAGCGTACAGAATGAAGAAATCACCAGGAGAACAACCGATACAATGCACTTCATTAAAAGGTAAAAACTTATTGTTAAAGTGATACACTGTAAAGAGTAAAAGACAAGTCATGGGTGTAGATTATGTTGGCTAAATATATATCCAGCGAAGAACTGCTCCTAGAATATATAAAAAAAACACATGCCAGGGGCGCCTGGGTGGCGCAGTCGGTTAAGCGTCCGACTTCAGCCAGGTCACGATCTCGCGGTCCGTGAGTTCGAGCCCCGCGTCAGGCTCTGGGCTGATGGCTCAGAGCCTGGAGCCTGTTTCCGATTCTGTGTCTCCCTCTCTCTCTGCCCCTCCCCCGTTCATGCTCTGTCTCTCTCTGTCCCCCAAAAAATAAATAAACGTTGAAAAAAAAATTAAAAAAAAAAAAAACACATGCCAGTAGTAAAAAAGGCACAAACCCAACAATAAAAGATAGGGGAAGCTGGAGGACTCAGTCAGGTGGGCATCTGACTCTTGATTCCGGCTCATGTCACGATCTCACAGTTCGTGGGATCAAGCCCTGTGTCAGGCTCTGCACTGAACACAGAGCCTGCTTGGGATTCTCTCTCTCTGCCCCTTCCCCACTCATGCTGTCTCCAAAATTAAAAAAAAAAAAGTAAAAAGTTTTTAAAAATGAGTAAATGTTTGTTTTCATGTTACCAAAGAATATTTTTAAATGACAAGATGACACATGAAGATGTGTCCACATTATTCATCACTAGAGAAGTGAAAGCCACAATGTATTTTTCTGTACATCTACCAAGACATCTAAAATAACAAATTGCCGTAACAGTTGAGATCATAGGGCAGGAGGAAGGTTCCCGTGCCGTGTGTGGGAATGCTTACTGCTGCCATCACCTTGACAACAGTGTGTATTCTCTCAGTAAGCGAGGATATCATGTGATCTAGAGAAATAAAAATAAATATGTCCACAGAAAAGCATTTACTCATATGTGCATAACAACTTTCTTCCTTCAGAACTGGAGAGGAAAGAATCTGGAAAGATGAGAAAAGAAACAGACCAGTGACACATGAAATTAAATGGACACAGCTTAAAACTAGTCAGCTAGGTGAACAGAGACACATACAGCCCATTCCACATACTCTGATTCCATTAGTCTTAAAATCCAGCAAAGTCAAACTGTCACGACAGAAAGCCAGGAACAGGAGCCGTGTGAATGGTTGACTGAAGGACATAGGGTTTCTGTGTGTGCGATGGCTGAAAACCGTAGGATTGTTTTGGTGGCAGAAGAACTATGAACATTATTGAAATTGTACTCTTCAAGTTGGTGAATTGTACTCTATGCACATTATACCTCAATAAATCTTAAATAAAGCTTGCTTTTCAAATAACAGACTTGATTTATATTCTGAATTGGTACAGTTCTGGAATCTATCACCTACCGAGAGGTATCAATTTGCTGTATTTTCTTACAAAGTGGTATTACATATGTAATAGATATTTTGCTCCTAAAACAAAATTTGGATTAGATATTCATTTTATATCCTTTGCATTGACACTAAAGTTTAATGGTATGTTGGTGGAAATACAGTTTTAGTGTTATTAAATGGCAAATCCTTAAAAGTTTTTCTTCTTAATGGGGTTTTGATAAGTTTGAACCCTAACTTTTATTTTTCCCTAGTAAACAGACTTAACATCAATTTTATGTGGTATGACATAGATGTATAACAAAGATAAAGTGTAATAGTTTTGAAGTCACAGAAAAGAAAAAAAGTCAAACAGAATAGTACACGGTACAAGATGTTTTAAAATTTTTGTCTTAAATTGGTGATTTATTTCCAATTAAAATAATCATCCATCATGCTAACATACTGTTCTTAATTAGAATTTAACAGGCATTGGTTATTTGTGTATGATTAATTTGTAAATTTATTTTGGTCTTGTAGCTGAACAAGCCCCATGTAAGAGGTGTTGATACACGTGTTTATACATGTGACGTTAACATTAAAATAAATATAATTTAAGTCACTATTAAGGGATTATATATATAATTATATATAGTTGGAATCACCCATACAGTATTCAAGTTTGAGGACACTAATTACAAGAAAGATTAAAAACATATTATACACCATTATTTATATAATTTATACATATACCTATAAATATATTTTTAAATATATATTTTAAAATGTTTATATTTACATGTATATTAGTATGTATAATTACACACAAAATCTATAAACAAATATTACCTTTCAGTTGAAAAAAGTAGTACTTTTCATCATTTTATCCTCAAAATTCACTTTGTTAGTGACCACTTTTCTGACATTGTCCCCAAATAGGTGCTGTGACCTTGAGCAAGACCAACATGCTGAACTTCATTCATTGGCAAAATAGAGACGATTACTCATTTTCCCTCCTGCACACTGGTTCTAGTGACACACGGCTAAAAGTGGTCCACTCTTGCACAACATCTGTAGAAAATGTGTGCATTTCATGGGCTCCATAGATTATTTGGTTAGAAATAATGTAATCAATCAATCCAGGGACAAAGAAAATAATCCTTCTGCTTCCAGATGCCTTTTTAAAAATTGTTTTATTTTTTATTGATGGCATTTTGGGCTACCTGAAGCGGTGAAGATTATCATTAGCTTGCTAATAGGAATGCTTTGAAAAGAAGGAAAGCAATTTTACAGGGATTTGCATCATTTACAAATTATTTAACTGGTCACTTCCCAGGGGGGGAAAAAAACAAAAGTCATCTAGCTGTTAGACAAGACTGGTTCTCCTTGTCATTGATATTAGTTATTTTTCCCTCTTTCAGAGGATCTGCGATGCATCAGAAGTTCAAAATATAAAATGACTACACCAACTTAAAATCTCACATGCAGTCAACACACATATGCACACATACGCTGCTGCTTTAGTGTGAAGTACTCTTATTTGAGAGAAAAAATACATTTTTTTTAAAGATTTGGTTTCCAGGTGCTCACGACACCTTATCATTGAGTATACAGTTCATTTTAGTATTTTGTCCTCTGGGTAAAATGTCGCCACTCCATACAACTGTAGTTAGCACACAGGATTTCTTCTTCATATTTTATCAGTTGTTTTTGAAACTAACAGATGCATGTCAGCAATTGCTTGGTAGAAAGATGTAACATTTCCGGTCTTCATCGCTCTTACTTATGAAACACCACACAGTATGGCAAACAGCCAAATAATCATAGACTATGAGGTGTAACAAAAATTACAAAAATTCCTTTTATAGCTGTTGCCCCGATGGTGCGGTTACCTTACGTATTTTCTGGATTGACGGGAATGACAAACTAATGCTTTGTCTTAAAATATATTTTTTCCATAGTCTTCTCTCACATTTAATTTCTGACTGATTAGTAGGAAATTGTGCCATTTCCAAATAATTTTGAGAAGAGGTTAATGGATACTCTTATATAAACACGTCACTTGCCTTTAGCATGATAGACTGTGTTCAGATAATATTGATGATATGCCCTCAGATGGAAGTGTTGAAAGTTGGTTTATGGTTTGGTTTGATGTGATCAAAACAAAAGGGAGGAAATGCTGTTTTCTTGAGGTCAGGATGTCAACACCAAATGAGCTGGGACAGGAAAAGCACCTTTAGGACTTGAACAATTTTGTTTTGTTTCATTAAGGTAAAATTGAAAACTGATCACGTTGAATGATCAGTGGTATGCCCAGGATTATAGAGGCTATAACATGCATGCTTGCGTTTCTATATTTCTACTGTTCTTTGAGCTTTGTGATGTCAGTGATTATGCCTGTATTTTAATTTTTTTATTACGAAATACATTAAAAAATAAGGCCATTGTGAGTAAAAAAGAGAATAATGAACATAAAATCTAAAGATAATACAGGCACACAAAACTCGCCCACAAAATTTATCATAATTTTAGGCTAAGACTATGTTTTAAACAAGCTAAAACAGTTTAAGAAGACAATAGAAGCTCTGAGAAAAATATGAATAAGAACTAAAAGCTCAGAAATGAGATAAAGACCAGCATGATTGGAAAAGAGAACTGTCAGAACTCAGAAAAGAGAGAGAAAAAAATAACATATTTCAAATTTGAAAGCGAAATCATAAAAGTGCGTGCACACACACATCAGATAAACATCATGTGTAATTCCTTATAAAAAATAGAGGGTGAAAGGAGGGGAAAAAGGAAATTCAAAAGATAATAAGAAAAAGTAAGAAGAGTTTGACAGAAGTAAATGTTTTAATTTTGCCTTATTGTGCCATTTGTGGTAAATGACGCTTTATTCCCAGCGTTCTCATCTGTGCCCTCTGCTCCTCTGTACTCTCTCTCTCTCTCTGTCTGTGTCTCTCTCCATGTCTCTCTCTCTGTCTCTGTCTCTCTGTCTCTGCCTCTCTCTGTCTCTGTCTTTCTGTCTCTGTCTCTCTCTGTCTCTGTCTCTCTGTCTCTCTGTCTCTCCGTCTCTGTCTCTCTCTCTGTCCCTCTGCACCTCCAGTTCTGTCTCTCTCATCGCTTCTGACGGTTTCTCTTTGAACTTTTTGTGCTTATTTTCCAAAGAAACCATTTTCTGCATTTGGCAAATAGGTTCCAAAGACGTCCTACCTATTTATTTAACCCCCTTACTGAGCCTAAGTTTGAAGGCTATGTCTATCTTGAGCAAGTCGGGACACCTTGCTCAGGCTTCAGAAAAATGGTTGAGAAAATTGGCAAATACTTTACAGGTGCATTTTCAGGATGTAACAAAACTCTTTGAGGAATAGCACCTAACCCAGTTTTCTCACAAAATAGGGATTCGTGACATCTGTTTTTTTTTAATGTAATGTTTATTTATTTTTGAGAGAGAGAGAGACAGACAGAACATGAGCAGGGGAGAGGCAAAGAGAGAGGGAGACCCAGAATCCGAAGCAGGCTCCAGGCTGTGAGTTGTCAGCACAAAGCCCGACATGGGGCTTGAACTCACAACCTGTGAGATCATAACCTGAGCCAAAGTCGGCCGCTTACCCGGCTGAGCCCCCCAGGCTCCCCGGGACCCCTAACTGTTAATGTTGGGGTTACATTTCCCCAAGTTCCGGCTGCAGGAGCTTCTCCATTGTCCATGCAGCTCTACCAGCTAGGCAGTAACAGTGAAGAACGTTCCCCAACATGGAGCCACTGAAGGCTCCTCGGAACCCAGAGTAGAGCTTCCGGGAAGATGGGGTGGTGACAAATGGGAATAAATGTGTCTTGAAGGACTGTGAGCCACTTCAGTCCTGAGAAGCACTCTTGAGTCCAGGAGGCAGTGGGAGCCATACAAACGGAGTCTGGGGTGGCTGGAGAATGACACTGGTGATGCTGGGAAAACTTGGCCAGAGCGAGCCCCTCACAGACTTTGTCATCTTCGCTGACCCTCTCTTCACCTGAAGTCTCTGGCCCTCTGCCTCAGGGACTGGTTTCCCAGCCTTTCTTCCTCTGGCTTGTCTCTACTGCACCTGGATAATTTCCCTTTCCACTGGTTCGTTAAAAATATATCGCTCTAGGGGCGCCTGGGTGGCGCAGTCGGTTAAGTGTCCGACTTCAGCCAGGTCACGATCTCGCGGTCCGTGAGTTTGAGCCCCGCGTCGGGCTCTGGGCTGATGGCTCAGAGCCTGGAGCCTGTTTCCGATTCTGTGTCTCCCTCTCTCTCTGCCCCTCCCCCGTTCATGCTCTGTCTCTCTCTGTCCCAAAAATAAATAAACGTTGGAAAAAAAAAATTAAAAAAAAAAATATATATATATATATCGCTCTTTTCTCCAACTTCGCGACGGAAGCATTCATTCCTTTTGGACCTCTCCATGGCTGTCTCTTCCTCTTCATACCAATGATGTACGATTGCAACTATGCTTGTACCATTCTCCTAGGATGTAGAATATTTTTTAGATGACTCAGAAGTCAAAGGCTGCACAGCGACACTGATGAATAAGAGCCCTATGGGAGTCATAGTAATGGATGTCTGGATTAGGATTTGGTTGCAGTGGCCCCTTCCTTCTGTTGCTCTAGGCCAGCTTGCCTTGGTGTTCCATGGCAGTGTCCAGAGGGACAGTTGTGTAGTGACTAGCAGAGCCGGCCCGAGGCTGTGTGAGGGGCCACCTGTGAGGGTGTGGGTGGGAGGAGGTGTTGAAGAAACAGTTCAGGGGTATACTCTGTCTCTGCTGCATTCATGTCACCATCCTGCCGCTGCGGCTGTCCTGGTACCATCGTCTAGTCTCAAGCAACGTGGGGCGTGGTTTCAGGTCTTGAGAGCAGTATGGGAAGAGAAATTTGGGGAGGTACGGCTCAAATTGCTCTAGATTAAAAAGAGTTTTATGTTTCCTGAGTTGTCTTGGTTTGACAGCTCTCTTAAGCAGAGCCTGAGTCAAGGATTTGGGTGAGGTCATTTGTCTAAGACTTTATCCAAAGGAGCAGTAAAGAGGTTATTGAGGGAGTTCGAGAGGAAAGGATATGCACTAGTGAGGACACCAGGGTAGGCAACCCGTAAAAATGATACCAGCACCTCGAAGCAAGTTTCAGAATATCTCCCCGAATGATTCATCCAGTTGATGGGGAGTTGAAATTACCCGTGGTGAGCTTCCCCCATTTCCAACCTGTGCTTTTGCATATGCTGAGCATCTCCATGGCTTCCGAAGGACCCCAAGAGAGAAAAATGGGCCGCCAGGTTCAGAACCATGATGGAGTGGGACCTGCCCGTCAGGGTGATGCCAAGTGTGCCCTCACGACTCTAGCTGAGACAAGAGAGCATCCAAGAAAATGTTACTCCAGCTCTGTTGAGCTTCCCTAAAGTAGAAAGTGTCTGTAAGTTGAATGCCCAAGGATGAAGAGGCAACAGAAATGTAGACCTTTTTGTTTTATGGATTTAACCTATGTTCATCAACTACCTATTATCTCTTGTCACTTGGAATAGTGCAACATGGGCGAGCCCCCATTTTCTTGGTGCTCACAGCATACTGGACACAAAGGAGAAGAGGGAGTCATTTCAATAGCAGTGGCACAGATGTGATCTATATGGGCCAAATAGGGTGTAAATGTAACAAGGGCAGGATTGGTGACCACTCCACTGATCGACACATAGGTTGCTTGGAGGGATAATTTCTAAGCTAAGCATGAAGATTCAGCTAGAATTACATAGACAACAAAAGGATAGAATGTTTTCTAGTTAAGAAAAAAATAAACACTTCTAATTCCCATGTGACCATTTATAGGACTGTTTTCATATTTGCATTGCAGCTCTGAAATGGATGGGACCTATTTACACTATGTGTTAAATCTTCAATAAATATTAACCCTCTTATCGCATCATTATGATCATCAGTGATATGTTACATACCTAAAATAATCCCAGGTAATACCAGCATTCAAGAATCCCTTCGCCAGTGTGGTGTCCCCAAAACGTAGAGTGACAGTCAAAGAGAGTGGCGGGTCCTGAGACCTATGGAAAATTAATGCAGAGGAAAGAACCTAATGGTTTGTAAGAAGTTCCTGTGAGGAGACACTTTAATACCAGGAAACGCATTTTTTTTTTCCTGATTTGTGATTTTTATGATAATCAATTTTCTGTATGCTTTGATTTCTGGAACTGTGAAATGGGTGTATTAATTCCATCGAGCCCATGAACTCATTATGAAGACATTAAAAGATATCATTCATGCGCATCGTTTAAGGTAGTGTCTGAACCATCTTGTAAGTAAATGTTCGTTATTACTACTTCCTTCTGGTTTTTAAGTATTCAAGTGAAGTAACCATTCAGTCAAACTACCAAAAATAGTTTCTATAACGGTACTTTCCTGGGGCAATCCAGTAAGACTACCCCACTCTTGTAATCATTATGAGCTTAGATTGCTTTCCTGCAAACTGCTTTCAATAACTCATATCCTCTCCATGTTGTTTTAAGTTACAGGCACTTTAGGTATCAATAAAATGGGTTCATAAATGAGCTCCTGGGGCACCTGGGTGGCTCAGTCCATTAAGCATCAGACTCTAGATTTCGACTCAGGTCATGGTCTCAGGGTTCGTGGGACGGAGCCCAGCATTGGGCTCTGTGCTGACAGTGCAAAGCCTGCTTGAGATTCTCTCTCTCTCTCTGCCCCTCTCCCCACTTGAACACACACACTCTCTCTCCCTAAAAATAAAAATATAAATTAATTAAAAAAAAAAAAACCAAGAAAATAGAAATGAGCTCCTCGTGTTGAAGCGATTCATAAAGTGACAGAAACAGGTACGTGTGGTTGGATTTGACCAAGTTAAGAAACCAGGGTTAAGATTACTCGCCCACTCTAGCCAGGGTGAAAATGACCTTCCCCAGGCTAAGGACAGCGCACCCTGTGTCCCTTTGTGCTGAGGGAACTGACGGACACCAGGCAGCAAGATCCCATAACAAGATCCCATCCCCATTTAGGGGGCGCTAACTTTGTTACCAGGGTGGACATGCTGGTAAAACAAGGGTAGAAAATGTGCTTTCCAGGCAACATAGGCTATGTGAGGGTAGAAAGGTCGTCTGACTTTGATGCAACCGTGATGTCAGAGAAAACACTTCTCTCTGTTCATTTCACCATGGGCCAAAGACCTATGAAATGAAAGACGACTCTGGGCTTTCATTTTTTTTTTTTTTCAACGTTTATTTATTTTTGGGGCAGAGAGAGACAGAGCATGAACGGGGGAGGGGCAGAGAGAGAGGGAGACACAGAATCAGAAACAGGCTCCAGGCTCTGAGCCATCAGTCCAGAGCCTGACGCGGGGCTCGAACTCACGGACCGCGAGATGGTGACCTGGCTGAAGCCGGACGCTTAACCGACTGAGCCACCCAGGCGCCCCTGGGCTTTCATTTTCAAGTACAATTCCACCTCGTGTCTGACTTAGCCTTGTTCCCTGCGTCTCCCGTCTCCACAGTCTCACCGCGGTATTCAGATGTGTTTATACAGCTCAGTTCACACAAGGCAATTCTCTTGTTCAAACTGCTTTAAAACTTCCTGAAATGACATGCAGATGATTTGGGCTGGCATCCTCAGCCCTTCCCGATCTGCCCAAACCCAACCTGCCCTACTTCTGTCCTCACCCCTCGTCTTGGATGTGACTTTGCACAGACTCACAATTACTCTCAAATACACCACTTCATTTCACACGCTTACAGCTTTCCACGCAGCGTGCAGTTTCTGGCTTCCAAAATCTTTGCACCTTACTCTTCTCTACCAGTGAAGCCACCTCATGGTCACCTTCCTTATACAGGTTTCCCTGACTGACTGAGACAAAAGTGTCCCTGACCCCTCAGCACTGAGACTGCATCTTTTATTACATCACCAAATATGTGTCCCATGTGAGCAAACTTGGTACATTTCAGCCTAAATATTCCTTTTGGTTATAAGCCAATAACGTCAGAGGCTGCATCCGATTCATTTTCTTAGATCACTTCTGCAGCCGAGCACCTATCAGGCCCTCTAACAGAAACACAGTGTCATACACAAAATGCTACAACAGCTCACTGTTTACAAAGTAAATTGCTGGGGCACGGGAGTGGCTCAGTCGGTTAAGCATCTGACTTCGGCTCAGGTCATGATCCCGTGGTTCATGGGTTCGAGCCCCGCATCGGGCTCTGTGCCGACAGCTCAGAGCCTGGAGCCCGCTTCAGATTTTGTGTCTTCTTCTCTCTCTACCCTTCCCCCACCTGTGCTCTGTCTCTCTCTCTCTCAAAAATAAATAGAGATTTTAAAAAGATAAATTGCTAATTCAGGTTATGTTCAGCTGAATCAGGTTGAAATATTTACACATATTGAAAGGGATCAGCTGAGATATAAGGAACATTGGTGAATTCTATGCTCGAGGAGATTATTGGCAGCTCTCCCTGTTGGACCAGAGCGCTGCTCAAGCCCGAGGAAATTTTGTCCATGGGACACCGCAGAGACCCGGAGCCAGACCCGTAAGCAGCACAGGGTTCTTGGTTATATTACCCCAAAATATCTAAGAATAGACATGTATGCTTCTATGGAAGAAGGAGTGTTACAAAGTGTAGTGGCACTGTGTCCAATTGACCTCTTGCTAATTATGTGAACTGTGAAAAATACATTTTACTCTGAGTTTGATTTCACATCTCTCAAATTCACTTTAGTCAAAAGATGTTTCCTTCACACAAAAAAATGTCTTGTTAATGAGATTTCAGTAAAATCAATACTGTGGCCCTTGGAATATAAAGAGAATATTTTCTGATTTCTTAGAGAAAGATCTTATGAAATTTAGGCATGTGAATGTTACTAAAATGTGGGAAGGAAGACGATGACAGGAACCTCCCACTCAGAGCGTAAGATCCTAGGGTGCCTTCGATCATTTGTTTTAATGCATCACAATATTTGTTACTAATAATGAGTTACTGAAAAAATTGTAAATTATATATTTGTTATACATACAATATATAATATATAACAATTATATAACTATATTTGTTTATAAATTATATATATTATGTTATATGTATATATATATAGTTTATAAACAAAAAATATAAATTATATATAGTATATTTGTTATATATATTGATATCGATATAGATATAAACAAATAAGAACCAACATAATCACCAAAATCATTTGTTTTGAATTTCAAGGGGAAAAATGGGTGGTGTGTTTACACACAAAGAATTGCAGAAATCCTTCACTTCCTCATAAAACCTATGGAGAAATACAGGTCTTTTAAAATTATTTACTTCCTTTCAAGAGACTACTAATTTATGCACCAGAAAATTGCTGAGCATATACTCTGTAGAGAGAATTACTTTCTTTTTTTTTCAAGTTTACTTTTTTGAGAGAGAGTGAACACATGAGTGGGGGGAGGGGCAAAGACAGAGGGAGAGAGAATCCCAAGCAGGCTCCATGCTGTCATGGCAGAGCATGATATAGGGCTCAGTCCCACAGCTGTGAGATCAGGACCTGAGCCGAAATCCAGAGTCAGATGCTGAGCTGACTGACCCCCCCAGGTGGCCCTCTTTTATTTCTTCCATGGAATATTGAAAGAATTGAAAATACCTTCATCATCTGATATGGCTTATATAGAATTGGAAAGTTGGAAAATCATACAAAATAATATAAATATAAATACATTGAAGAAAATGTTATGTATATTACCTGTAACTAATTATATTGATGTATATTTATGTATAAAGTAAATATCACACCCAAGTCACCTGGGCTGCCCTGGTCAGTGCCTACGCATGATCAGCAGTGAACAAACAGTAACAACAGCAAAAATGGGAAGAAAGACAAAGAGGGGAAAGAAATACAGAGTAGTTGTAACCCAATATATTTTTCTCCAAATAAATCATGGCTGCTATTAGAACATTTCTTAAATCCCTTCTTCGAAAATGAGAGCTTTACTATGACTGGGATGAGCATTTAACTTCCTTTGTATGGCTAAGACCATATGTGGCAGTGGATAATCCATAAACCACTGCTGAAAGAATAAATTAATCAATAACCGATTCCCCTCACCGGCCATCCCTGTGCATTTAGGTTTAACTGTGCCTGTCGCTTTGACCACATTACACCCGGCCTGCTCGACATATAAATGTTGAGTTTGGATTCTGTTCTACCCAAGTTTTTCTTTACTGTCATGAAACAGACGAGAGCCAGTATGTATGCGGAGGCTTTCTGCCGAAAGCGGAGGGTAGACACAGCTCTTCATTACTTTCCTGTTGCTGGTCCCTTCACCTGCACGTACGGTGGGCGATTACCTCAGCAATGGTTTGACTCTCTCCTGTTACTTAGATTCCAGTCTAAACTGAAAATCTATATTTAATCATTAATTGTTACTAACACTGAGACATAGTCTCACTAGTGATTTATCTTTTCCATCACTGTAGCCATTCTTGTATGATCGCATTAGGTGATCATTTGTCAAAGCTCTCCCGTAGGGGAAATAATCTGAGTGACAGGAGGCAACAGGTAGGGACTTGCACATGCTTACTGTACGCAGTTGCTGTGTTTTCGTAGTATTTTAATAGTTCTTCTTACTGTTGTAAACATTTCAAAGTTAAGGTTCCAACCCATCATCTTCCAAAATGATGCTTTAAAATAAAATGCTGATTTGTTCATACATACAAATCACTATGCTCTAAGCAAGATAAAAGTTGCTATAGGAAAGCCAAGGAAATATTTTAAAAGGCTTTACTTTTAGGTGTCCTACAGTAAATTGAATATACAGACTACTTTGGGTGGCACAATAAACAATACACAACATTACATGTGTGATGATAAAAATTATGAACATTTTTTTATTATTTTTAAAATTTTTATTTAAGTTCCAGTTAGTTACCATACAGTGTAATATTACTTTCAGGTGTACAACATAGCGATTCAACAATTCCATACAACTCCTGGTGCTCATCACAATGAGTCCCTCCTCCATCCCCATCACCTGTTTTACCCATCCCCCCACCCACCTCCCCTCTGGTAACCAGAAGCTGTTCTCTATAGTTAAGAGTCTGTTTCTTGGTTTCTCTCTCTCTCTCTCTCTCTCTCTCTGTCTCTCTCTCTCCCCTTTTGCTCATTTGTTTTGTTTCTTAAACTCTACACATGAGTGAAATCATATAGTATTTATCCTTCTCTGACTTATTTCACTTAGCATAATACTCTCTATCTCCATCCACATTGTTGCAAATGGCAAGATTTTATTCTTTTTGATGGCTGAGTAATATTCCATTATATATATATATATATATATATATATATATATATATATATATGCCACATCTTCTTTATCCATTCATCTGTCAATGGACTTTGGGCTTTTCCATAATTTGGTTATTGTAGATAATGCTGCTATAAACATTGGGGTGCAGGTATCCCTTGCAAGTTATTATTTTCATATTCTTTGGATAGTATACCTACTAGTACAATCCTGGATCATAGAGTGGTTTTATGTTTAACTTTTTGAGCAACCTCCATACTGTTTTCCAGCACGGCTGCGCCAGTGTGCATTCCCACCAACAGTGCACAAGGGTTCCGCTTTCTCCACATCCTCACCAACACCTGTTTGTTTCTTGCGTTGATGACTTTAGCCATTCAGACAGGTGTGAGGTGATATCTCATTGTAGTTTTGATTTGTATTTCTCTGATGGTAAGTGATGTTGATCATTTTTTCATGTGTCTGTTGGCCATCTGGTTGTCTGCTTTTGAAAAATGTCTATTTATATCTTCTCATTTTTTTATTGGATTATTTGTTTTCTGGGTGTTGAGTTTTATAATTTTTTTTATATTATGGAGACTAACCCTTTATCATATATGTCATTTGAAAATATCTTCTCTGGGGTGCCTGAGTGGCTCAGTCAGTTGAGCATCCAACTTTGGCTCAGGTCATGATCTCACAGTTTGTGGGTTCGATCCCCACGTCCAGCTCTGTGCTGACAGCTCAGAGCCTGGAGCCTGCTTTGAATTCTGTGTCTCCCTCTCTCTCTGTGCCCCTCCCCTACTAAAAAAAAAAAAGAAAATATCTTCTCCCATTAATAGGAGACAGGTCTTAATAAAATAAAATACAAATAAAGCTAATTTATAATTATATCACATGCTAACATGACCTTTACTGTTAGAGCATATCATAGGAATCTGACATGCTTGCAAGGTCAAATGAGTTTCTATAAAAAGTAATGATGTCAGATACTATTAGCTGATTGACATCATTTTCTAACCTACCTTCCCCTTTCTTTACTTTTACTATTAAAACTTCTTTTGAGGTTAGATTCCCTTGAAACTAGTCTTGACCTATCAGCTAATAGTTCTAGTTAATGAACTGAGAAGTGGCATAATCCTAGAATTAAGCAGAGATTAGACTGACATAACCCATTCTTTCTTTCTATCATCTGGGACGTAGATGTGATTACTGGGGCTGCAACAGCTATTTTGTCTCAATGAGTTCACATATACACACACACACACACACACACACACGCGCGCGCACACACACGTACCAGGGATGACAGGATGGAAAGAAAGATCCTGGATTTGATTACATTGTTTATCTCCTGCATCAGTTCTAGATTCTTACTTCTGTATTTGTTTTTTGTGAGATTTTTTTGATATTGTATAAAGCACTATTAATTGAGTTCTTATCATATGCAGTTTAAAACATTGATTTACTGATATGCTATGGGTGAGCTGTGGTCAAAGAGTGGAAGTTATTGACACTAATGAGGTAAGGGAGAAAGTATTCCCAGGAAAGAATATTTCCACATAGAGTAGCTTTTTCTAATATTTTTCTGGCCTTCCTCCCATCTTGCTTATAGCACCATAATTAGCATATATGAAAAATAAACATTATTATTAAATGCATCATTAGGGGAATAAAACAAACAAATGTAGTGGGAAGACTTTTCTGTCAGGCTTCTATTTTATTAAGTCAACTAAAATAAAACAAAACGAACACACATTAAAAGTTTACATGGCATTCTTCTTCCATGTTGTACAGAAAATAAAATCATTTTGAAAAAAAATCAAAATTTCTTGCTTCTTACTTTTTGTCTTATATTTTTAATTCTCTCATAGTTATAAAATTACAACGTTTATTTTTCTTAAGAATAAGGAAACAACCAAGATAATTTCATAGTGACATTAGTAAGTGAGAATAGAAAGCTTGGAGAAGGGTTATTGATCATGGGTTTTGGTAGCACTCAGTGTTGGGAGCTATGTTGTGAGTAATACAAGAAACTCTCCACTCTGAGCTGCTCATGTTATAGAAGCTAAGTTCACTCATAACCATGAACAGAGCCCTCAAACACTACTTTTATTATTTTTTTTTTATTTTTTATTTATTTTTTTTTAATTTTTTTTTTCAACGTTTATTTATTTTTGGGGGGACAGAGAGAGACAGAGCATGAACGGGGGAGGGGCAGAGAGAGAGGGAGACACAGAATCGGAAACAGGCTCCAGGCTCTGAGCCATCAGCCCAGAGCCCGACGCGGGGCTCGAACTCACGGACCGCGAGATCGTGACCTGGCTGAAGTCGGATGCTTAACCGACTGCGCCACCCAGGCGCCCCCTCAAACACTACTTTTAAACATTTTGCCTGACTGAATTTTTTATTATTTTGTTTACATTTTGCTAACATACATGGTAAGCAAAAAAGATTTTTGATTATGCAAAAAAGAAAATTAAAATACAAGTAAAGAATACAATAAATCTCCTTATCTCATAGTTTCAGACCATTAGAAGGGACACTTGAAAAGATGAAGAACCAAAATGTGGTAGAGTTTACAGGATGTCTTTGTCTTCCGACAGACTGTGAGAATTCCATCTCTTCTGCCATATGCATGCATGCCATATGCCAGTTATAAAACAACAAGAAAGAGGACATAGACATATAATGTTGTGACTCTCCCACATTATACATAAAATGGTATAACATTATGTGAACATAAATTAAGATGAGTTACATATGTATATTTAAAACCTATATAATTACATCTTTATTTAAATATGTATATTTAATAATTGATTGATTAACTAGCTAACTAATGAGCCAATAGGAGTTGAATTGGAATCATAAATACTCAGTTATAAAAGAGGCAGGAAAGAATGACAGGGATAAATAATACAGGGGAAAAATAAAAGCTAGCAAATAGTAGATTTAAACCGAACCATATCAATAATTTTATTACTATAGATGGTCTGAACATCCTGGTTTTAATTCAGAGATTTTCAAATAAAATATATACTGTATACAAGATACCACTTTAACTATAAAGACATAGATATTTTAAAATTAAAAGATTATGAAAAGATATCCCATGCTAACACTGTATTAATCCAGTTGGATTGCCTGTATTAATATAGCATAAATTAGACTTTAGAATTAGGAGTACCATCAGAAATAAAGAGAGGCAAAACATTAATAAAGAGGTCAACTCACCAAGAGACCATACCCATCTTAAATGTTTATGCACTAACTAATATATCTTAAAAATATATAAAGCAAATCTGGTAGAACTGAAAGAGAACATAGAAACAGAAAGAATATAAACTCCCTCAATATTTTTTACTTTAGCTGAATTGAAAGATAATATTTTGGATGTATGGTATTAATTTTTTGATGTTTAATTTTTTTGAGAGAGGGAGAGAGAAAGAGAGAGCATGCAGGCACGTGAATGGGGGAGGGGCAGAGAGAGAGGGAGACACAGAATCCAAAGCAGGCTCCAGGCTCTGAGCCGTCAGCACAGAGCCTGACCTGGGGCTCAAACTCACTAACTGTGAGATCATGACCTGAGTTGAAGTCAAGACATCTAACCGACTGAGCCACCCAGATGTCCCTGGATGTATGGTATTAAAGAAAAATTTTATTTAAAATAATTTTATCTGTTTCTACTTACTTGTTTTAATGCAGCTACTAGAACACTTAAAATTATATCTATGGCTAACAATATATTTTTATATGACAGTGCTGTATTACATAAATGAGTAATAGTGCATTACAACACCTTTGACTAGAACATATGAACAGTAATCTATCTGGGGTAATCTCTTCACTGCATACTCGTTGCCTTATACTGTACTCAATTTATACTAACAAAGAGGTTACAGCTCAAAAGTACGGAAAACTGCCTTTTCTGGGTTATATCAATGCTCTCTTACATCACTTTTGTGATTGCCACAGTTCTACATGTTTCTATATGAACAAAGTTCAAGCAACAGTAAGTGAATCATTTAAAACTCTTCCAGATGGGATATGAAATTACTAGAATCAGGTATTTTTATTGATTGGTTTATTTTTAAAAAGGTGAGAGAGTGAAATAAATTTATATGTTTATTTTTTAACTTCTTTTGTATTTAAAAATTTTTGCAAGTTTTAAAAAAGAAAAAAAAAAACAAGACACAAAAAAATGTATTTTCAGGTGAGGTGAGAGACACAAAGAAAACATAGATGGGAATATCAGGTGCAACTAGTAATAACATTTAGCCCCCAAGGCACATGTCAGGAGATCCTGTAGCTTTCACCATCTATAGGTCAGAATTGGGCTTTGTATTTCCTAGCTACCCTAGAAAAAAGAAAAACACATTGATTTACAAGATCCACAGTGTAAAACAAACACTGAAATAAATAAATGAAAATAAAACTTGCTCAGCAGAAGCAAAACTTACTTTTACTATGAACTAAAATATGATTTTTTTTTATTTCTTATAGGATGGAATATAATTAAGAAACATAAGAATGACATTCTAGTCATAAATCCGTTCACCAAAATCAAAAGGTCATTTGCCATTAACTCTTCAACACATATCTTTTATATAATAACAGCACAATTTCATAAATCCCATGAACAGACAAGCTAAATAATTTTTTTCTGAACTTGGGCATCATGATCTGGCATAATGCAAGGATCCAAAGCAAACTATAGAGAACGATGGATTTCATATCATGTGGATAATCCATACATTTCTCTATGACCTAAGATTTTGATTAGTATTAACCAGTGCAGAACTTGTAGTTAAGAGTTGCCAGCAGAGAGCAGGGAATGACACTATTTCACTTTGCCAAGTCATTAAGATGAAAGTGGAATTAGCATTTCCTGATGGAAATTGAAGACATCTTCCAGCGTAAGAGTTTATCTCACCTCCACTAAAGAGAGAAAGGAGAATGCATTGAGTAAGATGCTTATTTTCCTTTGCAAAATTGTATTTATCTTCTGCCAAATATTTTCAACATTATGTAAGAATTATCTTAAATAAAAATACTATTGTTCAAAATTAAAGAGAAATAGAATGCATACTGCCAACTTCTTATTTTCTATTGACACACTCATTTAAAAATTGCCATACGCTTGAAACACACACAGCCTTCCTGTCCAAAATGAGCATTGGCCCGTAATTCCAATGTAGAAAGATGAAAGAGGTAAACAAATAAGAAAGAAAGAATTTTCTGGAGGCATTCTATCTAGTAGCTAGTTATCGTATTTGAAAATCATTTAAAAGTTTAAAGTGCCAATACAAATTACAGTGGAAGGCAGTTCCAGGGCTCTGAATAAATAAAGCAAGACAGATCATTTGTTGGAAATGTTTTGTTGTGTTTGTGTTAAATAAACTTTGCATGCATGTTTTCAAGGTTCTCTAGCAATACTTGACTACTGATGGTGTATTAACTTATTTTGCTTTGAGTTGTTCATTTCTGTGAAAATGGAATACTTGAAACAAACTCATTGTATGTTGATTGCACATTTTGATACCTAGTTTATATTTTTAGCCAATCACCACACCCAGAGAATATGAATGATGGAATTACTAAAATAAACTAGGGTTATATGAATATACAAAGTCTCTTTCTGCAGTGTATGGATCCCAACTAAACCATTCTGACTATGGATTGTAGTATTTCCATGGTACTTTTCCATGCACCGCTTGTCTTTGGGGAGATTGGGGATTCTGATCAACAGGGAGAGCTCATCTTAGGCTTAGGGTCAACCAAAGCACAAGGTTACCTGATGCAAAAAAATAGTGAATGTCTCCACAAAAGTAAACAACGTTTAGTAGAGAAATGTAATGTTCCTATGAAAATATTTGTAATATTTAGATGCTAATTCACTACCTTCCTCCAAAAAGTCTTCAATTAAAAATGTATCAGACTTTATGATTTTAAGTTATTTGAGTACCAAAAAGTTTCTGTAACATGGATTTTATTTTTAATGGAGATATAACTACATGACAGGGAAAAGTCTCCGTTTGGCTTTATGCTTCAAAAACACATGTAGCTGGTAGAAAACAATGGGACTGTCCATATTTTTACCATCATTTAATATACATATGTAGGTATATTATATCAAATAAACAATCATTTGTGCTCATCTCTTAGTAGAAAATACTGGTGGAAGATTTTTTTATAGTGTCACCCAGTCATTCTTGAACGTCTAACATAGAACCTGGCACTAGACACAAAGTGGTTGTTCATATTTGTGTGTTGAAAACATGAATTAATAGCCATATTTCTACCCCAACACCACACTTTAAAACACATATTGAGGTATAACAGATAGATTGATAGATAAATAGATGATAGGTAGAGCTATATAGATATTTACAGACGATAGACATACATACACAAATATATATACACATGTATTTCCATATCTGTGCACTGTATCCCAAATCATGCATGCATAGATCCATGAATTTTCACAGAGTGGACAGATTGCTGCAACAAGCATCGAATCAAGAAGTAGAATCTTGGGGCACCTGTGTGGCTCAGTCAGTTAAGCATCCTACTCTTGATTTTAGCTCAGGTCATGATCTCACAGTTCATGGTATTAAGCCCAGCATTGGGATTCTCTCTCTGCCCCTCCCACACTTATGCATGGTCTCTCTCTCGAAATAAATTAACAAACTTAAAAAAAAAAAAAAGAATTCTATCAGTTCCCAGAAGCCCTCTTATTTTCCTTCTAGTCACTTCCAAAAGTAATTTCTGTTCAGGCTTCTAACTATAACCTAATGTCACATGTTTTCAAGCTTTATATAAGTGGAATCATACGCATGGTACTGTAGTGACTTTGGGTAGTTTCAGTCAACATTGTGTTGAGATTCATCATATTGTGACATGTAAAAATGGTTTCATACTCATTATTACATATTCAAACTGTGTATTGAAATTTCAAAATATAGCTAAAATGCCATGTTCCATTCTGTGGCTTGTTTGTTCCCACTTTGATTGTGTCTTTTGATCGGCAGAAGTGTTAATTAAATATAGTCTAATTATCACCATTTTCCTTTATAGTTAGTACACTTTATTTATGTCTTGCTTAGGAAATCTTCATCTATCCCTGAGATTATGACCACATTTTCCTGTTTTTTCCTCTAAAGAATTTTCATTTTTTCCATTTCCATTTGGATTTATAATACATGAAGAATTCAGTTTTGTATATAGTTTAAGGTAGGGATTCACAAACACCCCCCCCCCACATAGATGTACAACTGACCCAATGCCATCTATTAAAAAGACCATAATTTCTCACTCTTATGCACTGCCACCTTTGTGCATTGTGGATATGTTTCAACTCTGTTCTACTCCACTGATCTATTTGTGTTTGCACCAATAGTATACTTTCTTAATTAATGTAGGTTTAAAATATATCTCAATATTGATCTTACGTCAGTAATATCTATAAGTTCTTCTATAAGTTCTTCTATAAGTTTGTCGAACCCAGTCTCTGTATTCACAGTTACACACATTACATCTTACCTGTGTTTTTTTATTTATAAATGAAAGCTAATGTATTTGAATTCGAATGTATCTATAGATAAATTTGGAAATAATGTCCATCTTTAAACTATAAAGTCTTGGGGCACCGGGGTGGCTCAATTGGTTAAGCATACGACTTCAGCTCAGGTCATGATGTCAGGGATCATGGGTTCAAGCCCCTCAAGTTAAAGCCTGACTTGGGCTCTGTGCTGACAGCTTGGAGCCTGGAGCCTGCTTGGGATTCTGTGTCTCCCTCTCTCTGCCCCTCCCCCACTCATGCTCTGTCTCTAAAACAAATAAATTAAAAACATTTAAAATATAAAGTCTTGTAAATCCGTCTATTTTCTTAGGTCTATTTTACTTTATAATCTATTCTTTTCAGTTTCTGCATGTCCCATGTCCGTCTCAGAATTTATGCAAATATTAGTAGGACAAGTTCAATGACAAGTTGAGCTCAGCTCTCTATCCTTCTAGGGTACTCAAATTTTAACTCACTGAAGTCTCTGATATTTTGTCCCTCCATCCTATAAGACAGGCAGTAGTTCTACTGAGTTTCCCTGTCTCTTATTGGATAAATATATTATGGAACATTCATACAGTGGGATATTATTCATCTCTTAAAAAATGAGCTATGAAGCCATGAAATGACACGAAGGAAACTTAAATGCATATTACTATGAACGAAACCATTATAAAAAGTCTATATACTGTATGATTCCAATCATACAGCATTTTGGAAAAGACAAAAAGATAAAACGATAGAGACATTAAAAGGATCAGTAGAGGGGCGCCTGGGTGGCGCAGTCGGTTAAGCGTCCGACTTCAGCCAGGTCACGATCTCGCGGTCCGTGAGTTCGAGCCCCGCGTCGGGCTCTGGGCTGATGGCTCAGAGCCTGGAGCCTGTTTCCGATTCTGTGTCTCCCTCTCTCTCTGCCCCTCCCCCGTTCATGCTCTGTCTCTCTCTGTCCCAAAAATAAATAAACGTTGAAAAAAAAAAAATTAAAAAAAAAAAAAAAAAAAAAAAAGAAAAGGATCAGTAGATGCTAGGGATTGGAGGGTGGGCAAGAGGGATGAATAGGTGTAACACAGAGGATTTTAGAGCAGTGAAAATACTCTATATTATTATGATAGACACAAATATTTGTCCAAACTCAAAGAATGTTTAATACCAAGGATGAACCCTAAGGTATAGCCTTTGGATAAGTATGACGTGTCAACGAAGGCTTATTTTTAACCAATTGTGACTGTAATGGAGAGTTTATGGGAAGGAGTACATGGGAAATCTCTCCTTTCAATTTTACTGTGAACCTAAAGTTCTCCTTAAAAATAAAGTCTTTGGGGCGTCTGGGTGGCTCAGTCGGTTAAGCATCTGACTTCGGCTTGGGTCATGATCTCGTGGCTCATGAATTCGAGCCCCGCATCAGGCTCTGTGCTGACAGCTCGGAGCCTGGAGCCCACTTTGGATTCTGTGCCTCTCTCTCTATCTGCCCCTACCCCACTCACACTCTATCTCTATCTCTCAAAGATAAATAAACGTTGAAAAGATATAAAAAAAAAGTCTTTATAGGGGCTCAATTGGTTGAGTGTCCCACTCTTGATTTTGTCTCATGATCTGGCAGTTTGTGGGATCGAGCCCTGCATCAGGCTCTGCACTGACAGCACAGAGCCTGCTTGGGATTCTCTCTCCCTTTGTCTCTGCCCTTCCCCTGCTTATGCTCTTTGTCTCTCTCTCTCAAAATAAAAAAATGAACATAAAAAAGTATTAAAAAATAATAAAATAAATAAGCCATCAAAGAGAGGACAACACAACACTACTCATAAGCAAGATATGATGGCTAATCCCAGATGAGTGTGATTTTTACTAACTGGATCTACATTAGAATGAGTATGATTCCATTTTTAAGAATTCTTCATGTTGCTGCTCTTTTTCTCCTTTAAATATAGGCCTTAAAGTCACTAGTTGCTATGCTAAGACTAATTACTTCTAATGACCGGGGAAAACCTGTGACTGACTGTGCTCTTCAGTGTGACAAAGACAAAAGCCGCTCAAATTCACTCTGTACTTATTACGTTCACTCTGAATGCATTGTCTTTTCTCATATACAGCTTGAGCTCTGAGCCAGAGACAGGCTGAAAGGCATCCAGTAATCAGTGCAGGGATCTGAAAGCAGTGCCGATGTAACCAGTCCAAGTGAAAGTAAAGGAATAGGAGGCCTTCTTCTCTGAAGAGAACATAATTCATCATCACAAACCATCACAAGCAATTTGTTCATGGGAAATCAATGCAGTCCTCCAGCCAATACCTTCTTAACCTTTTCTCTACTCTGTCTTTCCCAGTAAACTAATTACTTGGGGACTATCAGAAACTCAAATGATAAAAATAAAGGGATTTCACACTGAAGAAGACACTAGTTCATTTAATTCAGGATCCTATTTTTGTAATACTCATAGGGGTCAGTTTTGAGAAGTATGTGATGATTTCTTTTTTTGACGTCTATATAAAAATAGTAATTCTTACAGCACTTGAATTGGTTTAAGTGTTCTGCTTATAGCATGGACAAGAATTTGTGGACTACTGTGTCCCTGGGCTCTAGAAAAATGCCTTATAAACTCTCACTCAGATATTTTTATGAATAAAAAGTTGAAACGGTAAATAAATTTTTATTCTGGTTTCCGTTTTATCTTCTTGATAATTTTGCTTTTAGAAAGGCCAGCCATGGATGAATGCATTCTGAGAACTGTAATTTTAAAAGAAAGATAGACCGCTAGTGGATGCACACTCCCATGTTTCCACAATGGAGTGCTATGCTGCAACGAGAATGAACAAGTTACAGCTACAACCAACAGTATGGATGAAACACACAAGCATAGTGTTGAATAAATGGAGCCGTACGCAAGTAGGTGAGGGTTCCATTTACATCATCCAAATGATTGGAATCATCCAAAATGATTCAAAATGATTACAGTCTTACTCCATTTTTATAGCAATCAAAAGCAACATATATAGTGTGCAAGTCAAGATAATGGTAACTCTTGATGGAGCGAGTGAAGGGTTCTGTGCTGCCAGTAATCTGGGCGCTGGTCAGATGGAGATGTGGTCAAGCTGTACAATTATAATTGTTCCCTTTTTGATGTATGTTGTAAGCCAACAAGTTGTTTAAAATATGTACGATTTAAAATATGTTTTAGACGAAGCCATTCACTCTTGTGTGGAGACAATTGTGTTTTTAACACAATCTTTTTTGCACACAAGACCTAGAAGAAACAATGCATTCACATCATCTGATTAAATTTACTTACTCGAGTTTAACTCTCAGTGAAGTCGGAGACGTTGTGATTTTGCACATTATCTTCTGTGTTCATGCCAAGGAAACGCCCTAGAAGATGGCAGATTGGCAAGAGGCGGCTCACTGGTTGCAAAGAACTCACTATTTTCACCTACGGCTTTGCGATGGACACGAGTCTCCGAAGTAGCCACTTCACATCTAGCTCATCAGATTAGAGCGCTAAACGCTGAAGGGTTGTGGTTGGTGAGCTGGTGAGTCGTGGGCTCCACGGTTGTGCTCACCACAACACCGGACGCTTGTTTGTTAAGCACAGGGGAACCGCCTGCTGGTGTGATGATTTGTCTCATGTAATTTGTTTTCAATAGCGAAGACCGAAAATTGTTGCCCCAAAGGCTTTATATGATGCAAATACGTATATTGCTTGGTCTTTAAAGTGTCTTAAAGCAAGTGTGGGAAGTATTTTTAACCTCTGGATCATTCACGTTTTTTAAAAATTCATATATTTTTTTTATCTTGAAATAGCAGACAGCTTGGCATCACTGGGTCTGTATTCCCAGGAAGCAAAAAGATGCTTAATGAGTAAACACCACCCCCTTGAAAAAGGGCAACGTACCCATCAGTTCAGAACGTTAGTCAGCGTTCCTTAGTACCTTCCCAGCAGTGATGGCAAACGTCAGTTGACCGTCATCATTTTTCCTGAACAACTACTTTGTGTGGAAGAAAAATATGTCTTATGACAAAATCCCTCTCACAAGCAGGAAAATAAAATTTACACTTAGAGGCTTCATATCCCAGGGAAGCTTGGTAACCACACTCTTTGTTTTGTTCCAAGTGAAGACTATTTTTAGACTTTAATATGCAAAAAAAAAAGACATCATTTATCTTAAACTGAAACTGTTTCACTCATTTGCAATGTGCTTGGCCCCTAGAGAGAGCCAAATTGAAAATGTTTGTCCTGAAAAATCTCACGTACTTTGCAAACCATACCTTGGCTTTAGCTCAAGTGAGTTTATAGAAAACACACAGGTAGGGGAGAAAGAACAATCACAAAATATGTGAATGTCACCCTTGTAAAAAGATGAAAAATAAAGAAAGATCTGGAGCAGCTGAAAGAGACATTAAGAAAGAAATTGAAGCATATCCACAAATAACTATAGAGAGCAGTTACTGCCCACATTTGTCTTTAATTAAAAAAGTCAAATGGAAAGACTGGAATATACTACCAGCATAAAGTCACAAAATCCCCTGCAGGTGTACAAGAAGAAAGATAAAAGGTTGGGCATAAAAACTTCCAAGAGTGTGTCTGGGAAGTAGCAGTGCTGTGCATTTAGGGTGTGGCAAACGTATTCCCTCACACCTAGGATCCCCACTCAAATCAGCTGAGTGTGAACATGGGGCCTGATCATCAAGACTGTCAGAGCTCTACACCCTGGAGCTCTATGTTGACCTTAATTAAAGCAGTCTCAAACCTTCCCTCCATAGAAGAATTCTTGAGTCTTGGGGACAAACTTACCACATCAAGACCCATTGTTTAGGCATATTCCAATACAAAAAAAAAATTACTTTTGGTATAGTGGCACCATAATTTCCTCCTCCGACTGACTATTTTGCATGCTTCATGCTGGTATATACAATTAAAGCTTGCCCAGAATTGCAAAGCAAACACCCAGTAAACACACTCTGTTCTCTTGTAGGCATTTACATCTTTATTGATGTCATTTTCAGCTCTTTTGCATTAGCTTGAAAAAGAATACAATAGAATACAAAGAGGGATTTTGTCTTCTGGATACTTCATCTCCATTCCAGTGAAGGAGGGGACAGTGAGTTCTTAGTAAGGCAAAGCTTAGTGCTAGATTAAAGCTTTCTCATTGGCAAAAAAGAAGGCCACAATGGTGGTAAACCTAGGAAACCGTCACCTGCTTGTTTTGATTCAAGTGTAGGGAAAATTACTTCTAAGACCAGTGGGAGAAGTGCATTTAGACTTAAATTTGATCAAAGCAAAGCAAAGCCAGCATTCAAAGGTCATTCTCTGCTGGTTAACACTGGCAAAATTTTGTTAAATTAGCAAATTGAGGACTTGAGTCCAAAACTTCCTAAAGCATTTCCAAATGTAGCATTAGGAATGGAGATTTGACTTGTCAAATCAGAAATTGCACTGGACAAAATTTTTTTTATATTTTTAACACTTTTATTTATTTTTGAGAGGCAGAGAGAGACAGAGCATGAGCAGAGGAGGGGCAAAGAGAGAGGGAGACACAGAATCCCAAGCAGGCTCCAGGCTCTGAGCTGTCAGCACAGAGCCTGATGCGGAGCTCAACTCACAACCCTGAGATCATGACCTGAGCCGAAGTCGGATACTTAACTGACTGAGCCACCCAGGTACCCATGCACTGGACACATTTAAACAGACAAGGAAGAGTTTATTCGAGACTACTGTAGCACAGAAAGAGTCCAGAACCAAGTCTAAATTCAACTCCACTGGAGCATAAGACAGGGGTTTTTACAAATTGGAGTGAAAGGGAGATTAAAGACTTTCTGTGTTTGCTGACTGGTTTTAGCCTAAGTAAGAGAAAACTTTTTCTTCTTGAGAGGAGGTAGTGTCACAAATTGGAGCTAGGAACCTGATGAAGTTAGACTCCTACCCTCCCGCAGGAGCTGGGCGTGGGGACCCTATCTTCCTTGATGAGGACATTTCAGAGGGATGACTCCTCTAAGTCCTTGAGACGGACATGCCTAGATTGCAAAAGTGGCAAGAGTCTTTTAAAAAGATATGCGTCCCAAAAGGCAGAGAAGAATTTACAATGACAAGTTGTCTAAAGTAAATGTTCTTAGAAAAGGGAGGTCATGTCCTAGAGTCAGGAAGAAGCCTATGGTTTCGTCCAGCTCACGGGATCATTAAGGCCGTCTTGGTCAGACCCCAGAGCACCCACCTTCAACTTTTATTGTTCTTTTCTTTCTTAGAGCCTTGCTCTTGTTTATCTCATCATTTATATGAATATATCAAGTATTAAGACATATACTACACATTTTTAAATGCTCATAACAGTACCAAAGGGTGCTCATATTCTCAAAGTATCACAAACGAATTGGTAAAGTAAAATTTTCACAAAGGTATTTGACATTTGAGAACTGGGTTCAGAGTCTTGGCTCTGGATATTACTGGTCAAATAGCCTGGCATTTCTACTAAACCAGGATAGTTTTCTTATCCACAAAAGGGAATGTTTAAAAAAAAAATTAAGTGACTTGAATAAAAAGCAGACACTTCCCCAATTCTATCTATTGGAGGCTCTGGAGAACAGACCCTATGGGTGTGACCCTGCCCCCCCCCATGATGCCCACCTTCTGATGCCCATGCTTTTATGTAATCCCCTCCCCTTGGGACTCTCTGTGCTGCTTGGGGAAAGGGGAGGCAGGATGTCAAGGAACTTGTGGCCTCTGGGTGCTGAGGGCAGCTGCCAGTGACAGATCTGGACTTTTATCCAGCTTAACTCCTTGTGAGCCTGGGAAGTGACTGTCTTACTAAATCTCAATTTACCCACCTACAAAATGCAGGAGTGATTCCAAAGTGCCCATTCAGTTCAAGCGACTGGGACACTGAAAACACTTGAGAAGTTTGTCGTTTCAAAAGTTTAGAAGCACATACCTCTTTTCCATGGACACTTTAGTTGATGAAATGGCTTAACACCTTCTTTTTTTACATTTCTCTTTATGTCACTAATGATGCTTCCTTTTTTGCTGAGTATTTCATGCTATGTGACGTCTTTGATGCTGAATGTTGCTCTAGACACAGAGAAAAAAGTATTGCTTAAAACAAAAAGGTCAGATTGTAAATCACACCATTTGTTGCTGTACAAAATATGCGATGAAGAGTATAATTAACTCGATCATGTTTAAACATGGTTGAAGGGGAAATGCTCCTGTCAAGTTCAGAAGAAGGTTGTTTCCCTTGTTCCAAGAATAAGAAAATTATCTTCTTGAAATGTTTTATCAGAGTCACAAACCCTCTTCAAGTCTTAGATGATTCTGAAATGTTGGCATCTTTACTGTCTATAAAGATTATTCAAAATATATTTGCTCCAGAAACTCCCAAAATGTTTTTCAAAAACCAGATGGATCCTGTGCTAAGTTCCAGACAGCATTTAAAACTTTGTATCACAACAGATTGGGGGAAGATGGCGGCGTAGGAGGACGCTGGGCTCACTGCGCGTCCTGCTGATCACTTAGATTCCACCTACACCTGCCTAAATAACCCAGAAAACCACCAGAAGACTAGCAGAACGGAGTCTCCAGAGCCAAGCGCAGACGAGAGGCCCATGGAAGAGGAGGAGGAAGAGAGAGGGAAAGGTGCTGAAGGTGTACTTGAAGAAATAATAGCTGAGAACTTCCCGGATCTGGGGAAGGAAAAAGGCATTGAAATCCAAGAGGCACAGAGAACTCCCTTCAGACGTAACATGAATCGATCTTCTACACAACATATCATAGTGAAACTGGCAAAATACAAGGATAAAGAGAAAATTCTGAAAGCAGCGAGGGATAAACATGCTCTCACATATAAAGGGAGACCTATAAGACTCGTGACCGATCTCTCTACTGAAACTTGGCAGGCCAGAAAGGAATGGCAGGCGATCTTCAATGTGATGAACAGAAAAAAATATGCAGCCGAGAATCCTTTATCCAGCAAGTCTGTCATTCAGAATAGAAGAGATAAAGGTCTTTCCGAACAAACAAAAACTGAAAGAATTCGTCACCACTAAACTAGCCCTACAAGAGATCCTAAGGGGGATCCTGTGAGACAAAGTACCAGAGACATCGCTACAAGCATGAAACCTACAGACATCACCATGACTCTAAACCCATATCTTTCTATAACACTGAATGTAGATGGACTAAATGCTCCAACCAAAAGACATAGGGTATCAGAATGGATAAAAAAACAAGACCCATCTATTTGCTGTCTACAAGAGACTCATTTTAGACCTGAGGACACATTCAGATTGAGAGTGAGGGGATGGAGAACTATTTATCATGCCACTGGAAGTCAAAAGAAAGCTGGAGTAGCCATACTTATAGCAGACAAACTGGACATTAAATTAAAGGTTGTAACAAGAGATGAAGAAGGGCATTATATAATAATCACAGGGTCTATCCATCAGGAAGAGCTAAAAATTATAAATGTCTATGCGCCGAATACAGGAGCCCCCAAATATATAAAACAATTACTCACAAACATAAGCAACCTTATTGACAAGAATGTGGTAATTGCAGGGGACTTTAACACCCCACTTACAGAAATGGATAGATCATCTAGACACACGATCAATAAAGAAACAAGGGCCCTGAATGAGACATTGGATCAGATGGACTTGACAGATCTATTTAGAACTCTGCATCCCAAAGCAACAGAATATACTTTCTTCTCGAGTGCACATGGAACATTCTCCAAGATAGATCATATATTGGGTCACAAAACAGCCCTTCATAAGTTTACAAGAATTGAAATTATACCAAGCATACTTTCAGACCACAATGCTATGAAGCTTGAAATCAACCACAGAAAAAAAGTCTGGAAAACCTCCAAAAGCATGGAGGTTAAAGAACACCCTACTAACGAATGAGTGGGTCAACCAGGCAATTAGAGAAGAAATTAAAAAATATATGGAAACAAACGAAAATGAAAATACAACATTCCAAACACTTTGGGATGCAGCGAAGGCAGTCCTGAGAGGAAAATACATTGCAATCCAGGCCTATCTCAAGAAACAAGAAAAATCCCAAATACAAAATCTAACAGCACACCTAAAGGAAATAGAAGCAGAACAGCAAAGGCAGCCTAAACCCAGCAGAAGAAGAGAAATAATAAAGATCAGAGCAGAAATAAACAATATAGAATCTAAAAAAACTGTAGAGCAGATCAACGAAACCAAGAGTTGGTTTTTTGAAAAAATAAACAAAATTGATAAACCTCTAGCCAGGCTTCTCAAAAAGAAAAGGGAGATGACCCAAATAGATAAAATCATGAATGAAAATGGAATTATTACAACCAATCTCTCAGAGATACAAGCAATTATCAGGGAATACTATGAAAACTTTGTATCACAAGCTTAAATAATTTGTAAAATTGTAATTTTCAGTGGTCAACATCATAAAGCAAAACAGCTACATTTTTCTTTCTTTTACTTATTTTTTTAATTTTTTTTTTTTTTTTGAGAGAGAGAGAGCATAGCAGGAGAGGGGCAGAGAGAGAGGGAGAGAGAGAATCCCAGGCAGGCTCTGTGCTGATAGCAGGGAGCTGATACGAGGTGAAACTCATGAACTGTGAGATCATGACCTGAGTGAAGTTGGACATTCAATCGACTGAGCCACCCAGGCACCTCCATTTTTCTTTTAAATAAACATAAAAGACCACACATGATGTTTTGGTTTGATTCTTCCAATTGAACTTAAAAAAATAAATGCTTGAGATCTTTATTAGTGTTTAGAAATAGTACATCATTTTCTTATTTTCCTTGGAAACATAATTCTATCTCAGTTTCTACCAATGTTTCAATAAGCTTTTAAATTTTAGAATAGCTTTAAATTTATAGAAAATTTAAAAAGATAGTAGTGTTCCATGAATTCCATACAGAATTTACCATATTACTAATAAGTTAAATTAGTAACATCTTAACATTAGTACTAACGGACCAGTACTGACACGTTAATTTTAACTAAATTCTATACTCTTACTATTTTTATCTAATGATCTAATGTGCTTTCAATGGTTTAGTGTCCCACCCAGAGTACCATGTGACGTTTAGTCCTCCTGTCCTGTTAGGTTTCTTTCGGCTGTGACAATTCCCAAGTCATTTTTGCTTGTGATGAGCCTAATAGTTTTGAGGCACACTGGTCAGATGTTTTGTACACTGTCCCTCCGTTTGGATTTGTCTGATCTTTTCCTCACCAACGCTGGCTTTGCTTTTTTTCTGGGAGGGAAGCTGCTGGGGTAAAGTGACATTCTCACCATGTCCTCTCAAGGATGCGGAATGGCCACCTGGCTTCTCACTGTCGATACTGACCTTGGTCACCTGCTACAGTTTTGTCATGGTTGTCCATCACAACGTATTCCCACACTGTCCTCTTTCGGAAGTAATCACTGTGGGCAGCCCACACTCAGGGGCAGGAAGTCACATGTAATGGGAGCAGAGGCTGTGTGTGCATGAGAGCAAGGGCTATATGGGTATCTCTGTTGTTGCCACTCAGTTTTGCTGTGAATGTGAAACTTCTCCAAAATATAAGATCTATTTTTAAAAATTAATGGGAGTTTTTCCTCCTGGAAGCAGCTTAAAACCTGGTGGAATACCTTACTTGAAGTGCAAACATTTATTGGAGTTCTTCGCTAGATTTTTCCAAAAGAAGCTATTCAACAGTTGGTTAAATAAGAAATACCTCGTCTTTGAGAGAAGAGAAAGGTCAGTCAAGAAGCATGGAAATTCTGACTTGGATGGAATGGAATTTAAGAGGTTTGAGACAGGGGACTGGAAATGCTGGTCAACAGGATTAACCACATTTTTCTTAAGTCCCAGATCCTCTCTTGTCATTTTCTAAAGTGATCACAAGGCCTTGGGAATTCTGAATCCAACCTCTCACTCTCTCTTACAGTCATTGTTTTGATCGCCACTCAAACTTTAATAGCCTGGTTTGTATTCCAGGTATATAATGTGTTTGTTAACTTACAAAGTGACACCTATTATTCATTGCCTTACCGCACAGCAATGGTGCCTGCCAACTCAGTAATACAGAAATTACCATGTCCGCTTTACCAGGAAGAACCTGAGGCAAAAAGATTAAAGGGATGGTCTGAGATTGCTGAGATTTGGGTGGGTATGACCCTGAGCGGATACCCAGGGATTCTCCATTCCCTATTCATCATATCTACCTCCCCATTTCTGAGGGGTTTTAATTGTGCTGCCTGTTTTCCACCTTGTTCTTGTCTGAGGACATATGCTTTTTGACAGGGTCATCATTGAGATTAAGTTCGTGATCAAACAATGCTTGAGTACTCATTAACTTTCAATCAGTTATTTTTATGATCACCATGCTCAAAATGGCGGATGGTGGGGGGGGCGGTGAGACTTTTGCGTTTGCAGCAGTCTATTGTATGCCTTCCAGTGTCTTATTTTTTAATTTGTTCTATGCAATATAAAATTACACAGATTTCCACATATATTGATGTTTCTTACGTTCCTAATATCCTCACATAGAATTTAGTTTTTGTTCCCAAACACCAACTATGAAGCAGGTAGTGCTTCATAATGAAATTCCTTTCTGGTCTAATGTTTCTACAACTTTTATCTTTATAATTTATTTTAAATCAGTTCTTGGTTTTCATAAATAAAATTCTTTTCAGTACATCTGAAACGTCATCTTTCAATTTGGTCCACACACTCTTTGTGAATTCTGTTTTCCACCTAAAATGATTCGTATTTACCTATCATACAAAAGAGGGAATTAATGTGTGTGGATGCCAGGGAGTGAGGGTGCAGGTGTATATATACGTTTGAAATTTTATTTGAGTCTCAATAGTAGATAGATTTGTGATACAGGGTAACTGTACTTTTAAAGGTTAAGTTTAGGAAAAAGGGACCTGCTTGTAATTTCTCAGGGAAATTCTTCTTTATTACTTTGCAGATCACTGCCTTGAGCTCTCTGGTTCAAACCCTAGCTTTATTCTCCCAGTTCTGTGTGTGCACTTTGCAGTATGAAAGTCTCCTTCAATAAACATTGTGAGGATGAAATTTACAACAACCAGTAGGCTGTTACAATCACACTAAAGCTGGATCATCCCGCATATTTATTTAATAATAAAGAGCCCATGCATATCCTTTTCTGTGAAATTGGAAATTAAGCTTGTACGATGATTTTTTGATACTCATAAAATAGCTTTACACTGGGATTTTAAAAATGTTTTACAAAAACTAATCCTTGTAACACTTCAATAGATAAGGATTATAAATTGTACTCTCTGAGAGGAACTAAGAGATCATCCATTGGTGCCCCAAATTGCCAGAACGTGAAGCCAGCATAAGAAATAGATTTTCTCTGCTCGGCACTCTCTGATACTCATTCTAATCAATGGATGCCATGTTCTCGGTAAATGCCAGCCACCAGCTTGATTCTAATTCAGAAATGAACCTTGAGAAATCCAATGCTTCCCAGAAGAAAAGCAGATAATATATGAGAGATAAACAATGAAATATCCTCTCAAAGATGCAGGAGTACACTGTTGTAGATTATTTTGTGAAATGTTTATTTTGTAGAATGTTTAACATCATTTCATAAAACAAATGTCTTCAAATTCACGGTTGTTATGGAATTATGGTAACAAGGCAGTGAATTATATTTCTTTGCTATTCCACTGGAAAGGAGCCAAGATTCACAGACATAGAATATGTCTCAGTTAGGGTCCCCATTAGTCAGTAGTGACCCCAAGATGCACACTCTTTCACTTAACCATTCTGCCTTTCTAAGGGAATATCTAGCATTCACTAATTTCTTTAAAAATCCGCAAGCGCTCAATATTTGTATGTTCTTTACACTCTCCAACTTGGTAGCTTACGGTGGAGAGGCAAAAGGAAACACAACTCACAAACTATTCTCAGAAGTATTCTGGAGTCGCCTAACAATAGACCACGTGTCTGGGAATTCAGCTACCACGTTGTGTAGTAGAGCAAAGCAAGTGACTGTTGACAGCCCAAACACCTCCAAGTAAACAAAGCTGGTGTCCTCACACATGGGTACTAAAAATCCACTGATTGTACTTATGGAAGAGGCCTCCATTATACCAAAAGGCAGATTTAGAATATAAGGCAGATTGGAAACATAATTTTGGGAAAAGATGTGAAAATATGGAAAGCGAAAGTGCACAACAGGAGGAGTGTTTTGCAAAGAGGCAATGAGCAAGTTATATTTGCGAGCAATCATTCATATCTTATTTGGGAGTTTTTTGACACAAAGACAAGGAAATACGTTCATCTTAATAGGATTTATGGGCATCACTGTATTGTAACATAATTTAATTGTGAATATTCCTGTGGCGTGCAGAATTCTAAGACCGGCAAGACTCCCCTCTTCTTTGTGTTGAAACACCCATTTGTGATCTATAATGATTCATGCCCTAGAGGGTGTGGATCCCGAAGGGGATGACGTGAGAGGTTTCTCATGCATAGACACATATGATCATATGTTCGAATCTGCTAACCTCTTCATTGCTAAAGATGTATCTGAGTACTCCAGTTAGGGTCAATGCATCTTTTTCTGTCTGATTAGCACATGTAGTTGCATTGGTTTTGATGAACAAATACAAAAATATATTTGTGTATATGAGACTTCAGTGCTTCCTACAATGATCAGCATTTATATTACTCAGTTCATTCTAAAATAAAGAGATTGATTTACTCTAATTTTGATTGCAACAAATGCATTAACTGAAATTTCTGAATAGCTTTCAGCAGTTTTTCTACATTGTTATAAATCCATTTCAAAAGATGTCGGTCAACTGCAATTAAGATAATTTAGCATATTTTTAATGATGAAAGACTTTGCACTTATTGCCAGAGGTGGAAAAGACCTCGGAGTTTGCAGTTGAGTGTGTCCGGTTCCAAATAGACTAGGCATTGCCCAAGACTTCAGAAAACAAGTCGCAGTCGAGAGGGAGACCAGGAGTTAGTACTTCAAAATGGCAAATGACACTGAATCTCAGTGTGGGAGCAGCGAGGACCACGGGGACGTGGATTGCGTGTGACCTGTCGAATATGGCAGCAGTTCACTTAAACTGATTGTTAACATATAGGAGTGTATGGTCTCATCTTTGGATTTTTCCAGCTGATACCAGAAATCTGGATGTCAGGTGAAACTTCCTGTTTTTGAAAGCACTCTGTAAGCCAAAACTATATGAAAGAAAAAAAAAAGCTAAAAAGTCTTGTCTTCAAGGACACCTGGGTGGCTCAGTCAGTTAACTGTCCGGCTTCAGCTCAGGTCGTGATCTCGCAGTTCATGAGCTCGAGCCCCGCGTCAGGCTCTGTGCTGACAGCTCAGAGCCTGGAGCCTGCTTCTGATTCTGTGTCTCCCTCTCTCCCTGCCCCTCCCCCACTTGTGTGCATTCTCTCTCTCTCTCTCTCTCTCTCTCTCTCTCTCTCTCTCTCTCTCAAATATAAATAAACATAAACAAGAAAAACCCTTGTCTTCAATTGCATGTAATATAGTTTATGGGTTGTTAATATGCCCTCTGATTTTCTGTAATTTATTTTCTTCAGAATTTATTGCAGAGAAATCCAGGTAATTGAGAGCAATGATTAACTGAGTTGGGCTAAGAAATATTTATTCTTTATGAAAATCTGACTTTTGGGGCACCTGGATGTCTTAGTCAGTTGAGCATATGAATCTTGATTTCAGCTCAGGTCATGATCCCAGGGTTGTGGGATCGAGCCCCACTTCAGACTCTGTGTTGAGTGTGGAGCCTGCTTAAGATTCTCTCTCTCTCTCTCTCTCTCTCTCTCTCTCTCTCTCTGCCCCTCTGCCCTGCTCACATTCTCTCTATCTCTCTGTATAATAAAATTTAAAAAGAGTAAAGGTGACTTTTTGTCAGTCTGCATTTATGTGGAAAACTGCCTGAATTTAGATGCATTTTTGAAGATTCTTTTGTAAAACAGCTATTTTGAATTAAATTTGTGTGATTTTAGATGCTAAATGTAATACTGAGCCCTATTATACTGTAATTTACCATGTTTCTGAAATATCTCAAACTTCCACAAACACATTATTATGATTCCATCCTTCAGAATTAAAGCTTTTGCTGTTTTGGGGGATACAGGGTAGATACTTCTTGAATACAGTGTCCTTTTCTTTTATGTCAAGGTCTTGGCAATTTAGAACAGGAGTTAGAGGGAAAAACAAGTATTGATGTGATCAGCCAACCTGTAGATTATTATAAATAATAAAATTATTATTAGCAAATGTTTATCAGTGTAAGGAAGTGAGCATTCGTAGGGCGAAGAAGTTTTTCTAGGTCATCAAGGATGAGCTATGGTAAAAACTGAATTATGTTATATGCATTATATGACAATATATATAATAGGAGCATGTGGATATACTCACATAGCAGTGTAAGTAACAATTTTATTTGCTAAGAAGTTGAAGACAAGAGTGGAATCTAGTGCACAAAAGGTTTGTGAATATTTTAAGGGCTAGGCTGAATTGCTCCGGTGAATAAGATAAAGAGGAAGATAAAAGGAAGAATCTTCCCAGTTTGAAGGAAATAAGTGGAAAGAGAAGACCAGGAAGGTTGATGTAGTTACATCACAGAAGTGAAATATGCCAGAAAGAACACGATAGAACCTGGCCAATCGTGGAAAGGATTTTGACCATTGGGAGCCCATAAGACATCTTGACCACTGTTGGATTTTGTAAGACTCAGGAGAATACATTCTTTTCCATGTGTTAATGTGAAAATGGGAAAACACTGGATTCGGTGACATCAGAGGTGGAGAAACAGACTGTGTAACTAATGCAGTTTTAGCTTAAAAGAAAGGCTGAGAGGTTGTCTGGGAAAGGTTTGACCTCAGACCAAAAAAAAAATGAAATCAGGCATGAAGACATTGTGTTGTCACTAGAAGAGATAGTTCTGGACTCATGTGGTGAAAATGGTGTTACCCCTCCATGTGATATTGTGTCCTTCAGTGTAAGTAAAGTAAATGCTTTCAAGGAGCCAGCTGACCACACAGACCCTAACTTACCGACAAGAGTGCAGAGAAGGGATTTGGCAAGAGTGGTAGTCTGGTGGGGGGCATGGGGGTGTGTAAGAGTGTTGGGGGGCAGAGTTGGTGATAGACTGTGGACTCACCAGTTTATTTCAGCAGTTACATAATTTAGATTTGTATAAAGCCTGAACTAGTGACATTTGTTGTAATTATGTAAATGAATGAACAACTTATAATAACAAGTTGATTTTGAGTCTTAAGGCAAGTAAAAGGTCACATGACAATGGTTATTAAGTCTTAGTTTTTACATAATGGATAGGCATTAGATAAAATGGGAGGACAGCATGGCAGATCTTAGTATTAGCAATCGATAGGCAAATCAATGGAAATAAAAGAACAGATCTCTTGACATTTAACTCAGCATCATTAAAATTTACAGAAGAGATGGCTGTTTGAATAGGTACTGGTTGCAAATTGAATTTTAATCAAATTTAAGAGACACTAGATTTATATTGATAGTAGACTAAATTGGTTAAAAACAAAACAAAACAAAACAGGAAAATAACTACAAAAGCTTCACCATGGAACAGAGTAACACATCCAGATAAAGTGTTGGGGATTTGGAGATGGAATTAAAACTCAGATCTCAGTGACTTTATTTAGCTAATTAGCACTTCTTTGAAACCGAAATTGAAGACTTAATTTTCTTCCTCCGAAGACTCCTGGGGCTTTGGTTGCGTATTTTGTTTGGCTTTGTTTCAGTGAATGTGCTTTCTGAGAACGCCAGGGGATGATGGAGCCTCATGGAAGGTTCTGTGACAATAGATTTTGGCCACGAAGGCAGTCTGGGTGTTCTCACAGAAAGCTCATTGCATATTTTACTTAAGTCCATCAAAAACTGGTAAGATATTCTGCCCAAACATAGGGCTGTAGTGCTTCCATCAGAAAACACAGCTGCCAATTACTATGAAGACCCCACCTACCACCTCATGGAAAAGGATGGCTATATTTGTAAGCAAACAAAAAATAAGTTGCCTGAGCAAAAATTCCTGATTTGAGGCAAAAGCGGGCACTGTTGTTTACTGGGTTGTTGAGATACTCTTAATAAAGTGGAAAAAAATAGGATGACATTACAGATAATAGATTAATTGCTGAAGAGTTCTAATAAGATGCTTGGTGGAACTTCTGAAAGCCATTTGTCTTTCGTTAAATATTGAGCATTTAAATATGAGGCAAAAAAACAGGAAGACTTCCAGTTTTTCTCTAAATGTTATTCTTTCAAAATGGTTTTTAATTTCCACAAAATAAAAGCTGTAACTGCCAGAATATATTATTTTAATATGAATCATAAGCTTATGAAAGCATATTAATATTTGATCACAATTAACATATAGTTATAGCTTTCTAATATTTATTCACAGAAAAAGCAAAATATATGTCAGTTTTTAATATCATCTTATGTGAAGTCTAGAAAACACCTGACTTTTTATTGATAGGCTCTGTTGTCTCAGGGCTAAAATAATATTCCACGATATCCGAATTCATGTGTTCCTTCACACATCTGTGACTTCCATGGAGATTTTCCAGAAAAAGAAACACTAGTATAGTGTGTGTGTATAATTTCTAAAGTTAATGGTATAAGGGGTGGCTGGGTGGCTCGGTCAGTTAAGCTTCCAACTCTTAGTTTCGGCTCAGGTCACCATCTCATGGTGTGTGGGATTGAGCCCTGGGTCAGCTAAGCATGGAGTCTGCTTGGGATTCTCTCTCTCCTCTCTGTCTGTCCCTCCCCCACTCATACACACATGTTCTCAAAATAAATATTTAAAGTTAATAGTATGCAAAAGTTCTTATGTCAGTAAAATTTGTAATTTCAATAACTTCGTATTTTTCCATTTTAAGAATATTACAAAATTTATTTAACCAAAATCATTGTCTTCAGGTGTTGAATGTCTCTTCCCGTTTATACCTAAATAATTGAAATAAACATGTTTTATTTAAATAACTGTGCCCACTCATAATTATTTTCCTTAGAATACTCTGAGTAGACTTAGACATTTCTAAAGCCTTTCATTAAATTTTTTCATTGTTTTGTCATTAAAAATTTTCTCTTGGCTTTCTGTAAAGTCTTACCAGCTTTCATCCAGCTGTAGAGTATAATAGCACACTCTTCCCCACTCTTTCCTTCAGTGAAGGAAAATAAATATAGTAATTTTAATAGTGAGTGTAGATTAGAAATCTATTGTCTGCTAATTTGATAGGTGAAAATTGTTACTGCATTTTATGTTTGGATGAGAATCTATGTTCTTGAAGCCAGGGGGTTCGTCATGTTGTGCTTACAGCAGCTTTCCAGACTCTCGAGTAATGCCCGGTCTGTAGATGGCACTCTGTAAATAATGCATGAATGAGTGAGGAAAAGGTGTGGGGGGCCCCGTAAAAGCATTCATCCCAGGGAAGGGGTCCATCAGTGCAGCTCTGCGGAGAAAGACAACCTTGTGGTTGAGGTACAGAACAGGTGTATTCCCTCCTCCCAGGGGTCCCTGAGGCCGCCGGCTGGGAAAAGCGCCAGCGATGGATCAGGCTCGCTGAGTGTGGAGCAGAGCAGGCTGAAGGAGCTGCGAGTGCCCCAGGTGGCCCGGCATGCGTCCGTATGTCTCAGTTATGGGGAGCGGTCCTCTGCAGCGAAGAGGTCCTCTGCTCTGCGGTCGTGGAGTTGCCACCTAAGGACTGAGGGATTTGGCGCTCTAACCCGGGGTGCGTGGCTCTAGACCAACGGAAGGACACCTACGACAGTCATGGGACGAGACCGTTAGCAGATGAGGGTCCAAAACATGTTTGTTCTTTCCTACAAAGATCTTGAGCCCACTAGGATCTTGAGAAGGCAACTTCAGTCACAGGCTTTGCTAATAATAGCTTTAACAACAATAAAAAAAAATCAAGGGGTGATCTTTCTTAACTGCGAAATAACAGTGTGTGTGCAGCAGTGGCCTTAGACTCAACACTGGCGGTAAACACCGTTGGCCACATTATTTCTGATTATGAGGGAGAGCGGCACAAGCCAGTCGACAAAGTTCTGGGACAAACAGAAACGTGATTCCTCCCAATTTTTATTTTTTGGTTCCATGACCTGCTTACACTTCGTATGATCCTATTAGCCCACCTCCACCTGCTTTAACGAGCTGAATTGATGCTTTCCCAAAGTCACTTGAGTGTGTTTCTGTAGTGTTCATACATCGGTGCATGACAAACACCTCAAAACTCAGAGGCATTACAGCAGTAGCATTTCTTGCGTTGTTGACACATCTGTGTGTCAGCCGGTGTGGCTCTCCTCACTGTGTTTCTCCTTCTGGCAGAGACACGGGGTGTCATTCTCACTGTGATGACAGAAAGGCAAGAGAGCAAGTCGATTTCAAGCCTGTGCTGAAGGCAAATCCATGAACATCCCATTGACCAAATCAAGTCACCTAGACAAGGCCAACATCAATGAGACATGGGATCGTTCTCTGCCCACAGGAGGAAGCAAATATTTACTGATAAATATTCAAACTCTCCTAGTCACTAAGCCAGTTATACAAGCTATTTGGAATTATACACTTTAATTTAGTGTTGTGCAAACCAAGCACATAGATCAGGCACCCGGGTGGCTCAGTCAGTTAAGCATCCAACTCTTGATTTCGGCTCAGGTCACGATCTCAGACTTCGTGAGTTCGAGCCCCACATCAGGCTCTGCACTGACAGTGTGGAGCCTGCTTGGGGTTCTCCCTCTCTCCCTCTCTCTTTCTCTGCCTCTACTCCCTCTGTCTCAAAATAAATAAACTTAAAAAAATTTATAAAAAACCCCACCAAGTACACATAACATCGGAAAGAGGGCTGTTTTAACAATACAGTGCTTTGTGTGGACTCAATAAAGATAAATGCCAAAAATAAATCAATTTTGTTGAATCAGATATACATGACTTTGTTGTAAAATATATTGGGGAAATAGGGACAAGGAGAAATGAAGGTCTAGATGATTCTGCCCTCAGATTACTTTGGAATGATCTTTAACTTCTCACTGCACTTTTGAAAACTAGTTCATAATTGGTGACTGACTCTAGTTACTGTAAAGTCATGTAGCACTCCAGCTGGGAACTTCCAGCCGTACAATGGCCTGGGATGTACATCAAAGGAGGTGTGTGTGTGTGTGTGTGTGTATGTGTGTGTATTTAAACTTAAAACATTTAAAATATTTATGCATAATGAGTTGTGATTTTCTAGATTAACGTACTTTTTAATTAACTAAAAAGTTACCGGCCTTGATCATATCAGAAACAAGGACCTCCTGGAACTGAAAGTGGAGATTTAATCATTTAAAGGAAAAAACAGATTTTAACATGTTTACACCTTTAGCTAAGTACCAGATCTTCAGAAACTCGCCTGACCCTTCTCTTGAGGACAAGATGATTAAATTATAAAAGCAGTTTCCAGTGAATAGAATTCCCAATGAGATTTGTAGCACTTTGATCTCCTTATTACTTGGGGAACATTGGCAAAACAGCCTTTTATAAATGTCTTCTTTCACTAGATCACCTTCTCATCAGTATGTTCAAACAAAAGCCCTGTTCAGGGAAATTAACCAAGTCATGTCCCGGCTCAAGAGATTCTCATTTACAAGTGAAGCTTAAGATAATGTGCCAGCCCGCTTGGATGGTCTTGGCTTACATGTCCCGAGTTCATCAACAGACTGGGGTCTTAGCCCTGGCAAAGCCACGCTTGCAAGAGAAATGCGTGTTAATGTTTCAAACTGAGTTTAATCTTTAAAAATTGCTCTAGCTGTATTTCCTTGGCTTTATTTTTAGTTATTGTTTCCCCACAGAGCATAATGCAATTCCTTTATTTTTATTTTCTCTGTACTAATAACTTGACAGATTTGGTTAGGGATAATTTCTTCATGTTTTCAACAGCTTTCTGCTCTCTCTCTCTCTCTCTCTCTCTTTTTTCTTTAAGAAGTGGCTTCTTCAAGTCTCTTTTTGTATCAAACTGCTTTAGTAGAACTGATTCTTTTGAACAAAAAAACTACCACCTCTTTTTATAAGTTTCCGTTCCATTATTTAATATTGAATTAAAGATACGATTACTGTATTTTCCTAATGGTTTCCAAGCTAGTGTTTTCCCAGCAAACCAAGGACTATGCATCAATTCATTTCAGGGTCTTCAGCTTCTTTTCTTTGCTAGTGGACGATATAAAATAATTCTATTGTTCGTGAATCACTGCTTCCCCATATACCGTTAGCTTCATCTTCCAATCACACTCTTAAAGTGCACGTTTTGTCCAGAAATCTTTCCTTGTATTTCCTTGACACTGCTAGTTAAATGCAATGCGGATGTACAGATTTACAGTACCACATGCTGGCTAAAAATCTGCCATTATAAAGGGAGCCTTTCGGGGCATCTGGTGGCTCAGTCAGTTAAGCGACAGGATCAGCTCAGGTCATGATCTCTCGGTTCCTGGGATCAAGACCCGCGTGGGGCTCTGTGCTAATGGTGCAGAGTCTGCTTGGGATTCTGTCTCCCTCTCTCTCTGTCCCTCCCCTGTTTGTGCTCTCTTTTCCTCTTTCAAAATAATAAATAAATAAGCGTTAAAAAAATAAAGGAAGCCTTCCACAGACCCTGATATGATGAACTTAAAACATTTATGTGTAAAGTTTACTGTTTTTTGTTGTTATAGAACCTGAGGTGAGGAAAATACATTTACAATGAAATGATTGTTGATTGTTCACATACGCATGTATATACCCTAAAATGAGTCTTTCTTGATGATCTTAAGTTACTGCAGTACAAAAGAAAGAAAGATTTGAAAACTCTTTGAAATATTTTTATTATCTTCCTGTAGTGAGTTTTACCAGCTTATTACTGCCTAGAATTGGTGAGACATTTAAAATGTATCAGAAAAGAATTGTGTTGGTCCTTATGCCCTGTAGCAAATCACTATTGTTTATTTTTCTATAAGATGTTTTTCAGAAGTCAGCATGTACAACTAAAATTATTGTAGAAATTCATGGCTATTCTCTCTTGAAACTGAGTTTTGTAGAAAATTGTCAGGGAAGTAGAAAAATGAAATAGAATGGTTCTTAGAGTTTGAATTTTCTAAATTTAGTTGATTATGGCTTTTTCCACATGGCCTTTCAGATGGAGTTAACTACTTACAAAAATAGCCAGGCAGGTAAGTAAAATATTCAGCCAGACCAAACAAAAGCCAAAGCAGTAAAATATATAATAAATTAAAAAAATAAAAAAATAAAATAAAATAGGGGCGCCTGGGTGGTTTGGTTGGTTAAGCGTCCGACTTCGGCTCAGGTCATGATCTCCCGGTCCATGAGTTCGAGCCCCGCATCGGGCTCTGTGCTGACAGCTCAGAGCCTGGAGCCTGTTTCAGATTCTGCGTCTCCCTCTCTCTCTGTTCCTCCCCTGTTCATGCTCTGTCTCTCTCTGTCTCAAAAATAAATAAACGTTAAAAAAATTAAAAAAAAATAAAATGAATAAAAATAAAGAGTATTTATGAGCCTAGGTGGCTCACTTGGTTAAGCTTCCGACTTCAGCCCAGGTGATGATCTAATGGTTTGTGGGTTTGAGCCCCACATCGGGCTCTGTGCTGACAGCTTGGAGCCTGGAGCCTGCTTCGGATTCTGTGTGTGTGTCTCTCTCTGCCCCTCCCCAACTCCCGCTCTCTCTCTCTCCCAAAAATAAATAAACATTAAAAAAAAATACCCCCAGTTTATGAACTTAATAAATGAGGTGTGTTTGTTATATGAATAAACTTTATAATCTTTATATCAATTTTCCTTTGCTCTTTGACGGTCTTTAAATGCTGGAGAAAAAACAAGCCTTTGTTCAACGCACTCCACTAAGTTATTCTAATAAGTAATGGATCAACCAATGGGTTCTGGACATCAACCCGGGTCCTAAGTCAGAATCTGATACAATCTAGCTGTCGGAACTCTAGCAAATGCTTTCTTCTCTGATTTTTCACTGGGGGATTCAATTTTTAAAAAGTTGAAATCCCAGATCTCCTTCAGGGCTAAAATTTTAGGGCTCCATTTGATGGTAAATATTCTCAAGCATTCTTCTCAGAAAAAAGAAAGATTCACCTTAAAAAATTTCAAGCACTACAAGTAGCAGTCTACTTTTTTTTTGTAAACAGTTTCAAGAAAAAGCCTTTATTTAATGTTTTACAAAACGAACCAATTGTATATTGCAGAGTAATAAAGAAGGATTTAGAAAAATTAAAGTACGTAAGTATTCTAATTATTCAAGGAATAATCTCGAAGTTTAATGGCTTGGTCATGTAAAATGGTAGTTTATAGGAGTATTAGCTGTGGCTGCTGTGTGTCAGCAGGCGGCGCTCTAATACTGTTTTGTCTTACCTTGGTTCACAGCGGGTTTAGGAAAGGTGCTCATTTTTAATTTGGTTGTGAAAATTAGTATTTAAATATGGTAGGCCTTCAAACACGATACTACCACCAGAGTAAGCCTGCTCGTTCAAATGCCATTATAACATAAAAAATCTATAGCAAAACTTGGCAACTATCTTCACAAAATTCATCTTTGGGAGAGTATGATTCCATTGAGTATTCAAAACCTCCATGAATTATAGGTATACAAGTATATATATATATATATACATATATATATATATATATATACACACACACACACACATACCTATATATACTTCCAATTAACGATGAAGAAATTGAATTGACAAGATGTTCATATTCTTTCAAAGTGGTCACAGAAGCAAATTTACTTTCTCTAATTGGAATAATTTTCTCCCATTTTTGCCAGAATACTTTTCAGTGCTTTTCATAATTCTGTGTAGTATTCGCCCAATATCATTAAGTGAGAACATTGTTTTTCCAGAACAGTATTATCTAAATGAACACAGAGAGATTAAATGAGATTATTTTCATGAGCTAAAACCTTACATATCCAGATAGACTACAGGTTAATCCATCATCAGGGATCAAGATGAACACAAAGGTGGCAAGATAGTAATTTCTTGTGCTTTTAAAACAAAAGCCTGTATATGACAAATATGACATGGCCATTGAAATGGAAATACAGAAAATACATTGTGAAGCCCTTCATATACTCTCCCTTCTACTAATCCCTAGCTATCATGTTTTGGAGTGTAGCAGGCTCTGTTTGGCCAGCAACATTGCCTGTCCCTTGTCTAAAGCATCTCTTCTCCAATGTTAATATGAGTATTATTCACACGAGGATTATGTTAAGACACAGATAAAATACACTAAGTTATTTAATGTTTATTAATTTTGAGAGAGAGAGACAGACAGACAGACATAGTGCGAGTGGGGGAAGGGCAGAGACACAGAATCCCAAGAAGGTTCCAGGCTCTGAACTGTCAGCACAGAGCCAGACATGGGGCTTGAACCCATGAGCAGTGAGCTCAAGTCAGATGCTTAACTGACTGAGCCACCCAGGGGCCCCTAGGATACAAATTTTAAATGACAAACGTTACCAAATTGAAAATTTAAAATATTATATCAAGTAATGCACCTAAAAGGAAAGAAAATATCTATGTTCCCAGATCCTCACTTCCATTAGATAACTTTAATAATTTGTGTGTGTGCATTTTATAAAAAAAAAAAAAACACCTCTAATTGTGACAAAAACACATCATATAAAGTATGCCATCTTGACCATTCTTAAGCATATAGTTCAGTAATGTCACGTATATCATCCTTGTACAGCATATCTCTGTAACTTTTTCATTGTGTAAAGCTGAAATTCTGAACCCGTTAAATAACTGCCCATCTCCCCCTTATCCCAGCCCTTGGCAACCATCGCAATTTACCTTTCTAGAAATGTGTCCACTTTAGATACCTCAAATAAGTGGAATCATATAGTATTTGTCTTCTTTGTGCCTGGCTTACTTAGTATAAATGTCTTTTAAGGTTCACGCATATTGCAGAATCTGACCGATTTCCTTCCTTTTAAAGCCAAATAATATCCTATTCCATGCCACATTCAGTTTATGTTAATGTTTAAACTTTATCAGATTGATAACTACAAAACAATAATGTTCTTTCCATTAGCACACATTTTGTATTCATAAAGGTTAGGGTGTTTTTTTTTATATTACCTAGGAATTTACCAGCTTGTCAGGTAATTTACATGTTTCTGTTTCTGTTCTTGTTTGTACCAGTTTTTCTATTGGGCATATGGTACTAATTTGCATAAGCTCATTATACATCATTGATTCTTGCTCTTTAGGTATTATATATTTTGATCATCACAGTTTACAATAAATATGTAGTCAGAACTGGCGATACTCTGGATGAACTCTGAGCAGTAGTTATGTTGGTTTTACCTGCAGGAGAGTATTTGGGGTCCATGGTTTGATTTTTCAGTGGGCCCCGAAATGGAACATTACAGTGCAGAAGAAAATGTAAGAGGCTGTGTTGTCCCTATTCATTTCCCTAGCGTAAAATTAACTATATAGGGACACAATAAATACATGATTCATTAAAACTGGGACCAATATAATGTATCATGAATTATATTCAGAAATTCCCAGTAACCATTTTATGGAACACATGTTCCTAAACATCAACTCTTTTTTATTTTGTCTCATGGTGAATGTAGAATCTGAATCTCCTCAATGAGGATTGGCAGCAAAGTGTTCATTGCTCTCTTTTTGTGAATTGTAAATGTAGTCTCTGAGAAGAGCCTGACTGCTTGGAGGCTTTGTGGGTGTGATTTCTGAATCTCCAGCGTTGAACTGAAACCTCCTTATCCTTGATCTGTGCCGAAGGGGAAGAGAGGACATCTGGCCATCAGGCTCCACGTAATTAACCCTTATGTTAGAAGATCAGAAGCTTGTGCCTTTGCCTTCTGCTTATGCTGAGCCATTAAAATCCAATTCTGTATCTTCTTATCACAAAATTCTCAAAATGGGCGAGAACAAATTCTTCTTCCTGATATATGTAATAATGGGAATAAGTGGTTAAGAATTAGGAAAGATCAGACACAGGGGATATTTTTTAGAGCTAAAAGTAAATTCAGAAGCAAGAAATAATTTCAATATCTTCCCAAAGGCTCAACTTGTTATATGATGGAAATTCCAGGTAAAAAGAAAAGTAAACGAGACTGGATTTGCAATGTCTGAATATTGTTATGGGGATAGGAGATGTGAATATCATCATTTCCAAATCTCTCTACTATACAACTACAGGAAAGATCTATTTCAAAACTCTCTTTTTTCAGGATGACTGATCTATATCTATATATATCTATATATCTATATAGATATGAAAAGTCAGATTGTCTGGAATTTGCAAAACCGAGAAGCAGAAACAGTCTTCAGTGCGCCAAAAAGTTGAAGTTGCATTAGGCAGCCAATTCAGCCAGTTTAACATATTAAAAAAAAAACAAAAAACACCACACTGGAAATCAAAATGGAATGAAAAATGTATTTCAATAAAGTACTGCTCCAAATCTACACCATTCCCCTGGGGTCCCATAAAATATCTGATCATAGAGCTTGTTTGGTAGAAAGTTTTCTTGGAGAGGAACTACTCCCTTGCTCTGGTCTGTTTGGATCCCTGGGAAACACTGAAGGGGAGAGTAGCATGCAGAAGGTCTAGTAGATACGTTCTTTTTTTTAAAAATGCTCTTTTTTAAAAATTTTATTTTGAGAGAGAGAGAGAGAGAGAGAGCAGTGGAGGGGCAGAGAGAGAGGGAGAGAGAATCCCAAGCAAACTCAGTGCTGTCAGCACAGAGCCCGATGCAGGGCTCGAACTCACACACCATATGGTCATGACCTGAGCTGAAATCAAGAGTTAGACACTTAACCAACTGATCCACCAGGCGCCCCAAGTAGAAACATTCTTAAGATCAGCATCTTTGGAAAGGAAGGAAGGATTGGAGAGGATGATGTTTCTCTGAAAGTCTCAGCCAACCCCCATTCCTGAAATGGCTTAAATCATCATTAGCTCATCTTCTAACTAGACAATTTATGTCTAATTTCCTCTTAACTCTCTAAATGAATAATACTAAGATTCTAAGATAGCTATACAAATAAAACCCGCGTCGGGCTCTGTGCTGACAGCTCAGAGCCTGGAGCCTGCTTCCGATTCTGTGTCTCCCTCTCTCTCTGCCCCTGCCCTGCTCACAACCTGTCTCTCTCTGTCTCTCAAAAATAAATAAACGTTAAAAAAAAAAAAAAAAAGAATTCACATTGGACAATCACACCTGCATATTCCCATCAATGAACCCCTAAGGTGGTATCTTCTATATTTTCTACCATTTACTTTATATTTTACTATAACCAGAGTATGTAAGTCAACCTTAATCAATCCCTAGGGAAGGATATTTAACATTTAGTTGGTATTTGAAATCCTCTAGGAAGAAATCCACAGTGAAGACATGTTACATACACCAAGTATCACAGGGGTCTTTGGTCAATAGGAGAAATTATTTTTCTTTGGTGAAATGAGTGATATTAAAGAAAATGTGATTGTCAGCAAAGATGTAACCCTTGAGGTTTTTGTACAGATTATTTCGTTTACTTAGAATGTTCACATGACCAATTCCCTCACTTCCTTCAAATCTTTGTTGAAAGGCTGTTTAAAACCCTTCGACAACTTCTCCCTGGCAGTCTTGGTCCCTCTTACCCATTTCTATTTTCTTTCTTTTCCATTCTAATTGTCTTTTTAAAATAAACTGTTAAATGTTTATTTATTTTTGAGAGAGAGAGAAAGAGAGAGAGTGTGAGTGCGGGAAGGGCAGAGAGAGAGGGAGACACAGAATCCAAAGCAGGTTCCAGGCTCTGAGCTGTCAGCACAGAGCCCGACGCGGGGCTTAAACTCACAAACTGAGATCATGACCTGAGCTGAAGTTGGAAGCTTAACCAACTGAGCCACCCAGGCGCCCCTTTAATTTTCTTTTAACATACTTTTAGGTTCACTGTGTTTTATTATCTGACCTTTTCCTGTGAGCTTCATAAGGGTGTACATTCTTGTCCTTTTTTAAATTTTAAATTTTTTTTTAATTTTTTTTTCAACGTTTATTTATTTTTTTTGGGGACAGAGAGAGACAGAGCATGAACGGGGGAGGGACAGAGAGAGAGGGAGACACAGAATCAGAAACAGGCTCCAGGCTCCGAGCCTTCAGCCCAGAGCCCGACGCGGGACTCGAACCCACGGACCGCGAGATCGTGACCTGGCTGAAGTCGGACGCTTAACCGACTGCGCCACCCAGGCGCCCCTTCTTGTCCTTTTTTAAAACGCTGGGCACCAGTTTCTAGAACACTGCCACTCAAGGCCTGGTTAACAAATATTTCTTGCTGAACAAATCAGTGCAACTTCTCCTTGTTCTAAGGGTATATATGTAGGGTGTCTCTAATTTGAAGAATTTTTTCTTCTATTTGAAACTTGTCCTTTATTAACACTTCTGCAGTGAATCTTCCAGTTTAAAAATATGCCTGAAGTTGAGAGACAGAAATTTCCTATCGTATAAAAACCAGTAGTGCTCTAGCCTCAGTGTGATAAGAAGCAGAGAAGTCTGCTATAATTGCAAAATTTCAGTTGAAACCCCCAAATTCTAATTCAATACGTTTGGAAAAGGACCCAGACATCAATCAACACAATAAACAATCCATACAGGTGATTTGGGTCCAGGTGGTCATAAGGTAACAGTTCCAGAGATACTCTGGGTCGCTCACAAATTGAATATGGAAAACCCTGTCTCTGAGTGATTAACACCCCTATGGATTTTTAACTCGCCAAACAGTAACGCATTTGCAGATTGTTTTACATGGGGTGGATTAAAATAGCAAAAGACAAATAATTTCTTTGTTTTCTGGTGCATTTATTGATCTGTCACATTGATTCATGTTAAATAGCTGTGTGGTAATTAACAAAGTAATTTCTAGTTCAGCCAGAAGTTTTTCTCTGTTTTGCCTGATTTTCATGTATAACTAAAACTTAAGCTCTACTTCTAAGAGCAAAACTTGCAATTACTCCCAAATCTTGTTTGTCTTGGACTTGGTCATTAATAGGCAGTCATTTATTTTCCAGAAAATTCCAATGATGAGCACGATTTAAACATATTCCTGTCAAGACCTCTGTAGCTACATTGCCAGTTCAGACCCTCTCTCAATTCATGTAACTCTTTGCAGAGTTATTGTGTTCTGTTTTATATTTTTGTTCTTTTTTTTTTTTTAGGCTAAATTCCCTCATATTTACATCAGTAATTATTATAACTGATCTGGACAAGAAGATATAGATGAACCTCTCTTTTGCAAAAGTTGAGTTGTCATTCTTGGCATACCCAAAATCTATCTACCTGCCCCACATCTATCATCTGTACAAAAAATTCTGAACTCCTTAGAAAGGTAAAATAAATAACAATGTGACATAACATAAAACAGCAAGGTAGACTGGTCAATGTGAGGTATGGTTCAGACCACTTTCCATTTTTACACCAGACTCCCTATTATTAACTTTTTGACTATTTCCTCAATAGAGCTTCTTAAAAACATGAGCACTAGTGAATTCACTGCAGCACCACTGATGTTTGGAGTAAGGAGCAAAGGATTTATTCTCTAAAAGTTGCATTAAAAAATGGGTGTGAATTTTCTTCTTTCTGGCTGCAGACATGAAGATATTTTCTGCAAAGAAAAATAAAGAGCTGAAGTAATTCCCGCTTAAACTAAACACAGAAAAAAAGTCACTTTTAATGGAGATACAATTGCGAATATACTTAAATTGTTTAGGTTTTCTCAAAAATATCCCATTTATCTCTATTCGGACCCAGCCTACCTGAAGTCATCCTGGGATGATAGACATTTTATGTCTGGTCCCTCTATCCCTCTCTGGAAGGGCCATAACACTAGTTTGGAAAGCAATTGTATAAGCGTCCATTGAACAGATATCATACAGAAAAACATCTGCTTAATTCTGGCAGGGAAGGAGAAAGAACAGATAAATGAAGACTCCCTATAGGAAACATGCACGTCAAATGAACTAATGCAACCTGAATCAAAAATGAGCTTGTTGACTGCTGATTCCACACAGATAATGATAATTGTCTATAGTTTCAGCAAACTGTAACACCTACCCTTATAACGAGAATTAGCTGAACAGGCAAAAAAAAAAAAAAAAAAAAAAAATCAGTTTGAGTTGTTGTGGGTTTTTGTTGTTGTTTTGTTTTGTTTTATGTTTTTTGGTTTTGGACCCAACGGAGATGTGAGGACACGAAGTCACCATTATGCTACCATTTTCATTCCTTGCTATTTGTCAGCTTTGAGTAAGGAACTTGATAGATGTTACCCAAGCTGTTTCTAATTGTTGGATTCCCCCACTGGTTTTAAAATGTCCCTGCATTGAAGAGGCCGAATCTGGGAAGGAGAGTGTGCCAAGGGAAAAGAGAGACTGGGAAGGCAAAGACCAACAGAAGAGTTCTCCTCCCGCCACCCAGGGGACAAGTGAGAGTTTGGCGGGTGTGTTGTTTTTCAGTGGCCAGTGATTTGGGTGGTAACTACCTCCTAGGGGCTGCAGGGAGCTCTGGCCGTTGGTGCCTGAAGGAGGCAAGCTGGAGGTGGCTTCCCCAAGTATTACTCCTTCAGCCTTACCTTTCAACAGCTTGAAACAATTGTTTTAGTGTTTTTATTTATTTATGTTTTGAGAGAGAGAGACAGAGAGAGAAAGACAGAACAAGCAGGGGATGAACAGAGAGAGAGAGAGGGAGACACAGAATCTGAAGCAGGCTCCAGGCTCTGAGTTGTCAGCACAGAGCCCGACTCGGGGCTCGGACTCGCAAGCCATGAGATCATGACCTGAGCTAAAGCAGGACGCTCAACCAACTGAGCCACCCAGGTGCCTCCCTTTCAACAGATTTAAATCCCGGGATTCCTGGTGCAAAATTCCTTTCTTCGTGAATCCTGGAAGATTTATGTTTTCCAGAGCCTATCCTGACACTCATTGTTATCAACCATTTCCTCTGCAGTGAGTTTAGGTGTGTTTAGACTATGTTCAGATTTAATCAAGTATAGATATATGTTTTCCTCTTTGTAGACAGTCCACAACACCAGAGTTACCTCAAACAGGAAAAGAACGTGGCAAATGTTCATAGCAAATGTTTAAGTGACCCTTTGTAGGGATAAAATACCCTGGAAATGTCACTAAGTCAAAACAGAGAATGGAATTCAAATCAATACCTTTATATGGAGGAAACAGTGTCAACAGGCTTGCTTTTATTTGAAAAGTTTACAGAAAATTTTGAAAGCTTGAAAAAAATACCACTAAAGAAAATAGGTAAATAGGTTTATGTCCAGGTTAAATAAAAACAATTCCTTCCCATAGTAAGTGTGCCGAATTTTACTGGCGCTGAGATATTATATCCATAGGTCCTTTTGATCCGTTCCTCTCTGATGATACTGTGTAAATTACATCTGAGGAAAGATGACGGAGGAGAGTCACAGAGGGTAACATATGCACGTGTCCTCAGGCAGAATTTGGAATTACATTTGATAGAGATGTAAGTTAAACTTGAATACCTATCACGTTTTTTGGATGGTCTTGCTTTTAGTTATTTATTCTAACATGAACGTGTACAACAGACAATATTGTCTATCCCCTTAAGGAGCTTTTCAAAGCTTATTTTCAAAGTTGCCATTTTCTTACTTGGTGGCCTGACTCAGAAAAGCTAAAACAAGCACATTCCCTTCAATGTTGTAATGGTTAGGATACAAATTATTTGACAGCTTGGTCATATTGCTGTAGTCACATGGGTAGGCTCTGTTTCAGCCCATATCCCAGGATGTATAGGTCCATCAAACTAAGAAATGGCAGTAATATAAGAACATGTGTTGTAAATGGGGCAGTTTAGCAAAGCATTTAACGATAATTTTGCAAGGGATTGCAGTAAAGGGAACACGAAGTTCACATTTCAGGCCTGTGATGCTCTTTCTTGTAAACATTTACAATGAGGTGATTAAGGGATCATTTGCTCTTTATGTCTGCCATTTCGCCATTTGAGGCTTTGTACACCAACTTTTAGCAGCAGATGATTATAGTTCAGAAGACAACTACCTTTTATTTATCATAATGCACTTTTAAGGGAAGTGCAGAAGGCAGTTTATCTATAGTAAATGCAACAGTTGAGATCATTTGTTGGCTGGAAAATCAGGTGATACCTGCTAATCTGAAGTATGCATGACAAATCAAAGCGCAAAAGATCTTAACGCAAAGTATCTTTCGCCAAATGTGCCAGAGACTATGTATGTTGCTTTATTTAATGTTCAAAGAAATAACTTCAATACCCGAGTGAAATGTCTAGTTTGCAATTATTTTTAAGGCAATAGAAAATTTAAATCTAGAATACAAACATAGCACATATTAAAAGGTATATTTATTTTAATTTTTAAATCATTCTCTATTTTGATGAGCTGAGCAATATAAAAGGTAGCTACCTTGTAAAAGGTAGCTAAATCTATAGGATTCCAAAGCTTAGAGTGGTCTTCATGGGTGATGAATACTTCCTTTTTCACCAAAATAGTGAATTTCAGAGTTGAATTTCTAAGGTGTGTGTCTTTGTCTATACCCTGAAGATTAGAAGGCAAGCCCCTTCGTCAAGGTGAAGGCCTCGGTGAGGACCCTTAAAGACAGTACCCAGCTGGAGCACCTGGGTGGCTCAGTTGGTTAAGTGGCCGACTTCGGCTCAGGTCATGATCTCACGGTTTGTGAGTTCAAGCACCACATCGGGCTCTGTGCTGACAGCTCGGAGCCTGGAGCCCGCTTTGGATTCTGTGTCTCCCATTCTCTCTCTCTCTCTCTCTCTGCCCCTCCCCTGCTTGCACTCTGTCTCTCTGTCTCAAAAATAAATAAACATCAAAATTAAAAAAAAAAAAAAAGACAGTGCCTAGCCACAATCAGAAGTGGAAGAGGGCTCAGAGGTCACGAGATCCTGCAGTTGAGGGGTTGTCCACATTAATCAGATGGATAGTGCCATTCTCCTGTGGACAGTCCATAACGGACATAGGTGCAAGGTCTCAGGTTTGGGGCATCAGTGTAATACCCACCACATTTCAGAGTAAAGGGGATGCTGGAGGGGCCCCAGGTTCCAAACCCGAGCTGGATCTCTTGCTGCCCCAGATGGAGGCCAGTTGTTGTAAACACAGACTCATGTTTTTCATTAAGAAGAAAGAAAAAATAAAATACAGAGATGTATTTTCAGTGATGGTGGCAAAAAGTGAAGCCCCCTTGCCTTAGAGTTCCTGTTTCTGAAAATATTTGGTAAACATACCTTCTAGGAGCTTGCCCTTGAAGCAGACCCGTGTTTTGGTTTATTTGTCTTCGTATATATCTCCAGGTTGGCAGCTGATGTCTCAGTTCCAAAAGAGTTCTTTCCAAAGCGTGAGAAGTAATTATGGAGCTGGGGACTGTCTTTGTAAATATAGGGAGTTTCATGAGGCTTTGACTGGTTTGTTTTGTTTTTGGTAATTTTTTTTCTGGTTCTTGAATTTTGTATTATTCTATTATAACTTCTAATATTTTCTTCTCTTTCTCTCCAAATTCACTTCTGGAATCTGTTTCTTGGGGAACAGCTCTGGTTTCCTAAAGCTGGTGGAGGTTAGGTCTCCTTCTTGGATTGCAGTGACGTACTTGAATTACTGCCCTTGGGTTAGCTTTGTGTGTGACTCTTTTCCCCCTGAGAGTTTAATGATCCTCCATAGAACTTCTAATATTTCCACCGAACTCCACCTTTCAGTTATTTTTATACTGTCTTCTTTGTTCCAAAAATTGATTTAGAGATTTTCCACTAGAATTTTTTTGAAGCCCCTTTAGTGTTTGCTGAAGCAGAAACACTTCCTTAGAATGAATATTTTATTTGGTTTCTCTAAAAGCTGTCCTTACTCTTTGATCACCTAAAATCACACCATGAAGTTCTTTAATTTCTTGACATGTTTTCAAACATTTCCCACTTTACTGTTCATGCAGATGATAAATTCTGTATCATCAGCAGGATTCCCAGCAACAACAAAACAGTAATAATTATAGGCTCTCAGAAAATTCTGGAAAATGAGGCCCAGCCTTTGGTTCTTAGGATTATGTTTTATACTTATCACATATTTCATCATATATTTTTAATTAAAAATAGTTACGTTTAAACATGTTATGAGGCTTTGCGCTCTCTTAGCATTATGTCGAATGGTCAACTTCTTATAAATATCTAAACCCTCTTTAGATATTTCCATTCTAAGATTCTTGCTTAGCTCTCCAGTAACCTTGTTTTTTTTTGCTGAACAGTGTATCTCACTCATTAACACTGGCTTTCAGTACTATCTTTTGGCTTATTTTTCATATTGGCCACAACTGACCAGTGGGTCACTTTCTTCCTGTGAAGTCTGCTTCAAACTAAACTGTGGAGGTTTACCAGGGGGCACAGAAGTGCTGTACTTCCGGGGGGCCTGAGTGGTTCAGTTGGTTAACCGTCCGACTTCAGTTTAGGTCATGATCTCCCAGTTCATGAGACTAAGCCCCGCATCAGGCTCTCTGTGTCAGTCTGGAACCGGCTTGGGATGCTCTGCCTCCCTCTCTGCCCCTCCCCTGCTTGTGCATGCTCTCTCTGTCTCTCTCTCAAAAGTCAATAAACATTAATTTTTTTTTAAAGTGTTGCACTTCTGGTTCTGTGGTACAGTTCAACACGGGCTCCATTAGCTGGTGCACTTGTACTGGTGACCCCCATATAAAATGAGATCATGCTGTGAACAGGTGGTTAAATGGACAAGCTAAAACCTGGGATAGGAAGATGGTTGAGACATAGAAATTCCAGGGAAGCACCACAGTAGCCAGTCTGGCAAAGGCTGGCCTGAAGCCTGATACCATGACTTTCTTTCTTAAGCTCAGCTATGGGTGTTCAAAGAGGTATAACCAAAGCACAAAGCACAATAGGCTCATCAGTATGGAATACTAAAAAAAAAAACAAAAAAACAAAAAAAAAAAAACTTCAATACCTCAAAAGAAAGCTGGAAAGGGAAATAAACTAATTTTTAAAATAATGGAATAGACAGATCATCAAGAACACTGGTGGACCTAAATCCAAACATATAAATAATCACTTTCAATGCAAATTATCTGCTCATGCTAGTTAAAAAACAGACAACACTCTTAGATTGGATAATAAAGTAATACCCAACTATATTTAGTCTACAAGAAACTTACTTTATGTATAATGAAATAATTAGGCTACACATAGAAGAATGGGGGTAAATACGCCATCTGAACTGTAATCAAAGAGCTGGAGTGTTAATAACACACAAATTAGACTGCAGAACAAAGAAAATTTTCAGGTATAAAAAGTCATATTAGATTGTGATAAACGGGTTGGTTTTCCAGGGAGACATAACAATCATAAGTAAACATCATATATAAACAGAGCTGCAAAATGCATTTTAAAAACAGATAGTAATGAAAGCAGCAATAGAATAATCCACAGTTTTAGTTGGAGACTTTAATAGAACTAATAGACAGGCAGGGGCAGGGATACACAAGAGCTTAAAACACTATCAACCAACTGGATCTATTAGACATTTACAGAATCCTACACACACCAACAGCTAAATACTCTCTTCAAGAGTTCCTGGAACATTTATCAAGGTAGGTGATATCCTAGGCCATAAAACAAACCTTGAAAAATGTAGAATAATTGAAATTATACAAAGTATGCTCTCTGACTATGATGGAAATAAATTAGAAATAAATAACAGAAGATCTCCGAGCACTGTAAAATTAAACCGCACACATCTACATAATACACTGGTTGAAGACAAAGTCTCACATTAGAAAATATTTTTTAAGTTTATTTATTTATTCCGAGAGAGAGAGAGAGAGGGAAGGAGAAGAGAGAGAGAGAGAGAGAGAGAGAGAGAGAAAGGATCCCAAGCAGGCTCCGCAATGTCAGCGCAGAGCCCAATGTTGTGCTCGAAATCAAGAATCAGAATGCTTAACTGACTGAGCCACCCAGGCACCTCTTGAAAATATTTTAACTGCACAAAAATGAAATTATGGCATATCAAATTTTGTGGGATACAGCTAAAGCAGTAATTAGCAGGTAATTCATTGAATTAAATGCTTATATTAGAGAAGGAAAACAATCAAAAGCAAATATTTGAGCTTAAGAAACTAGAAAAAGAACAAAATAAAGCCAAGGAAAACTGGCAGAAGGAAATAGAGATAGGAGTAAAAATGAAAAAAAAATGAAAACAGGAAACAATCAAGAAAATCAATGAAACAAAAAGATGAGTCATTTAAAAGCAATAAAATTGATAATCTTCTAGCAAGACTAAGATAAAAGGAGAGAGGACACAAATATCAGGAATGTAACTGATTTATCACCAATGATAAATGTTAATGTGTAAAAAAAACTCTATGCACGTGAATACAACAGTTTACGTGAAATAGACTGTCTTTGAAATGCACAAATTAACGAAAGTCAACCACATGAAATAGATATTGTGAATAGTCTTATAATTACTAAAGAGATTAAATCTGTAATTCAAGAGTAGGTAGTAGGTTAGCAGATCAATACTGCAAGGAGATATAAGAGAAAACCCAACATGACCATTGCCATTTGTTCAAGACTTCTTAGTCAATGCTTTTATTGCTATACAAAATTAGTAGAAAATAATAGACTAAAAATCGTGTCTATATTTTTCTATCTATATGAGAGTCATAATTTCACATTAAAAAATGTTCTTGAAGAGCAGGTTTAATCATGAATATATTTAGGACCAAAGGAAGTTAACATAAGATTGTTAACATAGGTTAAAAATACAGGATTTCTGATAAACAGTAAGTAATTTCTCTTAGGATAAATGTGTCCCAGGAGACATTTGGGACATGCACCAAATAAAACCAGACATGCAAAATCAAGTACTCTGGTTATTTAAAAAAGTGTGAGAAAGAACAAAGCGCTTCATAAAGTATTTTACCCAGCAATTTCAGGAGGTCCACAACTTATAAATAATCTATCTAGAAAGTGTTTTTTTAAACAGATGAAATAGAAGATAGAAGAAAAAAAAAAGTGCTTCCAAAACAGCTATTAGCTAATCTTCTTAACATTGATGCTATTACCACCAAACATAAATCAGATAATAAAGAATAAAATGTCTTTAAGATCCTGAAGAAAGCATCACTGAGTAATAAAATTCACGAAACATCCAGAAATGGCTATAAATCATTGTGCAATCATCTGACAATATCTGACATCTATTGGCAATGTGCTGATATGGCAGAAGATACTGCCAAGACAGGTTTTTACGTGTGGTAGTGCCCTCCTATCTGCTGTTTCACTTTCTATGGTTTCAGTTACCTGCAGCCAAATGGTCAACCAAGATCTGAAGCAGATGGCCCTCCTTCGGATGTATCCTCAGAAGGATATTAGGGACTAACACTACATCCCGCTGCCTAGTCATTCACCTCTCTTCACCTCATTACAGAGATGTTTTATCAATTCGCATCATCAAGAGAAGGATGAGTATAGCACAATGACATATTTAGGCAGAGAGCTAGTGAGACCACACTCATGCAACTTTTATTACAGTATATGGTTATAGTTGTTCTACTTTATTATGGATTATTGCTGTTAACTTCTCATTGTGCCTAATTTATAAACTTTATCACAGGCATGTATGTATAGGAAAAAATATAGTATATGCAGGATTCTGTCCTGTCTGTGACATCAGGCATCCACTGGGGGTCATGGATAAGGGGAAGTACTGTATTTTAACTGACTTATAATAAATCAGCTCTTGTAGTTTCTAGTTCTTTGTTGTCACTCCCTATTTCCTACTGCCTATACTACAAAAATGAAAGATTCTAAGGCTCTTAATTTGTTCTTGGGCGGGGGGGGATAATCAATAGCAGATGAGATCTGTTTCTAGTTAGATGGTGTAGTTGTTGAATAAGTGAGTTCACATGTCAATGGCTCACCTTATTTCTCTGTAGAATAACTGGGATTCAGTTTATCCTTTACTTCTTAAATTGAGGTGTTAAGTGTCAATAGGGGTAAGAGAGAACATTCAGGGTATCCATAAAGCCATGGAGCCGGTAGGAGAAGCTTGTGAAAACCCAGAATGAATAAGGGACTGTCATCGCACAAGTTCCTGGTATGCCAATTTGTAGGGTTGTTGAAGTATTACCAGAAATATGATGGAATCAGTTAACACTATTCAGAAAGAGTATTTTTTAAGTGGTAAAAAATACCAGAGGGCATGCTTGCATAAGAGATAGTAACTAGTTTGTCTTCTAACATGATGAGTTTCCATTTGTCGATCATATAGTTTTCATTTTGCTTCATGGGCAAGTTCAAGTACGGATCCAGACCCTAATGCTCTGGACACAAGAGAGTAACCATCACACTGAGTGCTGTGACAAGATTCCCTCCTTCTTTACTTCTGCCCGAAGCAGAACTCACCTTCTCCTCTCAATATGTGCTAATGTGATTATTACGTATTGATTATAAGGGATGCAAAATTATTCATGTGTTCAGGGAACAACATTTTAGCCTGCTAGATCATTTTTAAATTTTTTGAAATTTTATGTATTTTTTTTTAATTTACATCCAAATTAGTTGGCATATAGTGCAACAGTGATTTTAGGAGTAGATTCCTTAGTGCCCCTTACCCATTTAACCCATCCCCCCTCCCACAACCCCTCCAGCAACCCTCAGTTTGTTCTCCGTATTTATGAATCTCTTCTGCTTTGTCCCCCTCCCTGTTTTTATATTATTTTTATTTCCCTTCCCTTATGTTCATCTGTTTTGTCTCTTAAAGTCCTCATGAGTGAAATCATATGATTTTTGTCTTCCTATGACTAATTTCACTTAGCATAATACCCTCCAGTTCCATCCACATAGTTGCAGATGGCATGATTTCATTCTTTTTGATTGCTGAGTAATGCTCCCTTGTGTGTGTGTGTGTGTGTGTGTGTGTGTGTGTGTATATATATATATATATATATATATATATATATATATACCACATCTTCTTTGTCCATTCATCTATTGATGGACATTTGGGCTCTTTTTATACTTTGGGTATTGTTGATAGTGCTGCTATAAACATGGGGGTGCATGTGTCCCTTCAAAAGAGCACACCTGTATCCCTTGGATAAATGACTACTAGTGCAATTGCTGGGTTGTAGGGGAGTTCTATTTAGTGTTATTTGAGGACCCTCCATACTGTTTTCCAGAGTGGCAGCACCAGCTTGCATTCCCACCAACAATGCCAAAGAGATCCTCTTTCTCCACATCCTTGCCAACGTCTGTTATTGCCTGAGTTGTTAATGTGACCCATTCTGACAGGTGTAAGGTGATATCTCATTGTGGTTTTGATGTGTATTTACCTGATGATGAATGATGTTGAGCATTTTTTCATGTGTCAGTTGGCCATCTGGATGTCTTCTTTGGAGAAGTGTCTATTCATGTCTTTGGCCCATTTCTTCACTGGATTATTTGTTTTTTTGGGTGTTGAGTTTGATCAGTTCTTTGTAGATTTTGGATACTAACCCTTTATCTGGTATGTTATTTGCAAATATCTTCTCCCATTCTGTCCGTTGCCTTTTAGTTTTGCTGATTGTGCCCTTCGCTGTGCAGAAGCTTTTATTTTGATGAGGTCCCCATAGTTCATTTTTGCTTTTGTTTCCCTTGCCTCTGGAGACGTGTTGGGTAAGAGGTTGCTGTGGCCAAGATCAAAGAGGTTTTTGCCTGCTTTCTCCTCGAGGATTTTGATGGCTTCCTGTCTTACATTTAGCTCTTTCATCCATTTTGAGTTTATTTTTGTGTCTGGTGTGAGAAAGTGGTCCAGGTTCATTTCTGCATGTCACTGTCCAGTTTTCCCAGCACCACTTGGTGAAGAGACTGTGTTTATTCCATTTGATATTCTTTCCTGCTTTGTCAAAGATTAGTTGGCCATACGTTTGTGAGTCCATTTCTGGGTTCTCTATTTTGTTCCATTGATCTGAGTGTCTGGTTTTGTGCCAGGACCATGGTGTCTTGATGATTATGGCTTTGTAGTATAGCTTGAAGTCTGGGATTGTGATGCCTACTGCTTTGGTTTTCTTTTTCAAGATTGCTTGGGCTATTTGGGGTCTTTTCTGGCTCCATACAAATTTTAGGACTATTTGTTCTAGCTCTGTGCACAATGCTGGTGTTATTTTGATAGGGATTGCATTAAATATGTAGATTGCTTTGGGTACTATCGACATTTTAACAATATTTGTTCTTCCTATCTAGGAGCATGGAATCTTTTTCCATTTTTTTGTGTCTTCTTCAATTTCTTTCATAAGCTTTGTATAGTTTTCATTGTATAGATTTTTCACCTCTTTGGTTAGATTTATTCCCAGGTATTTTATGTTTTTTTGTGCAACTGTAAATGGGATCGATTCCTTGATTTCTCTTTCTGTTGCTTCATTGTTGGTGTATAGGAATGCAACTGATTTCTGTGTGTTGATTTTATATCCTGAAACTTTGCTGAATTCATGAGTCAACTCTAGCAGTTTTTTGGTGGAATCTTTTGGGTTTTCCATATAGAGTATCATGCCATCTGTGAAGAGGGAAAGTTTGATCTCCTCCTGGACGATTTGGATGCCTTTTATTTCTTTGTGTTGTCTGATTGCAGAGGCTAAGACTTCCAATAGTATGTTGAATAACAGTGGTGAGAGTGGACATCCCTGTCTTGTTCCTGACCTCAGGGGGAAAGCTCTCAGTTTTTCCCCATTGAGGATGATATTAGCAATGGGTTGTTCATATATGGCTTTTATGATCTCGAGGTATGCTCCTTCTATCCCTACTTTCCTGAGGGTTTTTATCAAGAAAGGGTGCTGCATTTTGTCAAATGCTTTCTCTGCATCTATTGAGAGGATCATATGGTTCTTGTCCTTTCTTTTATTGATGTGATGAATCCCGTTAATTGTTTTGCCGATGTTGAACCAGGCCTGCATCCCAGGTGTAAATCCCGCTTGGTCGTGGTGAATAATTTTTTTAATGTATTGTTGGATCCAGTTGGCTAATGTCTTGTTCAGGATTTTTGCCTCCATGTTCATCAGGGAAGTCGGTCTGTAGTTCTCCTTTTTAGTGGGGTCTCTGTCTGGTTTTGGAATCAAGGTAATGCTGGCTGCATAGAAAGAGTTTGGAAGTTTTCCTTCCATTTCTATTTTTTGGAACACCTTCAAGAGAAAAGGTGTTAACTCTTCCTTAAATGTTTGGTAGAATTCCCCTAGAAATGCATCTGGCCCTGGACTCTTGTTTGTTGGCAGATTTTTGATGACTAATTCCAGTTCTTTACTGGTTATGGGTCTGTTCAAATTTTCTATTTCTTCCTGTTTCAGTTTTGGTAGTGTATATGTTTCTAGGAATTTGTCCATTTCTTCCAAATTGCCCATTTTATTGGCATTTAATTGCTCATAATATTCTCTTATTATTGTTTTTATTTGTGCTGTGTTGGTTGTGATCTCTCCTCTTTCATTCTTGATTTTGTTTATTTGGGTCATTCCCTTTTTTTTTTTTTTTTTTTTTCATCAAACTGGCTAGTGGTTTATCAATTTTGTTAATTCTTTCAAAGAACCAGCTTCTGGTTTCATTGATCTGTTCTACTGTTTTTTTGGTTTTGATAGCATTAATTTATGCTCTAATCTTTATTATTTCCTGTCTTCTGCTGGTTTTGGGTTTTATTTGCTGTTCTTTTTCCAGCTCCTTAAGGCATAAGGTTAGGTTGTGTACCTCAGATCTTTCTTCCTTCTTTAGGAAGGCCTGGATTGCTATCTACTTTCCTCTTATTACCGCCTTTGCTGCGTTATCATTTCCATTGATTTCCATCTACTTTTTAATTTCCTCTTTAACTGCTTGGTTAGCCCATTCATTCTTTAGTAGGATGTTCTTCAGTCTCCAAGTATTTGTTACCTTTCCAAATTTTTTCTTGGGGTTGATTTCGAGTTTCATAGCGTTTTGGTCTGAAAATATGCACGGTATGATCTCGACCTTTTTGTACTTACTTAGGGCTGATTTGTGTCCCAGTATATGGTCTATTCTGGGGAACGTTCCATGTGCGCTGGAGAAGAATGTATATTCTGCTGCTTTAGGGTGAAATGTTCTGAATGTATCTGTTAAGTTCATCTGGGCCAGTTTGTCATTCAAAGCCATTGTTTCCTTGTTGATTTTTTGATTAGATGATCTGTCCATTGTTGTTAAGTGGGGTGTTAAAGTCTCCTACTATTCTGGTATTACTATCAATGAGTTTCTTTATGATTGTGATTAATTGATTTATATATTTGGGTGCCACCACATTTGGCGCATAAATGTTTACAGTTGTTAGGTCTTCTTGGTCTGTAGACCCCTTGCTTATGGTATAATGCCCTTCAGCATCTCTTGATACGGTCTTTATTTTAAAGTCTAGATTGTCTGATATAAGTATGGCTACTTTGGCTTTATTTTGTCAACCTAATTGTTGACATGCCTAATGGCATGATAGATGGTTGGCCATCCCTTATTTTCAATCTGAAGGTGTCTTTAGGTCTAAAGTGGGTCTCTTGTAAACAGCTACAGATGGATCTTGTTTTCTTATCCGTTCTGTTACCCTGTGTCTTTTGATTGGAGCAGTGAGTCCATTGAGGTTTAGAGTGAGTACTGAAAGATATGAATTTATTGCCATAATGATGCTTGTAGAGTTGGGAGTTTCTGGTGGTGTTCTCTGGTCCTTTCTAATCTTTGTTGCTTTTGGTATTTATTTAAATATATATATATATATATATATATATATATATATATATATATATATATATATTTTTTTTTTTTTTTTTTTTTTTTTTTCCTCATCTTTTCTCCCTGCCAGGGAGCAGCCCCAGCAGGTCCAGGGGTTCCTGAAGGATGAACGGCGTTGGCAAAAAACATAAAAACAAATGGGCACAGACAACAGCAGTGTGTTAGACTGGCCACTTTATTGTAGCAAGAATAGTATTATATTTGTTAGCAAATTCCTTTCAGCATGCCTTATCTATGTTTCTCGGCATTACCTAATGCTAAAAATGTTCCTTTGTATAATCACCCAAACAGTTATTTTCTTGTAACGTTCCCCCTGCCCTTTCGAGGTCATCTAGCTCTCAACACCTCAAGTGGAATGTTTTACAAGGACATGACTTCTAAATTGTTCCTTTGTGCCATTTGTGGTACAAGGAAGAGAAGTATTCACTTTGGTCTGGGGTGCTGGGCGGGAGCCAGGAGGACCCTGGGAACCCATGCCTTATGCGTTCTGAGAAAGACATTGTATACCTAGGAACTAATGAACCATTCTGTACCTTAACCCACCAGGTCCAGTTATCATCTGGAATGCCTCCTGGGGGCCAAGTGGGCCTAGGGGTTGGAGTAACTTGTATCCATAGATACACTCCTTTGTTACTGGAGTTGGGATTTTGAATCCATTTGTCCCCCTCCTTGACTGGGAAATATATGGAGCTATCCTTCCTTTATGTAGAGGAGTCTTTATAGGGGGTGGCAAGGGCTGTAGGTAGGGCCACATAATTTCCCTGCAGAATCTTTTTTCTTTCCCCGAAGGTCTTTTCCTGGGGCGCCTGTCTTGGGCAATCCCCCAACTGACAAATCCCCAGGTACTTTCATTGGTAGGGGGGCTGCCCCAACCAACGCTAAGGCCAAATTACATAAAAGCAGGAGTACAAGAAGCTTCACTGTCGGTGGGCCACCATGCAGTCCTGATCCATCCACCACCCGGGCCCTGCCATCAGGCTGGTTGGATAGCTTGGCTTCCGGCATCTCTCCTCAGAGAGTCCCCCTTCAAATTTCTTGCAGGGCTGGTTTAGTGGTTACAAACTCCTTTAATTTTTGTTTTTCTGGGAAACTTTTCATCTCTCCTATTTTGAATGACAGCCTTGCTGGATAAAGATTTCTTGGCTGCCTATTTTTCTGATTCAGCACACTGTATATATCCTGCCACTCCTCTCTGGCCTGCCAAGTTTCTGTGGATAGGTCTGCTGCAAACCTGATCTGTCTTCCCTTGTAGGTTAAGGACTCTTTTCCCCTTGCTGCTTTCATGATTCTCTCCTTGTCTGAGTATTTTGTGAATTTGACTCTGATATGCCTTGTTGATGGTCGGTTTTGTTGAATCTAATGGGGGTCCTCTGTGCTTCCTGGATTTTGATGTCTGTGTCTTTCCCCAGGTTAGGAAAGTTTTGTGCTATGATTTGCTCACATAACCCTTCTACCCCTATTTCTCTCTCTCCTTCTTCTGGGACCCCTATGATTCTCATGTTGTGCCTTTTTAATGAGTCACTGATTTCTCTAAATCTTAAATCATGCTCTTTTGCCTTAATCTCCCTCTTTTTTTTCTTCTTTGTTATTCTCTATAAGTTTGTCCTCTATATCACTGATTCTCTGTCATTCCTCATCCATCTTTGCCGCTGTGGCATCCATCCATGATTGTGCCTCAGTTATAGCATTTTTTATTTCATCCTGACTAGTTTTTGCTTCTTTTATCTCCACAGAAGGGGATTCTAATCTATTTTCAGCTCCAGCTAGTATTCTTATTATCATGATTCTAAATTCTGGTTCAGACAGCTTGCTTGTATCTGTGTTGGTTAAATCCCTGGCTGTCTTTTCTTCATGCTCTTTTTTTTTTTTTTCAGTGAATTCCTTCCTTTTGTCATTTTGAAGGGAGGAAAGGAATTAATAAGGTAGAAATATTAAAATTAAAAAACATTAAAATTTTAAAAATATCAAAATTAAAATAAATTAAACACATACCCTCCCCCCCAACACACACACACAAATCTAATAAATGATGCTAGATCCTAGGTGTGTTTTGGTCTGGTTGTTGAAAGTTGTTTGACAGATTAGAGAAAAAAAGGGGGGGAAAGGAAATCGTTTGAGAATTTGAAAAAATGAATACACTGAAGTAGACTAAAATGAGATGATGGGAGTAAAATAGAATTTGAAAACATTTTCACAAAAGTAAAGAATATAGTAGAAAAAATAAAGAAAAAGATCTTTTAATAAAAATTAAGAATAAAAACGAATTTTTTCTTTCTGTATTCAAGAAAAAGAAAAGAAATGAAAAAGAAAAAAGAGTAAAAAAAGGAAATTGTTTGAAAAATTTAAAAAGTGAACACACTGAAGTAGACTAAAATCAAATGATGGAAGTAAAATAGAATTTGAAAAAATTTACACAAAAGGAAAAAGTATAGTAAAAAAATTAAGGAAAATATTTTTAATAAAAATTTAAAATAAAAATGAATTTTTTTCTATTTCTGTATTCAAGAAAAAGAAGTGAACAAGAGAAAAAAAAGAAAGAAAATTGAATAGATGGACCTGCTAACAGATTGAAACAGGATTGACGTGACTTCGTTTTCCCTAGAAGTCAGACTCTGAAGCGCTTTATGGTCCATAAACTAAGCCGGTGGTGAGACTTGTGTTCAAGGAGGGAGGTTGGCCCAGGTGGGCGGGGCTCAGTGTAACGGCTCCGTCCTCCACTAGGTGGCGCTGCTCGCCTTCTGGGGTGGAGTGTTGCGGCGCTCTTGGGTGCGGGTGCGTATGCGCATGCGCGGCAGAGGTGCAAATGGCGTCAGCCACCTACCTGGTCTGTTCTCCCGGGTGAGCAATCACGCGCCCGTCCTCCGTCTTCAGCCCTCGGCCGCGCCCCGCTTTCTCACTGTCCGTGACCAGGCCCCAGGCAGCACTTCTCTCCCGAGTTCTGTCTCAGACGCGGCTGTTTTCCCCGGCCCCTTACTTCTGAAGGACCGCGGCTTTGCCCCGTCCGCCCTGCGAGAGGGTCTCACCCAGCAATGGCCGAAGGAGCAATGGCCGAGTGTCGGCCGCACCCAGGAACTCTTGCGGGACCCTGCTGCTGCCGGTGCCCGAGACTGCAGCCGGGTGCCAGCCCGCCCCAGAAAAAGTTCGGGAAACAGGGTAGCAGCAGCGTGTCAGGGATGATGGAAACTCACAACACGCATCTGGCACCAGGCTTCACCCTTAACGAGGGTGCTTGTTCCAGCCCCAGCGAATGTGGCCGTTTTCTGGGGTCTGCCGGGACCAGGGGGCTTCAACAGTCTCCAGCAAATGTCCTTCCAGCAGTGGAACCGCTTTTCCCCGTGTGGCCCGAGAACCTCCCGGACCCCACCCTGCTCCTGGGGATTCGCCCTTCGCACCAGAGCACCGCCAGGTAGGGAGCTGCGGGGTTGCAGCCTTTGCGTCCCCCTTGTTTACAGTCTTAATGGAATTGAAACCTTCTCCTTTCTCCTTTCTCCCATTTTAGTTTAGTCCCTACGGCTGTTTCCAATTTTCCACATTCTCTCCAGCTGCTTTTGTAGAGGGGTGCTTTTTTCGTATTCTCCCTGACCCCCCCCCCCTCCTCTCTCCGCCTGCAAGAGAGGCTCCCTGCAGGCTGCCGGGTCCTCTCTGCCCAGTCCACCACTCAGTACCTGCTGCGCCGCGTACCTGCTGAATTCTGTGGTTCTGGTTGTGCAGATTGTTGTGTTAATCCTCCAGTCAGTTTTCTAGGTGTGCAGGATGGTTGAGTGTTGGTCTGGCTGGATTTCATGGATGAGAGACACACAAAAAGCTTCCATGCTGTTCCCCCATCTTGGCTCCTCCCCCATCCCTCTTTTCAAAATTTTTAAAAAATATTTATTCAGTCTTGAGAGAGGGAGAGAAAGACAGAGCATGAGCAGGGGAGTGGCAGAGAGAGAGGGAGACACAGAACCTGAAGCAGGCTCCAGGCTCCTAGCTGTCAGCACAGAGCCCGACGTGGGGCTTGAACTCACTGACCAGGAGATTATGACCTGAGTGAGACACCCAGGTGTCCCTAGCCTACTAGATCTTTTTCTGTGTTGATCATTTTGAAACCTCAACAGGTTTATACAATAAAATACAAACTAGGGATAATATTATCAGAAAAAGTATGTGTATCAAAAGAGAGTTCTCTGCAGCTGTTTTCAGCTCTGTCTTCAGGGACGAAGGGTAGTGATTCATCCTTTTTTGCCCTTAATGGCCCTCAATAAAGGAGTTAGCAGTACCAAGTTCCCATGTCACTGGATGACTTTGTAAGTATTTGGTCGCTTTGCTAATTACAGAATCACAGCGTGTTATACTTGTGGGGCAGAACTTGAAATGAGAAATTGTGAAGTGTAAGGAGAGGAGTAGAAAAATCTAAGGAGTTTAATGCCACTGTGCCAAAGCAGGTAAACTCGTAGAGTTCATTGTCCTGTAGCTACTGAGTCAACGTGGACATGTATCTTAACACTGTTAACTCATAAATATCCCAGTAGATGAGGATTATTAGGCATCTATGGGTAATTCCTAAAGTTGAAGTATTGCCATCATATCAACATTCTCTCCTAAGAGCATATTCCTCTCAGAGGACAAATCCTGGGAAATATAAAAATGAAGTCTTATTTGAGGATTTCGAAAAGTTTGCCCTGAATATAGATACACTCCTCTTCTCAACAGTTTTAATCTGAGTTTCGGTGGAAGCCAGCTGTCAAAGGCAGGGGTTGGTCTGGTGCCAGCTAATTGGGTTTTGCCAGTAAACCACAGTTACCATTAGCATCTTTTTTCTAAGCTTGCAGACACAATTTGTAATTTGCATGAGAATGTTCTTATAGACACAGTACAGAAATTGTTTCTGTTATAACTTTGATGGTCAATTAACTAGGGAAATGGTTTACTTTATTTTTATTTTTTTAAATGTTTATTTTTGAGAGAGAGAGTGAGTGAGCAAGCAGGGGAGACAGGGAGTGAGAGGCAGGGAGACACAGAATCTGAAGCAGGCTCCAGGCTCCAAGCTGTCAGCACAGAGCCCAAAGCAGGGCTCCAGCCCAAGAGCTGTGAGGTCACAACCTGAGTTGAAGTTGGATGCTTAACCAGCTGAGCCACCTCGGGAAATGGTTGACTTTAGAGTCCTCACCAGGGATTGTTCTAAGAGGGTCCAGGTATGGAACTATGATATTTGGTTCTATGATTCAAGCTGAAAATGTCCTCGGTTGATGATTCTTCTCACCTTTCTAAATGGCCAGACTAGACTCATTACAGGACACAGAATAAAGAGTTCTGTTAATGCTCTGAAATTGTCAGCAAAATGCCATGTGAATGCCCATTTTTGTGGAATCCAGGAATTATTTCTCAGAGGAGTTGATAAAATTATTTAAAATGTCAGAGTTCTCAAGAATCATTTTAAAAAAGTAATTATTTCAAGATTCAGTCTTGTAACTCTAGGAAGCCCTGAGCAACAAAAACTTAAAAACATAAATCAAACTACTTGAAAGCTTTTCTGAACTAGCAGTTTCTGTTCACAGTGATTAAACCTTCAATGACAGCCCATCCTATTGAAGTCATTTACCCAGAGTGCTAAAAACCCAGTAGTTTCCAGTTCGTGTCTTGTAAATGTGTGTTAAATGTGTCAGGGCGGTTAAGTAAGCAGATATTTTTTTCATTGGTGTAAAACAGAAGCTCTGATTGTTTTACCAGACTGATAGTAGTCTTCATGTTTATTCACTTGCTCATCTTTTAAAAGAAAATATTTATTTCACAAAGCACGATGCAAGACCCTGAGTATACATTAATCAAGGTACACAGACTCCCTTCCCGCACCCAGGCTATTGCCAAAGAAGTGATGATTACATGTGCAATGACAACCGACAGGGATAAATGCCACAAGGGAAACATTACTTTGTGCTGGGATTTTGCTGGGTCAGCTAACTGCACCCAGGAGTAAGGAAGACTGTATGAGCGAGATGATACTTCAGTTGATACCTGAAGGATATTGGACTATGGGGCAGGATAAGAAGAGGAAAGGATATTCCAGGTGGAGAAAACAGAAATGTGTTCATAGCATCTATGATTTGACACATTTATATTTAGCCTAATTTTATTTTGTGCTCAGTAAAATGGGAGATGTTTAATTATTTTTCTAATAATTGGAAAATGTCATGCTTGTATTGTTTTAGGCAATTCTCAGACAAAATCTAGTAGTATGGGATTAGAGGAGAGGCACTTACTAACTAGAAGAAAATAGTATATTAATCCCCATATCTATCTATCTGTCATCTGTCATCTGTCATGTATCTGCCTATCTATCTCTCCATCTACCTACCTATCATACCTACCTATCTATCCATATCTGTCTGCCTATTATCTATCTATCATCTATTAAGAGACAGAGTAATAGAGATTTGAGTCTTAAAGTCTGATTTATAAATCAACGAATTTGATTCTAACTCAAGGGGAAAATGTAAGGCTGGTACACTTCACTTATAGAAGATAGAGTAGAAAACAAGCACCTGAAAGAAACGGGTCCGCCAGGCATAAGTTTGCATCCGGGTGAATCAAGGAGGTTCTCCTTCCTGTGAAATTCTGAGCTGTGAACTTTGGCAAGTGACAGTTTTAGGGGAGAAGAAGAGATATGGTGCACAAAAGAGCAGTTAAATGAATTTGGATAATTATTTGTTTTCTGAGTAAAGTTTCCTTATTTTTCTTCATCTATTAATTTTAAACAAAGATCTAATTAGAACCTATTAAGAGACACAGTAAATGGACAACTGAAATCTGAAGATTGTATGCATTTAGCCTATGAGGCAAAGCAACAAGTGCGTAAGATAAAGCAACTTATAAAGATAAGATAAATTTTCCATTTTGATATGAGGGGAAGAGGGATGTTAAATTTTATTTGAAGTCTTCACATATTTTATTCATCTAGTTTCTCTGATTTTTTTTTCTTTATGATTAGAGAACAACAAAGACTAGATATGAAATATTTCTGTTCTATTTTGAATCTTTGAAACTGAATGTATTGTTCTGATTCATTCCATGTATGCCGTTTTGGCAAAAAAAAAAAAAAAGTAACTTTGCCTCTACTTTGCAACCTACAGATTCATTGAGGAAACCATTGAAGTCAAAATGACTTGGTTGAATCCTTTACTTATAGAGAATCAGACCACCTAAAACTTTCTAAGATTTTTTATCTATTTTCAACTCCTTCTTGAGCGGTTTTCAAAGCAGATGACTCCCAGTGCTATTCAATTTCAAATCACTTTTCCTTTCAACCTAAATCTTTTAATAATGTGTGTTATTCTCAGCATCAAAATGGCTTTTGCCAATTCTTTCTTTAACAGTGTGGAGTAGAGTATTGCGTATTTTGGCTTTTGCCCATAGATTTGAATGCAAATCTGGAATGCAAGTGTACGTTCTGACTCATTTTTTTTTTTCAACGTTTATTTATTTTGGGGACAGAGAGAGACAGAGCATGAACGGGGGAGGGGCAGAGAGAGAGGGAGACACAGAATCGGAAGCAGGCTCCAGGTTCTGAGCCATCAGCCCAGAGCCCGACGCGGGGCTCGAACTCACAGACCACGAGATCGTGACCTGGCTGAAGTTGGACGCTTAACCGACTGCGCCACCCAGGTGCCCCCTGACTCATTTTTATTCCAGAACAATCAAACAAACACAAGTAGCTATGGGGCCATGGAGTATCCTGACAGCGATGAATCAAGGAATCTAAGGGCTGAAAGGCCCCTTTGGGTCTCACCTGGGCCCCTCCTTCACCCTGAGCAGTTGAACGCCCCAAACAACCGAAGCAGGTGGCTTTCTGTTGCCTGGATGGTTTGCAGCCATCACACAAAGTGCATGATCCCACAGCTCTTGGGAATCCAGAGTGTACATCTTCATCAGGAAACCTGTCACTGAAGAGGGCAATTCGGTTTCTCCTCCTATCTTCAGACACTGAGACAGCAGGGCTACTTTGTCTAAGACTTTATGTCCGTAGCCGCTGGCCTGGTACTGGTGACAGGGCTTACCTGTTTATTTAAGTAGTCACTGATGGTGCCACAAATGTGTGGGAACCGAGAGGGAGTTATTCCTGCTTCTTTTTTTTTTTTTTTAATTTTTTTTAATGTTTATTTTTGAGAGAGAGAGAGAGAGACAGTATGAGTGAGAGAGAGGCAGAGAGAGAGAGAGAGAGAGAGAGAGAGAATGAGCTAGGGAGGGGCAGAGAGAGAGAGAGGGAGACACAGAATCCGAAACAGGCTCCAGGCTCTGAGCTGTCAGCACAGAGCCTGACGCAGGGCTTGAATTCATGAACTATGAGATCATGACCTGAGCCAAGGTCAGATGCTCAACCGACTGAGCCACCCAGGCTCCCCTACGACTCTATTTTTTAATGTTTGTTTATTTTTGAGAGAGAGGGAGAGAGGGAGAGAGAGAATGAGCTAGGGAGGGGCAGAGAGAGAGAGGGAGACACAGAATCTGAAACAGGCTCCAGGCTCTGAGCTGTCAGCACAGAGCCTGATGCAGGGCTTGAACTCATGAACTGCCAGTTCATGACCTGAGCCAAGGTCAGATGCTTAACCCATTGAGCCACCCAGGTGCCCCATATTCCTGCTTCATTAAGTGACCCACAGGTTAAATTAATTATCTTGCCGAGGACCTCTTCTGTGAATTGAGAGAGATAATCATACCTCCTCATGGCATCAGTTTTCTCATGTATTACTTTCGAGATTTGTTTTGTCTTCCTTGTAATGACTGTTTCAAGATGAGAAACCAACCTGAGAAGACCAAGACTGTTATGAGAGATACGGGACTGGGCTGCCTGTCTTTGGCCACTTATCAATTACAAATGGCGTTCTTTGTGACTTTCGGTCTTGTCATTGGCTGCTGAGCCACCTTGTAAAGGGAAGAATCAGAACGGCCATTCAGTAAAATTATGGAACATGGAAAAGGTCAAAGTTATACAGTTAAGTGTTATCTTTTAGGGGACATATGAGGCCATAAAATTCCAACATCTAATTCCTGTGACAAAGCTTGTAGGAGGAAGGGAAACCAGTGCATCGTAAATCCAGCCCTCTGTCACGGACTAGAGCAGAAGAGAACCTGCTACAGTTTAATCTGTTTTAGTTACAAGGTTAAGGATGTAATCTTGTGAAAAACAGTTCTGCAATCATGACTAAGCTTCAGTGTCTTCAGATAAAGAGCTTTGGGTAGAAAATTATACAGTCATTTTCTCAAACAGCCTTTGTTTCCACTGTGTTTATTTCTTTTAAGAATTCATTTGGGGTTTTGAAAGAATCTCTGAGATGTAAAACATTTAAATTTGGATAATTTGAAATTTCCAGGTATATCAAAGGGTATTACGGATGTAATAGCTACCAATGTATATATAGCTGCCAATTTGTGATGTAACTATCAATTTGAAAAATGCTTTTTACCTATCCAAACTCACTTTTTTAAAGACTTTGTAATTGTAAATGTTTTGAGAGAGAATGAATGTATGTTTCACCATGAAGATAAGCTTGAATTATCTTTACGATTAAATCAGGATCGCCTGAAGCCTTTGGTTTGCTTTTGCATATTCATCTGTTTGTTTTTATATCTTTGCGTCGCTGAAAATGTTTCCAGTCAACACTCCAGAAGAGTCATTCCTGTTTGGAAAACTTTGAAATCCCTGGAAATTCTTTCAATTCTTAGACCACTTACTCTGTCTCAGAGGGAATCTCATTAATTCCCTCCAGCTTCACAACTTTATTTGCCATTTAATAACTCTCAAATCTATGCTTTCAACTCAGCTATGAATTTACTCTCAGACTTAAATTTAAAAAGAAAACAACTCTTGAAAACGACGACCTACTTGCTTCCACCTACATAATTCAGTCTTGATGTATTTTGTGTGAGGGGCGCTGCCACCCACCCACCCATTTGTACCGGGAAGGAAACCTGCCATGTTTTCTTGACCCCTCTTCCTCACTGCCCACCTGCCACTGACCACGCAGTTCTGGAACACGTAACTTGTTCCTCAGTACACTACTTTCCACCAGCGCCACTCTACCAGATTGAGGCTGCCATTTTCTCCTGCAGAAAACACCCAGCAGCTTCTTCAGTGATCTTGCCCTTATACAATCCAGTTTCCATGCTGAAACAGAGTTATTTGTTCAAGTCCAAACCTGCTCAACTCATCAACATTTTCCATCTCTCTCTCACCCCCAAATCTATGTTTCAGCCAACTTTTTTTTTTTTAATTTCCTGAAATAAGCTTCTTTCTCACCTCTAGGAAGAGCTTGGGGTACAGCTGTTTCTTATGCTAAGGATCTTTTCTCCCTGTCGTCCCTCTTGTCTTCTTTGCTAACTCTATTGCTTTGTCCCCATGTCTTTTCCCCCACCTCAATTCTGGACTGGTACCCCTCCATTATTCATTTTCTGGCAACTTCTTAGCACCTTGTTATTTCTCATCCATAATATTTGCAGAGTCTATTGTGATCGTGTGATTAGTTGTCTGAAGTCTGCAGTATCACCCTTTTGAGGGCAGGGAACATGTCTACCTAGCTGTAGCATACTCAGGGACTAACACACAGTATCTAAAACATTTCGCACTTGGCAGATGTTCAATAAATATCATTAGAATGAAAAAATGAATGGATAAATGAAAAAGCAATTAAAATGGCATTTGATTTGACTGCAG